>NC_139605.1:23299863-24540363 GCF_964270895.1 Podarcis filfolensis
TAGCCAAAGGCCTGGGAGAAGAGGGATGTACAGTCGTACCTCGGAAATCGAATAGAATCCGTTCCAGAAGTCCGTTCAACTTCCAAAATGTTTGGAAACCAAGGCGCGGCTTCCGATTGGCTGTTCGGGTTCCAAAGAAGGGTTGCAAACTGGAACACTCACTTCTGGGTTTGCAGCGTTTGGGAGCCAAAACATTTGAGTCAAAAGGCGTTTACTTCCGAGATACGACTGTATTTGCTTGGTGCATGGCAAATAGCTCTTTATCTGCAGCTGGCCCATGTACCGCTAGGTCTGCTTATAAATAATTAGCATTGTAGTTTTTCTAGGCTTTATATTGCTAGTTTAACGAAATGTCTTCAACAAGTGCCCTGCATGTGTATCTTAGATTACTATTTTAAAGCTACAAACAAGTAAATACTGTAGAAGTAATTTCAGAAACCCTCTTGTGCTGTATTCAAACATGGCTATTTCTGTCCCTAAAATCATATGCAAAGTGTTCACTAATCAAAAGTGTTTTATCTGTTCTCAGATTGCCATTAGACGGGCAAGGAACATTGTGTTTCTTTTTAACCAAAATAGTATATATACAGTGGTACCTCTGGTTACGTACTTAATTCATTCCGGAGGTCTGTTCTTAACCTGAAACTGTTCTTAACCTGAAGAATTTTAGCTAATGGGGCCTGCTGCGCTGCCACCGTGCAATTTCTGTTCTCATCCTGAAGCAAAGTTCTTAACCCGAGGTACTATTTCTGGGTTAGGGGAGTCTGTAACCTGAAGTGTCCATAACCCGAGGTACCACCGTATTTCAATTATTGCTTTTGGAATATGGGCAGAAAGAAATAATGGTGGGTAAGAAATCTGTAGATGTAATGACAATCTAATCAGTCCTTAATGTGGGCCAGCCTTTGAAGTGCACACATCCCTAAATATTTTAATTTGGAATGCTTGTTCCTGAGGAAACAGCCTCTTTTGCAAGGAAATCGATTTTTTGAGAGCAAGTTCTAAAGCGTGATCCGTAAACAACTTTGCTTATACAGTATAGCAGGTAGTACTGAAGTTCTCAGTGGGCATAAATTAGGAGCATCAATTCATTGATCCTCTAAAAAAAAAATCTAGTTTTATATATTGTTGGGAAATGGCAATATCATTTTGGTAGCACATCTGCTTTGCATATAGAACATCATAGGTTCAAATACTGGCATCTTCGCTTTCTGTCTTAGTAGAAGGCTGGTTCCTATATTCCTATCTGCTGCTGATCCAGTAACTTTCAGAAGTTACTGTGATGGCAAACCTTCCTGTTCTCCCCCTTCCCCATCTCCCATTATACTTTTTAGCAGAGGCTTAAAAAAAGAAGACAGCCAAGGAAGGAAAAGGTTGGAACCCACAGATGGGCTGTTTGAGTAAAGTGGAGATTATTAATTAATCTGCTTGTGAGTTCATACTGGGGGCATCTGTTGACCTAGGATAAGATACAGAAGACCCAAGGGTGACATGATAACCAAATGTAGGAGCTACTGGTACTGTGCCTTTATGTGGTGTGGAGGGAGGGAGGGAGGGAAGAATATTTTGCAGGCATTAACACAGGTTTTCTTAGGTTTGAAATCATCTCTTCCCATCCCCGCTTTGATGTTCAGAAACAATTTTCCAAGCAAGTCAATTAAGGACAGAAGCATGAGAAGCTCTCTGCTAGTGAAACCTTGAATGAAGTGCACACAAGAGTTTAGAGTGCAATTAAAACCAACAAGATTTTTTTTTTTTTACTGTGAATATCAAGGAAAAGAAAAAATTAATTGCTGCTTGCATGCATAATAAGGGAAGCCCGGGACTGGGTTAAGACAGTGTGAAATCTTAAAGCTTTAAACAAAGTTAATTCATATCCTTCTAATAAAAATGTCTTGCAAACTGCTATATATATCTAGCTCTAGCTTCAATATTTATTGGGGCTGTTTTGAGCAACTAATAAAATATTGGTTTTTGTTACGGTGATCGTAATTAGCAGAAATCGTGTTTTACACAGGCTTGGCATTTTGGAAGGTATACAGATTAATGGGTTAAATCCAGAGGGGTGCTAATAACATTTTGGCTTCCATCCATTATTCCCCCTGATTTCTGCACACACAGAAAAACTTGCAGACAAGAAGCTATTAAATGGCCTAATGGGGCATCGAACTAACCTAAGGCATTTTGTGTAGGGAACGGCTTCCTCCTTAACTTCTTATTAGAACTCCCTCAAGTATAACGCAAGGATGGAGGAAACCAAACTGAAAATGCAAACAAAATGTGCTGCACTTGGTTCTTGTATTGAATGGAAGGAGCAAAATAAACATCCATATTGTTAAATAGTGTTACTATGATTGCAGAATTTAAAACAGCAGGAAAACAATTAGTGATTGTACAGATTTGAGTCTTTCGATTGTTATACCGGCATGAAAAAGTAAAATGTGCCAGCATTATAATGATCTCAGAGTGTTATTCCAATATACAATCATACTTATTTTTATACTTGTAAACCACTTAGATACCTATTTTGGCACTAAGCGGAAATTAACGGCAATAATTTTGATGACAGTTATAGCTGTAGAAGTCATTAAAAGGTAAAGGTACCCCTGCCCGTACGGGCCAGTCGTGTCCGACTCTAGGGTTGCGCGCTCATCTCGCTCAAGAGGCCGGGAGCTGGCGCCGTCCGAAGACACTTCCAGGTCACGTGGCCAGCGTGACAAAGCTGCATCTGGCGAGCCAGCACCAGTGCCGCACACGGAAACGCCGTTTACCTTCCCGCTATAAAGCAGTACCTATTTATCTACTTGCACTTGGGGGTGCTTTCGAACTGCTAGGTGGGCAGGAGCTGGGACCGAACGACGGGAGCTCACCCCGCCGCGGGGATTCGAACCGTCGACCTTACGATCGGCAAGTCCTAGGCACTGAGGTTTTACCTACAGCGCCACCCGCGTCCCATTGTAGAAGTCATTACGACAGTGATTTTGATCAGGGCTCTGGCATGAGGGCAATGGGAAAGGGTTTAGCTTTCTATTCACATCTGTTGCAGTTCTGTTGTGGTTTTGATGAGAGGATATCTATCTATCTATATCTATCTATCATCTATATCTATCTAATATATAGATTAGATATAGATATAGATACAGTGGTACCTCAGGTTAAGTACTTAATTGGTTCTGGAGGCCCGTTCTTAACCTGAAACTGTTCTTAACCTGAAGCACCACTTTAGCTAATGGGGCCTCCTGCTGCTGCCGTGCCGCCGGAGCATGATTTCTGTTCTCATCCTGAAGCAAAGTTCTTAACCCGAGGTACTATTTCTGGGTTAGCGGAGTCTGTAATCTAAAGCGTATGTAACCTGAACATACCTGAGGTACCTGAGGTACCACTGTATAGATACAGCTTTTTTTCTTTTAAAAAATGTTTAGGGGTACTCTCATTTTCCTACTCATATTGAAATACTGTCCCTCAATGAGACCCAATTTAGATTCACAAAATGTTTACTGGTATGCGTACGCCTGCGTCCACCCAGAAAAAAGCACTGGGAAGAGAGAGAGAGAAAGAGAGAGAAACTATGTAGGTAAGTAGGTAGGTAGGTAGGTAGGTAGGTAGGTAGGTAGATAGATGATAGATAGATAGATGATGATGATAGATAGATAGATAGATAGATAGAGATATAGATAGATAGATAGATAGATAGATGATAGATAGATGATAGATAGATAGATGATAGATAGTTTTATTGATATAATACAGTGCATTTTCTACCTCTGAGCATTTATTTTATACCTAGCGTCTTCCAATGTAATCAAAATAATCCAGTATGTTCCTGTGTTCAACTCAGGTTTGTTTTTTTAAAGTGAACACCTAAAAATTTAAAATGCAGTGCAACAGATAATTTGCAAATGCATGTTTTACAGAGGTACACTAGTCAGAGAGCCATAAGCTTGTCAGTGCTGCAGCTTTCTGCCAGCACAGTTCTGCTGGTGTGCTATAGGTAAAATGGCTCTTTAGAATGATGCTAGTCCGTTCAGTGACAATGTTTGCAGGAAGGATTACAGCGAAAGAACTTAAGCTTGCTTAGGACTGGGAGGTTCACTGCCCAAATACACACAATGGCATATGAATGTCAAATCAGAAACCTGGAAGACAGGGACAGAAGAATAATAATTACCATGACAAATGCATTTGATAAAAGGCCTAACAGAAGTACTGGTTGTGTGCTGCTACCCTGGAATTCTTGTTGTTTCTTCTCAATAGCCTAGAGAGCATTTGCTTCTTGTAGTTAAAGCCCTGTTTCCCACTTCTATAACCTCTTTTTGAGCTGTCAGGTCAACAGCCATTCAAAACATTTGGCAGTAATGCCCACCAAAGTTCTTCCCATCATTTAGTCACTTGGCAGATACTGTCGAAAGCTCCAGAACTAACCCTGTTGTTGGTGTCAAATCAACCAAGAAACAGATACTTCCTCAGATGTCAAAAGGGCTGCATTCCGTTGTTGCCTGGTGTACAGAGTGAGAGAATCACACTTCATTAATTGAAGGTGGGCGGAGGGAGTTGTTGTTGTTGTTGTTGTTTAGTCGTGTTTAGTTGTGACCCCATGGACCAGAGCACTCCAGGCACTCCTGTCTTCCACTGCCTCCCGCAGTTTGGTCAAACTCATGCTGGTAGCTTCGAGAACACTGTCCAACCATCTTGTCCTCTGTCGTCCCCTTCTCCTTGTGCCCTCAATCTTTCCTAACATTAGGGTCTTTCCCAGGGAGTCTTCTCTTCTCATGAGGTGGCCAAAGTATTGGAGCCTCAATTTCTGGATCTGTCCTTCCAGTGAGCACTCAGGGCTGATTTCCTTCAGAATGGATAGGTTTGATCTTCTTGCAGTCCATGGGACTCTCAAGAGGGAGAGGCATGGCTAATTTGGAACAAGAGACACAAAACTGAATGCGCCTCCAAAGTATTTCCAGGGAACAAGGGGGAGTTGGTGTTCTTATGATACCAGTGTAATTCAGAGCATCTGCCTGAAGGTCTGGAGTTCAAATTAATTCCTTTAAATATTTAAATATTAATTTAAACCTTTTGGGAATAGTGGTGTTTTGCCATCTTCTTTGGATTGCCTTATGGAATTTGATTTGATTTACTATTGAAAGAGTGATTACTACTTGGTTAAAGCAAATAAAAAATGGGGAGGGGAGAGAAATAAAATCCAAAAATTCCCAACATTATCTCTTCCCTCCAGGGCCTACTGTAAGCCTTTTTAGCTTGTCTTGTCCCTTAGCAGTGAATTTTGAGTTGACTGCAATCAAATTTGTGGGTGTTTTGTGTGTTCATAGTGTTTAGGAAAGGGAAAAAACAACAAACTTATCACGGCTTCTCAGTAGATTTAGCATATAATTGTAGAGTTAACTAATTTTTCTAAGATCTTAAAGTACTTGAAAATAAGCCCTTGGGAACAATCTTGCCATAGCAGGGAATGCAGAAGATGAATGAACAGGTTCCTGCTGTCTCTTTGATTTCAACAGTCCCTTTTTTAATGGCCTCTCTCCCCATGAGATTGCCCAAAAATCTGAAATATTAGTCACTTGGTTTTGTTTACTGATATTCTTCCCCTACAGTTGCAAAAAATAAGAGTTGAAAATTGCTTAGGTTATTCTCTCTCTCTCTCTCTCTCTCTCTCTCTGTGTGTGTGTGTGTGTGTGTGAGAGAGAGAGAGAGAGAGAGAGAGAGAGAGAGAATCTAGGAAGAGGGTTGTAGGGAGGCCAGGATGTAAACATAGTCAACATTCTTGTGTGCCTCTTAGAGCATGGGTTGATGTAAAAATCCAGGTTGATTGTGGTTGGAGTGTTGGATTGGACCAGGAAATCTAGATTCTAAACCTTATTGGCCATTAAGCTCACTTCACTGAGTGACCTTGGCCCAGTCACATCCTATGGCTTAACACGTCCCTATCATGATTGGGTTCTACACCTGTAGCATCTTCCCCACTTGTGAAGTCCTTCTGCCTATCATGCCAAGGGGAGGTGTGCAAATTATGGGTCCTGCTTGTCTTTCCTGCTGCTGTTTGTTCGCATAAACTCAGGTAGCCTGAAAGCATACTTTGGAAACGAGCGGCACTCCTGCTAGTGATGGACTCCAACTCCTACCAGTCCCAGTCAGCACTATGAATTCTCAGGGATGATTTGAGCTGTAGTCCAACAACTTTTGAAAGGATGCAGGGTTTCCCATCCATGATGGAGTCCAATTCCCTGCTCAGTGCAGCATCAGACCTAAGGTTCCCTGTCTTGCTTAAATATCTCCTGTGAAGGAGAGCCCGCCAACTCCTCAGACAGCTTCTTACTTACTGCCAATACTTACTTACTTACTTACTTACTTACTTACTTACTTACTTACTTACAGTCTCTTACTGCCAAGCAGCTCTTACTATTAGGACGTTTCTGTTCCTTACTTGGTCCTGCAGGCCTCTCCTTAGTTTATACTTCTACCCAGTGCTATTCTTCTAGAAAAAGGTTCTAGAACTCAGCATGAACGCCTCCCTTGTTCTCTTATAATGGCAGTGGCAGCTACCTGAGAGGTGCCGTAACTGAGTTCCACTGAGTTCTGGCTGCAAAAAGCCCTGAAACTCAAGGCAGTGTCTGTAGAGGCCCCAGGTAATTTCCCAGGTGCTAACCAGCCCCATACTTGCTGATGTTTAAAAGGTAAAGGTACCCCTGACCTTTATAGGTCCAATCACGGACGACTCTGGGGTTGCGGTGCTCATCTCGCTTTATAGGCCGAGGGAGCTGGTCATGTGGCCAGCATGACCAAGCCGCTTCTGGCGAACCAGAGCAGCGCACGGAAACACTGTTTACCTTCCTGCAGGAGCGGTACCTATTTATCTACTTGCACTTTGACGTGCTTTCGAACTGCTAGGTTGGCAGGAGCAGGTACCGAGCAACGGGAGCTCACCCTGTTGCGGGGATTCGAACCGCTGACCTTCTGATTGGCAAGCCCTAGGCTCAGTGGTTTAGACCACAGCGCCAGCACACCCTTATCCCTATTTGCCTGCCCTCAGTGGATTCTGCCCTTGGTCCCATCGATGCTCCTCATTTTGCCCTGTTCGTTCAGGTACCCTCACCAGAACGGACTCGTCTGATACCCAAAATTGCCTTTGTTGGTATAGCTGGCTACTTAACCTGTCAAGCTACTCTTGGTGCGAAAAGGAACTGCTCAGCCTGTACATTCATTTACAACAGGCTTCCCCAACCTTGTGCCCTCTCATCAGCCGCAGCCGGCATAGTATAGGTTGGAGAAGGCCGCACTGCAAAATTAGCTGTCAGCCATACGTGATGAAGCAGACAACCCTAATATCCAGAGCTTTAGATGCCTCCTGTCATTCATTTGCTACGTACCCAGTTCTTCTGCAGTTCCCTTTGGTAACATATGTTTGTCAAACCAGGCAGAGGAAACGGTTTGAAAACAGTCCAATAATATATCACAGTTAGGGGTGGGGGGAGACTGAGCTGCGGCAAACATGAAACAATTCTCCCGTCTAGCAGACTTCTTTCGTGTGTTGTGCTTTCCTTCAAACCATGGGAAAAGCATTTGTATTCTGTGCATATAAAACAAAAGTGTGATTTTATCGCTGAAGATTTAGTTGTTATTCTGGAAATATTCATTGTTTTATTTAAAACAGGACTTTCCTTTACAACTATATAATAAACTAATTGCTTCATTTCAGCTCTGATTTAAACAAGTTTTATTCAATGCAGGCAGTACACTTAAAGCTAATTTATTGCATCTAGATTAAAAAAAAAACCCTGTCATTTAGTTTTATGGCACTTCCTAAAAGAAAACAAATTTTAAGTTGTTTTGGTTGTTTAGATCCTTTGAGGAATAAAGAGGGCTACAGTTCAGACAAGTCCATTTCCTTCTGTAATGGGAAATATTCCAAGCATTTCTCTTCAAACAAAACCCAAAAGATTATCTTTACAGACTTCTGTTTAGGAGATTTTTGGACAACACCCTAGAACAGGAAGCCACAGTTTTTCCCAAATTTATACAGGATGGAAATAGATAATATTTCTATTATGAAAACACCCAGCTGCGACTAATGATTTCAGATTTTATAATGGAAGTTTTTGGCACACACTCTTTGGCTGTACCTGAAAGTTTAAATTTAGTCAACAATTCAACATAACGGGTGGAATCCAATTTGTGATTCTAAGCACTGTACCTCCAAAGATTAGTCAATAATTTAACAGTGGGTGAAATCCAGTTGGTTAGAGGAGGCAGGGAGATGACTTTGGCTGATTCCCGTTTCCACCATGCAACTCCCAATGCATTTGGAGAAGTGCAAATTTCAAAGTTTCCGGACACATATTGTTTCAGAAAGTGTGAATTAGGTTTGCCTTGTAATGTGGACAGAATCAAATTCTACCCCTTTCCTATGCAAAGCAGAAGGGTTTGTGTGTGTGTGTGTGTGTGTGAGAGAGAGAGAGAGAGTTTTGAGTCGAAAACCAGCAGGGTAGCGGTTGCTTAATCCTTCCCCAATACAGTGGTACCTCAGGTTAAGTATTTAATTCGTTCCGGAGGTCCGTTCTTAACCTGAAATTGTTCTTAACCTGAAGCACCACTTTAGCTAATGGGGCCTCCTGCTGCTGCTGCGCCGCCAGAGCACGATTTTTGTTCTCATCTTGAAGCAAAGTGCTATTTCTGGGTTAGCGGAGTCTGTAACGTGAAGCGTATGTATCCCGAGGTACCACTGTATGTCACTAGATTTGCATAGCTTTTCCTAATACGTTGCCACATAGATTAGTCAATTATGTCAACCAGTTTGGGGAAACTTGAACCCCACGTGGGGCAGACATTCACCAAAGTCCAAGCAAGGAGGCAGAGGAGAATTTTGACAAAGAAATGTTGCCTCTGTGTTAGTTCCTTCTTCTGCCTATGGAATTAGTTGGGCCAACGTATATATAAAGGTTTTTTGAGCAGAAATGGTTGGCAGGGGAGGGGGGGGGGACCGCAAGCAAGTAAAACCCACTGACATTAATGGAACTTAACCTTTTAACACCTAACATTTTCTCCATGTGCGTCTTCAAATGGCATTCTAGGAAAGTAAACGATCTTGTTTAATATCTGAGGCCTTCTGTGAATGTGAAACAGTTAGACTAAAAATGTCCTTATTGTTATAATAAATATCTGGTTTACGCTGATAAGAATTGAGAGGGTTCATGTAGTGCCAGGCGAAAAAGCTAAAAGAATCAGTTTAATTGAATCTTCTTACTTAGAATGTCACAGTTCTACAGAATAGAGGTCTGGGGAATTGTGGCAAAACGCTGCCTTGGCACCTTCTTATTGGCTGCGTGGTTCAGTTGTATTATTGCTTCTGGTCCCACTGAAACCAATTGTAGGCGAGTTGTTTTTTTTATAGCAGACAAAATGTGTCTTTTGAGCTAACCTTGACTGTATAAATATATGGTTCAGGTTATATATCACTGAATTTATTGGGTCAAATAAGGAGAAATACATATAAAAAAGTTTGAAGGAGTGGGATATTTATTTCTTAATGCCTCTGTTTTCTTATTTTATTACGTTCTCAGAACTTGCATGCTTTGCATGGATGCGCCACTTATTTTATCTCTGACCTTGCGCAGTGCTTGGGAACACAATTTAAAAACAAAACCAAACGTTCTAAAAATAGTGCCATTCCATTTTTCATCAGACGCTCTTTAAAATGGTGTTAGTCTGAGAGTGATGTCTACAATCATGGGAACCACAAGCACTGGGGTCATTGCAACTGTTATAGTACAGGGGCCTTCGCCCTAAAACCATTCTCCCATTTACCCACAATATCTGCCTCTGAACCCATAAGTTGAGCATCTGTTTTTAGTTTGTCTGGTTTGCTTCCTTGCCACGTCTGGAACTATTGGATCTGTTCTCTGATTACATGGCATTTGCGATATCTGGATTATGTGGGCTGATTTGTGAGACATTGGTGGATGTATGGGCATCCCATTTCATTATGTATTCTTTATTTTTATATCCCTACTTTCTTCCAAGGAGCCCAAGATGGCGTACATAGTTCTCCCTTCCCTGTTTTATTTTCCCAGCTGATATGCTTAGGTTGAGAGACAGTGAGTGGCTCAAGGTCACCCAGTGAACTGCAAGGCTGAGTGGGGATTTGAATTCTAAGTCTCTCAGGTAGCAGCCCAGCACTCTAACCATTGTGCCACACTGCTTCTCAGTGGCATGGGCTAGGATATGTTGACCCCTTCCTTTTCTGTGGTTCCATGACTTTTCTACTATCCCATTTTAGACTTTTTTTTTGTCATCTACAGGATAGCTTTGTTCACTATAGCCACTGAGAAAATTAGAAATATGCTGATTTGACTGATGTCCTATGACTCGGGGATAATTTGATATAAATTTGCATTGAGCTTCCTTTTCTAGATCAATGCTCCTTATTCCCCCCCGCCAATAATAGTAGCAATATTAATAGTTACTTTATTTTGATCTAAATTTTTATACAGCGCTGTGCTGTGGATGTCTCAGACTGACTGATTTCAAGAAAGGTTAGGAAAGTCTCTAATTTTGTGATCACTGACTCACAGGAGAATATCCACTACCTGCTCCATCCTGACCTTTCCATGGCCTCAATTCCTCAGTATCTGCAAATTAGGATTCTTAGGTCTCTGTTGCTTTAAGGCACACATGGGCAACCCATGTTGCCTCTTCAGTGGCACAACAACCGCCTGATCAGCTGGCAGCTGGGGAGAAGTGACCATGCCTGCACTGATACTCCTAGAACAGGAACCCTGATCTTGACTGTATCGGGTGTCTTGCGCTGCAACAGGTCAAAGCTTTGCCTTGTATTATCTCAATAGTGCCAAGCTCCACAGTTCCTGCACTGCTCATTACTGTGCAGAGACAGCAATCACAGCAACATTACACATACTAACTTCCGACTCACCTCATTGTACTTTTTACACTCTCTTATTCTATACGCACTTCATTATTATTATTCTTTTCCATTACTTATCAAAATAAATTTTTGCTGTTAAGGTTTCCTTACCCTTCAAGATTCAATCTGAGTCTGTCAGGAGCATTGCATTATCACAGTATTTTTTAAGATATTCTTTGAATATTATCCAGTCTTTAATAACTTTCTGATTTGATTTTCCTCTTATTCTCCCAGTCATTTTCATAAGCTCAAGGTATTCTATCATTTTCACTTGCCAATCAGTTTTTGTGGGGATCAGATCACTTTTCCACTTTTTAGCTATTAAAATCCTAGTCGCTGTGGTTGCATACATAAACAGGGTTCTGAGGTTTTTCTGTATTTCCATGGACATAATGCCTAACAGAAAGGTTTCAGGTTTTTATTTTAAGGACAGTTTGAAGATCTTTTTGAGTTCATTATATATTGTATCCCAGAATTCTCTTATCTTCAGAAATTACCACCACATGTGCATGAAGGGACCTACCCTATTTTTACATCTCCAACATACATCTGAGCTATTCTTATACATATTGGCCAATCTGGTCGGGGTCAGGTACCATTGGTACAACATTTTCATTACATTTTCTCTCAAATTGTAGCATGCGGTGAACTTTGTCTTCTCTCCAAAGCCTTTCCCATTCATTCATATATATATATATATTGTGTTCAATGTCCTGAGCCCTGGACACTGAATGGCTCTTCTTTCACATATTTCCTTACTGTAGCCCAGTCTGGGTATTCAAAACACACACAATGCTAATCTACAACAGCCCCAACAGTTCACAGTTTGGGGAGGGGCTAGTGCAAGATGTGACTGTGTGCCTCCCCCCATGTGATTCTGTTTGCTTGTATTTGAATGTCTGAATAACCCTCTGCATTTTTCTCATGTATATATGTGTTCTGTTCCCCCTTGGAACTGCAGACTTGTATTTGTGATTGTTTTTCTCATATGCATAAAATCCTCTTTCTCATAAAAAAAACTTTGTAAAAGAAATATTATCGTCTTCTATCTATCTATCTATCTAATTTTCAAGTTTGGCTGATAATATTGAAAAATATGGAAGAGATTAAATACAAACTGGATCTTTGACATGCAAACCTGATTTCCTTGTTTGTTTGAAAACATTCAGTTAAGGAGCTTAGTAAAAGTTTTGTGTAAAACTTGTAAATGAATTCCAAGAAAAGCAATATGGTCTGTGAAAACTGGAATGATTACTTGGTAGGAAATTGAAATGTGTAAAATAATAGGAACGGAAGCATGCTGTGTACAAAGTAGAGAGGCATAATACTGCCTCAGGGTATGCTGGGAGTTAAAATATACATGTTGAAAGCAGGCTAGAGCAGTAAGGAAGGCTTGCCTTTAAAAATAATAATAATAACCATTCGGACATGCCATGAAATAGTCATATTTCACCTTTATTTTCCCTACCATTTTGGCTCTGTCAGATTTGACTTTTCTGTATTTTAAAAAATAAAAAGTATGAGAAACAATTCCATAGCTTATAAAATGTGTTGTTTTATAAGCCCTCAACATGGCCGCTGAGTCTTAGGGACTGTGTGATAGAGGAGTGTATCTTTATCTGATACCTTAAGAATGAAAAAAAGCTTTAAAAACTCTTCTAAAAACCAAAGAAGTGAGCATGTTGTAGTAGTGAGATGTGCTCTGTCAAACGCTTTTACCCTGTGGCAGCTGTGCCCTCAAGTGTCGTTTCTAGACTGGGCTTTGAGTCTCGGGACTGCCAATAAAAACGGAAAGAAGCGATTTCTCAGTATGATGCTTGCCACAAGAGTGAGTTGATGCTGGATGGAAGAGGGACAAAAGAAGCAAAAACTTGCCTTGAGGCACATACAGGCCTGCTTGTCTTGGCTTTGCAGTTTTTGCATTTGGCTGTTGTTTGTGAAGTCCGGTCCTTTTGCATCCCTCAAATATTGGTCAGCTGTGCGCCATAAAAAAAGAAAAGTGGAGGTTTGGCTTCCCCCTGCCTCCCCTGTTTTTCTCTTGTAATAAAGTGGTGTGCCATTGGCTGAGTAATTTTCAGCTCCAAATGAGACGAGATCAGTCACAGTGGTTTTCACAGGGTGGATGTGAAGGATGGATGGTGGTGCCACTTAATCAGAGATGGAGAGAATATGTGTCTGCAAACTCATTGAGTGTAACATTTCCTAAATCAGAGAACAGTGCTGCTGCCCAGACTTGCTATTGTGTGTTTTTTTAAAATAAAAAACAAAAACAAAAAATAAGATCTTTAGTTTAAATCATGGGTAGGCAAACTAAGGCCCTGGGGCCGGATGCAGCCCAATCACCTTCCAAATCAGCGTGTTTTTACATGAGTATAATGTGTCCTTTTATTTAAAATGCACCTCTGGGTTATTTGTGGGGCCTGCCTGGTTTTTTTACATGAGTAGAATGTGTGCTTTTATTTCAAATGCACCTCTGGGTTATTTGTGGGGCATAGGAATTTGTTCATCCTCCCCACCCCCAAATATAGTCCGGCCCACCACATGGTCTGAGGGACGGTGGACCGGCCCACGGCTGAAAAGGTTGCTGACCCCTGCTCTATCTGGTATAACTCCTTGGGATTCCCCTCTACTAGCCCATCTCCACAAATTCCATATTCGTTTAGTTCTTTTGCTCCCAGCCTTCTTTCACCGCTCAAAGCACTTTCGCAACTTGAAATATCTTTTCCTGATTCACGCTCCTTGTTTCACTCTGGACTTGATATCTTTTGAGATTGATCCACATGAATTTTGACCCTTAGATGGGTCAATTTAAACATATGTGAACATTTTGGTAAAACTGTTGCCCTACAGCAGTAATGAATGGTATGCAATGGTGTCTTGTCTTTTGAAGGAAGTAGTTTGCCAGATGGTATTTGGGTGGGGAAGAAGATAGAGACAATTCTTAGTTAGAATCATAGAAGCATAGAGTGGAATAGACCCTAAGGATCATCTAGTCTACCCCCTGCAATCCAGGAAAATACAGTTGGCCCTTATGGGGCTCAAACCCATGACCTTGGTATTACCAGCACCACTCTCTAACCAACTGAGCTAACTGATGTTTCCTCCCCCTCCAGCTCCCTTGCAGTCAGTGCTGTGGGGCTCCCCAACTCTCCAGAGCATTTAGGGAAGGCAGGAAGATTTATTTGAGGGAGGGCAGATCATACTCCAAAATCTCCCCCTTTTCTGCTGTCAGATTCCATCCTTCAACACACAGACACCATTGGGTACTACCCAGTGGATGTTATTCTAAAATGTGAGGCTTATGCGGGTTTATTCCCATTTTTTTGGGTAAGAAATCTCTTCTCATGTTTCAATTACTTACTTCAAATAAAATTATTACCCTTAAGCCATCAGTGCTGAAAAACAAAAGTTGCTCTGCATATTGAAGTCTTTGAAAATAAACTGATTTTAGTGGCTTTCATTTTATCCATAATTGCAGTTTGCTTTGGCACAGCTGTTTGAGTAAACCTGCAAAATGAATTAGAAATGGATTGATGAAGCTGTAAGACAAAATACGGAGGGATATGGTTAAGCGGTTTTCAAGAAAAAGGCACACTTCATTCGATTGTCAGTATGTAATGGCTTTATTTTGAAAGCAAAACGAAATGAAACAATAGGTCCAATTTCTGTATTAACAACAAAGGCATAATTTTCTTACAAGCTTCTGAAGTATTTTAAATCCATATAATTATCTTTCAGTCGGCAGATTTTGTTCTTGTCATTTATAGGATAAGTACATCCATTGGCCTTTTTACGACGCTACAATCTAAAAGCATAAAGAACATGAGGGTAAGCTCAACATACATAACTCCAAACATTGATACGGCATGGCAGATTCTATTATTTACAGTGCTCTGGCAATCGCTGCTGAAAGCTAATTGGGTTTCATTTATTTATTTACTGTTAATACTTTTATTGATATTTTTTTTAAAAAATCAAATTTAACAAATAAGGAAATAGAAGCAAAAAATAGAGAGGGAAGGAAAAGGGGGGCGACAGAAAAAAAACCTTGTCAGCTCACAATAAGAATACTACAGCCATAAATACATCCAGCTCAATTGGGTTCTATTTATAATGGCATTTTGAGCTGGCGCTCCTCTTACCAAGTCAGCACTACATGTGAAAAAGTTTCCCACAGCCACTACTGGGAGTTCTAGCTGGTGAACCATTTTCGTGCTTGCACTCATCAGATAATTAATTTTAATCTGTTTTAGTATGTTAACTTTGCATGTTTTGAAGTACAGTGGTACCTTGGTTGTTGAACTTAACCCGTTCCGGGAGTCCATTCGACTCCCATCATGGTTTGAAATCCAAGGTGCAGCTTCCGGTTGGCTGCAGGAGCTCCTGCACTCAATCAGAAGCCATGGAAGCTGCATCAGATGTTTGGCTTCCAAAAAACGTTCGCAAACCGGAACACTCACTTCCAGGTTTGTGGCGTTCGGGAGCCAAGCCATTCGACAACCAAGGTACCGCTGTATGTGATTTTTTTCCTCCGTTATATTGTTTTATCTTTTTGTAAAATGCTTTGCGGTTGTTGTTGTTGTTTTGACAATCAAGCAGTTTATAAATTTTATAAAATAGTATAAATAAAATAGTTTCTGCTACTGAGATAGGGTCCCTTCCCTTGTTGCCTGAGGCCATACAGGTTAACAATATTAAGTTTAGATGTAGCCTCCACCACCTTTGCCTGTTGTATTGGTCTGAGTGTTATTTATCCACTTGAGCAAAAAACAAAAGTATTGCGCTCTCTTGCATTAAAATCGTGACTCAGAAATCATTTTGTTACCTTCTTTATGAATCAAACAAAACTGGTCAGAGACGCACATATTTTAGATTTGGTGCACATATTCCATTTGTATATCTATATCACAAAGATAGCCTTCCTTTCCTTCATGAAACTCAAGACAGAAAGGATAGTCTTCCCAGTTAGTTTCCCATAGAGACACCAGACCTTCTCTGTTTCAGTACAGTTGGAGGGACAGTCCCTGATGGCAACACAAAATCATATTGTATGTTCATCTTAACGGGAATCTGAAGGATTTTTGTAAGCTTAAATGTGAACAGGATTCTGGACAAAAGATTTGTAACTGTGTAACTCAAGGCATTGCTAAGCAATGGCATACTTTTCTTTTTCTGATACGCCTGTTCTCTTTCACACCTCATCTTGCCTACTGTTTGTTTTTGCTCCTTTTCTGTTTGAGAAATGTAATCTATACCAATTAACTGTGTATCTGATTTCAAGGGATGGCATCACTCCTTTCCTAAAACCACTGGGGTTACCAATTAAGCAACATCCTGGCTACTTGGTTAGCATTTAATCAACCTTCACTTGGATTTTTCCTATTTCTTTACTTGGAATCGCCCTCCCCTTCTATTTGGCTAAGGCTATCTGAATCATTAGCTCACTGAGCAGGGAGACAAATCAAATTGTTAAAGGTAGATGACTGAAAATTCATTTAACTCTTTTAATTACCTAGCCCGAAACAAGTGTAATGGTTTGGGGGGAGGCAGAGTTTCTTGTCCCTGCCCTCTGATTAAGAGCAATTTGTTACAGAGGAAGCCCTTCATTTGCATGAAATAGGTTGACCTCAATCTGAGTTGTTGAATAATTATGTTTAACTATAAAAACTCCATATTGGCATATACATTTGGGACTTGGACTGTACTGGGATAGCAATGGTTAAGCTGGTGATTGATGCTGGGTGTGTGCAATTGCACCCTGTTTTATCACTGATTCATACCCACTATTTATTATCTATCCAAATTGTACCAACTGCTAATATGACTGGAATTTTCTCTACTCGCCCCCCCTTCCAACTTCTCCGTCCCAGTACTTGGGGTACAGCTTTGCTATCTGTTTCTCCTGCAGCTAATCGTAATATTTACAGATTAAAACCTTGGGAATCCCAATCACTGATATATAGGTCAAACCTAGAAGGCAATAAGGGACTAAATTGTAGATATCAGCACTTAACTTATGTCCATTAAATATCTCTGTCAAATGTGTCTGTCCCGCTGTTAGAGCAACTGAGAAACTAACAGCCCAGTCTGTCAACATCACCCTTGCAAAATTAAGAAAACACATTTTATTCCTGTAAAGAAGTCCTACTTAATCACATGTCCTCCAGAATGCTAGATGGATGGAATAGTGTGGTTACATCAGTCTCAGCAGATGAGATACCACTTTGGAGAGGTAGCATAGCTAACACTTTATCTTGGGTCACACACTTCGTTGACCAATCAGGGCTCTGGAGAACCCGCTGTCCTTAAAATGTGTGTGTGTGTTGTGTTAGAAAGGCAAGGTTTTAGTGAAAAGGCAAGATGTATCTTAGTATGTGATCTGTTTCGGTTCTAATTTCCAATTCATAGAAATGTGTGGTTGTGTTTGCAAAGGTAAGCTAGGCTTGTTGGTTTATCATAGTGCATTGTGCATGAGCACTGTGCCGGTGGAATGGAAGAAACAAAACAGAAACCTGCAATTCAGTTTGGCTTCCCCTGACATCCAAACCCAGGATTCTGCTCCTGGACAATCTTGAATTGCTAGCCAGCTGTAAACCATGGTTTGCCATTGGCTTACGAAGCCTGGCTTGTTAGGGAGCACCAAACCACAATTTCAGATTCAGATGTGGCTTCCTGGTTTGTTCCTCCCACTTGTGCCCAGGGAGGAGTGAAGTAAGAGCAACTGGGAACAATACACCCCAATGAGAGGGCAACTTTAGCTTATTGTGACATGCAGATGTGCCCAATTATTCCAATAGGGATGCCCCTTGGACTTTGCTGATTTGTTGTCAGCAAACATCTGTGGGACTTTTCAGAGCTACTGCTCATATTTATTATTATCATTAACTTCGCTCCATGATGTAATTTAGAATGTATAATATGGGGCATTTATTTTAAAGTTCTAGTTTGGATGTCGGCAAAGTGATTTGGGATCAACATATCTTAAAATTAACCTTCCTGCTTGAAAAGAACAGCTAAATACATGAATACAGAGAGGATATGCACTCTTTTGTATAATGACAAAAGACTCAGAAAAAATTAAAGAAGACATATGTTAATATAGCAGGCTAGGGAGCTACTAAATTAGCCTTCAGGGGTCACAGATTGAAATAATCATATGTAAAATACAAGAGGAGGAAGCCAAACCATTAGAGTATATATTACACAGCCAGTGAACAAAAAATGAAATACCAATCATATAAGAGATCTCATTGTTATAATACTCAACAAGGAGGTCGGAATCTATTCTGCGAAATGTCAGGGAATAAAGGGCTAGCTTTTACTGAAGTGTGAGCATAATGAATAGAGGTGCAGATAAAACATGAAAGATTCTTTTGTCAGATTAAGGAATAAAAGGCTCAAGATGCACTTAGTGAGCTTTTGAAGGGATTGGAAAAGGCTACTAACATTCATCAAAAGTTAATAGAAATTAATATGCTTTAACTTATGTGTATCGTCAGCCTTTTTTCCAAGCTGAGAGTAGAAAATCATTTACCAATAGTATTATCTATACTGAAAGAAGAAATCAGAAAGTTAGAAGTTAGCTGATTCCGTTCAAAGAATTCCTGAGGCATGTTGCTGAAGGCAAAGTGTGATATTTGATGGCATTGCAGTTGGTTTTTGTGTGCTTTTCCTCAAAAGGAAAATGGCATGGTTTATATTGGCATTCAGCTGCATATGTGACTGAAAAAGTCCATCCTTGGTCATTCCAAAAATACCACTGGAACATCCGTTGCATCCTCTTTCTTTATTGACTGAACTTTGAGGATCTTCTGAGTGACTTTATTCATAGGAATCAAGCAGCTTTGGTTGCTAGTAAGGTTAATTAATGAAATAGAGTGCCTTCGGTAGCCATTAAATAATGTTCTCTGCTGTGCTTACTCTTGAATCATTTCATCAGTTTTCAGGTTTTAATCACTACTGTGGAAGTACAGAAATCAGTCATTGGCCACAGATAATATCAGGCGCCAGACTGATTGTTGTGGTAGCAGTGTTGCGTTATGAATTCATGTTGGAGTTAGCATCAAACAATATTATTCCATTTTGAATTGTGGTAAACTTACAGGACATGTAATATCCCTTCCGATAGTTTACATCAGCATCCATAACTGAGAGGACTTGTTCAGTGAAATGGTGGTTTGGCCTGTGTGAATGGTCTTCAGGGTTGCACACTTACTTTCTTCCCCCTAATATGCTTTGAGGCCTGTTCTGACTTCATAGTTTGAATAAACCATAGTTTTATGCATTACATTGGAATTGCATTTCCCTCCAAACCAGAACTACTCTTTCCCCAAATTATAGGGCTTTCTCAGGAAATCAGGGAGACAATCCAATTGTGTGATGGAAGTGGGGAGTGTGTGAGCCCATGACTTGCTGGCCAAATCTTGATTTGTTGATTATACTGTCTACAGTATGGAAGGAAAATAAGATCACTGGGATCAAGTTGCATTGGTTATATAGTGTGCATTAGCAGTTCACACATGAAAGGGAAGGGTTCAGAAATGGAAAAGGATACTGGTGAAAAACATACCAGAGTTGTTAATTACTACATCAAGTGAACAGAAGTTCCAGGGTCATTGCTTCCACAGTGAAAAGAAACGAGGATTTACTATTTAATTGCCTCTCAGGAAGGGGAAAAATGCTAGCAAGTCCATGTTGAGTTCCAGCCTTGAGCATTTTGATGTAGTGGGAACCGTGACAAAAAAGACCACATGTAACAGTGATAATTAGATATTGTGAATGCAAAGGGAACTGACAGATTTCCACAGTATTCCAGAAAGGAAGTCCAGGTTGTGCACACTCATGAAACATACACACACAATTTTTAAAATTGGATTAGCTGTGGCATCTTTCAATATTATGAAATACAAGTTGTATTCTTCAGGACTGAGAGCTGTTCTAATTGCTAGAAATACAGTAAATGTCCCCATCACTCTCTGGGTTTAATCTTAGCATAATTAGCTCCTTGCACAATAGAGTGCTTAATTTGAATGGCTGACAGGGCTCATTAACTTACAGAAGTGATTCCTGAGATATTTTTTTTGGTGGTTAAAATTGGGATTTCCGCCTGGGAGAATTTCAGGAAGTATCACATAGTTTGTTCCAATATTTCAGAATTAAGTTTTGAACATAAAGCTAGACATTTAAAAGTTAAAGATACAGTGATGAAGCCTTCTCCTCAGTGGTAGGAGACAAGCACTACAACTTAATCAGAAATTTACGCATGGCTTCTACAAAGCCATAAGGAATTCAGACAATAAGTGATTATTTGCTTTTGCAGCCAAATAAGTCTATCTCCCAGGGATGGTGGATGCACATATTTGTGTATTGTTTATCTCTTTTCTGCAGTACATACAAGGATAGCAGAAAATTGCTTGCATCCACATGATTAATTGCATGGAACATATCTATCTGTAAGGATGACATTTTTCTGCACTTCATTCTTCACTCCTAGTGCTACTAATTTCCTTGAATCTGATTAGCTATGTTGCAAAGTTTATAGGTGTGTTCTTTTGGTGGTGTTCTTTTGTGTGTGTGTGTGTGCTTTCTTTTTTGGAAAACATTATTGAAGCATTGCCATTTTGCTGCATCGTGCTATTCATCCAAGGAGTGCCCCAGCTTGAAAATAGGACTGACACATTGTTTTTAGAAGTCTCTCCCACAGTTATGAATACCAGTTTAACTTACTGCATTTTAACTTCTTTTTCAGTTAATATATAAATTCAGATGACACAATTATTTATAAATGCAGCTTGGTCCACATAGTCGCTATATAAGTGCCTAACAGATAAGGAGTTTGCTTCCAACATCATAGAAGATGCAAGGGTTTAAATCATTATTGACTGGCCAGTAGTTTTAATGAAAATTTTGTATTTTTCTAATGGTGTTTCATTGTATGCACATTGTAGTGCACTGACCTGGTATTTTATGATAAATATATACTTTAATAGACAAACAAATGAACAAACTAATGCCCCTGAACTCAGTATGTTCAGTAAAGGCCTATTGTCCCCTCTCTCCCATCCTTCATAAGCTTATTTTTCTGCTAAGTGCTGAATGTTAAAATGAGCTTTGTGTTGTTGTTGTTTTAAAAAATCAACCCCACTTTCTGCGTGTTGAATTTTTTCGTTTAGGAATCCATTGGCCATGGACTTTCTATTTGTGCTGTAAGGTCTGTGCATAAAAGGTTTAGAGAAATAGTGTGCCCATTTGTTCATTGCTAGACTGACATTTCAAAGTACGACACGAAATGACTGCACATATATACCTTGTCATTTATTTGTACTGAATTTCCCATCTTCTGAGATTTCACACTGCCAGCCTGAGACGAATGGTAACAGTTTCCATTTAAATAGCCTGACACATCTTGGAGCAACTTGCCTGTTTATTTCAATTTTACATTATATATAGGCAGGTAAGGAGATGGATATTTTAGATAGTTTAAATAGTATTAGACTCCTTCAAAGAGAGAGTGCCTTTCGCATCACGGGTGTCGCAGATTGAAGCGCTTGCTTTTAGATCAGTTCACTTCCCCCCCATCCCCATAAATAAGCCGATGGAGGGAGATGCAGAGATAGGGATTCAGAATTCATTGGGTGGGTCAGGACCCATTGGTGGGGCATAGACTGCCTTAAGGGGTGGGTTGCAACAACTGCACTTTCACCATGTGGTAAAAGATGATATCCAAATGCATGCTTGGGCAAAATATGGGTCCAGTGTTTGAAAACATTGGAAACAACTATCCATCTAGGATCTGTATTTACTTGCATCAGTAGCCCAGCTGGTGGTAGAGCTTGCAAGTTCAATTTCTGGTTTCTCAAGTGTAGGGCTGGGAATTTCCCACTCAGAAATCCTGGAGAACCTCTGGCAATCAGTGTGTAGAGAATGCTGATTCAGATGGACCAATAGTCTGACTCACTGCAAAGGCAGCTTCCTTTCCACCTGCAGTCTGAATGGGTACACACTCCACTCTACTACCTCATTACGGTTCACTATGTAGTACAGTGCGGGACGCGGGTGGCGCTGTGGTCTAAACCACTGAGCCTTGGGCTTGCCAATCAGAAGGTTGGCAGTTCGAATCCCTGCGATGGGGTGAGCTCCTGTTGTTTGGTCCCAGCTCCTGGCAATCTAGCAGTTCGAAAGCACATCAAAGTGCAAGTAGATAAATTGGACGTAACACAACTGGACGTAACTGTCAGGGGTCCTTTAACTTTACCTTTATGTAGTTCAGTTCCAAACTGAAGTTCGTAAAGCGCCATTCTTAAAATGTGCATAACCACAGGCAATTTTATCAGTAAGGTGAAGCTTGTACATAGGGAACCTGCCTTCTATAGAGTCATTCAACATTTTCTTTAAAAAAACACACAATAGTTCATTCAACTCAGCAGCTCAGTTTGAATGTCCAAGCAAACTAAGCGTTGCTAGAACCCAAAATTCAGTTTCACGTTCCACACATATTTTAGCGCGTTCTTGGAGGACTGTGGATCTAAAAAAGGGTATGCTTAAGAGTAGCTTATGTGCTTTTCAGTCCTTGCGTTTTGATAGGTCAGTGGCTCAAGTGAAGACTGTAAGTATGATTTGCCAAGCTGGAGGTTGCTAAACTGTACTTAAGCTTTACAATCATGGTCTGGTTGTCATCCGAATTGAGCCGATGTTTCGCTTAACCATAGACGTGGAACTAATTACAAATCTTCTAATCTATCCACATCATTATAAGATGTTGGAGTAATTGAGGTTGACATACTGTAATGTCTTTTCACATCATTTCACACATTACTTGTGCGGCAACTGATATTAACTGGTGGGCTGAGGTTATGTTTGTATTTTGTGTATGGGGGTGGAGACTTCTCAACTTTTGCTGTTTTGTTTATTTGTCTGTAGTTGTGGAATCTTTGCCAAATTTTGACTAGCTAACACTGTCTCTTCAAGGGTCCCCTTGGTGGATTCATATATATCATCTTGGATTAGCTCCATACTTTAGGGGGGTGCGCATTAGCTGCCGAATACTGATTCAACTGGCTCAGTACTGTCTACACAGACTAGCTGCACCTTTCCAGGGTTCCATATTTTGGTAGCTCAGTCAGTAGAATGTGAGACTATCTCAGGTTGGTGGGTTCAAGCACCATAGAATCATAGAGTTGTAGAGTTGGAAGGGACCACAAGGATCTTCTAGTCCAATCCCCTCCAATGCAGGAATCTTTTCTCCAAACCCACAACCGCGGCTCAAATCCATGAGATTAAGAGTCTCATGTTCTACCAACTGAGCTAGTTTGGGGAAAAGATTCCTGCATTGCAGGGGGTTGAACTAGATGATCCTCAAGGTCCCTTCCAACTCAACAATTATATGATTCTTTATAGGAGTCTTTCCAAGTACCTTGGTTCTCAAACTTAATCCGTTCCGGAAGTCCATTCCAAAACCAAAGTGTTCCAAAACCAAGGCACTCTTTCCCATAGAAAGTAATGCAAAATGGATTAATCCGTTCCAGACTTTTAAAAACAACCCCTAAAACAGCAATTTAACTATCTAACGAGACCAATGATCCATAAAATGAAAGCAATAATTGATGTACTGTACTATAAAATAAATAAGACAGTATTGTAGATGATAAAAATTAAAATTATTATTTTTTCTTACCTACACTGATGATAGTCATTGTTAGGATGGGGGGCTTTTATCCATTTCCGCAGTCACACAATCAATCAATCAATCAATCAATCAGTAGCTGAACTGGGTTCCACACAGTCACAAAAACAAATTAACGAAAAAAGCCTCGAGAACAAAAACACAAAATAAATAGCAAAAACAAAAGCACCAAACTTAATCCATTACGGAAGTCTGTTTGACGTCCGAAATGTTTGAAAACTGAGGCGCAGCTTCCGATTGGTGCAGGTGCCCCAAAAACCATAGCCTACAGCCGCATTGGATGTTTGGCTTCCAAAAAATGTTTGAAAACGGGAACACTTACTTTTCGGCGTTTGATTACCAAGGCGTTTGAGAACCAAGGTATCACTATACTATGCTGGCATGAGACCTTCTGCATTCAGAGCATGTAGTAATGCCTCCTTGATTGACATTTATTTGTGTTTTCATACCCGTCCATGCCTTTGTTTTGTTTTTTCAGTATTTGTGAATACATCTCTCTTATGCAGAGACCTCGTCCCTGATTTGTTCCGTTTGATGTTGGGAAACCAGCTAGACCACCTAGAAGTACCTGTCCTTTCAAAAATTGCTTTGCATAAGCATGCTGCTGAGCAGATCCTTGCTATGCCCCAGTGTATTTCTTCCAGATTCATCTCCATCCTTTCATTTCAGCAATTCATGCTAATCTGCAATATGAAAAAGCAAAGCCTCAGAAGCAACACAGGCATGCCTTGCTTTCAGCAGAGGCACATTAAAGTGATAGGGAAGCATATGTACTTTTTGAAAACGATTAGAGATGAGGAAATAAGGAGTCTGTATTTAGCAGCATACTCACTACAATGAAGTGCCATAGAAACGCCTCAGAGCATCAGTGCTGCCCAGTTTTAGCACGGATTTCTACCACCAAAGTTCCCAATAAGGGCGATTGGGGTAGGGGGAGATAGTGGAGTAAAATTATTCACCGTGGAATAGGTTTCAGTGTGAGGAGGTGGGATAGTGTAAACTAGCTCTTGCTTCACTTCCTCCTCCTCCTCCATGCTAAAAGACTGAATGTTCCCGTACTGTTGTGATTCACACCTACTTCCGCTTTGCAATTGCCGTTCTCCTGGAGGCAGCGTGCATTCGCACTATCATTCTCTGTGGTGTGAAGACGGAGGATAACTTAACATGCTTGCCTCCTCCTTGAGTCACTGCGAACTAAACTGCAGGTTTAACATCCTGCTGGCTTGGGTAGGAAGCTGAGGAGGCACGGCTGGTTTTTCTCTGAAGATTACTTTCCCTCCTTTTGGCTGGCAGAACCAAAGTGGACAAGAGCAGAATATAGGTTAGCTTACATGCTAGGTTAGTATATATGTCAGGTTAGTTTGAAGCCAGCTCCATCATCACGTTTCTCCACTGTGGAGTAATACTCATGGATAGCACTGTGTCTTGTGAGTTGATTTCTGCTTGCTTCTTCTAGTTGTGAACCAAGGCCCATAGCAGGAAGTGCAGATGCACCACTCCTCTCCTAATTTCCTGCAGGGATGCACTTTATCTAGCAGCCAGAAAGAGCTGCACATTAACTTTGCTCTCCACTTGGTTTCCCTGAAGTGATGGCAGGAATCTAGCTATGCAGTTTGATTATGGTGTCAACCTTGCCATGTAAAAAAGGGAAGATATGATCCCATCCTTCTGCTAGAACACGGCAGTCCTGGGTGAATAAGGTCCTGCTGTTTCAGGCGCTAAGGACTAGATTCAGACCTCATCACATATGAATCTAATGAAGTTGGCACATTTCAACCTTACTGTGTTGCTAGCACTATATGCCCTTTAGATCGGGGTGGAGAACCTGTGGCCCTCCGGAAATTGCTGGACTACAACTCCCATCCTTCCTGACCATTGGCTTTTCTGGCTGGAGCTCATAAGAGTTAGAAGAATCCAACAACGTTTGGACTGCTACAGGTTCTCCATCCCTTCTTGGGATAGGTATATATAACAAACTAAGCTAAGGGACCATCAGTACAAGGGGTCATGTATGCCATCAAAATTGAACACAGCTCCATTGACTTGTGTGGGAAGGGAGAAGGATATGAAATCATGGAAATGAATGAGTAGAGGAAGGGTCTCCTTGCTTCTGCCTTGCCACCCATGATTCATCTGCTGCTTCTCTCTCCTACAGCATCCAACCTCCATTGTTCCTGCTGGTTCACCAGTTTCCACCACTTTGTTATAACTTTGTTCTTCCCTTCTTCCTCCTGGCTCTGTGTCTCCTGCATCAAATGACCCAGGAGCCCTTTAGATGACATTGGACTACAATCCCCACCACCCCAATCCTTGGCTAGTCTCCCTTGGATTGAGGAGAATTGTAGTACAACATTTATCTGGATGTTGGCTACCTCTGCCCTGAATATTTCAAATATTGTGAGTTCAATTTTGTCTGCGCAGGGATGTGATTCTTTGAATTTTTTAAATGAAATGTTATCACAGCTGTACTGATACTACTAACAGTGCAGTTCATCTGATGTCAATTCAGGAGTTCCCAGAAAATTTCAAGTGCTCTTTGAATCATAAGAGCTAAATAATAGTTCCAATTTTCTGTTTAAACACCTAGAAACATGCTGTTTATATTTTTTATTATTCATTGTTTTTTGTTTTTAAATTGAGTTGTCAAATGCCAAGTTGATGTGAAGTTATTTGAGAAACTGGGTAAATCCAAGATTTACTGTGGCCTAATTACCAGGGGTCTGTGTAGAAAAGATTACGCATTCATTATGAGGCGTACATCTCTGGATACTGTGGTATTGCCTTGGCTATGTGCCACAATCGTCCAAAAGGGATTACATTTACTTGCCATTCATTCAGGCCTTGCAACAAGATTTATGTAAGGGTTGGAGCTTATTTGCGGTGTGAGGGAAAGAAGCTAATTGAGAAAAATACTGATCTTGTTGATGATACAAAATTTTAAATTATTTAGATTTCAACAGCTGAAGGAAGGAAGAGTGTTGTGTACCATCCAGTGAGTAGCAGAGGAAGTTTGCTTCTTCACCATAATCATTTAGAGGAGCACTGAGCATTTACTTAGCACACATTTAGATATTTTGAGAGGTCTTTGGGTACTGTGCACCTCATCCCAGGATAGAGGCCCAATGTATGCCTTTACACGTGCCCCCCTTCCAATAAGCATTCCTTTGAAGTTGGCATTACCTCCCACAATGGTTGACCAGGTTGAAAAAAGAGGAAGCACCCAGCTTCCTGTTTGCTGTCTCTTCAGATTGCTTCCAGAAGCAACAGGATGGTGTAGCATTTGTTTATTTATTGCATTTCTATCCCACCTGTTTTCCTGCTCCTCATTTTATTCCCACAGCCACCCTTGAGGTAGGTTAGACCGAGAGGTAAGTGCCTTTCCAGTGGACTTCATAGCTGAGCGGGGATTTGAACCAGGGTCTCCCCAGCCCTAGACGGATGACTAGTTAAAGTTACAGAACAGCATTAGTTCAGGTTTTGTAAATGGCAAGGGTGCTTTTTTTTATAACAAAGTATTGAATTAAGTGAAGCCATGCTCAGAAGACCTGCTTCCCCTTCCTGCTCTTGGGGAAAGACCGAAGAGTTGAAATGCAAGATACTTAAATTCCAAAGCCTCTGGAAATCGCGTTTACATTCACCGAGAATCTTAACTTTACCACCTTTAGGGCCAGAAATGTTTGAAAATGAAAGCCACATTCCCCAGGAAGAGAAAGGGAGAAGGGTTCACAACATTTTTCTGTTGAAAATAGGTTCCTTTAACAGAATCTTCGCTATCTCACTTCTTATTAATGCTGGTCCTGCTAGTTCTTTTTGTTAGCAACAGGTTTCTTTCCTGATTGATTAAAAAAAGTACACATACACACATTTTTGGGCAACCTGTTTATCGAGCATTGAACCTGACATGGTTGCACCGTGTTCATACACCTTCCCATTAATCAATAATCAAACTTTCCAGTGCATTTTCCCATCACTTCCTGACCACAAGAACTCCATCCTGTCTCTCTCAAGTGTATTTGTTGTATCCGGGTCAGAGTATAGGCAGCTGTCAGGGACTGGACAGAGGAGAAAGCATTCCAAACACCCCTCTACTGGGTAGAAAGTAGGAGAGCAAAGGCCTCGGAGACAAATGTCCCTAAGTGGCCACCATAAGGTGCTGGTGACGATTGAGGAGAGAGGGGGGTGGAGGTTACTTGAAGCAATGCCATTACTCCAAGCGGCTGCATTTCTACGCCTCTCTCTGTGAAGATTGAATAAAAGACATTGGTAAGAACTTCCCTTGTTGATCTATTCCTGGCAGCCTACCATGGGGAGGGGGGTCGGATTCTCTGACGCCTGACAACAGCTGCCTTATACTATATTTTCCTGGACATTTCAGTGATTTCTGCCTGGACACTGTTTCCAATGGCCGGACATACGGCAACCCATGTCGTCAGTGTTTTTGAAAATCTGTCTGGATTTTCACTTTTTGAAATATGGCATCCCTGCCTTATACTAAGACACAGACATTGGTCCATCTTGCTCAGCGGCTGGCAGCAGCTCTCCAGGATTTCAGACAGGAGTCTCTGCCAACTCTACCTGAAGATGCCAGTGGGGACTGAATCTCTGCTTGCAAGGCAGAGATGCTCTGCACTGAGCTATGGCCCTTCCCATTGAATTCACTTTAATTGAACAACCGATATCTGTTTGAATCCCTCCAGCTGAATACCTGGAGATTCCAGAGACAATCTTGATGTTTTACAGCCTATTTCTATTTACATTGAAGAAGTGGTAGGGCTCAGCAATCCAGCCCTGTGTTGCGTTGCTTTGCTGCACTACTCATCTTGGAGACTGCTGTTTGCGCTTTCTGAAACTTCGTAATAGCGAAGGGGTCAATAAATCTGGGGCTGCTGAAGTTGCATCACTTGGGGACAGTTTAAAACAAGGTTGAACTTCAAATATACCAAAGGGAATGGTCCCCTGACGGAAATGCACAAAAGCAAGTGACCTGTCAGAGCTATTCTGCCTCTGGCTAATGCAAAAAACCGTGGGATGGTTGAGGCTATCCATCTCTAGCTTCCATCTCTAGGCTCATCTCCATTTAAATAAGACATTATGTTTCTCTGTGATGATAGCAAAGTGGTGGGGAAGTGAGAAAAATGTTTTGCTAGGTAGGCAGTAGATTGTTTTAAATTGGAACAGGCTCATAAGAGCCGCAAATAGAAAGCACAGACCAGGCACAGAACATCCGGCAAATGGATTTATATAATCGTGGTACCTGATACTAATACCCAAAATTCAATTAGGAGCTTTGAAAATTAAAATGATCACATTGCCGCATTGAAGAATGTTCTCCGGAAATGTAACCCACCACGTATAAAATATTGGGCTGCTCCACTATATTTACATTATAAAGGTGAGCCTGAAACACACTCTTAGTCCAATTATTTGCAGCTCTTTGACCTGAGACTGTGCATTTGGTTTCGCAAAACTTCAGTGGGAGAATTCATTAGAGCTGCACTTTAGAATTACACGAGAGAGAATGTTATTAATTCTCTGTGAAATACGACTTTACATGGAGAAAAAAAAATCTTTTCTCTGCTTTGTGCCCACATGGAAACACTTAACTTCATAGGAGCAATTTTTATATCATCCCAAGTGCTTGGAAATGACCTTATGGGTTAATGTTGGCTAATAGCGGAACAGAAGGTGTAACAGGGTAATTAAAAGTAAAATTTGATGTGTTCAAAAACTATTCTCCCAGTTTCCTAACACAGGAATGTAACAGATGTTATTACAGCATCCAGACTGTTACCTTGATAGGTGACACGTCATTATCAACAACTGTTGATGAAGTTGCTTACTCAGTGCCCTGGGGACATGCTGCGGTAGAGGTGAAGAAGCTCTAATTGGAACACACTTGCATCTCTCTGTGTTAAAATCTGTTTTTTTTTAAAAGAGCCCTTATCTGGGTTATTGGAACTAGTATATTTTGGGAAAGTGAATAGTTTTCCACTCACCGAAATCTTCAGTGTTAGAAAATATTATGTAGTGATAGCTGCTCTAGGCAAGCTTGGCAAAGAATCAAATCCCGCACCCCCACCCCCCACCCCCAGTGAGACATTGTGTTTGTTCACAAGTTGAACTAAACGTGAGAAATATTCACATGGTTTCCTTCCTCATGTGTTTATTCCTCTTTCAGCCACTAAATTTATGACCCGATCCTAAACATCTGTACCATGTTTGTGCTATCAAAATATTATCCCTGCTAGGTTGATGATTAACATCATGGTTTGTGAGGCTCCACTGATGGAGAGGAACAGCCAATATTTTAAGGAAACATTTTCCAGTAAAAATAATCGAATTGGGTATTTATTCACTTAGTAAAACTGTTTATTGCCCTTCAACATAAGCTACAATGCTGGCATATATTCAAGGGCATACCTAGGGGTTGGCCAACTCCAAGAGCATAGGCTCAAGAGGGTGCAAAAATAATGCCTCTTCACTCTGGCTTGGAGCAGCTAGGAGCCCACAGATAAATTCTCTGGGCCATTTCTCCACTGCTCTGGGCACCTTGGCAAAGGAATCCAATCCCTGGTGTCGACTGTTGCTACAGTCTTGCTGTGGGTCAGCAGCGCTATTACAAGTGTGAGCTGAGGGATGAAAGATGGAGAGAGCTGGTGAGAGTTGCAGGACCAGGGGAGGGAGGGAGGCAGAAAGGCAGGTAGATGATGGAGATGTTGATGATGGAGGAGGAGGAGGAGGAGGAGAGGCGGAGCAGAAGAGACCCGACCCCAATGGCCGTGAAGGAAGTCACTGGCAGAGTGTGAAAGGCAATGAAGAGCTTGTGTGTATGTTTCTGGTCCATGGATTCTCCTGGCTTTGCAGGTGCCAATACATCTCCTTGCCAAGGCACAATGGACTGGGTTGGGGGGCGGCGGCACTGACACAGCTCCTTGCGAATGGCACAAGAGCGTCTAGGTATGCCTCTGTGTAGATCTGAAAGGCAGGGAGGAATACAATGATAAAACTGCAGAGAAACAGCAATGTCAATGATAAAACTGGGCCAAACTCTTAGAACTATTAAAACCAGTTATAAGAGAAGCTGGGATGTCTGGGCAAATAAACAGTTTTTAAGAAAGATGTTTTCCTTGAGCCTGAGGGGCATCAAAGTGGCCTCAGATGAAGATTGAAAGGTATGGGAAGATTCATCTGGTAGAAGGCTGCCCTACCATATGTGGTGGGTGGTGGAATGGGGCAGGGGAGGACACTTGTCCACACACACACACACACACACACACACACACACACTTTTGTGTTTGCATGTACTTGTCAGTCCAGATTAATTCCCTGTGAAGTCAGTAGGACTTGGGTTACTCACAGCTAAGCCTCATTCCATTACTTTCATCTCATTACTTGTGACTAACAATTGCTGGACTCTGGCTATAATATATATATTATTTCCTCTTACAGGTATAGCCTGTGATATAGCATGAGCATTTGTGTGCATGCAAAACAAGTATCCCCTCCCCCATTTTGACAACAGTGCACTGCTCTTGCACACATGACTGATCTACCTACACAGAACTGACCTATGTGCTTCACTGGACAATGGTGACCTTGGCGTCTCAAATTTCAATGGCACCCTGTGTGACACCAAACTCCGTTGCCCCCTGCCCCTCGCCTTCTGTTGGATGTCACAGTCGGGGGGCCCCAGAAGCTTCATGCCTGGTGCAGCCACACCGGTCGTGTTCCCTTAGATCTGTCTTTGAACTGGATTATGGCTCTTAGCAGATCATGCTGCGGTGCATCACTGCAGCCTCCCCAAGGTTTTCTATATTCTATATAGTATTTCACCTCAATTATAACTTAATCCAAGGCAAAACTACTTCAGTCTACTGAGCGTGTTGAATATACTTTATTTAAGCAGCTGAATTCGCTTTGATGGAAATTCTACATAGCCTGCTGCTGGCAGAAAAAATAATGGTTAGTAATTTTTCTTTTCGTTTTAAATGTTACATTTCTTGTCAAGTTCAATTTGTGCCTCGTGGCAAGTCCTCGGCGGAGCAGTTGAGATAGTTGAATGCAGAGGCCATCCAGGGAAGTCCTTAGGAGAAAAATGATATACTCTTGTGATTAATGAAACGGGTCTTGTTCCTCCTGCTTTTAATCACATAAAATGCAGTGTGTGTCATCAGTGGTTCACATTTTGTAGAGTGTATCATGATGCTGAACTTTCCTTATGTCGATTGTGGATTTTTGCTTGGTTAGGACATTTAGGAAAGTAATATACAGCATGGCTCTTCACTATAAATTCAAATAAACCTTCATTCGAGCAATTTGGGGATAGAGATAAAGACATATTGAGGAGTAGAGCTGTGTTACACACTTAAGAATTGTGCCCAGATGCCTTCGAAGTAAGGTTTCATTTAAAGTAAGGAAATCCCAGGAAACCCTAGTGTTTAAAGTTGCAATTAGGGTGAAGGGGCAATATATCTAAATCCTTATGGATGCTGCACAATCCTGTTCTAGGGTCCTATGCTTAGAGATAAAATTCAGACACACCTTTTGTGAATCCAATGCGGAAGACAGAAGGTTAGCCTTTTTAAAAAAAACAAATAAACACGTGTTCTTATTTTTATTCAGACAAAGTCCAAGCAGTAACAATAGCAATTGTGTAGGAGAGTATGTACTTGATAGTCCTGCCTCATGCTGCTCTTTTGGAATAAATCCTCCTTTGGGGGCACAGCAAAATATGCATATGCACATAGGAAATGGGATAGTGACGTACATTCCTCAATAAATTTGAAAACTTCACTTCAAATTACTTACGATAAAGAACTGCTTATAAAAACCAATGTACAAATGTTTTTATTTATTTATTAAATTGGTATCGTGTAGATCCATAGATCTCAGGGTGGTTCACAACACAAACAAAAGTTGTTTGCAACAAAGCAAACTGAAAGCAGAGCAAACGTCTGAAAACCCAGCAATGCCTAACACTTGTCTAATAAGGCCCAAAGGAGTTCAAAACTCCTTTCAAATATATAATGTGGTGTCTAAATGGTAGTCATTTAACCAGATATCTGTATATGCAGTTGTGCATGATCATGAGCAAATAATAGAGATTGTTTTGTATTGCAATTTCTATCAAGTGCATAAACCACATGCCACCCCAAATGCTGGCAGGCTTTAATGATTCTGTAGCGCTTCTTGCCCCTGAATTTCAAGGGTCTTGTTAAAAGCAGCTCCTCTTCTGATCATCAGGGGAGTAATGATCCCATAATTCAGAACTCTATTACCTGCATTTCACAACAAGAGACCCTCCCTTGACCTCCCTATATCCTGGGTTCATCTTCAAAGGCAGGGATGCTGTTGAAACATAGCTAGCAGGATGGAAACAAGTACCCTGATTATGCTATTGAAAATGGGACAAATGTTGTGGGTGAGGAGAGATGGGGATGCTTCTATCTTCACAGGATAGTAATTTTGTTCAGGCTATGCAGCCCTTCAGAGAGAATAGGAATCCCATTTTTGTACAAAGGGAGTTCTTTCCCTCACCATCCGCCCCAGCAATCTTGAAAGATCTCAAGCTGGAACTTAGCGCATCGTATTTCCACCTAACCAAAAGTGTGACCAGCAAAATGTTTTCTCTTGTCCTAGTTCTCTGATGCTCAGAACAGGCTGTTAAAACTCACTAACAGGAAATCATTGAATTCCAGTTTTTCCTTTATAGTTTTCCATATCCGTCACTCTGAACGATGCCAATTCCTGGCAGAATACCTTTAAACTTGTCAGGTTAGAGTGATGAATCTTGCTCGTGTCTTTTGGCAGTGAGGCCGGCTTCTGTAAATAGCTGTTCTGACATCTGCTTGAGGTTCTCTTTGCCTGCAGTTCAGGAGTATCCGGCAAACATAGGAGCAGTTGCAGCTGGAGAGCTTTCCATCTGCTTTGTCACCGCTTCTGTGATCGCTGTTGCCCTTCAGCTAGCTGAAACCTCTGGGCCACTGGTGCTTTCCTGACTTGAATACAGGTTGCCAAAACCCTCTCCTGCAACTAAGCTCATGGTAGTATAACTTGTAAGATTTATCTATACAAGGGGTAGCCATTGTGGTGACTTCCAGATGTTGCTGGTGTTCAGCTCCCATCCTCCCTGACTATCAGCCATGCTGGCTGGGGCTGATGGGAGTTAGAGTCCAACATCCAGTGGCGTCGCAACGGGGGTGCCGGGGGTGTGGTGTGCCCCAGGTGCCATGTCTGGGGGGGTGACAAGAAGGAACTCCGCGGGGGCCCGCCCCACCACGGCGGCTCAAGCAGTCATCACGCCACCGCAGCCGCATGTGGAGGATCCTCTGTTCACGGCTGCAGCCACAAGCAGAGGTTGCATTACATTGACTACCTCTTATTTAATGGATGTAAGCGACCGCTGAGATCTAACTGTTTTAAGATGTTTGTGTTTTGCTTTTGCTAAGAAGCCATTGGCTGGGACTGGGAAAAGGCAGGTAGTCTCTTTTTGCTTCCTTGGGGACAGTATGTAAACCTACTGGCCAACTCACGTTTTTGTTTTTTGTTTGTTTTTGCTTTGTTGTTCATATTTACCATCTATTCTTTTATGAGCCTGTGGGTGAAAGCAAATTACCGTATTTTTTGCTCCATAGGACACACTTTTTCCCTCTTAAAAACTAAGGGGGAAAGTCTGTGCGTCCTATGGAGCGAATGCAGGGGGGAGGCAGGCAGGAAAAGCCGCCAAGAGCCGCACACAAGCTTCGCGCGGCTCTTGCGGGCTTTTCCCCAGGAGGGAGAAGGGACTGACGCGGCCAGTCAGTCCCTTCTCCCTCCTCGTAGAAAAGCCTGCAGGAGCCGCGTGCTCCTTAAAGGATGCGCGGCTCCTATGGGCTTTTGCGGGAGGTGGGGGAATTGCCATAGCCGCGCGCAGCCTCTCCAGCCGGGGGAGGCTGCGCAAGGCTAAAGAAGCCAAGGCAGCGAGCGCGATCCATTCCGCTCGCTGCCTTGGCTTCCTCTTTAGCCTTGCGCAAAAAATACGGTAGTTTCAGAGTTGTTTTAATAGGGGGTGGCGTTCTGTTTTTGAAAACATGGCCACACTAATGAGCTTTCATCATATATTACAAACAGCTGCCTGGTATCAGACCCTGACCCTAGGTTTAAGATGAAGGGGAAATGATAAAACTGAAGGAAAGTAGCAGAAATAGTACCTCACTGGAAGAGTAAATTGGGACTGTCCCAGAGAAAATGGCTCAATAGGAACTGGTGTGTAGCACTATCCGAAATATTCCCTTACTGTAACAGAGTGCTCCATGGCACTTCAAAGCTGGAGCACTTTGAATATGTTTGAGTCCCGTTCATATCTTATTTCAACAGTAAGTCAAGTCCTCTGTCCCATGAGACATATAGTGCTTCTTTAGTTAGTCTTCCTTTTCATGACACAGTTCAGAAATTAGCCCTGAGCACAAATCAGATATAGAGCAAATAGGAATCAATTATGTTTTATGAGGTTAAATGGACCATAATGGAAAGTCTGTTGATAATGGCACGTATTTATTCTCATTAATCTACATAAAAATGAACGATGCTGATGTAAAAATAATGTTAGCTATATCGATGTGACTTGAATCCTCAAATCCCAGTTGTAGACCAGGGCATGAAATTCTGTCTGCTTATTCTTTTTTGGTGGGATGAAGAACTGAACTGGTGTAAGCAAGGAAATGTAAAAGCATGTTTCAGAAATTCCCTTTTGTCATGAGTTCTAGCAAGCACGTTGATATTTACAAAGCAGGAAGACTAAAAGAAACCACAGATTAACAAGCACAGTTGATAGAAATATCTACTTCAAAGCAGATTGCTTTGTACACCAGCATGCCTCAGATATTGTTTGTAATTTGCTATGAAAGTCCTTGGAACAGCAATAAATTGTAATAAAGAAAATTTAATAAACGTTAGAATGCCCACTCCACAGCAATAAGGATCAGGGCTTTTCGTGTTGCTCCCTCTGTTCTGTGGAATAGCATTCTTGTTGAGATATGACAAGAACCTCACGGTCTGCACTCTCCAAAAGCAATCAAATGCATTTTTATTTGGACAGGCTTTCCCTGCTGGAGAAGTAGGTCTTTGCTGTGTCTGTTTTGTATGATTTTTGTATGGTTTTTAATGTACTTTCTTTTTCTGTGTTTAACTAGGTTTTTTTAATTGTTGATCACCTTGACATAATTGTATGTTGGTTGTTGATATCTGTCTACCTCTCCCCTAACACCACATACACCTTGATGATTATATAGAAGGTGATTAATAAGAATAAGAATACCTGATCCTTTTAACTGGTGATTCCAGTGAATGAAACTACCACCTTCCTGTACTCTGACCCTGAGCTATGGATATTCCTTCTTTGCTAGATGAAGACATTTTCAAGGATGGTTATTTTTATAATATAACAAGGGGCAGAAAAAGGCAGAATTTTCAAACCGGCGGTGCGCTAACTGCTTTCTTGGTAATGATTTTATTTAAGCATAATTGTGGCTACAGTAGAAGCAATTATAAATATTTAATTTTCTTTGTTTAAAACAATATTCATCTGAGAGGCAATTGACGTGCTGTACACAGTTTTTGCTAGCTTTTGGTTTTTAAATTAAAATTTAATTATGAATTAATGTACCGCAGTGGATGGCATATTTTAGAATTAGGTTTTGCTTACTGGTCTGAAGTTACATAGCTTCCTTACAGTAGAGTCCTGCACATGTCTGTTCAGAAGTAAAGTCCCATTGAGTTCAGGTCGGCTTCTTGCCAGGTAAGTGAGTATAGGAGAGCATCTTTAAGCTCACAGATCATGTATCCACTTAATGTTAAACTAGTTAAGGTCTTGTAAGTATAAGGGGTCATGATGAGAGTAATCTTACATCTCTCCATGGTGCTGCACTCCTGTATACATAGGTTGAAATAAATGTAATTCTTCAATCCTAATAATAGAACGGAATCACGCTGTGCTGTTTCAGCTGCCTTTTCTGATGCAGTTTTCTGATACCACCTGGACAGACTCCAGGGTTAAAGTGGAACAGTGGCAAACTCTTGTTCTGTAGGGCCTCTCCTATCCCTCTCCACAACCTCGCAACCAAGGTTTGTCTTCAAGTTTACAGTTTGTTGGGGGGGATTTTTTGTCCTGGAGAGCTAAGCCATGAGCTCGGGTTTGGATGACATGCGAAGACAAACTGGCAACAGCAAAATGACCGGGGAGGAGTGAGATTGCTGCAATCTCCTCTTCCGAAGCCTGAACGCAGTTATAAAAAGAGTTTAAACACACACACACACACACACACACACACACACACACCCATCTAACACATTTGGGTCTTTTGGTGCAAATGCAAAAGCAGACTTCAACCCCACTGAAAAGAATGAGGAGTAATGCTGCAGTGTTGTCCCACTCTGGTTGTCACTCAGCCAGTAGGCTACCCCTTCTCCCGATGTTCTCACATTGAACATTGATATCTGAAGAGGAACCCTGGCACATGATCGAGGGCTTAGAGGAACTCTGTTATATGGGAAAGTTACAGCATTTGGGGCTTTTTAGTCTGGAGAAAAGTCAAGTAAGAAGGAGACATGACTTTGTTAGCATCCATCTGTCTCAAGAGACAATAAAGTGTGCCTCTGGGTGTGAAGGCAGACTGCGGTGTTGGCATTACCGAAGTGACCTCCTTGGGGCACAAACAGTATGTATGGAGGTCCTGGGCTTGCCAGACGACAAGACACCCCTCTCGACCTCGCTGATATGGTCCAAAGGAAAGCAGAGCAATACATTTGGCACCAACTTGGCTGCAGGAGTTGCTGGAAGGAGGCATACAAGGTGTCATCCATCCGTCATAGGGAATCCACCCTGGATTTCTATATAAAATTATACAGGGTGTGGAAAAAGTGGATAGAGAGCAGTCCCCCACCCCACTCCACCCCTGTCTCGTAATACTTGAACCCAGATTCCCACAGTGAAGTTGAATGGCACAAGGAAGTTGTTCTTCACCCATCACCTAGTTAAACTATGGGCTTTGCCGTCACAAAAGGTAGTGATGTCCCCCAACATGGAAAGCTTGACAAATTGCTGAGAGATAAGGCTAACCATAATGGCCTCCAGTAGTTGCTGGAAATACCAAGTGAGGAGAACAATCGTGTCCTGTTTGGGGGCTTCCCATAGGCATTTAGTTGACTGCTGTGCCTTGAATGTCCTACTGTATGCGGACGATGCCGCCCTATTAGCTACCTCCCCCATCGGATTAAGGAGGATGCTTCGAGCTCTTCATGAATATGAGATCCAAAACGAGCTCCGACTAAATTATGCCAAGACCAAAATAATGGTCTTTGCTGCTCGACTGAAACCTAATTTATGGTCAATTAATGGTATCCCTTTAGAGCAGGTCAGTTGCTTCAAATACCTGGGTCAGGTTGTAAGATCAAATAGGTCCTTCTTGGCGCACAGAGGATACATAGCCTCGAACGCATCCAAAGCAGCCTTGGTGATTAGAACCCTGTACTCCAAGAAACAGGCACAAACTGTCAAAGTTGCCTTGCGACTCTTTAAAATGAAAGTCCTCCCTCTTCTGCTGGTGGGCATTGCCTTGGGCTCACGTAGGGACTTTGAAAAATTGGAATCTATCCAAACCCAATTCCTCAGGGCCATACTCAGGATCCCCCCCTCTGTGGCAGGCGCGATCATGAAATTGGAAACCGGTTGTCAAGCCTTTAGGTATGTGGCCCTGAAAGCGAAGTTATGGCTATGGCTCAAGCTCTGTTTCAGACCGGTGGGTTTGGCCCCCTTGATTCTGAGGGATAACTTTAAATCTCCATGGGAAGGGGAGATAGTGGAGGAAGTGCAGAAGTGCGGGTTGTCCTCCCTTTATATAGAGTCCATGACGTATAGCCATGCAAAGGCGGTGATCGCTCAAAGATTAAGGGATATTGCCAGACAGGAGGACATAGCCCGTGTGAAACCTGGGTTGTTTCTGGGGGAGCAGTTGTATCGGGCTGCTCCAGCTCGCTACCTGGCGGATATCCACTATGTGGAATATCGCAGACTATTTACTGCGGCTAGGCTGAATGTTCTTGACTCGGCGGTTCTGAAGGGAAGATATGGAGGAGTCCCATATGACCAGAGATTATGCCACTGTGCATTGGGTGAGGTAGAATCCACAGAGCACATCTTACTGAGCTGTCCCTTCTACAACGATTTAAGACAGTACCTTATCACTCCATACTTACCCTAGCTCAGTTCCCGACAAAGAGGAAAGCAGACAGCATATCTGCTAAATAAGTCTTCCGGGAAAATAACTTTGTCAGTGGCTAAATTCCTTTTCCTGGCACTCAAGTGTCGGAAACGTATAACTGAATGCTTTGATGTGGGTTATCTGTGAGAGGTCTAGTACCCTAACCCTACCTTATTTATGTACCCCTATGATGTTATAGTTTATAATTATTGTGTAATGTTTTATTTCTGACTATCGGTCGAATAAAGGAAATTGATTGATTGGTTGACTGCTGTAGTAACAGGATGCTGAATGAGATGGGACTTCATTCTGATCTAGCAGGGCTCTTCTTCCATTTTTGGGCTTAACTAGGCATTAACAATTGCAGGCTCTGTGCCTTAGAATGTGAGACTGCAGTGTACATCCTACGCCTAAGGCATGTGCATCTTTACCTGAGAATAGGGGCCGCCCTTTGAACAACTGTAGCCAGTGGGCCTGAGTCTAGTTAAAAAGAAAGCAGGTTGCTAGGATAAAGCAAAGGGCAGGGAAAGAGTCCAGCACACCCACTTGCCCTTGGTTTGATAACTGCTCACACAGAGGCACAAGTCTTCTGATGAACCCGTACTTTGAAGCTGTAAAGCTCAGCTGGCTGCAAAGTTTGCAACTCAGGAGGAATTTTTGTGGCAGTACATCTCAGCAAAGCAGTTGTTCCCTTTCAGTCCCTGTTGTTTCAAGTAGGTTCGCATCTGCATGGCCTGTTGCTGAGGGACCACGCTGCTGAATGCTTTTGGGTTCCTTGCTGTGATGGAAGGAGCGATGCACACACGCTTCTCTCTCAGTAGCATAGGGGTAGCTTCTAGGCAATTCAGGGCTTGGGGATTTTGCCATTCCGGAGAGCTATTATTTATTTCCAGCCTACTTGTTTGTTTTGGTGCCAGAGCGCTCTTCCTTCTGTTGAGCTGGATAACTGATGCAGCAGGAACCAGAGAGTTGCAGAAGAGGGATTTATTGTGCCTGTTTTGGAGCTCCAATCTGGCTTGGCTATGAAAATTCCTTCAGGGCGCATCATACCCTCCAAATGCCTGCCCTTTTCTCCCCCTGCAGCTTTACAGTATATTGCTCAGTTTGGATTTAAGACTGGGTTGAGTCAAAGAGACCAAAGCATCTGTACAGAAAGATATTGTTTATATTCCAGATATAAGATGCTGCCGCTTCTAAGAACGCCCAGCCTGCCTGCTGCATGGCTCTGCCTCCTCAACATGCTCATTTCATCTCCATCTTCCCTGGTCCTTTGCATCTCGCTGGAGAAATGGGCTGCACAATATTGCTTTGGGAGCTCAGGCATGGAGAGGAAAGGCTGTTATTTGGGGCATCACTTCACAGGTTCCAGCTTTCCTCGTTCTAATCAGCACCAGCCCTTTTCCTGTTTGATTTTTAAACAAAGCAACAGTGAGTTAAAAGCAAGTTGTAGAAGCAGTGAAAGCTTTATGGGGAGTGTTAGATTCCATTGGCATAATGATAAGAGCAGAAAATCACTGTACGGAAGGGAATAAGAAGCGGCCATCCAGGCATGCAACACTGACTTGCATTTTATCTGCTATTAAAAAACCTAGACTGGCCCATTAAACAGTAAGCTTTCATTTGTGTAAAACCACCCAGTTATAATTTTTACTCCAGGAGTGAAGATTCAGCTTGTGGTGGCTGACACCTCAAACCATTTTTACATCCTTGATAAGTGTAGACCATTAAACTAGAACTATTTAGAATGAAGATTGTAAGTAGTATTTGTCTCTTGGGCATCCTGGATTTGTCCCTGCGCAGGACACGGCACGATAAGCTGTGATACCTTGGTGATATTACTGATCAACTATGTGCTATGTTAGCTATGTCGCTGTGTCTTTAAGTCTTCGTTCGCTTACACAAATTGCCAGTGTTGACAGGCCTGATTTGGACTTGGGACCCTTGCAGGTGGGGTAGGAGGGGCTATAACCACTTTCTCCTTTCTATATTCCCCATCCAGGTTGACCTCACACTCCTGCAATTTGAATGGGGGGAAACCTTGTTGGGAGTGCAAATTGCAGCTGTGTGACTCTTGATCCAGATTGGTACCACAGTGTGTGCATGTGCTAAAGGATGAAAGCCCCTTATCCTCCCTGCTAGGATAGCCCAGGACCTCCATGCTTACTGTCCAAGCTTGCACTCCGGGGAGGTCACTTCTGTGCTGCTAATGCAGTGGTTTGATTTCACCCCCAACTCTGAGTAGAACCTACTTGGTTCCAGCCTATAGGGTGTGGTTCACCTAACAACCCTGGTCAGGAGGGCTTTCACCCCTCTTCTCTTACCATGCGCCCCATGAGATTGTGGGTGTCAGGAGAATCTTCAGAACAGCAATGCAGGGGGAGAGCTATCTTTCCCTCTGGCAAGCCAATATCCTAGTGCAGACGGAATGCTTGTAATAACAGGACATTTAATTCCGCACACAGTAAGTGTGGAGCTGCTGTTTTATAGATGGGTGTCTTGTACGTTGTTTGAATTTCACCCAAAAAGGGGGGCAAAGGGGAAGCCCTTGTGTAGTGGGTAAGCTGGTTTAAGTGAATTTTCCCCACTTCTGAATATTTCACCTCAGCCTTAGATTTACAATGGTCCCTTGTTTGGAGTCCGGGATCCGTTCCGGAGCCCCAGACGCTCGACAAAAGGGGCGCTCGACAAAGTGCCACTCTGCGCACACAGAGCAGATTGGTTTGCACTTCTGCACATGTGCGAACAGCAAAACTGGAAGTAACCCGTTCCAGTACTTCTGGGTTTGCTGCGGACGTTTGCCGAAATGGACGGTCAACGGGGTGGATGTCCGTGGAGGTATTACTATAGCTTGTAGGAATGTGGAAATCAAAACCCTTCATAGCCAGACGTGCAATGCACACATTCCTAACTACCCAAACCCTCCCCTTGGATCCATTGCTGCCTTTTCACCCATAGCTCCTAGCATCCTTGATTACCCTTTTATGACCATTGAAAACCTGGATTTGCGCGTTATGGGAAAATAGCCTTTATTCTCCTTTGCTGCTTATTCATAAAAAGAAAAACGTACACAGTGTTTCATTAAAAAAAATAATTTGATGGAGCATGCTGTACTTCTATTCAGGCAAGCTGACAAATAATTAATTATTCTAATCCCATTGTTTCGTGCCCCAATTCTTCTTTGCATTGAAAAAGAGATGGATACCTGATTATGTGGGCATTATAGCTTCATAGCTCTTTTGTAGAGTTCCTTGTAGATTGTGATTGTGTGAGACAAAAATGGATGATTTACCTTGTGGTTACATTTGTCCTGAGCAGAACTCACGAGCAATAAGTATTGTGTTCTAACTTTGGCTCTGACTCATCTTTCTCCTGGGAAGATCAGCCTTTGTCTGACAAACAGCTTTAATATTGATCCTGCAAATAATCCATTTAAAGGAAGACACGCATCTGCATTACTTATATAAGAATAAACAGAAACCCATTACTTTTATACTCAGGAGGGCAGAGTTCACCTTAATTTAGGCTTTCCTGCCTTCTGAGTTCTCAAGTAATTCTAAGCAATAAAGAGGGCTCATGCTTACAAATGTTTTCAAGCCTGAAAGCTGTGGGATTTGGGGAGAGCAGAGCAGGAGATGTTTACTAAATAGAACAAAGGTTTTGGGTTTTTTTTTTTAATTATATAGATTTTGCAGCTCTTGTGCTAGAGGTGAACATATTAAAACCTTGCTAATCTTGCTTTAGAAATTGTGTACTGAGCTTCAGAGGAAAGATGTACAATAGGGGCATCCTTTGTTTATAGTTATAATGAATGGAGTAAATATATTTTTTACTTGTTGTCTGACTATTTTAAGCTCTGTCATGTCAAAATAATCTAATTTTCAGACATTGTGCTGAAATAATGCACATAATGCTAAGACAGACAGTTTGTTGTTGTTTAGTTGTTTAGTCGTGTCCAGCTCTTCGTGACCCTATGGACCAGAGCATGCCAGGCATTCCTGTCTTCCACTGCCTCCCGCAGTTTGGTGACCAAGACAGATCATGGTTTAGTGCAAATATATGGGTTCCTGGGGAGATCACAGTTGCTGTGGTCCTCGGTTATCCTGCTGCCAGGGGTTTGGCTTAGCTGAGTGTATCATCTGTACCTTGGTTCGTTGTTTGTCGTGTTCCAAACAAACCATGAGTTGTAACTAAGGTTTGTTCTTGGTTTACAATTTGTGGTTTGGTTGGAGTGAGACAAACCATGAACCCTGGTTCAAATGGTGTGCTAAGCCAAGCTGTGGTTTCATCCCAGGTAGTGCAGCAGCAGGACAACCAGGGAAGAAGAATGTCACCTTTCCAGCAGTCTGCACACTTTCACATTCACTCCAAGCCATGTTTGACTTCACATTATGTGCAAACTGAGCGAGCGGCTGCAGTCTCGCTTCCTCCGCAGAAGATTGCAGGGTGGCTCCCCCAGAGTTCCAGTATCACTCAGTCCTCCCAGACCAGGTGCTTGCACACACGACACACATCATTATCCCCTCCAACGTGATGCAACCTTGGGAGGCTTCTCAAGGGCAGCTCAGACTCTCCTCCACTTTACCTAAAAGAATCCCATTGTTTCCTCTTCCCAAGAGCCCTTCTGTTGGGAGTAAAAAGGTAAAGGACCCCTGACAGTTAAGTCCAGTCACGAATGACTCTGGGGTTGCGGCTCTCATCTTGATTTACTGGCCGAGGGAGCTGATGTTTGTCTGCAGACAGTTTTTTCTGGGTCATGTGGCCAGCATGACTAAGCTGCTTCTGGCGAAACCAGAGCAACGCACGGAAATGCTGTTTACCTTCCCGCTGGAGCGGTACCTATTTATCTACTTGGACTTTGATGTGCTTTTGAACTGCTAGGTTGGCAGGAGCTGGGACCGAGCAACGGGAGCTCACCCCATCGCGGGGATTCAAACCGCCGACCTTCCGATCGGCAAGCCCTAGGCTCAGTGGTTTAGACCACAGCACCACCCACGTCCCACGCCCTCTTGGGAGTATCAGGGTCCCACTATGTGCTCTTCCTTTAACATACGCCAGGTACATTGGTAACTACGGAGGACCTTTAGCAGATTCCCTCGGCAAGCTCTGTATAACCAGCCCTTCTATTTACTGCTATTTTACGCCATTTAAAAAAGTGTTGCACAATGTATGAAATTAACTTGTTTTCAAATATGCAGATGTCAAACGAAATAATTACGTTTCACAGGAACATGGAGGTAAGAAAAAAGCTTGTGTGTTCTTTCAGCTCATAAACGGGCTTAAAAACAACAACACAACCCCTTGTTTATTAAACCAGTGAACTATACTGATGTTCATAGCGCCTACTGTACAGATTGGCCAACAAGCTACATGACCTTGGTGTGTAACTAATAATAATAATATTTTACCAGGTTTGTCCCCCACACCCATTCCATATCAGCAGATTTGTGGCAAACACAGTGCAGTTGGTCCTCTTGCAATAAGTTGTTTCCACACGTGGATTGTATCCGCTGGATAGATTCGGTGGACTTTCAGAAATGCTATATTTGCACATTTTAAAGCAGAGATTTCCCAACTTTTGGTGTTGGTGGCACACTCTTTAGACATGCATCATTTTGCGACACAGTAATTCAGTTTTACTAGCAAACTGGAGGTTAAACTAATCCCTTTCCAGCCCCGGGAGGAATGCTGGGACCATTCGCTTGTCATACCTACACACTGCAGCTGACACACTAATGTGTCGCGACACACAGTTTGGAAAGCTCTGTTTTAAAGCAACTGTGAACCATGTAGAGATGGAGAACCCCCTGACAGGCCTTGCCTTGTAACTTGTTGTTGTTGTTGTTGTTTAGTCATTTAGTCGTGTCCGACTCTTTGTGACCCCATGGACCAGAGCACACCAGGCACTCCTGTCTTCCACTGCCTCCCGCAGTTTGGTCAGACTCATGTTTGTAGCTTCGAGAACACTGTCCAACCATCTCATCCTCTGTCGTCCCCTTCTCCTTGTGCCCTCCATCTTTCCCAACATCAGGGTCTTTTCCAGGGAGTCTTCTCTTCTCATGAGGTGGCCAAAGTATTGGAGCCTCAGCTTCACAATCTGTCCTTCCAGTGAGCACTCAGGGCTGATTTCCTTAAGAATGGAGAGGTTTGATCTTCTTGCAGTCCATGGGACTCTCAAGAATCTCCTCCAGCACCATAATTCAAAAGCATCAATTCTTCGGCGATCAGCCTTCTTGATGGTCCAGCTCTCACTTCCATACATCACTACTGGGAAGACCATGGCTTTAACTATACGGACCTTGCCTTGTAACTTAGTTGAGTGCTTTTGCCTGGCTGGAGTGTATCCTTTAACTGTGCTAATGACTCTTGTTTGTATAGGTCAAGGAAGGGTGTGTGTGTGTGTGTAGAAACTAGCTTATTGTACAAAGCAAAAGTTTGCATGTATTGCTTTGCCCTGGCACCAGCAATATGGCTTCAGCCCAGAAGACAGTGCGACCCTTGTGCTGAAAAAGATTTTGGTGGTTCATGCTTGCAGATGACAAAAGCATAAAAAACCACTTCCCTATAAACTTAAGAGTATCCTTATCAGATGTGCCCTGGATCCGTAAAGTAATTACATTCTAGCCCCTTTAAGCCAATAAAGGCAGCAACATGGAGCCGAAAGGTGGTGTGTTTATCCTTTAATCAGGTGTGTTGGCCGCTAGTACTTGCATTCCAGAATATTACCTAATGCTTTGTGGGCATATTGCAGCTGTTACTTCAAAAATGAATTTGGGTTAGTGGACTCGTGCCAAAGGAAGATGTGCATTGCCTTATTATGTTTCAAGCTTTCAACAAGCCTTCTGCCCTGCAGTGGTTCAGATCATTGCATTGCTATGTCATGCTGAATAATTCGCAGCATTTAGCACTTAAATTGGCTCATTGCAGACAATCCAATTAGAATAAAGTCTATTATCATTTTGGTACCTAGGAATAAAACCGAGTGTTTAAGTGATGAGCATACCGTGTGGACGCTGATGTTGGGCAAGTTGTGGGGTGTGTGGGTAGCAGAACGTCTTGGGGTCTTGTTGGTTTCGTATCTTGAATACCAGCTGGACTTCGTATTAACAGAGTCTTTTCAGCGTGCAGAAGGAAGGAATGCAGTATCGGCACAGCAAGATGCTGTTGGTTTCCAATACAAGCTGTCTTTTCATCTTCACATATGTGGAAAGGCTATGAGAGATAAGAACTTTATTTTCTTCTCTCCCCCCCTTCTCTCCCCCCCCAACATTGATATTGACACGTACACTTTTGCTAAAGCATTAATCAAGGTCAGGAGCGTGCCAGTGCCATAGAGTCTGAATCAAGGTGATTTATGTGGCTTAAACAGACTACTGGCAGCCTTTAAACATGGCTTCTGCTCTTACTTGAGTGTATGACTCGGACAATTCGACTCTGAAAGGAAAGGTGTTGAGTTATCTGTTGGTCAGGGTTGATCCTTGGGGAAAGGCTCTGCAAGGCATTAGATACTGAAACACCCTGTAAGACGAAACCAACATTTTCACTTGCGTTTACCTACTTGTGCAGCAAATTCCAGCATCTTACAACCTCACACTCTTCCTTACAATTTTTGATCAAATTCCATGTGCTCTGTAAATTGCTTGCTTGCATATTGTTATACCTGCATCAGTGTATTGAGCCTGGAACACTTCAGATGGCAGCTGTTCTTATTTTCTTTAGTTCACTTAAGTTTAGATCTTTTGAACAGGATTTTGCGTGTTACTAACATGACAACATGACAGCATGAGCTCCAACTGATATGGTTACTCCCATTTTTATTTCTGCCCACATATATTCAATGGGTAGGGACCTTTTTTTTCTTCTTCTTTTGGTTGAAGGGCATATTCCTGTGGTAGTATTCTGTTGGGAGACATATGCTGGACAGAGCCAGAGATCAGTTCTGTGGATTAAGTAGTCCTAAATACAGTCTTCCTTGCTTCATTTTTTACCACGGCTGCCTCAGATTAGCGTTCCCAATTCTATGGAAGTCTCCTCAGAAGTCAGTCCCACTGAGTGTGATGGGGTACTCTCAAGCACACAGAGGATTTTTAATTTATATTTAGTACCACAAACCAATGCAGCTATTGTTCACACACATATGCACGGACATGAAAGATGCCTACCAAGTTTTCTTAGATAACTAACTGAAAAGGCTTATTTTCCTCAAGCTATACAACCAGCAAAGCACACGCACGCGCACACACACACACAATTTTTTAAAAATAAATAAATTACTGACCTTTCCTGTTGTTCTGAAACTATATAGAAAGAGGAGTAAAGTACTTTTGAAAGCATCAAGAATAAAGAGGTTGTGATAATTTATTTTATACGCAGTTGAAATTCTCTGAATGAGAGGGTACAATTATGATTGGGCTGAGTTGCATTGCTCTTAGCAGGGGGCATTCAAAGCCCTTCAGCAGAGACACTTAAAAACTTTAATTTATCAACAGAAACAGATCCTTGATATATTATGAATGATTGTTTTTTAAATGAAAGCATTTTTGCAATGCCTGTCTGCAATGCCCGCGATAGCTTTCCTTTAATTATAATATTTTTATGACTATGCATTGGGTGCGAGGCAATAGAAAACTGAAGCAAATAATGGTTAATATAATCCTGGATACCCGGCGGAAAAATATGCTGAGTAAATAAGCTCTATTAAAATGCTGCTGCTGTGTAGTTACTTTGTACTGTGACAGGTTGTGGCTGGTGCTGTTCACATACAGATACATTCCTCGTGTCTTTGGGCTGATTTATATGTTGGCTGAGCTGAGCAACCTTTAAGAATTGGGATGGCTGTTCTTTTTTTCATTCTGTTCATTTTTCATTGATAACCTGGTCATCTCCTATGAGGGAAATGCTGTTTATTATCATCTGGTTGCCCATGTGTTAGAGCAAAACAGACAAGAGAATGTTTCCAACACTGTGTGAGAGGGAGGAAAAGTTGTGCAAAGGGCCTTTCATGTTCTCTTCCATCCCCGGCACAGTACCCCCCCAAAGACTATTTTGGAGGCCCAGGGAATCCATTATACATTGTGGGTCATGCCATTTGGCACAGGAGGTGGGTGGAATTATCCAACATTGGTTTTGTTGTTTAGTCGTTTAGTCGTGTCCCAATGGACCAGAGCACGCCAGGCACTCCTGTCTTCCACTGCCTCCCGATGTTTGGTCAAACTCATGCCGGTAGCTTCGAGAACACTATCTAACCATCTCGTCCTCTGTCGTCCCCTTCTCCTTGTGCCCTCCATCTTTCCCAACATCAGGGTCTTTTCCAGGGAGTCTTCTCTTCTCATGAGATGGGCAAAGTATTGGAGCCTCAGCTTCACGATCTGTCCTTCCAGTGAGCACTCAGGGCTGATTTCCTTAAGAATAGATACGTTTGATCTTCTTGCAGTCCATGGGACTCTCAAGAGTCTCCTCCAGCACCACAATTCAAAAGCATCAATTCTCCGGCGATCAGCCTTCTTTATGGTCCAGCTCTCACTTCCATACATCACTACTGGGAAAACCATAGCTTTTACTATACGGACCTTTGTTGGCAAGGTGATGTCTCTACTTTTTAAGATGCTGTCTAGGTTTGTCATTGCTTTTCTCCCAAGAAGCAGGCGTCTTTTAATTTCGTGGCTGCTTTCCCCACCTGCAATGATCATGGAGCCCAAGAAAGTAAAATCTCTCACTCCCTCCATTTCTTCCCCTTCTATTTGCCAGGAGGTGATGGCACCAACATTGGTTAGAGATACCATGTAATCCATTGGTGCAAGACTGATCTGCCCCGTTCTGAATAAACCCTTCCCTGCCACTGCAGACCTGGGCCCTCTGAAAAAGCTGGGTTTTTTTGCAAGGGAAGAGAGGGGGTATAGTGTGCTTCCATTCATGCAACCTTGGATGCAACTCATTATTTTCTTCTTCCACTTTCCCATTTCCTCCTCTCGTACGGAATAAGACCATTAAAGGCATATGCGTAAAGAACTCTTTGGATCAAACCAAAAAAGAGAGCGAGAAAAGGCTTAACATTCAAGTGTGAGCTCAACTCTTAACTTCACACAGCTACCGCAAAGCCATAATGATGTCTCGGTAGCCGGCGCCGATGCAGTAGGTAATGAATCTTCAGTTGGGTATGAACTTTATTATCGAGCATGGGGTTTTCACTTTGAGCTTGCTTCTGCTTGTCACAAGAGCAGCATTTGCATAATTAAATAAATGATCTTAAAACTGTCTTTTCCAGTGGGGCTGTGAAATACAACACTTCTTCCTGTCAGAACTCAAGCTCACAGCCATGGATTATTGGAAAATACATCACAGAAAATTAGCATCAAACCTCTGCTTTCAGCAGTGCACGCAGGAAGCAGATGACTGTACTGAACAACTGGGTTCTGAGTTCTTTTTCTCTTGTCTCGTGTAAATTGATCTTTTGCCCCATCATTCCACTGGAGAGACAGAAGCACAACGGAGATCTTGTTTGCTCCCTCACTGGCTGAATAAATGTTTAAGTTGTAAATAAGACTATTGATAATAGTTTGCAGCATGTGATGATAAGATGAGACAGTCCTGAATTTTTGTCACGTCCAGGTCTTCCATCCAGCAGATCGTTTTGATGTTTATTGAAAAATGTAAACATGAAAAGCCTTCTTGGGGAATACATTGCCTCTGTTCCGTTCCTGAATATATATTTTTTATTTTATTTTTTGTTATACTTTTGCATTGCCAAATGAAATAACTTTTTGATGAAAGCGCTTAGCAACAGAGGACTAACAGGAAATGTTGTCACAGTTCAGGCATATTGCAAAGGGATTAGCGAAAATAACATACTTGTGCTCTCTTCTTCCCATGCATAAAGAGCTGTGCGTATTGGCTACAGAGATCATTTTAAGGTGGTAGCAAATATTATACAGTGTTATGTGAAAACAACCTTAAATTTTCATCACCTGCTTTGTTGGTAGTGATTAATTTTAATTATTTATTTTATTACACATACTTACTAGACACCTATTGAAAATAATTCTCTAGGCATTTCACAATGAATTTAAAAACATAACAATGTAAAGTAAAAATGCACAATAGGACGTAAAATCCCAAGGCAGCACAAATCCCTCCACCCCTTTGGAAACCCACAACTAAAATGTAATATAAATCAGAGGAGCTAAAACCGAGAACGAGAAACAACTAGCAAAGATATACTTGTTTATTATTCCATTCCATTTATGAATTGCTTCCTGTGAAACATCTCAACGTGAATTAGCAATAGAAATATCAACAACAAAATCTTTGTGAAACATTTTCATACACACACACACACTCATTTGCTCCTCCGATACTGGGGGGAAAGAAAAGCAGAGGGAGAATCACAAAATGTTAAAAGGGTCAGGGCAGAGCAGGCTTTGCAACCTTTCCTGTGCCCCCCTCTGATGTTAGGATTTGGACAAGTGGGCGTCACAACCCACCTGACAATCAAATGAGATCACAGTTATGTGAGTAACGTGGGTTGCCTTGCCCCCACCTGTCAATGTTGGCCCACATGGTGGGAGCCCAAAATGTTTCCCATTTCAGTCTAATGGGTTAGTTGGGGAGGTTGACAAGCGGTGGGGGTTGCAGTAGGGGCAGAGTTGTGGGTATGGTTGCGGCCCCTTCTGCCTATATATGTTGACCATCTCATTCATGTGAGTTTGTCAGCATTCCCTGGGTTTGGGGGACATTCAAAAGAAAATGTCGTCCTTTGATTGCCACAGGAATATTGATTCTTTCGACTTTCTTGCAAACAGACCCATTTTTAGGAATGGGTGGATATATAGTCAGGTCTTCATGGAATTCTCTGACACGGTAGTGTAATGAAGCAGTATGCCCCCAAATAGCAGCCTAATGAATCATTTGTATGTACAGTGGTACCTCGGGTTGCAGACGCTTCAGGTTACAGATGCTTCAGGTTACAGACTCCGCTAACCCAGAAATAGTACCTCGGGTTAAGAACTTTGTTTCAGGATGAGAACAGAAATCGTGCTCTGGCGGTGCGGCAGCAGCGGGAGGCCCCATTAGCTAAAGTGGTGCTTCAGGTTAAGAACAGTTTCAGGTTAAGAACAGACCTCCAGAACGAATTAAGTTCTAAACCCGAGGTACCACTGTAAAAAGAAAAGGGAGCCCATAGCAATATACTTTAACAGTATGCTTACAATTTCGGAATGTCCTGAAAGTGGCTTCACTGTATTTTCAGTCGTCTTGATATGCTGGGAGTTTTTTGTCCCCTTGCTTTAGATTAAAATGCACTTTAACCTATCCGTTCACTATTTCACTTATTTTTGTAGAAGGGATTAGTCAGTTAAGTAGATGATTTTCATGGGCTTGCCAGCTACCTTCCAATTTTATTTTTTTTAAAAATCTCTATGGTAAAGTTGCATGAATGTGAGTTTGTAAATAGTCCTCCCATCACTTCTATACCTCTGGGGAAGGGCTGCAGCTCAGTGGTAGATCATCTACATTGCATGCAGAAGATTTCATGTTCAATCCTTGGCATTTCAGGTAGGGCTGGAATAGACCCCTGCCTGAACACCTGGAGAGCTGCTGCCAGGTAGACAGTACTGAGCTAGATGGACCCAGCGGTCTGAAACAGTACGGTGGTACCTTGGTTTATGAACTTAATCCATTCTGGAAGTCCGTTCTTAAACCACAGCGTTCTTAAACCAAGGCGTGCTTTCCCATAGCAACGGGGGGCTCAATCTGCAAATGGAACACACCCAACAGGAAGCGGTGCATGTTCTTATTCCAAGGCAAAGTTCACAAATCAAAACACCTACTTCCAGGTTTGCAGCGTTCTTAATCCAAGTTGTTCATAAACTGAGCTGTTCTTAAACCAAGGTACCACTGTATAAGAGATCTTCCCAAAGAGATGTTGAATTGTTGCTGGCTACATTCACATGCAACATTAAGCTGGAAAAACTTACTGTGATTTACTGCGAATTACCAGCTTGCTGCTTCATGCTTCCTGAGTGCTCCCACTTTGCTGCTTCCCTACGGAGCAGGATAAACAAAGCAGGAGGCCTTAGGCCTTAGGCCTTAGCCTCCTGTTACATTTGAACAAGGCATCATGGTTGCTCCATAAGAAGCCTGGATAGCTCAGCTGGTTAGAGCTTGGTGCTGATGATGCCAAGCTTGCAGGTTCCCCTGTACGGGGCAGCTGCATATTCCTGCATTGCAGGCAGTTGGACTAGATCAGGGGTCACAAACTTTTTCAGCAGGGGGCTGGTCCACTGTCCCTCAGACCTGGGGGGGGGGGCAGACAATATTGTTTTGGGGGGGGGATGAACAAATTCCTATGCCCCACAAATAACCCAGAGATGCATTTTAAATAAAAGCACACATTCTACTCTTGTAAAAACACGCTGATTCCTGGACTGTCCGTGGGCCGGATTTAGAAGGCGATTGTGCTGGATCTGCACACCGGGCCTTAGTTTGCCTACCTATGGACTAGATGATTCTCAGGATTCCTTCTTAACTCTACAATTCTGTGAACCTGCAGTTGCAAGCCAGCCTTAAGACATGATTTGACAGTGCCTTCCTAGAGACCAACAAACTATAAACTCTTCTTTGTACAGAATGGACTTCCCGTTTTATTTTTCCAGCTCACATGAAAGGAAGAGCAAGGCTTCTGCTTTCTTGAAAACCTTGAAGCCAGAAAGTCTCGCCCGCTATTACATGTAAACACAGCCACAGGCTTCTCTACAGTTTTCAACAGTCATGCAAGACCTTGATTTCTAGGGAAACTCTACTTCTAAGGCACGTTATGCAACCAAATACATTATTAGAATGAAAGAGTGGCACGGCTAGGGCAGCGCACAGTTGTGAAATCTGATTTCAGTGCTGGCTTCCGGTCTTCCCGCAGACGAAGGGAGACAACAAAGTTGAACAGAACTTTGGTTAACCTTCTTGATAACTGGAGCATTCATCCTGTTTTTTTGCAGGAAGCTGCTTCTGACCAGCTAATTAAGTTTGCAGTTCTATAAAAAGCAAAGTTTAAATACTTGTTTTGTTTGTTTAAAGTCTCTTGGGAGGTGAGGGTGCTTTGAAACAGGTGCACATTGGATTTAAAATACCCTGGTCCCCCCTCCATGACCGACCTGTTTATCACTTCTTGCATTTTGTGGGGAGAGTGTGGCTAATGTCGCCATTATACCAGCATTGCAGAGACATGAGTGAATGCCCTGGCACAAATGTTTAGGATTAATGTGCAGGCTATTCAAGTGCCCAATGAGTCTAATTTTAATAGTAGTGCTTTAGACTTTGGACTTAATTTTCTTATGCCCCCACCCCTTTAGGTGGTAATGTGTATTTGTTCATTTATTTCATAATATAGCTGCATTTGGGGTCCATTGCTCTCAGGAGTCGTACCGTTGAGTCTGAAGTATGCAGAAACATGTGGCTTTCCTTGAGAAGCAACATCTCTCACATGGGAGTTGGCAGTAAAAAGGCATTCTCACTGGTGTGTGGGGAGGTGAGCTTGAGATTTCAGAGAAGCTAACACACACCATAAACGGCATTCTCCTCCCTTGAAATACTATGTAAGAATTTGAAGGCATCTGTCTCAGGAGACAATGGATGAGTGCACCTTTGGGGCGAATTCAAACTGTTGGAAGATTACAGCAGCTGCTGTGGCTGTAGAGACTGATATGGGAGAGACATGTTTTGTTGCAGCTGGGGCAGATGAAGGCATCCGGTTGTGCTGCTGCAGATGCACCATAGCTCTCCTTCCTAGCAGTCATTCCTCTTCTGGTTGTTCTCACTGGTGGCAGGGGTGTGGAGGGACAAGCTTGAGCTTTCAGAGAAGATCAGGTGAATTCACATTATAAACAGCATGAAACTCCCTTGAAACACTATATAAGGATTTGGAGACAGTATTCTATTTTTATTTGTATTTTATTAGCTTTGCCCTACTGAAATTCGAGGGGCTGATAAATGCTTCACATTGGCTGCATTATGTCCTGTTTTAAAATATCTGGTAAGAAATACACATTTGAAAGTTAAGTTTTTTTAAAAAAAAATTTTAGCGGGACAGGCAAGTTGCCAGGAACCATTACGTCTGTTGTTTTTGTTTGAAACTCTGGTTTGGTGCACGTGCCTGTGGAACTACCTTCTCACTCGAGGCATAATGTAAAGCAGTATGTCACGTTAAAGTATATTGTAAAAGAACGTGAAATGGAGATGGAATGTAGGTTTGAGTCCTGTGCAAGCGTTTGATTTTGATGGAATGCGTGTGGACCTATTACATCCAGTTAGGCAGAATGGTTCTTTAGCTCGGTTGAAAGAGAGACACATATCTTTTGTTCGACAGGCCTCTAGCGTGACTGCCAAGATGAAGAGTGGTGTTTAATAAACCAAGATTCATTTAGAAATGGCAACGCTACCATGTGTTTCAGTTGCTCAAAGAGATTCCCCACCCCCACCCCGCCTCGTCTTTGCAGGGAAATAAGTCACCAGCCTATGGGGAACCTGGCTGAAATAGTCTCATGCCTGCTTTTGTGATAGGGCATATAGATGAGGTCACAAAAGCTACACCGCCTAGGGTGTTTTTTTCTTTTCTTGTTCTTGTTAGCTTTGAGAGCCTCTGCACTTGGTAGAAGCCTTTCTCCTCCCCAGCTAGTGTGCATAGCTAACCCTATAACCCCCACTCCCTGAATCATGTAACAATCCCATTGTGGGTTACAACTTAAAACACACACAATAAAGGATCCTTGGACAGTTAAGTCCAGGCAAAGGCGACTATGGGGTTGCAGCGCTCATCTTGCTTTCAGGCTGAGGGAGCCGCGTTTGCCCACAGACAGCTTTCCAGGTCATGCGACCAGCATGGCTAAACCGCTTCTGGAGCAACGGGACACCATGATGGAAGCCAGAGCACACGGAAACAGTGTTTACCTTCCTGCTGCAACAGTACCTATTTATCTACTTGTGCTGGTGTGCTTTCGAAATGCTAGGTTGGTAGAAGCTGGGATAGAGCAACGGGAGCTCACCCCGTCGCGGGGATTCAAACTGCTGACCTTCCAGCAGGCATGACCTCATTAGGCCTGACTAAATCAACAGATTCCAAAAGCCTGGGTGGAGAGGTACATCTCCAGCTCGTGCCTCAAGGTACACAGTGTCAATGCCAGCCATGTCTCAAGGAATTCCATAAATGGGGCGCCACCACTGAGAAGTTGTGTGTGTGTGTGCAGTGGAAAGCAGCCAGTGACAGGACATTTAGAAGGGCCTCCCCTGCTGATCTTAAGACCTGGCTGTGTTGGTATAGGGATAGGTCTTCCTTCAAGTGTTTGGGTCCCCTAGCCATGTAAGACTTTATATGTCAGCATTAATAGCTTGGATTGGGCTCAGTAATGTATAGGTAAAGGTAAAGGGACCCCTGACCATTAGGTCCATTCGCGGACGACTCTGGGGTTGCAGCGCTCATCTTGCTTTATTGGCCAAGGGAGTCAGCATACAGCTTTCGGGTCATGTGGCCAGCATGACGAAGCCGCTTCTGGCGAACCAGAGGAGTGCACGGAAACGCCGTTTACCTTCCTGCTGGAGCGGTACCTAATTATCTACTTGCACTTTGATGTGCTTTCAAACTGCTAGGTTGGCAGGAGCTGGGACCGAGCAATGGGAGCTCACCCCGTCACGGGGATTCGAACAGCCGACCTTCTGATTGGCAAGCCCTAGGCTCTGTGGTTTAACCCACAGCGCCATCCACGTCCCTCCTAATGTATAGGTAGCCAGTGCAAATTATTCAGAACAGGTGTTAGGTGGTTGTGGCTGGCTGCACCACACAACACCCTAGAAGTTACATTCTAGACTAGTTGTCGTTTCTGAATTGCCTTCAACAGCAGCCCCACAAAGAGCCCCTTGCAGCAATCTAATTGTGATGTTGCCAGAGCATGATTCAACATAGCAATGCTATTTCTAGTCAGGAACAGCTACAGCTGGCGTGCCAGGTGGAGCTGGAAATAGGCACTCCATGCCACTGTCTCACTACTTGGGCTTTAAGTGACAAGGCTGGATCATGGACCTGCAAGCTATACACCTGGCCATTCAAAGGAAATTATGCAATTCCAGAATGGGCCATTTACCCATTCCCAGATGCAGGAAGCACCAACTGGCACAGCATCTCTATCTTGGCAGAGGGCCATCAGTGCAAATGCCAATCCATACCGATCGCCTTTTGCTAATCTCCATGTCTAGTTCTCCAAGCTGCCTTCGCCTGTCGTGCTTTTCTAGTTTGCCTGGTTAATTTACTCTCAACACATACTGGGCATTGCTTAGGTGCTCTGTTGTCACAACATTCCTTGCATAAGTCCTAAAGAGTTCATTTTAGGCAGTATAATGTCGAGGTCCTTAGATGTACCATCAGAAATTAAGCCCCTTTGTATATGGCATTATGCTATGGGTTTTTGAACGCCACTTTGTGTAGGGAATGCGGGTGGTGCTGTGGTCTGAACCACAGATTGCCGATTGGAAGGTCAGCGGTTTGAATCCCCGCAACGGGGTGAGCTCCCATTGCTCAGTCACAGCTCCTGCCAACCTAGCAGTTTAAAAGCACGTCAAAGTGCAAGTAGATAAATAGGTACCGCTCCGGCGGGAAGGTAAACGGTGCTTCTGTGCGCTGCTCTGGTTTCTCCAAAAGTGGCTTAGTCATGCTGGCCACATGACCTGGAAAAACTGTCTGTGGACAAACGCCGGCTCCCTCGGTCAGTAAAGCGAGATGAGCACCGCAACCCCAGAATCGTTCGCGACTGGACGTAACTGTCAGGGGTCCTTTACCTTTACCTGTGTAGATAAATTGCTTGAGCAGTTTAATGCTTTTAATCAGAAAGAGGCAGACCTCATTTTCCAAGCTGAGACAAAGGAAATAGAGGGGTATGATTCTATGGCAAGACCTCTAACTAACTTGGGCATGTAAGAAGGACTTCTGGTTAGCATCAGGTGAGGTGCTGAGTCATAAGTCTTTTCTCTCAGGAGCACTGTCACTTCCCATAATAAAGAAGAAGAAGAAATGTTGAAATGCCATATATGTTTTCAAGCTTTATAAGTTTCTGTAAAGATATCAGCTGTACCATGACATTTTCCAGATATAATAAAATGTCACAGTTCTGCCCAAAACCCTATGATTGATTGCCAGCATAATCAAAGTCAATGTACACTCCTGTACACCTTCGCTCTTAAACTATTTTTGCCTTCACGCTCTCGCTTGTTTAACCTGACATTTCCTATTACCATATCTAGACACCTAAATATGTCAAATGTTTATAGCGTGTAAAGAGCGCTATTCTCTGGAAATAACACAAATCAAATGTGAATCTTGCATAAAAGGAATATCTGCCAGGTGATTCACCACTGTTGGGCATAATCCCCTATTTGGGGACGACGACAATTTTATGGGAAATATATTGCCTCCGAAAGAGAAAGAGACCTGATTTATAATAGCAATCCAATCCCCTTTTAATCCTCTCTTTTTTATATTCAGCACCAATTTGATTCTAAAGTTATTTCCCTGGATAGAGGAACACACACTTATTTGCAAAGTGAGCAGCTTACCCTATTTCTGTATGTTTTTTAATTGTTTGTAGTCCTTTGAGGGAAGATCTTTAATTGAGAGAAATCGCCCTTTGCACAGTTTATTTGTTTAGTCCTTTGTGTGAATTAGCTGCCTGAAAGGTGATGATTTCAATGTTGAAAGCTCCTGTTTTGATGGCTGGCAAAGAAGAAGCTTGTTTTCCAAACAGAGGATGAGTCAGCCAGAGTCTCAGGCGCAAACCTTCACTCCATACCTGTCTTATTTGAAATCGTTAGCAACAAGCATCTCTCTGGAATGCTTTCCCTTTTCCTTAGCCTTAAATGGGTGCAGCAATCATCAATGCATCAAAAGTCATTTAGTGCACCTGTTACGTTTTGCTGATCATTTCCCCCCCACCCCATTTTTAATTATTATTATTATTTTTAATTCCTATTAACGCGGCAGGGAGTGTGCCAGCAACAAACGGGAGCATCCACTAGGCATTCTGACTGTCAGCAAGGCTCTGGCTTTGAGTTGCAATAAAGCAATAATGAAATACAAGGGAATAATTAAATTTAAAGCCCTTAGTGAGTCTTGCTTCTTTGTTCTCATTTTATGCATCAACAGAACTTTATTGAAGAGACCAGGCGCAGTGTTTGCGTTCACTCGGTTTTAAGACTGTCAGTGGATGAAATGAGAAGAATTGGAGCATGCTGTGTGGGAGTATTTAATGGGTTATGCTTACAAATGTTCAGGCTGGGCTGACCAGACCAGAAGTGTTGCAGACATGCCTGAAATAATAAGCATTTTGATGCTCTGATGCAAATGTTTCATTCAGTTTCAGGTCCATTTGTAAAATATGTAGTGGTGTCCTTTTATTTACATGTTCCAGTAATCTTACATTATGGGCCATCTTGCCAATAGGCTCCCTTAGATAACTGAGCATTTTACTGCAAACATCAGTGGCTTTGCTGCTCATTTTACAGCTCTATAGTGACCTAAGGAGCATCAAAAGCGGCAGATCTGGGGGCTGCAGTTACTGTTGAAATGTTTTAAGAGAGAGTGCAGTGCCTGAAAATCAAGATCTCCTTATCTCATTTGAAAGAATGGCAGGTGGGATGGGAGACACTTTCTGGAGGAAGTTTAGTTTGTTCTGTTTTATGGACACTTTTCCAGTTGTTACCTCTTTCTTGGTCCTCTGCCATTGCAAGATAGTGTAGAAATATGGTGTTAGTTAAATTATTTTCAGGATTTTGTATCCCACTTCCCTGCATGAAATAACAAAGATCCATACAAATTAAAGCTTGAAAGCCTGATCTCACTTACTTGAGAGTAAGTCCCAATGAATTCAGTAGACATGGCTCAGATTGCCTTGTAAATTAAAACAGCGAGAAAAATCAAGGTCAGAATAAGAACAGCAGCAAGGAAGCCACTGGGGGAAAAACACATTGGGGAGGAGGGCAAGGGGAACCCATTGAAAAAGGTACGTCTTCACTGCTCATTGAAAGGATGGTTAACAACGGGACCAGACATGCTTCCCTTGGTGGCTGATTCCGCTCTCTGGGTGCCACTGCCACAGAAAAACTCTGTCTCTTGTCCCCACCTGCCATTCTTCAGATGACTGTAATATGGGCAAATATGTTGAATGGCGTATGAGAGGCTCTCTTAGCTTTTGCTGTTGTTTTTATCCCAACCAGGAGTGCTTTGCTGCACAAGGCCCAATTCTAGTTTTGCATCCCACTGCCTCAGCAGCTCTGGGAGTAGGGTAGGCTGCCTACATACAAGCTGCCAAAAAGTGGGAAATGCACATAGAGGACACAGGTTTGCATAAAAACTGGTGTGTGTGTTGCAGCTCACCACAATGGGGAATGGGAAGACTATGACCTGGAGAACTGTGTGCCTGCTCACCCTGCTGTTTACTTTGCCCTGACAGACTGTCAAAATACAGGAATGTCCACTGTCAAAGCAGGACACATGGCTACCCTACTACCTATTTGAAAAATCCTCTTCTCAGCATATCTAGATGGATTGTGGGCTGCTTCTCTCTCCCGATGCTTCTGTGTAAATTCGGTGGAGTAAAAGATATATATATATATATATATATATATATATATATATATATATATATCCTAAGAGCAGATGGTAGGGTCAGCTGAGAAATGACCCAAGATTCAGAGAGGCCTACTCCTCTAAACTAGGCAATGTGTGAGGAGCCAGCTGATATGCCAGGCATCGTTACTGCTGAAGTGAGAAGGAGAGAGACTGGCAGCTATGCTGCTCCCAGCCACTTTCTTGAATTGGGTTGTGGGAGGGAAAGTGTGTTGGGGGAGATGCCAGTCTCTAAGGTCTAAGGGGAATTTCTCTTTCTCCCTTCCCCATAAGATCTCCCCCCCCCCTCCAAAAAAGGACACTTCAGGAATTTGAGGCTGTGTGATAAGGAGTTCTCCTTGGTGATCTTGCTGTTTTGAGTGAATCTGAGGAAAGGCTGACCATGGCTGAGGTAAAAAGCTGAACATTGCAGCTGGTTTTGTAGCTGGGGGGGCGGGGAGAGGAAGCAAAAGCCTGGAAACCCAAGGCGAGAAATAATCAGGGTCTGTGAGAGAGCGTTTCTAACGGTGAGAAGGAAGATGAACAGATGGATGCTGGCGATAACCCAGCAGGATTTGGTGACCCTGTCGGTGCTCCGGATTGGGGAGAGGATGCAGTTTTCTGACATGCCGTGATGGCTTTTATGTAGGGCAACCTCCGGACCCAGTGATAATGCTAGTGCCATTTGATATTGAGCTTGTGTAAATAGATTAGAAGGTCTTTGCTAGGTCGCAGGAACCGAAACAAATCTGAAAGAGAGAGGCCTTCGTGTCTCACCGTGGTAATCTCCTTTTTCGAATAGGGTGGGGTGGCGTTGACGGGGAAGGAACCTCTTGCCTGCAGGCGAAATTTAACCGCCACCTCTCTTTTTATGTTCCATCTGGGCCATTCCATCTGGGCTCTCCTTGGCTTTCTTTCAGTAGGACCTAGCCCATATCTTAACCACCAAATGTATCTTTACACGTTTATTTAAATGCAAATAGCAGCTGCTCTGCATGCGGATGGGTGAGATAGATAGATGTACACACATACTGCTTTTCAGGTAAAAATTATAAATTTTAAAACAATAAACATCAGTTAAAATGATATACTAAAATAGCAAGGGCAGGTTTCAAGACATATTTTTATTTTACAGTATTTTTTTAAAAAGAGCTTGTTTCTCTCCTGGGCAAGATCATCCTTAGACATCACTATGGTGGAAGTTGTGGAAGAGAGAGGCTACTTCTGCTGAAACGCCAGGAGCTGGATCAGCCAAATTGCTGCCCTCCGGTGTCATTGGACTACAACGCCTATCATCCTTGACCATTCGCCGTTCAACATCTGGAGGGCACTATGTTGTAGCCAAGCCCTGGGTTAGGGCTGTTCCCTCATCTTTCTCTTCCCAAGAAGGCAACATGGTCCTTGAATAGCCCTGTGATGGCAGTTGGAGTAGGGAGAGGCCGCCTCAGCTAGATGGCAGACAGCTCTCTTGTTTGTGATCCTCACTGAAGCTGCTATTTGCAGTGGGAATAAATAAATCAGTAGCAATGGGTGCTATTTACTTTTTAAAATTAAGCTGTGCACTTAAATTGCCAAACACATTTAACAACATATCCCTTTCCTTTTATCCTTTACAAGCCATTCAACCAGGATTGGGATTTCAACAAGACGTAGGAGCTAGCTGAAGATAATTTTTGAGGAGGTGGTCCGAAAGTTCATTTTTCTTCTCTTTTGTCACTATCTTCTGAAGGAGTGTTTGTGTGTCCATACACACATGCTTTTGTGATATTTGCACTCACATTTTGAAATATAAGATGGTGTCCCGCTAACATGTCCTGCCAGCACAAGGATTTCTACTTGTGCAATGCCAATTCCCGCCCCCTACTCTCCCTGTGACCCTCTAAATCTGTTCTAGGAGCTCCCCCAACCCTCTGAAACAGATCTGAGGCATGTGGAGGAGGGAAGGAGAAGGGAAATGTTCTGTTGTACATGTGGAAATCCTTGTGCTGATGGGACATGTAACTTGAATAGCACCCGTACTTTTTGCAACTATTTTTCTCCTGCAGTGGGAAAATCAAAGCTAGGATTTTGGCAAATGAGAAATGTATTTAAAGTGTGTGGAAGGTTTTGAGTAACCTGCCTATTACACTGAATTTTATTCACTACAGTACTGTTCCACTTCTTTTACTTAACCTAGCTACACAATGAACCTTGGTGAAGATTATTATTTTTTTAAAATGAAAGGTAGATTCCTTGTGTTGCAGATAGTAAAAAATAATAATCTCATTCCAGGACACAGGAGCTGTGTCTACATCATTTTTTACTATCTCATCTTCATAACTCTAAAAAATAAAAATAAATGATGTTTGCACAGTATATATGAAATCAAACAGGTGCCTTGACTGCAGTATTTTCAGTGCCTGCTAAAAGCATTCCTGTTTAGACAAGCCTACACAGATGCTTAGAAAGTTGGGGTAATTTTAAATGAGGGTTCTAGGGTTGCTATATGTCCTCTTTTTCCAGGACATGTCCTCATTTTCATGGGTGTGTAAAACGAGAGTCATCATCCATTGTGAAAAGGAGAATTCTGCAAATGTGTCCTCTTTTTGGCTCTTCAAAACATGTCAAACCAAGTTGTACCTTTTTCTTGATTTTAGTGTTTTATCTTTTGTAAACTGCTTTGAGGGCTTTTTCTTTTACAACCAAACCGTGTTTAAAATTTATTAAATAAGTAAGTAAGTTTCAGTTTAGGCTTTTCTGAATGTAGCTAGCACCAGTGGTTTGATGTGGTTAACTGTAGCCCACTTCATCGTCTTTCCCTTGTTTGTAGGGAAACCATTTGTGCGTCATATTTTAAATGTGTAAGATTAATTCAAAAAAGATATTGTCTTTGCCTCCCATAGCTGACTGTTGCGCAGATATATAATATTCTCATGCACCCAGCATGTTAGTAATTGATTAAAATAAGGTGTATTAGCTTCAGCATAAGAGCCCTTTAAATCAATACCAAGAAGCCAGATTATTTCTGGCACTACTATGAGGTGGCTGAATATCAAGATGGATTGCTCAGGGAACTTCTCTAAAGCTGTGATAGCTCTACTTTAATGCTACTGAAATTCTCAGAAGCCAAATAACTTTGGGGATCTGAAGCAATATGTTTACTGCTTCTTGCATTCCTTAGCGTCTTCACTTTTTGCTTGGTCTGATAGCTGGTAGAGCTTCCGAGAGTTCATTCTATTTTATCATAATTTAGTTGTTGTTTTTTCAAAGAATCATAGAGTTGGAAGGGACCCGGAGGATCATCTAGTCCAACCCCTTGCAATGAAGAAATATGCAGCTGGATCAAACCTTCAACCTTGGCATTATCAGCACCACAGTCTAACCAACTGAGCTATCCTGGTGAATGGTTGCTTATTATGACAGAGTTGTATCTAACTAAGAGCCGCTGTGATGTGGTGGATAGAATGAAGGTGACTAAACCTATGGCCCTCCATATACTGTTAACCTATGATTCTCAAAATCCCTGACCATTGCTGTTTAGAAGGCTGAAAGTTAGCCTTTCCTGAGGAAGAGTGTTGGAGTTTGGCCAGGGAGATATGGATTCAATTCCCTACAGAGCCATAAAACCAATCACCACATCTTAGCCTCACTTACTTTATTGGAAAGGTGAAATTGATGGACCATATATGTAATGAGTGGAGAAATTTTGGCCCTCCAGTAGTTGCTGAACTACAGCTCCCATCAGCTGTAGCAAGCATAGCCAGTGATCAGGAATGATGGGAGTTGTAGTTCAGGAATATGGTACTTGGAGGGCCAAAGCTTATGTCCACCTGAGGTCCCTGGGGAAAGGGTGGGTTAAGAATGTCACACATACATTAAATGTTGTGTCTAAAATGTTTGGGGTAGCCCCACACCCCATGCTTCATCCCCTCCCTCCTCTTAAAGCTTCAGATAACTGGGATTCAGTTCTATTAATTCATGTTCCTGAACATCTGCATTTCCTTTTCACTAACCAAAGACGTACAGCCATTCAACTCCCTGTGCCCCCACCAGGCATAGCCCATTGGAGCATTAAAACCACTTTGCTTTTGGAAGCAGCGTGCTGTGAGTCTAGAGTGCAGCATTTGAACTTCAGTGTGTAATGGACTTCATCTTTGTTTAATGTCTCCCACTGGCTCGTCTTCCACTGCTACTGTTAGGTGAGCATTCAGATCATGCACAGCTGCATGTGCACCCAAGACCATCTGCTGAGATCTGCTCCATTTAATGTAGCAGCTTACAAATCCTCTTTGTTTATGTTTGTCTGGGCCCAGAATTTCTTTCTTGCAGAGTTAACAGTCCTATCCATCAGTCATGCCTGCATGCAGGTGTATATACCTCAAGGCCCCCTGTTGCTGCCTCTTATGCTGATTTGGCAGCAGAATTAAATGGGGTGGGGGACTTTAACTCCTACTAGCTCCAGTCTTTTAATTATAAAATTAAAGATCCTTTTTCTAGGAGTCAGCTCACTGCAGGTGGATCTGGAGCATTTATTCAAAAAGCTTCTGAAATCCCCTCCTTCTCTGCCACTGTTGATCTGTTTATACCACGCACATTGATATACCGGTATATTTTTTGTACTTTTCACAGTTCTAAGTGCACCTATCCTGTGTTGCTTTGTGCCATTTATGACCTATGCAAAGCTTTCTACTTTAGTGTTTGCATACATTTCCACGTTCTACTTTTGCGAGAAGCTCATGTGATAACTGATACAATTCCTGAAGGCTGTGAATTAAACCTTTTCTCAGGACCATGGCAGGGTTCAGTGCCAAACCTATTTGTCAGCTTTATTCTCGCAGTAGAATTTGTTAAATTATGCATTCAGCTCCCTAACGTGGAAGAGATAAAATTGCTGTTTATATCTGATTCAGAACTTCAGGTCCCATTCAATCACTAGACAATCGTGCCTTGTAAGTTTCAATTGTAAAGCCAGTGTGAAAAATTTCCACACACAAGAATCTTCTGTATAGCAATTGCTGCAGGAAGAGTCAATTCGATACAAATAACAGTAGACAGCTGATCACATTCTTGCTTGTTTGTGGCCGTGCTGTCTTGGAAAGAATTTTCCTCTTCTTAGCTTGCCAGTATCCATGTTAGAAGTCTCTAATGCCATTCCAATTACCCATTAAGGACATGTTTTCATCTTTACAAATGTTAAGAAGCTTTTAGGCAATGCAATAAAATCACAAAAGAAAACACTCTTGATCTTAATTTTGGTCAAGGACTGAGGATTCTTTGCAACAAGTGATTTAGGATATGATTAATATGTAAGATTGCTGCTTGCCTTCCCTTATTACTTTCCTACTTAAATAAGGATATTGTATACTGCAATTATTTATCAGATGGTGTTTTACATAATGAATTCTAATGCTTCAGTTCTTTGTTTCACTGTGTACTTGATTCACGGTACACTTTGCCCGCAGTGAATTTTCTTGGACTGTTTTCCAGGGCAGATTTGAGAGTTAGAGCCAAATTGTGTAATAATCTTCTGTGTAGACAGAAAAGCTGTACGTAACACATGCAGAGGGTGGCATTTGCAGATCCCTAACAATGGGCAACCAGCATCTGAACGTTGGCACCCCATTTCCTGAAGTGTTGCAAAGAATGGGAAGCGTCCAAAGTTTTAGGTGCTATCATACCAATGAAATTTGGTGTTGAAAATCTTATGAGAAGGTTCAATTCCATCAGTAGAAGCCAGTGGGGATGCACTGCTCCCTTGCCTTCCAAACACACTGGCTTCCTGTCACTTACCTGAGACAGAGAGGGGCAAGGCAGTGGAAGCTTAGTGCAGGGAGAGTATCAGATTGCAGATTTTTTTTTTATCTTGTTTGTATTATGCAGGGGTCAGCAACCTTTTTCAGCTGTGGGCTGGTCCACCATCCCTCAGACCATGTGGTGGGCCAAACTATTTTTTTTTGGGGGGGGGGAATGAACGAATTCCTATGCCCCACAAATAACCCAGAGATGCATTTTAAATAAAAGGACACATTCTACTCATGTAAAAACACGCTGATTCCCAGACTGTCCACGGGCCGGATTGAGAAGGTGATTGGGCCGCATTCGGCCCACGGGCCTTAGGTTGCCTACCCCTGGTATTATGTATTTTGTGTTTTGATCTTGTATTCTTATGTCGTGAACCACCTTGAGATCTACAGGTGAAGGGTGGCATATAAAAGTAAGTAAGTAAGTAAGTAAGGCCATAGAATGTTAATCAGCCAAAGTATAGAGAACGAAGGCACCAGGCGAGCCTCTCTAAGGAGAGCATTCCACAAATGGGGAGCCATCTAAGAAAAGGCCTGTTCTTGTGTTGCCACCCTCCAGACTTCTCATGGAGGAGTGACTTGAAGGAGGTCATCAGACGATGATCAGAGAGTCCAGGCTGTTTCTTATGGGGAGAGGCAGTCCTTGAGGTATTGCAGTCCTTAACCATTTAAGACTACAGTGGTACCTCGGGTTAAGTACTTAATTCATTCCGGAGGTCCGTTCTTAACCTGAAACTGTTCTTAACCTGAAGCACCACTTTAGCTAATGGGGCCTCCTGCTGCCGCTGCGCCGCCGGAGCACGATTTCTGTTCTCATCCTGAAGCAAAGTTCATAACCCGAGGTACAATTTCTGGGTTAGCGGAGTCTGTAACCTGAAGCGTATGTAACCTGAGGTACCACTGTATATAGGTCAAAAACAGCACTTGGAGCCAGAAATTAACTGGTAGCCAGTGTGGTCGGGCTAGGATAGGCATAATATCTTCAAACCTAGTGAGCAAACTGGTCACTGAATTCTGCATTAAAGTGTGGAATATGTCTTCTTTTATCATTTTCTCTTATGACTGAAACCTTGGGTAACTGTTTTACAACACCTCAATTGAAAATTTATAATTCTGCCAAGAGCTAGATGAAATTTCCTTGGTGGTCACATTCAATGCCAGTTGGCCATTCTTGGAGCAGACCAATTTGTATTGCTTCTGAGTCATTTTGATAATAATGGTTTTGGAAGTAATTCCTCCCACAGCAGAACTGATCTCATCAGTGGCTGGTTGACCAATAAGAGTGGTGAACTCTCTTAGGAGTGGTGGACTCTGTTGTTTTGACTCTTTGGTATTCTTAAGTGTTTCGTGATATGATCACCATCCAGAAAGTCAGCCAATTTATCCCGCGATATACAGTTGCCTCACCTACCTTTGCTCACTATCTTCTAGTGTACTGTATTATATAACAGATAGCTCTTTACATAATCTAATATGTCTTTCAGAAACATCATTTTGTAGAAAAGACGAGAGCTGGTATAGAAGAGGGTTGGCAGTTTGCTTAGGGGTGTAAACTAGGACTAGTGCCTTAGTGATAAATACACATTCAGTAGCAGGCAATAGTTTCAAGGTTCTAGTATTCATCTACCTTGTCCTTTGTGGCTTGACTCATGGATAAGTGAGGGTCATCTCACTGTCATTGCTGAATTGATGAGTGGGGATGGGTCTACGGTGTGGCAGTTTTTGTGTGTGTGTCAGTGGTGCTCTATGTCAGAGGGAGTGGACTATTTACTGAAGAACCTTTGGCTCATATTTACTTTCCCTTGTTGGTTTGGCGGTGGCTGAATCCTTTGACATCAGGACAGAGTGCCAGGATCATATATCACTCGGGCTGGTACTCTCCAAGGTGATTGAAGAGATTGTGATCAACTGTAATCTGAGTTAGAAGTCTGTTTGATTTTAGTGGGGTAGGAAAGCTGAAAATAATGCCAATCTATTTCACATCTGGCAAGCAATGCGGCCCTTTGGCTTCAGATAGTACATGGGTAGACAAATCTAAAAAGCCCAGGACACAAAATTTCATGGCCCTCTAGCGGCTATGGTGTCTCATTTACCAGAAAGCATGTATTTAACATTAACTCTGAAGTGTATACTCAAGCCTCATGATGTATATTTTGCTCTGTTTAGGGAAATTTTTAATATTTAATGCTGTATTGTTTTTAACACTTGATTGGGAGCTGCCCAGAGTGGCTGGGGAAACTTAGCCAGATGGGTGGGGTATAATTCATTAATTATTATTATTATTATTATTATTATTATTATTATTATTATTATGGCCAATGGTCATGGATGATGGGAACTGAAGTCCAGCAACATCTGGAGGGCCACAGGTTTTCCCTACACCAAACCATGGTTTGTTGTTGTTGTTTAGTCGTTTAGTCGTGTCCGACTCTTCGTGACCCCATGGACCAGAGCACGCCAGGCACTTCTGTCTTCCACTGCCTCCCGCATGGTTTAGTGTTAAATAATTGGATGCACCAGGGAGATGACATAACAGAGACTGCATGGAAAGATTGCTGTGTTGTTTGCGGCTTGGATGCACCTAATTTTTCACTACCCTATCTTTAGTTGCATTTGAATTTCTCTAGGCAGCAAAGACAAATGAAACTTAGACATTTCCTTTAAATGAAAGTCATTAAACTGCCTTGGACCGATGTGGGATGGGTTTTTGTTGTTGTTGTCCTTTTTGTATTTGGCATTCTTTAAAAGATGGATATATTCTATAAAATTATTATGTTTGTGGTTTCTTTTTATTTTGAAAATAAGGATATAGATAAAGAAACAGATACATTACATCAGGAAAGGAAGCAGCCTGCTGTAACCTACAACACATGTTGTTATGAAGTCACAGTAGGCTTTTAGGTAACTGGAGTTATTCACACAAATTAGGCAGTGGGACATTCTTTGGGGAGCAATTCACCAGGCATTACTACTGTTCTGCCACAGTTATTTCATTGCGGTTTGCACAGGGGTCTTGTGCAAAGCTTGCAGAAGTGAAAGTTAGCTGGACAGCAGCTGCAGAGCCTGGTGGCCTGAATCCCCTTAGTTAAGAAAATTCTCCTCCTTACATATATATCCACATAAAAAATAAACCAGTGTATAAAACAGAGAGAAATAACATCCACCATTGTAAACAATGATAACTTACAAAAGCATAATTACGTACTTGAAACCCCTTTCTTTTCGTTGTTTTACTATGTCTTGGAGCAAAACGTTTACAGGAGGAAATCATTTTTAAATTGCCAGTTATTTCTGCCTGCATATAGTTACAGGTGCCTGCTGCCTAGCAGGCAGGCAAGTAACTAGACTTCGCAGCGGACTCCACCCCCAAGGCACCCCCTTTTATGTTATTCCAGGAATATAGGAAGCGGCAACATTCCAAGTCAAGCCATTGGCCATTGCGTTCAATATTGCCTACAATGACTGGCAATGGCTTCCCAGGATTCTTGGCAATGGCCTTCCCAGGCCTACCTAGAGAGGTTAGGTATTGAACCTGAGACCCTCTGCATGCAAAGCAGGTGCTCTCCCCTTGAACTATGGCTATACCTGGAGGGCAAGCAGTAATGAGCAGACTTGCTCAGCTGACTTCCACCCCCAGCTGCCAGCATCCAGATCATCTATTTAGAGCAAGGATATATAGCAGTGCAACGTTTGAGAAACGATAATGTATAGGGAGGAAGCTGCTATTAAGATGCTAATGACAAAGTGCATCAAGATCAGTTAAAACAGACTGTACCCTAGAGAGAAATATTCAAGAACTAAAAAAGAGAGGATATAATTAAATTTATGGAAGGCTTTAACATGTTTTTGGTTCTGCAGCAGACACTATAAACACTTTTATGGGGTTAATAAACACAATCAGTATTCAGTTTCTTCATACCTTGAAGGAACACGTTGAATTATGGACATGGTAATAATCTACTGCAGTTTTCCCCAACCCGGTGCCCTCCAGATATTTGTTCCCCTCAGACTCAGCCAGCATGGCCAATGGTCAGGTATTATACTAGGGCTGGAGATACATTGATGCTTCGCCAGTGAAATAGCCACCACGTCCCATATGTGCTCAGGAGAGGACAGGAGAAGGAAACACAGCAGGAAGGGTATATTTTTTAATGTCAGCCATGCTTACAATATCCTTGATAAGATGTTCACCGCCCAGCAATTTCAGGATGTGGTGGAGTATATTTTATATATATACACACACACCCTCACTTTTCTCTACATCTTGGTCCCAAAGTGGCTTACAAAACTTAAAGCACATAATAAAATTCAAAACAGAGATTAAAACACTGAAAGCTAAGAAAGGTCCACGACTCTACCCAGTTCCAGCTGTTCTACCAAATGGAGGGTTCTATTTGTGCAGTGATGTATTGTTATCACAGCATCGTATCTGTCATATGCCCTCAAAGCGAGGCTTCTATAAAATCCTAAAACCCCTCAGTCAGTGTAACATTTATGGTATTATGCCTTAAAAAACCACACACACATACTATGACACCACCTTGATTAACAGGACAGAAATAGGACAAAGAAAGATTCAACAGATGCGTTGGGCTATAAAGAGGTGCCTGTCATGCATCAGACCAACAGCCCACCTAGCACAGTAACATCAGTCCTGTCTACATCAGAAATTCATTTCTCCAAGGTCTCTGGCCCCAAATCCGACATGCTGTAATGAACGATTTCTTGATCATCAAGCCAGGAGCCTTGTACATGGGAAGCATGCCGTTTATCACTAGGCTATGGTCCCAAGACAGGTAGAGCAATGTGTTTTTCATGTCCAGGATGTGAAGCAGGTGGCCTGGTGAGCAAAATGTGTTATATACTACCTTCAATGGGGCATTGGGTGTTAGGACTACAATGCACCAGATCATTAGCTTTTAGGAGAAGTTATTCTAGAAATTGTTACTCACTAGAATAATAGAATTATAGAGTTGGAAGGGACCCCAAGGGTCGTCTAGTCCAATTCCCTGCAATGCAGGAAACTCAACTAAAGCGTCCATGACATATGGCCATCCAACCTCTGCTTTAAAATCTCCCAAGAAAGGAGAATCCACAACCTCCCAAGGGAGACCATTCCACTGTCGAACAGATCTTACTGTCAGAAAGTTTTCCCTGATGTCCAGTCAGAGTCTCCTTTCTTAGAGCTTGAAGCCATTGGTTTGAGTCCTACCTTGCAGAGCAGGAGAAAACAAGCTTTGGGTTACGTTTTAGAAAAGAACCTTCAGGCTATGTTTTGGAAATCCACTTTTAAAGGACTAACAAATTTAGAGTGATGTCACCAAAAGTGTCTTACAGCATAAAAGTAAAAGAATATCAGTATTGTAGTCCTATGAGATTGCTCTTGTTGTGATCGGTTGGCATGACTATACTTCTATTGTGCTGGGACCCGTTTGCTAAATTTCTGTTTCTATTAGATGGCATTTCATGACTTGGTCTATATTTAACAGAAGGGACTCTTGATAGGAAAGGACATGTGCCCTGCATTATAGAGGACAGTGAACAGACCTCTCTTGGAAAGTGTTCTCTACTGGAAGAGCTGTCTACTTCATGTCTTGTTTAAAGAGAGAGAACCATAACAAGGGTGGACAGTCAGGTCTAATTGGTGCCAGACAAGGAGCAAGTAATAATAATAATAATAATAATTTATTATTTATACCCCGCCCATCTGGCTGGGCCTCCCCAGCCACTCTGGGCGGCTTCCATAAAAACCAAAAATACAGTAAAATATCACACGTTAAAAACTTCCCTGAACAGGGCTGCCTTAAGATGTCTTCTGAATGTCAGGTAGTTCTTTATCGCTTTGACATCTGCTGGAAGGGCGTTCCACAGGGCGGGCGCCACTACCGAGAAGGCCCTCTGCCTGGTTCCCTGTAGCTTTGCTTCTCGCAATGAGGGAACCGCCAGAAGGCCCTCGGCGCTGGACCTCAGCGTCCGGGCAGAATGATGGGGGTGGAGACGCTCCTTCAGGTATACTGGACCGAGGCCGTTTAGGGCTTTAAAGGTCAGCACCAACACTTTGAATTGTGCTCGGAAACGTACTGGGAGCCAATGTAGGTCTTTCAAGACCGGTGTTATATGGTCTCGGCGGCCGCCCCCAGTCACCAGTCTAGCTGCCGCATTCTGGATTAGTTGTAGTTTCCGAGTCACCTTCAAAGGTAGCCCCACATAGAGTGCATTGCAGTAGTCCAAGCGGGAGATAACCAGAGCATGCACCACTCTGGCGAGACAGTCCGCAGGCAGATAGGGTCTCAGCCTACGTACCAGATGGAGCTGGTAAACAGCTGCCCTGGACACAGATTTGACCTGTGCCTCCATGGACAGCTGTGAGTCCAAAATGACTCCCAGGCTGCGCACCTGGTCCTTCAGGGGCACAGTTACCCTCCAAATTCCAACTCTGAACTCCAAATTGGCAAGAAGTCTTTCACCACCACACCTCAATTCAGAGCTTTTCAGGCTTCCTCCAAAGCAAACCGCGTTCAAGGACAAAGATTTAAAAAGTCCTTCCTACTGCACAGAGGAAGAAATGAAGACATCTCTCGGCTCTTGTGGTCTCTAGCTCGAATAAAAAAACATGTCAGGAGGGAGACTGCAAAGTGAATCCTGATGCCTGTTGACAAGGTGGAGAATCTGGCATCAAACAACATTACAGCAGCACATCCCTGTGTTCTGAAATGACAGTATCCTCCCCTAGGGGATATCTAAAGTTCTCTCACAACTATAAACCATACTGGCTCAAGGTCTTCTCGGTTCACTTCTGCTCTCAGGGTGACTTCCCCTCCTTCCCCATCCCTTTGGCAGGAGGGCAATCAAGTTCAGGGGTAGGCCGATGTTAGGGTTATGGGATCTACTTTGTCTTTAATACAGCCTCCACCAGATGCAACATCTTGACTCGGGAGTAGATGAGTGGGTGGGTGAAGATACCTACTCTTTACCATTAAGAAACGAGAGTCCCTCTGAGCATATGCTCAACCCAGGAATTTGTTCTCAATACCAGAACTGAATTCACTACTTTTATAACACACGAGAAAACTAGATAATGACATGTTTCAATTATCTATCCTGAATGTTGCTGTTGGAATGAAAGAAAGGTATCTGAACGGGCCAGATGAGAGAAAATCCTTTTTCCTGGCATGCTGGCTAAGCGGGAAGTGTTTTTGCATATATGCAGCTTAATGAGAGCCTGTAGGTTGTATTTGTTTTATTCAACTGTAATTTTAAATTTCTGACAGTCGCAGCTGTCAGAGAGCAACTGGGGTATGGATTTTTCAGTGCTTTCCAGAGCATTATGTCTCTGCATGTGCAGAACTAAATAGCCACTGTAAAAGCAGACTCCAGCGGAATAATTAAAAGCGATTCATTCAATACTCTCTTAAGCACTAAAATAAGCTTTAACAATTGCCCAATGAATAACCTGCAGTGAAATCTGATAGCCCTGAGGGGGAAAGTGTAGAAGGATTGAAAGCACAGGAGAGCAGCAGTCAGCAAGATGTGGGCTCCGCAGGTACTTAACAAATCAGGTGGGAAAGGGAAGCTTTGAAAAGAAATCAATTGGAGTGAAAAGAATGCATTTATCAATGGTTTGATTAAACAATGCAAACATGTCATGGGGAGGATTGGAAACTTTCCTAATAGCTCAGTGAATCAGCCTGCAATAACCTGTGGTCACCACAACATGCTTCCAACTAAAAGGATGAAGTGAACAAAGATGGCAAGCCCTGCCCCCTCCTGAACCTTGCTTGAGTAAGATAAGGCATAGCGTTTGAAGTTGAGGGTTGATTCCTTTCCTTTTTGTGCTCAGGTGTGTATACTTTCACTCGTAGAAGCCCATGTGGTGGGGCCGCGGAGCCCATGCCACTGGCACACCTGGGCAGACCAGACCTTGCCGCCAACCTGTCCCAGACCCAGGCAGGCAAGCTTCGGTCCTGGACACCTGAAGCGACTTCTCCACCTCTGTCATTCAGCCTGGACGCTGAGATCTAGTTCCAAGGGCCTTCTGGCGGTTCCCTCACTGCGAGGCTACAGGGAACCAGGCAGAGAGCCTTCTCGGTAGTGGTGCCCGCCCTGTGGAACACCCTCCCATGTCAAGGAGATAAGTAACTATGCAACCTTTAGAAGACATCTGAAAGCAGCCCTGTATAGGGATGTTCTTAATGTTTGAAGTTTTACAGTGGTACCTCAGGTTACATACACTTCAGGTTACATATGCTTCAGGTTACAGACTCCGCTAACCCAGAAATAGTGCTTCAGGTTAAGAACTTTGCTTCAGTATAAGAACAGAAATTGTGCTCCGGCGGCACGGCGGCAGCACGAGGCCCCATTAGCTAAAGTGCTGCTTCAGGTTTAGAACAAGTTTCAGGTTAAGAATGGACCTCCGGAACGAATTAAGTACTTATCCCGAGGTGCCACTGTATTATGTTTCTGTATATGCTGGAACCTGTCCAGAGTGGCTGGGGAAACCTAGCCAGATGGGTGGGGTATAAATAATAAAATTATTTACACACTCTTTTAGATTTGAGTGTTTGGAATCAGACAGGTGACTATGTTCAAAATTTGGAAGGTGTAGTCCAGAAAGGATCAGGACAGGTGTGCATTTTCTATCCATTTGTCAGAGGTGGGACCCTTGCTTTGCCTGCAGAAAATTCTAGGTTCAGTTGAAGATAGACAAGGAAGGTGATGATGGGAAAGATCTGTCCCTGAGACCCCAGAGGGCCATTTTTCTATAAGAGTAGACAACACTGGACTTGATTACAAGAGATACGGCCGGCTTCATATGAGGACCTGGTATGTGTTGCTCTGTGTTAAAACTATGGTGAGAATTGTCTCTGAGAATATAAAGTACTATCCCTCAGTCATTGTTTCCTGAAACATTCTATTCATTTCTGTCCTCTTCCTCTTCTTCTGATTTTTTTAAAAAATGTAGCATTAGTATCTGAGAGAATATGCTAGATTGGATTTTCATTTGTTTTGTGACCTTGGGTGTGCATTACTCTTGCCTTTTCTCACTTTTATGTGCAGCAAATGTTAAATAAATTGAATTTTAATGTTTATCATCGCCTATTAGGAAGATCAGGCCATTAGCTAATGACTACCATGATGAACGTATTTGGAATAGTAAGCACCTTTAAAAATAAATAGAAAAATAGAAGCATGACTTAGGAATGCCTGATGAGTATGCTGCAAATCCTAAAACAGCTGATTTTGCCTAGATGAGAGTTTAGATTCTGATAGTAACACAGACCTAGCTAGAGAAGAAGAGAATCTGGTTGATTTAATTGGGAATGTCAGTTGTTGTAGGGCTGTGTTTTCCTGCCACACCCCCTTTTAAGAATTTCAGCAACAGAATGATTCATAATTCAGATCTATACTCTGGAAACCAACTTTCTTACAGCTTACCCCATTCAATCTTTTCCCACATAAAAGGAGAAGGCTGTGGGTGTCGTGTTCTACAGTGAACAGTAGTTATGCATTTTTAATATGTTGTTATAACAATGAGGCTTCGTATTTCTGTTTTTAAAAATTAATTCTACATATGCTGCCTTAGACGTACACCACTATGGATTTGTGTGTGTTTTTTAAAAGAAATGAAACAGCCCAGTGATACTGCAGCATCTGCTATTAAGCCACCTTTTAGGGAAATGCACCCTCGTCAGCCTGCTGAAATCTGTAGTCAACCTTTCTTCGTGCATGGAGGACTACAGAGTTAGAACTTGGAATTTCAGGAAAGTACTGGAGACACCTGTCCGGAGCCCTTGCAATGATAACGTCCGGCCTCATGCACCATTCATGCACGTGAAATGAGAAGCAGTTAGTAGTTGGCCACTAAACTCATCTGCTCGCATGATGTGAGATCTGACCCCTCGCAGAGCAGTCACCACAGGCCCTCTTCGGCTCTACTCAAATTGCATTTAAATCCTTAATAGGGGACATAATTGGAACATAAGGCCTAGATCAGGCCAATGCCCTACCGTCGGCTTCACCCAGCAGGCAGAGAGGAGACACTGCCAGGACACACTTATATAGGCCATAGTAATAATAATAGTAATAATTTATTATTCCAGTCAAAGACCAGTTCAGAAGCACAACTGAGACTGCTTTCACAAGAGTGAAATAAACATTTAAAACAATATACAATAACAGCTTATAGATTAAAATTAAAATAGTCGCATGAACACAAAAACACCTAAGGTTAAACTAACATATAGGTCATAGTCACCATCTTATCAAGCCTGTATGGGGGCTTTTGTTTGTTTTTTAAAGGCGCCCTTTCTCAAGTGGACAAATTTTAAGCTTTTGCCATTTGCAAGCTTCTATCCTATAGAAAGTGCTTGTAGTTCATCACAAGTGAAGAAATGTGACTCGTTTCTACCTGCAAAGGTCTCAGGTTGAATTAGTTGACTGCTGACAGAGGTTGTCTTGTCCCATACATTCAAGTTTACTGTTCAGCAGAGACGGAGTCATAGTCAGACACTGGGGACTCTTGAGTTAATTTGTTCCAGGAAGATCAACAATATCTGCACTGTAAACTTCTCAATAAAGCCACAACGATGGCAAATCACTCATTAGCTGTGGTTGCATCCTAACGTCTTCATTCAGGCAAGCATACACGTATGCACATTGCAAATGTCACAACTTACTACTGACCTTCGAGCGGAATGATGATGGTTAGGAGCAGATAAACCCAGTTAGAGAACTTGGCAAGGTTTACATAGGGAGAAATTCAGCCACAGGTTGAATGGGGTTGTGGATCTGTAAACAATGGCTGCTGGGCCCAGAAGTCCGGAATTGCTTCTGTCACTTTGACTGCCTTCATTACTGGGCCCAGCTACTTAAGCAACGCAGGCATTTTAGGGGTGCCTACAAAATAACGTTTTGTTGAAGAACCACGTCTCATCATGCTCTGTGGTCTTGCAAAGGATCCTTCAGTACAACTGCTTAGGGTAACATGACTGATTTTCTTTATGATTTTGCAGCTCATGTTGCTATATCAGCAGCCCCCACCCTCTTTATTCTCATAACTGTTAGGCAATAGGAGGTACTGTAGTCCTCCGGCAAGGCAAATCCTTGGGGTGGTTTGTTCCCTAAGTTTTCATTAGATTTCTATTTCTTTATTATTGCCAGGTTCCTAGGCCAAACCCTTTGGCCCTTCTGTGCAGTGCTTCCTGCAGTGATCTTTGGCCCTCCTGTGCAGAACTGCCCCGTGTACTTTTTGTCACTGTATGAACTTTTGCCTTTCCTGTGCGGAAGAGCCGCTAAAAATCAAAAGCAACCATTTTACAATCCCAAGTTTTACAATCCAGAACTGAGCACAAAATGGCTGAAAGTCATATTTCTCCACAGTTGGCATGCCTACCACATTAAAGAATATTTATTACTCCCTCTTATATTGCCTTTGCCATCTTTGCAAAGGAGAAACTGGTCAGTGTCAGACTGCACTCCTCATGGCTTTGATGAAGAACGCAAAAAGCTTCAGTCAAAAACACAAAAGCAGGCAACGGAAAGAAATCAAGGCCAGGGATTGCAGGGTAGTCCACATCCTGAAGTATTTTCTCAAAGCAGCAAGTGCCTACAGAAAATGGTGACAGTCTATTTGCTCAAGCGTTTAAAGAGTTACTCTGGTGCCTAAGCTACAAAGAAAAGCTCTTCCCTCTTAGCACTTCTGTGCGGGATTTATTCATAAGGTGAATCACACTGGTCCCTTCTGGTTCAAAAATCTGTGAATTATTGATTCCTACATTGTAGGGGTTTGTGTTCAAACGTGTCTGCAACCATTAACATGTGCTTCAATATCACTAAAATATGCAGAAATGTTAGCTGTCATCCAGGAATTGATGAACTGCCGTTTAAGTTAGATCACATCGTCTCTTAAGCTGCGAGAAAGCAGCCTGCATGGGGATATTGCTGTTCTGTAAACGTTTGAAAAATCTGGCAAGTCAAGCTCTGGCTGTTCAACTGTAAGGAGTTTAAAGTTAATTCTAAATTAAAATATTGCCATACAGATTAGAACGGGAAAATGCACCGCTGCCAGCTTCTAATACCTTTCCTATGAATGTTGAATAATAATTATTTTATGACGATTGTGTGTTGCAAGTACTTACAAGCAAGGGAAATTAAAACCCATGCATCCACTTTGATGGATTTGGCTATTCATTCCAAGACTAGTTTCCAGAATCTCTGCACTGAGTATTTTCCTTTACTGTAATCAATATCTCGCTTCCCTTTCTTATTCTGGTATCTTAAGTTAAATATTACATTTTGGGAGCTTTGTTTGCAAAGGGCTGATATTTATTGTGCTTGTGAAAGTCACATTTCCATGATGCACACAAAACAAACTGTACAATATTTCAATATAGATTTTTCTTGTCAAAATAGTTACTGCCTCATTGCCAATTGCAAGAGCAATTAGGCATCAACTAATAGTTTTGTGCGTTAGATTTTATTCTGACCTGTTTTAAAAGTGCTTATCACATTAAATAGCTTCCTTCAATCAGAAATGTCTAAATTCATTCCACAATTTATAAGTCCGGGCAAGAAATTTCTAACCCTCATCTTGGAGCGGATTTCTTCATTTTTAGGTATATGTGTTTGTGAAAAGTCAAACCTGTAGTCAACCACAGTGTACAGCATTGGTATACCTGAAGACCAGAGATTCATCTGAAACTGTTATTTGTATTGCTTGGCCAGGGTGTCTTAAGAACATGAGGATAGGATGCTGGGTCAGGCTAGTGGCCCATCTAGTCCAGCATCCTGTTCTCACAGTGGCTAACCAGATGCCTGTTGGAAACCAGTGAGCAGAACATGAGCACTCCCATCAACTGGTATTTGGAAGCATAACCTTGTGGGGAACTTGTGCCCTCCAGATGTTATTGAACTACAACTCCCACCATCCATTGGCCACCCTTGGTGGGGCTGATGGGAGTTGGGGTTCCTCAACCTGTGGAGGGCCAAAGGTTCCGCACCCCAAGTTTTTTTTTTTAAAAAGGTTAAGTGTGCATTCAATTCCCGGTTTCTTAATCATCTAAACAGAAAACCAGCTAAGCTTCCCTGAGAGCAATCCCTGTTTTGGAAGGCATTCTTTGGTATTTTCTTCTTACCCCCTTGTTCCTCGATCAGATGACAAGTTTGCTAACAATGCAGAAGTGAAGACACGGTTGGAAACCAATATAACATGGCTGCTTGCAAATATATACTTTTAAAGCCTCCCAAAACTGTTTTTTATTCTATCAAGCCTTGGGTTGTTTCCAACTAAATTGTTTTGCGCTCACTGAATGCCTTCTGCAGAACTTCCCATAATTCCTCTCCCTTCAACCCCATGCAGCATTCCAAAATCTGTTCCTGGAGGTTGGGGGGACAGCAATCGTTTTCAGTTTAAAGGTATCCTACATAAAGAAGGCTGATCATTGAAGAATTCATGCTTTTGAATTATGGTGCTGGAGGAGACTCTTGAGAGTCCCATGGCCTTGCAAGAAGATCAAACCTATCCATTCTAAAGGAAATCAGTCCTGAGTGCTCACTGGAAGGACAGATCCCGAAGCTGAGGCTCCAATATTTTTGCCACCTCATGAGAAGAGAAGACTCCCTGGAAAAGACCCTGATGTTGGGAAAGATTGAGGGCACAAGGAGAAGGGGACGGCAGAGGACGAGATGGCTGGACAGTGTTCTCGAAGCTACCAGCATGAGTCTGACCAAACTGCGGGAGGCAGTGGAAGACAGGAGTGCCTGGCGTGCTCTGGTCCATGGGGTCACAAAGAGTCGGACACGACTAAACAACAACACATGAAGGGGAAGTTTCTTTTTAGCTTGCTGACGCACATGCGTGTGCACACACAAAAATCACTATATCTACAGTATATCTATATCTATATGTGGAATTAAAAGATTTTGATTCTTGACATTAGCCTGGAGGTGCTGCTGCTGGCGATGAAGCTGCCTTGCGTCTGGCCTTGCACTTAACAGAGCACTTGCTTCTTGCCAGCATTGTGCCAACGGGCACTGCTATTGCTGCCAGGGTCTAGCAGCCTTTTTTTGAAGCAGGTGAGAGCTAAAGGAATACCTACACCAGTACATTTAGGGGCATCCTGGGCATGGTCAGATGCTAATTCATTTCTACCCTGTTCCCTTCCTTCAGTGTGCATGATAAACAGGGACAGTTGTGGCATGCACCATTTCCTAAATTCTATCTCTCCAACATAGTCTGAGCATGACATGCTTTGAGCGTGACAAAGAGAATGAATGAATATCAAATTTGTTTTTGTTCACGTGCACCTCCAAGTGCCCTGTCTGTTATCAGCACAGACTGGAAAAAACAACAACAGCAAACTCCTGGAAGCAGGGTAATCATAGGCACACTATTCCACTCTCTGCACGAAGTTGCACACAGATAATCCAACTACAGAAGGCCTCTCATTTGACCGGGATCTACTCTAAAGCACTTTCACCTGGTAGTTCATTGTATGGCCCCATAGACTCCTCTTATTATAGGCTGTGTCTTGCTATTCTGCATGATAAACAGAGCTTACGCTCTTAATACGGGTTCTCCGTAATGCATGCATGCAGTAGTGTACAACATGTACAGCACTTCCATTATGTGCACATTTTTTCAATTTCAAGACTGCAACAAGATCAGGGAGCGGGGCCGTGAGATGCATGTTTAAGGTGTTCACTTTGACAACTCTGGGGGCAAGGTGATGTCGATATATTTCTTAGCAGCGAGCAATCTAATAAGCTTTTGATTACTGATTTTCAAACTTGCCTGATATACCATTATATTAAAAGAATACAAGTCTGAAGCTGTAGACCCATTCCCTTTATAATGAAACTTCTTTTTAAAAAAACAACATCATTTCTTATTTAACTGCTGTGGAAAAACAAATAAGCAATGAGCACTTACATTATCTTGCCTTATCTATCATGTTTCCTTTGGTACAGTGAGCTTTATTTCAAAATAATCTGTGTTGAATCAGGGTGGTGTTAAGAAACTATACAGTGAGTATTATTCTGGGAAGCTGGGGCGGATTATACCAAGGCTACAGCCATGGGGTATGGGATGGGTCAGTGTTTCATCTATCCATGGGAATGTCTGAGAGTAACCAGTGGAGATTGCTGTGGCTGAAGAATTCACCTTGAAAATAATAGCAACTTGCCAACTATCTGGCAAGGGGACGAGAACCTCAGTTTATGCAATGCACTTCTCTGTGTTACACCAGAAACATTCCAAAACTTCTCTGTTTGAAATCCTTCTGTTAAGAAGTATATTTGCTCAGGCTCCGTAAAAACCACATTTTACAAAAATGCCCCTCTGCTGTTTTACACGGTATAGTATATTTGAGGTGTCACTTGGGATAATGGCACAGAGCAGGTTGAAATTTAATGAACTGGAGTGCCTCAGTTACTGAGACCCTTGGAACAGAGGGTCTGATCCAGCAGAAAATACCTAAAGTGGTTTGAACAGCAGATAGTAGTTGACATTCAGGGCATGGTATAAATTTCTTCTATTTGTTCAGGCTTTAGTCTGTGGTCTGCGTACCAAGCCTTTTATTTTATTTTTTAAGGGTACAAGCTTCTACTCAGCCTTTGTAAATAAAGTTATGTTTGATTTCTCTTCCCCCGGCTGCCCTCAGTACATGTGCTTTGTGGCTGATGTGCTTTGTAAAAACTTTGAGTGAATTAATCTTGGCACATCTGTCTGGAGAAGAAAACCAACCACCAAACCGGGAAAGCACCACTGGCAGAAGAAAAAAAGGAAGAAACTCCACATGTGTGTAGGAAGGTTTTTTTTCATGCCTAACACGTTTCAGGAAAATGCTTTGTTGGGGGGACATTTTGAACAGCAGTTCTCATCTAATGCAGAAGATACTATACTCCTGGAGTTTCTTCCTGTTTTCCCTTCACATCTAGAAAAAAAAGACGTGGAAGGAAAACCCATGGACCCATGAGGGCCCTGTGTTGCTTTGGAGTCACAAACCAGGTGATGTGTCAACTGATAAGATACTGGGCAATTTGCAGTGGAACTGTTCATGCTTTGGCTCAGGGACAAGGAATCTGTGGCCCTCCAGAAGTTGTTGGAGCACAATTTCTATCGTCCCTGACCATTGGCAATGATGGGTGGGAGCTGATGGGAGCTGGAGTCTAGCAACCTCCAGAGGGGCAGAGGTTCCCCACCTGTACTTCAATCACTCAATTGCCCTGCTCCAAAGTAGATATACAAATGATACAACATACAATTTAGAAAAAAAATAGTTGAAGAAAGTGGAAACATTGATTCAAAGTCTGTTGTGAGGTCTGCGAAAACAAGCCAAAGCAGCTTGCATAAATCCTAGCAAATCAATTCCTTAGCAGCTCTAAAACTATCCTTACAAAAAATTGTGCTATAACAAAAGTCAGGATAGTTGCAGACCTTTCAAAGCTGGATGTCTTCAAATGGAAACAGATATGTGTTCTGGCGCAGGGAAGAACACAAGGCTTCCTTAACATAGTCAAGGAACCTCTACCCTAGAGATGCCCTAGTTCATACTGAAATAAAAACAAGTCTGAGCTCATTAATTTAGGTTGCTGGTGACATGTCTTTTGAAATCTTGTTTTCAACAAGGTTCTTACCTCTAAGGAAAATAAAAGAAATATGCCAAATAATGACAGCACTGTGCCTTTGTATTAACTAATTTATTTGCCTACACTCTTACAATATGTCAAGATTTTCTGACTTTCAAACTAAAGAAAGTGGGACTACAAGGCACTGAGGCTCAAAGTCACAAGTGATCAATGCCTGTCAGGGAAAACTTTCACCCATGACCTAGGGAAAGGTGGAGCGGATAGTCTTTGGGGCAGAAGGAGATAGGGACTCGGAATATAAACCAATCTGGTGAGTGGGGTTCAATCTAATGCAATCTAATACCAGTTGCACAATTACAGTTGATTGTGACTTCCCGGGTAACAAACCCGTTTTCTGCAAAATATTGGAAATTGACAGGGAAAATGCACTGGAAAGGGTGAGATGTCATGTAACCTCCCTGCAAGCAGACAGAATGAATGCTCATTAAATAGCCAACATTGTCTAATCTTCCTACAAACAAATCTGGATAAATGCTCAACAAGCAAGTCATCTGGAAGCAGCTTTGGTGATAGATAACCTGTATTCCTTAAAAACTGCTGGTGCAAACGTGCCTAATTAAGGAATTGTCTGTAGAAGAAGTGAAAAGGATAAAGTTCAGAAATAGTACAGTGGTACCTCAGGTTACAGACGCTTCAGGTTACAGACTCCGCTAATCCAGAAATAGTACCTCAGGTTAAGAACTTTGCTTCAGGATAAAAACAGAAATCGCGCAGCGGTGGCACAGCAGCAGCAGGAGGCCCCATTAGCTAAAGTGGTACCTCAGGTTAAGAACAGTTTCAGATTAAGAACGGACCTCCAGAACGAATTAAGTTCTTAACCCGAGGTACCACTGTATATTAGTTATTGGAATTAGTGAGTGAAGTATTAACAGTTGTGCACAAGTGTCTGTGTGTGTTGTCTATTTCAGCTTTTGAGGACAGGGAATAGGGAGAAAGTTTTAGTGGCAATCAAAAGTCATGTTATTTTTCATTAATGGGGCTGATATCTCAAACTCCACCTACATACATTAAGCATAATACAAACATCGCCACCCAACCCCACCCCCACCCATGTTCCCTCCCTCCACCCCTTTTTTTTCTCCACCTAATGTCTCAACAAATGAAACAGATTTGTAAAAATGTTACGTGGAAAAAATATGAGAGACATTACACTTATTTCTGTAAAACAGGAAAATCTTTAATAAAAAAAGAAAAGAAAAGAAATAAGCATGGAGACTCCACATTCTTCAGAAGCCAAGGAAGTCCATAATCCTGGCTCAGGTGTGCGCCCCTTGTCTGTTTTGCTTTTATACATCTGTCCCCATCACACATTGTCCTCAAGGTATATCTCTTATGCCTTGTCCTTATTATGTACCTATTAGTTTGTGTACCTTATTTTGCCTTATCGTCTATATTTATTCTTTCACTGACAGCTCTCGGTATATTCTCACATTACAGTTAAAAAAACCCCCCACCAACCCCCAAACAGGCTTCTTGTGTTTTGAGTAAATTTGTGAGGTGTTGATTAAAATAAAATGCTTGATCGTCTGCCTGGAGCTATGTGGCGCTAACTTGTGCTGTTGTGTTGTTTCTCTTGCGATTATAAGTGTTTCTTAAAGTTGCAGCTGCTAAGATGATTTTAATAGGAGTGTTTTTCCCATTGTTTCTAGGCCTCATGTGGTCACAAAGCAAAATTTTGGAGCAATGACTGCAGTGTAGGCACAAGGGCTTAAATCTGCCCTGAACCAAATCAGTGCTTATATGTACCTTAAAATGCGGCACCCGTGTGGTTAGTAAAACTGGGCTCCTTCCACCAGCATTCAGGGCTGCACATTATATTCTGGCAACCGATTTAGGACCATTCATGTGAGGCAGTTTTGATAACATAAATCCTCTGTTTTGGGAAGGAGGAACAAATCCACACACACAAACGAAAACACCCTTCAGCAGGCAAAATATGCTGTTAAAGTTGACAGTGCCAAACATCTGGCGGGTTGGTTTTTATAAAGATCTTTGGGTTAAGTCCCGTGTCTGTGCAAATGTAGAAGGCCCCTTTTCCGTGTAGCAAGTTGTCTAGTACTAAATGTCCTACCCCAGGGGTGATGATTTTTTTCTCTCCATTAAAGCTCTAGATGGTCTTCCTCAAATTACATTATTATTTTCTGGGCTGTTTGCCCAGAAGTTGTCATTCATAGCAACTTGCTCCACAGCTTAAATGACAGCTTGCCACAAAGCAATATTGCCACATTGGGAAGGAAAAGAAAACAGGGTTTTGTTTTTTAACCCAGAAAGGATACACTGTTGCTTTATGGACATCCAAGGAACCAGAACTTGGCTCAACACAAACTCTCATATAAAAGTACTCATATAAAAATGTGCTATACTCTCGCAGAAATGTGCTATTCTCACGCAAAAATGGGCAGCATAACAGAACAATGATTTAAAACAAGGAATTTCAAGTCACAGAAGTTTTCCAGTAAACAAAAAAAGCTAGAATACCCAACTGCTTATAAACATATTTTCTTCTAGGGAGTTCTCCACTCACCCATCCCCCATGCACTGGGAATGAAGATGTTCATACAACCATCAGACCAAGACTATGTCTCACAGTGCTTTTGGGATATTATTAATATTATTAATTAATTTATGTAGCATTGGGTGCCAAAATAGTCTTCTAAGTGGTTTTTTAAACAAGTAAAGGACCCCTGGCAGTTAAGTCCAGTTGCGGACGACTCTGGAGTTGTGGCGCTCATCTCGCTTTACTGGCTGAGGGAGCCAACATTTGTCCACAGACAGTTTTTCGGGGTCATATGGCCAGCATGACTAAGCCGCTTCTGGCAAAACCAGAGCAGCGCATGGAAACGCCATTTACCTTCCCTCTGGAGCGGTACCTGTTTATCTACTTGCACTTTGACGTGCTTTCAAACTGCTAGGTTGGCAGGAGCTGGGACCGAGCAACGGGAGCTCACCCCATCGCAGGGATTCAAACCGCCAACCTTCCGATCAGCAAGCCCAAGGCTCAGTGGTTTACACCACAGCGCCACCCGCATCCCTTCTGAGTGGTTTACAAACATTAAATATAAACCTCCACGCTTGAAATCCAGTAGACCTGTGACTTATGTGCATTTAACTTGGGTGCATTCAGGTTTACGCGCTTGGCAATTAAAGAAAAGAAAAGAAAAGCTAAAGGGCTTTCACATGGAGGATGGAGCAAGCTTGTTTTCTCCTCCTCTGGAAGGTAGGCCCCGAACCAGTGGATTCAAGTTACAAGAAAGGAGATTCTGACATCAGGAAGAACTTTCTGACATTGAGAGCTGTTCAACAGTGGAACAGACTCCTACAAGAGGTTGTGGACTCTCTTTCCTTGTAGGTTTTAAAGCAGAGGTTGAGTAGCCATCTGTCATGGGTGCTTTAGTTGAGATTCCTGCACTGCAGAGCGTTGAACTAGGTGACCCTTAGTGGGGTCCATTCCAACTCTACAATTCTATGAGGGTTCTGTACTTGGTGGGATCTTTGAACAGGGCTGTTGTTATTGTCTAGTTTTGTGTTGCCTACACTGTCTGCCATCAGATGTCCAGAGCTCCAGGCAGGGGACTTTCCTAGCCCAACCTCAAGATGGAGGGATTGAACCTGGGCCTTTCCAATGCCACTTAAGGCATTTCTAAAGCACCATATACAAATGTTAAGTTTTGCTATTTAAAGCACCTGCAAGTCCTGACTGGCTGCATCAATATGGAGCTACCACCACCCCGGTCCCTAAAAGCAAATGCTTTCCTGGTGAAGTAAGTTTGTTTGATTGGAAACAGGGCTGCATACTTAACTACCTGGCTGTGGATTTTTCTGTGTCAAGTAATGTGTCAGAAGCTAGTGGAGCATGGTAAGTTAATTACTTGTGTGCACAGTGAGAGGCAACAACAAACAGCACGGCACCAGTGATAGGAAGAATGAGACTTCATTTCAGTCACCAGAGATTGGGTTGTTAATGAATCCACTCAGTCAGCTGGGAATTGGTAATGCAGATAAGGCCAGGTATGGCTGTGTACTGATATGAAGATTAGCCTCTCAACCAAAACATTGCTGTAGCTTTCTGTTCTTTCTTCTTCTTCTTTTTTAAGTAAAGGCTTCCTAACAACAAATTAAAGCTGTGTTTCTCTTGCTTCTCGAAGAGCCCTGATGTGTAGGGGCGGTGTTTTTTTGGTTTTGTTTTTAGAAAGGAGTTGAATCATTATGTCTGTCTGAAGGAAACATGATGGCAAAGGCAATCTTCTAATGTGTCCCGCAAACACCCTGTAAATCTAATAGGTTTAACTAAGTAGCCAGCAGAGCGTGGACTTGTACGGCTTGCTGGGAACACACTGAGCATAAGTCATAGGAGCAGCTTGCGTGAGGCTGGCAGCCAATTTTGTAGGCGCTGGAGCTGCCCAGGTCATTGATACTGTGCCAGAGGATGTATCCTTGGCGGCGAGACAGGAATTAGCTGAGGGATGCTGCCAGGCCTCTCCTGCTGTAGACCTGTGCTTCTCTGCAGCTGCACACCAAATGAGGAGGGGGAAGAAGTCAGGCAGCGCTCCTGGTGACTAAGGGGAGCCTTGGTCATGAGTTTCCCCGTTCCTGCTCTGTGCCACTGCTAGACTGGCCCTCCAGGACCCATCCATGTATGCCACCACTTCTGCTGCTGGTACCCTTTCTGGTGAACGTGCTGCAGATAAGCCACAAGAAGATAACCTGAGCTTATTAGCTTTATGCTGTGGGGCTGGATGTTCCTTGGTTCCTCAGTGGTTTCTTGGTTATAGCTGGTATGAAGAGAAGGTAGTAGAGTTTCAGTTGTTTGCAGATTTGGGGAGAACCATGTAGGAATCTCCAGCGTGGGGGAACCTACATTGTAGTCTTAAAAGAACTAGAATAGCTTGGTATTTGAATTAGCCAAATCCAAGCATTGTGTGCGTGTCCCTTCAAAAGGTCACAGCCAGGCATACATATGGAAATATACTGACCTACATTTATTATGGCAGCCATTTCTTCATCCACCCCCCCTCCTCACCAGTTGCCTCCCTACTCACTGTGCTATTTTTAGAATCCACTTTACCCACCATGGAAGAGGAGAATCTCAAACAAGCTAATTAGAAAAGGGAAGCAAGAGCTCCAGTACAGTTTTAATGTCAGCAGCAGGGCTCTGGATTGCAGAGAGAGAGAGAGAGAGAGAGAGAGAGAGAGAGAGAGAGAGAGAAGTCAGCTTGTTGCAGAGAACACTTCGATTTACTACTCTGACCTTAAAGACTCCCTCTGTGTTTGACTTTGATTTGCCCTTCTGTTAAAGTGATTTTGGAACACTTGCGTTTGAGATGGAGGAGCCTTTCAGAATCCAGAGAGGAGTCTGCAAATAAGTAATATTATCTGGTTTGTTTGTATGTTTGTTTGTTTAAACTCCCCCTATTTTGGGGGGTGCCAATTTAAGAAAATGGGGGGGGGGGAGACTATCCGTGTATAAGACGAGCCCAGATATTGAACAACATTTTAGAGTAAAAAAAACATAGTCTTATACAAGAAGGTGTCTCTAAGTTGCAAGCTACTCTGGAAAACTCTGGTTCTTTTTCGAGTAAAATAGGTCAAGGGGAAAAACTTAAAATCCATCAGATTCGGTAATGTGAAAAAAAAGAGAGTTCATATTATTTTATTGCCATTGATTTATTAATCACCTTCTAAACAACCGCCTCAAGGAGATGTTCACTGAAGAGGATTAAAAACAGATAAAAACACAAAAAGCAGCACATACATTTAAAATGAAACTAAAACCATAAAAAGTGGACACGCATATATAAAAACAATTTCTAAATCCATTATAGATACAGATTCTATGCTGAAAAGGCTTGTTGAAAAAGGAAGGTCTTTAATATGCACCAAAGAGACAGCAGAGGGGATGCCTGTCTGATACCTAACAGAAAGGAGTTCCAGAGAGTATGTGCTTGTCTCCCTGAAGGCCTGAGTCCACTACACTTTAAAGCCCTAAACGGCCTCGGCCCAGTATACCTGAAGGAGCGTCTCCACCCCCATCGTTCTGCCCGGATGCTGAGGTCCAGCGCCGAGGGCCTTCTGGCGGTTCCCTCATTGCGAGAAGCAAAGCTACAGGGAACCAGGCAGAGGGCCTTCTCGGTAGTGGCGCCTGCCCTGTGGAACGCCCTCCCATCAGATGTTAAAGCGATAAATAACTACCTGACATTCAGAAGACATCTTAAGGCAGCCCTGTTCAGGGAAGTTTTTAATCTGTGATATTTTAGTGTATTTTTGGTTTCTATGGAAGCCGCCCAGAGTGGCTGGGGAGGCCCAGCCAGATGGGCGGGGTACAAATGATAAATTATTATTATTATTATTATTACACTGCACGGAACGCACCTCCTGATAAGACGTCCTCTTCATAAAATGAAAAAAGGATAAAACTTTTCAGAGAGTGAACCCTTTTCTGTCTCCATCCATCCGCATGGTGGAGACCAACATATTGCTCCCAATATCTTGAGAGTTAAAGCGGGCGGGGAAATATGTTTAAAATTATGCTAAGAGTGACCACATTAGGTGTTGCTACTGTTGCATCTACTGCGGACCTTAAAGGAGTTGAAAATAAAGAACTGGAGTTCTCCATGTCCTGTTTAGCATATTATTTGCTCTGGTTCCTGCTGCTTTCGCATTAATGGCAGGGCTGTGGAAGGAATGCTAATGAAAGGCTGGCTTAGGGAGTATTAAGTGTCATTAAATAAGAGCTGGCAATTGCTTGTAAAACATCTTGGGAACTATTACATTTCTGAATATTAGAGTGAGGGACAGTTGGACTGAATAATCTGTTGTCACATCGACACTGTTTAGAGCCCCCAAGCTGGAAGGAAAGCTCCCTCCCCACCCCGCTTAAAACTATCTGCTCGCAGTCAGGTCAATATTTGGCAAATGCTAATTGCTCAGGTGTTGCTTGTGATCTGTCTCAGCAATAACAGCCTCCAGTTGTCTGTTTTGTGCTACTTTGTTGATCTGAATAAAGACCAGCTGGAGAACTGCCTGAGACAAGGCAAGCAGTTAACAACTAAGTGATCATTAGTTTGTTCCTTTTAAGAGAGAAACACCCGGCTTTCTGAAATGTTAAAAAGCTGCCATGCTAATAACTTCTTGATCCCCCCCCCCCCGAATTTGAAAGTATATCCAAGTGTTACTCTGTTTTGTTGTTTTGGTTTTTTATAATATCGCTTGGGAAATATCCATCAAATTGGTTGTTGCTTTTAAAGTGCTTATTAACAGATGGACCTACTGATTTAGGAAATGTAAGATAGCCAGGTATTAATAGAAACTGAATGACAACATATTCTGCATATGTTCAGAATTGGTTGCATATCTATTAAAAAAGGTAACGGACCCCTGACAGTTAAGTCCAGTCACGGACGACTCTGGGGTTGCAGCGCTCATCTTTCTTTACTGGCCGAGGGAGCCGGCATTTGTCCACAGACATCTTCCGGGTAATGTGGCCAGCATGACTAAGCCGCTTCTGGCGAAACTCTTTACCTTCCCGCCAGAGCGGTACCTATTTATCTACTTGCACTTTGACGTGCTTTTGAACTGCTAGGTTGGCAGGAGCTGGGACTGAGCAATGGGAGCTCACCCCATCGCGGGGATTCGAACCGCCAACCTTCCGACTGGCAAGCCCCAAGCTCAGTGGTTTAGACCACAGCGCCACCCGTGTCCCCTCTGCATATCCATTTAGGTTTTACTAAATTAACAGAGAGGGGAAATGACATAATGGTAGGATGTTTTATTACAGAGTAGCTCTACTACCACTTTGCAATATTATTTGTCGTCTCTTGAAGATGAGAACACGGTGGATGGAAGATGAGTGTTAGGAAATTTGGAAGTGAAGGATGCCACAAGTTTAGATTACTTACAGGAGCATTACAAAGATGTCTCTAAATGTAACATGAAGGCTGGCAATTTTAACCTCACCATGTGGGAATCCCTTACAGATGACTGTGGCACATGGATACAGGCAGTCAGGTCATATATCTACAGCAGTGACTAGAGAACAAATAACTGCAGGGAGGAGTGCAGAAAGAAGTAACACCATGGTGCATCTGCATCAGCACAAGTGGATGTCTTCATTTTCCCCAGCTGCAACAAAACATATCTCTCCCATATCAGGCTGTACAGCCACAGCAGGCGCTGCAACTCTCCAGTGGTTTGACTTCACCCCCAAAGCTGCCCTCCTCCATTGTCTCCCAAGGCAGACTGATGCCTGCCTCCCAACTAACCAAGCAATCAACAAATCTGCATTCAGAGCACTTTTACATGACATGAACTCCCATTGCTTTACCAGAAAAAACTCTGTGGTTTTGTTTTGCTTTTTGGTATTTTATTTTTAATGTCCTGGTACCTTTATTAAGAGATGCAGAGTGGTGGGAAATTGCACAGACACACCTCAAGAGACAGCTAGGAAATAACTCTGGTGAAATATCGGGTTTGTATGTTTTTGCAAAAATGCAGGAAATTATGAAAAATAGATGCCGTAAATTGCTTTAGTCACAGTAAGTTGCTACTGATGTTCCTATTTGATGCAATAACTTATTCTCCTATTCGGAAAGTTCTGCTTATTAATTTTATTGCTACTTCTATGCAAGCATCGTTCAAATATGTGCACAGAGCTCTGTGAAGCACAGACACCAGCTTCCATCTTTTTCATTGTTTAACGTTTGTGATACCCTCTGTGTTAAACCCAAATCCACCACATTTCACTCAACTGATAATTATACATCTTACCAGTGACCAGTGCTAGAGGATTTTACACTGAGGCAGGAACAGAACCAGTACATTTTTACTCCGCTTATATTTACGCTCCTCATAACTTTCCATCTTCCTTTGTTTGTCTCCATGGCTGGCTGATATAAGCACCAGAGAAGTATCATAGTATTTCCAAGACTTAAGCACACGGTCAGCTGCTTTGCATGACATGGTAAGCCCAGCTATGGTTTATAAGTACCGTTTGAATGTCCAGCCTCCTAGAGAAGAGCTTGCAGCCGCTTTGCTTCTCACTAATCTTCTTAATATATATATATAAATTTAATGTGACACTAGACTGACCTAAACCAAACCAAGGCAAGCCAACCTGAGCTCATGGTTAAGCTTTCTCCCCACTAACCACGAGCTGTGGCCAAGTATAAACTCTGCCAAGAACCTTGCTGCAATGGGATAAAACAAACAAACTGGGAGAAGCAAAGCAACTCCCTCTCTGGGAGCCAACACATTTAATAATAATAATAATAATAATAATAATAATAATAATAATAATAATAATTTATTATTTATACCCCGCCCTTTGGCTGAGTTTCCCCAGCCACTCTAGGCAGCTCCCAATCAAGTGTCAAAAACAGTACAGCGTTAAATATTAAAAACTTCCCTGAACAGGGCAGCCTTAAGATGTCTTCTGAATGTCAGGTAGTTGTTTATCTCTTTGACATCTGATGGGAGGGCATTCCACAGGGCGGGTGCCACTACCGAGAAGGCCCTCTGTCTGGTTCCCTGTAGCCTCACTTCTCGCAATGAGGGAACCATGAGAAGGCCCTTGGAGCTGGATCTCAGTGTCCGGGCTGAACGATATGGGTGGAGACGCTCCTTCAGGTATACAGGACCGAGGCCGTTTAGGGCTTTAAAGGTCAGCACCAACACTTTGAATCATGCTTGGAAACGTACTGGCAGCTTTGGAAAGCTATAGTAAAAAGAGTGCAGCGCATCCCACTTTCTTGGGAACTGTATGATGCAAAGGTGCTATTGGTTTATGGAACTCACGTGACCTTTTAATTTTAATTCAGTTGGAGAAGTATGCAAGCATAATAAAAGTGGAAAGTAATTATGATACAGTAAAACCCACAATGGTATTTGGTTTTTTTTAAAATATTTTATCAGGAAAGCCATATATGCAGAACTGGCTGCCTGGGAAGTAGGCTGCTAAAATACCATCAATGGCTTCTGTTTATCAAATCTGTTGTGCCTTGGGAGGCTTTGGGGACACACTCGTCAGGAGGCAAGGCTCTCAAAAAAGAGCCGTATGATAGCAGGAAAGTCCTGGTTCCATAATAGTTTAACCAAGTCCAGTGCAGTCTAGCAGGTAAACTATATAAAAACACTACAGCCACGCATTTTGTCTCCTAGGCAGTAGGATCCTTATGCAAAGATCACTCCTGCTTTTCTGAACTTCTGGTTGTCACTAGAATCAAATGATTTGGATGGGTGAAGATAACGAACTTAATTTGTTCTGGAGGTCCGTTCTTAACCTGAAACCGTTATTAACCTGAGGTACCACTTTAGCTAATGGGGTCTCCCGCTGCCGCCGTGCGATTTCTGTTCTCATCCTGAGGTAACGTTCTTAACCCGAGGTACTACTTCCGGGTTAGCAGAGTCTGTAACCCGAAGTGTTTGTAACCCAAGGTACCCCTGTATTCAAATCCTGATAAATTGTCTTTTCAGTAAGATCCCCCTCTTTCCCAAAAGGGTAGTCTCTTTGATAATATTTGAAGTCTAAAAGAATTTTACATGCATGTTAGGAATTTTTATCCCTAGATTTAACTAATATACCATTACCTGGCCTAGAGCAAGGTACTGATGTATTGAAATAAAGTTCAGATTTCAAGCATGGTGAGCAATATAGCACAACCATCTCTCTTAAGATACTCTGAATGTAGTAGTAAGTAGATAACAAAGGGTGTGTGTGTGTGTGTGTGTGTGTGTGTGTGTGTGTGTGTGTGTGATTTCTTTATTAAATTTGTCAGCCCAGGGCAACCCACAGTGACTTACAAATAAATAAATAGACAATAAACCCCACATGCATACATTAAAGCCAAAAGGAAAGAGAAATAAATTTAAAACATCCCACCCACTTCTAAAAGGCCACAGATAGTTAAAGGTCAAAGGCCTGGCTATGGAGGAAAGTTTTTGGCTGGCGCTATATATATATATATATATATATATATATATATATATATATACACACACACGCGGGTGGCGCTGTGGGTTAAACCACAGAGCCTAGGGCTTGCTGATCAGAAGGTCGGCGGTTCAAATCCCCACGACAGGGTGAGCTCCCGTTGCTCGGTCCCTGCTCCTGCCAACCTAGCAGTTCAAAAGCACATCAAAGTGCAAGTAGATAAATAGGTACTGCTCTGGTGGGAAGGTAAACGGCATTTCCGTGTGCTGCTCTGGTTCGCCAGAAGCGGCTTAGTCATGCTGGCCACATGACCCGGAAGCTCCCTCGGCCAATAAAGCGAGATGAGCGCTGCAACCCCAGAGTCGGTCACGACTGGACCTAATGGTCAGGGATCCCTTTACCTTTATATATGTGTGTGTGTGTGTGTGTGAGTGAGTGAGAGAGAGAGAGAAAGAGAAGGGGGGGGAGGGAGAGAAATTTACATAAAACCTTTCATATGGTAACAAAACAGGTTTTGAAATGCTCTGGACAGTGGTCTGTTTGAATCCTGCTGCCACTTAATAATGAAAAGGCTGCCACATTTTGAGGCCTAGAAATAAGAATTTTGTAAATTTGATAAATTCTAATGATTATTTTTTTTTAATTAAAAATTGCCAGTGGTCACTTTAACAGCATGCTTAAGTTGTACTTCCATGGTGGCACTTGAATGCTGCTGCTGTTGTTTTGGTGCCACTCCGTAGAACTTCCCAAAATGCAAAATGTTGGTATCAAAAGTGAAGACATTTGATTCTCTCATACTATTTGAAACCACATGTTCATGGATATATTGCCAGAGTCCACTGTCAGTCAAAAAATTTTGTAAACTGATATGAACATCTGAATTTTTAAACAGACCCAAAAAATGGCATTGCTGTTTCAGTGGGGGTTCTCTCAACCCCCCAGTAAATGGTACTGAGTATCTTTATGGTGTGACAGATCTGGCAGATACGTGGTGGATTATCTCAGCGGCCCAGATGGAGCGCCTGCCGCTTTATCAAGCGAAATGGTTGGACAGTTGCAAAGTTATGTGAAAGAAGGCTGCCATTTTACCATCCTGTTCTGCCAAACTAGCAACTGTACGTCCCCAGCTCTTGGCTTCCTCTAGACAGAGCCTTAAGGCCTGGCTGTCTGTGGATGCGCATTCGTGCAGCGGCGCTGCCAAATCGAAACTTCAAAAATGAGAGGAGTTGCCGGACTGTGGTGTCCTCTATTGCTGAGCCTGCAGGGTGATGTGGAATTAGGCATGACCCTACAGCTGCAACCAAACCACCTCCTGACAGCCTCCAGCTAGTTTTGATAGACTTGTCCTTGCTGGTCTTGCCATCTGGGTTCTAAGCAGCAGCACAATAAACCCATCTCCAAATGACACAGAGCGAGAACCAAAGGAGAAATAACTTGCAGTTCTTCTGTAGGGATGTTCAGGAGGCTTAGTGAGTATGAAATATGTTGCCGTTTTAGTCCAATTTCGTGATCCTGATTTATATTACCCCAATCTGTACTACTTGTCCCAAGGACAGGCTCCCACTCCCACTACCTCTGGCTTGGCTTCCCCTAATGTAATAATTGTTCTTTAACTTGGCATAAAACGATAGGGCCATTTTGCCAATGCTACCGTTGTAAGCTATTGTTCAGTGTACAAGTGATTGAGTTATCCCGCTTCTACTGAGATCAGCATAAAAGGAGGAGAGAGAGTGGTCATCAGAACACCATGGTATTTAGAGCGACGTTGTTTGTGCAAGCGTGCAAGTTAAATGGGAAAGAAATGCAGTTTCTGGGACTGCTTCCATTGGCAAATCTACGATCCACGTTAGAAAGCTTGTGAGAAGTAAAAGATACCCAGTTACTTGGGAAATGAAGAGCTGCTATTGTGTAAAGAAATGTTCAAGAGAAGAACCATTTTATATAAATACAAACAGATAATTAGAAAGATAATGGAAATGAAGAAAATTCAAGTGTCTGGGTGGTAATGCTACTTTTAAAATTTATATATTTAATCTACAAGTTTTGGGGGAAAATATTTGACTAGGATGTCTAAAAAAAGCTCCTCAAAGGTTTATATTAGCTTTAATTAGATCTAGACAGAATTCATTATTTTTAATGGCTTTTCATCAGTGAGCTGAAGTCATTATTTGAAATGTACAGTAGCAAGTAGCAAAACAAGCTAATTTGGGGGGGGGGCTTCTATTTAAAGTCAGCCTATGTATTAAAGAAGCTATTATTAAAACTACAGTTAGAAAGATGATATTATCTGAACTATGAACATTGGAGTTGAAGGTCTAAGCAAGGATTTTGCCCTCTCCTCCATATAGAGGGAAGCAGTATTTTTTTAAAAAAGGAAAGAAAAACAGAAAAACAAAGTTTGAAAAGAGTTTACAGAGGACTTGGAAAAGAAGAACAGCCTTGGTATATTAGGCCAATGGCTCACTGAGTGAGCCTGCTGCCTCCAGCCCACGGCTGTGTGCTAGACCAGCCTATATTGAGGACGTGGTCTGGAAACACATTTTTTGAAGCATAGCATGGGGACTAACGGAACGACAACAAAAATGGATTTCTCTGGCCATTACGGTCGCTAAGAGACTTAATGCTTCGAGCCTGGAAGGATAAATACTCACCAACTATTACTCAATGGTCTGAAGTCCTTAGTGCCCTTGCTATATTTGAACATATTCTCTGTAAACACCAACTTCATTTGGATACCTATCCAGACTATATCAATCTGTATGTGTAAATTAAGGTGGATGCATTGATGCTTATAGTATTCATCATGTGAGCTGTGGGGTGTTTGAAATTCATTTCTCCTGCTGCTTTTTAAATGCTTTATTATTTTCCCATTCCCAGCTCCATGTCAGCAGAATGAGTTGATGGCTCCACCCCTTGATTTAAGGCAGGAGCAGAACCACTTTATTATTAAGGTTTTATTACTTTATCTATTACTTATCTTATAAACTGCCTTTAAGAGCGCAACTGCCCACCCAAGGCAGTGTACAAAATTCCATAAACATATAATAATATACAGAACCTTCAGTTTAAAGCCATTTTACACATACCCTTAACACTGAGCAATAGCAATGACCATTCATTAAATGAATAAAGGTGGGTTGAAATAAAAATGTTTAAAAGATTTCTCATTATATTGACAAAGATGGAAACACACAGGTTTCCTGGGGGTGTTTTAATGCTTTTCTTTAAAAAAAAAATTTATCAGAGTGATATTTACATACCTTCCAAGTGTCCCAATTTTCCAGGGACAGTCCTGGAATTACAGAAGCCATCCTGGTTTCTGATTTGATCCTGGAGTGTCATGATTTTCTTTTCTCTCCTCTCCATGTCTCAGAGAACAATTAAAAGTAGTGTGTGTGTGTGTGTGTGCTGTTTTTAACATTTTGAATACCCACTATTAATTTTCAAGAGCACTTTTTAAAAAACAAACAAACAAACATCCCAAGACAAGAGGAAATGCATATGATTGGCAGTGTCATCCTGTGTACTTTCTCAAGTGTCTAATGCTGAAGAAATATATATATAGTGTAGAATGGCAATCGTACTTTGATGTAGGGAATAGGCAATCAATACCTGCAAGCTAGAAAAAGCATTCTATTTCCTCCCCTAATGATATAGGGCTGTTGTTGTTTGGCAAGACAATGCTGTTTGGAGCATGAGACACTTAAAAAAAGAATTAATTTGAAATCTGTAGCAGAAGATCAGTTTCAATTAAAACCGCACTTGAGTGTTCATGGACAGAAAAGCTAGCCGTTAGCTCTAAACCTTCTAGCACTTAGCAGTGAATAAATGGATTCCATTGCAACCAAATGTCTTGATTACAAACTTAATAAAATATCTATCTATATGGCTGTTATATAGTTTCGAAACAACAACAAACGTTTAAAATTAAAATGAAGTCCCAAGTATTTTTTCCCCTTATTTTTCACTCTTGATGGTGGTGGTGGGGTTTCAACATAGTTCTGAGGAGATTGCTCTGTCAGTGCAAACATTTATGCATTTATGACTGAAAGGTTTTCCCTCTCCCGTGTGTTGTTCTTGGGGTTATCCGGACAAACCCCCAAGTCAGTTGAGAGGGCATGCAGAGGGAGGAGAGAGGGAAAGCCCCATTGCACCAGCAGATATCCCTATGTGGGCTTCTGCTTGCTGGACTGGTTAGCTGATTCCGCCCCTTAATATTTGGTAGCTGTAACAAAATGTCTGCTCATCAGTTGGATTTGTAAATGACTTTTGGTTCTGATCTTCATCAGTAGGCATATTTTTGGCTTTCTGTGGGATAAAAGTTTTAAACTAATTAAGAAGTGGTGGTGGAATGTTCTTAGAAGTGAAATTCCAATAATGATCCGAAGTATATTAACAGCTGGAGAATACCTTTGTAAATACGGTGATAATTTATGTCGTGTGTGGGGCACAGGGGAACTAACTGAAGTGTTCGTTTCATAACTCAACTTTACCATCTTGGCTGAGCCGTCACTACAAAGTGTTCTTCCTCTTTTGAAACAGGTGCATATGGTCCTGAGCACTGGGTCACTTCAAACGTGGATTGCGGAAGAACTCAGCAGTCTCCCATAGATATCGTAGATCATCAGGCACATGTTGGAGAAGAATATCAAGAAATACACCTGGTTGGTTTTGATAATGAATCCTCTAACAAGACATGGATGAAAAATACCGGGAAAACTGGTGAGGACTGCATGATTACTTTCTTATGGTTGATTATTTGCATTCTCTCATGGTTAATTATAAAGGCCATAATTATATGGCCGGCCATTCATCCACATGGCTAAGAACTGCATGGAGAGTGAACATGTGGCTGTGCCCGCTGGCCCCACTCCATCAGCTTTGCCGTACTGGGCTTGACCCTCATCACCATTCACACATTGGGAAAAGGACATGTACCGAATCCTGTGCTGTGTGTTTGTTTGTTTGTTTGTTTGTTTGTTTGTGTGTTCCCCATGATGTGGAAGAAGAAGAGGAGTTTGGACTTTATACCCCACCTTTCACTCCCCTTAAGGAGTCTCAAAGCGGCTAACCATCTCCTTTTCCCTCCCCCCCCCCCAACAAACACTCTGAGAGGTGAGTGAGGCTGAGAGACTTCAGAGAAGTGTGATTAGCCCAAGGTCACCCAGCAGCTGCATGTGGAGGAGCGGGGAAGCGAACCCGGTTCACCAGATTATGAGTCCACCGCTCTTAATCTCTACACCACACTGGTTCCCTATGGGAGCAATAGGAACCCTATGGGAGGCTCTCTTTTTACAGATGTTCCCCTCCAACAAAGGGATGGGGTCATCAGTGTGGCTCTACTGTCTTGCTCCATGAAATTCTTAATTGCAGGAGTGAACATCAGAATAGGAGCTACAAAGATCTCCTTTTATTGTTTTTCTCAAGTTGATTCTCAATATGATGCCCAATCTCTACTGTAAATATATCCCTAGTTAGGTTGCTAATCTTTATATTATATAAGGACTTGGGGGAAAGACTATGCAACCCAATATCAAGGAGTGTAAGACAATGAAAAGACCAAAGATGTTCTGAAAGTTGGGGGTGGTTGTCAAAATAACTGCCTATAGTTGTGAAATCTTAAGGGATTTTAAAAAACAAAAACAGGCAGAAATAATATTCCTGTGTTTTTTAAAAATAGCTTTGTTATTGCTTGCTTCTTTCATTGTTATATTCATAAGTTTTCGTCATAATGCTTCAGTCGCACTCAGTTTCCTGTGCTGTCAGGTGTAAAACCTTTAATACAAGATGCTTCTGGCCTTGTTAGTGACCCACAAGGGGCTTAAGCCAGGTGGCAAAATACTCTTGTGTCACCCATACTATTGCCTGGAGAAAGCAGTGGCTTTTAGGAATATAGAGATTGGTTGGTCAAACAATTAAAAAAAACACCATCTTGAGTTAGTATTTTTTTTAAACAGAAGTTTTATGTTTATTTATTATTAAAGATACTATTAAATGGCTAAATCTGAAAAAAAGATTTTTCACCTGAGATGCAACAGCTGCTTAGTTGTTTATACTAAAAACTGCGGTGAAATCCCATACCTGTCTCTGCAGAAATAAGTCCCTTGAGATAAATGAGGTTTACTCCCAGGTGGGTAGATGCTGGATAACATACCCCATTGAACTCAGCAGTAGGCTCAGTAGAATTGCACCATTAAGCACACGGAACCAAAGTAAACTTTGTAGGAATTGTATACACTGAATTGCAGTGAAAGGGACAAAACTTTAATGTAGGCCATTAAATTATTTTTTTAATTATTTCGTTCTACTTTATTGATTACTGCTAAATATATTTGTAAAAAGAGAAAAGCTTTAAGGAGAATAGTTGTTAAAATAAATATCTCATTTTTTCATGATAAAATTCAAGGTTACTTACTGTTCTGCCTATTTAACAGAAGACCAACGAAGTAAGTTTCATGAGAGAAGAATTATGTATATATAGGAAAAAAGTTGTGAGTATAAGGGTGTGGCTGATACAGAAATAAATAACTGGAAAACAGTATGGGCTCCTTATCAATGGAAGCTTTTTCTCCAGTCCCAAAACATTCAGCATTCTGGGGCCACTGATTTGCTCATTTCTCATTGGGCAGTTTTTGAAGTCTTAGCACCCCCCCAAACCCCCCCAAGCCTCCTGGTATTAATGTGTGTGCATTAGTTCTGTATTAGAATATAGGATATGCATGTGTCATCGTCCCCCCCGCCACTTTCATTCCTCATAACTATGTTGTGTGAATAGAACTATGTGGAACAATTCTCTTTAGGTCTGTTCATAAGCAAGTTCTGCTGAGTTCAGTGAAACTTTCCCCTATGTATTTGTGCATAAGATTATAGCTGTAGATTTCCACTCCTAAGGTCTGTAATGCTTTAGATCTTTTTGCTTGCACTTCCGCTCTCCAAGGAAAGCCCTGAGCTTCCTTTCCATATAGAGCTTGTAGGCTCAAAATGTTTGCATGCTCCCCACCCCCGCTTTTGTAATTACAGAAACTGCTATTTGGATGTAGTGTGTGCTTCTAAATATTTATAGAAACTTCTGCATTAATAAAAATCCAACTAAATAGTTTACTGCTACGTGCCAGAAGAGTTTGCATCTGCATTGGCTTGAGTCCTTTTTTCCTACAAAATTTTCTGCAGTGGAATTTTAATAGGCAGTCCAACATCCATTTATACAAGGGTGAGAGGGCAAAGAGAATATTTAGTGAAGCCACATGGGGCTTTCTGGAATCCCAAGGCATCAAGAAGTGTGAGAACTGAGCTAAGGAAGGTTCTTACCCTTATTGAGTGCTTCAGGTAGTGCAAGACTGTGGTCAATGCAGCAGGTTTTTCTTAGCCCCTAAGCAATGTGAAATGAAGTCCATGTCCCTGCTGTGTGCATTGAGCAATACTAGCTTGGACATAACTGGCATGTTTTACTTATTCTGCCCCCCCTCCATTGATCTGGTGGTTCAGTGATTTCACTGCAGCAGTACCAAGTTGGCACTTTGATTTTATTTTTAACTTGTCCGCACTGCCTTTTGAATCATAAAAGCGTTGGAACAGACCACAAGGGTCATCTAGTCCAACCCACCATGGGGCTTGAACCTGTGACCCTGAGATTAAGAGCAGGGGTAGACAACCTAAGGCCTGGGGGCTGGATCCAGCCCAATTGCCTTCTCAATCTGGCCCGCGGAATCAGCGTGTTCTTACATGAGTAGAATGTGTCCATTTATTTAAAATGCACCTCTGGGTTATTTGTGGGGCCTGCCTGGTGTTTTTACATGAGTAGAATGTGTGCTTTTATTTAAAATGCATCTCTGGGTGATTTGTAGGGCATAGGAATTCATTCATCCCCCCCCCAAAAAATAGTCTGGCCCACCACATGGTCTGAGGGACGGTGGACCGGCCCACGGCTGAAAAACGTTGTCGATCCCTGGCTTAGGGCCTCATCAAACCTAAATCCGGCCCTGATCAGTAGGTGAGGTGAGGAGGTTGGTGCAGTGTTAATGCTCCAGCAGGAGCACCAGATTGGCTCCACTGGTGCGTTTGCAGCTCACCAGCCTAACTTCTCCTGGCAAGCAACAGCAACGTTACCACAGGTCCAGTGAGCTGTAGCACAGCAACATGCCATTTGCTGCTGCAATTCAACAATGTAGTTATCCTTGCCAGAGGATAAGGGCTCGGATCTGATGTTAGGGAATACAGCCACAATAGAACTCTGAATTAAAACCACTAATAATGAAGGTGCATTGGAGTAAGATTGCTTATTATGTTGTTACCCTAAACGTATTTACTTTGAAATAAGTTCAAATTAAATCAATGGGACTCAATTCCATATGCAGGCATCCAGACTTGGGGGTTAAGGTATGACAAAAGAGTTAGAACTTTAAGATAGTAATGTTAGCATGGATGGCAAAAGAAGGTCTTAAAAAATATTGGCAGGCTTTGCCCAGACACATAAAAAAACTGGAACAAATCTCCTTTCTAAGGTGGTAGGTTGATGAAGTTTGAAAATTCTAGGTTTGAAAGGTTGTCATGTAAACATGTTTAAATAGGGAATTCCAAAGCCTGGTAAAATTTCCATACAATAACAACAACAAGAAGAAAAATAACTTAAATGGATGAAATGAGACATGGATTCTCATTTCTAAGCTCAGTATAAGGGGGGCTCATAGCTAAGTGCCTTCAAGTGTGGGGGCCTGATATCAGTGTCCCCTCCATAGTGGTTAAGAGCAGCAACAGGACCATCTGCAGCAAATGCCTATGAACCACCCACCTTTTTTATCCTCCACAACCACAGTGCAATGTGGGACCATCAAAACAGCTGTTTTCCAACTGTCCACTGATTCTGTCCTGTAAATCAAAGGATGAGGACATGTAAGGAAGGGAAGGCCTGGTACAGGGTGGGTGTCCCCAGGTGGCCTTGTAGACACTCAAGAAAGTTGGGTGTTTACACCAGCTCTGCTTTCTTCCAGACCCTCTAAGGCAGGGGTCAGCAAACTTTTTTCAGCAGGGGGCCGGTCCACTGTCCCTCAGACCTTGTGGGGGGCCGGACTATATTTTGAAGGGGGGGGAAAAGAACAAATTCCTACGCCCCACAAATAACCCAGAGATGCATTTTAAATAAAAGGACACATTCTACTCATGTAAAAACACGCTGATTCCCGGATTGTCCGTGGGCCAGGTTTAGAAGGCAATTAGGCCGGATCTGGCCCCTGGGCCTAAGTTTGCCTACCCATGCCCTAAACTACTGAAGGTAATGGGGCCCTTTGTATGTCTAGCTGTCCTTTGTCAACAACAAATTGTCACTTTTTCTGTGTTGAATATATGCTGCAGTGGTACCTCGAGTTTCAAATGCCTCAGGTTACAAACGTTTCAGGTTACAAACTCAGCTAACCTTGAGTTACCTCGAGTTGAGAACTTTGCCCCAGTATGAGAACGAAAATCGTGCACCAGTGGCGCAGCGGCAACAAGAGGCCCCATTAGCAAAAGCACGCCTCTAGTTAAGAACAGTTTCAGGTTAAGAACGGACCTCCGAAACGAATTAAGTTCGTAACTAGAGGTACCACTGGATATGATAATTTATGGCTGTAATAGGTATCTAAAGCCATTTGCCACTGTTGCTGTATGTAGGTTTTATTTTATTTGTTTTTTATCTTATATTTTGGAAATGTACATCCAGGGTTTTTTTTCTTCAGATTTTTTGGGGGGCCCCAAGAGAGTGGGGCCCTACGCTATAGCTTGTTTAGCTTATATGTAAATCCAGCACTGCTTCTGATAAGTTCCAGCAATGCAGCTGACCAGCAGTCAGATGAGCGGCCACGCCATCTGCGACTGTTTAAATGACCATAGTACAAATAAAGTTTAATAGTAATAATTAAAGCTATCTTTCTAGCTTTGATATCGGAAACATTTCCTGATTATATACTTACAAAGCTTTGTGGTTTTCTTCACTAACTAAAGAACGAAATGTGAGGAGGTAAAATACTTGCCAAATGCTTCCTTGCACTGGTTCTAGGTTTACTCTACATATCACAGGCATGGAAGCTTAGTGCTTTGGCAAGGATCCACTCGCTTTACAGCTAAGCGGAAACAATGTTTAAATACTTTGATTTTCCCCTTTCATTAGGAAATACAGTACCTAGGGTCTTTGCCGTGTTTGCAACAGCCAGCATGTTTTATAGGTCATCATTTTTTAAGTAAAAAAGTTTCAAGGTAATTTTAAAAGATATTAGTGGTGAAATCTTGACAAAATTAACTAGCATTCAGTTTTTACTAATCAGAATTCAAGCCTTTCTTGCTGGGGGTGAGATTTTTATTGAATTATGGATATGCAAATTTGCAGCTTAAATTTTAGATATTAACTATCAAGTCAGTTTTTTATGTTCAATGTTTTCTTAAATAGAGAGATAGTGTGTAAATTTTACAAATTTTCTTATGTCCATTTTATTTTACTAATTATTGTAAAACATATATCCCACACTCTTCAGCTAAAGGAAACTCACATTGTAGCTTATGTAAGAACAGTACCAGGGCAGTAGTTGCCTTGGACGTCACACCAAACCATAGTTTAGTGTGATGCAAACGAGCCCAGGTAAGACTTGGCGCACACACACATCAAAGTGATACATAGCGCTTGGATATTCGGCATTAGATCATAACCATGGCTGCTCCAGCAGAGTTTCATGACCTTAAAACTGTTGGGATAGAGTTACTGAAAAAGGGAGAAGTAGGTTTGTGTGTGCCTGCCTGTGTGTTTTTGAGATCTTGCACAGCCTAGTAAGAGACACTGTAAAATGAACAATTAGATGAACATTTCAGATTGTACATCTTCCTAATTATCCTTTTAATTATTAATCCAAAGCAAGTAAAATGACCCCTGACAGAGCCATAAATGATTTAGATACCATCAAATATTTATACAATGCAGCTGAATCCCGCCGTGCATTGTAACAGATTCACGGGAGCCTGCGTTCTTGTGGGACAGCCCATAAAACATGTCACCTTTTAAAAAACCTCTTTAGCTGCCTTCCCTGTTGCACAGACCATCGTGCTTTTACAAATTCCCCCTCCTGATTTTTCACCTAATTTTGGTACCACACATTCCTTTTTTAAAAAAAGTATGTTGCATCAATTCTGACTCATTCTCAGATGATGTATTTCATAGAATCATGGCATTGGAGTGGGCCCTGTAGATCATCTCATCCAGGGCAGAGGAACCTTTGGCCCTCTGGATGTTGCTGCTGATCTACAGCTCTCATCAGGCCCAGCAAGCATGGCCAATGACCAGTAATGGTGGGAGTTTGTAGTTTGGCAACATCTAGAGGGCCACTGGTTCTCCACACCTGATCTAGTTCAACCCCCTGCTCCGTGCAGAAAATCCAGAGTTTGAGCATCCCCAATAGGTAGCCTCTCTAGGCTTGAAGACCTCCAGAACAGGAAAGCTCTTGGAAATTGGTTGAGTTGCAGAATCCATTTGGCGGACCGTTCTGTTATTTATTGTTATTATTTATTTTAATATGAAAATTTATACATTGCTTTTTCATTTTAAAAAAGTTTAAGCGGTGAACAAGAAATCTGAAGACCATCATGAAAAAGACAGTGCTGGACAACATGCAGCATTCCTTCGTCTACCAGACAAAACTAACAATGGTTAGCAAAAGCCTTGTTGAATAGAGAGGTACTGGGCAGTCTCTGAGACAGAACATACAGTTGAAGGCGCCGCTGCAAGCGCAATGACATCAGTTTTGCTCGTAGTTATATGCCTGCCACGTGGCACCACTGATATTTTTTTTAAAACAAAAATACATTTCATTCCTTTGCTATACACCGTGAGATATCTTTCGGTTGTTACACATAGAAACGTCCCTGAAAGTGACATTGAGGAGAATTGTTTACCCATTGCTAATCTAAAAACCCATGGCTGTTAATGAAGAGGAAGAAGAAGAGTTTGGATTTGATATTCCGCTTTATCAATGCCCAAAGGAGTCTCAAAGCGGCTAACATTCTCCTTTCCCTTCCTCCCCCACAACAAACACTCTGTGAGGTGAGTGGGGCTGAGAGACTTCAGAGAAGTGTGACTAGCCCAAGGTCACCCAGCAGCTGCATGTGGAGGAGCGGGGAATCGAACCCGGTTCACCAGATTACGAGACTACCGCTCTTAACCACTACACCACACTGGCACAATGGGGTGGTTAAAGCTGCAAGCTTTACTGGTTACTAATAGTAATAATAGTTTGTTAGTGCATCAAAGGGAATGCAGGTAGCCAAACAAAATGTCAGCACTAGCCTGAGATATAACCACTGCAAATGAACAGCCCATGGTCTTTCTGGAGGTGTATCAACGAGCTGCTGCTGCCACCCATTGGAAGTTCAATATCCCTGGGGGCCAAAAAGCCTTTCTGGACATTGTTTGTCACTGGAGGTTCTTACATCTGAGAAAGTTTTTATTTTTTATTTTTTTTATAAAATATTTATTAGGGTTTTACAAAAAACAGAAATTTACAGAATAAAAAAAGAACAAGAAAAAGAAAAAAGAGAAATACAAAAAATACAAAAATACATAGAAAGAAAAAAAATACAAAATACAAAAAAACAAATAAGTAGAAAAAGTTAAAAACAAATCCATTTTTTTGAAATCTTTAAACTCGTTTGCTTGTTTCCTTGACCTCCTCACACCTCCCTTTTTTGTATTCCCATCCACATAGTCAGTTCAGCAAATCCTTACTCTCCTTCATTTATCTTAACTCTATATCTTAACATATTATAACTATATATTTTCATCCGTTATCAATCCATTTTTACATATTCTTATTAGCCTTTTTGCTAATGCCACTTAATTTCAATCCAACATCATTTTAACCTTCATTAATTTTACAATATTTCTGCAAATAGCCTTTAAATTTCTTCCAATCTTCTTCCACCAACTCTTCTCCCTGGTCTCGGATTCTGCCAGTCATTTCCGCCAGTTCCATATAGTCCATCACCTTCATCTGCCACTCTTCCAGGGTGGGTAGATCTTGTGTCTTCCAGTACTTTGCAATGAGTATTCTTGCTGCTGTTGTAGCATACATAAAGAAAGTTCTATCCTTCTTTGGCACCAATTGGCCGACTATGCCCAGGAGAAAGGCCTCTGGTTTCTTCAGGAAGGTATATTTAAATACCTTTTTCATTTCATTATAGATCATCTCCCAGAAAGCCTTAATCTTTGGGCACGTCCACCAAAGGTGAAAGAATGTACCTTCATTTTCTTTACATTTCCAACATTTATTATCGGGCAAATGATCGATTTTTGCAAGCTTGACTGGTGTCATGTACCACCTGTATACCATTTTCATAATATTCTCTCTTAGGGCATTACATGCCGTAAATTTCATACCTGTGGTCCACAACTGTTCCCAGTCAGCAAACATAATGTTATGTCCAACATCTTGTGCCCATTTAATCATAGCAGATTTAACCGTTTCATCCTGCGTATTCCATTTCAACAGCAAGTTATACATTCTTGAAAGTATCTTAGTTTTGGGATCTAACAGTTCTGTTTCCAATTTTGATTTTTCCACCTGGAAGGCAATTTTTTTGTCCAAATTATAAGCCTCCCTTATTTGATAATAGTGAAGCCAGTCTCGCACTTTGTCTTTTAATTTCTCAAAACTCTGCAATTTCAATTTGTCTCCTTCTTGCTCCAAAATTTCCCAATATTTCGGCCATTTGGCCTCCATATTGAGCTTATTCTGAGCCTTTGCTTCCATCGGTGACAACCACCTTGGGGTTTTATTTTCAAGTAAGTCTTTATATCTTATCCAGACATTAAACAATGCTTTCATGACAATATGGTTTTTAAATGCTTTATACATCTGAGAAAGTTATACATAGGTAAACCTTCCTGTGTCTCTCCCTCCCCACTCATCTTTACTCAGATAACAACAAATGAACCCACCAGTTAGGATAGTCCCAAAACTTGGTATGGGTGCATTCATTTTATTGGGGCTGACGCAAGTGCCGGGTTGCGTCCTTTCGGCACATCGCCACTGCACCTTGCAAATGGACTGGTGGATTAAGTCTGTAAAGAGAAACCGTGTATGTGTGGGTGGGTGAGAGAGAAAATGTGTGTTTGTGTGGTTTTGTGCAATCATTTTATTCCTAAAGCCCTTGGCCAATGCATACTCACAGGCACGTATATTTGTTGATTATGCAGCTGGAAAGCTCAAATATAGGAAAAGATCCCTTTGAATTAAGAGTGGTGGAGTTTCATGCAAAGTGCCCTTTGATATAGCCAAGCAGGCTCCAGCTTTTTATCTCTGCTTGTTAATGCAGCTAGCTGCTATTAATGAAAATTGACTCGTTCACTGGAGAGATAAAACCATGTGAAAATCATGTTTGCAAACGGATGAAATAGACTCATTTTGCACTGTAGCCCCGATGCAGGAATGCAGTTTGAGCTCCTTAGTAGTCCTGCTCTTAGCCCAACATAACTGCTTGCTTAGTTCTACTTTTGCAACACTGGTGGGACCAGGCATAAGAGTCATAACAACAAATGATTGACCTGGGATTTCTGTGTTGCATGAATCTATGCATCCGCTTGCAACTGTAATTTCTAATCTGCCCCTACTCACAGCCCTTGTAAAGAATTACCTAAATACCTGACAATGTATGTCTTGTTTTTACTACAGAGCCTAGGGCTTGCCGATCAGAAGGTCGGCACTTTGAATCCCCGCGACGGGGTGAGCTCCCGTTGCTCAGTCCCTGCTCCTGCCAACCTAGCAGTTCGAAAGCACGTCAAAGTGCAAGTAGATAAATAGGTACCGCTCTGGCGGGAAGGTAAACGGCATTTCTGTGCACTGCTCTGGTTCGCCAGAAGCGGCTTAGTCATGCTGGCCACATGACCTGGAAGCTGTATGCCGGCTCCCTCGGCCAGTAAAGCGAGATGAGCGCCGCAACCCCAGAGTCGTCCGCGACTGGACCTAATGGTCAGGGGTCCCTTTACCTTTACCTTTACCTTTAAAGACACTCTTGGATCCTTTTCTGGCTGAATAGCAGGGTGAAAAAGACACTTGATTAATTAATTGCTAGTATAGATTCTATAGATTCTACCCTCTGGGAAACAGGTATTGAAGCAAACACAGAGATTGAGTCTGAAACCCAAGGCTTTTTTTCCAGCTGGAACTCACTGGAACTCAGTTCTGGCACCTCTCAGGTGGGGACTATTGCCATTATAAGAGAACAAGGGAGGCGTTTGTGGTGAGTTCAGGCACCTATTTTTTTAGAAAAATAGCACTGCTGAAATCAAAGGGAGAAGGTCTGGCTAAGCACTGTGGGACTTCTGAGGAAATAAGCCTAGGATTCTGCGACACAACTCTTAAGATAAGGAACTTCATCGACAGCTGGATCCTATGGGTGTGTGTTCAGAAATAACACCTGTGTCCTGCAACAAAACATTGCAGTGTGGATTGCTTCCTGTTTGGGTTTCCAGTCAGCCGCCCATGCCATCATCCAGGACACTCCATTCCATCCCCTTCCAGCAGTCAGTAAGCATTTTGTGGTCACTGAGCACACCTAGTCCTCATTGGGCTGTTTTGCTTTGTTTGATGCTTCCCTCTTTAATGTTTTCTGGTTAACCAGAACCAAGAGTAGTTAAGCTTGAGGATTTCTAATGCTGAAATGTTTCTAGTGAGTGATGTTAGGTACTTTTTAAATGATAATAATGTAATATACAGTCAAAATAATTTTAATAAATAACAATGTAATATGCAGTCAAATTTTAACACAGCATAGACTGGCTACTAGTCATGACAGCTGTATATTACCTCCAGCGTTGGAGGGAGGTATACCTCTGAGTATCAGGTGCTGGGTAACACAAGTGGGAGAGAGTGCTATTGTGCTTATGTCCTGCTTGCAGGCTTTCCATGGGCTTCTGGTTAGCCAGTGTGAGAGCAGGATAGTGGACTTGACAGCCCTGACCTAGTAGGGCTTTTGAACATCAGCTTCATCAAATAAGGTAATGCCCGATAACGAGATATTCTTTCTAGACCATTTGGACTTCATTACTGTGCCCCTTTTACAGTACTAGTGACCATGCAGTCTAGACAATACAGGCACAAAAAGCAATTTTTTTGGTTGCAGGAGTTTAGCTTCACTCCCATATTTATGCAACTCCCTCCCAACCCACCAAGTTGAGGGATAACCTGGGCTGGCGCAAGACATTTTGGCACCTGAGGCAAACCACAAAATGGCATCCTCCTACCCGCCAGGGAAGAAGTGGGAAGTAAAAGTCCACATCAGGAACAAGGTGGAGTGGGAAGCTTATTCTAGAAATGGAGGCGCCCTGTGGATTTAGAACGCTGGGCAACCAGGATTCTAAATCACATGGGAAACCTACCTGTATAGGACATGCTCCCTGCTTCACATGTCATACCCCAGCTCCGAAGGGGAAGGAGCAGCCCAGATGACTATAGGAGGGGGACTAAACTGCAGTCCCTTTTACCAGCCTTGCCCGCTTCACGTGAGTAACACCAGAAGGCTTGTAAGATGAGTAATTGTATGGCTAGCCCCAGGGGAAGAAAGTGTTGAAGGGTTGTGATAAACACTAAATTTTCACACTAAAGGAAGAGAATTTGTTAGGATTCTTCAGGAGCAATAATGAGATGTGTATATATTGATTTTCCACTTTGATTAAATTTGTGGATGAAATCTGCCAGTGGTGCCAGCCTAGGAGGCGTTATCAATAGATATCTGTATTGGACAGTTATATGGGTGGCGCTAAGTGACCTAACATACTGGAGTTACAGAAATGCCATTTTGTCAAATATCATTGAGCATAAGGTCATGGATCTGCGGTTTAATAAAAACTTTGATATCTGTTGAGGTCTCGAGAAGGAAAGTCTCATTGAAAGCTCTGCCATGTAGCTGCTTGAAAGGCAAGTACAGTTTTGGAAGGCATTAGATGAGGTTATGAGGTGTTCAGTAGAAATGCAGAAGTACTTGCAATCTTTTATTTCATTGATTTTCTTTTTAAAAAATTTAAACAGTTTAATAAAAGGAAGAAAAGAAATTGTGTTAAGTGGTATCCATAAAACAATATAAAATTATCATAGATAATGCACAGATAAAATCAGCAGATATTAAAAACAAGTATACATAACTAAATTATGTGCCTGGATAGGCTTACTGAAATAAGTAGGTTTTTAGCAAGTGTCTAAAAGCCTACCTAATGCAAATAGTCAGGGAGTTCCAAATCTGTGATCACGTAAGTAAAATAAGCATATGATGCTAGTTACCTATACTTTATAAGAAACTTCACACCTGAGCCTTTAAGCCTGAATTCTTGATAGTGTGTTTATAGTGTGCATATGCAAGCCTGAAGGAAGTGGTCAGAGTCATGCCACTGACCACAAGCTCAATGCGTTCAAAGCTCCCATTTTTATGGAGCCTACATGTGAAAACACTTGTTTTGAAAACACGTTTTCTAGGGGCCTGGTTGAACATATGAGACCCTTCAGCTCTTTGGACCCATGTGTTTAGGCTGCTTACCAACATTACCCTATGAATGAATAGGGGCCAGAACCTGCAGCTGTGACTTCTATGAGTTCCCTCCGTGCATTCATCTGTACCCCAAAGAATTCCTGAACCAGGGACATAGTTGCCATGTAAACAACTGCAGACTTATGGTTGACATCAATGGCCGAAGTGTTTTCAATTTTGTTCTCCCCTTTCTCCCCTTTTCTTCTACTTTCAGTTGCTATCCTCTTAAAGGATGATTATTTCATCAGCGGTGCTGGGCTACCAGGAAGATTTAAAGCTGAGAAAGTTGAGTTTCACTGGGGTCAAAGCAATGGATCAGCCGGCTCGGAGCACAGCATCAACGGAAGGAGATTCCCAGTTGAGGTTGGTTGAAAGCAAGTGCACTCGCATTTTAATGAAAAGTGTATTGTTTTAATATGAGACTTGTCAGATGTGGAATTGTCAGAAGTGGAATTTGCAGATTGTATTAACTTGCTCTTTTTCCCATGAGTTTCCTTCTGGTGGTTTGCTGTTGCATTTTCACTGAAAGTTTCATTTGCTGTTCTGAAGTTACAATTTAAAATAAACAGGAGATATATGGGATTATTTGGTCGGCAGTTGACTCAAAGTCTTATGCCCAGCATAGTGGCTGCTCCACAGCTGATGCCTATATATACTAATAGCAGAGAACCTCTGGCCCATGAGCCTCTTGCTTCAGCCCTCAAGGCTTTCTTTTTTTCTTTTTGCTAAGCCACTTCTATCTGTCCTAAAGGTTGATATGCAACAAGTGGCATTTGCAGCAGCGCATGCTCAGATTTCATCAAGCCATTTGGGTTTCTTGTATATTTGTTCTTGCAATTTATAAGTGTGTGTGTGCATACATGTATGTTTGTGTGCATGTGTTTGTATCTGAGCAGAACCTGGAATATGCAGAAACTTCTATGTTGCTTGTGGGTAGCCCCATTTTGCCAAACTTACAGGTACAGTGCCACTAAATTCTCTATTGATGATGCTGACGATGGTTTCAGCGAGTTTTAGCGCCTGTTTTTTGTGTCAGTGAGCAGCAGGCAGCACTCATTTTCTACCTAGACTAGAATTACAACCCTGTGATTTTCCCTCTTTTGTCATATTTGTGTAACAAGCCTGATACTGTATTCAAGTTGAGCTTTTAGGCCCTCAACTTTCTAAGGTACTGAGAGATGATTACTGAGCCACATTTTTCCTTTGCTTGACAGTATAGTCTTTGAGGGAATGGTTTTGCATAAGCAGAGAGCATCATTGATGGTTTGTCATGAAACACTGACGTTTGGCTTTGCTTAGATAATTAGCAGAATCACTGGTGTGGGTTGACTTGCTCACAATTATGTATTCCTCTTAAAAACTTGGTTCGTTAATGATGTTTTCTCTTCTTTTTGAACTAGGATTATATGTTTCTTTTGAAAACGGGAGGGATTCTGTTCAGTTCAGTAATTTTAAGAAAGGTATACTCTGGCAGTCTTCCTGGGGGTGTGTGAGGAGAACCCATTCACAGGCTTCTCTCCTTGCTGCTCTCCTTCCGCACAGCTAGGAAGCAAACATGTCACTTATGCGGGGATTAATTGTCAAAGTGCATTCTGTAAACAAGTATGTGAGACTAAAGAAAAAACAGTACCTAGCATACATAGTTAAGGTAAAACAGTTACATGGATAGAGAAAAATAGTTTCATTTCACCATCCAAGAAATGAAACCTTTTGAGAACAACTCTTTAAGAAGTGTGTGCTTTGCTCTTTAGGCTGCTCCCTCAATACCTTCCAGAGCCAGGCCCCCAATGCATTATGTAGAAAAACTGCCTTTGTGTACTTCCAGCATTTTTGCCTAATTGTAGTTCAGCTTGCAGGGACTTGTTGCAGTGAAAACTCCCTGCCAAATAGGGTCTTGCCTCATGCTAGGGGCTGCATTTCTAGGAAACCCATAAAAGAAAACAAGAGCAGCAGTGATGGCTTGCTGATCTGTGGTGGCCCATAGACACAGGTCAAACATTTGTGAAGTGCCCACAAGTACTTTGTCCTCCAGGTTTGGCACCGTTTTGCTGCCAGAGCACTTGGAAGCAAAATGTGATCTGAACCTAATTGAGAAGCCAGATGTGGACGGTATGCAGTGTGCATTAGTTCCAACGATTGCCCCACTGGGGGATGCAGACAAATCTGCTTCATCCGCAGAGTTTGTTCTGTAAACACGGAGTTTGTATGTGCATTTGCTGGAAAACAAAATGCTTGTTGTTAAGGCTATTCGTGGAGGGTTGGGGGAGAGCTCACAGAATAACAAAACTAATTGGAAATGTCAGATGTAAGACAGAACCTTATTGTTTGACCATGTTGTTTGTATTTTTATTATCACAGCTAATGTGTCAGATGGTAAGGCAGTGTGAGTTAATTGGTTTCCTTCATTGGAGCCCATCTGGATCATATTTTTGTGAGTGATTTATATGTTAAATTAGGGGATAGGATATACAAGAAAATCCTTTTCATTACGTTCTCTAAAGAGAAATTGGATCAAAGGCAGGCAGTGCATTTATCTGACTGTTGTTACCCTTCTTTTAAAAAAATTAAAGCGTCAGTCTCATACACATGTTTGATTATGCTTTGTTTTCAGAAGGAAAGGGATTTAAGCAAAAAAGTTAACACCCTTCCTTCCAGTCCTATTCCTCTGTAGAATCAAGAGCAACATCCTTTTTCGAACAGATGAGCAGCCAAATGGTGGGGTGGGGGTGTTTCCGAAATGCTACAGACAACTTCTCTTTCGCAATACCCTCCCTAACCTTTTCCTGAAGTCTGCCTTGGTGTCTAGCTCCAGATCCTTGCATCTTCTCACTCTACCTTCCCCACCCCACCCCAAGTTCAGTAAAAGATGAAGAACTATTGCCAGGGCTGGCCTAAGACACTTTGGCACCTGAGGTGAACCACAGAATGGTGCTTCCCTGCTGCCAGGGTAGAAGGGTTGGGTCAATCTCTACATAAACAACCAGGGCAGGGGAGTGAAGATCTAAATCAGGAACAGAGGGGTGGGGATTCAACCTTGATGGTTGAAGTGGGAATCAGAAGCCATTGTGAGCGTACCGCAGCTGTTGCTATCATGGTGGCGGTGGCAGCAGCAGGCAATGTATTCCTTGGAGGCTAGATCTGCTGCCGCAGTGGTCCTACCACCTGAGGTGGCTGCATCACCTTGCCTGGTGGGTGGGCTGACCCTGGCTGTGGCTCGCTAGTAAAACACTTGCTTTGTCTGCAAGGGTTCCAAGATTAAATCTCTTGGAGAGAGATCCCTTCCAGAAACCTTGGAACACTGCTACCATTAAGTGTAGATAATACCGAACCAGATGGACCCAACGGTCTGATTCGGGATAATGCTGTTTCCAATAATATGATGAATTGCAAGGTTATAAGATTCTATTTAAAACTTTCATATTTGCATGTTTTCCCTTCGGGTTTTACCAAGGAGTTCTTTGCAAAGTCATAAAAGGCATGGGGATTTGGGGAGCATGGGATGTCAGCAAAGGGTTGGTAAAAAATTGATGCTACACTTTGCCTAAGCAGAAGCGCTTGCACAAAGCCACCATGGTATACCACCCAAGGACTTTAGCCACGTATGAAGGCTGCCAAAGGGTACTTCCATCTTGTGGCACACAAATGTGCAGTGTTTAACAACTCGTTCTAATGTCTGTCTGGCAGCACACGGTGTCTTCAAGTGAAGTGGTCCAAGTTAAGAGGAGTTTGGAAAGTACTAGTTTGACATTCGATGTGAGACATCAATGTTGTATTCAGTATAAGGTTGGGGGAGAAGAGAGGTAATCTGCAACCATAATTTGGTTGACAACACATGAAATTTGACATGTGCCTTTCCCCTCTCTTTAGAGCCGCCAGCAGATGCATATAGTTGAAAGAGGTCTGCTGTTAATAGTGTAGTAAACCAACTTCTGGTAAGCTAATGCAGAATGCAGAGTTCCCTCATTAGAAAACCTGTTGATACTTATGAGACTCTTGAGAGTAGCGACTTGTGTGATAACTAATACGTTGCCCGCTGTTGCTGCAGAAGAACATTTGCACAGAAAGGACACAATGTGTTCAACAGTCATAATGTAGGCTGGATCATGTACCTCTGTATTGGCAGAGCCCCCACCACCTCTGCCATTTTGCTCACTGGCTGCGATTTTGCTCATTGCCTATTCATTTCTATGCAAGATGCTGATTATGTCTGTGAAGAGCAGAAATCAGAAGAGTGATTTCAATCATGACTGTGTTAATTTGATGTGAGCTTTCAGCTGTTTATGAGCTTTCGTCTTAATGGTTCTAATTGTCAGTTATAATGTGAACACCATTATACAATAATGTACAGTAATTTACTTAGTAAATGAGAATCTTGTTCCAAGGACCATACTGCAGCATGCCATGGAGACCTAATCCCTGCAAATTAGCATGCTTACAGTGGCTAGGGCTTGATTCTCTGACAAGGGCCTCTCTTGAAACGGCTTCTGAATTTCATCCAGGCAAGTTAGTGCACTTTCCCAGTCCTTTTTCTGCATGATGTTATTAACTTAGTTAATAATAACAAAGACAATGCAATACAATACAGAATTGCATGGTAACTCTTTGCTGCTTTGGCAGAATCCATATGCACAGAAAGGGCATGCTGGGCTGGTTCACGTATATCACCAAGACATAGAATCGTAGAATTGTAGATTTGGAAGGGACCACAATGGTCAGGAACATTTTGCCCAATGTGGGGCTCGAACCCACAACCTTGAAATTATGAGCCTCATGCTCTACCAACTGAGCTGGATATGGCAGTACCTGAGCAAGCCTTGGACTCACATATGTCCTCACCCACTCTCATTCAAGTACAGTGGTACCTTGGCTTACAACCCTAATCCGTTCTGGAGGTCTGGTTGTAAACCAAAACAGGTTGTAACCCAAGGCGCGCTTTCGCCAATGGGGCCTCCACCCAAAAATGGGTTGTAATCCAAAAAAAGGGACACGCACTTCCGAGTTTGACGTGGTTTTAATCCAAAACGGTTGTAATCCAAAGCGGTTGCAAACCAAGGTACCACTGTAGTTGCTTCCTCTTTAGTGCAAACCGTAGAGAACTATTGGAGCTGGAGTGCCAAACTGTGGCTAATTACCGGTTAAATTTATATCCCGCAGTTCTTCCATCATGGAACTCAAGGCAGCGTTCATAGGGTTCCTTAGGTGGTCTCCCATCCAGACACTAACTAGATCTAAACCTGCTTAGCTTCAGCAGTGTGGCTTTCTCGTGTACTGTTAGACCAATCTGGGCGGGGGAGGGGGTTGTATGTGCCTTCCAAACAAGAATTGCAAGCCACTGCTTCAAAGCGTGATAGGAGGGCAAACAAAAAGGGACAGGTGCACAAAACTCTTCTCTGTAACAAGGAACCAAAAGAGCATTGTGCCCAAAAGGGCTTTAGTGCTGTTTTCTTTCATGGAAGCCAGAGGTGCTGGAGGAAGAGCAGCTGTTGAAATGGAGGGCAATTTCAATAGCAGTTTGTGACACTGCTTTTGAAAGACAAAAACAGCCAGATATCGCAGTAGGGGAGTGCAAGCCCTTGGGCAACAGTAAAAAAAGCTATTTGGATCTCGGCGTGTTTTTTGAGTCTCACAAATTTCCAAGGGACAAAGATATGAACAGTGGCGGGTGGTGGTGCTCACCTGATCTCCTGACGGCTGAGTTGCTGCTGCTGCTTACTGGGACATGGGGGCAGTGGAAACATGCCTGGCAGAACCAATCTTGCACTCCTAACAGTGCATTTGCACTCAGCCAACCTCCACACTGCATCACCTCTCCCCCTCTCCTTCCCGGTAAGCAGCAGTGACTCAGCTGCCGGGAGGTCATGCAAACACCACCACGCTGACCACTACTAGATATGGGTTCTGCATTGGCTTATGGCAAAGTAATTCAATGCAAGGATGCGGATTTTCATTGTATTTTACAAGGAAAATGGAGTTTGTCAGTGGGACCTTAATCCTGTGTTATCCAGAGGGTTACATGTGCAATACCTAAGGGGATTTTATAGATCTACTTTTGAAATACTTGTATTCTGGTTTCCAAATAAGATGCACTCTGGAACACGGGACATGACTTTACACTAAAAAATAAAAAATTAAAAAATCTGGATCCGATCCAGTATATCTTCAATATAAAATAAACATTCTCATAATTCAGGTCAGTAAATAATAAATCAGCTAATTTCTGCTTGACAGGCTTCAAGGATATTATTAGTTTCCAGTCATCAAGAGGTTGTTCTGGCAAAAGCACAGGTGAAATTGTGCAAGTCTTAGTTTAAAGGGTGTTTGGTGAATGGAATATCTAAGTTATTATGTATTTATTTTTGTTTATTAAACTTAAATACTGCTCTTCATCTGAGGACCACTTGTTTTGTGGAGGGTTTCATGTTTTGTGGCATTTAAATTTCAGGTACGGCTTGACTGGTGATATACGCCAAGCCATGTTAGATGTATCACTCACTAGTTTGGCTTTCATTGTACTGTAAAGAGAAAATGTCTGTTGACTGGAGAGAAAACAGTTCAGTGATCCTTCAGACTTAATTTTCTGATGATTAGCAGTTTTATGCATTCATCCAGTTATACATGTCATATAATGTGTTAATCTAACGATGTGTTTTATTACGTGGCTCGGCCTACTGGTAAATCCTACATTCGCTAATAAGCCTTCGAGCAAGAGAAGATAATCTTGTCTCCTTAGAGTTCCTCTACTGACTCATTCATTCCCCTGTACTCTGCCTCTGCTTGGAAGAACATCTTGGGATTGTCTTCATGAAGTATTCAGTGTGGTCTAATTTTAAGGAAGAAGGATGGCTATAATTCTTATGAAAGCTTGCCTTGTCTGGGCTTCTCTTCTGTCCAAGACGGTTGTCAGTTACAGCTTGTGTTCATGTAATTGTCTGAGCTGATGCACTTACCCTGTTGTGATTGTCTCTTGTGTTTCCCATCTTGTGACTAGGGAATTGGATATGTCTTTAATTAATGATTTTATTGCAATAAAGTCTCCATTTTACAGCAGAATGCTTCATCTTCCAGTAGTGAAATATTTAATCTCCATCTGGCTGATCTTTTCTGCGAATGCCCTGTGATAATTAAGAGGAAATTGGGAGAGGAAGGTCTGAAATTAAAATGTGTTCTGCAGATGTATGGATGGTCTGCAGGAATGGTTTTGCATAGTCTGAGAAAAGAAGCTGTGGAGTAGAACAGCATAGTCTTATTTTATGGTATTGTCATCTTGCTGTCTGCCAGAGGCAACTAGCTTTCAATCATTCAAATGTCAGAGTGCATGCAGAATTTCAGTTTGAAGGATCCATCCATTGGGCACAGCACCATTAGACATTGATGAGAGCCTGATGGCAGCATTTTATTTTCCCCTGAGGTTCACCTCTAGGATGTGTCAGTGCTGCTTCACTGTAATTATGATATAATGATAGACTAAAAGTTAGGCATCTTATCTCAACATAATTCCAATTTTCTACAAGTTTAATCAGAGACTTGTGGGGCAGGGTGGGTGTGTGCTGTTGAGATCAGGAGAGATTTGTTGGAGGTGATGATGTTAGATAAGACTGACAGCAAGTTCCTAGTAGAAAGAAGTTATTTTGAATTGGAGAAAAAAATCAATAAAGAGGTTGGAGAATTTGACAGAGTTAATGAGACCCATTTAATGGAAGGCAACAGATACAGTGATGCTAATGCTTTAAAAATTACCGTAGATTCTCCAGCTCTAGAAAGCTAGAAGTGGACAAAGATCCCCCCTCTTTTTTAAAAAAAGAAGACACATATCAGAGACACTAGGGAAATGTTTTTACCGTCTGAGTTTCTTTTTAAAAAGGTTATAAATAGTAACTAGGCTCGGCTAATAAAAGAGGCCAGATTGGGTTTTGAAATCATACCAAATGGATAGTTTCAAGATTCACAGGAAATTGTGTGTACTTTTATTAAATAAAATTGTGGCATGAATTGGCCGCTACTTTCTTTACTCATATACTGCATACTGCTGTTAAATCTATAGGTTTTACAGCTAAAACTCCATATGGTTTTTTTTGCAGCATACAAACTCTTGCAAATTAGTGAACCCTTCAGAATTACCTACCCTAGAATAATCTTCAGATGTGTGGGTGTGACCTAAATTTGACATTAAATGATTACAGCAGCCCTAGGCTTATTATTTGTTTAATTGGGAGAGCTGTCAGCTGATTAAATACTTTTTAGCTTATTAATCACCTGGTGTATTTATAACTGATTGATCAATCACATTTAAATAAACCTAGATATTACCAAATCTTAATGGAGGGGGGGGAGAGAAATGAAGATTTGATTTTTCAACTCTGCCATTCACCGGAGAGAAGGAAAGGCTACCCCAAATAAATCTTCCTTTTAAACTTAATTTCATTTCTATTTTGATATTCCATTGTTGTCTAGCTTTTTCACTGGTTTCCTGTCTAGATTGCTGATCTATACAAGATATATTCAGAAAGGTTGCATCTTCAGGCACTGACAGACCTGAAATAGTCACTGGAAAGACTATTTTAAATATATATTTTTCATTTGCTAGTATATTAAAGCGCCAGGAACAAAGAGGCTCAAAACTCAAAAGGTGTGTCTTTTACCTTCAGCCCCACTTCACCAATTAAAATCAAGTAAAGTTTCGTAAATTCAATCTACTGATTAAATCAGGGTTGGTGAACTTTTTTATTATGTGAATAGTAACTAGGTGTCATCCTCGTCTCGAAAGATTTTATGGGGTGCAGCCTTTTAATCATTGATTCTAAATATGTGTGTGTATGTGTGCGTGACCAGCTCCTCAAAGCCATACAGATTTATTCACACCCACAATTACTGCAGCCTTTTCTGGCTCCCTACTAGTCCCAAATCTTTGTCCCCATAGCCACTTCCTTTTCTTCCCATGGGCTTGAGTGAGCAGTCACAAGCACAGCCCCTCGACTGTTTGGAAAACAGAGATTTTTCTTCCTGTGACAGATAAGAAGGTACATTCATAGGGAGTTTATTGATTATTCATTTGCCACCCATCTGACTACGTTGCCCCAGCCACTCTGGGAGGCTTCTAGCAAATTATAAAACCACAGTAAAACATCACACATTAAAAGCTTCCCCAAAGGCTGCCTTCAGATTTCTTCTAAAAGTCAGATGGTTGTCTCCTGAGAACGACCTCTGTTTGGTTCCCTGTAACCTCGCTTCTTGCAATGAGGGAACCACCAGAAGGCCATCTGTGCTGGATAGCTGGACAGTGGAGATGCTCCTTCGGGTATACAGGGCCAAGGAGGTCTAGGTAGTGTTCATGGTTCTCTCTCTCCCCATTTTACCCTCAAAACAACCCTGTGAGGCAGCTCACACTGAGAGATAGTGGCTGGTCCAAGGTCATCCCTTGAGCTTCAGGACTGGGTTGGTACTTGGACCTTGGCTTGCCAGGTCCTAGTCCAACATTCTAACCACTATGCCACAGTTATCACTGCCATTACAAGATTTCCTTATATCTCAAGACAAGGACTTGAAAACCACCACAGCTACTAGTATCCTTGCTGTAGAAATCCATTCACTGTATACCACTATCCTAGGAAACACCTTTCTTTCCTGCAGCTTAAGAATGAGCTTTATGCTAGCTTAACACAGCATGAGTACATTTTAGCCTGTCTAATGTTTGGGAAGGAGAAAGTTATAATTCCTCCTTTTTTTTTCTTTTTCTTTTTTTTTTGCAAATGGTTGTACGCAATAATCAAGTTGTCTCTTAACCTCATTGCCTGAAACTGATTTCATATAATTAAGCATATTAGGAATATTTGTTTCTTGGATGATTCTGCACAGGGCACTTCAAAATACCTCTAAAATAACTAACCCCAATTATCATTATAGAGAGTCATATGCACGTGTGGCAATTAGTAATTAAAGGCTTTCTCTGTTTACTATCCTAGCCCTTTAAGAGACTGGAATAATGATGCACATTCAGAATGATCTTGGGATGGGGAATCAAAACAGAAGGGCCTGTCACCTCACATCTCTTGCTTGTAATCTCAGAGGAACATCTCCAACAGTTCCTTCACATGTGATTGAGACAGCTGGTAGGGAAAAATTATGGTGGAGTGAATTTGCAAATGTGGCTATGATTCAAAATCAGATAAACTGACTGTATTTGCTTATAATTAGTAAGGATAATTGTCAGAACTTATTGCCCTGTCATATCTTTATCGCAGCAAAGAGAGCTTTACCTGACAATCAGAGATAGCCATCGGATAATAGTGCTTAAAAATCAATTTGCTGATGCCTTATCCCTGAAATCGTGTTCTGTTCTCTGGCTAATTTTTATGTGTTTCGGCGGAGTGATATTAACAGTCCAAGATCCCAGAGATTGGCTTCGCTGTTCCATTATCCAAGCAAGCAGAACACCTTTTCTGTATTCCACCTCCTTATTTAATGTATCCAACTTCCAATTTGATGTTTCGCTGAGTGAGATTTATCTATGTGTTCTCTGTTTATAAAAGGATGATGATTAAAAGATTGAAATGAGTACCAGGTGTAATATAAAATATACTTGAATCAGTGATGCTTGCAGCGGCATGAAGTTAAAATGAAGAGAAGGTACCAACCTCATAAGATATCTAATTTGTTTACTTGGCAAGGCCTAGAGCAGGTTGTACAGGCTGGGTTTGTACAGTGGCTATGTACATTACTTTTTTGCCCAAAATAGAACCTCTTCTCTTTTCTGCTTCTTATTTTTTATTTACTCATCAAAGAGATTATAAAATATTTATAAAATAATATGTTAAAAACAAGCTGACCTAAAAAATATTCAATCTATAAGTATAACCAGCAGTTCAATAAATGAAAATTGCATGTTAAAATTACATGTATTGACATTTATTTATGTAATAGGATTTGTAAGCTACAGTACTTAATACTGCTTAGCTGAAACACTGGTCAGTGCTATGGCAATCTCCTGGCTTGGCTGCCCAATGCTTGTGGAATATCATTCATCATTTTTCACACGTAGCACACCCTTTGTCCTTTTGAAGCTGTTCACCCACACCCTGCCACACCCTTCTCACATCACAACATAAACTTGCCCAGGCCAGGCAGAGCCACTGTGCCACCTTTCCAGCAGGTGGGTCACCGTTGCTTTCTTTGGGGAGGAGGTTGGCATGGTGCAAGCACACCAGCAGGAGCACAGAATTGGCTCCACTGAGGCATTTATACCACATTGACTTCCCCACTCCCTTGCACCTTCCGTTCTCTCAGGAAGCAACCTTGACCTGCCAGGAAGCTAGCATGGCAGCTCCATCTCACTTGGCAAGCTGCTTCTCTCTGGATTTTGGAGTCACACAGGGCACCATTGGAAGTTTAGACACCCAGGAGGTCCTCCCTGGTGCTGAATTCTGCATAGCAGTTATGAATTCCAAAAGCATTGTCGGCAATTCTTTAATTCTACTAAGTCAGGGACAGTCTTTGGGGTTTCCTCCGGATGTTGTTGGACTACAGCTTTCATCCCTTACAATTGGGCTGCCTAACAACTTTTCGGGAGGGGGTGATACCACATTGGGCAGAAGCAGATTTAGGGTAGCGCAACCAGTTTGCTCACACTGGGTGCCAAACTGAGAGGGTCGCACAGGGGGCACTTTAACAATGACGAACGATGGAAGATGGGAAGTATTGGGATGCCAAATTTTGGTGTTGCACAGCTGCCGCTGAAATGTTAAAGCCCAAAGTCTGCCACTGATGGTTACCCCTGTGTTTTGTATTACAAAGTTTTGTAATCCCAGCACAGAAGTAGCTTGCCTCTTTGAAATACATGTTCATGTAGATATACCCATTTATGATACATGTTGTATATGACACCCCCCTTCCCCAAAAGTGCTGCCCAAAAAGGGATATTTCTAATGAATCCAAATGTTCAAACAGTTCAGTTTTATAATTAAAGATGCTATGGACCTCGTAAAATTGTGACCAGCTAGATATGACCTGTTTAACTTGTGTTTTTACTCAATATCTGATTACAGAAACAAGCCTGCTTTACAGTTGTGGGCAGGTGGGAATTCAGCCACAGGTAGAGGAACGAAAAACTGGCCTGGCAGGTTGTCTTCAGAATACCTTAGAAAGACAGCCCATCCCCCACCTGTCTCCCCTCTCCATTATTGATGGGCACTTTGCTGAGACATGCAAACTGACAGATATGATCCTCCTGCAGGCTTTACTGGAAGGTGGAAGGTTCAGCATTTCTTCCCTAGCAGGGTTTTCTTCAATTTAAGCAGATTATGGTGTGAAAGATGGAATGAGAGATCAGAGTTGGCAGGAAGCTGTGATTTGAATAGGACCTTCAATTTCTTTGACAAGAGTAATGTTCTTATGAATGGAGATGGACCCCTGGTCTGTGATGATAGGTAGGAGGATTGCCTTTAGGAATGATAGGCATTTTGGACAATGAGCAAATTGATTCGCTAAAAGCAGGTGTGCCACACCTTCCTTGGAATTAGAGTCACCTAGCTGCAACTTCTGTTTAACATGCTGGTAAGGCAGTGTAGTTTCTTGTTGTTCATTCTCGTTGAAGAAAAAGGTCGACGTGGATATAAAGTGGGTAAAAATATTATCGGCTCTGGTTTTCTACTGGTCTTACATTTGATGCAAGCAGGACCAGTTTACAGGCTTTCTCTGCAGCGGGAAGCAATTTGGGCTTTCCCAGCAAGGCCCACAATGAGTAAATAAAACTGTAGATTAAAAGTGTACGTGTTTTTCAGGTCTTTGCCTGCAAAGTATTAATTGCATCAGTTTTACCAGAATTACATGCACGTTTTTGTATTTCACATGGCTGTTCAGAAGGATTTAGTTTTAGTTATGTTGAGACAGTAGCTGTAGGATATAGCAGTATAGCAGTATATTTTTATGAATGAATAAAAATAAGTATGTAGTGCCTATGAGCAGTGAGAGACAGGGTCCCCCACCACCTCTGGGTCCGCCAGCTACTACTACTTGATCCAACCCAGTGTGTTCAGACTGGATATTACAATTCTGTAGTGCCCTCGTGTATACAATTCATATTTGAATGTGACATTAGATGACAGAGTTAGAAGGAACTTCAAAGGTAATCTAGCGAAAAGGTCATCTAGCAGCTGGTGCAGGAACCTCACTACTAAAAAAAAGCCCCGTCATCCAGTTCTTGGGCATCATGTGACTAGGGGTGGGGTGGGCATGCCAGGAAAGTGAGCTGGTAGGAGCTATGCTAGATGTTGTACCATCTACATAGGGCTATAGTGGTGTTCTGCATTCTCTTCAGAGCACCCTTGCAGGTGCCAGTGGTGCACAGAACTGGAAGCACATATGGAAGGAGCAGCAAATGGACATTTTAGCTTTGTATACGCACGTGCGCGCGCGCGCACACCCACCCACACACACACCCTTTCTCTAGCTGTTTTTGGACTAAAACTCCCATTATCCCTAGCTAGCAGGACCTGTAGTCTTTTTGTCTGGGCAGCCCAAATCCTCCATGCACACTGCACCAGACTCCAGTTGGTTGTTATCAGGTTCATGTAAACAAGCAAAGTAGATCCTCAAGCCTGTACACCTGGCCTTGATTTAAAAGCAAGAGCACAGGAACAAAACATGTGATGGTGTCTTCGCCTGGCTGCCTCGCTGTCCTAATGTTCTCTCATCATAGAATCATTGAGTTGGAAGGGACTATGAGGGTCATCTGGTCCAACCACCTGCAGTGCATGACTCTTTCACCCAACATGAGGCTTGAACCCACAGCCCTGAGATTAAGAGTCTTATGCTCCACCAACTGAGCTATCCATCAGACGGTTGCCCTTGCGTAAGAGGTTTTCAACCTTTTTGAATCCATGGCTCCCTTGACGAACTACATTCAGTCTGTAGCACCCAGGGGGGGGTGTTCAGGAGCCCAATTATGTCACCCCATGCCCACTTGCTTGCTTACTCTGAGGCACCCCAGGACCAGCCCCAGAGGCTCCATTTGCCTGGAGATCTTGTAGCCAGGGCTGCTACAACAAACAGCTGTGCAAGCCTTTGGGAGGCAGAGATGCAAGAGGGCATCAGAAGGAAGGAGGGAAGGAAAGAAAGAGGGACAGAGGCCAGTGTTGCCCGTGGCACCCCTGACCAAATTCCTATCCTACAGGTGTAGCAAGGAACATCATCTGAACAAGAAGTAGAAATGTCACAGTTTCTTTCCCTGCCTCCTTCTCTTTCCTATTTCTGCACACTGACCTATAAAGGAAACTGTGTTTGCAGCCTATTTCTGATTCACGGAGCATCTTGCAATGTTTTAAGTCTGAGACTTGCGGGCTTTTCATTCCAGTTCTGTGGTGTGTGTGGTTTTTTTCTTATTAATATCAGTCCTAAGAACTGAGGCTTGTAGACGCCGCAATGTATTTTTTGGGGATCAGAAGAAAAGGGTGTCCCCTCTGCAAGCCCTGGAATTCTGGAAGCTGTTACAAAAGCCTGGGAGTAAAGCTGTTCTTTTGTTTCAAAAATAAATAAATGTGAAAACTAACCTCTCTGTATAACAGAATACAGGCAAGTGCTTCTCATCATAAGGGTGAGAAGCTAGGGAAGGAAGTGATTTATGGCCGAGAAACAGGACATACGATCAGTACAAATTCAAACCAGGTCATGGCTTCACCTCTGATTGAGCTTGAGATTATATAACCACAGTGATAAGATAGTGACAAGTTTTCCGACTAGACTCCATTTTTCTGGGTTTCTTTGAAGGGAGTGATGAGTTTAGCTAATAAAGCATCAGTTTCTAGCTTAGGTGAATCCTGAAAAGCAGCAGAAAGGTGTAGCTATAAAGTCAGTCATTGTTGACAAAACTCTCTCTGCTTTAAGCAACTGGATAATTTTTAGCTGCCATGTTATTCAGATACTGTTTTTTTCTTTGCTGTCCTATGCAGGTTGAGGGCTGAGGGAAGGAATAATTAATTACCTGTCAGGTTGTTGTTTTTTGCTGTATCCAATGGAGTTGGGCATACGTAGCATACATTCCTCACCAGTGTGGTTTTCAAAACAAAGTTCTGAAGTTTTTAAAACAGGCAGAACCTCCTTTGCCATCACAAACACAAAATAAGTTGATGTAGCAGAATTTGGACTGTGCAGTTCAAGCAATTGGGTGTCTGGGACAATCAGGATGATGGCAGTTTTTCTCCACTGCACTGGAAAATGAAATAAATATTGTACAAAACTCTGTCCACTGTTTCCAGATGCCCATGGTATTTAATATAACTGAAAGAACTATAGTTTTCTCTAAATAAGCATTTCCATATTTTTCTCTTATACATATTGGTGCTGTTTTGGAAACAATATTGTAAATAAATACAACTCCTCCATTGTTGCTATGATGCTCAAACAATTTTCTAACCAATAAGGTTAGCTATTATTTGAGGTGATCAATGCATTTAAGTAAACTCTTACCTGTTTTAGAGATGCCTGTTCAATGCAATAAATATGTCCTTGTGTATTATAAATCAGTAACTGTGTAAAGATTGTCATGGTGGCATTGCTATTTGAGACAAACGTAATATTTGGAAAGGAATGGTACTTGACAATATATGGGATCTTGCCTGTCAGACTTACATTTAAAAGTCTTGTGTATTGACTATTTTTCAGCTCTGATGCAGCAAGGTTTTTATAACTCAGTTTTTTGGGGGGGAAGAGGTCAGAGATGAATATGAAGGGTGGATTTCAGTGGGTTTAAGCGTGTTTAACTGTTGAATTGTGGCCCGGTGTTCGCTTCAGGAGACAGCCGAAAATCTGATTACATTTGATTTATGCCTGAACAAGATAAAAACAGAGTGCAAACTCTTGGCGGGTGGATATGGGTGTGTTTGAGTATGCAAGCACGAGCACGTGCATGTATCTATGTGGGGGTGGGGGGACTGCTTCTTTTATTTATACGACCCCTATGCTGCAGAGAGCAATCCTCCCAGTCTATAAAGTGTGCCATGTTGGGCACCAATATCAGCAAACCTCCTTTTACAGTGCACAGGCGCAATAACTTTCCATCAAAAAAATTATCTTGCTTGCTCGGCTGCAGCGTCAGTTATTTAAGCCCCCCAGGCTCTCCTGTGAATATTGCAGGTGGGTTGCCAGCGTACAGGAGTGTAATAGAAGCTCAGGTGGGAGAAGTTTATCTGCTTGTGTACGTGCTGCTGTGTCATATTCTTGCATTTCAGTGTTATGCCTTACTTTTGAAGGGGAGAAAGATTTTTCCTGGACAGCGAGCCAAGCTACGTGCCCCAGTCCCTCAACGTATATTAGTAAAATAAATCTAAACTGAATGAGCATGCCAAGTATAAAGGGCTGGTGGGCTGAAACTTAACTTTGCAGGAGTTAGAGAAGTCCTTCTAAAGCAGAGGGGCAAGGGAACCTCCAGGCCCTTCATTCTGCTCCCTTCCTTGTTTCTCAAGTGCCTTTCCCTAGGCTTCACCACCCGCTTCAAGTGCCTTGAAGTGTGACTATGCTTCTTGCATGCCTGCCCATATGCAGGATTGGAGAGAGGTGTGTGAAGGAAGCTCTGGTTTTTATGTGGCTGGAATAGCGTACAAAGCTGAGTCACTGCTGCTTACTAGGAGGGAGCAGGGAGGCAACAAGGAGGTCAGCACAGTGTAGACGCACCAGCAAGAGTGCCAGATTGGCTCCGCCAATGTGTTTGCAGAGCACCAAACTCCTTGCCATAACCCCGCTCCTTCCTAGTAAGCAGCAACAGCTCAACTGTTTGGGACATCTGATGAGCGTTGTCCAGCCACACTGTCCACTACTGGCTATTCCTTATGCCAACTCTCAGTCTCCGCCCCCCGGAATGTACAAGTGCCAGGAACGGGGTGCCTGGAGAGAGCAGCTTGCCTAGGGCAGTAGAGCGAGTTCAAATTTGAGCTGGGTCATTTTCATTCACAGCTTAATCTTTTAACCAGAGCTCCATTCTAGCCCTCTAGGCTTTGAGTTCATGTCTCTTGTGGGGAGTATTTGCTAGTGCATAAGACTCATAGAGACACACAGTGTGTGAGATAGAGAACCTAGCAATGGAAACATTGGTATTTAAGTAAAGGAAAAGTGTGAGTCCCAAGTATTATTCAGCTGATAACAATTACCTGCGTGCCAGGTGGGATTCACATTCTTTTGTGCATGTGGCACTTAGGTCAGGGGGAAAAATGGTGCTTAAATATTTTCACAGTTGCCTACTGTTTTATCTCGAGCAAGTTAATTACTGCCTGACACCATACAAAAGGTGCTGTATAATAGCAGCTCTGCTTAATTGTAATAGAATATTTTGCATTGCTAGGAAAGATCTGAAGACCACAGTGTGTATGTCACAAACATTATTAATGAGCTCCTTCTGATACAGGCAGGTGTGTTCTCATTCATTTTGGGTTCACTTACCCCAAATCCCATAAATTTTGAAGCACGTTTTCTTTATTAGTTCATCTTTTCCAGGTTTGAACTCTATCAGTGAAAACCGATTCCACAATATGCATTGCCCCTGGAGGTGGTGGTTTATTTGCATTAGGTGGTTGTTTTGTTTGTAGTGGTACTGTTACCACCACAAACAAACATATACATCAATGTGCTGTTCTAAACAAATAAAGTTGCACTCTGGATAGTTTTCTTGTTTCACTGCCAGCATCACAGTCCATTTTTGTGCTGACAATTTGCTACTGAGCAGTTAGAATATTTATGAACATTCACAACATGACAAGCAGACCATCTAACGAGGAAGTTACCATTATTATTGTTATTATTATTCTAAAGACTAAAATAGTTACTTAATTAGAAATAAAATCCATATCTCAAAACCTGGAGGATTGAGGACCAAAAAAATTAACCAACTGCCTAAAAATGTCATTGAAGCAGATCAGTAATGCTGTTCCAGACTATCAGAGATCAAAAAACTAATTTCCAACAGTTCAGCCACCCAGGTTTCTGTGATATCAGAGTGTTCACACAGCAGCCCTGAATTTGGCAGTATAATGTTGATATTAGCTTGTATTCTGATGAGAAGAATTCTGGAACAGTCTTTGTTAAGGTAGAAGAGGAAACTGTTCTAAAAAGGAGTTGAATAAATATTTGATTGGTCAGCTAGGATAAACTTTAGTGCCTCCTAGATAAACTTGTTCTTTTTAAGGTATCAGAAGTGGCTATGGGCAGATTTGGCATAAAAGGGCTCAAGTTACAATATACTATGTGGATCGTGATAGGAGATTACAGGACTTGTTGAAGGCTATGTGTTGGAATTGTGAATTCAAGTGAAGGCTTTTTGAAGAGGTCATCTGAGGAAGAAGTTGGAAAATTGCCAGATTTAAGAACTCTGAGAACTCTATATCGCTGGTAGGATTCTGCAAGCAATTGTGGACTTTAAACACAGCAATGACTTTGAAGCAAATAATCCTCTCTTGGTTCAGAGAGAGAAGACCACTTCTAACATATGTAAAGTGTGCGCATATGTACGTGTGTATGTTGGTGTTGTCCAAGTAAAGACAGCTCTGCTAAACAGCTGTTTTCTCTGGTGAGCTTAACTGCTGAGTTTCCACAGCGCATACTAAAAGATTCAATCCGCCTCTCTTTTTTCATTTTCTATCTGTCTTTGATTTCTTGAGAAAATATTGCAGCTGCCTTTTCAGAGGCTGAAGGTAAAGCTTGTTTTCTTTAATTATATGATTGAAAATCATATGAAACCACCAGTCTGTTGCTTATTATTTGTATTTTGATGTGCTGTAATCATTTGCTTGGTACCTCATTGCACATCACCTAGAACTTTATATCACATAAGGCAACTGATAAATATAAACAACAATAGCAACAACGTTTTTAAAATTGATTTGAATCTTTTTTCTAGAATGACATTCTACTGTGACTGTTTTCATAGTAATGTATGTGGAATACATTTCTGGAATAAAGACTATATATAATGCCTTACCTAGACCTGCTTTAATGATTGTAAGAGAAATAGTATTTCACTGTGGCCTGATTTGCACGTCATGGGAAGGTAGAATATGAAAGAAGCCTTGGCTACAGGTCGTGGTTAAGGACCACTTAATCACTATCTTGGGTTCAAATGACATACTAAGTCAAACCTTGGCTTAGCTGCCGTGTTGTATGGAGCTAAAGTACTGGATGGCACAATGCAGGTGATATTTCCTCCCTGGGTGCTAGCACATTTGCTTCAAGCGATAGTTTGGCTTAGTGTTACGTGTGAATGTGGCCTGCCTGTTCTGAAAATGCCTCCAGTGGTTGGAAGAGGAATTGCTGTTAATTTTCTGCTCCTGGTTCAACTTTCCCTGGAAACAGCCACTGGGAATAAATGCTGAGGGTATCAAAGACGCTGTTGCAGAATATCTTGATGTTCTTGCATATTTTAAGCAATATTAATGTAGCCTACTGGGGGGGGGGCACCTAGCTCCCATTTTTGATGAAAGTGAAAGGGGGTTTGACAGATACATGAGTGTCCTGCACAGAAGTAGCCCATCGGAGAGGAATCCCTGGTGCTGAGAAGTTTCATATCAAAGCCGAACCATTGCGTTGAAGGCTCTCTCCTAGTTGTTAGAACCAGCGTTGATCTTTCCAAGCGATCCCTTGCTAGTGTCTCGTGTGTTTTGTTAGGACTGCTCCCTCCCCGCTCCCCAAATTCTGTCAGTGATAAACTAATTACACGCCATACATTTTTAATGCTTTAATCTCCCATCATTTTCCTAGAGAGGAGTAATCCCCTTTCCAAACAAATGCCATGCATGGCCAGGCACTCATTGCGAAATGTATGGTTTTCATTAAGCCCCCATTGTTAATAAGAAACTTAATGGATGTTTCAGATAGAAATGGAAGGGCAGGCAAGGCAGCGCAAGCAGCATGCTGAACGATTGCAGCAATAATACTGCACTGCCAGTACAGTGCCAATAGCAACATTTCACCAGTATTATGTGTGTGTTCATTCATCTTAGAGTTGGAAGGGACTCAAGGGTCATCTAGTCCAACCCCCTGCAATGCAGGAATCCCAGCTAAAGCATCCATGACAGATGGCCATCCACCCTCTGCTTAAACACCTCCGAGGAAGGAGAGTCTACCACCTCTTGTGGGAGTCTGTTCCACTGCCAAACAGCTGTTACTGTCAAAATGATTTTCCTGATGTTTAGTCGGAATCTCCTTTCTTGTAACTTGAAGTCATTGGTTCGAGTCCTACCCTCCATAGCAGAAGAAAGCAAGCATGCTCCCTCCTCCATGTGACAGCCCTTAAGATATTTGAAGATGGTCTCATGACTGCAGTTGGTGGGTCCAGAGAAGTGACACAAACTCATGCACTCACTCACTTTTTTTTCTCTTACAGACAAATCCCTAACCCTCCCCTCCACACACACACACACACACACACACACACACACCCCACATACCCTCTTTCTGTCTTCCCAACCACAGGACACAGGTTTTGTTTTATACTTTAAAATTGTTATGGGTTGTATCTAGCCTTAGTCATTTTTCACAGTAGACCCATTGCAATGAATAGACCTGACTCACTTAGGTCCCTCGACTGAGCAATGGTTAGTTGGCTACAACCCTAGGCAGTTTGTTTTAAACGAATATTTTAGTTTTGTCTTTTGCGAACTGCTTAGAGGCCTTCTGCTTTAGTCGTTAAATAAACACACAAAAATAAAATAAGGCAGAGTAAAAGGGTGACTTGCACCTTGCTTCTTAGCTCCAGCCATGCATGCTGTCTGTCTGTCGCCTTTCCTCCACTCCTGACCAGGCCCTCATTCCCAAGCAAACTGTTCCAGCTGAGGAGGCCTCCCTCAAGGGAACCAGATACCTAGGGCAGCAGACTGCTAACTGGAGTTCCTGTTTCCCATGCCGTTCCCTTCCTTCCTTAGTCTTCCATCCCTGCCCTTTCATGGACAGTGTCCCCACATGAAAAGTCTTTGGTGAGGTAAACATACCAAAATACCATATTTTTCAGTGCACAACACACCCCCACTTTTAAGGAAATGGGGGGGGGATTGCTCAGAGTTACTTGAGCCTTTTTTGGGACAGGGGATTGTCGACAATCACTCAGCTGCCTGACCACACGCCTCAACAAAGCCACCAATCATCTGACCGGCTGTCAACAATCTCCTGTCCCCCCTCTGCACTATCCGTGTATAAGACGACTACCAATTTTGAACATTTTATTAAAAAAAACCATTGTCTTATACAGTGGTACCTCAGATTAAGTACTTAATTCGTTCCGGAGGCCTGTACTTAACCTGAAACTGTTCTTAACCTGAAGCACCACTTTAGCTAATGGGTCCTCCTGCTGCAGCCGCGCCGCCAGAGCATGATTTCTGTACTTATCCTGAAGCAAAGTTCTTAACCTGAAGCACTATTTCTGGGTTAGCGGAGTCTGTAACCTGAAGCGTATGTAACCTGAAGCGTATGTAACCCGAGGTACCACTGTACACGGAGAAATACGGTATATGGAAGTGAACCACTCAGTGAAAGGATAAAGCATAAGTGGCCATGGAGGGAAGCACAGTATAAAGATACTGTTTTTCAGTATACCTGATATTTACAGTAACTTCTTCTGCTCTACATTAGAAGGAGAGGGATAAAAGGGTACAGTACCTTGGGAGATGAAAGCCAATCAGAAAGGCCGCTTGTTAAACTCAGTGAAAAATGAACTCTGAAAAAGGCAGGTGTGGTGATCCTTTGAGGACATTTTGGAATAATTGTACCAATAATGCATTAAAATGTCACCAGGGGAACTGATTAATTGGTGTTGCCTTCATTTTTCTCTTCCATTTGCTTGCATTCTTGTCCTGACAGCTTCCTAATAAAAAATAAAAATAGCGATGTTTGGCCCCACCACTATATATGAAGTCTTTTATTACTGCAGAATGACATATGTGAAACCTTGCAACTGACATTCATAGACTTAAATGCCTACTCCTTCAATTGCTTTATTAATGCATTGGCTTTCAGTGTAAAAACAAACGCACCGAAACCCTTGAAAAATTCCGATTATGACTGTGACATTTATCATTTTATAATAGAAGCATTAGTAGCTTCTGGACTGAATGTTGGCTCACACATTTTCTGCAATAGAAATCTCAACTTTCATTTATTAGCTTAATGTTAACTGCAGGTCTGTTTTCACAAGAAAAGCATGCCTCACTTTTCCATCATATAAAATTGATGCCACCTTAACGAAGGTGGTTGAACATGGGGCACACTGCCTTGCTGCCCAACGACGTCATATGTTACAGCTTGTAATTATTTTCCATAAATGACAGTGACTGAGGTCTGCCTTTCCATTGGCCAGAGGGCCCTCAAGTAGTTAATTTTCAGTGACATGAAAGGGAAGCAAATGGTTCACTGTTTAATTTATTGTGGTGGTATTTTGACCAATGGGGGAAGATGCTTGTGAGATTTTCTGTCTCCAGTGCCAAAGGGCCTTGGGTACTATGTACATTGACTTGGAGGTAGGGTGGGGAACCCAGTTTGCTGCTCTGCCTTGGGCAACAAAATGATTTGGAGCAGTTCTTCCAGTGATGGTGGGCTGCTTCTTACAGCTGGCTTGCTTCTTTTGTGTATTCTTAGTATGCTTGTAGGGACGCGGGTGGTGCTGTGGGTTAAACCACAGAGCCTAGGACTTGCCGACCAGAAGGTTGGCGGTTCGAATCCCCGCGATGGGGTGAGCTCCCGTTACTCGGTCCCAGCTCCTGCCAACCTAGCAGTTCGAAAGCACGTCAAAGTGCAAGTAGATAAATAGGTACCGCTCTGGCGGGAAGGTAAACAACGTTTTCGTGTGCTGCTCTGGTTCGCCAGAAGCAGCTTAGTCATGCTGGCCACATGACCCAGAAGCTGTACGCCGGCTCCCTCAGCCAGTAAAGCGAGATGAGCGCCGCAACCCCAGAGTCGGCCACAACTGGACCTAATGGTCAGGGGTCCCTTTACCCTTTACCTTTAGGATGCTTGTAAAGAAGCAGGAGAAATGTTTGCATCTATGTAATTGTGTGAATAGTCAGTTGCATATCTGGTGGGAACAAAGGCCCACCCAGAAAGTAGTTGAGTATGAAAGCAGACAGGTCACCAAGCCATTCAGCAAGTGAACAAACGGGTTGGGCAGTTTTGAGCACAGCTTGGCCTAAGGAATCAGGCCACAGTCTGAAGCTTCATAGGAGGACCAAGTGGAACCCTATTATCTTATTGACTCCCCTGCAGGGATGGTAGCCATGGTAACACTCTCTGGCCTTCTGCAGCAGATGATGATCATATACCCTTCAACATTTCTCCAATGAAAATAGGGATGTCAATAATAATAATAATAATAATAATAATAATAATAATAATACCCCGTCCATCTGACTGGGTTCCCCCCAATCACTCTGGGTGGTTTCCAACATATATAAAAACATAATAAAACATTGAACATTAAAAAAACTTCCCCTTACAGGGCTGTCTTCAGATGTCTTCTAAAGGTTGTATAGTTTCTTATCCCCTTGGCTTGGGGGGGGGGGGGGTCACATAACTCCATACCCTCCAAAATTTCTCCAATGATAATTATAATAGGGACATCTTAAGGAAAAGCGGGACGTTCTGGGATCAAATCAGAAACCACGACAGCTTCTGTAAATCTGGGACTGTATAGGGGCACTTGGACAGCCTGAAATCATACAAAAATGGAAGGCCAACTTTGTATCTTCATATGTTTACTTCACTGGTAAAATGAGCCTTCAGGAAGTGGAAGGCCTGTGGCGAGTTAACGGAGGTTTGATTTTCCTATGTGAATTTTGCTAGCACTGAAAATAATGGGGCAAGTTAGTCATAGTGAATTTTAGTCCCATTGATTTCTGTTAACATAGTCTGGGTCTAAAACTATGGCCTGGTTCTCATGGTGAAGTAGGCTGGGCTGTGGTTCACTGAGACAGCACAAATGGGCCTGGCTCCCAGAGAGGAGCTCACAGCAGTTTGCTCCTCCCTGGCCCTTTTTTTCCTCTGTGCTTTGCCGAGCTAAGCCAAGGTTTGGCTCAGAGTGTTGTTGGAACCCAGGCTCATGGTTGAGCTCTCCTCGTTAATCACGAGCAGTAGCCAAGAACCTTCTAGGTCGGACCTGCAGTGCACAATAAGTTTTAAAACCTACCTTTAAGTTTTCAGAAGGGAAATGCTTGTGACATCTCTGAATCATGGCCTTTGGGTATGGCACTTCTCTACTCCATCAGAAAACCTAGGAATGATAGAAATACCACCAAGAAGGCATGGTAGAAATACGTAATCTGCTTGTTGCTTTGGGATGCATTTTTACTCATTTTACTTTGTCATTCACTTGATTCACTGAACTGATTCCATTATAATGGTTCACTTATGTATGCAACTACCTGGGAAAAATAAAGATAAAAATCCCCCTAAAGCATTTTATTGAGTTCTTGGTCCAGAAACAGGATAATAAATAAGCCGAAGCCCAAATGCAACTGTGTGATTGAAGAAGAAGGAAAGAAAAACTGTGGACTGAAGGGAAGGCAAGGAACATCACCAGCAAAATGGAAGGTCAAAAATAGCACCTGCGATCAAAGATCCAATTCAGTGTGTTTTGTCTTGTGTGTTATACAGGAGACAGTGTTTCTACCTGTCTTTATTATTATTCTTTAGTCTGTTGGTTGTTTTTTTCAAGAAGCAATTTTGTGAATGAATAGTTTTGGAAGTGCAAGTAATTTCATCTACCTTTTGCCAAACAAACAGGCAATGTTAGCCGCAGGGAAAATTACATAGCCTAAGAATATTGCACAATAAATATGTTGTGTCACATAGACACCATCTGTAAATTATTCTGATAGACAGAACAGCTTGCCTGCCAAATTCTGAAACATGGTTTTGCATAGTACAGAAGTGTGGTAAAATAGCTCAGGGGGATTCTGGATCAGGTTGCATGAATTAAATGTTGACCTTGAACTTGCGTACATCACCTGCAAGACTGAACAGAGTGTGCTTTGCCTTTCAGGTGGCAATTGGTAGACTGTTAACTCTTTGTTTTATTTTGTGGACACATTTTAAAATGTTTAAAAAAAATCAAGCATAGAAATATATAGCTCAGATATTTCAGTTGTGAGGCTGTGCCAGTACACTTCAGTATATTAAATATTGTACGGGATAAGGATAGCTAAAAGTGATAAGAGAGAGCATTGGCAATGGAGCTGAAGACATTTAGCACTCTAAAGAAATGTCTGACATCTCTTTGTGTCACTCCCCTGTGAAACAGATTATCAATCAAGGCATGCTATTTTTTCTCGTGCTGTGTTTTTTGCACCTTTAAGTGTATACTGATTTATTTAGACTCACTGAGTATTTGCATTTAGGAATTTCTTCCAGTCTTGACTCCGGTACTGCTATGTACTTTATAGATGAATCTTTGTACTTTATAGATGAATCTTTGGTACCCCATTTCAGTAACATGGAAAGGCCACTAATTTAAAAGCATCTGATTTGTTTGGTCTAGTCTTTGGTAAAAGTATGGAGTTTGCTCTCTCATGATCCAAAGGCGATCATAGCTTTCTCTCCAGATGATGTGGTGAACGACATGATTGGCCATTGCTGCAACCTCGACGTTCTGTTGCACCAGCAGAGTTGGTTCTGTCATTTCCAGATGACAGGACTGGATAATTAAGGAAAATTCATTTCCATACATGACAGTATAGCCCCAGAGATCAAGCTGTAAGTGATTGACAGCTACCATGGGGCAAAATCACTAATTAAGAAGCTTGACCAGTTGAAGACAGTGTTGATGGGTGTCATTTGGCATGTCACGCTCCAATATTGTAAATAAAGATCTAGAGGAGGCTGGAACTGAGTTGTGTGCTCTGTCATTAATTTGTATAATGGTGTTTTATCACACTTTAGTAGCACCCGGAATAAATTTCATGTGTTGGAGGCCATGACAAAGTACATACACCATCCAATTACACCAGATATTTTCAGCCTATTCAAATCCAGGACCCACATTTAACCCAAACATGGTGGGAGTGCTGCTGTTTTGGCTCATCTTGGATCAGGCCCTGACCCACTAATGTGTCCTGATCTGCCAGTGGAAGACCAGTGAGCTACACAACATAAACAACTGAGAAACCCCACTCCCTTTTAAAATGAAGTTGGCATGGATAACCCTGTCTTGGATTTGAGTGCCAGTGGATTAATCTGTCATAGAGATGGGCAGACAGGAAGCAGCTTGCACTGAAGGAAAGGCTCTGTCTTCCTGTGGATTGGTCCATGCCCAGTGATTAAGTGGCCCCTAGAGAAAGGGACACGGGTGGTGCTGTGGGTTAAACCACAGAGCCTAGGACTTGCCAATCAGAAGGTCGAATCCCCGTGACGGGGTGAGCTCCCGTTGCTCGGTCCCTGCTCCTGCCAACCTAGCAGTTCGAAAACACATCAAAGTACAAAGTACCTTCCCGCTCCGGCGGGAAGGTAAACGGCGTTTCCGTGCGCTGCTCTGGTTCGCCAGAAGCGGCTTAGTCATGCTAACCACATGACCCGGAAGCTGTACGCCGGCTTCCTCGGCCAATAAAGCGAGATGAGCGCCGCAACCCCAGAGTCGGTCACGACTGGACCTAATGGTCAGGGGCCCCTTTACCTTTACCTTAGAGTAAGGGCAGTAATATATACCTATCCACAGGGTTGTTTTTCAGCCAGAACTCAGTTCTGGCACCTCTCAGATGGGTGCCATTGCCGTTATAAGAGAACAAGGGAGGCATTCATGGTGAGTTCCAGCACCTCTTTTTTCAGAAAAATAGCACTGCCTCTCCATCAGCTTTCAAACATGCTTTCATGTTATTCTAACATGTATATATGCAGACAGGAAATCTATGGCCAAAATGATCATTACCCAAATAATGAACAAGTTGGTGACATGCTTTCCAAATGTCAGCATTGCTTTTTGAATGTTATCTTGCCATTTTTGAAACAAATGGTAAAGAGGAGCACTTTCTATCATACTTGAAACACAGACCTATCTTAGGTCAACTATGGGACAGAAAATGGCTGTATTCATTTGCACCACTCTCGACTGAGAATGAGTGCTTTTGAAATATTTTAAGATATATTCCCAGTAACATAAAAATACCATCATGCATTATGTAAAGACATTACGTGTTGTGTATATAAATAACTTCACCCTTTATCCTTTGCTGCCTCTTATCCCTGGGATTGCCTCCCAGAACATCTGTTTGAGGCCGCTTCTCTTACTTATTTTCAAATCCATCCCCAAAGCCCATTTTTCAAGCATTTTTTTTTTAAGTGCCATCTTTGAAACAACCACAAAGTCCCCATCCCTGTGCTGTTTTCATGGACTGTTTTAGTGCATATTTTAAATATTGATGTTTATATTTTCATGTTTTAATCAGGTTGTTTTAGTTTGTGTTTTAATCATTATGTGCTATAATCATGTTTATAGTTTAAAGTATGTGTCATTAGTTTTTGTACTTGTAAACTGCTTAGAAGCCTATTTTGGAATTGTTGTTGTTGTTTAGTCGTTTAGTCATGTCCAACTCTTTGTGACCCCATGGACCAGAGCATTCCAGGCACTCCTGCCTCCCGCAGTTTGGTCAAACTCATGCTGGTAGCTTTGAGAACACTGTCCAACCATCTCATCCTCTGTGTCCCATTCTCCTTGTGCTCTCAGTCTTTCCCAGCATCAGGGTTCTTTCCAGGGAATCTTCTCTTCTCATGAGGTGGCCAAAGTATTGGAGCCTCAGCTTCAGGATCTGTCCTTCCAGTGAGCACTCAGGGCTGATTTCCTTCAGAATGGATAGGTTTGATCTTCTTGCAGTCCATGGGACTCTCAAGAGTCTCCTCCAGCATCATAATTCAAAAGCATCAGTTCTTCGGCGATCAGCCTTCTTTATGGTCCAGCTCTCACTTCCATACATCATTACTGGGAAAACCATAGCTTTAACTATATGGACCTTTGTCGGCAAGCTGATGTCTCTGCCTTTTAAGATGCTATCTAGGTTAGTTTTTGGAATTAAGCAATGTATTAATTATATCTACTGTAGCTAATGGTTGAATTTGTGTAATTGAAATTACGTGTGTTCTCCCCCTGTTTCAATCCTACTTACAACTGTTGCTTTTGTCTCCTCTGTCCTGATTTCTACACTGCAAAATCTGTCCTCTTTTACTATGTAAAATTCATGGTGATGTATACATTGAACTATAGAAAGAGAAAGCTGATTTCTAAAATCTCACACCTAGTCAGTGGCAGCTGAACAAACAACAGCAGCAACAACAACAACCAAAAACAACATATGGTATTGGTTTTGCAACGTAGGGGATAGCTTACAAATTCACACAGTAATCATATACTGTACATGCCTACGCAGGAATAGTGAGACTTACTCCTACTTACATTGGTATAGGGTTCTATACATAGGATTATTAGACTTTAGTCTCCTATTTTCTCAAAGTGATTTATCAGTTGCTGTCCCTTTAGTCAACATAAAGCGCTCCTTTGTCCTTGACACCCAGATGAACCACTGATAATGCTTGCATGAGTCCTGATGCATCTTTGTAGAATCACTGTGGATAACATTTGATTGATTCAGAGTGAGGTTAGATAGCACATTCTTATCTCCATTACTTCTACTATTGACGAGCATCCAGAAATCATGCTAGTGAAAGGAAACTGTTAAGAATTGCCACTGGGCTCTTCAAAATATGGAAGATTTTCTGTGTCTGAAGAGAACTGTGGAAACAGATTAATGGAATACAGCTGTGGCTTTTCTGTTACTGGAATGGGTGATAGCCAACTAAGTCATACCATACTTACAAGTAGACCCTTTGATATTATGACCATCAGAAAACCAATACAGTACTGTGTTTAGTGTGATGAAAGATGCCTAATTTAGGTATCTAGATCATCCTTCCTAGATTAAGGTACATCTCTGAGAGTTTGTTGCTTGGCATGATTGATTTTAGTGGATCTGCTTTGATAAAAACTTAGATACCACCCTTTGTGTTTAAAGAAGCCTTTTAGACTAAAGTCCTGTGCACATTTACTAAGGAGTAAGCATCCCTGAAAGGGATGCGGGTGGCGCTGTGGTCTAAACCACAGAGCCTAGGGCTTGCCAATCAGAAGGTCGGTGGTTCGAATCCCCGCGACAGGGTGAGCTCCTGTTGCTCGGTCCCTGCTCCTGCCAACCCCGGCCAATACAGCGAGATGAGCGCCGCAACCCCAGAGTTGGCCACGACTGGACCTAATGGTCAGGGGTCCCTTTACCTTTACTCAGGACATTAAAACCTTGCCAGATTATTACTTCAGATACTTTTGTTCCCATTTCTATGCTATAAACCTAGTGTGCATGTGTGAAAGCATGTGTGTAGTTGTAATCATCACCATCATCATCTGTATCCAACACTGCCATTCCACTTCCGCCTGCACAATAGAACTTCTCCCTTATCCCCTGCAACTACCCATCCCACAATGCCCCTTTGCCCTAGAGGGTTGGGGGATCCTCCAAAACAGATTTTTGGGGTGTATGGGGAGAGGAGGAATGTCCTGTAGTGTGAGTGGCACCCCATTTGTGCAGTGCTGGATAAAGCCCAATATTATTATCAGTGGGGCTACTCAAGGATACGCAGTACCTTTCCATTCCCCAATGTCAAAAGTGTGGCCCTTGCTGTAACAACTTCACGGTGAGTACCAGCACCTTTCCCCCTAAAAATTGTTATTAGTTCTATGGCGTTTTCAAAACAAAGTATGGTGCGGTACTTAAGATTAGGGACAGTCCTATATGCAGGCTTGCAGTTGAATAGACAAAGACAAATAGGGAAGGGATGCAGTTGGAGAGGAGCTGCTTCCAGTCACACATTTGTCCGTGCGCATGTTGTCTAGGCAAACGAATCTCCTTAGGTCCTGATTAATGCACATGTCCAAGAAGGAGTCATTTAGTAGGAAGAACTGTCTCTTTTGCAGCAGATGCTCCCATTTGAAAACATTGCATTCTATCCATCCTGCAGGAACAGACTATAACAAGAACTCTCATTAAGTGTGCAACTATATGTTGACAGTTGCCTAGTAATTATTGTTGTTGTTGTTGTTGTTGTTGTTATTTATACCCCGCCCATCTGGCTGGGTTTCCCCAGCCACTCTGGGCGGCTTCCAACAAAATATTAAAATACAGTAGTCTGTTAAACACAAGTTCCCCTTGCTCCAGTGCGGCTTCCTCCTAGATTAATGTGCATAGATTTATAACCTAAAGATGTGTTTGACTGGGTTTTTGGGAGCAGGGAGAACTATAGACTAATTCATACAGTATGTAGTTAGTTATGGGATTTCAGTGCCACCCTTCATTTTAAAAAAATCCCAGGGCAGTTTACATAAAAACTCCAGTAAAAATGTAAAATGCATTCAGCATACAGTGAGTTGCAAGATTTTAGGATAGGATTTGTATAATCTGAGCCATACTAGATGTGACAGAGGCAGGTCGGATCTGCCCCAATCAAGCAGAAAATAGGAGGAGTACAGTATGTGGTCTGTTTAAGAAATAAAAGAAACAAATGGGTCAGGATTGCAGTTTAGCATCTTACAGCCCTCTTCCAAAGTATTCTCTTCCTGGGAACACACTTCTGTTTTACAGCTTTTCTAATATCAGCATTTGTGGGAAAGTAATCTTTGGAGAAGTCCCTGCAGTTTTCAACCATGCGTCCTTTTTGCTATTGAGGGTTGACCCTTCAAACCACTTTCTATCTACATGATTAGGACAGGTGTGTGTTTACACATAGGGAATCTGCTTTCATGATCTCTAGTGTTGCCCTAACTAGATATAAGTTTTTGATTTGTTTTGGAATTTTGCAAGGCATCATGTGAATTTATACTGAGGACAAGATCTAATTCCCAGAAATAGATAAGTAAATGAAGGCATCCTAGGTGTTCAGGCACAAGACGACCCAGGTTTGCAACTTCAAGAGACTTCAGAAATTAGATGGAACTGAATCAGAGGAACATATTCTGCAACTCCAGTTGAATTGTTGCAGTTGAATGATTTCCTCCTCAGGTCTGTTGTTCTAGCACTGCACCCAGTCTCTGCACAACGGCTATTGGCGCTGGCAGCTCATTTTGCAGAGAGATAAATAGGGTGGGTTTTCTTCCTTTCTTTTTTAAAGCCTGGAATTGTTTATTTTAGAGTCTGCATTTAAAAAGTGTAGTCCTCAGTTCCGAACTTACCACTTGATATCCAGGAGGCATAGTGAGACAGCAGAACTCATTTCCATTGTCTGTTTGATTTGATCCAGCAAAAAATGGAAAGAAAAAAAAAGACAGAGAACACGAGCAAGCATAATATATTCTTCAATTATACTTATATATATATATATATTGTATTGCAGATGGAGTGAACCTGTGTCCGATTTATTCTTTGCATTCCTCCCTCCCCCTTTTTAATAAAACGTTTGTGTGAAACTAGACATTGTGGAGGAGGAGAAGGAGGAGTGGTTGCCACCCAAAACAGCATCCCTGTGTCGTCTTGTTCATTCTCTCTCGCATAGCCTAGAAATATAAAATGGGTGGCATGTCATCGACTCACTCCAAGCCTCCCTCCCACTCCACTTTATTGGAGAAAACTCTGTAGGTGTGATGATCGGCATCCATGTTATTGCCAAGAAAAACAGGGAGAATGAGATAGTAGGGAGGAGCCACATTATCTCAGTAGCAAGTTTTCAGCAGCAGCTACAGCATGGTGGCCTCCAACTCAGCTGCCATGGCCGTAGGTAAGGAGTGAGAGGAGATGTAACACACCAACTGTGAGTCCCGTGTTGGCTCCTCCTGAGCTACACGAACTTGTGACCTTTGTGTGGGTTTTGAATATAAGTTTCCCCCCAATGGAGTAGGCTTTTACATACATACTGCAAACCAACTGGGGTTCTTTTGAGGAGCGTCAACCCTTTCTCTTATTGTGCCATGACAGGACCGGAATGCATTTTAGCCACTTCAGCTTCACTGCTGGTAACTAAGTTCGTAGAAAAACACACTATAAATTTGTTTCTGCCAAAATTTGTTGGACTGCATTTCTTGGATTGCAATACAGTAGTACCTCGGGTTACATACGCTTCAGGTTACATACGCTTCAGGTTACAGACTCCGCTAACCCAGAAATACTACCTCGGGTTAAGAACTTTGCTTCAGGATGAGAACAGAATTTGTGCTGTGGCAGCAGCAGGAGGCCCCATTTGCTAAAGTAGTGCTTGAGGTTAAGAAAAGTTTCAGGTTAAGAACGGACCTCCGGAATGAATTAAGTACTTAACCCGAGGTACCACTATATAGGGATTTTAGCATGCCCTATTTGCAGGGCCTGTTCCTGGTGTTTGTTTCTGGTCCTTTGTAAAGCAGTGTCCTGGTTGTGCTTTTTGAAGAGATGCTGGCAACACCTTCTATAATAAGTGTTGTGACTAAGCACTGGAGCTCTTGCGGTTTCAGGTCCTTCTTCAGATGTAAAGAAGACCTGATGGGAGGTCTTCTTAATCTTCTGACTTGACCTGTGCCCTAAAAGAAGAGCATAACTGAATGGCAGTGTGCTTTAATTTTTAGATTAAGAGCCGGAAGGCCCAGGTTCAAATTACCACTCAGCCATAGAGGTTACCGGGTCAGTCGCTCTCAGCCTAACATTCACCACAGGATAGTTGTGAGCATAATTAGATAAATGGGTTAATTGCTGCTGCTATTAATAATTTGCTGTTTAGTGAAAATTTAGAAAACTGTGGTGTCTCCTGTGGAGAGAATGTCCAGGGGCAGAATTGTGTCCCCTTTGTCTTGGGGACACAAGCAGTGGCCCTTTGTGTGAGCACAGAGGTATTAGAAACATAGAAAAGTATCCTCGGTTTTTTATGGGGAACATGAAATTGTTTATTGGCCTCAGAGCAACAGGATTCTGAGACAGATCGATTGAGTGTAGTTACTCTGGGAGAAGTTAAGTTGGATTAGAGTTCAGCCAGAAGTATTTACAATGAATTTGGTTGGCTGTTGCAATTTATAGTCCCTTCCACCACTTCAGAGACTACTGTATCTCTTCCCAGTAAGCATAATAAACATTCTTATTTTCAGTTAGCCTTGACGTTTCAGCTTTCCAGTGCAGAGAAGGCTTTTGTTTTGTTTTATCGCAGAGAAGGTCTAAATACATTGCCCCCTAATTTCACACTTAAATGGTAGATCCCAGAAAGGAAGTTCCATATGTCTTTTTAAAATACTTGAATGCAGTTGTTTGTCCTAATCATTTAGATGATTTATATAGGAACAGTGAACTGTATTCATAGGAGCCAACTCCTAGGGGCTGAGGTCCCTTAGGCCCCTGAATAAAATATTTGAGTGGGCCAGGCTCCCCCAAGTTGATGGGCATAGCCATTTAAATTGTGTGTCTGTACTGCATCATGTGATCGGTTATGCGGGGCGGGGCTTACCTTCCCTCCCCCAATATTTTATTCAAGTTGGCATCCCTGACCGTATTCATTGATCTATAGCAATGAAAGGTTTTTGTTATTAGCGATAAATTCTCCTGATTTCAGTTTAGAAATGGGAAAGGTCAGAGAAATGTTCTGTATGTTGTTTGATGGACATTCCTTGGGTTGCACTTTCAATAGTGCACACACACACACTCAAATTCAGTATAAAAGGCAAGAGAAATTTGGGGTCGACCATAAAAATTATGGGTGTAGCTTTTAAGTATGTGCTTAAAAAATGCCAATGATCAACACAGCTTCCGGTAAATGAATATTCATTTTAAAGCCATTCAGATTCTAGAGCTAATAATTAAATTTGAACTTTTCCCAAATGTTATGCCTGAATAGGGAAAGCCAATGTGTATAAGGGCTATATCGGCCCTGACCCCAGACAGGAAGAACTTTCTGATGGTAAGAGTTGTTTGACAGTGGAACGGACTCCTTCGGGAGGTAGTGGACTCTCCTTCATTAGAGATTTTTAAGCAGAGGTTGGATGACCATCTGGCATGGATGCTTTAGTTGAGATTCCTTGTAGGCTAGATATCCTCGGGACTAGATATCCTCAGGGACCCTTCCAGCTTTACAATTCTATGATTTTATGACCTCAACCTTAGATGGCCCTGCAATTTCTTTGGCAAACTGCTTAGAGATTGTTTATATTAAGCAGTACATAAACCAGTATATGTCACCAAAACAGTGCCTGCAGGGGAATTCCCTGGTGCCCATAGCATCCCCTCCCTTTGGTGAAATTTGGCTTGAAAGGAGTATTTTATTGTAGCCATCAAAATGAGTTGTGACTGCTTGGTTGCAGGGTATGCCATGCCTATAACAGTTTTTTTTTCAGAAGGTGGGCAGCCCCTGATATTAAACAAACAAACAAACAAACAAACAAACAAACAAACTATGCAGGAAAATCTGAAAGGGGCAACTACAGTGGTACCTCGGGATGCGAACGGGATCCGTTCCGGAGCCCTGTTCGCATCCCGAAGCGAACATAACCCGTGTCTGCGCTTGCGCGGGTCACGTTTTGGTCTTCTGCGCATGCGCGTGACGTCATTTTGACGGTCTGCGCATGCGCGCGTGGCGAAACCCGGAAGTACTGTGCTCCATTACTTCCGGGTCGCCGCGGAGCGCAACCCGAATTTGCCTAAGCCGAAGCGTATTCATCCCGAGGTATGACTGTAAGGACATTCAGCTGAAAGTATGTAGAGGCCTCCACGATGTTGTTACTGGGCATCCACAGGGAATGTCAGGATCGGGTCAGTAAATTTTCCCACTACTCACATTGGCATTCCTTAATCATGCTTAACCGCTGAACAGGGCTAGTACCCGTTACATTTTGGTTTAGAGGTTTGTTTTGTTTCCCCCTCAGTTCTGAAGGAGGCTTACCAGATGGAAAGATGTGAATTACTTATGCAGTGCTTAATTCAGAACTTACTCCCCATCTCAACCAATTAATGCTATTCCATTCCATTAAAAAAAATGTATAGCATTTTCTCAATTGGGAAATCACTCATGTAAGGAAAATTTAAATGAGTCCACAACTTGTGGGTTCCGACACTACTGTCAATTCTGATAGCTACATATTGAGCTGTAGAAGGCAGAAGGGCCTGGCGGGAAGCTTTCTTCCCTGGTCAGGGAAGAAAGGTTATTAACTGCTGTTGATTTGTTCAGTTTTCCTTTGTCTTCCCCACCCCCATCCCTCACCCAGGATTTGTGCTCTGGAAAAGCACTCAGCTGCTTAAATTTTGCAGTCCTTGTTTAATAATTCTTATCACCCCCTCCAGTGAGCTTGGGTGGTTGAGTCTGCAATTTAGCCACCCAAAATAAAGTAGTAGGTGTGTGTGTGTGTGTATGTGTGTGTGTGTATTGCCAAAGGTATGCAGAAGTACTTAATTCTGTGATGAAAAGAGAGAAAACTAGACTGATTTCCCCATTGTCAAAAGACTGAGCTTGCAAGTTCACAGTGAACACTAAAGGCAGGAACTCCTTCCATTGTGTCTAGCTTTTTAGCATGCTGGTGGTGGGACACCTCCACCCAGCCAAAGGTACCAGGGGCGCCATTTGTTGGTGCTCTGGAGCATGTGCCGCTGGTCTTTAGAACCATGTCCTAGTTCCAGGCTTTGCGGGGAAGTCAAACACAGGTGTCAGCCATCATCTCTGTGCCAGGATGTAGGAGGAGAAGTGTCTTACACCATACACATGGGTACTGTTGCCACCATTCTGTGGTGTAGTGGTTAAGAGCAGTGGACTTGTAATCTGGTGAACCGGGTTCGTGTCCCCGCTCCTCCACATGCAGCTGCTGGGTGACCTTGGGCTAGTCACACTTCTCTGAAGTCTCTCAGCCTCACTCACCTCACAGAGTGTTTGTTGTGGAGAAGGAATGGAAAGGAGATTGTTAGCCGCTTTGAGACTCATTAGGGTAGTGATAAAGCTGGTAGTGATAAAGCTGGATATCAAATGCAAACTACTCCTCCTCCTCCTCCTCTTCTCCTCAAATGCCCCCTGGGAAACTCGTTTCAATGTCCAAGGGCCTTGTTTCCAGAGGGGCAGATGTTTTCCCACACAACACCCCTGTTTCTCCACACAATGGAAACAGAAGTGATTGTTTTCCAGCAGGATGAGGTTTTGAATCTTGTTGCGCAGGAGTAGGTGCTGGGCCACTGTTTTAAAAGCAACAAGAAGAGTTTACCCAGGAGTGGGGAGCTGAAAGCAGGAAGAGCGCTTGCTGCTTTGCCACCCTCTGGGTCCCTGCTCCTCGTGGTTAATAAAATCTAGGATTCTAGGGCTTGACCAGGTGGGTCCAGGGTGTGGTTAATGTATCTTTGCACAAGCAGTGGTGCCCAGTACCCTGAAAGAGGCAGTTGTGTGGCCACTGCTAAAGGACCCCCTCCCCCAGGACCAATAAGCCTGTGATAGCTGCCATCTGGTTGCAAATACATTGTATTGGTTGATTCAGAAGTTGATGGTGGAGCAGCTGCAGCTATTCTTGAGTGAAAATGATTACCTAGTCCCAGACCTATTCCAGTATGGGCTCAGACCTGGTTTTGAGACTGAAGTGGCCTCTAGTGTGGGTAATGATAAATTGTGGCCATTTCCCCACATCCATCATTACCAGTCTGGCTAACTAATTGAAGGGAAGTGGGAGTTTTATACTGGTGCGAAACTGGGGGGGGGGGAGGGTAGATTGGGCCTAGGGCTGGGGCTGCAGTCTTCCCTGATATTGTAGAAACTTGTTTCTGGAGCTGGAGTTGGTTATATACTGTATTTCCATGTGTAAGATGCCCCATGTATAAGATGACCCCTATTTTTTTGAACCCAAAATTAAGAAATAAACACTTGAAACATCAAACAGAACAACTCTGAGCTTTTTTTGGGGGGAGAGGTTGTCCATAATAGGGTTGCCATATTTAAAGAGTCTGAGCCACCACAGCCTGGGCCTGAGCCCAAACCCCATACATTTATAAGACGACCCCCCATTTTTGAATATAAAAATTTTAAGCAGAAAGCATTGTCTTATACACATAAAAATATGGTACATACAACTACAGTGGTACCTCGGGTTACAGACGCTACAGGTTACAGACTCTGCTAACCCAGAAATAGTACCTCGGGTTAAGAACTTTGCTTCAGGATGAGAACAGAAATCGTGCGGTGGCAGCAGGACACCCATTAGCTAAAGTGGTGCTTCAGGTTAAGAACAGTTTCAGGTTAAGAACAGACCTCCTGAACGAATTAAGTTCTTAACCAGAGGTACCACTGTACTAAAATGTACTATTGTAGGTAGTCCTCTTTATTTCTGAAAGCATGTCTTTATTATCAACTGTGGCATAGTTTGGGATCCAGTAGGAAGAGCTACACTGAATAAATCTAACAATTCATTTTTCATTAACCAGGATAAAAGGGCTCCCAGGCTTTTATTATGCAATTTATACTTGGATCTGATAGAATTATAGTATGCCAGTTCTTTTATGTAGCAGGGAAAATGCAACATTACTCCTACTGATCGCATAGCCATGTTTATTCCAAAGAATTGGAGAGCTGATAACTGTAAAGTTGTCACTTTTCTTGCACAAGCCAACAGCCCATAGATACGACGCAGTCCCACATCCACTTCTGCACAGCGGTTGGTAACATTTTTACTTGGTAAAACTGTTAATTGGCTGCAATTTTTAATCTTGCTGCTTTTATCACAATAGGATTAGTACAGCACTTATTTAGGAAAGTGTCCCGTGTGCAGAGTGCCATGGTATCATCCTCTCTATCTCACCTTCCACCCCCCACCCCGATTATCCATTATTCTCTGTACATCAAAATGTCAAAACTCTTCTTTAGAAACATGACATACGTTTTTGAATTTATGCATTCATTGTGCCTGCATATCCATTACGGAAAAAACCCCACCCTACACACACACAAAATCTTTTAAAACGTGAGGGCAACTTGCTTCCCGTTGCATGTCGTTTTTGTCTCACGCAAAATCAATTTAACTATTCGTTTTCCAAAACAATTTTTTCTTGAAGTATAAAGAACAGAGTATTGCAACCAATAGACCCCCCCCCCAAAAAAAATTGCAGTTAGAACATATTTGCAATGTATGGCTCAGTTCTAAAAAATGTGACGTAATAATATTTGCTCATGTGCAGAGTTCGAAACACCCTGTTGCTTCTCTGGGCTTCAGAGAAACAGCTTTGGCCCTGCTCAGAACCAGTACAGTACCTTAGTCTGATATGTTAATATGACAACAGCAGGCTGTTTCTGAAGCAGTCCTGACCCCTCCCGCATCTGCTATGAGTGGCTGTGCTGGACAGGCCTCACACAACAACAGCATGAAGCACCTTCCTACAGGGACTAACTTGATAATTTGCATAATAATAATAAGTTTTTCTGCTTAAAGAAACATGGGAGAAACTTCTTTGTCTTAGCTGCAGAGAGCGTAGCTGCAGAGAGCTGATCGGCCAGAAAACAGTAGATTGACAGAAATGTTTGCAGACCTTCTCTGAATTCAAATAGAATCATAGGATAGTAGAGTTGGAAGGGACCAGTATGGGGCAGAAATATAAAAGTTGGTGGGACAGGGAAGGCCACATGGCTTTGAGCATTTTAAAAACAAATAAATGCACCAGAAGAAATGTAAGGCCAAATATCTGGTTCTTTGGTCTTCCTTCCTTGCAATCCCCAAGACTACAAGTAACCAGCTCTTATTTTGTATAGTTTTATAGACCTCCACCCTACTTTTCTGATTTTTGTTTTAAACTGTTCTTAATGTTTTGTTTTCAATTGTTGCAATCTGCCCTGGGACCTTAGGGTGCAGGGCAGATAATTAAGAACCAGCAATAATAATCACAGCAAGCCACAACCCGCTCACTATTTGAAATGCTTTCTTTGTGGCGCAAGGTGGGATTCAGTAGGCAGAACCAACGTTGCTGACCCCACACACATTTGCTCAATTCAGAATGTAACCATTTTTATTTTGGAAAAAAATAATTGCCTTAGGTTGAGGTTCAAAGTACCATTCCATCTTCTCTTCCTGCACCTGCCCTGATCCCGAAAAACTAATCTTTATGCTCTGCTGCCGCAGTGCTGCAACACATAAACATGTTTAGGCATCTCAGGGCTGATCACTCCCTCTAAATAGCAAACACAGGTGATGAATTCCTACAGAAATGGAGCCAGAAGAAAAAAGAGAAAGCATCCACATGTTTTGTTTATTTAATTTATTTATATTTCTTTGCCGCCCTTCATCGAAAGATCTCAGGGCAGTTCATAAGATAAAGACACAAGATAAATGCATAAATGAATAGTTAGAACAAAAGCAAAGCAAAACAGTAAACCCACCCCACCCCAGCCAAACACATTTAAAAGCCTGTAGAATATTAATCAGCCTAAGGCCTGGTTGAAGAGTAGAGTTTTTGCCTAAAGATGTATAATGAAGGTGCCAGAGCATTTCACAGATGGGAACCACTGCAGAAAAGGCCCGTTCTCGTGTTGCCATCAGAGGATGGATCAGAGGATGAATGCGGTGTCTGGGTCAGTTTATACGGGGAGAGGCTGTCCTTGAGGTACTGCGGTCCTGAGCCGTTTTCAGGCTTTATAGGTCAAAAGCCTGAGGTTTGAAGCAGTGCAAAAACCTTCTGAGCAGCTCATGTGGATTGGGCATGATGAGTAGTCACAGAATATTAAGTTGGAAAATAAATATGGGAAAATGTGGGGTGGGGGCGTGGAGCTGAGTGTACTGAAAGACCACATGGCTGACAGGAATACCAAGTAGGAGTATTTCTGTTGAAAGATAAGAGTATCTCCCATCTCCTTTTCCTGTAAGTATTCGGAGAGAGGTTGGGTGAACCATGAAACCTCCGTGTTGTGCCTCATGTGTATATGAGTTTAGCCCAGGCAAACTCCGGCCCTCCAGATGTTTGGGACCACAATTCCCATCACCCCTAGCTAACAGGACCAGTGGTCAGGGATGATGGGAGTTGTAGTCCCAAACATCTGGAGGGCTGGAGTTTGCCTATGCCTGGTTTAGCCTATGTGTGTAGAGTGCTGACAGGTGACTTAATCTGGTTTTTAGCTTATTGTCGATTTTATTTTTATTTTTTGAATGTTTAAAATAGTTTCTAACTGAGAATGTCACTGTTCTTTTTGTAAACAGCTTTGAGGCTTTATTACAATCAAGCAGTATATAAATCCTGTGGAATATATAGCCAAATAAAAATACGCGTTGGGGAATATTCATGCGTGCGTCTTTGAAACAATTTGTTCCCAAAGTATTAAAGGGGAAACTAGCATAAAATGCACACAGGCATGATTCAAATGCACAAGTCTGTTTTGTGCTTGGCTTTTGTACCTCACGGAGCAGCACTTAATTTACACGCTCTCTGTGGAAAATCATAAAGAAGCCTATCGCTTTGGCCTTGGCTATAGGTAGAAAAATGGCTACAAAGGTAGCCAAGCTCTACATGACAGAGGGGAAGTTTTATTTTGGAGTTTGCTTTTACCTACCAAGTCACTCTCTAGGTTTTCTACACACAACTAACTTTGTGCATCTAATAACGGACAGCTCAGCCTAGCTGAAATGTTTGCTTTGGCTCAGCGCTAATGACTGCAGAAACGATACACCTAGCTTGAACTTTCTTCCAACATGCCTCGCGCAACCAGAACCTACTTTATCAGAGTAATCAGGAAAGCAGCTTGCATACCTAATCGCCAGTCCTTTCAGCATCTGAAGCTGCTTACACTCAGCCTATAATGTCTACCAAGAGGAAGCTGCTGTATTTCATGTTTACTTTAGACAAGTACAAAAAGAAAGGATCAAGGGCCCGAGGAGCCAAACTCCTGAGGTGTCAACAGAGTGCCCTGAATAATACATAAAGCAGCTATGCTCTTATCCCTAAAACCACAGGTGTGAACCAGATGTCATGCTTATCTCCTCTTGAGATTACAGCAAGCAAAATTCGTGTCTGCTGCATACAAATTGAACTGTGGTTCAGGAAAGCCTGAAATACATTAAAAGCCTGGCACCGAAGTTCACAACGCAGGTAATGACTAACATATTGCCAGGCTCTTTGGAAAGTGTGAGAATGTGTATTTGATATCAAAGTTGGTGGTTTGGGGATTTCTTTTTTTAACTCCTTTTTAACTGCATTTCCAAAGATTTGTTTGTTTGTTTCTAGATAGACGTCTCAGAATAGTTCTCTGGCTTTTGAAAAAAGCAGTGTAAAATAGTAAAAAAAAAAAGGAGGGGACAATTAAAACACCATTTAAAATAGGAGAGGAAATAAGTTTCCTGTGTAAATCCCAACTAGATCATGACTTACCTTTATGCCATAAAGTAGGGGGTGGACCCTACAGATGTTGCAGGAGCAACAAACAACTACCCACATCCCTAACCACTGGCGGTGCTGGCTGAGGCTGAGGGAAGTTGGAATGCAGCAACAGAAGGGCCATAGTTCAGTGGGAGAGTGCTAGGTTCCCCATCCCAGTCATAAAGGTAAGACCAATAGGGGATCTTATATTTAGGATATGCTCAGCAAACTATTTCCTCTTCCTGCATCTTTTGGCATTTCCCCATTTAAAAAAGAAAATAAAGGGTGCTTAATGAACCAGCCTGGCATTTGGAGTTCTAGACAGCTCTTGCATCCTGAAGGGGCATCCATGAGGTCGTTCAGCAGACATCATGAGCAACAACACCTGCTATATATGGCATGGGGCTGGAGTTTGTATGTCTGTGTGCCTTTGCCACTTGGCTCCTGCTCTTCCCTACTCTGGATCATGTCTCCTTCTTTCCTTCTGCCATTTGCTCATTCAGAGGGCTATTATCATGAATTGTTGAGCTCCTCAAAGGGTGGACTGTGCAGTGACTGTATGTGTCAGTTTCGGCGTCAACAGGCTCACCAGGTCCTCTCCAAATTAGATAGTCAGCAATGATTCCTGCCAAAAGGACTTGAACCAGAAAAGAGAGACGCAGCCAAGAATTCTATACAGCTGGCAGTAGTCCGTAATTGCAGCTACACAGTTTTTCAGCTCCTTTTTGTTGTTGTTCTAATAGCAATATCAGTCCCATACATCTCCAAGCTTCCTCGTATTTAGTAATAAGGTGATGACAATGTTTTACCATCTCGTCCCTGTGATTAATGTGCATCCAAGTTAAAGGTGATTTCAAGTGACCAGGCGACCAAACGAACAAATAAAAAACACAGAGTCCTGTGAATCCATGCTAATTTCCCTGCTGTCCCTGGACTTCCTCCAGGTCTCTAATCCACTTAGCACAATGCTCTGAAAGCATTTACAGCTAGGAGTCTGCTTTCCCAAATGGGGGATGTCCTTGTTAGAGAGAGGTTATTTTATGGAGTTCCCCCCCAATGCTGTTCTACTGGCATAAAACTATATTCTCAGGTTATAAAGATCTCCCCATAGTTGCTTCTTGTTGGGAAAGCAACCAGAAAAATCATCTGCTTCATTTGTTCCCAGAAACTTTGTAGCTGTAGTCAAATGACCCACGCTCACAGGCTGACATCAAAAGCAATATAAATGAGGTTCCCATATGCCTTTGGCAGAAGTATTTAGCCTTTGGTAAAGATGCATCTGTGCAATGACTTTTGGAGCTATGGGCTCAGTGACGATGCATGGAACTAGAAGTGTAAGAAACTGGCTGAGAGTGCTTCCAGGCGTGTGTGTATTGTGGGATGGGTGCTTTTCATACATGCAAGGTTGCATTTTACACACAGCATTGTTGGCATTAAATGCCAGCGCGTTCTCTCTCCCCCCCCCCCATTTCAAAGTAAAATCTGTTAAATAAATAACAAAAACAAAACAAAACAAAAACCACCAACCCATTTGTGATATCTCAGGGACCTTTGCCAATGAACCTGCTGCCTGGAAGCACCCTGGAACACCTTTTGCTTTTTTATCATTCTACCTCTGTGAGCTGCCCAGTGAAGTGTACTATTGCTCATCCAGCATGAATAATAACGACATAAGCAAATAAAATTAGCACTGCTGTCTGAAGCCAGTGGAATAGTGTGCTTGGTGGAGTAGAATGTAAGCAACTTCCTTTTTGGTTTTTCCCAGTTGTGTTTCTCTGCTGATGGCAGGCTCTTTGATCTAGAGGAAGTTTCCCTGAGTGAAAAGGGTGGGAGGGGGCCCTAGTTGGTTCCCCCTTTCCTCTGCAAGCCTCTGCCTCCCATCTGTTCCAGAATGTTGAAGACCCTCCAAAACATTGCAGAAGTTTGTTGGGGAGAAGAGGTGCCGGGAGCAAGAGGCATTTGCAAAAGTTATCTCCTCTTCCTCCCATCTACTCAGGTTGGATCAAAAAGCTTTCTACCTTGCAATCCTTTGTGATTGGGTGCAAGATTGCATAAATTAGGGTACCTTGCATTTCTAACTAGGAAGCTTGTCTCATACCACTTTGAGACCCAGAGGAGGTGAAGGACAGCGTGTAAATTTTATAATAAAATACCAAGTCAGATCTTTGGTCTCTCTTGCCCAGCATTGTTGACACTGTCTAGCAATGGCTTTCTAGGCAACCTTCCCTGCCCATACCTGAAGATTGAACCTGGTATCTTCTGCATATATTTATGTTGTGAACTGCCCTGTGATCTTCAGATGATGGGCGGTATACAATGATAGATAGATAGATAGATAGATAGATAGATAGATAGATGATAGATAGATAGATAGATAGATAGATAGATAGATAGATAGATAGATGATGATAGATAGATAGATGATAGATAGATAGATAGATAGATAGATAGATAGATAGATAGATGATAGATAGATGCAAAGAAGATGCTGTACCACTGAGCTATAGCCCCGCCCCAACAATTTTTAGAGGAGAATTAATCATGTCACAAGAAGTCTGAGCCACTTCCAACTTACTATGAAATGTTAAGAAGCTTGAGGCATGCCTCATATCAGTTCAGTGTTGACATGCATTAGATCATGTCCATTCCCAACAAAAGCAAGAAGAGGTCAGAAGACTAGTTGCTAATCATTTGTTTCCTGCCATGTCCACCCATCTGTAGCACAAATGCATACCCAGAACAGGGTTTCAGCAACGTCACACTTCAGCATATAAAGGCAGGCTTGGGCTTTCTTAAAATTTGAAACTTTTGGCGAACTGTTCAAGATGTTTTTCCTGCTTGTTGGCTTACCGGGCACATGACACATTCATTTCCCCACAGTCAGTAGAGCTGACACTAATAGGTGCTGAGCAGCACAGTCCCTCGAGTCACTTAGATGGTGCGGAGGCAGGGACTTAAACATGAACAGTTATTAAGGGAAATGCACAATAATGTTAAATATCGTAATATGGGAGCTTTCATCACTAGGCCTCTTAGTGCTTAAATACTTCATGTGCTGAAGACATTTATACAACAAGGAGGAGATGAATTTTCAAATACATGCTTTTGAGTAATAACCCTCTCGAGACAGCACCAAATGCTAAATATTGCCTCGGTTTAATAGCACATAGCTCTTAAGAAATGATTTTTTTTTTTAGGCCTATTAAATCACTCACAAATGTAACAAAGATTATGAGAAATATCACAGCCTAGACTTTAGTACTTCAGTGCAAAAAAGGAATAGAGTCATCTTTTCTCACTTGTTATCAGACATTTCATAAAGCCATGCTCCAGAGAGAATTTCAGAGGCGTAACTCTGGGAAGCTTCTTCTACTTAACTGACAGGATGGGAACAACAACAGTTTTTTTCTTGAACGAATGGTGCCACACTATCGTCATAGGACTGGGGTGGGGAATGCCCTCTAAATGTTGGACTCTGCAAACCTCTTTCTCTCCATTTCTGGACCAGCAACATCCGGGCGGCTGTGGTTGCATACATAAATATTTTTTTCTGGTCCATAAGGACCTGCAAACTGATACTGATGGCCCTCAGCATTCTAGAGGCCTCCAGACAGGAAGCTGGGCATAATATGACTGTGAACATTCCTGGCTGTGCTATACCCACCTTCTTCCAGAAAGCCATGGGTTCTAAGTTCAAGACTTCATCTCCAACAGAAGCCATAATTCCAGCCCATATTTTGGTTGTGCCTCATCCCTACATTTAGACAGTCCGAGAAGCAGCAATACAGAATGGGCCACCATGGCACTGAGATTATATGGGAACTAGTTCTTCATACCCAAAGTTTACAGCGAGAGAAATTATGTGTGCCATTTTTGGACTTCTGCAATAAACAGAATGTCTTGGGTCCATGTGACCCACTTTAAGCTTTCTCTGTGATGTGAAAGTACCTGGCTGTGAGTGAGTGGAGTTTCCGAGGTTCATGTGTCTTAAATACGTATAGCACTTAGCAGCTTGAATTGCTTAAAAGACGAATGATGTGTTTCTGATCGCCATAAACCAGTGTTGAGCTCACCATTACAAACCTTCCTGAAATGGGCTGAACTGAATTATGGTTTCTGCTCCTGGCAACTCACATGACCCACTTGCCTCAGCTTCCATGTAGCCTGGATGCTGGAAAAATGAAAGTCAGCCAAGTACATATTGGCTATACAGATTGGTCCAGAGGGAAGAGAGAAGAAAAGTTGGGGATCATGTTGTCTTTAAAAAATTGCTCTCAAACAATATTAACAAAAAAATGATTCTCTCCAGCCTTCCGAAGATGACTCTGCCCACTATAGAGAGAGTCTCTTCTTTGACTCTAGAAAGCGGAGAACACAAAAAGAACTAGTAATAGGCAATGTTTGGCTTCACAGCCTTCCTTGGGGTTTATGAACTTGGAAGCTTGCCTATTTCTGTGTGAACTTGAAAGCTTGAGATTCTGCTACTTCCACTTCCAGCATGCTGCTCCTTGTATGAAACTAACACAGCAAAAAAACACCCTGAATTACTATGAAGTTGTGAAATCATTTACATTGTTGGCTAACTCACGGGCAATTCACAAAATACATCCCTCCATGCAGTTGAATCCTTGCCTGGGCAAGGGCAAACTTTATCTGTGAACAGGGCAGTGATGGATTCAGTCAGCAGTAGCTTCCATTTCCATAGTGACTTGGATGCCAGTTTACCTACAGCTTAATTCAAAGCTGCACACGGTTGCTGAGGTCCAAGAATATGATGAAGATGGTTGGAGGAGTGCAGCCTGTTATTCATATTCTCACCCTTGCCCTTAAATTCTAGCAGGAGAGGAACAACTGTCAAAGTACAGGAAATAAATAATTCCTCCTTGTGAGAAGGAGATGTCCTGCACATCTCCATTTTGCCCTTTGGGGGCAAGTTGTTGGAGTGGGTGGTTTTTGCATAGCTCCAGACATTCTTGGATAACACACCAATTCTCTGGATCCCTTTCACTTTGTTCCAGAATCAGAGTAGCCTGGTACACTTACGATGTTTCATTTATGTCAGGCAAAGAAGAGAGAGAAAGGCTATCCTATTAATTCTCCCGCACTTCTCAGCAGCTTTTGATACAGTAGATTGTGCTATCCTTCTGAAGGAGCTGTCAAGATTGAGAATCAACCACACTATGTGCTAGCTTCTAACTTGACATCTGAAGTAGCACTTGGAAATTGTTGCTGGGCCCCATAGCAGTTATGCTATAATATGCCCCAAGGCTATGTTTGGACTCCCCCATGCTGTTCAACTTCTACACAAAACTGCTGAGTGAGAGCATATCAGGCTCAGTGATGTGAGGTGAAAAATATTCCCCAAAAATCTGTTTTCTTAAGTTCATCAGCAACAATGAATAAATGCCAACTGCAAATACAATATTAGGAAAGCGTTGCGATTTCAACATTTTTAGCTTTGTTTACTGGATATGTGTGAAACAAATATGCCAAATTAGATCACTCTGTGGGACATCAGAAAATTTGCCTGCACAAATTAGCTTTCCATATAATTTTCCAATTCCCCCCGCACCCCCAGAAATCCCACATCACTGCTAGGGATTTGAAATGACCCAACTCTGTGTATACTTTTCATCAAATTAATGTGAGGCTGATTACCCTGTTTATGAAGTCAGTAATACATGGAGATTCTGATGGAGAGTGTTTCTTTTTATTTTGGAGGTGGTATTCAAACTTTTCTGGTTAGGGTTGCCTATAAATGACTTAGCTTGCACCTCATGGATATTCTTAGATGCGGCCCTATTGTTTGAGACTGTGGTGGCTCTCTGTGGAATTTTATCTATTTACTTGTACTTATATCCCACCCTTTCTCCCAGTGGAAACACAAGGTAATTAATAATACAAAATATAGCATTAAAATATTGTTTCAGATCCAGGTATAAAAACAAAATCAAACTACTATACAACAATAGAATCACTGAAATTGTTAGTTACACCCAAAAGGCCTGAACAAATAGAAGAGTTTGCTTTTTACCCCACATGGGCTATACTGCTGGGTAAGAGCTCAAGATTCCATGTGCGTTCCATTTCCCCAAATTGGTCAATGTCCTGTCCCAAACTTCCTTGTAGGTGTGTCCCACATATTCTAGTGGAAGAAGTAGCGTTGGATTAGACCAGGGGTTGTCAACCTGGTCCCTACTGCCCACAAGATTCTAGGTGGGCAGTATGGGGTTCTATGGCACAAGCTGAATCCTCCTTCCGTCGAGCACTGGTGGGCAGTAAAGAAATTTTACCATAAAGAAAGATGCATTAATGGGCGGTAGGTATAAAAAGGTTGACTACCCCTGGATTAGACAAATGGTAGGGAGAGTGCTGCTCCTCTCACTCCGTTTGTGGACTTAATATAGCTATCTGGTTGGTCACTGTAGGAAACAAGAGTGCTAGATTAGATAGGCCTTTGAAAGATCCAACAGAGATCTTCTACTATCCTTAGGCAGAGAGAACTTTTCTTGTCAGACTTTTCTTATCTATTCTTTAAAAAAAAACCCAAAAACTTCACATAGGCAGGGGATCAAAACAAATACAATGGCCATTGTAGCTGTATGGAGCCTCTAGTTTCATAGATCAGAGATGGAAACCTTTGGCCCTCCAGATATTGTTGGACTCCATCTCCCACCAGCCCCAGCCAGCATCACCAATGCACAGGGATGATGGGAGTTTTAATCCATCAACATATTGAAAGCCACAGGTTCATCATAACTGTCATTGGCTGTATGCCATTGAATACACTTGCTGTGTGTGGGGAGCAATAGCTTGGGTGGTCCACTGTCTTCATATCCTTTTTGTGGGCTCCCCAAAGATGTATTTTTGGCCAATGCGGATCCTGGAAGTGATGGATCTTTAATCTAATCTATCACGGTTCTTCTTATATTATTCTTCAACATGGACTGCTCAGTGTTCTGCGATTCAGCATTGCATACTCAGTAAGTGTGAGGCAAATGATTCAATATTTTGGCAAATGACATTTTTCATTGTGCTTGATTTCTTTTTTTTTTTTAAGGCGTAGAGAAAATCTGCAACCGAAAATAAATGAATGAATGAATGAATAAACACATCTGAAAGTGTCAGATATTAAACATTTAAGGCAGGATTTAAGAACTATAGATGGTAAGGCATCACAAGTACTTTTAGGTGCGATAAAACATAGCACTTTAACGTATATACATGTTGCTTCAGCTTCAGATTGCAATGCATTTCCATTAATATCTCCTACGGACAGGAAGCCCAGCAGAATATTAAGCAGCGCTGCTTCTTTTCCTTCCAAGGAGTTCTGCCATATTAAGTAATACTTAGGCTGCTTGAACCCCTTTTGAACAACTAATGAATGAGAGGGAGGGTCACAGATGCTCAGTTACCATGTGCAGGAAAACTCTGCCATCATCAAGCACGTTAAAAGTGTCAGGAGGCACAAACATGGAGCAGCATAAAAATGTGTTTCCCAAGACATTTGCAACTGTCTTTGCAACAACAACATTATTTTCATTCCATGGTGATTTTAGTGTATTCTGTGCTATTGTTTTACTCATTTTCATGTTAACACCAGCAAGATACAAACAACAACAAATTATTCGTGTGTGTGTGTGTGTGTGTGTGTGTGTGTGTGTGTATGCATGCTGGATGGAGCCTTCCCGTACTAATCTGTTTCATAGGTTCAGAAAGCTGTCATAATCCAACAAGAAAACAGCAGCAACATGAAATACGTAGAAGTCACATAAAGTGGTAATTTTCTTTGATGCAGTTAATGTTTTGTGATCTGTACAATAACAAACTGTCAAACCTGGAAAAGTAGCACTCTATTTACTTTTGTGAATGGTTGCTTCACACATGGTATTTTTCCTCTCTGTCTTGGCCTCTCAATCTTGGGGTGGGGGGAGGAATCTACAGCAGCATCAGTGATGTACATTAATCTACTTTGCCAGTGAACAGCAAGGGAAGAGTTGCCGCCATCATGGGATAAGTGAGCCGTACATACTTGACCTCACTCCCTTGCCTCAAGGGTCCTTAGTGGGTTCTGCTGCCTAGTAGGCAGGGGCCAAAGGATAACATTAGATGAGAGCAGGAAATGCTTCCTGGATCATTCTGGCACTGTGTGGATACCATGGCTATTTCTGTTTCTGAATGCGACAATACCGTTGAATTTTTGCCAACTTTTTAAAATGTAAGGCCAGACACAATGCATTTGTCAACCATTTAGGAGTAAACTGAATTTTAGTGCATTGCAATGCTTGATTTCAGAGAGTGAACCAGCCAACCTTCTTGCTAACTTTTTCCAGGTGTACATCCAGTTAGCTTTTCTCGAGTTAACTTTACAGTGGGGGGCGGTGGGGGAAAAGCTTTTCTGCACCATTCTAGTTCATCAGTTCATGAAATGGCATAGCTCTGCATGGAGATTTCATCACAGGTGCGCTGTGCAGTATGGATTATGGCAGGGACTCAACACTCCACAGATGTTGAGTCACAGCCATAATTTATACTGCATATGTCTGTAATGAATTCTCTGTGCAGAGTCATGTCATTTCATGAACTGATGAACTAGAACGGTGCGGGAAAATATTTTTGTCAACTTTCTCTGCTTCGAAAGTGTTTGGTCTGCATGGCCCTCAACAAAACCTCATTTCTGGAAGTGCTCATTATAAGCTGAAGTGCTTATGACAGAATGCAGAACCAAGCCAAACAGAGCAGCCCTCCTAAAACCAGCAGGATTTATTCTCAGCCACTAACAAATTGTGATTTTTAAGAAAAAAGAAAAGTGAGGGACTCTACAAGAGCTGGAGAACCATCAGGAAGTCCTTGCACCATAGACTTAAAAACCTTTTTTGTGTGCCATGAGTGTTCATAGACAAGAGTTGCAATCTGCATCATGCCTCAGATGAACTAAGGTTCTTGTCTACACAGGCGTATTCCTCATTAAAATGTGTTAAACATGCTGCAAGATTTGTGTTGAAGGGTGAAAATTCTCCAGTGAGAACTACACGTTCAAATGACATGCAGCTGACATACAGACATTTGCAAGTCTGTCCCCTACATATTTCAATCTGGCACATTTATTAATGACTAGAAGCTGCCACAAAAAAAGTTAGCAGAGCATAACAGTTGACTCTTCAGTGTCTCAGTCTTGCCCATCACCTGGTATCTGTTCTTTTCAACTGGAGATGGCAGGAATTGAAGATGGCATTCCTTGCATGGAAAACACTTGTTTTGTCATTGATAGGATGACCATGTGACCTACTCTGTAGAACACTGTTTGAAGGACTGCCCTGAATCTAGTACAGTGGTACCTCGGGTTAAGTACTTAATTCATTCCGGAGGTCCATTCTTAACCTGAAACTGTTCTTAACCTGAAGCACCACTTTAGCTAATGGGGCCTCCTGCTGCCGCCATGCCGTCGGAGCACGATTTCTGTTCTCATCCTGAAGCAAAGTTCTTAACCCGAGGTACTATTTCTGGGTTAGCGGAGTCTGTAACCTGAAGCGTATGTAACCTGAGGTACCACTGTATAAAGATGAAGCATAAGAAGAGAGAGCAAAGGGTTGAAGTTGGCCATCCAGAGTTAGCGCCTGGACAGCAGATTGAGCTGGCACCGAGGTCACAGACTTGCTCACTTTGGAGCAGTTGTGCTCTTTTTCTATTTCATTAGAGGAATCATTTCAAAATGTGTATCTGTACATATATATTAACATACATTGTGCACATTCTTGGGAAATCAGGGGGGAAGGGAGCTTATCGCAGCCAGAGAGGGAGACTCCTGGGATTCTTCAGCAGTCTCTTGACACTGCCCCCCTCTGCTTCAGCCTTCAAGTCTGAACTGATCTCTGTCTCAGTTTCCTTCTGTTCATTAAACCCTATTGTCCCATCAGTATCCAGCATCTCTTCACAAGCTTCGCCCTCTGACCTCTCTTCAGTGTCCCACCACCTGAAGGCTTCCTCCCCTGGGATCTCCCTTGTGGGGTTCCCTAGCTGGGACCTCCTCCTTGCCTAGCCAGTCCCTGACACCATATCTCCATATGCATAGAGAATAAACCATTTTCCAAAATATATGCTAGATAAAATACAGCGTATTTTATTGTAAAATAATAATAATAATAATAATAATAATAATAATAATAATAATTTATTTATATCCTGGCCTCCCCAGCCAAAGCCGGGCTCAGAGTGGCTAACAACAGTAAAATAATACAGCATTCTAAAATCAATTCATTATAAAATCATTTCAAATCAAATTGATGGCAACCATTGGGCTAGAGTTCTGTGAAGAAATTACCAAAGGAGGGGGTCAGGCTGTGCCTTGACCGAAGGCCTGGTGGAACAGCTTTGTCTTGCAGGCCCTGCGGAAAGATGTCAAGTCCTGCAGGGCCCTAGTCTCTTGTGACAGAGCGTTCCACCAGATCGGAGACACAGCCAAAAAAGCCCTGGCTCTGGTTGAGGCCAGCTTAACCTCTCTGTGGCCCGGGACCTCCAATATGTTTTTGTTTGCAGACTGTAAGGTCCTCTGTGGGACATACCAGGAGAGGCGGTCCCATAGGTACAAGGGTCCTAGGCCGTATAGGGCTTTAAAGGTTAAAAGCAGTACCTTAAACCTGATCCTGTACTCCACCGGGAGCCAGTGCAGCTGGTATAGCACTGGGTGAACATGATCCTGCAGTGAGGACCCCGTAAGTGCGCACAAACACACACACTTTATACACCTATATTTAACATATATACACTCTCTCTGTGTGTGTGTGTGTCCTATCTGTTTATGCTAAAAACAAAAGTGTGGTTTTAACAAGCCTTTTGTTTTATGTTCTATCAATATCATTTTTAAGGAAGGGGGAAATTCTTTATTTTCAGGAGCGTTTTACAATTTTGACTGTGGCAGGTCTCAGGAAACTTTCAGTGCTTTGTCCCCTTTTGACATTTAGGGAATAGGTGTGTCCTTCAAAGACGAGCCACTTAATGCTGAGCAAAGTTTGGCATGTAAGTTTGAAAGGAGTGTGAACAATTCCAGGTCACTTTCTGCTGACATTTCTGACACCGAAGCCGAGTTCTATCAAGCGCTGTGACTCCCAGGTCCTCTCGGAATCCTTCAGTTCACCAGCCTTCTTCCTCATTGGCAATGTGCTTTTTTTTCTAAAATCAAAATACTTGCGGTGCTTTGCCATGTGGCATGAACTGGCTTTTCCTCAGGAAGGAAATTATCCTTTGAGGGTTTGGCTGGCCTGAAAAATATTTTGTTTCCAGGCAGGAAGGTCTTTCATGCAGTTCCAAAGCCCGAGAACTGTGCTTTGGGAAGTTTCTGGAGGATAGCTTTAACAATTGCTTTCCGAAAAGATGAGGTTGTGGGAAGTCAGTCTTAATGATTTGTTTATTTTGACTGCTGCACCACACCCTAGGTTGGGGCAGGTTGAAGTATGAGAACACATAAAATGTGCCTGTTCAAACACTGAGGTGCACAACAATTCAAGATCAGATTCCCTGGGGAACATGAATTTCCATAATTGTGGAACAGCCACTGAGAACACCATGCTCTGTGCCCCCGTTGCCTCAATTTAGTGCATGGGTGATATGACTAAGAAAGCTGCAGGGTCCAAAGTGCCCTTTAATTCTGTGCACATGCTTACATACACACACTTACCTGGGGCTTTACATGGATGCTTTGACAGCAGCTTCTCACACAGGTCTGACAGCCACTTCTGAAGCTTCGCTGAGATTCAGGTGTCTAACAAGGGTGAGACACCAGAAAGGGAGTGTGCCTTAGTTTAATTTCCCCATTAAATTATTTGTAGTTTAAATTCCAAGAATACTTTACTCACCTGGTGACCTGTTTTACTGACCCATGAAAACCTACCCCAAAACATATTTGGTTATTTAAAAAAACAAAAAACCCCACAACTAGACTAAGTAAATTCTTTTTATTCTGCAGAGCTTAATCCAGTAAATGAGTTATACCTAATTTATTTCTACTACTCTGCATTTCAACTGAGACAGTTATTATATACAATCAAAGGGGAACCAAATAATCGCTGGGTAGAAATTGAAATCAAGCTTCCTAACATCACTTGCCACGAGGTCTTCTGTTTAAGAATGTTAAACACAATCCATTCAAGTCTATAATAAATCCATTTACTAATTGTGCTATTTGGATATGGAAAACCTGGCAACCTAAACTTGCAGTTTAATTTCTCTATTAATCCCACTATCATATCATTTAGATTTTTTCCGGCCATAGAGCGATAAGCAATTTGAACACTGGGAATACAAAAGTTTATACACTATGAGATTTCTGTACCAATAATCAACCTATATCTATTAACAAAATGGAAAAACTCCTTAAAATTATTACACACACCTGTCAAACTCTGATGATTGGATAAAGTTTATATTCTTTACTTGGTCATTGTTATATTAACTTATGTGCCACTGCTCATTCTATGTACCTATTTTGCAGTTTTCTTTTTCCTCTTTAAATTTTTCTCTGTTGTTCTAATTGTTATCTCTGTTTTATATACATTATAAAACATACACGCCAGCTCCTAGGGACTGAGGCTGTCCCGTCCCGTCCCCCCCGCGCGTTGTTGTTTTTTTAAGGGGGCCAGGCCCTCTCAATGTTCAGAGAGCATTTGACTTCACCCCTTGCTCCTCGCAACGTTGCATCGGGCCCCCTCAATCAACTCGAGAAGATGGTGCCTCAGTTATAAAGTGAAATAACAAAAATAACTTTTTTAAAAAACAACAACACGTATTTGTTAGTCCTGGAAGGTTGCGAAATACAGTTTCTACTATCAGTGTTGCCTGAATTTAGAAGAACTATTGTAGGACAAACACAAAACCTGTAAAGGTGGTGGAAGGGGTAAAAATGCAAATTTCAAGTGAGTTAATAGCCACAACACTATAATTCACAGCTCTTGCATGTTTTGAAATAGAAGACTTATTGCAGATTTCTTGTTGGTTTTGAATGATTTATAAGGCTTTACTTGTGGCACAGTGTTGCAATCTATGTTGTCATGGAAATTCTATTGAATTTATAGTTCCATTTATCCAAAACGATTTTCCAGACTTCATTTCATGGTGAATCATATGGTTGTTACTCTGAGTACAAAGCAATTTCGGGGGGTGCTGGGGGGGGGAAGAAGTTTCACATTATAGAAAACATAGACACGATAGCAGTTAGTTGCCTTATCAAAATACAAATGAATGTAACATGCATCTTTTTCCCCCCGCTGAATCCACAGCAGCACCCCATGTGTGCTGAAAATTACAGCTTAAGGCTTTTTTGCATACATGTGCATGAAGTTGTCCTTACATGGAGGCTACTAGGGCAGCTGTCTTAACTAAGGCTTACTATTTCTCCATCCGGCAAACTTGGACATGATATTGACCCAATTTTGTTACAGATAAACGGCCTCGAGCCGAGAAATGCCTTGGTTCACATAGCTTCCTACGCAGTCTTTCCTCGCCTAGTGTTTTCCCGAAATTTTCTCCTGCATTTTTTTCTTTTCTTTTACACCATTCTCCACCAATTTTTGAGGGAGGAAAATTAGGCACTTGAAATTTATGAAAGGGGAAGGGAGAAAAATCAGAGATATTATCATGTGTGGGCAGGGCTGGATTTAGGTTTGATGAGACCCTAAGCTATTGAAGGTAAAGGGGCCCTTTATATGTCCAGCTGTTCTTTGTCAGCAGCAAATGCTTGCTGTTTTTTGTGTTGAATATATGCTATATGGTGATTTGTGGACCTGATAGGTATCTAAAGCCATTTGCACATAACAAAATAGGAGCCTACACAACACAAAACACTGTTGCTGTATGTAGGTTTTATTTTATTAGATTTTTATCTTATATTTTGGAAATGTACATCCAGGTGTTTTTTCCCCTTTAAATTTTTTGGAGGCCCCCAAGAGAGTGGGGCCCTAAGCTATAGCTTGTTTAGCTTATTCATAAATCCGGCACTGTGTTGGTTGTGTGCATGGCTTTTGTGGTGCTTATCGTCTGGTCCAGAGTGTTCAGTGGGCGACTGTGAGTGTCCTTTCTTTCACCTAGAAATCATTCCCTTTGGTCTGGATTTCCCTTTAAATCAGTGACTTCACCAATCTCAGGTGCTTGGTAGCTAGCCTCCCTGGCATTCACAAGCACAAGCCGACAGTGGTGTGGAGCAGTGGTGCTTCCCTGGGTCACTGCTGCTTACTAGAAGGTGGCAGGGAGGCCAGCACTGTTCAAACACACTGCCAGGAGTGTCATATCGACTCCTCCTATGGGTAACAGAATGTTTTGGAGCACAGTCCTACAATGGGCCATGAATTCTTAACTGTAGCTGCAATACTAAAGACCAGCAGCGTGCATCAGAGTCGAAAGGGGACTAAAAGATTATAAAACCCAGCCCTGTATAACAATGCACGGTTATCTAGGCAACACCTTCCCCATCCTTGATCACAGTGTGTACCCTGCTGTCACCTGCCTGTAGAACAGATAGCTTTGAATTAATCAATGTAATTAATCTGTCAGTTCTGCATGATTGGAAAGGGCAAAATATAAAGTCACTTATGAACACATTTTGTTCTCCCATTAACATGTCATTACGGAAGCTGTTCTCATATCTGCCCCACCTGTGACACTCTCATCGCATAGGAAGAACTGGGCCATGAGAGAGGAGCCCATGACTTGGTTCATTCCTGTATCAGCATTCCCAGGATGGTCATTCTCAAGATGAGTGGTGCTGGTATGGAATGAATGACCAATTTTGTATGAGTGTTATGTAAGGTCTAAGATACTGCCCCGACTCTTCTGAGATGAAAGAAAGTTCCTTCAGATACTCAGGATAGGTTTTGTCTGAACCCACATGTGAACAAATCCCATCCAATGACAACAGGTAGTGTGTTCTACCATTCCGCCTGGATACATCAGAGGTGATATGTGAAAAAGCAAAGTCTATTCTACTAATCCAGGTGGCAACTGCCCTTTAGCTTCCTCAGCATCCAAAATGCCACCTTTAGTAGCCATTCCACCTGATTATTATTACAATTATGTCTTTTGCAATCACTCATAGCCGAGTAAGATTGTCTTCCATAAACACAGTTTTAACAAGGAGTCCATAGGTGACTGTGGAGGCCAATTCTGGATCCACATATCCTCCCACAGTGGGGACATTGGTTTCTGGGTGGGAGTTGATCACGGTATGGATTTGCCAAGCGTGCCTTCCTCTAACATTACGTAAGAATGTCCTTACTTCCTTCTTTCCTCGCTATCCATTTTTCATTTTCTACCTATGCCATTATTTTTAAATTGCAGATTGCCCAGAGTGCATTAGCAGAAAGGTAAACATGCTCTGGTCCATGGGGTCATGAAAAGTCTAAACAACAACAACAACAACAATGACTAAACAACAACAACAAAAACATAGTAATAAATATAGTAAATAAATAAAAACATATTAAAAGGTGTAGAAAATAACTACTAAAACAATGAAGCAACAAGAGTGACGAAAAGTTTTCTTATTTTGGAATAATAAATGATGGGTTAATCCTAACCATTAATCAGATCGCTGTTGGAAGTTATGATTTGATGGCAGTCTTCTTCCACTGGACTCTGCTGCAGTAGGGACCCTCACTGTCCCTGGTGAAAGTATGGTGTTGTACATGCTAGAGAAGGGCAGAAGAAATAACTTTAACATTGCTCCTTCCTTTGCACATCTGGTAGGATATAAAAATTAGCAACTCCCCTTGCCAATTTCTGAAACCACTGAAGTTTCTGTTCCTCCAAATTTTAGAATGTTATCACTAAGCCCACTAATTTAAAAACCACTGAAGTGTCTGGTCCTCCAGATTTTATCACTAATAATAGAAGTCACAATACCACAGTGCTAAAGATACTTCAATCCACTAAAATCCAACAAAGTAACTGTGGTAGCGGACTGACCCGCACAAGAGAACTTCCCCTTCTTCTCCTTCCTCCCATGTGCCTCCCACATGCTCCAAATCTACTCTGGAGGGTTGGATGAAGACCCAGAGCGGAGCTGAGGGTGTGGTCCCATTCCACTTGTTCAGTGACTTCATTGGGGGGGAAATTGGTGGATTTGAGCATGCTGAACTCTGTGGGATTACGCCTGCAAATCCCACAAGCTCTAATGCAGTTGGCAGATGAGGGTATTCCAACAACCTTTTTTAATTTATTTCAGAAATGGGAGTCAGGTTGCAAAGTCATGCTGGTGTTTGTTTGTTTTTCTCACAAGAACAAGTAATCAAATGCACCGTGATAAAACTCTGAATTCCCTAAATATTTTTGCCATGCTTAAAACCTCACAAAGAAATTAGTTACGTGGATATAGAAGCTTTGCATACAATTTGGTTCCAAGCAAGAGATTTCACATCCCGCAGCAAATGGTGGTTGAGAATAATTCCTTCCTACATTGCAGCTGGGAGAGGTAATAATAATTAAAGATTAGTCTGTTCAATAGTTAGCTCCACTGAATCAAAGCAAATCGTTCAGACTACTTTCTTCAGTATTCTGAACTTGGAGTCCTTTTTTTAGCCCTGTATTCTTCCCAAAATATTTTGGCTTCCCAACAGCCTCTTTAATTATTGCCTCTGCAGTTAGCTGACTGATTCATTATAATGTTGGCTGTCTTAGAAGTCTTGCAGCTTTTTAAAACTTAAATTATATGATACCTCTGGATATGTAATAGTGATAATGGCAAACTCCCTATAGCTGAAGTACATTGGAATTCCTGATTCCATGTAGATGCTTTCATATTTGGTCAGATAAGGAGAAGGCATATAAAACACAGTATAGCGCTTTGCTTTCCTCACTTTCCTGAATTCTGGGAGGTTCCAGGGTGATCCTTTAAAGTTTCCTTATGAGAAGCAAAAACTGAACAGTTATGTTGCTCGTTTATTAAATTACTTATTTGCCGGTATGTTGAGCAAGGCTAGAAGGCTGGTGCTAGAAATGGCAAGTCCAGAAAGAGTGAGAGACAACATTTTTGTCTGGGCCTTCAACTCTCTAGCCTAGTAGCCTAGTAACCTTATCACAGTATCAGTCCCCCTCAGTGTGATGCAACAGCATTTGAATGAGGAGCTGGCGGTCCAGAATGTCTGGCTATGAGGCAAGGACGATTTACCGTGCCACTGCGACTCCACATTTCTGGCCAATGCTAAAGTAAGCCTCATGTGGGCTCGTGCAGTCTAAAAGTCAGGATATGAAACCTCCTCTTAATGTTCCTATGCTTGGGAGGGATGAGTGCTAAAACCCCCCTAAAATATAACCCTTTGGGTTGTATTCAGTTCCAGTCCTACTCAGAGTAGAACTCTTTGAATTCATGCCCATGACTAACCAAGGTAGATTAATTTCAACAGGCCTACTCTGTGTATTCTGGTTGGATGCAACCCATAGCATATTACACTGGTAAAAAAAATGGCTCTCAATCAATGCCCCTTTCCTCACTTACCCAAAAGAATATTGCAAAATTTAATTTCCTTCTAACGTTACGAGCAAAGATGGTCTAGAATGCTTTTGGCATCCTACAGACTATGCCAAGCTTACTGAATATTGTTTTCTTTCACATATTGTTGTCTTCTGCATAATATTACAAATATTTTAGACACTTTATTTGAGAATTGTTGTGTTTTAGTTTTCTCTGAATGGGAAGTAAAAATGTAGTTTATGGTCATTACTTGGGATTTTTATTTGTTTCATATAAACGGAGCTCAAGTAATCCAACCTGAAACCAAATTGTTTTGAATTTGAATATCAGTGCATGAATGTATCGTGTTGAAAATTGAGTGTTGTCCAAACCTGGAGGCTGTTAATTTGTAAGAGATTGCCAGGGATCTATGAGGTTGGGGATATGAAGGCAAAACAATTAAAATTTATCCTCCAGCTCTTCCAGGCAAATGTATTTTCTGCTGAATTCCCATTGGTACTTGTCAGGAGATATAAATATAAGGATGGCCCAAGAACGTAGCACAAATTTTTGGTTATCTAGCAATTCCCTGTCAGTACCATTTTCAGAATCGTGAGTATCTTTGCTGAAACAATGCACACCTCTGGTTTTCGTAGTTACAGCCCAGCATGTGACCTTACCCTGAGGAAGATGGTTGAAATAAAATCTAATTAAAACCCATTAAGTGGGTTATTTTGAAATATTAGGAAGTGAGCAATGTGCTGGTAAGGTTATTGGAAATGATGCTATGATTGTTAAAGTTAACTGAACATGCCTCTTTTTTCATGGGGAGGCTCCAAGGGAGGATTGAGATAGAATATGGCAGCTGTGAAACATTGCAGTGCTCCTGTTTTGCGTGTAATTCAAGAAGTTGAGTTTGAACTCCTGCTCCTGTTCTGGCCTAGATTTGCTGCAGACCAACAGGGGCATTTAGGTATTTAGTACTGGAACTTGCCAAAATGTGTGGCATCTCTTATCAAAGTACCAGAAGAAAAGGAATATGAATGAAGCTCTCTCATGTGGATAGAGGAATGGTATGGAACTGCAGGTGTTGCTCACACTCAAAGCAAGTCAATGCACAGGTGTTGGTTATATAGCACAGAAGGCCAGCCACATGTTGCCACCTATATGTATGGCCCTAATTTGCAGTGCATTTCTCTTAATAAATTAGGATGGCTCCTGCAGGAGAGCAGATGGAGTAAAGCTGTTTCTTGATTGCTTTCATATTTGCGTAAGCAATACATCACCATAGCTCAGCAGTGTGGCTCCATGACAACTAATCTGGCTGGTTGCAGTTTTTACTTGAACATACCGCCTTGTTTTATGCGTGTGTCTTCTGTGTACATAAAAGATATGGAAGAAAAATACGTGATGCCCAACCGTCTGCAGAGAGCCAACGATCAGGTGCTTGTAAGAGCGGCAGGTATCTTCAAATAGAAGCTTTATTTTTCGAAACCTTGAGGTGTTGTTTTCATAGCCATACTATGCTGAGGCATACTTGGATCAGAGGAGGCCGCACATGTCTCTCCCCTGGGGAGCATTTCTCATGTTGCTCAACCAGTGATCATGAGCATGACAGAATATAGAGCCTGCAAAAAAGAGGCTGCAGTGTTCTAAGCAGTCGTGTGATTCCACCATCTTTAACCTGGATTCATATGACGGCATGATCAGATGCTACAGTTTACCAGCAAAGAGAGACTTTATGAGTAACTTGGTTGCATACAAGTTGAAACTACTTTTTAGTTTGTGTGTGTGTGGTGTGTGTGAGAGAGAGAGAGAGAGAGAAAGAGAGAGATCCAGACCTTTCAATTCTGAAAGAATTTTCTCCAGGTTAACCCAGTGGAATTGTAACGCTTAGCATGGTTCACGTATCATGGTAAGCCAGCGACTGTTTAGATTCCAGCTGAACAGCAAGAAAACCATGCAACACTGGGTCAAGTGTTCATGAATTAATCGGTTTATAGCAATAAGCAGCAATAAAAGCACATTCAGAGCAAATTATACCTCATGCGCTGCCCATCTGCGTTAAACCAGGTGGTCAGTCCTACCCCAGTAAGCAGAGAACCAAGGTGGATCAACATCTCAGATATCTGTTGTTGAAGAACAAGGATTCTTTCCAAAGGTGTCAATGTTTAAATCAGTGTGATACATATGAAAATCAGTAGTTGGAGGCACAGCAAGCAATGCACATTGTTAACCCAAGGCATGGATACACAGGCAGGGCATGTGATCCATCTTAAGACGTCGATCCAACACCAACACCCCTTGCTATCCTATATAAAGGAATGGGGTGGAAAGTCCAGCACTCTGCCTAGAAGGTGGGATCTGCTCCATCTGTTTACACCTCATTTGGTATCTGCAGGACTTTGGTGATAGGGGAGGTGTCTCTGCCCCCTGAGGGACAAAACACCCCCCTCTGGAAAGGCAGGCCTAGACTCTGGGGTAGGTGGTACAATAGGTGCTGTGGGTGTGTCAGAGATAGTATCTGATGGCTGTGGAGAGGGAGGCAGGGTGAGGTGACAGGTTAGGCAAGAGAGCAGATTGAGGGAATCTCCCCCACACACACTTGGACCCTTCCCAGGATCCTCAGTAATAGGCTTCCCCGGGGCAAGCAGACAGAGACAAGCAGGATCCCTCCCCCAAGTCCCTGGCAAACCATCTATCTGCATCGTCCTGATTTGGCCCCCAATGCTCATCTCTGTGCTTATCTGGCTTCCTGGATCTCTGACCTGACTCCAGTTCAGACTGGTTTTAAGAGTCAAAATATCCCATATGGTCCAAATTAAGTGTGTGTAATAGTCAACAGCAATTTGCCCTCTTAACAGGAGAAGTTGCTTTCACAGATTTCAGAAGTCATTTTGAGCAAATCATCTTGGTATAATAATAATAATAATAATAATAATAATAATAATAATAATAATAATTTATTATTTGTACCCCACCCATCTGGCTGGGTTTCCCCAGCCACTCTGGGCGGCTTCCATAGAAACCAAAAATACACTAAAATATCACAGATTAAAAACTTCCCTGAACAGGGCTGCCTTAAGATGTCTTCTGAATTTCAGGTAGTTAGTTATCGCTTTTACATCTGATGGGAGGGCGTTCCACAGGGTGGGCGCCACTACCGAGAAGGCCCTCTGCCTGGTTCCCTGTAGCTTTGCTTCTCGCAATGAGGGAACCGCCAGAAGGCCCTCGGCGCTGGACCTCAGCGTCCGGGCAGAACGATGGGGGTGGAGATGCTCCTTCAGGTATACTGGGCCGAGGCCGTTTAGGGCTTTAAAGGTCAACACCAACACTTCGATTTGTGCTCGGAAACGTACTGGGAGCCAATGTAGGTCTTTCAAGACCGGTGTTATGTGGTCTCGGCAGCCGCCCCCAGTCACCAGTCTAGCTGCCGCATTCTGAATTAGTTGTAGTTTCCGAGTCACCTTCAAAGGTAGCCCCACGTAGAGCGCATTGCAGTAGTCCAAGCGGGAGATAACTAGAGCATGCACCACTCTGGCGAGACAGTCCGCGGGCAGGTAGGGTCTCAGCCTGCATACCAGGTGGAGTTGGTAGACAGCTGCCCTGGATACAGAATTGACCTGCGCCTCCATGGACAGCTGTGAGTCCAAAATGACTCCCAGGCTGCGCACCTGGTCCTTCAGGGGCACAGTTACCCTATTCAGGACCAGGGAGTCCTCCATACCAGCCCGCCCCTTGTCCCCCAAAAACAGTACTTCTGTCTTGTCAGGATTCAACTTCAATCCATTAGCTGCCATCCATCCTCCAACTGCCTCCAGGCACTCACACAGGACCTTCACCGCCTTCACTGGTTCTGATTTGAAAGAGAGGTAGAGCTGGGTATCATCTGCATATTGATGGACACCCAGTCCAAACCCCCTGATGATCTCTCCCAGCAGCTTCATATAGATGTTGAAAAGCATGGGGGAGAGGACGGAACCCTGAGGCACCCCACAAGTGAGAGCCCAGGGGTCTGAACACTCATCCCCCACCACCACTTTCTGAACACGGCCCAGGAGGAAGGAGAGAAACCACTGTATAACAGTGCCCCCAGCTCCCAGCCCCTCTAGACAGTCCAGCAGGATGTAATGGTCGATTGTATCAAAGGCCGCTGAGAGATCCAGCAGAACCAGGAAACAACTCTCACGTTTGTCCCTAGCTCGCCGGAGATCATCAACCAGCGCGACCAAGGCAGTTTCTGTCCCATGATGAGGCCTGAATCCCGATTGGAAGGGATCCAAATGGTCCGCATCCTCCAGGCGTGCCTGGAGTTGTTCAGCAACCACGCGCTCAATCACCTTGCCCAAGAATGGAAGATTTGAGACTGGGCGATAGTTGGCCATACTGGCTGGGTCTAAAGATGGTTTTTTAAGAAGCGGTTTAATGACTACCTCTTTCAGCGGATCTGGGAATGTTCCCTCACAGAGGGAAGCATTCACCACCCCACAGAGCCCATCGCCCAGCCCTTCCCGGCTTGCCAGGATGGGCAAGGATCAAGGAGACAGGTGGTTGGTTTCACGCATCCAAGCAGCCTGTCCACATCCTCGGGGGTAACGGATTGAAATTGATTCCATGCAACTTGACCAGACAGAGCTCTAGCACTCTCCCGCCCCAGCCCTGCTCCCACGGTGGTGTCTAGCTCCTTCCAAATATGAGTGATTTTATCTGCAAAAAACTTTGCAAAATCGTTGCAGGAGATCTTGGGGTCTTTACAAGGCCCCGGTGGTAAAGGTGGTTCCGTTAAATTGCGAACCACCTGAAAGAGTCTCCTGCTACTATTTTCTGCAGATGCAATAGAGGCGGTGAAGAAAGTCTTCTTCGCCGTCGCTATCGCCACTTGGTAGGCTTGACGTTGAGCTCTAACCTGTCTCCGGTCAGATTCGGAGTGAGTTTTCTGCCACCGACGCTCTAGCCGTCTCAGCTCCGAAGAAAACCATGGGGCTGTCCGGGCTCCATGCAATCGGAGAGGGCGCTTCGGAGCCAGACAGTCGATAGCCCTGGTTAACTCCACATTCCAGCGGGCGACCAGGGAATCAGCTGAAAGGCCATCAACATGGGATAAAGCATCCCCTACCACTCTCTGGAAACCATTTGGATCCATTAAGTGGCGGGGGCGGACCATCCGAATTGGTCCCACCTCCCTGCAGAGGGGAAGGGTCGCGGAGAAGTCCAGTTGCACCAGGAAGTGATCTGACCATGGCACTTCTTTTGTTTCACTTTTACTTAGTGTCAGATCACCCACGTCACTAGAGGTGAGCACCAGGTCTAAGGCATGTCCATGACTATGAGTTGGGCCAAACTTATTCAGGGACAGCCCCATGGAGGCCATGCTTTCCATGAAGTCCCGAGCAGCCCCTTGTAAGGTCGTGTCAGCATGGATGTTAAAATCCTCTAGGACAACCAAACTAGGTGTCTCCAGGAGAAAATCCGCCATGACCTGAAGCAGCTCAGACAGGGAATCCTTGGTGCAGCGGGGAGGTCGGTACACCAAAAGGAATCCTGTACTGCCCCTATTGCCCAACTTCCAGAACATGCACTCAGAAAACTGGATCTTCCCAGTAGGACGCCTGGTGCAAGCTAGTGACTTCCTAAAAATCACTGCAACCCCCCCTCCCCGCCCACATGACCTGGGTTGCTGTGCGTAAGAGAAACCTGGTGGGCAAGCAGCGGCAAGGACAGGCCCAGCTGCTTCCTCCAACCAGGTCTCTGTCACACATGCCCGGTCAAATCCTCCATCCACAATCAGGTCGTGGATGGCAGTGGTTTTATTCATCATTGACCTGGCATTACACAGCAACACCTTCAGGTCATGTGGGTTTCCCCTGTTGATTCCAGTATCCATCCGGTCAAGGCCAGACCTGGAGGCAGGGATAGTCTTCAAACAACGACTAAACCTGCCTCCTCGGTAATGACATGGTCTGGTCTTAGCGTAACTCCGCCTCCTGCCCATGATCACCGAGATTGGATGTCCCAGTGCTTCCCCCCCTGTGGAACTTGTCCCAGCCATCGTGTTGGCTGGGGCCCCACTCCCAGGCAGCCCTGATCCCGCCCCTTAAAACAAAGCACAAACTATACAGAACCAATAAAACAACAACAAAAAAATGGAACAGAACAATTATACTAAAATTAATCCCCAACCAAATATCCATCCCACCCACCCACCCCCAACAAAGGAAAAAAGGAAAAAAAGAAATAAAAATTCTTTTATTTATGGTAGGTTTAGCCATCTTAGTCGCCCCAGATATGAGCTTGGCACACTTACTTGCATTTTCTGTATGTTGCAACAAATAATAACTATTATTTATGCATTTGCAAAATCATCCGAGTTGTGGCTAGTTACTTAATTCCTGCTGAGGCACCGCAAGAAAATGGCCATTGTGCCCTTGACCACAAATTAGTCAATTTATTCTTACTTTACTGCCTTACCTGAAATCCAGCATGTAGACCGTCTTCCAACACATGGAGGTTTTCCATTCCCAACCTTCCTCTGACTTTGCCTTTCCCACTTAGATCCATGCTCTCTCACCCTAGGAACTTGTTCCAGCCATCGGGGTTGGGGGTTCAAACATCACTGAGCCAAAGATTTCATCTTGGTCCTCCCTGGTCTACAAACAACGCATTATTCATTGTCCCATCTTGGAGTCAATTTTGCAGCAAAGTAAAATTCTTTCCATTTTTCCACAGATGCAGATTTATTTCTACAATCCTGATGATTTTGACAGCTTTGGGACAGCGGTCCAAGAGAAAAGAATAATAGGAGCCATGGCTGTGTTTTTTCAGGTAAGTTGCTCATTGACCCAAACTCTGTGAAGCCAAGAGGTGGCAAAGTTTTCCCTCCCCACACCTCCTTTCTTTATCATTACTGTTGTTGTTGTTATTCATTGAATTGGTTCTGCTTTAATGGATGCATCTGTTTTCTCATTCACACCTGTCTAAATGAAGGATATTTTCTATTGTCTGCTGTGTGATTTAAAATGTAAATAAGTGTGTTTAGAAACATAATGGAAATCTTTGCATGAATTATTCTGATTTTTATAGCTGCTTGACTGGTGCACAGATTGGAGAACACATTTATCATAGAACTTACCTTGCTATTGAAGCATGTAGCTCAGGTTCTTGAAATATTAACGGGCCTCTTAGGCTGGAAGAAAACTTTAAATTCAGATGCAACTTGCCAGCATATTAATCAATATCCTCAGTTTTCCTGTCCTCCTTCCCCAATCTCTCTCTCCCTCTCTCTCTCTCTCTCTCTCTCTCTCTCTCTCTCTCTCTTTTTTTACTGTAGTAGCATCTTATTATAAATTGTCATGGCAACTAAATATCTCAAGGAAATCAGGTTTTCCAAGTCAGTGGATTTATGGAGCCCCTTTTTATAAAATGCTTTTTGAAAGAATGTGAATGTTCAGTTAGCTCATTTACAGGTTCAGCACACCTGAGGACTTGCGGTACTTTACAGGGGCCGCTGCTTATGATGGCTGACAGGTCAAGTCAAATTGAAGGGCTGTTCAGCTTCTTTGTCTCATTATATAGGAGAAATGGTTTTCCTTTTCTGAGTAAAGGATAAATTAAGGTGAAAGTGACGGTACAACCTTCTTCCGATAGGCTATCGCAAATTCAGGTGCACATAAGCTATGCCTTTCAGTGGAACACATCTCAAACAATACTCAAACTTTTGGGAAAAACACCAGTCTTTTCTTAGCCATTGTATTTGCTTTTACATCCACACTTCCTTAAGGGCTCAATTTCTTTTTACCACAATTGATAAAATATAGCAAGGGAAACATACCAACATCTAGCCCAAATCAGTAAATATGCTTGATAGAAATAATTTTCTAAAAGTTCTTCTGTTTTATATGGCAAGATAGTTTTCTGCTGAAAGATCATTGGAAACATAGCTGTCAGCTTTCAGATTTGAAAATAAGGGATCAGCAGCCTTGAAAATAAGGGATCAGCAGCCTCACCTGTCCCAGGGACAGTCTACGGGATATCTAACAATCCAGGATAGCAGCGGGAAGCAGCGGGAAATGGCACTGGGATAAGGGAATTTCCCGCAAAAAAAGGGAAGGTTGACAGCTATGATTGGAAGATCGGCCATTAAGGGCATCTTTCTCCGCTTGTCAGCGTTCTCACTGCTTCGCTTGACCTATCTTGGAGATTGTAGTGGCATAGTAGGAAAGGGACATTCTATCTTAGGAGCATAGGGTTAAATCTAACCCTTAGAGTGAAGCAATTTCTTCTCATGCAATGGAGCTCCACCCCACATGTCCTCTGCACCACCACCAAATCTGCTCCAGACGATTGCTGGGAAACCCAGAGCAGATTTGAATAAGGTATGAGGGGGAAGGAGATGTAGGGGATGTTATGATACATGACCAAAAGTTGGATACAACCTATAGGTTACACTATAAGTTACACTAGGAATGGGATTGTATTTTTTGTCAGTTGTGCTATGAAGCTAAACAAAAATCACTTTTATTACTGCTTTTTGAACCAGGCATTATTTTACTTTTGTAGGTGTGCTTTCTGTCTCTGACTTGATACTCAGATACTTGGTTATAATGTTGTTTTCTATTCATTTCCATTCATTTGAAAAAAGTCTAGTTTTAAAAATAAACCACTTGACATTAAACCAAGTGTTTCAACAGCTAGGAAGGTAATTGGCCAAATTAATTCAGTCAGAGATACCAGAGACAGAAAGGTGAAAATATTGTACTTTGTGAAACTTGCCTCCACAGTTATATATGTCTATAGACATTTATAAGGTGTATATATATAAAAAAGCGTGTAGCAGCAGAGATTTCATGGAGTCAGTTTGTGATGGCAGGTGGTTAAGAAATTTTCATATTTGTTATCTTCTGCCACCTGATATACATGTGGCGTCTATTTTATTTCCAGAAGAAGTTGTCTTTTATTTAAAGTCATGACTGTGTCTTTTAAAGACACAATTGAACTGTGTTTTTATCTTAATAGATCTTAGGAGCAATAATAAAAAGGAGCAGTGCTCTAAAATGTGTTGTAGGAAAAGATTTGTTGTGAGTCTTGGTCGATATAAATTGATTAGACACATGAACTCAGGTAGGGTGTGTTTTTGCTACTGCTGGTTTTATTCGTGTTTGATCATTTTTCCTTGTGTTCTGTTGTATTTTAATATATTTGTTTGACGTACAATGCCTCGGGAAAGTTTGCTTTTAAAGGTGTCCTGTATCACTGTTAAATAGATAGCAGAAGTTGTGGGTGGGGGCTGGAGAATGCTGCTGTGCTCCCTTGCATAGTGGTGGGGCAGGGTGAGGCACATAGCCAATAGAGTTCCAGATTGGTGGCATTGGTTTCCCAGATGCTGCCACCATCAGCATGGAGTATCACCATCTTCTTTCACCACAGCACCATCCTGGTGAACCATAGAACCTTAATCAATGGAAAAATCCTGTTTCACCTGGAAAGCGTAGGTTTCTAAGTTCAGTGAAACCATAAAGGTTATTTGTAGCACGCCTTTCAGCAATGTCAGGCCTTGTTATACAATCTAAAACCTTCTGGTGTAGTTTAGTCGCAGATCCAAAGATCTTACCCATCCATATGTGTGAGCCCTATAAATAAGTAAGCATGAACTATATTTTGTTTCTATAGTTCCCCACCCCCTGTGTGTGTGTGTGTGTGTGTGTGTGTGAGAGAGAGAGAGAGAGAGAGAGAGAGAGAGAGAGAGAGAGAGAGAGAGAGAGAGAGAAACAGGTGGGGTTCTGGTTTGAGCTAGCTTTCTGCAGTTAGGAATAAACAAGAATTAAAAAAAAATGATACTCATGTATTTTGTTTACTGTTTATTTTATGTATAGCCCATATGTACCAATAAACAGTTTAATAAAACCAATAGTCAACAAAACTGGAATAGTGAGATGCAGTGGGTTTTTCTGGGGGGACGCAGGGGTACACATAACCCTAAACATTTTGTGAATCTAAGTTTGGCCTCATTGAGGGGCAGTACTTCAATATGAGTAGGAAAATGAGAGTATCCCTAAACATTTTTTAGGCAAGGGGGGGGGGGGAAGCACTGGTGAGATGCACTATTATACCTTCTTTCCCAGTCTCTATACATACACACTCACCCATTTACTTAAATTCCATCTTCTGATGGATTTATCTGTAAGCCACTTTAGGACCCAATCTTGGCTGAAAAGCACATCCACCCACTGTGGATCATGGAGTGGATAGGAGACTTTGAATATTACTATCGTATCTAGGCTACCAGCAGATGATATCAATATCCATGTACTATGCACCAATTGGCTAAGGTTCATGCCTGAGACTTGCAACATAGGAAATGAAGACGGAGAATAGAATAGTTCTGGAAATCTGGGAAACAAATTACAGTCGCCTCAGCTATGGGGCAGTTCTGGTCTCAGTGTTCTATTGTTGGAGACGCTATACTGTGGGTCATATTAGCCAGACATGGCCAACTTCTGGCTCCTCCCACTTGCCAGAATTGGAATTTTGGGAGGTCGGGATTTGGCCTAGTGGCTGGATCCACTTCCACATTCCTACCTCTCACTACTATGAAAAGGCTGCTTAATGGACTTTTACAATACCCATACAGCACGTACTCTACTGAGTCTATGGATATATGATTCCATATCACTGCTCTGTTTTACTGCTTGGCTTAAAAGTTTAGTTTGGTTGATTTTTTTTTTAAAGTAAAAACTAGTGGAAGCTAAATTTGTGAAGGGGGTGGGTTGGGGGAATTAAGTGACCAGTGTTTAGAGTTTCAAATATCACAAAGCTTTGAAAGTCATGCTGAATATCAGAATATATTTCCCTGAGTTCCTGTAGGCTATTTCTATGCTCCATTTGGTTTCCATTGTGGTTGTAATCTCTGCTGCATATTGCATGCTGAAGCATCTCACTGTGAGTGGGAGTTAGTGAACCATATCTTAGGAAGACCTCATGAAATAAAAAGGTTTCTCCCTAAGCTATTACAGGTTGAATGCTCCTTTTAACCTTGTTTTATGCAGCATTACGGAAATATTCTTACTATTACTGAGATTTCACTGTAATCTCTGCCTGGAAACTTCAAATTAAAAAAGAAGTCGCCACCCTACCCCGTGGACTTGCTGCTTTTATACATACCCCTTTGCATACAAAAATACAAGGCATCGAATCACCAGTAATTCAGAGCTATTAATAACGATTAGTGCCAGACATAGTTTACCCTGTACATTTTTTAAAACATGTCATTGTGAGACCTTGTTAATATGGTGGCCTCTTACACATCACCGAAAAGGACATTGATTAGCATAGTATCTGCATATGCTAATTTATACATATCGATACAGGTGCCAAAATAATCATTAGAATTTAAATAGGAATGGAGTTTATTTCTTTCCGTACTGAGGAAGATTAGCAGGTGCTGTTGATGGGCAATTGCAAGGCTTCTGCTCTCCTTTGAGTTTTTTTACCTTTAACCTTGGACAACACAGCTCTTCAAAAAGAAGGTTCCTTCAGATAAGAATTGTTCTCTGTAAAATAGGATACTACACTGGTACCTCAGGTTAAGTACTTAATTCATTCCAGAGGTCCGTTCTTAACCTGAAACTGTTCTTAACCTGAAGCACCACTTTAGCTAATGGGGCCTCCTGCTGCCGCTGCACCACCAGAGCATGATTTCTGTTCTCATCCTGAAGCAAAGTTCTTAACCTGAAGCACTATTTCTGGGTTAGCGGAGTCTGTAACCTGAAGTGTATGTAACCTGAAGCGTATGTAACCCGAGGTACCGCTGTATAGCCTCCCCACAGATTGCCATTCAGCCTTAGGCTGAAGAGCTGCAGAAAAGGGATCCCTTCTAAGGAATAGGTTCTACTGTACAACTACTCTTACTGTCGAAATATTTCTCCTAATGATCAAGCAGAATTTTACCATCTTGTAACTTGAGCCAACTTTAGACCTGCCCTCTTGAGCAGCAGAGAACGTTATCTTAGTAATTGTTAACAGTGTCATTTAAGTGGCACCGCATGGCAAGAGAGAAGGCCGAGGCAGAGAAAAAAGTGCCTTTCCTAAACCCGTATTCTTTGCCACTACTGCTCTCTCTCAACTCTTTAGCAATAGCTGCAAATCTTTTCTTTATATTTATATTCTATATTTAGTGTTACATTGTACCATGTAATTATTGGTGGCACTTTTAAAAATTAAGAACCCTCAGGGTTGGTTTTTTTGTTGGTTTTTGGTGGGTCTTGTTTAATAATTTCGCCTTAGCCATATTAAAGTCTTCTTACTCAGTTCATTAGGTTTCAAGGACAATTGCCAACAGCCAGTACATTGGGATTGAAATGAGTGAAATAAGATGTTATTGCACCCTTATTTTGTTAGCAATGAGTGCATATCCCACCGTTCAGCCCTTAGAAGGGCCTGTGAGGTGGCTTGCAGTTTTATAAAGAAAGGCAGACGTTGATATTTACAATTACAATTTAAAAAAACAGAGCCATGAAACGTATGGGCAATCAGAGAGCTTTGCGGCACATTAAAAGAGTCAAGAATTTTGTTATGGCAGAATTTTGTTCAGTTGGTCCCTTCATGGTTTGTCTGCCTGCTTGTGTGAAGGGAAGAGGAAAGCAGGGGTGTTCAGGCTGCATACACTAGCACACAAATAATTCACATTGTGGCTCACTAAACCATACTTTATGGCTTAGTGCTACATGCAAATGGTAGGACCCCTGGTATAAGGCAGCTTCCTAGGTTCCCCCAATTAGTTTTGTAAAAAAGAAGAAGAAGAAGAAGCTCTTGTACCAGTTTCCAAGCTGCTTTTAGAATTTGAGAGGAATGTAAACAGTCGGGGTTCTGAGTGGCAACTTCTTGGGTAAAATTCAATTGCGGATTGTGACTGTGGACTATATTTTTAAATGTTCTCCGAATATTCCACTCAGAAATGTCACTTCCAGCAGCTGTCAGTGCCGCTGACCTGATGAATGAATAAAATTACAAGGTTAAATATAAAGAAAAATCTCTACAGCTGCAAGCTGCATGTGTCCGTAGGTGCTTAGCTTACTTTGTTTCAGAATGTGGTTACACACTCCAAGCGGCAATTTTGTGAAAATAGCTCTGCAGGGGCTTCGCTGCCTTTCCTCAAGGATTCCAGCCAACCTTCTTTTTCAGCTTGGAAGTAAAAGAATGTTTTGATCTCAAATCCTGTGAACTATGAACAAGGTGCAAATATTAAAATTTACATCACATATGAATTTTGTTATTTAACGGCCTTTTCTACAACACATTAAAGCTTATGTTTAATCTTCATGTCAAGTTTTTCAAAGCTCAGGTAGGTGGCTGTTCAACTGGAGTTCGATTCATTGTCTTCTTCTTCTTTGGCGATCACTTGTAGCCAAGATTGTCTTCCATAAACACGGTTTTAACAGTGAGTCCGTAAGTGACTGTGGAGGCCAATTTTGGATCCACATGCCCTTCCACAGTGGGGACATTGTAGTTCAGGCTAGACAAGGCAGATTGGAATTTGGCTCGTAAGTGAATTCACACAAACCCCTCCATGCAGTTGGGCAGAGTCTCTTTCACTGAGGAGCTCCACCCATGTACATCTATATCGGCTTAGAACTTCAGTGTGGTGTAGTGGTTAAGAGTGGTAGACTTGTAATCTGGTGAACTGGGTTCGATTCCCCGCTCCTCCACATGCAGCTGCTGGGTGACCTTGGGCTAGTCACACTTCTCTGAAGTCTCTCAGCTTCACTCACCTCACAGAGTGTTTGTTGTGGGGGAGGAAGGGAAAGGAGAATGTTAGCCGCTTTGAGACTCCTTTGGGTAGTGATAAAGCGGGATATCAAATCCAAACTCTTCTTCAGATCCAAACTTCTTCCAAAGCCCGTTGAATCTATGGATGTTGGGAAAGTGTGTGGCAGTGGGTTGGGCTAGATTACACAGTGCACTTCACACATTCTTTCAACATGTGGATGCGATCCTGTGGACCCTTCTTCTACAAGTGATTTGTTCATTAATACGGTTGCACATGTTTCATCACCTCAAGTGTTTTCAAGTTCTTCTCATTTATCTTCACAGCACATTTGGTGTCATGTAGGAGTCTGCAGCCTGAATCAGTCTTGACAACATTGAGCTTGGTGGACTAATAGTCTGGTGTGCTATAAGACAAGTCTCTTGTTCTTTTATTCCTTCCTCACTCAGGTGGAAAGGTAGAGACTTAACCATGGCCAAGCTAAGGCCAAACAAGCAACAGAGGTGTTGTTTTAAATAAAGGAGCCATGGTTTTAAAGAGAGTTAAGCAGGAAGCAGCTTTGTAGCAAAATTTCATTTCAAATATGAAGCCTTAGAGAAGAACATTCACCTCAGAGGAATGTACAGATAGAAGAGCCTTCTTGACGCTGTTTACTAAACTTTTTTTATAATTTTACCGACTTTCTCTTGTCACAATTCCCCTTTACGCTTACAGGATTCTAGACTGTAAGTTTCCATATTTTGCCCTCAGTTTAGGCCAGGGTTTCCCACACTTGGGTCTCCAGCTGTTTTTGGACTACAGCTACCATCATCTCTAGCTAACAGGACCAGTGGTCAGGGATGATGGGAACTGTAGTTCAAAAACAGCTGGACACCCAAGTTTGAGAAACGCTGGTTTAGGCCATTATAAACTCCATGTAGGCATGTCTAAGTCTGATAATATCTTTAGCTGCTGTCACCATAAAGTCTTGAACCTGTGTCCTTTAGCTGAGAGTGTGGTTCTGTGGTGTTTGGGGATGGGAATTTCTATACCATGCAGCATTTCAAAGTGGCAGGGCTCAACAGGGACTTTTTCAACCATTCTCCTAAAAATTGTACCACTCTACCTACTTTTTTGGGGACGCAGGTGGTGCTGTGGGTTAAACCACAGATCCTAGGACTTGCCAATCAGAAGGTCTGCGGTTTGAATCCCCGCAACGGGGTGAGCTCCCGTTGTTCGGGCCCTGCTCCTGCCCACCTAGCAGTTTGAAAGCACGTCAAGGTGCAAATAGATAAATAGGTACCGCTCTGGCGGGAAGGTAAACAGCGTTTCCGTGTGCTGCTCTGGTTCACCAGAAGTGGCTTAGTTATGCTGGCCACATGACCCGGAAGCTGTAGGCCTATAGAGCGAGATGAGCGCCGCAACCCCAGAGTCGGCCACAACTGGACGTAATGGTCAGGGGTCCCTTTACCTTTACCTACTTTTTGGAAGACCGGAGTGCCTGGCGTGCTCTGGTCCATGGGGTCACGAAGAGTCGGAAACGACTAAACGACTAAACAAAAGCAACCTACTTTTATCCTGCTGAGGAATTTATGCAGTTGCCATGATCAGATAGTCCAGTAAGCATCTGGAAATACATGACCCAGGACAGAGTAGAACCGGAGAGGAATGAATAAATATTAGGAAAGGGGTGTTGGGTTAGGCAGAGTTCAAAATCAAAGCATAGAAGGCATAATGGAGGGAAGCAAGCAGACTGCAGCCACAATATCAGTAACTGATTGCTGATATCAGGAAACCATGAAGTTTATTAAGGGCAGCGTTCTCCAACGTGGAGCCCTTCAAATATTTCGAAATCTAGGGCATCCATTCCAACTGGCTGTAGAATATTGACCAAAGGGCTACTGTAGAAAATGCTACTTGTAACAAAATGCTACCTTGGAAGAAAAGAGGGCTGTGTTCCCTTTCCTTTCTAACCTGATGGACGGATGCTTCAGCCTGAGGATGGACTTGCATGTGACATGTAGCTCCATGTTTTTGAGGTGGGGGCTTGTTTATGCAATGCTGCCCCTGCGGCTGTAGTTTGACCTCAAACCATGACTTAGTTCAGTGGCATCCAGTATCGAGACTCCAGAGAAATGGTTGACGATGGAACATTGTTGACATATATAAGAATTATGTTTGTGTAGTTATGCAAGCAAGAGTGCTGAGTGGTGTCTGAGATAACTTGAGTTGCTAGTTTGATTGTGTGTGTGTGTGTGTGTGTGTGTGTGTACGCGCGCGCACACACACACCTCTTGTTTTGTTTATTCTTTTCCGTCTGTTCTCTGCCAGCAGGCATTTGGAGTCCTTGGATCATGATGGCAGCAACCTGCTGTGTTCTGAACTTTTCTATCCACAGGTTGACTGTGTGGTGTAAGAAGATAGCATTCTATAAGTGCACATTTAGAGCTCCCTTTTGTGGTATGAACAGTTGCATGGTAAATTTTAGTACGGCACGGGAACATGAAAACTCAGACCTTGGCTGCATTGTCTCCAAAATGTAATATCTTAATTTGAAATCCCGTTGTGGAATGAGACTCTTAATGCCTGTTGAGTTACAGCATGCACGATATCAGAACACAGACCTGTGCAGTGTCAATGGATATTTATCATAATGTCACTTAGTCTTTCCTTTTGTTGGGTTATTTAATAAATTTATATATCCTCCCCTTTCATCAAAACGCCACGGGACAGTTTACAACATACAATATAATAAAACAATATAATGTTTTATAACAGAATGCTCATTAAATGCAAAAAATTAAAACTTATATAGATACAATTCATAATACAGTGGTATCTCGGGTTACATACACTTCAGGTTACATACGCTTCAGGTTACATACGCTTCAGGTTACAGACTCCGCTAACCCAGAAATAGTACCTCGGATTAAGAACTTTGCTTCAGGATGAGAACAGAAATCTTGCTCTGGCGGCGCGGCGGCAGCGGGAGGCCCCATTAGCTAAAGTGGTGCTTCAGGTTAAGACCAGTTTCAGGTTAAGAACGGACTTCCGGAACGAATTAAGTATTTAACCTGAGGTACCACTGTAATAAGCAATAAGCATAAGCAATACATAATGAACAGCAATGTCACCCTATTTCCAGTGTCAACCCAGCAATGAAGCTCCCAATTCAGCCCCTAAGAAATACGAGATAAATAGTGTAAGTTATTGTCTACTCATCTCAGGTACAACTATAAAACATTTAATAACAGCAGCATGATGAAAAATATCGGGGGGGGGGGCAGCGGCACCATACCTAAAGTGTAGAAATAGTGTACAAAGTGCAAATACTTCTCTCCCTCTACAACACTAGTTCTTAATCCTACCTCACCACAGAAAATGACAGCCTCTCATCTCTCATCTGGGTGCTTTCTTTTCTTCTCAGTCTCTCTCTCTCACCCTGGGAGATGTCCACTTCCGCACTTTTCTCTCGTGGTCCTGTTGCCATCTATCTGCCACTTTCAGGGTTTGCATGTTAGAGAATCACCAATACGTGTGTGTGTGTGTGTGTGTGTGTGTGTGTGTAGATATGTCTTAAGATGAGATGTGCATCCCCTCCCATTTTGTGGAGGCTGGCATTGGTGGCTTGCTAGGAAGCGAATATGAGAGGGGTCCTAACTGCATCCTTTCTATGACTTTTTGTCTGAAAATAATTTGCACAAAATAATTACATCACTTTCAATGGAATCTGTTTTCCACCTCACACCAGCTTTTCAGTCAAGTATAGTGTGGAGTTCATTCTCCCAACACAAGTTTTGAAGAGAACATTTATTTTTTTATAAAAATCTTAGCCAAATCTGCCCATTATTTTTTCAGTGTTGCTTTGTGGGGATGGCTGTGTGTGTGTGTAGGGGATATATCTAAAAAAGTGGCCCTAACATTATTTTTCTACAAATCTGTCTTTCAAACGTAGGAACCAGGTGCATCAGAGCTCAGTAAGTGCTTCAAAATGGTGTTTGAAAAGTGGGGTCAGAACAAAAATACGCTATAGATTATCCCATTGAAGGTAAAATCATGTATACAATGCTATGCTGGAACTGGTTCTTATAGCTTTTTTGTTTTTGTATTCAATTACCAATCAAATCAATTCAGATCAGCTTATTTTCTGCCACGTTCCATGAAGATGTTGTGTAAGATATTGAAATTCAAAACAAATTCCCTTGTGTTGCATTTGCAAGCCTATATGCAAAATTGTTCTATTTTAGGGAGTAATTTTTATTCGTGCCATCTTTTCTAGAATTCAAGCCCTTTTTGTAACTTTAAAGCTTGCATTTCAACTTATTCAGTTCATGAATAGCTAGCCAAGCAATATAAAGTATATGAAGCTCTCAAACCCCTAGAAAGTCACAAGGGAGAGAGAAAGAAGGTTTCCATAATGGAGAAATTTGTGATACGCTGGTTTCAGCTGTGAAGTCCCCAGAAAGTTTATTGTGTAGCTGGTTCCTGGGCACTGCCATTGTTTCGTATGGAGATATGTGTACAGTGAGGTATCCAGTCCTTTTTGAGAGGTGATGGGATATTACATTAGAAAATAAGTGACAGTCATTGATTAAAACAATTCTTCCTGTTAATGCCTTTGTTTGCACATAACACTAAGCCAAACAATGACTTGGCCCGATTGAGCAAATGTGTAGCTGCAGGACAGGGGTTTGCAGCTGCTTTGCTCTTCCCTGGTCATTTTGGTCCTGAGCTCCACCGAGCTAAGCCGTGGTTTGGCTGAGTGTGTTATTTGAACCTGGGCCTGTGGTTTAGTTCTTGCAGACAAATTATGAGCTGTAAACCATAGGGCAAACCTTGGTAACAGCTCTCAAGGAGCCTGCTGTAACGTTTGCTCATTCACACTCAGCCATGGTTTGGTTTAGTGTTATGTGTGAACCAGCCCACTGTTTCACATGGCCCATCCAAGAGATGGGGTGAAGCACCTCAGGTGGTGGAGGCACAAGAGGTGATGCCCCGCCCACCCTACCGCTTCCATCATCAGTGACATTTTGGTGAGAGGAAGACATTCCAGCGCACAGCGTTGCTGCTTCTCTTCCCCATCCCGGGGCAAAGAAGATGAATCCCAAGGCCTTGAAGAATGCCCTCACTCTCTCCGACTTTTGGTGAGAGGGGTGTATTCCACTGGTGGTGCAAATGGAGTGGGTGAGCGGTAGGTGCAACATTCCCATTTTGCTTCAGGCAGTGAAACGAGGTGGGGTATATTGTTGGGGGCAGTATGCTTCTGAATTCCAGCAGCTGGAAGCCGCTGGAATCAGGCCCTGCTTGAGGGCTTCCCATATGGAGAGTGCAGTTCTCATCGACATCTAGTTGGCCACTTTGGGAACTGGATGCTGGAGTAGATAGGCCACTGTCCTGATCTGGCAGGCTGTTCTTACGTCCATGCAGTTTAAAACTTTGCCACACGTTTAGCTATGGGGCCTTTATGGTGAGGGTGCAAAGTATCTTCAAAGTGTTGGTGCTGACCTTTAAAGCCCTAAATGGCCTCAGCCCAGTATACCTGAAGGAGCATCTCCACCCCCATTGTTCAGCCCGGACACCGAAATCCAGCTCCGAGGGCTTTCTCGGTGGTGGCGCCCGCCCTATGGAATGCCCTCCCATCAGATGTCAAAGAAATAAACAACTATCTGACTTTTAGAAGAAATCTGAAGGCAGCTCTGTTTAGGGAAGTTTTTAATGTTTGATGAATTATTGTATTTTAATATTTTGTTGGAAGCCACTCAGAGTGGCTGGGGAAACCCAGCCATATGGGCAGGGCATATTATTATTATTATTATTATTATTATTATTATTATTATTATTATTACTACTACTACTACTACTACTACTACTACTACTAATTGGCACAACAAACTGCAAAAATGTTTTTGAACGGTAAGTCTCTAACATAAGAAGAGACTGCTGGAGCAGTGGCCCATCTGGTTGAGCACGCTGTTCTCACAGTGGCCAACCATTAGCCCATGGCAAACCCAAAAGAAGTAACTGAACACAACAGCCATCCTGCCCATTTGTGATTCCCAGAAGCTGATATTCAGCAGCACAAGTTGGCATTTGTTTATACTGGCATGTGTTCTTGTAGCTCATGCACTTTTGCTCTTGGTTTGCCATGGATTGAAATGGCCCTTGTGCTGCTCCATAGCTGGTTTTTCTGTGCTTCTACTTGTTATACATTGCAAACAGAAAGTGACATAATAAGTATTTCACCGAGCAACTGAACAGCAGCATATTTTTTTTGCCTCCAGCTCACTTTGAGACCATTGCCTCATTTTCCTTGCGCACAAAAGAGAGAAAACCCATAGTCATTAGGAGGCTTCTTTCCTTGGTTGGCTCTGTGTGTGTGTGTTTTGTGCATATGAAAAAGTGGAATTAACTGTAGGGTTTTTCTTGTTCGTTAAATTGGAGTTACTAGGATAATGCAATTGTTTTTGTAGCATTTGGGGAGCATCTCACAAAAGTCGTCCTTTTGGTGAAAGTGTGTGACATATGTGAATATTTGTCTTTGTGTTGTTTAGGTTGCCAAAAGCAGGACTACCCAACTGCTCTGCCTTCCAGGCATTGTTGGACCTCCATCCCCCATCATAATCTTTGACTGTTGGCCATGCTGGCTGGGGCTAATGGAAGTTGGTGTCCAGCATAAACCCTTACTAACATGAAATATTTCCAGATAATCTGTTTTTCTAAATGTTTTTCATGCATGATTGCATTTGCTATTTAGAGAGCATACATACTAGCATGCCAAAAATACATTTAGTAGACATTAATTAGTTAGAAAATTGCATCGGTGTCCTTTTACATCCTTAACCCCCTTCCTTTCCTCTTTCTTTTTTTAAAAGTGTTTTTCATTGTTCGTTGTAAATTTACAATTTCTCTTATTGAATGACCCTTTTTTATTTTCTAATGCTGGGAAGTGAAGCTAGCATAGGAATATTTATAGACCCTATTAATGTCTGCGTTTGAAATACAGTCGTTTGTTACCTTGTGAATTAAATCTCATGCGTCTTTAATAGAAATTACTTTTGTGGCCGTACAGCAAAAGATATTCAATTTGATAGCCTATACTTTAGGAGTACGTTTCATTAGCAGAGTTTCACAAACAATACTTGGCTGTCTAATATGTACAAATTACAGTAGTCAGTCACAGCAGTCATATTATCTTCACCCCAGTGTGATTTGGGAGATGATTGATAACTAGGATGCCTGCTGATTATAATGATTAGAATAAAAGAAATTAGTTAGACATTCCCTAACTGTAGTAATTCTTGGCGCTTTTTGCATTTTATGCTTTACCACATATCATGGGCCCTGACAGTTTAAGCATTTTTAGCTTGGTAAAAGAAACCCGCTTTTTATTTCACTATTTAAAAAATGCTTTTAAGATACATGCATAAAGCAAAATCCAAGAAGGGTAGATGGACCCTGCATAGAGAGAGTTAGATTAAGTGCATAATAGAGCCTGGTATCTTGGCATGCCAGCTTCCTGCAAACTTGCAGAGGCGGGTGAGACTCCAGCAAGGTGCATTGGTTTCCCCCGGTGCCATTGACCCCCCCTGAACCACCCACCACTTTGATTAGCCACAATACCCTCCAATGCCCTGGGGTACTGTGGGGAAATTATTATTTTCATTTATATACTGCCCATGTGTCAAAATTAAAAAGGTGTGCAGCTCACAGCTGCCCTCTCTGCTGCTGCTGCTGCTGCAGGAAACAGGAAGGGAAACAATACCTGGGAAGAAATAACCAAAGGGAGATGAGCTTGCCTGCTTTTGGATTTCCACTGCTGCAACTTCAAGGCCCGAAACTCTCCCAACTAGCTTTGTATGGGAACTGCTCTATACCAATTGTGTTCCCCAGAAACTGGCATGCAGAGACATACCGCCTCCAATTCTGGGGGTGGTATAGAGCCATCATAAGTAGTAGCCTTTGAGGGACTTCTTCTCCCTGAATATGGTCCAGTCCCCTTTAAAAGCCATCCAAGTTAGCGTCGGTCACTGCAGGAATGCATAGATGTTATAAGATGCCAAACGTTAAAAGAGCTTTGGAAGAAAACAACTGCCACTTCCGTACCCGCCGAGTGTCCGTATTTTCCAGGGACAGTCCCAGAATTACGAAAACCATGCCTGGAATGTCCTGTCGACCTCAGGGAGGAGTAGGGGGAGCCGGAGGTTGTCCTGAGCAGCAGCGATGGCAAGGGAGCACCCCGTTTTTCTTTCTGTAAATCTACCAAATAATAAAATGAAATTGGGATTGAGGGGTGAAAGGGGGTGTGCTGTGTCCTGTTGGTGCAGCTGTGGTGGCACCCCCCCTACTTCTGATAGGAAATGCTGTGCGGGGTGGACGACAAAAAACGGGGGGTCGAGGAGGGTTGGTGGGCGGGGGGAGTGATATACGTCCCTGTTTCCATCCGAGGAACGTGGGAGGGTGTGCACTTTCATCGCCAGAATTAACGTTCCGATCTGAAAGCTAACTTTGTTTAAAACTGATGCTGTTTCATTAGAAAAAGAAAGATGAAATCCTGGAGCAAAGCCATGGCTTAAAAGGAGGGATGTGCTGAGGCACAAAGATTAGAAGATAGCGGCTGGGACTTTGTAGGGGGATTTTTTTTTATTTTTTTATTTTTTTTTACTTTATTCTCTCTCTCCCTGCTAGTTCATTGTCGTTTGCCCTTTAGAAAACGGCTTTGTTCTCCTGTACAGTCTATCTCATTCTTGGGATGGGGAGGGAATCGTTATGTTCTGTAATCAAGGCCATCATTATTATTTTTTTGCCTTTTGTTGGAAGTACAAGATCATGCTGTGTGCTCACTGGAAGCTCTTGCCCTGCTCTGCCCACTCCAAGCCAGAGCAAGCCAAAGGGCAGAAGCATTAGGAGATGAAACCCAGTTCCTTCAAATGCAAACCTCCAGCACCTCCTTGGTGGCTTGGCTTGCATATGACATTCACCTTTGGCGTGGCTATACAAGAATGAGACTGAGTAAGCCATGGACTTGTGTGCCCTCGCTGTCTCCTCCTTCTCCAGAACAAAACAATGCATGCAAACGAAGGAGATGTGTAATCATTTATTTCATTGCTTTGGTTGCTCTAGCTGAGATTCCTGCATTGCAGGGGGTTGGACTAGATTACCCTTGGGGTCCCTTCTATGAATCTACTCAGAGTGCCAAATCTGGGGTACTAGGTATTTGGGTTTTGTTTCTGGTGTAAGAGGCCAAAGAACCCTGCTGAAAATCAAGTTATTTTTGAAAGCCTTATACTGTACTGAAGTGGCTATGCAAGAGTCCCCTAAGATGGCAAAGCAGGTAGAAACCAAGCCATGATCTTGTCCACTATCAGTTTATATCAGTTGTTTAAACCAACCAGAGTTTAAACCACCAGTCTCACCTAAGTCCTCTACTGTTTAAATACAGTGGTACCTCGGGTTAAGTACTTAATTCGTTCCAGAGGTCCATTCTTAACCTGAAACTGTTCTTAACCTGAAGCACCACTTTAGCTAATGTGGCCTGCCGCCACGCCACCAGAACACAATATTTGTTCTCATCCTGAAGCAAAGTTCCTAACCCGAGGTACTATTTCTGGGTTAGCGGAGTCTGTAACCTGAAGCCCAGTCAAGCCAACTTTTGTTGTCAGCCCTGCTGCCCGATCCAGCCCAATCGCCTTCTTAATCCAGCCCGCGGATGATCCAGGAATCAGCATATTTTTACATGAGTAGAATGTGTCCTTTTACAGTGGTACCTCGGGTTAAGTACTTAATTCGTTCTGGAGGTCCGTACTTAACCTGAAACTGTTCTTAACCTGAAGCACCACTTTAGCTAATGGGGCCTCCTGCTGCTGCTGCTGCTGCTGCGCTGCCGGAGCACAATTTCTGTTCTCATCCTGAAGCAAAGTTCTTAACCTGAAGCAATATTTATGGGTTAGCAGAGTCTGTAACCTGAAGCGTATGTAACCTGAAGCATATGTAACCCGAGGTACCACTGTATTTAAAATGCATCTCTGGGTTATTTGTGGGGCCTGCCTGGTGTTTTTACAGTCGCAGAATGTGTGCTTTTATTTAAAACGCATCTCTGGGTTATTTGTGGGGCATAAGAATTTGTTCACCCCCCCCCCAGAAAAAAAATATATAGTCCGGTCCCCCACAAGGTCTGAGGGACAGTGGACCGGACCCCTGCTGAAAAAGTTTGCTGACCCCTGGTTTATGTGCCACAGGCACCGTAGCTGTAGACATAGCGACAATTCTGGGGCAGAACTGTGGAGCTTCCATACATCAATATAATGAGTCGAGAGACCATTGGTGCATCTAGCTTAGTACTGTCTCTACTGATTGTCAGTGGCTCTCTGGGGTTTCAGACAAGGGTTTGATCCAACCCAACCTCATGATGCTGGGGATTGGACCTGGGACCTCCTGCATGGACGGCTGAGCTGTGGCCTGGTCCCTTATGGTGATGAGTCATAGTGGTGAGAAAAGATGACTAGATCCTCACGGGCCACTGCAGTTCTTCCCAGTAGATGCTATCATGCACTTCAGCAACAGCTCATGAAATCAGGGTGTTTACTAAATTTAAGCTGAAGAAATAACGTTACAGCTCTCACAGATCTAAAGTTGCCCAGTTTCTGCTGGTATTGCTTCTAATAAACAATGCAAGCAACAGACAGAATTGCTTGGATAGCATACCAAAACATCTAAAATCATATCCTGGACAGCAGGGTATGCATTTTTAATGCCTATAAAGCACCATTCTAAGATTGTGTTTTAGAGTTTTTCACGTCTGATTCTTAAGGAATAAAAGATGTATAGAAAATACATTATTTATGAATTAACCAAAGTTATCCCTTAGGCAAAGAGTACTTTCTCCAACTGCATTTTAGCAAGGCATGAAAATCAGCTGCAGCTGATACATTTCCCCTGCAAGCTATAATTTATTGACATCCTGCAGGAGCGTGACCTCATATGTGATATCTATCAATCAATCAATCAATCAATCATCTATCTATCATCTATTTATTTCACAATTCAATATTTCAATCTAAAATTGCTACTTTTATAGAGACCTGATGCCCCCTTTTGGCATAATCAAGAGGACTGCACTGATAAGACTGCTGATAGTCATTTCTTACAGTGGCCAAGTCTCTTCCAAAACAGAGAACTGGACTTAATTTTAAATAACAACACCATTTATTTATTTATTTATTTATTTATTTATTTATTTATTACAGCTAGATGCCCCACCTTTTTCTCCAAGGAGCTCAAAGTGGTGTAGATGGTTCTTTCCCATCTCATTTAATCCCCACAACGAATTCGTCAGATAGGTTAGGCTGAAAGGCAGTGACTGGCCCAAGGTCACCCAGTGAGTTTCATGGCTGAGTGGGGATTCGAACCCTGGTCTCTCAGGTCCTAGTCCAGTACTCTAACCACTATACCACAGTGGCTCTAAGAACTGGACTTAATTGATAGTTGGGAAGCACCCAGAGTTAAAGAACTGCCTAGATGCATCTTAACCGTTATTTCTGTTCCTCTTCCCCCTTTCTTTCTTGCAGCTTTGTGCACCACCAAAATGTGAAATTTGTGTTGTGTTGTGGTGACATGCCCTTAGTCCACAAGTTTGAAAAAGTTAAATAATAACTTGCGGTTTTTTAAACAAAAATATCCACAATTGCTTTATTAAACTTAGAAACAAACTTGTTAAAAACTTCAAGTGCTAAATGTTCCTGTTTACTTACAATCTGTTTTATATTCAGCTGTCCTTTTCCGGCTGTTAAAACATGTTGTCAGATTATTTGGGCCAGGGTGAGAGATATTTTGCGTTAATTTTGTGATGTGTGAGAGCAATTGTTCCTCAGTAAATAAGCCATCACTTGTACAAACAAGTGTAGATGTATCTGGATAAGATTGGGCATCATTGTTGGTTTATTTACATATCTGAAGTGTATGCTCCCTCCCAGCAACATCATAGACAATCAAGGGTTAGTGGAAAACACGGTAGGGGAAGGGATGTGACAGGGATGGGGAACAGATATTATTGAACTTAAGCCCTCATCATCACCCGTCACCCTGGCCAATGGTAAGGGATGGAAGTTCAACTCATAGCTGTCAAGTGTCCCTTATTTGAAGGGACAGTCCCTTATTCCAGCGCCATGTCTCGCTGCTGTCCCTTATTGATGGATGTCCCTTAAATGTCCCTTAAATGATGTCCCTTAAATTTCAAAGGAAGCAGCTCCTCTCCCTCCCTCCCTGCCGGCCAGGGAGGAGGGAGGCTCCAACTGTGTTGCTTGGCTGTGTTGCTCACCCAATAAGAAGTCTAAGAACGACTGGGGGGGTGGAGCTTGTATGCCTTGTGCTGATCAAATGGCTGTGTTCCCTGGGGACTCACCTTTGCTCAGCGCTTCCCAGCGGAGAGGTGACGGTGGTTTTCCTTGAGGCTTCATTTGGCTGCTGGCTGGGCTTTCTGCCTTTGGCTCAGAGGGGCTCAGAAGTTGAACATACCTGTGCTGAGTGCTCGGATCGGAATTGGATGGATACGTCATCGACGGCCCACTCACCCTTGCCGGCGAAAAGGTCTGTCTGGAGTGGGGGAACATGGTGGGGGAAAAGGAAAGGAGATCTCATGGGAGGGGGGAAGGCTGTGTGTGTGTGGCTAGTTAATGCAAGCTGAGGGGGTTTTTGAATGCTGGACGCCATTTTGTTGCACGTGCTGCTGCAAACTTTGCAGTGCAAAGCCAGGCCGGGGAGCCATCTTAAGTTGAGGCTGCATAGGCCTTGTGGTGCATGTGATTCAGATTCAATTCCATTGAACCTCTGGTTACAAAGTTGCTTGGACAGTGTTCTCGAAGCTATCAGCATGAGTTTGACCAGACTGCAGGAGGACAGGAAGACTACAGTGCCTGGAACAGGTGAGGCTGCAGGTCCCTTATTTTGGCTGCTGGTCCCTTTTTTTCAAGGCTGCTGGTCCCTTATTTTCAAATCTGTAAGTTGACAGCTATGGTTCAACTGTCTTAGGACCACAGCTTTCTCATCTCCAGGATATAAGCTGAAAGCCTGACAGGAAAACTAGACTTTGAGTACTGCCTATATAACCAAGTTCTCATCTTTGAAATCCTCAGTATGAAAAGGCCTCAGAACGCATCACCTGCAAGGCAGATAGTAAATTCGTAACAAAACCTGGCAGTCACCAGCAGGGTTCTTCTGTGACATGCTACCTTCCACCCTTTCCATCCTTTGGACTCATTGTAAATTGGGAGAGGTCCTGTGCTGCAACTGGGCTTCAAATTACAGTGGAGGAAGGAAGATTTCGGGGTAGGTTGTAGCTGGAGAGGGTTGTGAACTGCCCCGTCCCAACTACCCCCCTCCAAAAACACCCACTCCGCTGCAATTGTGGTTATGTGCTGCAGGGTGCCCACAACAGTGTCCCTAGTTGTCAAGTGTGCCCACTAGCCGCGGTTGCTAGATAGTGGGTAGAATCATGTTGTTTCATGAAAAGGAAGGAAATCAGCCAAAGTTTAGAAGATACCTAAAAGATCGTTGCGGGACGCGGGTGGCGCTGTGGGTAAAACCACAGAGCCTAGGACTTGCCGATCGGAAGGTCGGCGGTTCAAATCCCCGCGACGGGGTGAGCTCCCGTTGCTCGGTCCCTGCTCCTGCCCACCTAGCCGTTCGAAAGCATGCCAGTGCAAGTAAACGGTGTTTCCGTGCGCTGCTCTGGTTCGCCAGAAGCAGCTTAGTTATGTTGGCCACATGACCTGGAAGCTGTACACCAGCTCCCTTGGCCAATAAAGCGAGATGAGCGCCGCAACCCCAAAGTCGGTCACGACTGGACCTAATGGTCAGGGGTCCCTTTACCTTTACCTAAAAGATAGTTGCAAGAAAACTATATTTAACACACCACAAATAGTTTAGCAAAGTGTTGATTAGAATGTGACAGTGAATTCAGTGAATGCTTTATCAGATGTGCATGCGCACACACACATATATGTATGTATCTCACCAGCATGGTGTAAACCTGTTCCTAAGTGTTTTTAACTACAAATGAAGTTCCACCTTGCCACTTAACAAGAGTCCACCATGATACTTGAAAGCTATCCACGCATCTACCATACACTTGTAATGAAACATGTAGTCTTAATAATGTAATATGCTGTTACCATAAAGTTAACATTTTGTATTGGTGGTTGCTAAATCGCTGGCATTTCTGCATCTCTCCTCTTTCTCTCTCATACCCTTGATCACAGTTCCATGTCTAGGCTAGTCTTGTTAGCTATGCACTTTCTGTACATCTAGAACAAATTAAACATTAGGTTAGCAGTTATTTATTTAATTTTACCTTCTTTTTAGTACTGAGCTTCTGCCAATTTATTGCCCGTGATCTGGCTAAGCAAACAATTACCTTCTGCTGCTCCGCATTTCTACAAAAATTTAGCACAGCTCAAATAATGTTTCCATTTATATAATACTCCATCACCACACTAAAAGGTTAGGTTTAGGCAGGCCTAACCCCAAACTGGCTTAGACAGAATGTGATCAACATTGTGGCTCGTTTTGTAATCCTCCCAAAAGAGTCTGCTGCCTGGCCAGGATTCGTTTTATGGGTAAAAAGACTTGTCAGGCTCAGCTGTAAAACTGCTTACCCTCCAGTCACGTTCTTACGTAGTGCCCAATCCAAATTCATTTTATGTCTGATCAGGCAATAGAAAAAAGAGTTACGTTGACTATCTTCCAAGAATCTTGGAGATCATACATCGCAGTCGTATAGGTAGCTGGAAATTTGGACACAACCTGGAGCTCACACTATATTTATTTCCTTGAATCTATGCATATTTCTTACTATATGTGACCAGTTCTTGTTTCTTTCATGCAGGCGATGTGGTAGGGGAGCCCAGAGGGTAAGAAGGAGGGTGGAAGTGGGTTAAGTGTTGTGGGGGAGCGAAGCTGTAAGGCTCAAAAGAAAACACTTCTTCATGCAATGTATAGGTAAGCTATGACATTCATTCTCACAAGAGGCTGTAGAGTCCATCAACCTAAGTGGCTTTAAATTGAGGATAAGGCTATCAATAGCCATGTTGGCTATGCTCTGAATACCATTGGCTGGCAACTGCAGGAGGGAAGAGTGCTCTTGTACTGAGGTCCTCCTTGCATGCTTCTTAAAGGCACCTGGCTGGCCAATTTGAGACCAGGTTGCCGCCCTTGTTCCAGCACACTCTCCAGCACACACTGCCTTGCCAGAGTGGTACATGCCCTGGTTATCTCCTGCTTGGACTACTGCAATGTGCTCTACACAGGGCTGCCTTTGAGGGTGACTCAGAATCTACCAACTAATCCAGAATGTGGCAGCTAGACTGGTAGGGACCATATAACCCCCGGTAGGGACTATAGAGTAGCTGCTGGGACCATATAACCCCGATCCTGAAAGACCTACATTGGCTCCCAGTACGTTTCCGAGCACAATTCAAAATGTTGGTGCTGACCTTTAAAGCCCTAAACGGCCTCGGCCCAGTATACCCGAAGGAGCATTTTCACCCCCATTGTTCAGCCTGAGGTCCAGCTCCAAGGGCCTTCTGGCGGTTCTCTCACTGTGAGAAGTGAGGTTACAGGAAACCAGGCAGAGGGCCTTCTCGGTAGTGGCAGCCACCCTGTGGAATGCCCTCCCAAGGAGATAAATACCGGTATACAAGGTTTAGAAGACATCTAAGGGTAGTCCTGTATAGGGAAGTTTTTAATGTGGTGGGGAATGGGTGCTTCACTTGCTTGGCTCTGGCCCCAGCCACTGTTTGCATGTGGAACCCAAGAGATTACTGTCAACAAAATATGGTCCTCATCAGAAGAAAGCCCCGTCCCTGTTCTTGGCCAATAGTCTTGTACCTTTTTGCCAAGGGCGTCAAGTTGTCTACCTAGCAGCATGTAAGGCAATTGTCCTGTGGCCCCCTTGAAAATAGCAGCATCACTCTATCCCCCTTGCCAACTCAAACTTCACTGCTTTTAGTAATCTAATGATTTATTTGGCTTCCCTTGTGTTTATCTTTTTTAATGCACGCAGTTAGCATTACTGCAAAGCTTAAGTATCTGTAAGGATCAAGGAATTAATCTCTTAATCCCTTCGTGATGCAAAGATCCCAAAAAGCAATATAAAGTGGGGAGCGGGGTTAGGCTGTGGTTGTTAATGTGCTATAAATTTAAGATGAACTCCCTTCAGAATAGCTCCACTCTTGCCTAAACATTATGCAGATTTGTTTGGTTCTGTTCTAAACCAGTTCCCCTACCCCTGATCACCTGCATTTTTCCTCTTGGTTTTGAATCCAAGATCATTATTGAAACATTGTTCTGGAAAGGGATGTTGCTTTCAGGGCCCCAGAGAACAGCAGTTGGGGAGAATATAATAGCTAACTTTGCAAGCTTTGAGCAGGCAACTTCCTGAGAAATTTTCTGACTCCTGACAACTCGGTTTCTGCTAACAGGTGTGTTGAGAGAGACTGTAGTAGGAATGGCACGGAGTACCATAAATACCGGTGTTTTACAATAGTTTGCTAAATACCATGGCCCTCTTAAGAGTGACTTGGATTGAATTAAGTGGTTCTCAAACAGAACAACTCATTCTGAAATGGAGATGTGCTTTAGATAAATGAGTGTCATGACTGCTTGCATGCTTCTTTGTGTTGTTTTAGAAAACAAGCGGGTTTCCTGCACTTTTCATTCACTCATCTTTAAATGCCCTTTGCTGGGACAATTATTTCCCTATTTGCTTTTAAATACAAAATGCAGAACTCGCTGGAAATGCCTGTGAGAAAGATGGAACAAATTGTTAGGTAACTTAAAGCAAGAACACTTGAACAGCTTGACCTGTAAGCCTTTCCTTTGTATGTAACATTGCACCGGCAGAGGACAAGTATTTTCAATACACAGGAGAGACAACAACCGTACATTTGCACTGCAGTAGGATGTGAAGATCTTGTAAAGCAGCTGTGGTGAATTTGTAGAGGATGCCATCTGAATTGATATATAAAAATGGAACCCTCTGGATTATATTTTTCTGAATTCTTTTTGAGTGTTTTGTGAGGGGCATTCCAATGAACACTGGTTTTTGCATCTCAAGTAGATTAAAGTGCTTTGTTGCCCTAGCTCATCCAGTTTTGAAAAAAACAATTTAGCAATTTGGAAAGTAATGGGGAAGTGCATTGAAAAGTATGGGAAGAATGAATGACTGATGGAAAGCTGTGTTAACACTCCACAAGCAAATCAGAAAGAATGCTCATTATTGTATAATAGCCCCATAAGTGTGTGTGTGTGTGTGTGTGTGTGTGTGTGTGTGTGTTTGGATTTATATTTTAAGGACCAATAGAGAGCATCTTGCTTGAAGTCCTCCAAATACTGGGAACCAGCACTGAAAATACATTGGACGGCTCTTTGAGACCTTTGTATCCATATCAACCACATTGAACAGGTCATTTTGCCTAAAAATTGAACAGATTCTTTAGCCTAAAAGTTAACTGGGGGGATGCCTCACGTTTTGTTTTGCCTGGCCAGGAAGTGTGTCACTATTTAGGACTTTTAAATAATACAGAGTCCCTCTTGGAAGCAACAGGCTGTCTTTTTCAGCCCTCTCTGAAGACGACTTCTACCCCACCCTCCACCCCTCCAAAGAATCTCAATGAAGCAGTGGTGGGCTCCTAATTGGACCCACCAGGCTATTTCCCCCAAGTCCTGCCTACCTGTCCTTAACATGACATCATATCTGGCATCCAGTTTAGGGCAGGTAAAGCTGTGGCACCTGGTTCCTTTGCTTGTGTGGTTTGACTTTAGGCCCCCACAAGGAAAGGAAATGGAATTTGTAGGCACTCCCAGTCAGCTGACGTTGCCCTTTGCCTTGTGAGTTTGCCCTGCCTTCTCCACCCTCAACCTTCCCATGTTGAGTGGGAAGTTCTTAAAGGAACTTGGTAAGTGCATGTGACTGAACACACTTACAAGCCTTCTTACAACTGGAAACCCTGTTCAATTGGGGTCCCTGCTTGTGGATACATTGTAAGTGCATTTAACTGAACGTGCTTACACACAATCACAAACACCCTCAGACCTTCCTGCTTGATGTGGGAAGGTGTGTGGCGGGGTTTAGAACTAGCATATGTCTCCTCCGTAGGGCGTCCACATGTAATCTTTGGACAAGCAGGTTTTTTTGGGTTTTTTAATGCAGCTGTAACAGGCTATCAGAATACCAATTTTATCAGCAGCATTCACCCAACAAGCATATTTCATTTTATGATATGGAGGCCACAATCTGCTCTCCCCCCCGCCCCCCGCTGCACACACTTTATATATCACAGAAATGTACCTGCTGTGCTCTGCAAATTGTTGTTCTTATTACGCGGTTTTTCGAGTTGCAAAAATATGCTTCTTTTCCGAGGTGTAGATGCAAGAGCCCATTTTCAGCCTTAACATCAAACTTTGCCTTTTCAAATGTTCAGACAAAGAACTGCAATTTGTCCCCGCTCCCCTGAAACGTTTTCCTTTTCCTTCCTCATTTTAAGCGAAATAGTTCTTCTCATACTTGGTCTTTCTCTTCGTTAAATTAGACAGGTTGCGGTGACACTAAAGCACGGATCCATGTGACTCCACCCCCACCCCACCCCTCCAAGTATTGAGAGCTCCATGTATCGCTGATGGCAGTTTTTATAAAATAGGCTTCATCCTGATAAAATGTTACCCCCTGGTGTGCAATTTTTCCAGCTGAACTGCTGGTGGTATTGAGAGATGTTGCACACTGCTGCTTAAATAAGTAGACTGCATGCTGTAAGGAGGGGGAGGGAGCCATATTATTTTCTCGAAGGAAAGCAAGCAAGCACAGAAAACCAGAATTGCTCTGAATAAACTTTCAGCTTCGCACCCCCTCCCCCTCCCCCCTGTGCTTAGCTGCAAGGAACACGTTCTATCAGTCAAATCTGGGATTGATAATTCCACCACTGTGGTGTTTCATTGCCCCAATTCAAACTATCATAAGCTATGAAGTCATGAAGCAGCACCAAGTGCTCCTAACTTCACCCACTCATGCTGGCAGCAGGGCTGACAACAAAAGTCAGCTTGACTGGTCATCTGTTGAGGGCCCACACCCTAGCAGGGCACCCACTGGCAAGCTCAGCCCCAAGCGGTGGTGAGAAGGAAGAGCAGGAGATGCTACTGCCTGATTGCTGTTTGGTTCTCCACCTAGCATACAAGCCAGCAGTAGCAACGATGAGACAGACAAGGAAAAGTAGGTGCAGCTGGTGATTATGGCAGTGAGGAGCTAGGTTCCTTGAGGCGGTAGCGGCATAGAGTGTGAGTCTTGAAGCTGGCAATACACGCTGGTAGAAAAAGGCTTGCAAAGCAGGTGTTCCAGAATGGCCTCTGGACTTTTCAGCAGTCTCCGCGTTTGTAGCTGGAGTCAATCCTCCCAGACCAGGTGCGAAAAGGCCTGCAGGATAGTTAAGATCACCCACAGGTTTGGGTTTGAGCACAACTCTGAACGATAGTTAATCAAAAGCAGAAGGGAGTGTTGGTGCCCTGAGGCTCGCCCATGTAATTTTTTTTGGGTAGAAAGAGGTTAGGTTTAAAAGAATAAAAGAAAAAAGGAATAACTCAAACATATGAACCCCCACCTAAACTCAGGACAGCAGAAGCTGTACCATCTGATGCTCCAATTGTGCATTTTGGCTCTGAGTCTGGGAAGAGGGAGTGACCACCTGCCACAGTGGAATGTTCTTCTGATGATATTCCATGAGAAGCTGTGAAGTGCCGTGATTCATTCCACACATGCTTGAGGGCTGTCAGAGAACTTGATGTGCGTAAGGCCTCTCTAAATTATATTAAATGAGCTCAGTGGCTTTTAAAACCATTTTAGCATAACCTGCAAAATAATTGCAACCTTCTCTTTGGCATTGCTAGTTAATATCTCACGTTAAATACTTTTCCTAATGCTGTGATGGTGAATTAAGTTAATACATCACAGCAAAAGCTCTCACTCAGGATGATGTATTATTTGAAGTGGAATTAGCTGGAAGGATCGATGCATACCCATTATTCTATTTAACATAATCATTGGAAGACCCATTAGGTTTTTCTCCTACCTTTGCAAACACAGAAGAACAGTCCATAAAACAGGGAGGACATTTGAATGAAAATTCCTGTGAAACTATGGGAGCCTGGGACTTCTCAACCTTTCTCTCTCTCATCGTTGATTGTATTCTTTGCTGAGAGCAGGATTGTTAATACCTAAATGTTGAAGAAGCACATTTGATGCCTTGCGGCATTTGCTTTTGAGGCACAGAACCTGAAACATGTTACTATGGGACTGGGTTAACTCACCTCAATATATTGGTGTTTTGTATTGTTTGAAAGCCAAGGTCATGGCAGTATTTGCTGAAAACAGATTGTGGTTCAAAGTCCAGTGGTGCCTCTCCCTTCCCTCCCCTCCTTTTCTTCTCCATCTTTCTTCAAAACAAGCCATAACCATTTAGTTGTTTCAGCCATTGCTTTGCCCTCAGGAAACGCCAGGGAGAAAACTTGCTGGTTCTCTATCTGTCATGGTTACATGTCATTGGAACTGAGTTTCCATATTCAGGTTTAGAAGTAGTCAAGAGTAGGTGATAGAACTGTTAACTAGAAAGTGCCCTTTTAAAAAAATATTCTCGATAGCTGTATAAGAGAAATAATATTCTCTGTAATTTTGTAAATGAATATTGACTTGTGGCAAGAGGTTTTTTGTTTTGTCTTTTAAAGAGGGTCTCTGGTAAGAAGAGGCATTAAAGTCTCAGCAGCGTACTTTTAATTGGCCATTTCCCTCCAGGGTAAGGGTGGTTAAAAGGGGTTATAGAAGAGTTTGGATTTGATATCCCACTTTATCACTATCCTAAGGAGTCTCAAAGCGGCTAACAATCTCCTTTCCCTTCCTCCCCCATAACAAACACTCTGTGAGGTGAGTGAGGCTGAGAGATTTCAGAGAAGTGTGACTAGCCCAAGGTCACCCAGCAGCTGCATGTGGAGGAGTGGAGACACGAACCCGGTTCCCCAGGTTACGAGACTACCGCTCTTAACCACTACACCACACTGGCTCTCTTTTATATAATTTATTGCTGTATGTTTCATTGGTGTTTTACATTTATAGCCTTCCTTTGCCTCCTAAAGGCACCTTTCATGATCTCCTCCCCTTTTTATATTCACAATGACCCTTTGAGGTAAATAGGTAAAAGGGTAAATGACCCCTGGATGGTTAAGTCCAGTCAAAGGTGACTATAGGGTGCAGCGCTCATATCGCTTTCAGGCTGACAACTTTCCGGGTCATGTGGCCAGCATGACTAAACCGCTTCTGGTTTACTTCACACCGTGAAGGAAGCCAGAGCTGATGGAAATGTCATTTACCTTCCCGCTGCAGCTGTACCTATTTATCTCCTTGCACTGGTGTGCTTTCGAACTGCTAGGTTGGCAGGAGCTGGGACAGAGCAACGGGAGCTCACCCTGTCGCACGGATTCGGACTGCCGACTTTCTGATCAGCAAGCCCAAGAGGCTCAGTGGTTTAGACCACAGCGCCACCCGTGTCCCACCCTGAGACAGAGACAGGGAGAGAGTGACTGCAATGCAGTATTCTCCAGCATGCTTTCCTCAGTACAAGAGAATATGGAACAGCAATGTATTTTCTCAGCAGCATGAAAGCAATACAAAGTAGAAGTTGATATGCTCCTTGCACTCCAGTCAGCTCCATAGCACAACCTTCCCCAACCAGGTGCCTTCCAGAAGTTCTGAACTACGTGGCCACCTGTCATGGATGCTTTAGTTGAGATTCCTGCATTGCAGTGGGTTGGACTCTACAGTTCTAAAATTCTATGATAACTCCCTGCAGCCCCAGGCAGCACATCCATGCCGGCTGAGGTGGATGGGAGCTGTAGTCTAAGACATGTGGCAGGCACTATGGTTGGGGAACTTTGCTACAGCAGAAGCTCTTAAATTGTGGTTCACAAGTTCCGTTCAGGTGACTCATGAGAAGGTTGCAGAGCAATCAAGAATATGTGTACGTGGACCTGCCCTTGAGACCATTTTGATCAGGGCTGGGTTATCAGGCTAACAATTTTCATAATTTTGTTCTGGCTTCGGTGATTATGTCATTGTGGAAGGGCAGTGGTGGGAGTTGTTTTTTATTTTAAAAATATTCTTATTTAATCCCAAAGCACATCCGTTGCATTGGTAAGGGGAAAAGGTTATTAAAATATGAGTCATGTATGTGCTTTGAATTGTAGAGCAACAATAAAAAAGTTTATTAAGTGGTCTGCCAAGACCTCCAGTAATTTTCAAGTGTTCCATGGGAAAAATAGTTTGAGAACTGCTGCTGTGTAATGGTACTGGAGAAAAAGTCCTGCTTTGCCATTACCTACCCCCCGGTAATATACAGCTCCTATTTTGTCCTGTTTTTCCTTAAAGCAGAAGTGTTTTCGTATTTTTTTTCATTTACGAAAAGATAGCTTAATCCAAGAAATACATTATCAAATATTTATAATACTGATAAAATCAAGAGTTTAAGTACAAGGATACGTATTAAATGACGTAATCTGGGTAGGCTTGCTGAAACAAAACACTTTTTTAACAGGCATCAAAAACAGTACAATGAAGGTGCCTCTTGATACTAATCGTTATGAGTGTGAGTTGCCATTCTGCAGACCTCACGTTTTTTGCAGGGTTAACATCGTACCAACGCAAAATGGCCATAATTAAAAGCCAGAGGCCTGATTTAAAAGGAATGATTCTCTTCCCCCCCACACACACACCTTTGATCACCTTTTTTTTTTTTACTCCCATTCAAATACTGACAATACCAGGGCTTAGAAGGAAAGAGGTTACATAGGATTTGGGATTTGTAAACCTTTGACAGCACAAGAGGTTGGTGTTCAAGACTCTTCCACACTTCTGCTTGTCCTGAGCCTAGAAAGCACGAGTCTGAGTAGTTTTCTGTTTGTCCCATGCTTTCTAAGCACGAGTCTCAGCAGTTTTGCCCTTGTCCCATTGCTTTCCCCTGGAAAACTCGCTCTTTAGCGCTAAATTGGAGCAAATTGCAATCTGCAGATGGGTGTATTATCGACAAGCGGTATAATAGGGTGTGGTGCTGGCTTTGACTGGTGAACTTGCGCAGCGCTGTGGAGTGATGCATGGAGAAACAAAAAAAAGATATTTTCTTTTTTCTTTTTTTTTTTTTATAAGATTTTTATTAAGATTTTTACATTACAAAAAATAAAAACAAACAGAAAAAGAAAAAAGAGAAAAAGAAAAAAAAACCTTTCCATCACATTATTTTTCATTTACTTGTTTCTTGGACCTCCTCATACCTCTCTTTTTTGTATTCTAATTCACTTTATTAACTCAGCAATTTGTTTCCCTCTTTATTCTACCCAAATCCTTGTTCTTAAATTGTTACGTTCTTAATGTTTTACTTTTATAAACCCATTTTTTTTCCATATTCTTTTAACTCATTACAGCTAGAAATCTCTTAATTTTAATCCAACATTATTCTAAAATTCATTAATTTTACAATATTTCTGTAAATACTCTTTAAATTTCTTCCAATCTTCTTCCACCGACTCTTCCCTCTGGTCTCGGATCCTGCCGGTCATTTCCGCCAATTCCATATAGTCCATCACCTTCATCTGCCATTCTTCCAGAGTGGGTAAATCTTGTGTCTTCCAATATTTTGCAATAAGTATTCTTGCTGCTGTTGTGGCGTACATAAAGAAAGTTCTATCCTTCTTTAACACCAATTGATCAACCATGCCCAGGAGAAAGGCCTCTGGTTTCTTCAAGAAAGTATATTTAAATATTTTTTTCAATTCATTATATATCATCTCCCAGAAGGCCTTAATCCTTGGGCACGTCCACCAAAGGTGAAAAAATGTGCCTTCATTTTCTTTGCATTTCCAACATTTATTATCGGGCAAGTGATAAATTTTTGCAAGCTTGACCGGGGTCATGTACCACCTATAAATCATTTTCATAATATTCTCTCTTAAGGCACTACATGCCGTAAATTTCATACCTGTGGTCCATAACTGTTCCCAGTCAGCAAACATTATATCATGTCCAACATCTTGTGCCCATTTAATCATTGCAGATTTAACCATTTCATCCTGCGTATTCCATTTTAACAGCAAGTTATACATTCTTGAAAGTATCTTAGTTTTGGGATCTAGCAACTCTGTTTCTAATTTTGATTTTTCCACCTGGAAGCCAATTTTCTTGTCCAAATTATATGCCTCCATTATCTGATAATAATGGAGCCAATCTCGCACTTTGTTCTTTAGTTTCTCAAAACTCTGCAATTTTAATCTATCTCCATCTTGTTCCAAAATTTCCCAATATTTCGGCCATTTAGCCTCCATATTAAGCTTTTTCTGAGCTTTCGCTTCCATCGGTGACAGCCACCTTGGGGTTTTATTCTCCAATAAGTCTTTATACCTTATCCAAACATTAAACAATGCTTTCCTAACAATATGATTTTTGAATGCTTTATGGGCTTTGACCTTATCATACCACAGATAAGCATGCCATCCAAATACATTATTGAACCCTTCCAAGTCCAAGATGTCTGTGTTTTCAAGAAGTAGCCATTCTTTCAGCCAGCAGAAAGCTGCTGATTCATAATAAAGTTTAAGGTCCGGCAGGGCAAATCCACCTCTTTCCTTTGCATCCGTTAATATTTTAAATTTTATTCTAGGCTTCTTGCCCTGCCAGACAAATCTTGAGATATCTCTTTGCCACTTCTTGAAACAATCCATCTTGTCCACAATTTGTAATGCCTGAAACAAAAACAGCATTCTCGGCAATACATTCATTTTTATAGCTGCGATACGGCCCAGCAAAGAAAGTTTCAGATTTGACCATATTTCTAGATCTTTTTTCACTTCACCCCAGCATTTTTCATAGTTATCTTTAAATAAATTCCCATTTTTTGCTGTCATATTGATCCCCAAGTATTTAACTTTCTTAACCACTGTTAAACCTGTCATATTCTGGAACCTTTCCCTCTCAGTTTGTGTTAAATTTTTCTCTAAAACCTTAGTTTTTGACTTGTTCAATTTAAACCCTGCAACTTGACCAAATTCTTGTATCAACTCTAAAACCCTTTTACCACTAGATTCTGGCTCCTGTAAGGTCAAAACTAAGTCATCTGCGAATGCTCTCAGTTTGTACTGTCTAGCCCCAACCTGTATGCCCTTCACTGACTGGTCCCTTCTAATCATATTTAACAAAACCTCCAGAACCGATATAAAAAGCAATGGGGAAATTGGGCAACCTTGTCGTGTCCCTTTTTCTATTTTAAATTCTTCCGTCACCACATTGTTCACAATTAATTTTGCCTTTTGTTCTGAATATATTGCACTTATACCATTTTCAAAACCCTGGCCTACCCCCATACCCTGTAAATTCTTTTTCATAAAAGTCCAAGAAATGTTGTCGAAGGCTTTCTCCGCATCTACAAATATCAAAACTGCCTTAGTGTTTATATTCTCTTGCAATTTTTCTATAATGTTAATTATATTTCTGACATTATCAGAAAGATGTCTTCCTGGGAGAAAGCCAGCTTGGTCTTTATGTATCACTTCCACTAACACCTTTTTTAGTCTTTTTGCTAAAATGTCAGCAAATATTTTATAATCCACATTAAGCAATGATATGGGACGGTAGTTCTTAAGCTGAGTCTTTTCAGTCTCCGTTTTCGGTACAAGTGTAATATATGCTTCTTTCCACGATTCTGGTGCCACTTTCCCCTGCATTATTTCATTACAGACTTCTTTCAAAGGTTGCACTAACCATTCCTTTAAAGATCTATAATATCTGGAAGTCAGTCCATCCGGCCCTGGAGATTTACCCAATTGCGTATTTTGGATGGCACCTTCTATCTCCTGTTCAGTTATTTTATCACTTAACATTAGTTTGTTTTCTTGAGAGATTTTTTGTAATCCATTTTTCACCAAAAATTGGTCCAAATCAATTTCTCTCTGTGGCCCTTGTGTATATAATTGTTTAAAATACCTCTGGAAACAGTTTCTAATTTCAGCTGGGTTCTGTATATTCCTTCCTTCCACTTCTAAGTTTATGATTGTGTTTTGTTTTTGTCTTTTTTTCATTTGCCAAGCCAGGAGTTTCCCACACTTATTGGCTGACTCGAATGTCTTTTGTCTCATTTGTTTGATTTTCCATTCAATCTCTTGATTCATCATTTTCATGAGTTCCACTTGATATAACTTTATTTCTCTCAATATCTCCTGTGACTTAGGTTTAACTCTCAATTTTTTTTCACCTTCTTTTATTTTCTCCAAAATTTTTTCCCTCTTCTCATTTTGGATTCTCTTTTTTAAAGCATTCTGTTGTATCAAGAACCCTCTCATCACCGCCTTACTAGCATCCCAGATTACTCTTTTTTCCACGTCAGAATTCATATTTATCTCAAAATAGTCTCTCAAGGTTTTTTGGGCCTTCTTTACAATTTCTTCATCTCTAAATAAGGTGTCATTCATCCTCCATCTGAAGGAGCCAGTTGATATCAATTTCATCTCCATTTTAACAGCATTATGGTCAGAGCAGGTTTTAGGGCAGATTTCCACTTTCTTAATCTTTGGTGCCATACCTCTAGTTACCCATATTTGGTCGATTCTAGTCCATGTCATTTTGGCTTCAGAAAAGAAGGTTCCCTCCTTAGCCAAGGGGTTCCTTATTCTCCAAATGTCCACTAAATCCAAGTTGTCTGTCATCTCAAAAAAGGTCTTCGGTAGTCTACCATCCTTGGTGACTACCTGCTTTTGTGCCTTATCCATATGTGTAGATACCACTCCATTCATATCTCCCAGCAAAACGAGATTGTAATCCATATAGTCCATCAGGGTCTCGTGCAACCTTTTAAAAAATTCAGATTTCCCCTCATTTGGAGCATAAACGCCAACTATCAAAAATTTCTCTCCCTGTATTTGAATTTCCACTGCCACAATTCTTCCTTGGTCATCTTTAAATATGAATTTCGGTTGCAATCTTTCTTTTATATATATAACAACTCCTCTTTTTTTCACTTTATCCGATGAAATAAACTCCTGACCAAGTCTTTTGTTGACCAACAATTTCCTGTGTGATCTTGTTATATGAGTTTCTTGTAAACAAATCAAGTCCAATTGCTCCTTTTTTAATAAATGAAATACAGATCTCCTCTTCTGAGGGGAATTTAGACCATTACAATTCCAGCTTAATAGTTGCAGAGCCATGATGTAGGTACTATGCTTCTCCTCCCACTGCACCCAGTGCCTGTTCCTGGTCAGTTGGTGGTACCACCTTCTTCAGCCGCTCTTTTAACTCAGGAGGAAGATCTGGTATATCCAAGGTTTCACTTACAAGTGATCTTAGCTCTCCTTGAACTTTCTTCTGCAGATCTTCTCCGTGGTCTCTCCAAAATTTTGTTTTGTCGTCCTCTGATTTTATTCTTATCTTCTTGCCTTTATAACTGAAAGACAAACCTTGAGGGAATTCCCACCTAAAGAGGATTCCGTTGCTTCTCAACAGAGCAGTCAAGTCCTTATAATTGGACCTAAGGTCCAAAAGATGTTTCGGGATATCCTTAAATAGTTCCACTCTTGACTGATGTATTACCAAGGTTTTCTGGAAATGTAAGCTCAAGATTTTATCCCTCTCCTCTTTAGTTCGAAAGGTAATAAGACAGTCTCTTACTTTGTTCTTTCTCCCTCCTTTCCCCAGTCTAAAGGCACTCACTATCTTGAAACTGTCCTTCTCTAAGTCGGGGTTCCAAAAATCAGCAAATTCTTTTGTAAGGAATTCAATCAGATTATTCTTCTCCAGTTCAGGGATCGCCCTGGCCCTCAAATTTGTCTGTTTCTCTCTCAATTCAAACATAGAGAGAGTTGACTTATGCTCCTGTAGTTGTCTATGTATTGGTGGTATCTTCTCTTCTACCACAGTAGCTGTGTAGGTTGCAATTTCTTTTGCCTCATCAGCTGTCTTTCGTATTGAAGATGATTCCTGGACTAGCCTCTCGATGGTCTCAGTATTTGTATTTACTTTCTGACCCAAGTTATTAATACTTGTGGTATTTTGATTAATACTTGTAGTGTTCTGATCAATTTTATTTGATGCTTCAGCAAGTTGTCTACTTATTTTGTCCAGAGACTCATTTATTCTACTCAGAGCTTGAGCTAAGGCATCATCAGCCGCCATACCTTTAGATTTGGGTTGTACCAATGGTGTTGTTGTTGTTGTTGTTGGCAAACCAGAGGAGCTGGGTACTGAACTTCTCCTCTGCAGTCCAATATCTGTACGCAAAAGTTTCCCAGATCTGGTTGCTTGTTGAGACTCTAATTTGTCTTTCCCATCAGCCATAACCTCCAAATAAAGACCAAGGTCAGTTGCACATTCAAAGTCAAAGTCTTTCAAGGTCGGTCCCACACTCAAAGACAAAGCTTATTTTGAAATGGAAAATTCCTTTAGTCCAGCTGCAGTTGCAGCATTCCAAGTTCCTCTAGGGGGACACAATGTTAACAGGAACCAATAATGTTTCTAAAGTCACTTACTTTCCTTTTCGTCCCCCAGTCTCCAAAGGACAACGTTTTTGCTTTTTTGTTTCAATTTATTTGTAAGATGTTACTTTGAAATCAGGAGAAACCAAACAATAAAAATGTATCTTAATTATATCCTCAAATGCAGAGTTAGTTGTTGCAAGGTAGAGATACTTTCAGCGACAGCACACTTCCCCAAGCAGTATTTACAGTTCACGGCAGCCGGTCTCAGGGGTTTGAGCAGTGGATTTAGCTGCTTTTTCTCTCTCTTTTTACAGGGAAATGCTGTTCAAATCTTTCCCCCCTCCTCTCCCTGCATCAGAGGGGGGTTAAAACTTATTTAATGTTCGGATTGCAAACTTTAACAAAGTCTTTTTAAATTCCTGCTTGCATCTTCATTGCTTTACTTCTTTACAAAAAGCGGGAGGCAGACTTCCTTTTTATACCTCTCCGCCTTCGGTGCCAAATCTTTTAAATCAATTCCTTTAATTGTCGAATTAATCCTACTCACGGATCGTTGGTCTTGGTTTCAATTTTCAAGGAAGAAGGCAGCGCTCTCCGGCAACGGCTTAGCGGCTTCACTCCACGGAACAAGCAGACGACTCACAGCACAGCGCCAATTCCCCGCTCAGCTCCGGGACCCAAAACTGAGCTCCTTTGCCGATTGGGGGGGCGCAAAAAGGTGCCCGCCGAGTCCCACGTCCACAGGCTTCACCCGCCTGTGGTTTATACGGGTCCCCGCTGCGCCGTAGCGGTAAGAACCCCAGTTTCCGCGGAGCCAGTCCCCTCCGTTTAAGGGGAATCAGCCATTTTTCCGAAGCGCCACCCCGGAAGTCCAAAAAAAAAAAAAAAAAGTGTAGTATCTGTTCTTATCAGTAAAAAAAAGATATTTTCAAAGCTGATTGGTTCTTTTCTTTTCTCTTCTCTTCTCTTCTCTTCTCTAACTGTCATCTGGACGAATCTAGACCCCCTGTAGCTCATGTATCTTTTTGGCTTGGTTATTTAACTTAACATGCTGCTATTACTTTCCACCTCTCGCACATCATGACACTCTCTCTCTCTACATTATATATATATATATATATATATATATATATATATATATATATATGACTGTTTTTGCCTGGTTCCTAAAGATAATGTAATGATGGCACCAGGCAAGCCTCCCTAGGGAGAGCATTCCATAAGCAGGGAGCCACCACATTCTCATGTTGCATGTATAGTGCACATGTATAGTGTAAAACACACACGAACTCTCAGGTTGCAGTTCTAACCTCCCTTTATCTGGGAGTGAGCCCTATTGAATTCAGTAGAACTAACTTCTGAGTGCACATGGCTAGGACTGCAATGTAAGGCACTATGTGGCACATATCCTGCCATTTCTGTGAAACCTCCAATGAGGTTAATTCTGATCTGCTGATAACATGTTTACACAGGGCAGCTAGTTTTCTAGGATATCTATATCCCCAAACAACAAACTTTGCTTTTTAAATGGATGCAGGCTTGTCTTTTTTTAAAAAATAATTTTTATTAACTGGCCAATCACATCAAATCAAATCACATCACATAATTCCAAATTACAAAGCCAAATTTTTAAATTTTGTTGGGGGAATCCATACTTCAAGATCCAAAGGGGGATTCAAATCATCTTATTACTGCGTTAATGTCCAAATCAGTCCCAATCAGTCCAGACAAAGTTCATAATTCTATCCAGTCTTATCTTGGTGTTTCTACATCATATCTTGTTCATATAATTTCTATTTTTCCTTTACGATCTCTTCTGTTAGTCTCCTTAAGCCGATAAGCAAAATAATAATCCTGTGTGGATTTTCCGTTCCTCCACTAAGTCCAGATGGTTTCCATATATCTCCTTCGTAGATAGCATCGCTCTTTCCATCATAAATTTGGCATTTGTCGCTCTTAAGTCCCACCGAGGAGTTGATCCACGATATGTAAACAACTCTATTTCTCTCTTTCTCCTCCCAGACCCAAGAGCTCCAACAATGCCTCCCAAAATGGCGACGGCATTTTTAACTGCGTCATTCCAAAACTCCTAGCTTTCCAGCTTCATCTTGAAACATTGCTTTGGTTCGAAAGTTTATCTCCACACAGCCTTAAATCCACAGCTTAAGTCCTTAGTTTCTGACTCATTAGGGGAGGGGATTCTTGTTAAATCACATAAGAAAAAGGAAGGCAGGTTTTTTCCCCCCTCAGTCATTTGTCGTACCGTATCTTGACGTATCTTCTCATATTTTATTCTTGTCTTGTTATCAGAGATCTCTTCTGTCAGCAGTCTTTACTCCCCTTTTTCCTTGAAGCATGTGCAATTTATCTCGTCCAAATTGTTTCTTTTGAAGATGCTTGCAACTGGACGGCGTCCAGGAGTGCCGGAATCCCACAGGAGGGCTTTGTGCCTAGTGCCCCCACCCCCACAAATTCGGGGGTGGTATAGGGCACAGCAGGCAAGGGCCGTCCCCCCCACAATCCTGGGGAGGTTAAGGAGGCTAATTACCCCCATCATAGCCTCCAAATTACCTCGTGTGGGTCGGAGAGATGTTATTGTCAGCCATCTTCCGATGCGCCACCTAGTGGCCCCCCCGGATGCAGGCTTGTCTGTTGGAGAATGAATGAATACCGCAAGGGGAGAAGGACCTTCAGTACAATGTGGTTGGGGAAGAGGTCCTTAGGCAGCGATAAGAGTCTTTATGCAAGAAGGGTATTGAAAGTATATATGTACCTTGTTTTCACTGGGGAAACACTGAGGCGTATGGAATACCAGTGGTTTTGTCCTGAATTAGCCGTGTGAAAAGCACTTGTAAAGTACTTTAATACTGAAGTTAATGTTGGAGTAAATTACTTCTGTTAGACTGTGTGTGTAAATGTGCTCCCTTTTACAACCGTCCTGTTTGCTGTAGATAAGTTGACCTTTATTAAGCCTTAACCACTCTTATTCATATAAACTGTAGAGAGGTAATTCAATTATGTGTTGGTAGATATGGAAGGAGAACTGACAAGTTATATTTTGAGCTGTTAATATATTACAAGTGGAGTTTGATATGGCAGTCCTCTGGATGGGGTCGATAATGTTTAAGAACGAGGGCCGCACAGTCTTAGAACTTCTCCCCAGAGAGATTCATCTGACATCTGCCCTTACGACCTTTTTGGGAGCACAAAGTCCTCTTCTTTCCCCTCTCAAGTTTTTTAGGTACAACTTTCTTTTTTCTCTGCTTCTTTTTTGGTAGTGCATTGGTTTATTTTGCTTGTATTTGCATTTTATTTATTTTTTATTCATATAAACCGTCTTGGGAATATGATTGAAGGTAAAAAAATACTTATAAATCAGAGGTGGGGAACTTTCCTTTCAGCCCAAGGGCTGTGTTCCCTCATGAGCAACATTCCAGGACACACATGAGAGTGGCTTTTGCCAGGTCAGAGGAAGAAAGATGGTGGGGAAATGGACATCAGTTTCTTTTACCTTTGTACATTAAGCGACCTTCCAGCAGAGATTTCACACACACACGGATCTCTCCATCCACACAAGCAAAAGGCAATTCAAGGATACCTTCTAGTCTGGGGAAAGCTTTTGAGAAATACACACAGAGCAGGGCTGGTGGGGGATGTGGCCTGAGGTGGAGCGTGGCCTTAGGGAGAGTCCTGATCACTGGAGAAAGAGAAAGCCCTGGAGGGTCCGCCATGCACACTGCGAATCAGTCAATCAATACCTATAAATCAATTGTAGTTCAGCTCCTGCCGTGCTGGATAATCTAAGAGCCTAGTACAGGTATTGCTGTACTACAAGTACCACAATCCCTGGCCATGGGCCGTGTTGCTGGGACTGATGGGAGATGTAGTTCAGCAACATCTGGAGGCCCCAATGTTCCCCACATCTGGTCTTCTATATGAAAAGGGTATCTATCCTGCGGGGTACTGAAAAATTGAGGCTAGCATCAAAGGGGTGACTATTTTGGCTCCAAGACTTTGCATCCAATTTGTTCATGCATTAATTGAATCTCCATGTTCCATAGCTCACTGTCTCATGTCATAATCCTCTCTGTGAATCTGGAACAGAAATCCTATGTGGTCAAAGGTCTAGAGTCTTCATTGTGAATGTAGCTCTTAAGATGTGGCTTCACATCCCTGTTGTGCTATAATATTCCTAGATGGCCAGCTGGGCAAGTTGTGACTTCTTCTCAGTCCCATCTATTGTGACTCTAAATCACAGAGCTGAACTCCTTGGAGGAAAGGTGAAGTGCAGGCTTAAATGAACAAGCAAATAAATACATTGGGTATGTTTTAAATTGCTTCCACAGGAAAATATCAAGTAAGCCCAGGGTTCTCGAAGGATAGTCACTGAATATTAGTGCTATGATACTGCAGAAGCAGCTGGCTTCATCCAATTCCTGGCATGCCAGTTGTCTTGGCTGTTATACTTAGCAGATGGGTAAGACTTGAAAGATTGAAGATTATTGGTTTCCACGTCAAGGGCCAAATGTTTCATAGGGAGTAAATTATAATTCACTTCTGAGAAGAAAGGCTTAAGTAAAAGCATTGCAGAATTGTAGCCATTCATTTTCTGGTGCAGAATGGACGCCATTTCAGATTTCGATAGACTAGGTGACAGCGAATTACTTGCCTCTTTTGAAATGCTTTGTAATGCAGTACCGGAGCCCATTTAATGAGATTGAAAGCAATTGCTTCAGATTAATGGCTCTGAAAGCAGCCAGAATCTTTTGGGAGGGAATGGGAAAGAAGTATGTATCTCATGTCCAACCAGCGAAGAACCTGGTTTTTCATAGCCTCTCGCCATGCTTTTTTTCAGCTGGAACTCAGTTCCAGCACCTCTCAGGTAGGTGCCATTGCCATTATAAGAGAACAAGGGAGGCGTTTGTGGTGAGTTCCGGCACCTCTTTTTCTAGAAAAATAGCACTGCTGTGAACCAAGCAGTTCCCACAACTATGGGGAACTGGGACGAGGAGACTGGATGTAGTTCCTAAATCCTGTTGTTGTTGTTGTTTAGTCGTTTAGTCGTGTCCGACTCTTTGTGACCCCATGGACCAGAGCACGCCAGGCACTCCTGTCTTCCACTGCCTCCCGCAGTTTGGTCAAACTCAACTAAAGCCTACACTCAACTAGTTCCCAGTGTAATTAGAATGCAGGTGCAGCTCCAAAAACGGCAGTCTCTTTCAGCCTTAGAGTCAAGGGACCACAGTAGCCCCTGCAGTGTGTTCAGCTCCTTATGATTCCAGTGGAATTAGGAGAAGGGCTACAGCTGAGGGACACAGCATCTGCTTTGCATGCAGAAGGTCCCAAGTTCAATCCTCAACATTTTCAGGTAGGGATGATAGAGACTTCCTCTGTGAACTCCTGGAGAGTCAATGCCAGTCGGTGTAGATAGTACTGAACTAGATGGAACAATGGTCTGATTCTGTATAAGGCAGCTTCCTATGTTGGTGTGAGGTGGAGAGCGGGACCATGCTCACTGGCCCTGCCCACCTCCGTTGCGTCCCCCTCCATTGTGTCCCTCTTGCCACATTGTAATTCACTGACTGAATTTCTATTGTTTCCCAATAAACACAACACAAAACACTAATAACTTCTGAAGCAGAGAGCCTGCTCTATGCATGGAGGCTCCCTGTGTGACGTAGGACCTTGAGCCCTAGTGACCAGTGTGGCAACAAGGCCCCTCACTCTTGAGGACTGCAACGGGCCTTTTGCCGTTAATGGCATCCAGAATGCCAGTGTGCTAACACTACCTTTGAAGGCTCTTGTTGCAGTTTTGGAGTTCCTTTTCTTGCATCATCTGGAAGGCTGTAACATTTCTCCCTTTCCTTGCAGAGCATTTCACCAACAGAAAGGCTGGGTGAGGAGTCGTCTCTTACTTCCTGAGTCCTTCTCCTTGTCTCTCTTAAATCGCCCAGTTTCCAAGACTGCTCCTGGCTTTACTCCAAAGCAAGAGATCTGGGTGTGTTTTTTTAGGCCCATGCATCCTCAGTCACTCGCAGCTGACTCCTTCTCTTCCAGCTGGCATGGGAAGAAACTCAAGATCTGTTTTGCAGCTCTTAAGATTGCTTCCCTTTCCAAAACTGAGTTATTGAAAGAAGCAGCTCACATGTAACTCTTCTTTCTCCCCCTCCATTCTCAAAAAGACAGAACATGCTCTTTTGAATGTTATGTTACTTGGTAGAACACCACGTTTTGGTAGACCAGAGTCACTGGTGCTTCCTGCCAGAACCAGGACATTCATTTGTACCTCCTTTACAGTGGTAAGGAGCATACAGGGACAGGCGTTCTCCATTCTGGCGCTCAGTGTTGGCATATGAGCACCAAGCCCACTAATTGATGGCTTTTCATCACCAGGAAAAACCCTGACCTCTCCATGAAGCTTTCCTGAGCTTGCTTTGAATGGCTGTGTTGTTTTTAAACTATGGCATGTTTAGCACTCGAGCGAAAAAGGCCTGTGATTCTAATCCCAGTGGGGCTGCCACTGAATTGGAGCTATCCTTCCTGCCCCGTGACTGCGGTGCCTCAAATGAAACCCAAGTGTGCTGTGTCCTGCGATCCATGTCAAATGCACATTGCGATAATCTTACCCTACCTTTTGAGTTCCCCAAAGCATCTCTCCCAAATTATGCATCGTGACCTCCGTTGCGGTGTATTATAATGTGGCCAGTTAAGCTCATAATAAGGTACGGCAGTTGTGAGTTGTAAATTGTGTGCTCTTTGTAGTCAGCACATTAAACGCTAGCCGCTCACTCTGCCTACGACAGTGTGTTCATTGGGGAACAGAAATAGCACAGGGGAAGCGATAAACAAAGAGATTTTACTGGTTTGATTTACCTTTGTACCATTTACTCTAAGGTGAGAAAGTCCTATTAGCATTGGAAATAGCACAATAGTACACTGAAACTGCAAGGCTGTGTTTATTTTTTCCCACTGTAATGAGTGTGGTAGTTCCTTACTTGTCTCCATCAAGGAGGATTACAGGCACTGTTCAATTATAAATGATACATGCAGTGTTCTGCCCAGTCTTTCCTGAGAATCTTTTTCTTTTCTTTTCGAATGCTAAAAGCTGTGCTCTTGTGGATGGCTAGATGGTTGCAGTTCCACCTTTGAGCAGATTTGCTGAGCAAGGAGTAACGCTCAGGGTATGAATGATCTTTTTATGTGCGATGGCTACTGCATATGTCAAATGTGCAGTTGGCTCCTTGTAGTGATGAGTGAATATGAAACAAGTAATGGATCAAGAAGAAGAAAAGCTTTGTGTTATAATAGTTTTTTAATGTATTCTTTATTGAACGGGGGGGGGGGGGATCTCAGCTGCCTTCTCCACACAAGCTCTCTCAGAACTGGAGATGGATGGATCAGTCTGTTTCCAGTCTGTGTCAGTTTTCCACGTGTGTTTATTCATAAGTCTGTTCTGCATTAATTTTCAAAACTTGTCAAAAAGTGAGTACAGTACGAAAATTAGTATTTAAAGATGCATTCTAAAATGTCTATTTTATCACGAAATGCATAATTAAATACCTATGGTATTGTTATTATATTTATTTATAGCCCACCTTTTCTTCAAGCTGGGACTCAAGGCAGCTTACAGATACAAATACAAACCACAGATAAAATACAGAAAAACTAAAAACTTATAGCAGATCATCATTAAAAAGTAATTAAACCCGGATAGAATTAAAACAATATAAAAATAAATCGAAAACAAAAGCAACAAATGCATCACAGCACCATATAAAGCCCTTTCCTTCAAAAGACCAGTCAGTTCCCAAAGGCCTGTTGAAAATAAAATGGTCTTCTGTCTGCAGAAGAACAACAAGGAGGACAACTTAAAAATGTGGACCAAACAAAATTCTGTTCTACCCGCACCTAGAGCTATGATGGTTTACTGGCTGTTATGGCATTGCAGTTAAAAGCAAAAGCACTAAATGTGACAAGTGATGCAGGCAAAACTGGCTTCTGCAATATTTCCAGGGTACGAGGAATCATAAGGAATGTGCACCAGCATTCTGCAAAAAGCCTCTTGCTATCTAGTGCAGCTGTAATCATGGAACTCACTCACAGTGTGATTCTATATCAACTGTTAAGATGTTGGTCCTGCACCCAAAAGGCAAGCCTACCTCTTACTTTCAGTAGATTTATTTGCAACTCATCCAGCTGTTGTTATTCATTTCTCTCTGACTTCATTTCCATGCCTTTTCTTTGTACTGTATAGGTCTGCCACACATCAGAAGTGCGAAAAACACTTTTTGGAGGCAGGAAAGTGAGTGTGAGAGCCACAAAAAGTCACTAGGCTAGTTGTAAGCTGTGTCCGAGACTATCTCTAATTCTCTTTTCTGCCATCTGTCATGGACATAATGAGGAAGAATCAGTAAAATCAGTGGCATCCTTGAACATCCAGTATGTTACAGGCCACCCGCAATCTCTACTGAGCAATGTCAAGATTCCAGGGTGTTCCAGGCACTCACCCAGGGCTTGTGTTTCCTTTGGAATGAAGCACAACAATGGTGTCTTTATTATAAATGGTTTTATTTACACATTTATACAGCCTGAGTCTACATGGAGGGATTTCCAGCATGCACATCTCAATGAGATTCTTTGCTTCTCTCTTAGGAACAGTAGGCTTAGGTCTGCAAACAGAGAAACCAGCCATGCTCCTGTCCCTTTGTTGCAGCCTGTTCCAGCCAGCCCACATGACTTCTGCCCTCCTCCTCCTCCTCCCGAGAAACCCTTGCCAAATGCAACTTCCCCTTCTGCTTACATCATCGCCCACTGTAATGCTGGCAACCTCCTGCTCTGTGCCCAGCAGGGACTTCTGCCTTACGGGTGGCCTCTATTGATGGGTTACCAACTGGCCATTTCAGCTTTGTTTCTTAATAGCTTGTTGTTGTTGTTGTTTAGTCGTTTAGTCGTGTCCGACTCTTCTTGACCCCATGGACCAGAGCACGCCAGGCACTTCTGTCTTCCACTGCCTCCCGCAGTTTGGTCAAACTCATGCTGGTAGCTTCGAGAACACTGCCCAACCATCTCGTCCTCTGTCGTCCCCTTCTCCTTGCGCCCTCCATCTTTCCCAACATCAGGGTCTTTTCCAGGGAGTCTTTTCTTCTCATGAAGTGACCAAAGTATTGGAGCCTCAGCTTCAGGATCTGTCCTTCCAGTGAGCACTCAGGGCTGATTTCCTTAAGAATGGATAGGTTTGATATTCTTGCAGTCCATGGGACTCTCAAGAGTCTCCTCCAGCACCATAATTCAAAAGCATCAATTCGTAATTAATAGCTTAGTCCCAGCCAGATACATCAAGCTGGCTGGTATGTTATTCTAAATTCAATCAAACCTTGATTAATCCTAACTTTTACTAATTCCATAAATTATGGGTGCCCCATAAACTCTGGCGCCTGAAAACATAACAAGTAGTTAGAGTACAAGTCCTTGTGGCTGAGCTACATATTACACATACAGTGGTACCTCGGGTTAAGTACTTAATTCATTCCGGAGGTCCATTCTTAACCTGAAACTGTTCTTAACCTGAAGCACCACTTTAGCTAATGGGGCCTCCTGCTGCCGCCGTGCTGCCAGAGCATGATTTCTGTTCTCATCCTGAAGCAAAGTTCTTAACCCGAGGTAATATTTCTGGGTTAGCGGAGTCTGTAACATGAAGCGTATGTAACCTGAAGCGTATGTAACCTGAGGTACCACTGTATTATGCACATCAAAATTTCTGGAACCAGGGTTTAACCATTGCCTCACCCACAATTGTCCATTATTTGGCTCTCCTTCAAGGCACATAACTTTTGTATGTTTCCAGGACCACTGAGTCAGACCTTTGGCTCATCTAGCTCATTGTTGATCATACCAATTGGCAGCAGCTCTCTGTGGTTTCAGGCAGGGAGTCTCTCCTGGAGATGCCAGGGATTGAACCTGGGACCTTCTGCATGCAAAGCAGATGTTCTACCGCTGAGCTACAGCCCCCCTCTTAACCTAGGTCTGGATTCCCTTGGGGAGGGGAACAACTTCAAGAGGGTACAAGTTATTGTGAGAAAGCAGAAGGGTGGATCATGGGTTCAAAACTCCTGCTCCTGAAGGCACTTAGTTGCAGACATGTTTTTGCACTATTTATTAGACCCACTGTGGCTAATGCATTCTGTGGAAGGTCAGTTCAGGCTCCTCTGAACCCTTTCTGAAAGTAAAGCGAGTACAATTATTTCGATTTATCCAGTTTGCATTATCATAATTGTGTTAATTTTTATCCGGCTTGCATCAGTTTGTCATAATTGTGTTAATTTTTAATTAACCCACCAGCAGCCCTGAGTGCCTTCCCATAGTGTGTACATACAAGAAGCACCCCCCCCCCCAAGGAATCTCCTGTGGAATGCTAATGAGTCCGCGGAAGGAGGAGAGGAAAACAGGGTTTCTAAGTAAAAACCAGCTTTTCCCCATTTTGAGCACAATGTATCCACAAATCCCTTTGTGTACACGAGCAATCCCCTCAGTTGAAATGAACGAGAATTCCTGTTTGTATGGGAACTTGCTTGGGGGTCATCCTATAGATTGGAGTTTGGCCTAGGGCACCTTCTCAGTTTTGACCATTAACGCATATATCCAAATAATTGGATTTCTTGACAGATGCACGTGCTAACGGGCATTTTTCACATGTACCTCCTGGGGGCATTGGCAAACATTGTAGTGGAAGGTTGAAATGTGAAATAAGATGGTCTTATAGTTTGGATAGGAACCCTTTCTGTGAGGTTTACAGCACCATCGCCACAGGCCACGGACTGGTCGTTGACATTTGCAAGTGCAGAGCGATATATGTAAACCCTCTGCTACAAAAAACATAAGTAGAAATTAATTGTCTCTGAAATTGCCATGTTGCAGATGATTCTTAGACCTTTTCTAGGCATTCATCTGCCCCAGTCAGATTATCCCCTCCACACCACAGGGCCAGCAGACACCACCTGCCCTTTGGGAAGAAAGATGAAAATGAAGGAGGGAGGCAAGGACAACATCAGGGCCTGCCTCAGTTGAACTGTCCCTTCTCTAACTTTACAGGGCTAGCTTGACTCTTTATGGCATTTATTTGTTTTAGTAATTTTACCTTGTAAACGGCCTTGAGCACCTGGGCACAAAGGTGGCATATAAAAGACATAATAAAATCTGCAGAAGATGAAGTAAATAAAAGTTTTCCGTTCTATCAAGGACTCGTCCACCTCACTTGCAATTCAGAAGAACTTCGTTGTCTTCAGTTGACCTCCATGTTTTATGCCTTTAAGTCTCTTGCCTGGAAAAAAGTGGCTGCTCTTTGATCACTTGATATTTCTATATTTATCTAAGACATTTTTATCTGTGGCAGTGAAAGAAGCAAGTGTAGAGCTATCAACTATTCGTTCCTCCCACCCCCTTCCCAGGTTATGATGATATTTCTAATGTGTTAATGCCTTCTGAAGACTTTCTTGTGATTTAGTCTCTGTCACCTATTTTATTATATTATAAATCTTAAGTGCTCATTGTTTGGTGAAGACCTGTTTTAAATATAAAGACTAAGCAGCTTCCTAGATAGCATCTTTCCTCTCCTTTAGAAGATTAAATTGAGACTCTTCTTCTGCCTGATGCCAGAATAGATTTAACCAATCATGTATTATTTACATGTAGGTCAATCAGAGGGACAATCCTGCACTGGAGCCTATTATCCACGGGTTGAAGGGTGTCGTACATCATGGTAAGTAGCTGCTTAAATTTACCTTTTGCTGGGAAGAGTAGAAGCCCTGGAATATTGCCCTTAATGGAATGGGTCACCCTTTCAAAGGACATGTTGAGGTGTATATTTTTCATCCCCTGATGTTTAAGGGCACTGAAGCTATTATTTGGTTTGTATGAAACCCAAAGTCATTTGTTACCTGGAAATAGGTTTGGACTGACATCCTTTTCTTAAAAAGTGTCTTTTTTTAGTTGGAACTTTGGAATATGTTTATCATAAATCGTTCTTTAAAAGCAAGCCAGTCAATAGATAGGTGTGTTACTACTTTGGTTGTCGTTTTATTCCTGCAGCTAATTTTCTGTTTGCTTTCTGGAAATTCATTCCCCCTCTAAAAGTTTTCTGTTTGTTTATAAATTGTTTGTCTTTCAAATTTAGGGAGATGATAATGAAACAGAAAATTAACTATCTGTGAAAATTAATTAAAGTTTGCAGCAAGAAAACGTCTTCTATCACTGACATAAATGTGATCGTTCAGCTATTCTGATGCACATAAACCTATTATCCTTGAATTTATAACGGGGTAGTGAAATAAATAAATCTTAAATTTTTGAAGAAGTTTTTATTGAGAAATTTTTCCGAAGCCTTATCACCAGTAATGCACCATTAGCAATTACAGAGAAGCAGTCTAATTTCAAAAGCAGCCATGTCAGATTTTTAATGTAATGATTTGTAAAAGTTTTAATAATCTCATTATAATTCACAAGGCATCTGCAGAAACAGAGTTAGGTACCCTAATAAATCTCTGTTCAGTCTATAAAACATCTTCACACCTTTTTCTAGGGGATTGTCTTTAGACATTAGCTAGAGCTGTGGAGCTTAACAAACATTTTTTTTCTCTTGACTGGAAACCTAAAACCAGTTGACAGTGTTAGATTAAAACAAATAGGATTCTGGATTAATTTCTCTGCTTTCAGAGTCATTTAATGTTGCAGCTGTGAATGCCAATAAATCTAGAGAAAGTGAAAAATAGGGGTTAAACAATAACACACCACGAAGTCCTTCATTTAAGGAATTTTCCATACGCTTGTTGCCATTTATAAATTGTAGTCTTCAGCTGTGAAGTAAAAACTACACACTGAGATGAAAACCATGTTGTTTTCTGCAGAAATAGATGTTATTATCTAGTTCCCACTGGGCAACAGAAGACTCTGGCGCACCAAAAAAAAGAAAGAAAGAACGAACGAAAGAGTGAATTGGGCTATTGTGGTGATTACGTAATTTGACACTGCAGTCAAACCTAGCATTTAAGTGACCTGGAATATTTTGTAGTCTTTCATCCTACCTGCTCTGTATTTCAAGGTCTCAACCCCCTCAAAGATGATTGAAACTATCCCATTCCATTTCCATCTGCTGCTGGAATACCTGCTGGCGCCTAATCATACTTGTATCTTGCAGGTATACTTCATCCCTTCAAAAATAGAATATTGTCTGGTACATAGAGATATCATTCCCTGGCATGCCTTTCCCTCCCCACATAATAATGATTTTTCAGTCCTGCACACCGCACAATCTAGGTGGGCAAGAGATGTATATTTTGCTTCCTTCTCAACAGGGGTTCACATTTCAAGTGGGGGAAATGAGCAGGTGTGTTGGGGAAAACCTGCCTCCTCATAAGAATCTGAAAATGAGAAAGAATGAAATTCTCAATTTCGTCCACCATAACAGGGGTGTTGAAGGTTTTTGGGTGGGTGGAGGTATAAACAGGGCAGGATGCATCCTTGTTTGCTAAAGCAAAAAATCTTTGTTCCTTCACTTGGGTGATGGTGGAGCTCTGTGATACAGTGATCAGCTGTTGCGCAAACAAGTTCTATAATAAATGGAAAAGCTTGCAGCTAAGGTGTTGGTTCGTTAGCTCAAAGCAGCATGGGAAATTCAGCTCCTCTTGCTGCGCCAATCTCTTGCTTCTTGGCCTTACTTCTCACCTTAGTTGCCAGGTTACCATTTTGTGGTGACAGTAGTAACCACAGCTGTCAAAAACTCCCTTCCCCAAACATCTTAAACTTTAAAGAACCTGTGACCCTCCAGTTGCTACATCTACCATCATCCCTACCATTGAGCATTTTGACTGGTGCTGATGGGAGTTGGACTCTGAACTACATTTGATGGGCCACAGGTTTCCCAAGTCTGGAATAAACAGCCTCACCCATGTGCTGTTTATATAGCATGCCTTTAATCAGAATGTGCATGAAACCCTTGTCGGTACCAGCAGATGGTGAAAATCTTGCAGCCATCTCCTCATGTCAAAGTTTTCTCACTTTCCCGTGTCCTTCCAGTGATTAGCAAAGATGTGTAATGTCAGAAACAACATTCTGCAGGAGTATAAACTATCTAGGCTGGAGATATCGTCAGGGATTTGAATTACAGGCTAATTTGATGGAACATAAATAATTGTGCCCTTCACACTGTCACCAGCTTAGTAATGATGATAGAGAAATGTCAACATAAAAAATCAATGCAGAATTTGCTGCTGTTGGTTTTTTTCTTTTTTTTCTTTTTTCTTGGTCTCCAAGAATTAGTTTCCTAGAATCCTAATGTTGCAGAAAGTTTTCTTTTACCAGAAGTACTATAGAAAATGCTATTGAAGAAAAATACACTGTATGCCAAACATCCTAGCAGCGTTGGGATAAAGAGGAACGCTTGCAAGGTTTCTTCCATGTTTTCCTGCCCTCAGGCAGGTACTGCAGCTATTTCCAGTTCTAAGCAATTTATCCCCATAAAACAAAAGGGGGGGAGGGCGGGAGAGAAGCAGCTTCTGATTTCAGACTTCTTTACATCTGAATGGCCTTCCTTCTTCAACACTGTCTTATCAGCTTCTCTGTGTTCTGCTTCTGCACTGTACACCTACTGTTTGTACACTGATAATCGCTGTGGTGCATGCCATAAAACAAAAGTAATCAGACTCCAGATGTTGTTGGACTACAACTCCTAGCATCCCTGACCATTGGGGCCATGTTGGCTACAGCTGACGGGAGTTGCAGTTCAACAACATCTGGAAGGCACCATGAAGTATTGAAGTTGCCCTCATGTGGTATATGCATAGCAGTGAGATGTGGTCAATTGCAGATCTCCAGTGTGTGTCATCATCTGTCAGTGTCAACACATCTTTATGTCTTCCCAATCACACTTTGCAGTGTTCACCAGGAGGTTCAGTGTGTCAGAATCGGCATGAGCAACTGTGATAAAAAGGCAGCAGGATTCATCTGAGTCACTTTTATGCTTTTTACAATATCCACGTCTGAATAAATCATGCTGCCACTTCTTGATCAGCCCTGGGCAGCTCTTCTGGAAAAGTGTAGAACAGTTAATATATCAAGTTGCTGTTCAAATGCAAAACTCTGACCTAGTTAAGCCCAACATTTATTATGGACAGGGCTGACCAAGGTCAGTATCACATCACTGGAAGGCAACCGGATTTGCATAACAGAAGGTGTCAACTTTTGCTGCATCTCCTGACCATCTCCTTTGTGTGAATTTTGCCATGCTTCCATGTTACTACTGGAAGGACAGGCCCACGGGATGGTACAATCCCTGGCCATTTTTGTAGCCCATGGTTCAGTGCCACAATAAACCACATTGAGGTTGATCTGGTTGACTGCGTTGCAGAAGGATCCCATAAGGTGGGCACGAGGAAACGTTCTCCTCCATAGGGGTCAGGTTGTCTCAAGAGGAGAGTGGAGAGGGGACACATACTGGCACTTGGCAGCCAAAATCCAAAGTGGGTAGGATCAGAATACATACAAACACATTGCACACAAATAATTCACATGCACACACCCATTCAGCTTGGCTTCCTCTGTGTGGCACTAGGGAAGGTTAGCCCCTTTATCAACACGCAAAGAGGAAACACAGCAAGCTGGTTATGCACAAATTGATCTTAGGCCCACCACCGTGGCTCCTTTTTTATGGAAAAGAAAACCTTTGTACGACTTCCAAAGCACTCTCATGGTAAACACAGAAAAACTTGGCAGAGCAAGCAAGTGTGATCTCTGATCCAAGTAGCAGATGTGAAAGGAGTTTGACCCACCTGAGTCTTTTTCACCTGCATATCTCAGGAGTCCCTTTATTGTTGTTTTTTCCCCCCAAACCCCCATGACTGGCTTAAGATTAAATGCTCTCCTTATCGAAGAGTTTCCCCCTTTCCCCCGATATTTATTTCTGCCAACATGCCTTTGAAAAGGTATGTGGATGTAACACATGAGAAATAAGCTTTGAAATGTAATCAAGCTCTTGTGGTTCGTGCCAAAGCTGGTGTTTAGGACTGCCTTGAAGGCCTCATTTGGAACAGAAAGATGGGGTACAAATATTGAAGTAAATAAATAGCTTGTTGGTAGGGCTAACTGGCTAATATGCCGTTCTCCCACCCAGCCCTAACTTAGAAACCATGTAGCTTCACAAGTGCATGGAGTTCATGGTATTAGTATAATGCTGAGAGACAAATATGTGTGGTAAAATGGGCCTGCTTCCTGTAACATTCCAGCTGATTATTGTGTAGGCTAGAATCATGGAATCATGTAGGTGGAAGCATCATCTAGTCCAACCCCCTGCAATGACAAATGGCCATTCAACCTCTGCTTAAAAACCTGTGCAGCACCAGTTATGGGAGTCTATTCCACTGCTGGAATTCCACAGCTCTTACTGTTAGAAAGGGCTATATGAAGTACTTGGGGGAACATCCTGTAAACAACAACAACAACTTTATTTATAGCCCGTCCTCCCCAGCCAAGGCCGGGCTCAGAGCGGCTTACAAACAATAATGGGGAATGAGATACAACTGAGAAAGACCACTGCCTTTCTGCCACTCTTTGAACTTATGTCAGAGTGGGTATTTGGAGGAGGCCCTCAAATGATGACCTCAGGATCTTGGCAGACACATCCCCAGTCTATAGAACAGTATGGATTTCCTTTGCTTGAGAGTATTGAAGATCTCCCCAGAAACTAAACTTAGCTCCAAATCTTCTGTCTGTGAGACCAGTTGCTTTGAAAATTATATCCTGTCAGTTCAGGAAACATTCTTTATTACAAATGCATAACGTAATAATTTATTCAGTGAAAATTAGAAGTTTACAGCACAATCCTAACAATGGACTTAATGGAGTTTGCTCCTGGGCAAGTGGGGTTAAGATTGCTCCCCAGGTTTTCTAAATGTATTAATTTCCTTTAAGCAGACAAAGGAGATCCAAAGATGATGATGATGATGATTTATTTGTACCCCACCCATCTGGCTGGGTTTCCCCAGCCACTCTGGGCGGCTTCCAACAAAGATTAAAAATACATGTATCATGTTGGTTGGGTGCAACCTGCCATGGGCATTATTGGGTACTTAACTGCGGTCTTGCTGCTGGTGCAGATATATTTTATTTATAGCTCATCCCATCCAAGTTATAGCTTGCCTAGATCCACCTTGCTCAATCCCTTGCCAACCAAATGCCAAATTGAGTAAAAAGGATTTCTATGTCAGACTGATTGGACCCAGAAGAATGGTGGAAGGAACCAGCTGGGGAACCCTCATTGGAAAACAGCTCAGAGCCTGGGGAGTGTTGGTGGAATGACAATGGGTGGTCAGAGGAAGAAGATGGAGAAGAGGAGGTGTTAGAAGCTGAAAGGGGTAACCGGGCTTCTTGAGCTGGGATAGCTCAAGGACAGAGGAATGTCAAGAATCATGAGCTGAAGCTGGTGAGTGGGAGGAGGGAGGCCACGAGGCAGAGATGGGTCAGGCTGGTGAAGAGTCATAGGTGTCTCCTCCTGCTGCAACAAGTTCCCCTCCTCACTGTCTCCCAGAACCAGGAGAGGCATGAAAAAGGCAGAGGAGAGATTGGTTGCATGCTGGTGCATTCTCCAATTGCTTGGAAAAAGCCCTGGAGGGGAGACAGACTGCTGTGGGGAGGCAGGAACCTTCAATCTCGGCAACTGATTTCATTGACCCACCGGGAATGAGCTGCTGTGCTCAGTAGGCCTGACACGCAGCCAAATCCGTGGAGATTGTGATCTTGCTAATAAAAAGTTAACTCCAACTTTGGACTGTGTGATCACCGACCAGCATGATCTGTGGTGTTATACCACATTCAGAACATGTCTCTAGGCCAGAGTTTCAGAGCTGAAGAGGCAGCCACTGAGGTCCAAAATAGAGTTTTCATTTGCACGAGGGTCTCATTCTTTAATACATAACAGACCTGAGGAGGCCTGAGGCAGATTGTGTCATGGTCCAGTTTACAGGCGGTTGAAGTCCTGGCGGAGGACGTCGGGACTGGGGGCAAGACGGCGGGGTAGGAGCAAGAACGGGAGTCTGGAAGCCAGGAGTCCGAGGGTCAGGAAGCAAGGAGTCAAAAAGTCAGGGTCCGAGGGTTGAGAAGCAAGTAGTCATGAAGTCAAGGGTCCAAGGGGCGAGAAGCAAGGAGTCACGAAGTCAAGGGTCCAAGGGGCGAGAAGCAAGGAGTCACAAAGTCAAGGGTCCAAGGATCAAGAAGCAGGGAGTCAGGAATCCAAGATCCGAGGATCAGGAAGCAAGAAGCCACACACAGCAAGGCAGGCAACATGTTGCTGTGGCAAAGAAAAGAGCTGAAGGGAAATGCTGACCTTATATCCCTTCACGGCTCTTGCCACCAGGTGCAGTGAGTTACCAAGCGGCCATGCCTTGCCTCTCCAGAACAAACTTAGGAAGGCCCCAGTCCTGCGAAGCCCTACTGGTCACAGGGTCTGGCTCCTGCATGCACTCCTGACAGATTGACCCAACCCACCATGTTCTCTGATCAGAATCACCCCCCTCCTTGAAACCTGCAGTAGGGGCCCAGCCATGTCCCTTTTGGCCCTGAGAACATTTTGAGAGCATAAGAGGAATGAATGCCTAGTTCAGCCTTCCACAACCTGCTCTTTGCCAACATCTCCCATCAGCCTCAGCCCGTATAGCTAGATGGTTAAAGGCAATGGGAGTTGTAGTCCAGAGATGATGGAAATGGTTGTGCAGCAAGTTCTGAAGGGTACCAGGTTAGAGAAGGTTGACTTAGCTAGCTTTGCACCAGGTCTTTCAGAGCCTTGTGGGTCACTGCTGCCATCTTGAACAAATCAGTTCAGACACTGGAGCACCAATGTGACATGCCTCTGACAACTCACCCTGTCACAAGGTGGACCACAGCATTAAGTGCTTTCCATAGGTAGTAGCAGTGACCATGAGAAGTGGGAGTGTGAGAGAGAATTAATTTGCTTCCAGGCTCCAGTTTCTTTGTCTTTTGCTGGCTAATTCTCTTGCTCATCCGGCAAAAACAATGATGCATATGACCCCCTTGTCTTTGTACATTTCTCTTCTCCTGTTAATTAAACTCCTTGAGCGTTGTGCTTGAAAAAGATACCAAAAGGTGGATATTAATGTTGTGTGCTTTGTTTTGTTTTTTAAATTCTTGCTTACTAATGCCCCACCTTGAAGTTAAGTACAGTTGCTGTAGGTCATACTAGTTGCTTGTGCTTCTGAGGACAAGAGCTAAAATAACAGCTTAGTCCACTTACACTGGAAGTGTCTCTGTAATTTTATTGTCACATTTTCCTATTTGCTAATGATGCCTCTGCGATACTTATTAATTTTCCTTTAGAAACATTAAAGAAGGCACTTGAAAATAATGCAAGCTTCAGTGCTTTTTGCAAATAACCACAGTTGTGCTAATTAGTAAAAATAAACAGAGGAGAACAAATTCGCACTTGCATTTCAGTGTCCTGATTTTGTGTGGTGTCTTAGTCATGTGTACATATACCAAAACCTGACTTCCCAAAGCCAGTTCTTGATCTGGGGTTATTTGCACCCATTAGCAGCACTCATACTCTTAATTTTTCCACTACTGTGTGTTTTCTATTCATGTCTATTCAGAAGTTTCATTGAGTTCAATGGACCCATGTAAACGTGTATAGGATTGCAGACCTGGGTTGCAACCATCGGGACACTTACTAAATGGGATTCAGTCCCATTTCACTCTGTGAAGCCTGCATTCTAATACAGTGGTAACCTGAAGCGTATGTAACCCGAGGTACCACTGTAGAACAAAGCAATTTGAGATGATGTGTGATGAAGGAAGAAGAGGAGTGTAGGAAACTGCCAAGATGATCCATGTTTCTCCAATATGTGGAAACTTAAGGAGTAGTTCAATGGAAAACTGGGAGATGGATATAGAATTTTGTGTTGCATCCATTGTTGTGGAAAGTTAATTTTAAAAAGGAATTAGTTCTACCTCCAGTTCACCTATTCCAAAAAGGAACTAATTCTGTTCCAGTTCAATTCATAATTCATTCACAAAGTCCTTGGCATCCCTCCCCGCCCCCCCCCCCCGCCCATCCGGTCCTTAGAATTTTACAAACTGCTTTGCTAAAATGTAAAATATACTTAAGAAGCCTAGGAAAACATCAAAGCACACAAGCAGTATAATATTTCTCCCAGCAGTTAAGATCTTTAATCTTAAACAGCAACTTCATTTTTCCGATGGTAAATGTTATTTATTAATTTTATTCAACATCATTTATATACGGCTTGATTGTAAGTGGTTTATAAAGGGCAGTGGCCACAATCAATCCCAGAGTTAAGCGCAACGAAAGCCCAATATATATACTTTATTGAATTAAAATTAAAATGGAATTGAATTAACAATCACCCAAACTTCCACCAGAAAATAAACTTAATTCATGTTCAGTTCACCTGGAAATTATGGGAACTGCCTTGAGGCGTAACAGAGAGATTTTTGAATTAATGCCGTTAGTTCATTCCAAGCATCGCTACACATCAGAGCACATATAAGTAAACCCCTCCCAAAAAACAAAAACAAAAAAACGCTTTCAAAAGGGAAACTTGGGGTACTCTGGTAGCAATCTTTCTTTAAACAATTCTCATACCAAAACTCCATATTTGCTTTTTACACTTGCGGCAGATTAAGTAGTACTTTAGTTGCTCTGTGTGGGCAGCTGAGGTGGCATCTCTCAGAAGGATTCATGAGCATCCAAGGATGCAGAATGTGTCTTTTCTGGATCAAGGCCCTTATGGCAAATCCCATATAGCTGCCTACTATATTCAGGAGATGGAGAAATAGGCATAGTTCTACTCCCAGTGACTTTCTTGGAAGATTAAGGAGATGAAAATTATTCAAATATATGAAGCTGATGTATCAGAGCATTTGCCAAGACAAGAAATCATCCATTTAAAAACGTATTTTAAGTATGGTATACTTTGACTGGCAGCATCTCTTTAATGTCTGTTGTGAATGCCCTTTTCAGCCCTGCTATCTGAATTTTAACTCAGCATACCGGGGGCTGGACCAGGAACACTTGAATGTAAAAGCTGTCTAGCATGTTGAACTATGGTCTCTTCGCCCAAATTTCTTTCAGCATTTATTTAAATTAATTAGCAGGAAACTTCTAGCCCTCATTATTGTATAAAGTTTGAATCTGGCACAGAAATTAATTGTTTTAAGTAATTAGCAGGGAACTTCTAGCCCTCTTATTGTATAAAGCTTGAACCTGGCCCAGAAAAGTGAAGTAAGACGGTTATGAGGCTTTCAAGTATTATTCAAGCAGCAAAAGCGTTCCCCTTTATCACACATTTGTTTGTTTGTTTGATAAAATTTATACACTGCTTGATTTTAGGGGGAAAACCCAAAGCAGTTTACAAAAAAACTAAAGCAATAAAATTATTGCTTAAAAAAAAATTACAACTGTGATTTAAAACATACAGAAGGTTAAAAACACCATAAAATAGACTGGAACAAATTAAAACTCCCACAAATTTTACGTTTTGGTGTACTTACCTTTCCTCCTTTAGTACAGTGGTACCTCGGGTTAAGAACTTAATTCATTCTGGAGGTTTGTTCTTAACCTGAAACCGTTATTAACCTGAGGTACCACTTTAGCTAATGGAGCTCCCGCTGCTGCGCGATTTCCATTCTCCTCCTGAGGGAAAGTTCTTAACCCGAGGTACTATTTCTGGGTTAGCAGAGTCTGTAACCTAAAGCGTCTGTAACCCAAGGTACCACTGTATCTCCTGCAACTGTACCTTCAAAATGTCCGCATGGTGTGAGGTTGTGATTATGCCATCTGGCTGTGCTCCTGGCGTAACCAACCTCAACCCTTTGAGGGGAATGCCAGTATAGTGGCCTTCACCCATAGATCCCAAACACATGAATTGCACATCTACCCCCCCCCCTCGATGTACGAATTGTGGGGTTTCAGGTTACGCATTTAGGGTTCTATAGCTATGCAGGCATGCCCACCAAAGCATGGAAATTGAGTGTGCCAGAGGTGCAGATCCTGCCCCTCCCAATCAGTTTTCCCCCCATATATACGCGTGTCCCAGTTACCAAACAAATGCATTCCATGGAAACAATTCATTAGGCGAACGTTCGCACAAGTCCATGATTTCCATTTCCTATGGAAATATTTATAATCAAGAGATTTGCCTGATCTCTTTCCCCATGGTTTCTTCCTGAAATGGCTGCAGCCAATCAGCAAAAGAGAGACAAAGGAAAAAAAATATTTTGATTCATCCAATCCCCCTCCTTCCCTGCGTGGTTTCTGTTCACAAGTGGCTGCTGCCAATCAGCAAAGTACAAACAGGCAAGGAAATAAGGAAATGGGCAAACGAGTAGTCTTCAAATATCTGAATCAGCTGTGTTAATAGCGAGGTTTGGGTATAATTATTTACATATAGATAAGTTAATTTTTGCATAGCGAGCGAACAGATAGCAGGACCTGTGTGAGTGCACTTTGAATGTCTGCAGGATCTGTACTTCCACTTTCAGGCATTCACTTCTAGTTTACAACAAGTGCTCCAGAAAGCCGATTGTTTAAGCAGTGTCACCAAAACGTCCTCCTGACAGACTGAACATTGCTTTTCAGCTGTCAGAATGTGACCCAGTCACAAAGTGGTACCGGGAAGGGATTAATAACCTCCCGAGCAGGAAAAAGGAATGGGTTTAACATGTCATTCACTTTCGGGAGTTCTTCTTTTTGCCAGAGAGTTATGAACTGGAGCTAGCTGAATCGGAAACCATTTTGAATGTAGGATGAAATATGATCCAGAATAAGCAGGAATGAGGAAAGTGGCAAACTGCTGGATTGTAGGTAGTTGAGCATTAAGGCACAGAGCTTCTTTGTTCCTCTGCCATTTAGCAGTCTCTGCTGCATCTGCTAAGAGGAGTCATCCTAGGGGTACTTGTCTTCGTGATCTGCGCCTTTTGTGCAGAGGAAACTGGCTAGAGTCCATCCTCATCTGTAACCAACCAGCAGCCTTGTGGTTTCTCTACAGTTGGCACAGCTTTCAGAGAGCAGTTGCCTTGGAAGGAAAAGGCTCCATGTTCCATTAGCAGTCCCAGGACCAATCTTGTCATGAAACATTATTGTAATGGATGCACAAGAGAGCTAAGGGATGGGACGCCCACAGACAGGCATTGCTTCTCAAAGTGTAACTTCGTGGCCTTGACCTTATATGAGGTTGATTCGTCAGCAGTCGTGGCTTTCTCTTGCAAAGGGCAATTCACCGATGTGAGAGATTTGTGTTAAGTTTGGCAGGCACGCACATTGTGCGCACCATCATGCGAAAGCCATTAGCAGCACATTAGCCGATTGTCTTGGAGTGCATTAATGAATGCCGTGTCACCAGCATTTATAATAGGTGGGGAACAAGGATATTAATGCCCTGCGCTGCGTTGGTCAAGCTACTCTCAAGTTTATGAGTTCTAACTAAGGGATGACCTTTTTGCATTTATGAAGTTGCCTCATACTGAGGCCAGATCAGTGATTCAGATAGCCCAACACTGCAGTTCTCAAAGATCTCATGTGCAGGTGTTTCTCGGCCCTGATACCCAAACAAAGCCATTAAACTGGCCATAGCTCAGTTGTAGAACATGGTTTAGTATTCAGAAAGTCTCAGGTTCCACCCCATTCGCTCTGCCAAAGGCAAGGGGGTAACAAAACAGAGCAACAGCTAGAACACCTGAATACATCAATAGCAGTGTTCGTTGTCACAAGAAAGCTGGAAGGTACCAGCTGACTATCAGCAATCTAGGGCATATATTATGAAACAGCCAAAATCTCTGCGTGAACTAAGTGGACTGAACAAACAACTATACCTGTGATGTTGTGTTATTTGCTTTTGCAATACCTGGTAGAGGCAGCCATCCAAAACGGCCTACTTGTCAAGCATTTGAGCACACGGGCAGAAACTCTATTTAACTGCAGTCATAAGCCTGCCTTCTTCCCTCCCCCAAGAGATGCTGCCTTCTGCAACTGACTTTGTCTTCCCAGACACTTAAAATAAATTCCACCTAATTGATAACCAAAATTTAATCATAGCAGGATACTTCAAGTTTGCATTCAAATAAGGCTGTCTTTTGTCTAAATAAGTTTCCCTGGGTTGATAATTCATACTTCAGTTCAAAATGTTTAAAAATGGAAGACAGGCAGGGCTGGATGAAATGTAGACTACGTATTACAGTGTGTATTTAATATAAAAGTCATGCATTATTCATTTTTGCAATCTGAATAACTTTGAATTTAGCATTCCTGCTCATCTTTCCTTTGATGAACGATTAATTATTAAAATATAATATTGTCAGCATATGGTACAAAAAAATCCTTGGAAGTGGAATATGAGCTTCATTCTACTTCTAGTCTTAGATTAAAAGGAAATATATATTCTCCGTGGTCCAGTTCTGTGGTCCAGTATTTAAAATCACAATGTATAATTTTAAGTACTGAGCACAAATTAGCAGTTATACTGATTTTTAGACAGAAACACAAAGAGTTTAACTTACATGCAAACAAAGAGTTACTAGGTGTTAATGAGAATAAAGTATTAGAATGTACAAAGCGACTGCCAAAGACCTCAGGGAATTCCAGCACAATTGAGTGTGTTTGTTGCTCTTCAATAAATGTATCTTTGTGTCTCGTTTTCAGTACAGTCTACACAACTTCACTCAAGATAGTGTTTCTGTTAGTGATCAAGTAACACTCTGACTCAAATATTTTTTATTTTGCTTGAGAAAATGCTGTACTTCTGTAAACGGAACATTTAGTATTTTGTTAGCGAGTGTGTCACTGCAGCGTGTGTCACGGCTACTGCAGAGGATAGAAATTGTGGGTAGCTAATCTGCGTTCCTCTGATGTTATTGGACTCCAATTCCCATCAGCCCCAGCCAGTATGACCAGTGGTCAAGGATGATAGGAGTTGTAGTCTATGTGGTTAGTCGCTGGTTAGCCACTTCTGATGTAAAGGGTTATACACAAAGAGAGGACCTATGCAAGGATGTGTTGTTGCCACTGTTGGGTTAGGTGGGCAAAAGTGCATGCAAGGAACAGCCTATGGGATTATAGGAAGCTGAAGAGCATGGGAAACATCTTGTCAGGCTCTAGGCAGTTAAGGCATCTAATGTAGATGTGGGCATCCTGCAGCTCAAGAATAAAATTCCATGTGGTTGGGTGGAGGGGAGCCTGGGCGGACTGGAGGAGTGCAGGAAGTCAAAAAATGGGGAGATGTAGGCTTGCCATATTTCTGGACACCCTCAAAATTGTTGAGCTTTTTTAAGGAAAACATCGAAAAATATGACCCCACGTAAGAAGGCCGCCCCAGAGCCCAATACCCGCCCTGGATCCCCTGCCTTCTCACTTCCCTTGGCCCCACTGTCTCTCCGGCTCCCCTTCAAACCTGCTTTCCCTTCCCACTGCTGCCCACAAGGAGCCCAGCCAACCTCCTGCAACCATAGAGTCGCCTCAGGCCAAGAGTGGAGGATGGGGGGAGCTCATTTCACTAGGGCTACAGGCCGCCCAGCCTCCCTGGATCACAGAGTGAAAGCAATTCTCTCGCTTCCAGTTTCCGGAATAACACACTTGCACACGAGCCCATGTTGCCTCCCTTTTACCTGCAGGAGACAGTGGGAGCCATCGGACAGGAGCGCTCACATCTTGTGGCTGGGCGGGCATGGTCGGAGACGTAAATGGAGAGCCCAAGCCCCTGGGAAAGGCATGCCAGGTGCTGGCACTGTGGTCGTGGCACTGTGCCGCCGCCAGCTGCTGAAGCACTGCTACAGCCTAGCATGCCACCCGCACCTTGAAGAAGCAGTTCCCCGACGGGGCAGCTGCACACGGCCAAGCAAGGGAGGCAGTAGCCAGCACCAATAGCAGCAGCGCCATGGGCAGCTGGAGCCCTCACCGTGCACCCCACAAACACCCCCCGGGGGGGATTCCCATTTTAGGCCTCCAATTTCTGTACATGTCTGGAATTTTCTGGATGTATGGCAAGCCTAGAAAGATGGAGCCAAAATGCATAGAGCAATGGAAGAGGGAAGGGAGAAAAACACTCTTCCGCCCTCTGGCAAAGTGACCTCTTCCTCACCCAGCAGGGAATAATGAGAGAGAAGAGGGGGTATCAGAAATAGAGAGAGATAGTAAAGGGGGTGGTAGGGAGGGAGAAAAGGGGTGTCCACCACTGTCTCTGGCCTTCCCCAACATTAGCATGTGAGTCCTTTCAGATTACCCCAAGGTAATGCCCTTGGCATTAAAAAAAGTTTCCCACAGACCAGATCTCATCTCAAGGCAAGCTTTCCCCTCTCCCCATCCTCAAATTCCATATATATATTATATTGCACTAGTTTTTCATCAAGGGGGCAGTGGTTCTTCTTCATCAGTGGTTCTTCCCTGGACAGTCCCCGTCACTTGCCTAATGTCCAAGCCAGCAGCAACCTTGACCACAGCTCTGAGTGGCCTTGTTCTCTGCGAGGAATATAGCTGGGTGGTTTACCACCTTTAAAAATAAAAGAAGATTCAACATGCAGGCCCGGTAAGAGAAAGGGTGTACAGAACCTACAAAGATTCCAGGACACTTTCCTTAACTTCTGTTTACCTCACTCAAATTATCTATTTTATGTCCCTCCCTACAGTTAGCTTTTTTATGATATATCATAAGGGTGTTCGCATGCTACATTCAACAAGCACACAGTCTTTGTGGCCGTGTACACAAATAGTTTGAGCTTTACAGTTGTGCATTCATTCACATGTAACATCCACCGAGTGTACAGTCTTATGCAGCTGTGTACAGATATTTCACACAAGCTCCTATAGATGCACAGAGACAGCTTTTCCCTACACTCAGCATAATGTGTGAACAAGCCTTGTACAATGAGGGAGAGGGGCAGGAAGAGGAACCCTGACCTTGTGGGAAAAGCTGTGGGAGAGTGAAGGTGTATGATTAACTTTAGAACATTTAAAATAATAAAATAATAAAATCCATACACATCTTGGTACTACATAAGAAACTAGTCTAGGGCCTCCTTGTAGTGGGGTAAAGATAGAGGTGAAAGCTGCAGTCATAGGGAGAGGCAGCAGGAGAAATCCTTCAATAATTTGACCTTGTTTTAGGGAAGGAGGCTGCAGAGGGGAAGCGAAACACCAATAACTGAATAGCAGCTGATTGAATCAGTCATTGGGGCTGTCCTCAGTTTTGTGCAAATAAGAAGACAATTCTGTGTCTCATTTTGGGCATCTTGTTTTGAAGCTAGGAGGAGAGTTTATTCTGCCCTCATATCCCCAGAGCAATTCCTTAGCCTGGATTTAATTCAGACATATGCTAACTGCACACTTCTGATTTTATTCCCCCTTTTTACTGATCTCAGTTTGGCAAGATTTGTATGTATACCAATTAGCAGCCTATTTTGAAAATGAAATGAAGGATGAAAAGCACTCGTGCTGCATTTTGCACATTGGGTAAGCACGTCTCCTACATGGAGATTATCTCTCTATAGGAAAACTTTTAATGTGTGAAGTGCCCCTGGGCCACAGGAAGAGAAACAGTACTTTCAGAAGAACCACCTGCATTAGTTACACCTGGGGAGGCTTGAATTTCCTCCCCTTTCCCTTGGCCTAAGCCAAGGAAGCGATGAGAACCATGATGAAAAGATGAATCGCTCTAACTCAAAGTGTCCATTCAAATCGAGAAGGCTAGACACTCAGCAATCAGACACGAAGTGCCTCTGAAAAAGGTGAATTCATTTTTAGTTGTCATCTTACTTACTGCCACTGATATACCCATTCTACATGAATTTGCCTAATAGAGGGGTAGAATTCTCAAGAAGAAAGGAGGTCCCCACAGTTGATATGAGACAGCAGACACAGTACAGGTGGGGGCCATTTTAGGCACATCCAATTGATGTGTGACCACTGATAGGCAGGTCCTTTTGGACCTGGAAGAGGGAGAAATTGGGGTGGAACAGGGAAGGCTTATGCATGCTCCACCAGCACACAAGGAGGCCAGAAATGGAACCCCTGCGCAAAATGGTCGCTGCCTATACGTCAAATTCTGGCTCCTTGATGGACATCATCTAGTTAAAACCCAGGCCAAGAGGTAAATGAAACAATCATACAGCAACAACACACCTGAGGGTTCTGGAGCCAGCTTTTGGGATAGTGTGTGGATAGTTAATGTTAAGCAGGCACCTTTGCTGTATTATTTTTGATGTCTGCCAAAAAAATGTTTTTGTGTAGGCAAGCCTACCCAGAATTATAATTTTATTATGTATGTGGGTTTGATGCATTTGAATTATGGTGCTGGAGGAGACTCTTAAGAGTCCCATGGACTGCAAGAAGATCAAACCTATCGATTCTTAAGGAAATCAGCCCTGAGTGCTCACTGGAAGGACAGATCGTGAAGATGAGACTCCAATACTTTGGCCACCTCATGAGAAGAGAAGACTCCCTGGAGGGGCCCACTAGGGGGCGCATAGGAAGATGGCCGACAATAACATCTCTCCGACCCACGGGAGGTAATTTGGAGGCTATGTTGGGAGTAATTAGCCTCCCTACCCACTCAAGACGGTGAGTGGGGCCGTTTGCCTGCTGTGCCCGATACCACCCCCGAATTTGTGAGGGGGATGGGGGCACTAGGCACAAAAACCCTCCCGTGGGTTTTCGGCACTCCTCGACGCTATCTCTGATCTGCGCCACTAGCTGCAATAACTTCAAAAGAATTAAATTGGCACGAAGGAAATGCACATACTTCAGGAAATGAGGAGGAGTGAAGGCTGCAACAGAAGAGGTCTCTGGAAAAACAAGATTTAATTTATGAGAAGATACGTCAAGATACGGTACGGCAAATGACCGATGGGGGAGGGGAAAAAATGTTTTACTTTTTTTACTTATGTGATTAAACCCAAGAATCCCCTCCCTTCAAGAGTCAAAAGCCAGAAATGAGTAAGGACTTAAGCTGTGAATTTAAGGCTGTGTGGAGATAAACCTTCGAACCAAAGCAAGTTTATAGAAGACTGTGGAATGTATAAGAGCTTTGTTATGACGCAGTCAAAATTCCGATGCCATTTTGGGAAGCTCTGTCGGAGGACTAAGACCGGGGGGAGAAAGAGTGAAAGAGAGCCTTTTTAAACTTCTCAAAGAGGTCTTAAGATCGACAGAGCTATAAATCTACGATGGAAAAAGTGATCTTATCTCCGAAGGTGACGATTTATGGGAACTATCTGGACTTGAGGAATGACGACGGGAAATCCACACAGGAGTATTATTGGCGTTTATCAGCTTAAGGAGACCATCAGAAGAGACCATAAAGGATTATAAAGGACAAAGAGAAAATATAAGAATAAGAAGTGATGTGGAAACAGCAAGAGAAGATTGGAAAGAACTTTGAACATGTGTTTGGACTGTTGGAACATCTATTTGGACTTATTTGGACTGATTTGGACATTAATGCAGAAGTAAGGATTTAGATCAGAATCCTTCCTCGGATCTGGAAGTATGGGACCCCCAACAAAATTTAAAAATTCGGCTTTGTAATTTGGAATTTATGTGGTTTGATTTGATGTGATTGGCCGGTTAATAAAAATTTATTTAAAAAAAAAAAGAGAAGAGAAGACTCCCTGGAAAAGACCCTGATGCTGGGAAAGATGGAGGGCACAAGGAAAAGGGGACGACAAAGGATGAGATGGTTGGACAGTGTTCTCGAAGCTACCAACATGAGTTTGACCAATCTGCGGGAGGCAGTGGAAGACAGGAGTGCCTGGCGTGCTCTGGTCCATGGGGTCACGAAGAGTCGGACACGACTAAACAACAATCTTTGTTTTTAATCTGTTTATTTTATCTATATTTGATAAATTTCATTATGGTTTTAAAGTTTGGTTTTTAAAAATCATTTTCTTGCAAACATTTGTTCAAGAAATATAACGCACAGAGCCTGAAATTGTTGGAATTTGTATAATTTATATTACAGATAGGTAGCCGTGTTGGTCTGCCATAGTCAAAACAAAATTTTTTTCCCCTTCCAGTAGCACCTTAAAGACCAACTAAGTTAGTTCTTGGTATGAGCTTTCGTGTGCATGCACACTTCTTCAGATACACTGGTGTATCTGAAGAAGTGTGCATGCACACGAAAGCTCATACCAAGAACTAACTTAGTTGGTCTTTAAGGTGCTACTGGAAGGAAAAAATTTTTTTTGTTAGAATTTATATATTCTTCACGGGAGTGCTGTGGACATACCTAAGGATCAATATAGTTATCTGAACAAATTGAGCAATGCTATTGAAGAGACACTATATAGTAATCATCTGAGGAGCTTGCATCTGCTTTTTATGAGCAAGTCTCCACATCCTGTTGATGTCTTCCAGCAAATTGTCACAGAACTCTTGTCCTGTTTGATAACGTCTACAATTACCAAGTACACACAATCAACACATATTGGCTGGTTTGACAAAGTGGCTAAAAAAGTTCTGGTTTAGGCAATTAGGAATTTGCATAAGAATCCACCAGGGGAATCAATGAAAAATTTGAACAAACATAGATAGGAACACAAAAAAGTATTTTAAAAATAAATGTCTGCTCGAAAACAATAAAGCTTGAATATATGAAAAACCAGTAGCAGTAATGAAACAGAGGGAAGACAAATTTTGGGAACTGATGGCCTGGGGTTTAAATGAAGTGAGATCATCACCGGAAGCCTCAATTCATGCCTCTGATTCGATTAAATATTTCTCCAATACATTTGGTGGTCATTCTGGACAATCACATGTACCAAGATTGTATAACTTACCTGGATGGCAACCAGTCTCCTGCAATGAGATAAAAGCCCTTATTTCCTACCTGAAATTTTAAAAAAGCTCCTGGAGAAGATATGCTTCCATCAAAGCTCTATAAGGAATACAGTCTCAAACGCCTTGGCTCCCAAACAAATCGGCTCCCAAACGATCGAAACCCGGAAGTGAGTGTTCTAGGTTTCGAACGTTCTTTTTGAAGCCAAACGTCCGACGGGGCTTTCACAGCTTCCTGCAGCCAATCAGAAACTTTGGTTTCCGAATGTTTCGGAAGTCGAACAGACTTCCGGAACGGATTCCGTTCAACTTTCAAGGTACAACTGTACATAGAATGGTGGGTGCCTGGTTTATTTACCACGATAAACAACATGGGCCAAATGCCCTCTAGATGGAAAATGGGTATCATTTTCCCAATTTATAAAAGAAGGAAAAGTTTTTGGATCCTTCCTATCGGCCAGTTAGGTTGTTAGACATCTGCTCAAAGCTATATCCTTGAAATATATTCTTGATATATCCTTTAAAAATTATCAGACTGGTTGCAAAATAACAGCCTTATTCATGACAAACAAGCAGAATTCAGCGGACACGGTACCATTGATTAATGTTTTACTCCGAACCATATTATAAGGAAATATACTAAGAACATTAAGAATAATCTTTCTGTCGCCTTTATTGATCCTTCTGCTGCATTCCTCACTGTTAATCAAAACAGACTATGGGAGAAATTTCAAGTTGCTAACATTGACTGCAGACTTCTGCTATTGATCCAATACAGTAATTATGCAGCAATACAGAAATGAGGGTCAGAATAGGTTTAAATGGTGGTGTGACTGATGCTTTTAAAATGTCACGAGGAGTGAAGCAAGGTTGTATTCTGGCTCCCACTCTTTTTAACTTTTATATTAATGATTTGGTGACATATTGTGCCAATGCAAACTCCCCCTGTCCAGTAATTAGGAAAAGAAAGATCTCAATATTGATGTATGCAGATAATTTAGTGCTCTTCTCTTTTTTTCCAAATTGAAATGCCTTTACTGAGCTTTCACTGGTTTTCTTAAAAACCATAAGAAATGCCTTTACTGAGCTGCGTTTCCAAGACACCTTCTGAGGTCTTAGATGGTTTCCGCAACAAGGTCAACCTTCCTGTTGGTTTTTGTGGTCAACCTCAGGTGGAATAGGTCACTCGTTATCTGTTAGCCTGCCCCTTATACCGTATTGGCCGGAATATAAGCCACACCCGAATATAAGCCGCATCTTTAAAATCGGAGGGGGGAGGGGAGAGGAAAAAGAAAAAATACCTGAATATAAGCCACTCCATTCCTCACTGCTCCGAGCTGCATCCTGGGCGGGTGGGGGGGAGCCACGCTGTGTTGCCGGCGGCCTTTCCCCTTCCTCGCGCTCTCCCATCCTGGCCTTGTGGGAGGATGGGGGACTATGCACGGGGCGGGCGCTGCTTTGCCGCTCTCCTGGCGCTGTTTGCCCCGTGCTCCGGGCTGCGTACCATAAGGTTGTGAATATAAGCCACACTTCAACTTTTCACGGTCGGAATTTGGGGGGAAACTGAGGTTTATATTCAGGCCAATATGGTATAGAGGTACAAGAGATCGCCTTCTGAAATCTTTGTTCGCACAAGCAGGCAGGCAAACCCTGACAGAAATGGTGACAGTAATAGCTTTGTAACACATGTGGCCCACTGTGTACCGGCTGCAAAACATATCAGAAAAAGGAGTCAGATTATATCACTATACAGTGGTACCTCGGGTTACATATGCTTCAAGTTACATATGCTTCAGGTTACAGACTCCGCTAACCCAGAAATAGTGCTTCAGGTTAAGAACTTTGCTTCAGGACGAGAACAGAAATCGTGCTCTGGCAGCACGGCGGCAGCAGGAGGCCCCATTAGCTAAAGTGGTGCTTCAGGTTAAGAACAGTTTCAGATTAAGAACGCACCTCCGGAACAAATTAAGTATTTAACCTGAGGTACCACTGTAAATTGTTGTAGCGGTGCAGAGGTTTAATCTGAAATCAAGCTGGATTTGTGTTTGTTGGGGTCTTCCTCTTGCAAATAGGATTTTAAAAAGGCAAAATACTATTAGAATTGGATCTGTCAGAGATGCACAAGGGAAACTGTTTTAATGCTCAGAAACTTGGCAAAGTCTTTTTTTTTATATTATGGAATTTTATATTAAGGGTTTATGTTCTGTATTAATTTATGAACTATTAGTTACAGTTTTTTGCAAACCCCTTGGAGGTTTTCCTGATTATGCAGCATATAAATCTTGTTAAATAAATAATCTTTCAGTAAACTGAAAGTTAATTTTCAACAGATAATTACATCTATTGTTTTCCGTTAACACAGGGACCCCAAGGTAATAGCTTGGTAGGTTTTGGCTACCCTTTAAAATGACTAGGTAGCCCTGAATTCCTTTCCACCATGGCTTAATCCTTTTTGAAGCCATTGCGCTAGTGATCATCATGCATTGCACGAAGGAAGACTTAGATTCATCCATTTTTTAACTTGGAAATCTTCCTGCAGTATATGCTTCCTAAAGCCTGCTGAACATATTTGATGTTACACTACCTGGAAGAAGAAGAGAAGAAGAAAAAAGAGGGGGGGGGAATCTGAAGATTTCATTACACAGGAGGTCAAACAAGATTATCTTGTTGCTCCTTATCTGACTAAATATATAAAAACATCTCCAGAAAGAATCCAGTGAAAGCAGCAAGGCAAAGGAAATAAGCTTGCACAGCATGGGAGAAGTTCCATTGTTGCGAGTCGGAACCAACTCTAGGCATAAAGCACTTAATAAGAACCTTGCTGTTACCTTTTTCATAGCAATAGTAGGGGATTTGGCCAGTTAATCGCAAGAACCGCAGGGGATGCCGGTGAAAGAACAGTGGAGATCTGTTATTGCCAGTGGCTGTTCCTCCCCCTTTTGTTTTGTTTTTGTCTTCTGGATTTTCCAAAACGTAGATTTTAGCAAAGTTGATGAACGTCAGCAGATTTCACTTTGCTGACTAAAGTGCTTATCTGAAAATGAAATTACCGTATGTCCCTTTTCCTCTAAGGTGTGGTCTGTAAAATCTAAGAAGAGGAGTGTAACACATTAATCCCCAAACGGATGGCAATATGTTTCATGTGGAGTTTGTGAGCTGTTTTAATTTAAAGGGGCCTTGCCCAATTTTGTAAGTGTCAGCTCCAAGATAAGATTTGATGGTAGTATTTGCAGTGGAGTCCTTGCAGTGGAGGATTGTGGTGGCATGACCTCAGGCCAAGGATGTGGCTGTATGATGAGCCTAGAGGTTCCTCCTGCTCCAGAGCCTATGTGGAAGTAATGTAAGCAGGGAGGGTTATCTGGAGCCTGCGTTGCAGATGACTTCTTTCAACAATTCACCCTTATCCCCCCGATTGTGGGGTGTCATGATTCCATGTGGTGGAGAGAGAGAGAGGGAGAGAGAGAGAGAGTGTGTGTGTGTCTCTCTCTCTCTCTCTCTCGCTGTGTGTGTGTGTGTGTGTGTGGAAATAATATAACAAAGCACCTCGCTCACAAATTCTGTAGATTAGAGAAGCCACAGAAGAGAGATACTTTTCCATCCCTTCTAACTTTGGCTATAGCATGGCTATAACTAGCATCTCTCTCTACCTTGCTTGGCAGACCTGAATAAGTCTCTCCTCTTCTGAAGGCTGTACAAATTCTGCAGTTTGCTGAAGAACAAAATGGCTGCTCAAGCCATGATGTTTCCCTCCTCCTTCCTGTAACATGACTTGCCAGGCCCAGGCAGCCCTTTAAACATCCGTGCTTGTGAGCTGCTGCTTCTTCATGCTCTGTGTGGTCTTTTCTCAATGCTGAGAGAAGAATATCATGTAGCCAGGTTGCATGAAGTCTAACTGTATGTCTCTCATAGATCTCAGTGCACCTGAAACCCTCACCTTCACCCTCACCATGGCTGAGACAGTGCTTTTTTTTCTAGAAAAAGAGGTGCCAGAACTCACCAAGAGCATATTCCTCGTTTTCTTAGAATGGCCGTTGGCGCCCACCTGAGAGGTGCCAGAACTGAGTTCCAATCGGTTCCAGCCGAAAACAAGCCCTGGCTGAGGCGACCTCTGTATTTGCCAGCTGTGAGAAGAGGAGGGTGTGAAATTTAAAAGATATCTGTTCTAAGAGTTCTAACACTAACTGTTGCATGTCAGTTGTGCGTGGCCCATTCCTGCACCAAAACCTGTGAATTATCATTTGCTATCGTGGGTAAGGTCTTTGTGTTGCCTTATGTTCCTTAAAGCTGCTCCTATTATTTCCTAAGGTTAAAGAAAAAGGCAGGTAGGAAGGAAAGGTGAATCTGATACCCCTGTTTTCATGATGAGGGATGGACACTGTAATATTTCATGGACTTCATACCACACTTGACAGCATGTTTTCTATGAAGCAAGTCCCTCTGCATTTAAGGAGGCTTGCTCGAGTGTAGGTGGGTATAGGCCCTCACATAGTTTTCTTTTCCCTTTAATAATGGAATGTTTTCAAAGCAACCTCCAAATTCTTACAGTCACAGAGGAATGCTTGACAAAGGTATGGCAGGACTGCTGAAAGGTAGCCCAAGAAGATTGGGTGTGTTTATTCGTTTGTTGTTCCCTCAATTGCTATATATATTTTTATATCTGCGCATTTCAAATGGGTTCACCCCTGTTTGTCACTTTAGAGTTGTTTCACTAGTAACAGGAAGGTTGTTTCAAGGAATAATTTTTCAGCATATGTGCAACTGATCTACCAGTTCTAGCTGGGCACACACCAAGTTTGTGAAAACAGTATGTATATTATGTTAATTACTTGCACTTGAAATATGCAATTTGGTGCGACTTCTGGCTTGTGATATATATCTGATGTAGAAATATCGTTCCAGTGCTGAACAAGTTGCTCACCTTTGCTCCACATGAAATAAATCATATTTGGCACTTGCTTTAGCTATCAGTCTAGTCCAGCTGATGAAGATTTGATCTGGACTTGGCAGACCTGATCTGAATACCAAACACACTGTGAATTTATAGTCACACTCTCTGAGCCGTACTTGTCAGGGTGGATGAACTGACCATTATAGAAAATGGTTTGCATGCTAAAGGGGTTAGAAAGATGTTAGAATTTCGGCAAATATGACAGCTGGTGGAATCAAGTGGCTAGAGTGCCAAGAGGTCTGAATTCAAATTCATGCTCAATTCATGAATCCATTGGGCCATCTTGAACAGAGAACGGCCTTGCCGTCTATTTCTTATATAAATATCGGGCAGTCCCATCAGGGAAGGAGAGCTGTATAAAGAGTCTGTCTATGTAACATACGTTAAAATGTTAAAAATACTAGAGAGTGTGGAACATTTGAGATCTTCTAACATTTTTGTGTAGAATCATAAAATCACAGAATTGTAGATTTGGAAGGAACCCCAAAGGCCAACTAGGCCATCCTCCTGCAATGCAGGAGTCTCACCTAAATCATACATTACAAGTAGCCATCCAACCTTTGCTTGAAAGCCTCCAGAGAAGGAGAGTCCACCACCTCTGGCAGAAGTCTGTTCCACTGCTGAACAGCGCTTACTGCCCAGCAGTGGCTAGGTCCTGATTTGGCTTGGAGTGCAACATTGGGAAGGGGTGGAGGGAGTAAGGCATCAATACACACATCAGCAATGGGTTCTGCAAGGTTCTGCAGCTGCCCAAGGATGCCGGTTCCTGATGCTGGTCCTAAGTGTGCCAATGCACTAAGAATGAAAGAAGAGTCTGCTGGATCAAGCCAAAGGCCCATTTGGTCCAACATCCAGTTATCACAGTGGCCAATCAGGAGAAGCCTGCAAGCACTTTCCCCACTTGTGACATTCAGAGACTTGTCGCCTCCCACAGAGGAAGTAGAACCAAGCCATCGTGGCTAGTAGCCCATGTGTTTAAGGAGCTTTCTTTAAGTAGCGGGAAACCAAAATCACAGGATATGGCTGGAGGCGTGTAAAATAGATTCTGACTAATTTGTGTTGCCCATCACTTTAAAGTCACACCATTTTGCTTCTGCTTTTATTTTTACAGAGAAAGAGACCTTCTTGGACCCTTTCGTCTTAAGGGAAGTCCTGCCAGCATCTCTGGGAAGTTATTATCGGTATACAGGGTCACTGACTACCCCTCCGTGCAGTGAGATTGTGGAATGGATTGTTTTTCGCATGCCTGTTCCTATCTCTTATCACCAGGTAGGTTTGAATCCACAAAGAGTTTGCCTGGTTCATTGTTTTTTTACTCCTTGCTTTTTCCCACCCAGTCCCTGATACTTAAGCTGCATCTAGATTTCCGATCCTTTTCATTTTGGGCATGGCCCATAAAATTGAATTTTTAGGAGGAGGAATGCACAAAAAAATATTGTTGATGGAAAAGGAAGTTGGCTAATTTTGTTTTATTGTTCTCTGAGCATGAGCCGCTCGACACGAGAAGATAATAGAACATGACATTCTATTTCCTTCCAAATGATCTTAGCTATTATCATTCTGTTCAGATACATTTGAACTCTGGTCTAAATATTTACACAGAATCCTTTCTTCTTTCACTCTCTTCATGTTTCTTCCGTGACACTCAGCTAAGTACACAGACACAGATTTAGTAGTTTGGGCTAATTACGTAAGGAAAGTAATGCTTTAGTTAATTTACCAACTTTGTCTGTTGTTGTTTTTACAACATCACAAAGCTGCCATTAGTGTGCCTCTGGAACGAGAACCTTAAAATGAATGCATAGGAGGCCTTGCTGTAGATCAAGGCAGTGAGTGGCATTTTCATTGAGAGACATCCCTGAGTAATAACGTGGAAATATGCAGCTAAATGTTTAACAATTAAAAAGGCTTTGACATTTAAAACCTTTGTTTTCAAAATGTCTCCTTGCTAAAGTCTACCCTGCCTTTTATTTGCTTGTGTTAATACACCTCATTGCAACAGAGGCATCTGAGAGGGAACTGCTCATGTAAAAAGTCACTTGATCTTACCGAATGAATGAGTGTAAATATTCAATAGCTCCCCCTTGACAGAGGTAGATGAACGCAACAAGTCAACAGTGAAGCCCACTGATTCTCAGTTGTTTTACTCAGAGGACACTCCAAATCATTTACCTTTTCCCAGTTTCTTGCCCTGTCCTGTCTCCAGAATCCACGGCTGTCAAGAAATGGATTAGATCTAATCAACAGGTGTATTTTCTGTTTGCTGCTGGAGTTCAGAGTTTTGGATACTGGGCATTTTTGATCACTTCTAAAACTGAATAATCTTGTGCTGCCTGTATAGATGAACACCGGTTTCAATCTACTCATGCTCATATTAAATGCCAGCAAACTTTGGCTTCTGTATCACCAGTGAGTCAAAGCTATAACAATTCAGTAGCTCAGTTCATAAATGTCATATCTGCTAGACCCCACCGACCCTTGTCAAATAATCTCTGTTTAATTTGGGAAGTACCGTATTTTTTGCTCTATAAGACTCACTTTTTCCCTCCTAAAAAGTAAGGGGAAATGTTTGTGCGTCTTATGGAGCGAATGCAGGCTGCGCAGCTATCCCAGAAGCCAGAACAGCAAGAGGGATTGCTGCTTTCACTGCGCAGCGATCCCTCTTGCTGTTCTGGCTTCTGAGATTCAGAATATTTTTTTTCTTGTTTTCCTCCTCCAAAAACTAGGTGCGTCTTGTGGTCTGGTGCGTCTTATAGAGCGAAAAATACGGTATACAATTGGTAAAACATGGGTAGCAAAAGGTCTAAGCTGCCACATAGTGGGCATTTTGGAGACTCATAGATATAATATTTGCTCCACCACCATCCCGCCTTGCTAAGTCAATAGGTGAGAAGAATAGGGGAAGAAATAATAATAATAATAATAATAATAATAATAATAATAATAATAATAATTTTATTATTCATACCCCACCCATCTGGCTGGGTTTCCCCAGCCACTCTGGGTGGCTTACAGAATATATAAAACATAATAAAGCATCAGACATTAAAAACTTCCCGATACAGGGCTACCTTCAGATGTCTTCTAAAAGTTGTATAGTTCTTTATCTCCTTGACATCTGAAGGGAGGGTGTTCCACAGAGAGGGTGCCACTGCTGAGAAGGCCCTTAGTAGATTAACATATTTTTAAAAATAAATAAATCCTGAGTTTGTCCCTTGTAGCATATATCTCAAAGTGTGTTTCTCTCGTTATGATGAACTCATCATTTTTAATCTACTTGTACTTTTCAAAGCTGGATTCATAAGATTTTTAGTAGCTTTCAGCTGCCTAGCTTAAGTTGAGATCACTAAAGGCTTGGCATTCTTCTTTGGAGAGAGCACTCCACAACTGGGGCACTACAGTGGTGCCTCGCAAGACAAAATTAATTCGTTCCGCGAGTCTTTTTGTCTTGCGAGGTTTTTCGTCTTGCGAAGCACGGTCAGTCGCAACTGCACCTCTTCAAGCGGTTTTAAGAAAAAGGAAACAAACTCGCAAGACGTTTTCGTCTTGCGAAGCAAGCCCATGGGGAAAATCGTCTTGCGAAGCAACTCAAAAAACGAAAAACTCTTTCGTCTTGCGAGTTTTTCGTCTTCCGAGGCATTTGTCTTGCGAGGTACCACTGTACTTCCATATATCCTCTCTTTTATGGGAACAAATCACCCCACTCCAGAGCAGGAGGTACATAAAGAAGGACACCGGCTAAGTATCTTAACTTGCTGGTAGGCTGGTATGGCAGAAGATGGTCCTTCAAGTTCTCCACCTCCAAGCCTTTTAGCTAATATGCAGCTGTCCCATTTTTATACCTTACTTTCCTGGCTACTACAATGAGTCCCTCGTCTCATAATCTAAAACCGATTGAAGCATAATTCAGGGAACTCACAGAGCCCAGCCTTCCTAGCTGCAGCCAGGAACACATCTTTGCTTGAAAAATGTAAGCTGCTGCCACTGTTATTATTCATTCCATTAGTTTTCCTCTGAAATTTTTTTTTTTTTCATATTCACCACAGCCCACTTCAGGAAAGTGTTTACACACTTTTATACCTCTGTGGGTTACAGGTTGTCGGCGTTTTAATGAAATGTTTGACTTGACAGAGTTTGCCAACGCAAATACATAAAAATGCAGTCTACATATGCAATCGCATTATACATCCTGGAAAATATATTGCCATTTTTATAGGTTGGTTCTGGAAATGTATTAGAAACAAATACGGTCTGATCTTGAACAACCTGGTGCTTTCAAGGGCCTGGACATTTTGGGTAAAAATCAAAATTGCTTCATCAGTTTCACTCATGAAGGTAGTTCTTCAAGCAATGGAAAATAAATGAATTTTTAAAGTGTTTGTCAAAAACAATTGCAAGCTTGGTGTGTGTGTGTGTGTGTGTGTGTGTGTGTGTGTGCACGCACACACACACACACACACACACACATGCTTTTCATTGCACATGGCCTTCTTTTGCCCAGTTTTCTATGACTTGTAATTGGACCTAAGTGCAGACGATCTTTTCTCTTAGAGATGAAATCTGGCACAGCAAAGAGCTGTGTCAGACATGTGGTTCAGTGCCTTTGCCAGCTTGAGGCTCTTGTTGCTTTGGATTATTATTACCCTAAGGTCCCAGGGTGGGTTACGACAGCTAAAAGACAATATTAAAAAACAGTCTAAAACCACTTATAGTCTAAGAAATAAGGTGGGTCCTAAAAATCTACATCTCACATGTGAAAAGCCAAGGTAAAGAAGTGCATCTTCTCCGTCTTCCGAAAACTGTGTTATGAAGTTACCCTATGCACCTCTGTGGTGAGGGAGTTCCACAACTTGCAACTCCAGCACAACCTCTTGGCTGGCTGATGTTGATGAGAGTTGTCATCCAAAACAGCTGGAGGGCACCAGGTTGGCAAAGGCTGAAGTGGAGCATTAGGGAGCTCGAAAGGAGCAAGATCCATTTCCAGCTTTGCTCCTATCTTCAGAGCGGTAGTCGTCCCCCTCAATCCCTCTTTTTAGCCCCTTCCTCATTCTGTCCATCTAGCGCTAAGTTTGTTATCTCTGTGTGGCAGGGCCAAGCTTTTATAGTATCTACAGCTTGCAGCACAATAGGTCCCTCTACTCTAGCAACCGCTGGCCCTTCTAGATACTGCTGTAAACACAAATAATGGAAAGATGGAATGGCTGTGTGCTGAGCTGTGATTTGTGTATTGAATGTGTGCCCCTCTTCTGCAGGATAATAGTAAAACACACATACACAAAGCCTTATAAAACAAAAGAGGGGGCTGTATATATCTGTAAGTACATACAGTACAGAGAGGCTAGGAAAGAATATTTTTCTTGCCTCCTCCAGACACTAACTTTGTAGAGGGTTTCTAAAGTGTTTGCTCGCTTGGCAGGCTAAAAATGGGGCTAGATAAAGCTGTTGGCAGTGATTTCAGCGGGCAGCCTGGTTTCCTGTTTGATTTATCAGTCTTGGCATCAGTACTTCCTGCCATTTTGCATTCTTATCAGCTGCCCAGATTTTGCCACATTGGTTTTCCCCCCCTAATTAATGCCCCCCTCCTTTCCCCCCTTCCTTTTTCTTTCCCCTCATGCTGGTTTGCTACATTCAGCTGGAAGCGTTCTATTCCATATTTACCACGGAACAGCAAGACCACGTCAAGTCTGTGGAATACCTGAGGAATAACTTCCGGCCTCAGCAGAGCCTCAACAACAGGGTAGTTTCCAAGTCTGCTGTGAAGGACGCTTGGAGCCAAATTACAACCAGCAGCTTTGAAAACCCACTTGGCACTGAAGCCTCCAAAGGTAGAATGGGGTACACCATTTAAAACAAGGGGAAATGTTGTGCCTTTAGCTCTTTTGGGGGTTTTTCTTCACACGAGCTATTCAGGGTTGCATAAATATACTGTTGCACTTTTCTGCGAATATGCTTTGTTTAAAAAGCACATCTCCGACCCTCCTGCCCTCCAGATGAACCACTGTTGTGAGCCCATCAGACGTGTCCAGGAAATCAGACTTGTACTGCCACAATCTAAAGCAGGAGGTTAGGTTGAGGGTAAGGTATTAGGGAACCTCAGCAAGATAAGAGGCTCTTCCGGACTGTTGCATTAATAATCTGAATGGAAAACACTTGGACACCGCTCTTAAGCAATGCTGTGACATTTCATGCTGCTTTGGTATATACAGAAGGTTCTGCTTGTGAACCTTGATTTCACAAAAAGACAAAAATGTGATGTTCCTAACATGGGAGGCTTGTGTCCCCCCCAATTTTATTTTATTTTAATAATTGTGATCTGATGGGATGCCAACTTTATCGGTCATAGACAAAGGCCATCACAGCTTAAAACAAACACAAGACAACCATTCTTTTCTTGGGGTAGTAGTAGCTCCTGCCACGTCCAATGCGTACACTGATATTTCAGGCTTTACAGAGGGCCCACGTTTTGCTAAGCATTTATTTCCGTAAAAGTGCTGAAAAGCAGAAACCTTAAATGAAGCACACTTTCTGCTTAAGTTGCTTTTTTAGATTTTCCATGTCTTTGGGATGCTGTCACACTGATCGTCCCGCTGGCTTCAGGAGGCAGTTTTGTTTCGTAATGAAAATTATTGAGGTTTCCTGAGGAATCCCTAATTTAATTAGCAAATCAATCAATGAATGAATTATATTGTTTCCCAAAGCTTCTGAAATTTAAAATCCCATAAAAGGTAGTATATTGTTGCTGTTATTATTCATTTCTCTACTGCTTTATAGTTTTAAGGAAAAAAATCTCAAAGCGACTTACTGCATTAAAAGATCAAATAGAACAATCCAGAATAAAACATTGCTGAAGTAAGTCAAGCTAAAAGTGTACATTCAATGCAACACATTTAACAGGAAGCTAAAATACTATCTTAAAAGATTTCAAAATAAAACGTTACAAAGGAAGTCGACTACAGAAAGCACATTTAATGCAGCAAAGTCAACAAAAGGAAAATCCTAAACATTTCAAAAGAAAACATTACTAAAGGAAGTCAGATGTAAAATGCACATTTAAAGCAACATAGTTGGGAAGAAAATAAAAAGTTACCATAAGCACTGAACCTGTCTGCTGCTGTTACTGCCAATTCTGCCAATCATGGTGAGTGATTGGAAACTCAGATTGGAAACTGTGGAAACTCAGGCTCAATGACTTGGGTCTGCACTAAGAATCAGCCAAGATGGCCTCTGGCCTCTTCAGCAGCCTGAGCTTTTGTAGCTGGAGTCACTGAGGGTCCTGTCTTTCCAGGCCAGGTGGGAAAAGGCCTACAAGGCAGGGAAGAAGTCTTTCAGGACTCACAACCATGACGGTCCCTATTGATATATATAGCTCAATCTGCTATGTAGATAGATATACCTATACTGTACTAACTCACACACTTGCTGAGGCACATGGACCCAATGTATCATGGGACACACCCCATGTGAGGTCAGTATGCAAACTGGCCTCACAAGCTTTGTGGCATGTCCTGAAAAGGCATGCAGCCTGCCTCATGGAGATTAGACATAAACAAAGCAAGCAGGCTCTGTGAGCCTTCCTTTCCCCCCAGGGAACCCAGATAGCGAGGGGCTGTGGAGAGTTGTTATTCACTCCACATGCACCGACACGTACATATGTGCACATAAACAAAGCTTTGGGGAAAGCGGTCGAGATCACAAGTGAGCTGAAAAATATGGTTAATCAAAAAATGTAGCATGCTCAGGCCTAATAATGACACTCTGGTTATGAGTGTTTGGAGCCGGTGTTGTATCATTGTCAGGAAGCATTAATATTTATTGGCTGTGGGTTGCTCACCTCAGGGGCACTAATGAAAGGTAATAGCTTGCATTATAAGAAAGTGACAAAATGGGCTTCTTTTTTGTTTTGAGAGCAGCCCCGGTGCCTCGGTAACATGTTGCACAGTATTCGAGAAGCTTTACCACTTGGGGTGAATGCCTGGATAGAGTTCATCTCGATCGATGGTGTGGAAATGATGAAACAGCCGTATCATCAAGTGCTCAGTGCTTCTGGCCACACTGCCTTTTTCTGGCTCCACACTCGTTTCCAGGCTGAAAACAGCTCTATAGTGCTAGGGATGGTTACAGCCATAAAGAATTCAGAACAGGGCTGGGGACCCATGGTACTCTAGATGGGACAGGATTCCAGTTTCCATCAGCCCCAGCCAGCAGGGCCAGTGGCCCAGGAGAATAGGAACTGCAGTTGAGGAAGGCCTATGTCAGGAGGACCATAGGTTTCCCAATCCCTGGCATGGACAGAGTCCACATACAGCTGCTGCAGTACTGACATGATGCTCTTTCTCCAGATGAGAAGTGTGTGACAAACTGGGAACTTTTAAATCTGTGCTATGCTGCCTCGTATTGAGGCACCGAGAGCTGTAGGTCAGATGGTTCCTCAGGCTATGATACCTCCTCAGGCTCCAGAGTGACTCCACCCAGACTCTTCTCTGTCAGGCTTAGTCTTTGCCTGGGTAACAGTCAGCCTTGTTAGCATTGACTCTCGTATCTACAGCATAAGAGTTTCTCAATTACAGGTCTTCCTGTTTGCTTAGATTTTCCCTCAGATCCTTGTCCCAGGGGCTCAGGTCTGTTGTTTTCCAGCTCTCTAAATCTGTATAATGCCCATCATCAGAGAAGAGTGTGGTGTTGCTACTGAGGCGGCCCATTTTCTCTTCTAACTTTAACGCACCAAAAAAGCAACTGCCGTAGTGTCATAACTCTTCCCAGCCTGGGAATTTGCTGTGATGGATAAGGAGCTATGGAGGCTGCTTTTTGCAGGAGATGCTAATTATATGCCGTTTATGGTTAAAATATGCTTGGGGTTAAAATATATTTGTGGTTAACATACACTTGCCCAGTACAGGAAGCCAATTTGCCAAGGGGTTGAGGTGAAGAAGTCTTACCCCAGTTTTTACTACATGCTAAAATGCATGGTAGGGGAGAAAAATCCCACCACGTGTCCATTAATCCATTTGCCAAAGCAGAGGCATGTTAGACATCTTTGCCACTTGGTAAGCTCATCATCTATTCTTCATTGCTGAGCATGGATGTGAACTTGGGTCTCCACAGTGCTGATCCTTTAAACCAAAACTACTGATTTGCATCATAAAGTGCCTGGTCAAAGGCTCTTGAAGTCTTGGACGAGGTGCATCACATTGATTCATATTCTCCATGCATAGAACATTAAGTAGCTGACTGATTCCATTCTGGGCAAAGGCGTCTCTGAGGTCTGATTCACACAAAATGTTTTTGCATGGTTTATGTCATTGACCCAACTGAATTATTGCAGTGATACTGTGACATTTATAGTCGCAAGCACAGCACATGCAGCTTCCCATGTGATTTGTGTGGCTCAGCCTGAATTAGGAAACTTTCTGCAGCGCATATTCTGTTTATTTTATATTTATCTTATTTTATAGCTTTCTGTCCCAGCCTTCCTCCAAAATGGAGCACAGGGTATTTTTCCCCAGTCTTCAGAAGAAAAAGGCCCCCAGAGCAGCTTGCCAAACGTCACCCACCGATAAGACAGCCCCTGCCCCCAAGCTTATCATCTTAAAGACACAACACAAAAGGAAAAGAGGTTGTGGGGGAAGGAGGTGAGATATAGCAAACTTGGGTACTGTTTCTTAGTTACATAACCCTTGTCATGAGCAACTGGAATTAAAAGATTTCAGAGAGAGGATCCTAAAGTTGCTGTTCTCCCTGCACAGTTGAAGGAGAAGCCCTGCAGTTCCATCATTCTCCCTGTCTTATATTAGAGCCGCATGGAATGGCTTCTGTAGATGATGGTGCTAGAAGGATCTTTGGTAGGCAGCAGTGGTAGGCAAAAGTGCCTTGATGAACCCTTAGCAGTCAGAATAAACAATACTGGGCTGGGTAGATCAATAGTCAGCATAAGGCAGATTCTTTGGTAATCTCAAACATATGCTGGAGATGTTTCACTAGTATGTCTAGTACAGGCTTCCTCAAACTTGGCCCGCCAGATGTTTTTGGCCTACAACTCCCATGATCCCTAGCTAGCAGGACCAGTGGTGAGAGATTATGGGAACTGTAATCTCAAAACATCTGGAGAGCTGAGTGAGGAAGCCTGGTCTAGTACAACATGACAAAGATCACCATGTCAAAATGATCTGTGAATTCAGGTCGCCAAGACCAAATGGGAGCTAGGATTTGAGCCCAGATCTCCGGGTGTCTTGGCGACAGCTGATGGCGTTTTGCTCCATCTTAGACCGAGCAGCTATTTGAGCTCTCCACCCCTATGCCTTGTGAATTATGCCAGCGCAGATTTCTGTCCTCCCCCTGCCCACCAGTAGTGAACTGACAGAGCTGTTATATGAAACCACACACTCTGGAATAGTTCTGTTTCCTGGGTGGCTGGGCAATTTCTCCCAGGGACACCCCTATTCTGTCCTTTAGTGGAGCACATGGGATGATGATTGCTCATTTCAGGCCAGCTTGTCCTTGAGTGGCTGCTTGTGGTTAAGACTCTGTCTGCAGTGACAAATGGGATGCCGTTCTCTCAGGCTTGGTTGGCGTGCTAAGTGGACAACAAGCTCTAGGTGCATTTTTGCAAACTTGGAAAAAAAAATACGCTCTCCCAGGGTTTCCAGTCTGAAATGAATTGTCATGCCTCCCTCTGAAGGTGACAGGGCTGGCTTGTATTTGTTGCTGAGAGACAGCAATGTGACTCTCCTGCAGCCTTTGCCTCAGCAAAGGTGAGGGAGGAAACGAAATGGCTGATCTGCTGCACATCCCGAGCTGCTGACATATAAATGAAATGACTTGAAGTCAAAATCCATGAGCAGAAGAAGCTCAGCTTGTTTATTCAACTCCTAACATCACTACATCCCTCTGTGGTGTCATCCATTCACAAAAGCACTGTGGACATAGATTTTTTTTTTTTTTACTGGCAAACAAAAATAGAAGAGCTTTGGTCACACACTGACTAACATCCTTGTTGATGGTGTCAGAGAATAACAGCAAAAGTATCAGGGTGCATTTGCACTGGTCCGTGTATGTGTGTGTGTGTGTGTGTGTAGAAACTGCACTTGTTGTTCCTGGGATTGAGCACCCCTTTCTCACAGTGGCCATCCAGATGCCTGTGGGAAACTGGCAAGCAGGATCTGAGCACAAAAGCCCTTGTGCTTCCAGCAACTGGTATTCAGACGCATTACTGCCTCTGTGTTTAGCACTCCCTGTTCACATTTCACCTGAGTCATGAACTCACTGCATGTCCTTAGGCCCTGGAGAGCTGCGACCGGTCAGAGCAGACCAGCCTTCCCCAAACTAGTCCACTCCAGATATCATTGGACTACTGCAACTCCCGTGTCTGACTGGGGATGATGGGAGTTGTAGTCCAACAACATCTGGAAAGCACTAGGTTGAGGAAGGTTGGAGCAGACAGTGCTGATCTCAGTGGATCAATAGTCTACGAGGCAGCTTCCTATGTTTTGGATGTCTGCTTTTCTGAAGTATTTATTCATGTCTCTTGTGGAAGTACCCTTATCATTTGTGACCTGTACCAGATCCGGATTCTTATCTTTCTGCCCTTTTTCTGAACTCTTTCAAGTACTCCATCCTCCAGCCAAGATCCTTGCCTCCTTCCCAGCCTCCTAGTTCCCTTAGTCTTGGTCCAATTCTACCCTTATCTTTCCCCACAACTGAGTCGCCACTTTCTGTTCTCACATGTCTGGAGATAGGAATTCTGGTTTGGCGAGACAGTATTTTCATTCAGACTTGGAATATTCAGGAAAATCTTTCACAGCAGATGAAATGCAGACCCACCTGCTTACATTTTTGCCGGTAGAAGTGATTTTGTCACCGCTGTGCTACAATTAACAAAGAAAGCTTAGCCCCTTCCCAGAGATAGTATGTCAACAGGTACAGGGATGGTGCTTGGCAGCCATTTCTGCTGCTTTGAATTGCTATGAGTTCGTATTGAATTTTATTACTCGAATGAAATGATTTGTTTATTGCCTTATTTATATGCTGTTGTGGCTTTTATATGATTATAGTGATTATAATGTTGCTTTTTAATGTTGTTGTTGTGAGACGGTTTGAGCTTAGCTTTGTTGTTGGAAAAGCAGCAAACAAATATTCCAATCTGACCAATAAAAAAATATATCAAGAAGGCTATGAAAGGGTCCTTAGCAGTTTGATCAGTTGGTTTTCCAGACTTTTATGGTTCTTACTGTGAGTCTACAGTAAGCCTTTTTTTATTTTCCAGAGCATGTTGTTTTATTTTCTGTCTCCTGTCACTGTAAATCAAGACTGACTCTTAAAATTGTCAACAAGGTGAAAACGTGACTTCTTTGCAGCATTTTAGATCTGAAAGTGATGTGCAAATCTGATCTGGCAGTCAGAATAACCTGAACTTGTATATGATTTATTGATCCTGGACTGACAAGTAGTAAATAAAGCCACACATCCCATATTAAGTAATGGAGAATGGCCACAACCCACTTTAGTGCCATAGACTTTTATTTTCTTTTTATGGCACTACTCCAGAGTAAGTGGGCTGTGGATTACAGACAGGCACTCTTGCTTTTCAACATTTATTAGTGTCTGTCAATGAAACCAGCATAATGTTGCTCATAATAATGCCAGCAAATCATCACTGCACTGTCAAGGTGTGATTCAACTCCAGGGCCAAGGTCTGGAGGTATTCCTGCTGTTGATCTAGATTCCCCAACAATGCATGCCCATCAGTGGGGAATCTAAATGCAAAACATAGGAGGTGCCCATAAACTGGCAGAAGCTAGGCGCCTCTAGGAATAAATGTCTGCAGACATTTCCTTCTGAAAATCAGAGAGTAATTTGCTCTGCACGTGAGGATTTGCTCTTTTGGAGGTGCTTTCATGGAGCAGTGCCAGCTGCAGGTTTTCAGGGCTTTAAAAAGGTTTTTTTTTTCTTTTTTAAGGTCTTGCCTTTAGAAATATAAGCAGGGCCTACAGTCTCAAACGTTTTACAGCAAAAGGGACAATTTGAGGAGGATATAGACATGCAGTGAGGCATTCTTCTTGTACTGTCCTGACAATTTATGGTTATTTAAATCCATTTTGTAGCAAAGGGGATTAGGGTCACACTGTAAACTTTGGTTGAGGCTGAGCTGTATCTAATTTGTGTACTTCATTTAGGCCTTTGCTCAGCTGGAAGTGAGGTGTTGCAGGGTTTGACGGATAGACACTCAAATCCAAGCAAACTGCTCCACCACAGCTGCATCTGGTCTGTGGAATCAAGTGGACACTTCAGTTTGAATTATTAGACTCCTAAGAATCTCAAATCCTTTGCACACATCAGTTAAGGTGCATCATGAATGTGTAATGGGGGGGCAGCAAGATCGTGGCCCACCTGACCCCAGGGAGGGGGCAGCTCACTTAATTGGATTCAATGTATGGTGTGGTGGTGATGCCCAAGGTAAAGGTAAAGGGACCCCTGACCGTTAGGTCCAGTTGTGACCGACTCTGGGGTTGCGGCGCTCATCTCGCTTTATTGGCCGTGGGAGCTGGTGTACAGCTTCCAGGTCATGTGGCTAGCATGACTAATCTGCTTCTGCCAAAACCAGAGCAGCGCACGGAAACAACGTTTACCTTCCCACCGGAGCAGTACCTATTTATCTACTTGCACTTTGACGTGCTTTCGAACTGCTAGATGGGCAGGATCTGGGACTGAGCAACGGGAGCTCACCCTGTCTTGGGGATTCGAACTGCCGACCTTCTGATCGGCAAGCCCTTGGCTCTGTGGTTTAGACCACAGCGCCACCTGCGTCCCTGATGCCCTATGTACACATACCTAATTGTGGCTGTTTCTTACTAAGCAAAATGAGGCATAAGAATTGCAGGTTATTGAGCCTTCACAGGTTGGCATCTAAAGTGGAGAGGCAAACTAGACCCAGGGTGTCTTTAAAATAAATAATATAAAAAAATCACACACATATGATTGAGAATTAGGAGTTCTTCATTCCCCTGTAGATCTTTACCTTCAGTATCTCTGATTTAGGGTGATAAATTGTTGTTTATAGAAGTATATTTGTTATATCATTTCCAAAGCTTTGGGGCTCATTAACTGTGCTGTTGCAAGCTTCACAACACTTACCCGAGTGTCCCCCGAGGGGTCCTCTTGACATCAGAGTTCTCCGCCGCAGATGCCTGATTGCCTCCCCAAAGGTGCCAGATTGCCCTTCGCCAGAGCCTCACATGGCGCTGCTTGTCACCCGTGGGGATTTGCCTTCAAGTGCCACCTTTAATTGTGATCCTAGACTTAGTTAATGAAGAGTTATAGTTTTACTACATTAGCACCTACCAAGTGGCGTTGACTCTAAATCGGCATCTGTGATATTTCTCAAGTATTCCACACAAATTCTCTCTTCTCCCCCTTCAGTATTTACATCCTCGTCACATGCTTCCTTTTCATAATGTACCTTGCATCGTGTTGGCACATCAGTAAGATTCTAATCACATCTTTCAGTGTGGTCCCTTTGGATTTTTCCATTATTATTATTATTATTATTATTATTATTATTATTATTATTATTTTAAGGTACATCATGTGTGGATTTCAGATTTCTGCTGCCTTGTCATCTATTTTTCCTTCTCACCATTTCCTTCATTGGTACAGTTTCATTGACGTGTCAACCTGAGAACAGGGCCTGGTGTCGTCATTGTCTATATATAGTTTTTTGTTAATTGCATGACGGCTAAGTATCTTGTGTGATAATGCCCCCACACCTCTGTCCTTGTTCTCCTTCTAAATCACTTACCTCTGAAACTTGAGAGGTAAAAGGAAGCTACAGTGCATGTGTACGAAATATGTCAGCATTTCCTGTAAGTACTACAGGTACTACAGAGGGGAATAGGTAGCCATTGGTGACTTTGTGATACCAGCAGCCACTCTTATTTTTAAAACATAGCAAGTTCATTGTTAGCCCATTCTACAAAAAAAGTATGATACGTGTGTTAGTTGTGGTTTGCCTGCTATGGCTTATTGAACCTACCAAGGTACAAAAATGACAATAATTCACTTTGAATGGTCGGTGACCCTCTTCTGTGGCACTTAATACCATTTTTGGACCTTCTTTTGAAAGAGAGAAAAATTAGCTTATTTTGATACCAAAATAAGCCCAGTTGGTTGAAAAATAAGCAAAACAGAGGTTTTTTCAAAACTGATGCAGAAATTGCATTCGCCTAAATTGCACGAAAATCAGAATTTTAAAAAATTTCTCCTGCGCCCAATTTTGGACCAAAAAATGTTTAAAAATTAATCTGAGGTTATCTCATAAAAAAATTATCACATTTAAAAAAATGAAGAAAATATGAGTCATTAGAGCACATGGCACCAGGTGATTTGGCGTTGAATGAGCCCCCAGTAACTTAACAAGGAGGAAAGATGTTTTTCTATGCCTGGAAGTGTCAGGTGGGCTGACCACACCTACTTTTGGCCACACCCACCTCTGGCAGGCAATACACATCCCCGAGGCTTGGTGAAAGGTAAATATGGTCCTTAGGCCAAAAGAGGTTAGCCATCTCTGCCTTACAATAATGAAGAATTGCCTTCCATTAAGGGAAGTTTACTCTGGTGGCCAGTCACTCTCTTCCCTAAGCTAGGGAGCCCAGTCTTGTGGCCACATGTCTATGCACATGCGTGGTTGGTGGGCATATTGCTTGTAATTTAATAACGAAGATTCCCTCCCCTTTTATATATACCTACCCACCCTCTAAAGGGACACGGGTGGCACTGTGGTGTAAACCACTGAGCCTAGGGCTTGCCGATCAGAAGGTCGGCGGTTCAAATCCCCGCGACGGGGTGAGCTCCCATTGTTGGCAGTGAGAGATTTTACTTTCTTGGGTTCCATGATCACTGCAGATGGCGACAGCAGTCATGAAACTAAAAGACGCCTGCTTCTTGGGAGAAAAGCAATGACAAACCTAGACAGAGTCTTAAAAGGCAGAGACACCACCTTGCTGACAAAGAAGGCTGATCGCCAAAGAATTGATGCTTTTGAATTATGGTGCTGGAGGAGTCCCATGGACTGCAAGATCAAACCTATCCATTCTGAAGGAAATCAGCCCTGAGTGCTCACAGGAAGGACAGATCCTGAAGCTGAGGCTCCAATACTTTGGCCACCTCATGAGAAGAGAAGACTCCTTGGAAAAGACCCTAATGTTAGGAAAGATTGAGGGCACAAGGAGAAGGGGACGACAGAGGACGAGATGGTTGGACAGTGTTCTCGAAGCTACCAGCATGAGTCTGACCAAACTGCGGGAGGCAGTGGAAGACAGGAGTGCCTGGTGTGCTCTGGTCCATGGGGTCACGGAGAGTCGGACACGGCTAAACGACTAAACAACAACATAACAACAACATAGCAGGGGTGGGGAACTTGTGGCCTTGCGGATGTTGTGGGCCTCCAACTCCCGTTAGAGCCAGCCAGCATGAGAAATGCTCAGAGCTGTTGGGAATTTTATTCCAGCAACATTGCAGGTTAGTCACTGCTACTCTGTAGGCCTCAGAGTATATAGACATAGACATGAATAAAAGGAATCTGAAAGTCTCTGGAAGAATGTCTTCATTCAGTTTGCATACTCTTGTTTTATAGTGTGTCATATACAATGTGTTATAGCAGGTTGAGAAGGTCTGGATGTGACCCTTGCACGAAATATGAGCAAGATATTTCCCGTAGTTATGGGAGCTACAAGAGGGAGAAGACCACCTGAGGTTCTTTTAAGCAGAACGTTTGTTTCAACAGTAGACACAATCTGTCATAGAGAACAAAACAGTGACAGATCCCAGTTTTTTGAAAAGGAAGAATTTGGATGGATTTCAAGAGAACCAAGAGAAAATCCTGAAGGGGGAAAAAGCAAACAGAAATGAAACTTGTGGACTGGCTTAGTGCATGTGCTATAAAAGCACGTGCATTTTTAAATGGCCTCTTTTAGCAACACCCTTTTGTTCCTCTTGCTCGTATTTCCTAATCCCCAAATGCAGTCCAAATGTGTAAGTGCATTCAGTCACAATGTCGTTTTTTGTTTCCTATAGTTTGCCCGTTCCTAACCCCTCAGAGTAACTTACTGCTGTAGTAACTGTACTATCGCCGTAGTAAAAATAATTTACTGTTGCTGTTTTTGTTGTTGCTATTGCTGATGTTGTGGTTGTTGTTGGTGATAATGATGATGATGATGAGGTATCACCAAAGGGTGCAATCCCAGAACCTGTTAGGTCAGGGGTCAGCAAACTTTTTCAGCAGGGGGCCACTCCACTGTCCCTCAGACCTTGTGGAGGGCCGGACTATTTTTTTTTGGGGGGGGGGGGAATGAACGAATTCCTATGCCCCACAAATAACCCAGAGATGCATTTTAAATTAAAGGGCACATTCTACTCATGTAAAAAAATGCTGATTCCCGGACTGTCCGCGGGCCGGATTTAGAAGGCGATTGGTCCGGATCCGGCCCCTGGGCCTTAGTTTGCCTACCCGTGTGTTAGGTCAATGTTAACGTTAGTGGAATTGATGTCCTTTACCTGTTGTTCTTGGGTTTGTTTTTTCATTTTGTTGATGATGCACGGAGGTGTAAATGGAGACAAGAACCTAATGGCGTATCAGCCCCCTGCCCCACCATTCTGGGATCTCCTGCTCAAATTATCTTCGTAAGCTGGCCTTGTGCTATGGAACAGCAGTGATGAAATGCCCATAAACTAGGTTTCCACCATTCTCCAATCCCTACCCTCCATAAGCAGCCTCAACTCACATTGTCTTTCTTTCCCATATCTGCAATGGAGAGATAGACTTCAGAGCAAGATCTTAACTGAGTGGTCGGGCTTCTGCCTTGCTCTTAGAAGGTCCCGCGTTCAGTATTCTGCATCTCCAAGTAGGACTGAGATTCCTGCCCCAAATCCTGGAGAGCCCCTGTCAACCAGTTTAGACAGTACTGAGCTAGATGGATGGACCAGTGTTCTGACTCATTGTAAAGTGACTTCCTATTTTCCTAAACTCAGTTGCATGTTGCGTTACAGAAGTTAAGCATTGGCTGTAGTCTTCCTGTTCAGAGGGAAAAGGCAACATGGGCACAAGAGGGTTTCAGGGCTTTGTGTTTAGCCTCACCCCTGAGACCACATTAACTACCTCTGACCCACCTACAGTTAGTGGGAAGAGCCTTTGGTATTCATGGAGGCTCCCTGTGTGATGGTGAAGATCTGGGCTTTCAGTTGCAGAGGGAGTTTCCATGGATATGCAATGCTCCCTGCTAAAGAAGTCCCCTCCCCTCATAACAAGAGCTGGGAGAATCTTTTGACCTTAGGATGTGCATGAAATGCTCAGCTCTATGGTATATCTGTTGCCTCTTCCGTCCGGAATGATACAAACATTGGGCTTCCCTCAGAAAGGAGAAGTAGGACAGAAACAATAAATGGAGTGAATAAAATCTGGGCAATGCTGTTCCTCCCATTAGCTCCTTCACCCTTGCTTGCTTTCTGCGGGAGAAATTTGGTGGAATTGGCATCATAAAACCCACATAAAAATGTGTGGGTAGCAAAGCTTTCTCCCCTTTTGATCAGAGAATAATGAACGAAGCGGGAACAGTGACACAGAAAGATGCAGATTCTATAGACTGCCAAATTGCTGTGAACTTTGTGTTTCTTTCTTTCTTTCTTTCAGGGGTTAGCTGCATTATTACCTACTTTATTATGTAGCACCTTAATTAAATCATGGGCTGGAATGATCAGATCAAGTGTTTTTGGTTCTATTGTGTCTTCAGCAGCTTTACCTATATTCATTAAGCAAATGCCTCGTTTTATAAACAGGGAGGAAAATTATTTTTGCTCACTCGTCAGTTGAAGCATTCTAGTTAGCGCTTATCATGGTATGCGGTTCCCCTGTGCCTTAGAATAATTGGGGGCTGGGGGTGCAGGTGGTGGGGAGGGAAGGGGGCTGAATAAATCAGCTAGTTAGTGAAGATTTCTCACTGTGAAATAGCTTCATTCTGAAGTTCATAGTCCTTTTAGCAAGACAAGAGGCTGAATCAGGGTGGCCAGATGCCTCCTTCCATCTTTAGAGGCATCTCCTGCTAACAGCCCCAGAATGCCATGCTGCAGTATTCCACACCAACCTAGCACTGGGCATGCTCCCATGGCAGGATTCATTCCTCCATGTCACCAGGATCATACCACCCAGATTTGAACAAAGTGGCCTGTGCAAGAACTGTCTGCAGATTCCTTCAAGGGCTGCCTTTTCCCATGAAGCCTTTGATACACAAATCTTCTTTCCCCCATGTCTGTCCCTGCCCCACTCCCCCCCCCTTGTCTGTTGTCTCTCCCCTGTGTCTTTTTTCTAGATAGCAAGCCACTTGGGGCAGAGACCGGTCCTCTCATTCTTTGTAAGGTGTGTGGGAGGGATCAAGGTGGTCCGATATTAAATTAGAAATTAAATTCAAATGGGACCCTGACTTTTCTGAAAACATCTGGTTCATGAATACGAGAGGATTGTAAACAAACTTGAACCTCACTATTCAGGATACAGCTTGTCTGTTCTCAGCCATAAACCTGCATCTCTCTGCCACTCCACAGATTAGCTTTCAGCTCAGTTCAGCTTGGCTCCTCTTTCCACAGCAAAACTTTAGGCTGACTACAAAAGCAGGCTTTTGCAGTGGATGGGTGGAGGTCCTGATCATAGCCGGGGTGGGGCAGAGGGGCACTGTGATTGGCCCAGCCTCTTCCAGGGTTCTTGTCACCGTGTACATGGGTGGTGCTGTAGAAATGAATCAAATGAACAGAGCAGGGGGTGAAATCCCTTCAGTGCTGGTAGTCTGTCCAAAGGCAAAATGTCTGACCGTGATGCAAGATGCATCCGCGAGACCTTCTTCAGATTTAGTGCAATAATAGTTACACTTCTGAAAGTTAAATTAATTAAAAAGAATGATGCAGTTGTAGGAGAGGTGTTATTTTTGTTGCACAGGTGTTGATGAAATTTTCATTGTGAATAATTGATGTGGCTATTTAATATGAAAGAATATATTTGGGGAAAATAGCAGTTGCCATTTATAGGTGTCTGTGTGGGCTTGTTGCAGACCTACCGTTAAAAGTCTTTGACATTCCAGATTAGCTTAACTGTGGATTTAGGAAGCAGGTGGAGACATAGCTGACAGTTACCTATGGAATAAGGGATCAAAAGCAAGCGTGTGGGAGAAATTGGTTTGGTCCCCATGTTTCAGCAAACAGGTCTAATTTGCAGTGTTTTGACTAAAACATTTTCAAAAATGCAGGCATCAAGTAGGACTGCAAACCTCTGCAAATTTGCAATGCAGTTTCAGTTAAAAACGGTGTGTACAAAAGGTGTAGTTTTTTGAGGGGGTGTCCAACTACGTATTTAGAGTAAAATGCATGCAATAATGCGTGTTTTAGGGAAAATTCATACAGTATAAATGTGATTTATGTGGGTGTGTTTAATCTACAGAATTGGGATAGAATGGACACCTTGATTGAAAATATGTGAAACGGACACAGAATGGAAATAGTCGAACCCTAATGGCATGCAGAGATAATGTGCACCCATGATTTAAGAGTGGGCCACAAAATCATGAACATCTACCCTCTCTCATTCACAAATTCCCTCAAGCTCCCTGTATCGTAGATCAGCATGGCAGGTAACACTGCCTGGTTGAAAGACTTCAGTTCAGGACTCTACTGGGCATTTCCATGCCATTCTCACAACCCATAAACTGCGGTTATGCATTACATCTGCCCCAGCCCATGAGGTATCACCATTACAGTGTTTCACCATGACCTCTGAATGCAATATAGGCGATAGGAATAGGCGGCTTAATTGAAAAGACTTTGGCAAGGATCACTGGGAAGTGTATTGAATGCATGAAAGGCACTCTGCGTATGCGGTAGGACGGTGAGTGAAACCTTGAACTCCCACAGTCAGCAAATACACCCCATTATCTGGCATTCTCTGGGACTCTGAGGTTAAAATTTGGCAAGAACGTTTGCGGACCTGTCCTGATGTTATGTTCATGAATCACGGTTTCCTAAGCTTAAAAATAACTCTCTTTATTGCAGGGAAAGCACAGCATTTTATCAATAGCCTATTAGTGCCACCTAGTGTTCTCCATTTCCTTTACACTGTTGCTGCTGCTTAAGAAAAAAAATTGATTCAGCCATTATAAATCGGCAGACTTCTTATTTCGCACAAAAGGCATGCACTAATTTGCTGTCCAGCTGGAGCACGGATAGGTTTGCCCTCAGGTTCCCTTATTTCATCATGATCACTGTCTCCAGTTCCTTCCTCACTCTCAGAAATCATTTGCTATTGCTGTGCAGGCTTTCAGCACTTGTAAGCAGCATAGCTCTGCATAAAGTCCTGTATTATCGTTTATCAATGCTTTCATTTGTTAACGTATTTATTTGTGCTCAGGGGATCCAGACACATTGCTGTGCTAGTGCCATGCTGTTTCAAGAACGCTGAACTGTTTACTCTCCACTAACCTTAAGCATAGCTGGTCATCCAAAGCAGGGATGACTCATCCACCCCACCCCACCCAGTCTGGGGACATGACCCAGCCTCCCCACAAGCAAATTTTTGCTCACCTCCTGAGACCTCAACGATTTTGCCAGTGGCAGCAAAAAGAAAAGCTCAAGTAAACATTACCTGATGGGAATGCAAATTGCACCCTCCCCAGTCATCAGAGCAATCTTTTGATGAACAGAAAAGGGTTGATAACTCCTTTCCTTGGCTGAGCTGCACAGATGAGCGGAGAAGAGAGGGCAGCTGTGTGTCTCATGCATGTGTGCGGTATCTGCAGACGAGAGAGAATGGGCTGGCTGGCCAAACCCATTTTTAGTTACACTCACCAATGCCATACAGTCCATGGGAGATTAGCCAAGGGTGAATGTGGACCCTGGGCCAAAAAAAAAAAAAAAAGACTAGTCCCTTCTGCTCCAGACAGACACTCTTAAAAGTGAGCTGCCGGGGATGAGCAAGAGGAGTTAAAAATAATAATGAGTCTCTTGGTTCTTATCAGGAACCACAACACCGAAGACATGTATGCAGTTCCGGTTCAATTATTTGGCATATGCACTGAAAACATGTAGAAAGGGTTTGCTCTTGCAGGCTTTCAGTAATTGGTGTGTATAAACTACCCAAAGCAACGAACCATATAGGCTCTCTTCTCTGTCTTGTATTTTCTCCTGGTGAGCTAATTTTAGAAGCTATGGCCCTGACAGGTGCAGTTCATACGTTACAAGCCTCCCTGAATCCCCAGCGTCAGTGATGCTTTCCTGTCCCTTGTTGTGGGACCAAGATGTGGACTCACTGTCATGGTTTGAAAAGTCCCTAGAGAAGGAGGGAGGTAGAAAAGAAAGCAAGAGAGGTTGCAGCAATAACTGCTTATAGTGGTAGTGAAGTGTTTTCCACTCAAGATTAGACCGGGCTTCTAAATTAATGCTTAGGAGACTTTTATTTCTCCCGACGCTTTAGAGGCATGGCATATTTATTTGTTCCCCTTTTTTGCTTAGTTTGCAGTACTCCGCCTGTCAACATGAAAGTGCAGCCAGTGAACAGAACTGCCTTGCTGGTGACGTGGAATCAACCGGAGATGATCTACCACCCTCCCATTATGAACTATATGATTTCCTACAGCTGGGCTAAAAACGAAGATGAGAAGGAAAAAACCTTCACCAAGGACAGCGACAAGGACCTGGTAAAAACCACAGCATCAGAAGTTGCCATTAGCGTTAAGATAGCCTTACTGTGTGTTTCCTCAGTAGACGGCTGGGAGATTAATTTCTTGGGTCTTAAGCTGAATGGATGCTTTCTGCCTAACTCCTTTTAACACACATATGGTGTTTGTTGGTATCTGTGCACTGTTCCACAACTTCAAAACATCTGAATCTGATTCTTGGTTTGTATAGGTATAGGAGGAATGGCCAAACACCTTCGTCTTCTTGTATTGCGCTTATACCTCTATGGGGAACGACCGTAGGGTCAGGGATAGAGCATCCGCTTTGCATTCAGAAGGTCCCAAGTTCAACCCTGCCATCTCCAGGACCAGAAGAGAACCCTGCCAGAAACCCTGGAGAGCCACTGCCAGTCAGTGTAGACAATACTAAATACTAAAATACAGTGAACTGATGCATTATGAAGCAGCTTCCTAACCCTTCAGCTTGGAAACAAGTTCAGCTTGATGATGGAAGGAACTTGCTTCCCTGCATGTTGCTTCATACTAAGGGATCTGTGACCCTGTGGATGTTGCTGGACTCCAACTCCCACCATCCCTGACCATTGGCTGTGCTGGCTGAGGGTGATGGGAGTTGGAGTCCAACAACATCTGAATGCCCATAGGTTCTCCATCCCACTTTATGGCAGAAGTTGCAAATCCCTCTAATGGTCCTTATTGTGAATAGGAGATAAGCTATATTCTGAGGTTGTTCATGTTAGCAGATCCATTGCCCATTCGCAGGATTTGGCCTTTGGAGCCGGCTATACATGTAGTATATGTACCTTTGTAATGGGTGGCTTAAATTTGAGAAGAGACATAAGCTCAAATCGGGGCACTCTATATGGATTGGAATATTGGTCTAGCACTTAAGGTGGGATCTACTTGGCGTTCAACTTGCTGCCCAAGCAGAGGCAAGCGATAACTGTACAAGCCTTTAAAATTCCATGTGTCTAGAATGAAAGTGACATATTCCATTTTGAAAGGGCTCAGTTTATTGTTAATCAAAGCAAGCTTCTGGAATAATGAAATCAGTAATTGTATATGCACATAAAAATGCAGCCGCAATGAGTGAAATTTCTAATGACAGTTATCTTTTCTCCTCCTTTGCAACTACACACTCCTTGGGTACCATTCAATCAGTTTATAGAATAATACATGTCTTATTCTCCCTTAGATTGAGGTTCTTTTACTTAATTTCCATTTATATTTTCAATTTCCCCCCACTAGAAGTTGTTATCTGGGTCACGTTAGGGAGTGATGTGCTTCATGAAATCAGAAAGCAATCTTCTGAAAGGTGCCCAAGGTTAGGGCTGTATTATAATCTCAAACTTGTCATCATTTCGCACTCTTAAGGGAGATTATTCCCCCACCCTCCTACCCCCATTTCTAATTAGTAAAAAGAACAGAGTGCATTAATCAGGAAAGAATATCTACTTACAAACATAGGGTGTAGTCCCCCAGGAATGGCTGTTGCACAATTTCCATTCATTTTCATTGCTTTAGAATTGATTGCTTAGCTATTACAGATGCTATAATAATTGGCACTTTAGAATCATGATTTCCAGCCAGCATCAATCTGTGGCCAAGAGGATGGCTGCCTAACTGGACAGGGGAGGGGGGTGGTTTTGTTTTTTTACCCCCTGCGCTTCTCAGCTGCTACTCCATGTGTATTTTCCTCCCTGTTCCTTCTCAGTCTTGTTCTTCTAGAACTATTTGGTGGGCTGGAGATGGGGGTGGAGAGGATGATTTACATGGGGAGAAAGGCACACACACTCTCTCTCCACCCGCTTACCCTATGAAAATGTCTGCCCAAACAATCCACATCACAGTTGCATGGGAGATGGATAAGTGGTTTGTTTTTGAAACTTTTTGGGCGGCAAGAAGTAATGGAGCCTTGAAAAGGAAAGGATTTATTTTATGCCTGCCCATCCACAGGAGCAAATAGGTTTTCCCCCTACCCTTGGGTCCTTCGGGCAGATTAGAAAACGGTATAATATTCAACCATGAATAAAGTAGCAGTGATAAAAGAGTACCTAACCAGGAGTCTTCCTGGGGACGCAGGTGGCGCTGTGGGTTAAACCACAGAACCTAGGACAGGGGTCTGCAATCCGTGGCTCCGGAGCCGCATGTGCTCTTTTACACCTTTGCCGCGGCTCCGGGGCGGATACCAGCGAGGGGAGGAGGCGCATTGTGCGCCCCGACACTCCCCACTGTGGCGGGCGCTGTACTGGCTGTGACGTCGCATGGGGGCGTTGCGTGCGTTAGTCACGCACTGTCCCGACGTCACCTTCCCGCCCGCTGTCAGATCGCGGCTCCGGAGATATATTTGTTTTAAATGTCGCAATGGTTTTGCGGCTCCCGTTTTTTTTCCTTCGGAAACAGGTCCAAGTGGCTCTTTTTGTCTTAAAGGTTGCAGACTCCTGACTTGCCGATCAGAAGGTCGGCGGTTTGAATCCCTGTGACGGGGTGAGCTCCTGTTGCTCGGTCCCTTCTCCTGCCAATCTAGCAGTTCGAAAGCACGTCAAAGTGCAAGTAGATAAATAGGTACCGCTCCGGTGGGAAGGTAAACGGCGTTTCCGTGTGCTGCTCTGGTTCGCCAGAAGTGGCTTAGTCATGCTGGCCACATGACCCGGAAGCTGTACGCTGACTCCCCCGGCCAGTAAAGCAAGATGAGCGCCTCAACCCCAGAGTCGGTCACGACTGGACCTAATGGTCAGGGGTCCCTTTACCTTTAACCAGGAGTCTTCCTGTAGATGAGGAAAATGAGGAACTTGGCAGGCAGGGAATTTCATGGGTAAAGGGGGGAGGCTTCAGCTCTTGTGTTCTGAGGGTCTTCTGACCTTCCAAAGCGACCTGACATGACGTGTGAACCAAGGACCCAGTGAAAAAGTCCTCAATTTTTTTAAAGTCGCTTAAAGACTAGTTTTAGGGAATATTCTAGTTTTCACATGGTCCGTCTCCAGGTAATCCTCTGATGAGTGCATGACCCAAAGAAAGCCTTCTGACAAAAAGTAATTCTGCAAGAGCAACTAGAATAATCTTTCCATTGTGCCTAGCAAAAGCAAACTTTTGATTACACAGACAAGGATTTCATGTGGTTAACAGACACCCAGCACACGTCAGCTTTTTCTGATGAGGCCTGTCCTGGCTTTTGAGTCACGTTGAGGCTAGCCAAGTCAGAAGGTCACACAGACCTTTAGTAGCTGATACATTATGACAATATGGCAAAGGGACAGAAATCTGGAGCCTCCCTCCATACTTTGAAAATTCTGTTTACCAGCTGCTTTTATCATTTTATTTTTGGAAAATTTGTAAATTATTTGCTGTTTTTGATTGACTAAGAGCCATTACAAATCCAGTTACAAAACTCTGGTATCTCTTCAGATTGTATAAATATTTGTAAATGCTTTTTGGTCCCCTTAGGGCAGGGATGGGCTAGGGAACCTGTGGTCTTCAACATGTTTGTTAGACTCTAGCTCCCATTATCTGTGACAAGTAGCTGTGGTGGCCTGGGGCTGATGGGAAGTGGAATCCAACAGCATTTGAAGGGCTACATCCAGCTCTTCAAGCCTCTCTTTCTGACCCTCAGGAATCTCTGCAAGGCCAGACCTCGTCCCCACCCACATCCCCTATTGGAGCTGCTTTGAATGTTTTTGCCTGGCTGGAATATGTCCTTGAATTTGTCAGTGTGGGAAGGTTGTCCAGAAGGAAATAATGACCCCTGGGCTTAAAAGGGTTCCCCACCTTAGAACAGAATGATTGAACTTGGTGCATTCCTTGTGCATTCCTTCCAGCGACCTAGAAATTTGTATTCTGGGCTTGAGTCACACTCCCCTGTGGCATCTCTGCTTCACAAAGGCAACTGCTAAATGGTAGCTGATCTTTGCCACTGCCTCTTCCTGTGCAGACAGATGCTCCTCTAACACTCTGAAGTCAGGCATGGCTGGGTTATATGATTCCACAGATCCCCTCACCGCTAGTTTCATCTGGTGCCCACTGCTTATTGTAAACAAAGGCTGGTGTTTGCTTCTGCCCCCAAAATTGCATAAATCCTGCAGAATTTGTATGTTCCTCTGTGCCTTTTGGCATTTCTCCTCAATGCAGATCCTGCTCCCGGGGGTGGGTTTCTCTTGCCCCTTGTGTAAACTCTCTTCTAAGTTTTCTGTTTGTTTTACAGACTGATCGTTCAGAATCCAGTTGGGAGGGATAAAACTGAATAATATCTATTTTTTTTAAACAGAAAGCCATCATTAGCCATGTCTCACCTGACATCCTTTATCTGTTCAGAGTTCAAGCAGTGTGCCGAAATGACATGCGCAGTGATTTTAGCCAGACAATGCTCTTTAAAGGTAAAAACCATGCAATTATCCTGTTCTCTTGTAATGTTCCCTTGGCCAGGGAAAAGTGCGTAGAGTTTAAAGTCGGGGGGAGGGGCGGTCAAGCTGGCATGGTATTTAGGAACAGTGCTTTTATAAAATCGCATAAAGTGGAAACGCAATTGAAAGAGAAAACTTTGCTGACATGATTCACAGTATGACAAACCACTGAGTTCATTTCCATCATCCCAAATTGGGAGAGAGAACTGACCTTTGGCCAGTGCTATTGTTGCAGATCCAGCATGCTTCAGATGCTATATGAATCCCGAGAAAAATAATGGAGTGGGCTAAAAAGTACTTTAAAAAGTTCTTTAAATGTTCTAAAAAAAACTCTGGAAGAGCAAATTTTGCAAAATTGTTACTCCTCTTCCTATGGCTAACGCTTGCTGTCATATACCAACCCCAACTATACCAGCTATGTATTGTTATGGGTTTGACATTGCAAATGGGGCTGTGATGTTGAAAAACGTGGAAGTGTTTTTCTTGCAGAGCAAAAGAAAAAAAAGACCACTGGCATTCACAACAGTGCTCTTGTTCTTATGACCCCGTGCTCAGGTTTAGTGACGTGTTCTCACATCTCCTGTGTTTGAAATGTGTTACAATCCCCTTTAAAAGAAAAAAGAAAAAGCTGGTAGCTATCAGAGAGTATATGCCTCTTTGTATTCAAGCGGATCAAGTCATGGGGAGAGCTTAAATATTTTAAAATCATATACACCTCTCAGGAAGGAGAGTTTGATCCTCAAAAATGTCTGCCTGTCTGAAGCTGCAGACACAGAAACACAGCTGGGTGTTCAGCCACTCCTATGATATAATCCTGACAATGTTTCTACTGACACAGATGCAGATCCAAACTGAGGCAATTGTGTCAGCAGTAATAATTGAACTTTTAATTCCAGAAACAGAAGCTTGCCTCCCTCGCACAAGGCCGGACTGGGCCCTCGACGGCCATTTTATATTTACACAAGGCATACTATCATTTGTGGTGGCATCTCCACACATGCCCAGTTACAAGTGTTGACCCCTGACTGCCTAAAGACTGAGGTAGCAGAACTGGGGGTGGGGAGGGGATAAGAGATAGTTTGACAGGAAAAGCAGGAAAAGTATAACGATAGGAAATTCATTCCATAATCTTGTAGTATGCATTGCTGGCTTGTGGGAATGCAGAGCAAGGGTAGGGGACAGTATTTAGAAGTCTCAATTCTCATTCCAAGGAATAAGCTTGTTTATAGTTCCCCTCTGCCTCAATACAAGCTATTGAAAAAAACAATTGATTGGAAAACAGCCATTTATTTATCTTTGAATCCAGACTATTGGAGCCTTAAAAATTTTTTTTTTTACTGTAACTCACCCTGGGATCGTTAGGCTAGAAACTGAAATGATAAAAACATAAAATTATAGTGTTTAATGTTGTTTGAAGCTTAATCCACTTAAGGATTATTATTACTTTTTCCTTCCCCAGCTAATACTACTCGAATTTTTGAAGGGACCAGGATAGTGAAAACAGGAGTGGTAAGTGACATGAGTCATTGAATGAATAGAAAAGCATTTTTTTAAAAAAATACTTCAATGTTCTCTCCAGCAGGTGGCAGCGTTATATAGTAAATGTCCTGATTTAAGTCCTGATATACCGGTAAACGTCCTGATTAAAATTCAGAGAATCAAATGATTTTGATAAAGAGTTCTTTTTTTGTCTTTCATCATTGAATATTAATATTAATTATGATCAATATTAATTATGATCCTAGGACTATGCTGATATGTTTGAATGTGTTAAATTAAGGCAAGTGTAAAATTAAGGCAAGTTAGTGAAACTGGATTTTGAAAATAAATAAATTGGGAAGGTGTTTTTACACTGAATAATATACCAAAGAGCATTGTAATTAATTGAGGGGAACCTGCTGATGTGAATCAAAAGAGTGAGAACATAGTATCACCATTTTATTTTTGGTTTTGTTTAGTCCTGTTTGGAACTGGCTTTTGATAGCAGCCGCACAATCAGCAGTAAAAAGTAAAAAATTCTAAACATCAATGATATGTGCTAGAATGATGTTAAAAATTCCTTCTATTGCAAGCATAAGATTAATGAAAACTGGGTGAAGCTTTATAATAGGATGAAACTATCAGGGAAGTAAAACTTGTAGGTCTAATCAAACTAATTATTATTTAAATTAATATATTTTTTAAAAAATCTACAGACCCTTCTCATACCTTTTCCTTTTCTGCTTGATTGATCTGTTAGACTGTATTCCATTATTTAAAACTGAGGAGTGGGTCATATCCTTTTTTTCTTTAAAAGAAGTAGGTAAGGATGTGCCACCAGCTAAACATAATAACATTTTACTATGTGCTAAACATAATGAAAATTACATCCAAACAAAATTATAATGGAGCAGTAAAATATAGCAAATGCACTACACGGCCCTATGTTTTACTTATTATTTTATATTGGTTGGAGCTGAGTAAAAAATATCTCAACAAAATGGGATTCAAGTGGAAATTCCCCAGAGATGCAGAAAAACAATATAGCGTTATTTTAAAGTTTTAAACGTGTCTATGCAAGCCACCTAGAATTATTTTTCAAAATCCCATTTATTTCAGATTCACACAGTGAATCTCTGTGTTGTTTAAGCCTCTGTTGCTTAAACTCACCTACTGAAAGCAATTGGATTTAGAATAGTTTAACTCTTGAGTAGATCAAGAGGGAGGGAATAAACCCAAATGCCACTGTGAAATTCATTGCTATGCCTTCCTTGATCTTAAAGGAGGAAACTATAACTCTGGTTCTGATTTGAGCTGGGCCTCAGTCGTAACATAGTTGTCTTCAGCCTTCTGTTGTCTTTGTCTTGTGAATCTCTGTGTTGTTTTGCCGGCTAGCTTTAACCACAATTGTTTAAATATACTTGTCTTATTTAAACAGAATAATGGGCAGAATGGAGTGTTTGGAAAGAAAAGGAAATCAAAAGGAAAAAAGAGCCGAGGTAGCATGTCAGGTACCTCTACTGATGCTCTCTCTGCTGTGTTTTCTTCTCTTGTTCCCCCTGGTGATTTCTTCAAGCCTACAGCTTCTCCTGCACCATCAGCCGACATGGCTCCCATCAGTTCTGGATCTTCTACTTGGACTTCCTCAGGCCTCCCCTTTTCCTTTGTATCCATGGCAACTGGAATGGGGCCTTCCTCCAGTGGGAGCCAGGCAACGGTGGCCTCTGTGGTCACCAGCACTTTGCTTGCAGGCCTTGGGTTTAGCAGTAGTGGTATTTCCTCTTTTCCTAGCACCGTTTGGCCAACTCGCCTCCCGACATCTGCCTCGACCAATAAACAGTCGGCGAGGCCTGTCCTCGCTACCACCGAGGCTTTATCTTCCTCTCCAGCCCCGGAAAGTGATTCCGCCCTCACAAAAGACAATGAAGGCGCAGAGGATGGGGAAAAGGATGAGAAGAGCGAGAGCGAGGATGGGGAGAGAGAGCATGAAGAAGAGAGAGAAAAGGATTCGGAAAAAAGGGAGAAAAATGCTACGACGGAGGCTGCCGAGGTACAGGATAACACTGAAGCTACAGACACCACTCTTGCTCCCAACAGGACTACGGAGGGAGGGAATAAAACCATACCTGATCAAGGGCAAAGCCAAAACATTTTCCCAACAGGTAGGAGTCCCGGACAAGAAGGAGATACGGAAACAGACTCTCAATACGAAACAGTCCCTTCCACCCAAGTGCCACCAGCATACACAAATGAACAATACACTCGAGAAATTCCATTAAGACCAGAGACAGCATCAACAACACCTTTACCAAAAGAGAACAGATTTATTACCATTAATCCAGGTGAGTTAACTGTGTAGGTACCAGGGAGGGGAAAGTGGGGGGCCAGGGGACTGGAAGTGTGTCAGAAATTGTTCATCGCAACAAAATGTCACTGATGCTTTTCGGCTGCTTTTGAAGTGTTGTAGCACCAACACTTGGGTTCATGCTTTCAGGAAACTTCATTACACGTTCTAGCAAACCCTTTTGTAATTACTGTGCTCATGATTATTTCGTACATTAAATTTTTCAGCATGGAACCTAGCATCCCGATCTGGGGTGGCGAAAGGAAGGATAGATGTCATAAACCCTGAATGGAAATAAATAGTTCTTGTGTAGGAGTGTCTGTGTCTTGTGACAATTCTCCACACCTTCCTAAGAAGATTCATCTTGCTTGCATTGGAAGCATCACCCCAAATGTTGCTAGAGAATGGCATAACTGCAATAGGTGTAGGCATACTTTGAACCACATTCAACTCGTATTAAGTAGCCTTAGTTGATTCCACCCACACACCTCCCAAGCTTCTTTTCATTTGTGTGTCTTTTATAGTGGCCTGAGTTCATGACTTCACACAACACCCCCTTGCCCTGTCCACTTTAATCAGTGTTTGGGTTACTCTAGACAGTTTCTATTTGGCGAACAAGACAAGCAGTCCTCTAGTGCTATTGTACTTGGTTTCAGAACTCAAAATCCACTCAGTATATGGGCAAATCTACTATGTGAGAAGCGGGGGTGACACCTTCCTCCTGTTGGCTAATTTTAAACTAGGTATCCTGTTTCTCAATTTACTTGCATGCCTGAATTTCTCTCTGTGTAGGTGTGAGTTTGGGTGTGCATCAGTGTTCTGTTTATTGAGCTCAGAGGCTGGTAGATTTCTTCCCACCAATCTGCTTATGAAGTCTTAATGTAAATTACTGCACTTTTTCTCTCCTGTTTTCTTCCACCCTCTTTTGTCCTTTGCCTCTTTTGCTGTTGTTTTTAGTCACAGGCAATATTGTTAAATAAAATCATATTAAACAATAGTGGGGTGGGAAGGCACAGAAGCTAATAAAAGAGTGGAAGACATCCTTTAAAAAGCGGAAGTACAATCCAAGTCGGTTTGGGGAAAACTCAAGAACATAATTTCTGCCAGGTGTATTGTATGTAAAACAAAGGGATATTGGGTGCAACGAGGTAAAAAAATATTTTTAAAACCTGCAATTTTGTTTCTCAAATACATTGTATAGAGGAGGCCTGCCGAAGGAGCAGTAGGGCCACTGGACCACCACTGTGTAAAAGGAGCACTCAAGGATGACAGGATAAATGAGTTCTTTGCATCTGTATCCACAAAGAGGGTATAGGAAAGAAGCCACACTCCAACAATTCTTCTTGGATGGTGAATTGGAAGAAAAAGTTGCACAGAAGAGATTTTGGAGCAAATTCATTGGTTTTGGGAGGGGTGATTCAACCAGATAAGATGGCATTCGCCCAGGAGTTCTAAAAGAGCTCACATTCAAAAATGAAATACTGACTTGGGCACCCAGCCTCTTTTTTCTGACATTATCCTCCATACAGCATTTGAAAAGGGCTAATGAAGGGCCAGTCTTGCATACATGTACACAAACACACCTCCACATATGATCCTGGAAGCTACATAGTCAGCTAAATGTGACTTGAATTATTGGTCTATTAGTAATATTTTTTAAAACGTTAAAAATGGGTTGTTTAAATACTTGATTGTTAGAGGAGGAGTAATAATTATCCAGTGTGTTCCTGGCAGTGGGAAGAACTCAGTCCCATTTGATTGAATACCTGAGAATCTATGGGGAAACCCCAGAGTCCCCCAAAATGGGAAAGGAGCAAATATACTGCCGGATTTTACCACCCACCATGGTCTTATAACTTAGTCCTGTTTGGAAGTTGGCAGTAGGAATATATCGAAGAAAAATTGCATCCATTGAAGAAATGAATGGAAGGAATTGTTCAGAAGTTGCTGATCCATTCCCCATCTGGGGAGACCTAATCCATCCCCTAAGCAATCCCCACCACCAAATGATGCCATTCTTTTTATTAGTTGTAAAAAGAAAATAAAGCAATCAGCCCACTACCCTGATGAAGATATAAATGTCCCCTTCCCCAGTCATAAAGTCAATCATTGGATGAATGGTGATGGGATGATGACCCTCAGCTGATCTGTACATCTCAACTGAGATCGGGGAGTTTTGTGGTTATGTCTTCTGTGTGTGGGAGCGTGTTTGTGCATCCAAAAAAATGCATGTGACAGTGTGGGGTGGTCAAACTCATCACTGACACATGCCCACCAGAAGGTTGGCTGGGAGTGAAAATAGCCCATCAACCAAAAAAAGTTAGCTTCCTCCAGAACAGTTGCAGTTTCCTATAGACCCACAGAGGGGAGACCAGCTTTCCCTGGATAAAGTGACAGTGATGTTATCTGTTTTTTCCTTCCTCTTCTCTACTCATTCAGTAGAAAAGTCAGGAGCTACTTTTTGACAGCTTAGGTTTGTTGATTTGCTTGAAGTTTGTTTTAAAATATTTTCCAACATTCAAGGCATTGTGCAATATTTAAAAACAGCTCAGTGAGATGAAATCACAAAGCAAGTGGCAAGAGATAATGATACAAACATCCCCAAAGTTCCACAAAGACAAAATAGTACACATTAGAGCAGAGTTGGAGAATCTTACCTGTGGCCCCTCAGATGTTGCTGGATTTTGACTCCCATCAGCCTTAACCAGCATGGCCAGAAGACAGGGGTGCTGGGAGTTGTAGTCCTGCAAAATCTGGAGGGCCACATAGGAGCCCCAAATCTCAACCCTATATAATGCCTTTCTCCCTCTTCCTTATCTCTTTGTCCTTCAAACCCTAAACAACAACAATAATAATTTTATTATTTATATGCCACCCATCTGCCAGGAGTGTTGAACAGGGGCTTAGGGTACAAGGCAACACTTAGTGCTCCTTTCTCAGCTCACTTCTTTGCCTTCGCATACCATCTTGTCTAACTTGAATTATGTCTATCCTGTACCTACATCTGTTCTGCGTACTGTGTTGCTTTCCTTCCTGCTAAATAAATGTTTAGCAATTGTCATACTAATGGTGTGTCTTGTGTTTATTACTTACAAATTGTATCTTCCAAGCATTCAGTTTCTCATGCTGGTGAAAGCACTGGTGGTTCAGTAGCTGCTTGGGGCCTTCTCACACAATAAGACCACCGTAAACCTCTGTGCGGTTGAACCTCTGCACACTGCCGATAGGAACGGTTGGTGGTGGTGTGGAAAGAAACCCCATGGTGAGGGCTGACTACATGGAGTGATGAGCTGGTGGCTAGGAAATGGCTCACTGTATGGAGCCATTTTAAGAGCTTTTTCGCTTGGTGAAGCCCATTGCCAGTAACCCCATTTGCATATATAAGCTAAACTATGGATTAGTATAAGCAAATGTGCAGGTTCCCAGAGGGAAGAGCACAGCCACTTTGTTCCTTCTCTGGTTCTGCTGCTGTGAACTGAGCCATAGTTTGGCCTTGTGTTAAATCATGGTTTCTTTCGCTCCAGACAAACCATAAACTGTAGCCAAGATTTGTTCTATGGCTCATGGGTTTGTCTGGAGAAATAAACCAGGAGTCCAGGGGGAAAGGAGAAAAGCAGCTGCAATTGTCAAAATCAAGAGGATTCCCATGTTTGATTTCCAGGTGTACATCAGGAATAGATCACAGTAATCTAGCCAGATTCTCCCCTCCCTATACTCTGCAGGGATTAAACCATGGGTCGGCAAACTAAGGTCCGTGGGCCGGATCAGGCCCAATTGCCTTCTGGATCCAGCCCGCAGACGGTCTGGGAATCGCTGCGTGGGATTCCAGTGCGCACATTCTTTCCCTCTTCCTCTCCCTCACGTGGCAGCGGCACCTCCTCCCTCCCTCCCTCCCTCCTCCTGGCTTCTCCCTGCCCTGCCTAGAGGAGGAAGGGGGCTGGGCTTTGTTGGTGCCAGCAGCAGCAGTGCTTGAGCGGCCGCCATTTAAAGCAGCCCCTCTCCGGGCCCCTTTCGGGTGCGGCTCATCATCCCTCCACTGCTGCTGCCACCAGCCCCTGCTGCTCGCAAGACACAGGTAAGCAGCCACCGGGGCTCATGGTGCTCTTGCGTCATTTTTCTACTTCTTCAAAATATAGTACAGTCCCCCGTCCGTCCATCCCCCAAGGTCTGAGGGACAGTGGACTGGCCCATTGCTGAAAATGTTTTCTGACCCCTGGATTAAACCAATAGGTGACTGGACATTGCCTCATTGGAATACTGCCACCTCCCTCCCTTTCTCCCCTATTTATCCTGATACGCTCTGATCTTTTCCCTTCAATAGACATGGTCACCAAGACAATCCTTTGTGTGTTGAGGCTCATTTAGCCTCTGTACGCCTAGGCCTTCAGTGTTGCTGTCTGAATTTCAGTTGTACAGAAAATTTTAAAAAAAACAAGCTTGAGGTTGTGCAAAAGCCTTTGGGAATAACCTCATTAGGATAATTAAGCATCTGTGTGGGTTCCCTCTCCCCCCCATTCTCCATATGCGGCAAGAATTATTAAGTTATAATTTCTTGTGATTCGTGAATGTTTTGCACTGCCGCGTGTAGGAGCCTGCAATCACTAAGACAGTTTGCATGCAGATAAACAAAAGAAAATCAGACCAGATTTTGCTGGCAGACTGTGTATACACAATATGACACTGTAGAAAAGTGTTGCCAGTCTCAACAGAAAAAAAGGACATACTAAGGTGTAGAGGGAAGCGAGAGAAATACCTGCAACTAAATGGAAAGTAGCGTATGCTGCTGTTTCCTCTCACGTTACAGTGAGTAAAATGCTTCCGCTATTTATACTTGAATGGCTTGTACTGTGCTGGAAACAGTGTGCATTGATCCATTTGCACACAGGGTTTCATGCTCCCATAGGCTCATGAGTGTCCTCCAGTTGAATGGATGGGTGTTCATTGCATGGTGGAATTCTGGTAATACAGTGGTACCTCGGGTTAAGTACTTAATTCGTTCCAGAGGTCCGTACTTAACCTGAAACTGTTCTTAACCTGAAGCACCGCTTTAGCTAAAGGGGCCTCCTGCTGCTGCCGCGGCGGCGCCGGAGCCCGATTTCTGTTCTCATCCTGAAGCAAAGTTATTAACCTGAAGCACTATTTCTGGGTTAGCGGAGTCTGTAACCTGAAGCGTATGTAACCTGAAGCGTATGTAACCTGAGGTACCACTGTACTGTGTTCTGTGGCGTCTTCCTGTATGTTACTGGAAGAATGAGAAATAAAATGCCTAAAAAGGAAGGGAGAGAATTTTCATTCTGGTACAGAGAAAGGTGACTTCATAACATGTATCATCTGTTATGTTACGTTAACCAAGTGTCCATTCTCAGGAGCCCATTAGGGTGGGCCGACAAACAGAAGTTAATATGCTTATCCGGTGCCCCTGCCCCGATCCCTGTAATATCTTGCCTTAACAGTTTCATATATTTCTCCTGGCCCAGATTCTGAAACGGATGAAAACTGCTGAATGAGGCTTTCCTCGGGAAAGCAATTGTTATGGAATAAGCTACACATTTCAGTTTGTGGAGAAATGGCTTTTAAAGTGCCGGTGATCATGTTAGGTAGGACTCCCTGAAGCAGATACGCTATAATAATTTTTATTCCTTCCTACTGGGATGCATTCCAAGCCAGTAAAAGGCAAACTGAATTAATTCAGCGGTGACATATGCCACAGGAAAGTGTTTGCATTTCTTAGCAAAACTGGAGTTTCCTCACCCCTACCCCCCCCCCAAAAAAATGGGCAAAGTTACAAAAAGGATACATTATATTTGTCTATTGCTGCTGAACTGCCTTTGTTTAAAACGGAAAGCTGAAAATGCTGGGTGGCGGTTGTTGTTTTTGTTGTTGGGATGCAGGGAACCAGAACCGTCTGTGTCATTCTGTTTAACGTACATTTTCCTTCAGTATTACTCAGCAGGCCACATTTTTATAGGCTTCTCAGTGCTGGACCCCTGCTGGTAGCCCAGATGTACTGCGGACCGTCTGCTAGCACTGAGCACCACCAGTTACTTTTGCTGGTACTTTTGAATACTCCCTTTATATTTGCTGTAAAATACTTTTAAGGTTTGCCTTTAAAAAGCAAATGTTCAAATGTGGCTTTCTGTTCAAATGTACTATTATGCTTCCACCTCTCCTGGTGCTCTGGGACAGCTCTCTCTCTCCCCTTCCTCTTTTTGTAGATCCAAATTGTTGGTTAAAATAAAATATTTCTTCCAAACTAATTATGTATAATAATATGTCAGTAGTGCTAACTACTAAAGTCTTAAGCTAGACACCTTTTCCTCTGTTGCCACTGGCTGCTGCCGTCACATAAGAAGAGATCAGACCAAAAGACAGGCACTTGTCCGGCACATTATCCATGCATACAATGCAAGACACCTAATTAGGACTTGGTGTTGGACTTGGAACTGAAATTTGCTGGTCATCCATGAATTTTCTAGGTAATCATGATCAAGCCACTGTATCCCAGTGTCTGTTGCCCATATTGTAAGAATTATTCCTGCTTTCATGTTGCAGTAATTACGCCCAGTCGCATAAGACAAATGTGCTAAAAATCTGTAAAGCGTTCTAGAAGTGCTGTGTAAATGTATAAAGAGACATGGGTTTACTGTTCCCAGTTTAATCTTGTGAAGTCTGCTGTGTAGCATTCTAGAAATCTAACACACACAAAATAAGAATGTCCTGTATGCAGGTTTCCATCTCATTGGCCAGGAGCCCAAGATGCTAAGTGGTGCCACAAACTTGACAGTGACCACTTCTGCTGCTTATGGTGGCTTGTTTATAGTCCTTTTGATGCATTTGCTTATTCTGATTGTGTTCATTCAATAGATCTTGAGGGACTTCTTGACACTGGCTGTTTGGACATAATACTGGCCATAACCAAATTAGCTTCTGCACGTCCCCGCTTCACTTCTCCCTTCCTGCAGTAAGGAGACAATTCATTGAGTGTTGGCTTAATGTTGTGTCCAAACCAAGGCTCACATTATTGACCCTTGGGTCCCTTCCAGTTCTATGATTCTTTGAGGTTTATTCTCCTTCCAAACAAACTACAGTCAGGAATCCAAGAACAAATTTTGTCTTCCTGATCAGGATTTGTTTAGGAAACTGGTCTAGCTAACTGACTTAACTATGTTTTATGGCCAGTGTTAAGTGCCATCGTGCCATGCTGGTTGGGGCTGATGGAGGTTGTAGTCCAACAGTATATGGAGAGCCACAGGGTCCCCATCACAGTATTAGAGCATCACACTTAAAGACTTTCTGTATGTATTAACAGAGGACCAGCTCGGTAATCCAGATTCTGCATCATTGCAAGAAACCCTAACGCTGTGATCATAAAATAGAATAAAAAACTTTATGCTTTGCTGAAGACTAATGAAAGTTCAGTCACACCATAGATTTGCGTAATGGTGTTATGATATCAGCAGTTTAATTTTCAATTCCTTTCTTAATGATCCCTAGCATAGAAATTGCCTTTTTTTCGCAGCTGCCACATACTGATCAACATCTTCATCAAGCTATTCACTACAACCCCAAGGTCTTGTTCCTGGTTGGTCACTGCTGGTTCAGACCCCATGAGCATATATGTGAAATTAAAATGTTTTGCCCCATTAAGATGTTTTGTACACTTGTTCACATTGAATTGTGTTTGCTATTTTACCACCCATTCACTCAGTTCTAGAGAGATCCTTCTGGAGTTCTTTTTTTTTTAAAATCACGCTGAACAATTTTGTATCTGCAAACTTGACTTCCTCAATGCTTACCCCAAACTCTAGATAGTTTATGGAACAAGCACAGGTCCCAATACTGATCTTTGAGGGACCCTACTTTCTTCTTCCCTCCATTGAGAGAACTCTCCATTTTTTCATCCTGTCTGCTTTCTGTTACTTAACCAGTTCCTGATACATAAGAGGGCCTCTCTTCTTGTTCTGTGACTGCTAAGCTTACTCAGCAATCTTGGGTGAGATACTTCATTGAAAACATTTTGAAAGTTCAAGTATACGATGTCAACTATATCGCCTCTATCTCCATGCTCTCAAAGATCTCTAATGGGTTAGTGAGACAGGACTTACTTTTGCAGAAGCCATGCTGGTTTGGATAACATAATTCAAACTGTGAACAGAGATAAAAAATATGAACATTGGTAAAAATTTTGCTTTAAGCCATGTAGAAACCTGAGTTGAACTGTGGCATATAGGAGAAACTATATGAGACCCTGTTAGTTCATTCGTTTAAATATGTGCAACTCTTTCCCCATTGTTAGCCTTGTTTAAAATTTTTAGACATTGTCGACACTGATCTGTGTGCTCTCCACATTGTCTTCCATGAAGTTACCCAAAATGTCTTGCTCTGAGGCATATTTGAACTCAGGTTTGTATCTTTCTACAATAATCTGTGGTGAGAATCCAGCAATTTACATCTTCAGAGACATTTCAAACTTCACAGTGAGAAACGCTGCAGTCAATGATTGTTTATACATTACAATGTTGAAATGTTGGGAGGGAGTAGAGGATGAAAACAGTCATGGGCAAAAACTGGGAAAACTGAAAAAATATTCATGCACCCAATTCCTATGACCATTTGAAGTTGGAACCTAAAGAATGTTTCATGATATCAAAACATTCCTATGCAACGCAACCAAGGTTTTGTGTTTCCAGTGTAATTCCTTGCTTCATAAAACACTCATCTTTGTTTTGAAGTCTGATCTTCACTCATGTGGAAAGAAGTACCATTTTCACTTTGGGCCATTTTATACATTATATTTCCAGGTGTACACAAGAAATGTATTGCATCCACACCAAAAAAGGAAATTGAAAGCAACAAAGATATGTTCACTGTTAGAAGTACCATACCGGGATACTTGTCAGGGAGCCGTAATTGGCTGTAGCTCCTTGCCAAGTGTACGCTTGATGGCAAACTCAGGTTTGCCTCTGTGTAACGTGCACAATGGCCTGCTGTTCAAATTATTTTGTAGCCGTTCAGTTTCTTCTTGCAGTTACTGATTTTGTTGTTATTTGCCATGCAGCAGACAAGAATATTTCCAGTATGGCAACCAGACCTGCTACTGGCAAAATGGAATGGATCATTCCCCTCATTGTAGTCTCAGCCTTGACGTTTGTGTGCCTCATACTCCTTATTGCTGTTCTTGTCTACTGGAGGTGAGCCTTTTTAAAGCATTTTTAAACTCAATGATTGTATGCACTTTTGTGACTGCACTGTGATTTCTCTGCATTCATTTAGCTGTGGTTCTTGCATTGCAGGAGATTGGCCTCGATGACTTCCAATTCTATGATTCTATTGTTTTTATTATTTTCATCAAGCTAATCCGATGACAAATACCCTAAATACACCTTTGACAATTGGTATTTGTTTCCAGATTTGTGCCATGTAAATAAGCATGGGAATGGGAAGGGCACATGTATGCTGAAAGTTCTGGTTCAGTTAAAGAATTTCAGGTAAAGGGAATGAGGAAGACCTCTCCTGAAACCTTGGGTCGGGGTAGGCAAAGTGGTGACACCTGGGTCTTGCCAGGCTTCAGCTCCCTTCAGACCCAGGCAGCATGGCCAGTAGTCATGCAGGATGGGATTTATATTCCTGCAACATCTGGAGGATCACACATTGGCTGCCCTTGGCTTATCCCAGTACAGATTTATTTGTTCTGTGCTTGACGAACTCAGTATATTGTCTGACTAAGTGCAAGACATTTTCATATATTTAGGCAAATTTGCTGTGAACTGCCGTCAGATACTTCTTGCACTGTGGTCCGTGCGCATCTTAAAAGAGCAAATATGGGTTCAAGTTGGCTTGTTCTAATAAACCGTAGTGAATATTGTCCAGGTTTTGACATCACAAGAAGCTGCTTGTGTTTACTTAGATGTAAGTCCCATATGAGGAGGTTTTTCAGTTATGTGTAGTCAGTGCCTAGCAACAGATACTACTGCTACAACAACAACAATCCAGGAAGAAATATACTGGTGATAAATGAGTGTGTTGGAAATACTATGGCAAATCAAGTGAAATATGGGAAAATACAATAATAAAAGATACAGTGGTATAAAAATCAAATCTACTTTGCTTTCAAAAATATACCAAGGGAACCAAGGGTTGTATCCACAGGGTAGATTCACTGTAATAGGCATGAGTAAATTAGGTTCATTCATTTCACTGGGTCTACTCTGAAAGAACTTAGTTGGCTGCGATCCTTGAATCCCTGTATCGTAATATTGATTTATGTGTTTTCTCCCCTCTTGCAGCCAAGTATATTCTGTTCATTTCCACCATATTCCATGTTGTAGCTAGCCATTGTTTCAGCCAATTCATATTCCAGCTTCAGCAGTTACCAGCAAGAAGTTTGGTCTTTGTCAAAAGGTTCCAAACTAACTAATAATGCTTTGCATGAACCGTTCCTTCCAGTTAACCCTTCAATTCAAACAAAGGGCGTATGGAGACTGTATATTCAATCATTAAACCAACAGCATAGAAATCATTTTCCGAAACAAGACCACCACCCAACGGAACCACCAGATGTGCTGAAATTCAGACATGGCTCCTGAACTTTAGTTTGCCTTTGGAGTGAATTCCTCAACTTTTCAAGTTTTTTGTGCACAAGAAAGCAGTCTTCCACATACAAGCCTTGCGCAGTTCTCACTACAAGCCAGTGTTGATTTTTAATGTTGGTGGCAATGAGGCAAAATAGTAAGAGCCCAAACTCAGCCTTTGGCTTGGGAGCATCAGTGGTGTAGCGTGGGTTGTCAGCACCCGGGGCAAGGCAAGTAATTTGTGCCCCCTAACCCGTGGATTTGCGCCCCCTAACCCATGGATTTGCCCTAACCCCAGATGTTGCACCCGGTGCGGCCGGCCCCCCCTGCACCCCCCACGCTACGCCACTGGGGAGCATTGAGCCTGGAAACAGGGAATAGATAGAGGCAAAGCTTGGTTTTTATTTTCCTTTGCTGACTGAGTCATTGCTCCCTCTGGCTGTTACTAGGGTGATGTCAACATGGCCTTCTCACACCTCCTTGAGCCGCACGGTGGGTCAACATGACATGTAGCCCGGAGCTTGAAAATGCAACAGTGTGTCTTTATGTTCTAAGCACTGTGCTTTTAATTTCTAAGAACTGTGCGCAATCAATAATGATTCAGTCTCACAGCACCTTTTGCTGCCCAGTCATTCCTTTCTTCTTCACACAAACACTCCCCTCAGCAACTTCAAGCTTTGAATACCTATTTACCTTTCTATATAGCAAAGAAAAAAGTTCCCTTCTTTCCCTTTTTAATAATCCTAGGCTACAAACCTATGCTTGTAAATGGGAATTCGTTCCGCAGGGAAAAAAAACATGTATAGGATTCGGCTGCAATTATTCATATGCCATTGCAGTGGTTAGCACTGCAGGGAACATCTTTCTTTTTATAAGCTAAGGCTTTGATAGTCTGCGCTCAGGCCCAGTTCACACTGTTCTGCCAATCGCTGTTTGTTTTCTTCCTGGATTGCATGAAGCTTGTGGGAATGGTAGGTCTGAATCACTTGCCCTCAGCACAAATCACAGTTCTTTATGCTACCTCTCAACCAACATTTAGAAATTTGCAGCTGAGGGCAACATACAGAACTGTGGTCCCAATCCGTTATTTGACAGAACTGTGGTCCCAATCCGTTATTTGATTGGTTGCCAGAAGCTCCAGCTTGTCTTCCAGCCGCCACCGTGCTTTCCGTGGAGTCAGGTGCTAATATTGAAAGGCTGTGAAGGTACGCATGGGGTTGTTGCCGCAAATAAACCACAGTTCATGCGCAGAAGGCCACATATAGCCCTTTGGATCTGCTGAGCGGATTTGAACATTCCCCACCCCCTATAGTTTGGTAATAAAAAGAATAAACAAACTAGTTTCCTCATTCTTTTAAGATAAGGGTTGCAGCTCGGAGCATCTGCTTTGCATGCAGAAAGTCTGAGGTTTAATCTCGGGCACCTCCAGGTAGGGTTGGGGAAATTTTTTGCCTGAAACCCTGAGCCAGATTTAGCTAAGTAGTTGTGCTATCGGAAGCCAGTGCAATGAGTCCCATTAGTGCAATAGGATTTCCACCCCCTTTCCTCCTCCTGCCCCCTCCATGAGCTCCAGAGGGCCTTGAAAACCACCAGAACAGCAGACAAAGATCATTCCATCAGGCAAGCTGAAAAGCCCAAAACTTGTCAATGTAGTGCTATGCAAATGTTTAGTGTTACATCCAAAGGAAGCCACCCCGGGGACCCAAATTAGGGAACTTACCAGCTCCTAAGGGACGCGGGTGGCGCTGTGGGTTAAACCACAGAGCCTAGGACTTGCCGATCAGAAGGTCGCCAGTTTGAATCCCCGCGATGGGATGAGCTCCTGTTGCTCGGTCCCTGCTCCTGCCAACCTAGCAGTTCGAAAGCACATCAAAGTGCAAGTAGATAAATAGGTACCGCTCCGGCGGGAAGGTAAACGGCATTTCCGTGTGCTGCTCTGGTTCGCCAGAAGCGGCTTAGTCATGCTGGCCACATGACCCAGAAGCTGTACACTGGCTCCTCAGCCAATAAAGCCAGATGAGCGCCACAACCCCAGAGTCGGTCACGACTGGACCTAATGGTCAGGGGTCCCTTTACCTTTTTTACCAGCTCCTAAATGCTATTCAACTAAACAATTTTACAAGTTTTGCTAAGGTACATGTTTTGAAAGTAACTATAATTGAAAACAAGACCGGGGCCTTAAAAAAAGAATAAATGATCCATAGTATTCTATAATATATGAATCCTTTTCCAAATATGTCTATGTGAAAATCATTACTATCTACTATAATTTCTTTTTTTAAAAAACCCTCTTTAATATCCTTTTTTAAAAAAAATAGTTATTTTTCTTTAGCATTGCTAATGTAATTTGCATCTGTGAGCTAAATCTAATTTAACTTTGGTAATATTTAATTTAATATTGAAAAGCCTTTTGTCAGGAAAAACAATTGTATCTCCATTAGAATCAATCCTAATACAAAAGAAGCATTAAAAAGTTTTTAAAAAGGTGAATGAATAAAGATTAATGATTCATTTTTCTTAAAAGATTTGAGATACAATTTCCATTTTCCAAAGGAAAACATTGTAATTAGAGGAATCTGCAAATTGAAATTAGCTTGCCTCTTCATTTTTGCCATTAAATAGAGTATTTAATTAGCATTTATAGTATTCAGGTTCTGAATTTAAATATAAACTAGAAAAGGACTTGAGTCACACTATTGTTTACATGCAAAATACCTAAATTGAATCTGCTGACAATGTGAATTAATTTTTTTCCTAATGATGCAAAGCACATTTTCTGAAATGATGAGTGAAAAATCTTACTTTAAAAACCCTTTTCCTAATTTGCATACATATTAATCCCTGTTTAAAAGATACATTAATTATCTTCATTAAGCACTAGTAAATGTATTTTGAACTTCTGATAATCAAGTTTGGAAACTGTGGCCCTATTTTCAGTGCAACATTTAGTTAGCATCACTGAGCTATCTTCTGGATAATGCTTGTCTACTGTTTGTGTCACGAGGGTAAATCCCATTTGCCTTTTTAAAAATTACAATGATTGCAAGCTCTTGTGATTAAGGAGCTAGCACTCATCCCCTAGAGTCTCCTCTGAAGCAACTGGGTACTTCAGAGACCACTTAATCCAGTATGTTAAAAATACCAATTTTGGTTTGCTGGAAAAGGTAATCAAGATCAAATCCTAATGCAAAAGATGGAGTGCTTTGAGGTTTTTTTCATTTATTTAGATAAGTAGAGGTGATTGGAATGTGTTAAGTATGATCAGTATAATGAGTAGTTGAGATTGTTGGAAATCCTATGCCTAATTTCAAAATTCTATATCAGAAGAGATAAATAAGAGTAAAAAGTTATGTGGATAGATTAATAGGTTTGGTTGGTTATTTTTTTAATGATTCTCTTCTATTCAGATGTTCCATTGAGATCAATAAGGCTTACTCCTGTGTCAAGTAGGCATAAGTTTGACTTTCTCTTAGTCTCATAATTGCATTGTCACCTCCCATCTACCCAGATGTAAACTGGTTGCTAATCCAGACTGGTGCAATCAGTTGAACTGGAATGATATTTTCTAAGTAGTAGTATGCCAGTTACTTGTTAACATGCCTGCATCGATGCATATGGTGGCCATTTGGCTAGAAAGCTCTACAGTTGTTAATCTTAGCTGTAACTACGTGTTAAACATGGTTGTAAGAATTTGCCTAAGAGAAAGGAGTAACCATGTGCACACTCATTTCAGTCACTGGATAGCTGGATTGAGCTACTTCACAGCTCTTTAATATTTCTGGGATTATAATACTGCACAATAAACTAGAAGTGGCGTTACAACTGTTATCAAGACCACATTATTGGCACAACTACAGGTGCCACACAGGGACGCGGGTGACACTGCGGGTTAAACCAAAGAGCCTAGGGCTTGCCGATCAGAAGGTCGGTGGTTCGAATCCCCGAGACGGGGTGAGCTCCCATTGCTCTGTCCCTGCTCCTGCCAACCTGGCAGTTTGAAAGCATGTCAAAGTGCAAGTAGATAAATAGGTATTGCTCCGGCGGGAAGGTAAATGGCGTTTCCGTGTGCTGCTCTGGTTCGCCAGAAGCGGCTTAGTCATGCTGGCCACATGACCCGGATGCTGTACGCCGGCTCCCTCAGCCAATAAAGCGAGATGAGCACCGCAACCCTAGAGTCGGTCACGACTGGACCTAATGGTCAGGGGTCCCTTTACCTTTACCTTACAGGTGCCACATAATACCCATTCTGCATTATAAGAACACAATTATTTAGTGTGGCACTTAGGAACTCCCTGCCTCTTGAGATCAAGCATACACCTTCACTGCACTATTTTCTGCACCTGCGAAAATGTTATTGTTTAGACAGGCCTACTCAGTCTTGTGCTACCTTAAAGACTTCACCAAAAATGCCAAAGGTTTTTGTGGGTCATAGTCCACTACTCAAAGCTAAGTCCCATTTCAAAGTAATTCCCATTCCATTTAGTCTGAACTATTCTCAGTGGTAGTCTTCAGTCAGGAAAGGTTTCTTCTTGTGAGGTTTAAAATGCCTCTGCTACCTCACTGCAACATTTTTGAAACTGCTCATTAATTGGTTTCCAAGACCCTCCCCCTCCCCCTCCTGTTGGCGTGGGCAGAATACTTGGCCGCGATGATTTCTAGAGTAAGGGGCGTTGAAGAGCAAATGTACCTGAAGTGATTGCTGTGGGGATGCTATTTAAGTGCAAATGCACCTAGAATTTTCATTGGGGCAGGAAGGAGAAAGCCAAGATTTCTGCTAGTGAACAGCTTGTTCTGGGCTAAGCAGTTTAAGAACATAAAGTAGCCTGCTTCCATAGTGGCCTTCAGGAAGCTCACAAGCAGCACACGAGGGCAAGAGCCCTCTGCTGCTGGTATCCTCCAGCAACTGGTATTAAAAGGCATGCTGCGTCTAGTCTTGAGTTGGTCTTTAACCACCATGACTAGTAGGCCATGATTGCTTTATCCTCCATGAATTTCTCTAATCTCCTTTTAAAGCTAAGTTGGTGGGCTAGCACCACATCTTCTGGAAGCAAATTGGATAGTATGCCACAGCAGTGAGAAGGAGAGGCAGGGCAGAGCCTGGACGGAGGTGGGAATAGAATCTGGTACGGACATCCTGAGAACCTCCATCCCAGATTGCTTGCTGCCGCCTTCAGACTCTACCCTGCTCCCCACCTCTCATAGTTCACCCAACCTGAGCCATCTGCTCAGGGATCTTACAGGCCTTGTCCATTGTGATTACTTCAGCTTGACATGATTACTTCAAAATTACTTCAAAGGGCTATAAGAAACTACTGCTGCAGTTGCCAGGAAATGCCCTACTCCAAGAAGAGAGCAAGGAAGGATGAAACAAGTTTTCTGTTCCATGTTTCACTTAGGTTAAAGTAGCAGGATGCATATGACACTTACTGGTTGGAAGGAAAGTGTTTTGCAGCTGAACTGGGATAGTTCTGAACCCACAAATACAAATGGAATGTCATGCATTATTTTTATGTTTCCCTCCCTGCTTTGTGCTCTTCTTTTCCTCTTACCCTCTTGTACTGTGGGGTGAAAGTAGTACAGGAAGCTCTGGGGAAAGGCAAAAGTAGAAATGTGGGGAGTTCACCTGCCACATAATCCTGCGGCAAGATCAAGCCCTATGGAACAAGCAGGAGAATCGTGCTAAGTTGATTTTCCTATAGAGAGATAGCATTACTGTTTAGTTCTTTTTCAAGTTGGATTTTTATTTTATTTTTTGGTCCAAAAAACAGGAGAAGGGAGCATGGGGGAAACACAAGAGGGCTTTAATTTGCTTGATACTTTATGTGGATGAGCTGTAAAGGAGGGGGGGGACCTGAGTAAACTAAGAATGAGAATTTCACAGAAACAGCCTTTCTCCTCCTCCTCCTCTTCCTCTTTAAAGCCCTAAACGGCCTCGGTCCAGTATATCTGAAGGAGCGTCTCCTCCCCCATCGTTCTGCCCGGACACTGAGGTCCAGCTCCGAGGGCCTTCTGGCGGTTCCCTCACTGCGAGAGGCCAAGTTACAGGGAACCAGGCAGAAGGCCTTCTCGGTAGTGGCGCCCGCCCTGTGGAACGCCCTCCCATCAGATGTCAAAGCGATAAACATCTACCTGACATTCAGAAGACATTTTAGTGTATCTTTCATCTTTGTTGGAAGCCGCCCAGAGTGGCTGGGGAAACCCAGCCAGATGGGCGGGGTACAAATAATAAATTATTATTATTATTATTATTATTATTATTATTATTATTATTATTCATCATTGTATCCCGCCCATCTGACTGGGTTGCCTCAGCTACTCTGGATGGCTCCAGCCACTCTCTGCCTTGTGAATATTATGTTTTAGAAATCACAATTTGCTAGGACCCTCAGCACCTAAAGTAAAGCCTCTGCAGGAAACAATAAATTGTTTCCACCTACTATGATCTGAAATTCATGAAGCATGTTTCCTCAGCCTCTGTATGAATGGGCCAAAACAACCATTATCAGCACCATGTTTACAGGGAAATATGGTCCAATGTATTAAATTGCATTTTGTTGTGGGCCTGAGCCTCCTACCATCGCTCCCATTTCAGATTCTGTATATGGCTACAATGAAAAGTTAAATTGTTTGATTGTGTGCACTTATTAGGATGCTCATATATCTATTAAAATTAGAATTTTGTTTTTCATCATATTTTGTGTAAGCTCTATTTAAATTAGTTTGTTGCAGAACAGAGTTGCTTGATGGGTAAATTGGTGGATCAGATTCAATGTTAACAAGTTACTTGTCTGGTATATTGTATTATCAGGCATAGTTTGATTCAGACGTTACACTGAACACAGGTCCAAGCTGTCTTCTCATGTACAAATATTTGTGTGAAAGAGACATGTTGATTTGTACAGATTAACTCTTGTGTACACAGGTACCCAAACTATACACTCACTGAATGGTACCTGTGAATAACTGCATGAGCATACAACTCAATGTGCACACTTGCACAGATTGTACGTTCGTCGAATGTAACATGAACATCCCTGTGGCTGTGTTTTGCAACCAGACTGATACAAATGGCCCCTCCTTTTGTTGCAAACACCATAGCGTAGTTCTCGCTGATTCAGTAGTGAAAATAAACATTAATGCAATGGTCGTTGATCGTATCTCATGCACAAAAAATGTGGGGGGAAGTGTTTTGTTTTCTCCTCATTTAAAAAAACAATAATTTAATATCGATTTAAGTGGCTTCAGCAGAAAGCAGCATGTAAACTGACAAGCATCGCATCAGGCTCTCCATTCCAGAATTCCAATTAGGTGTTTGAGCGGCAGATTGTCAGCACACTGGTTATCAGCCTTGTGTGATTGTAGTATAGTGGGGCCTAATTTGGAGTCAGGAGCCTATTGCACCCCCACCCGCCAAACACTTTCTAAATTTCATACACCATCATTTAGATTCTGTATTACTCTAACGGAGTGGGCTTTGTCTCCCCTACAAATTTTGCCTCTCCTTGGTGTATTGACACAGGGAGGAGGTATTACAGAGGGGTTGGGGTAAGCAAACCCTGTTCCGAAGCTAGAAAGGGGATGTTAATTAAACACTGTATATTCCCCCACACGCCTCGCTGAAATATAAATGACTCATTTGTTAGTCAACTGAAATTATCTTGCCCCGAACATCTTGTGCTCCTGTGACAAGGTTTGCCTGCGCATGGAAAATCACTTGTGCTGGCCATTTTCCGAGTTTTCTAAACTGCTGTGTTGCTTTGACATGTTGTTCAAATGAATTGTATTTTCTGCTAGTCTGAGGGAGGAGGGAGAGGAAGGAACTTAGCTATTTCAGGCCGCAGTCCTGTATTGCCAGATAATTTAGGTTTTAGGTGGTTTCGTATCTTAAAAGCTACGTTTTCTGAACTTAAAACTTCTTTCCGAGTCACATTTGAAGACTGCCCTGTCCACACACATTTGTCCATAGTTGCTGCAAGCAATTCATATGCAGAGAGTCATGTTTGAAATCATTTTCCTGCATGCTTGTCCACTCATGTGTTAGTGTTACATGTAGCTTGGGGTGCTGGTGATGTCATATTCATGTGGCATGCAGGGGGGATGCTGATGATGTCATATTAAGGTGACATGCAGTGCAGTGGCACACAGGAAGGAATGTCACCCTCTTCACATGGGTCACCACTACAAATGGTATATTTAAACTGGCCCAAAGCATGTGCTCTTCTGAAATCAAGTTTTCCTTTGCCTTGATATTCTATCAGTGTTAGGCATCTTCTACATATGTATAAGGGCAGGTGGCCATAACCATTTTTTTCCCTCATCTCATAAAAGATAGGAAAATCAGAAGCTGGGTTATAGCAAGTCAGGCCGTTGGTACATCTAGCTCACTTTTGTCTACTCTGACTGGCAGTGGTTCTCCAGGGTTTCAGGCAGAAGGCTTTTCCCAGTCCTGAGATGCTTGGACCTTTTGCATGCAAATCACAGGTACCTTCAGTGAGCTACAGCCTCTTCCTCATGCTAATTCCTCAGGCTAAGAAGCTTAGCTCTCTTTGTTCCTATAATTTCAGTCATTACTCCTGTTTGAATTTAAAAGTCTCCTTTATTCTAATGATCTAGTCTAGAACTCTGCTGCCTAATTAGGAGCTCCTGCAAATTCCTAATTCTAACGCTTCAGATGTTTCGATATGCCTTGATTTTGCAGACATTCTGCATAACAAATGTTTTTCCCTCAGCAGTCTGACTTGCTGTATTTTGGGACTGGGTTTGAAACTTCAAAGGTGTCCTTGATTATTCCTGCCCCCCCCCCACCCCTTCTCTCTCTCCCTCTCTCTTTTTTCTCTTTTGCAAATACTTTGCACAAAGGTGATTTGACTTGGTCTCTCTTTTGATCCGATACATTTTATGACCTCTTACAAAGTTTGTATAATCATCAGTTGAGAAACTGCACTAAGCTGTTCTTTCTTACTCCATTTGGAATTTGTAGTAAGTATTTTTTTCTCTGCTTAAAAATACTGAACAAGTGCCTCATCTAGCCTATGACTTCTAGGCTGATTTCATGGATCTCAGTGGATGGAATAACAGAAGGAGCCTAGACTATCTGCCTCCTGCCCTTAAATAGCACATCTGGTATCTACATGGCCCTTGTAATGATAGGGAGATAGGGTGTTTGTAATTCATTATGGGTTATGTGCAGAGTTGGAAGACAGGCCTGCGGCCAGAAATGTTGTGTACCTAAGCATACCTTGGGGGGAATGGGGATCATTTCTCAATGCAAATCAGCAGAAACCTAACCATAAATAGTGGAGTTTAATTCTAAATCGAAATGATGTATTACATTTTTTTAATACCACCAGATGCCCTAGTGTTTCTCAGCTGCCCCAGTACTTTGCCACTTGCTGGTTAAAAAACAATGGAAGCGGACTTCCGGGTTGGCGCCATCGCCGAATGGCGGACTCCCTCCGAGCTCCGGAGGGAGCCGGCTCGGCAGGGGCTGGGTTTTACCGCACCGGCGATGCGGGGACCCTTAGAAACCACGGCCACGGGGGCCGTGGACTTGGAGACTCGGCTAGCACCGCTAGCGCCCTCCCGACTCGTGAAGGAGCCTTTTTAAAGGCTACGGATCGGGTGCCGGGGAGAAGCGTGGTGCTTTGAGTCCTCTGCCATCCCTGCCGAGCGAAGCCGCATGCCATCCGGCGGAGAGCGCTGACTTCTTCCATTGAGAATTTGGACTTTTAACAACAACCCGTGAGTAAATTGGAAATCGGGTTTAAAAGAAGAAAAATTTTTGGGATTTGAGACGAGCGGGGGGGGATCTAAAAAGGAAGTCAGTCCCCCTCCCTATTGTAGACATTTTAAAACAAGGATTGGGAAGCCAAGGCCCAAAAAGAACGGTATCTTTGCTAAATTAAGAATTCCATGATGGGAAAGTACAAGAATTGTGCTGGAGGAAGAATTGAAGGAGAAGGAAAATGCACCCCCCTCCCTGGGAACCGGGGCGATTGAGGAGTGAGCCTGGTGAAAAGAGCCGGTGATTTTGACAGCTGTCAAAGTAGCTGTCAAAGTCGGAATATTAAAGAGGATTTTATTACAAAGACCTTGCTGGTCAAATTTGTTACAACTTGATATAATTTGTTAAGACTTGAATACAAAATGGCGAAAATACGGAGAACAATCGGATTTTTGGAAACAAAGTTACAACAACCCCCCTAGAGGAGTTTCGGGACATTACAAAGATGGGCGTAAGCTGGGAAAAATACAACACTCCGGAATTTCACAGAACTGGTTATCTCCTGGGAAAGCTGCAAAACGGAAACTGAATCTTGTCTACAGGGTGTTTAGACTAAAAGGAGACAACAGAATACCTTACTGAAGAAGGAAGGGACTGAACGCAAGTTTTTGTTCCTGAATAACAACAACCCATGTAGAGTTACTAAACTTCTGAATAAGAAAGTTTTAGCAGCGGAACAAGAGGAAGCTGGACTATAACCTTGAAAGAACAATGGGGGGAATTTTATAATTTGACATTTTTAAAGATTTAGGAATTAATTTTTAAAGAAAGTAATCCTAGAAATGGGAAATAATTCTGCAAGGAGTTGGGGGAAAAATGGGATTGATGGACTTAAGATTTCCAGGCTGGAAACATAGATTGGAGGATAAGAGAAATTAAACCGGGGAAGGGGAGGGAGAATTAGAATCCAAAGGCTTGCAACTATTTTCTGAATTGGTTTTCTTTTTTCTAATATATTTTTTATTTTTTTATACTTTTATTCTGTGTGCTTTTACTTTAATGGGAAAAAAGGGGGACATTGTGGAAAGAAAAGGGGGTGGGCTATGGGGAGAGATCTTTTGCTTTTTTTTTTATCAAGGGTGTTGCATAAGGTTTGTATAAATTTAAATTTGAACAATGGGGTATATAAATTGTGCTTTAAATCAGAAATAGAACTTGTGGAAACAACAATATGAAAGGGGAATACGGTAGGGGTGGGGGAAGGGGGGAGTCCCAGAAAGTGGATGTTTGAAAATAAGGTTCTGAATGTATCTTCATAATTTCTTTTCTTCTCTTTCTGTATTTTGGAAACTTCAATAAATATTATTTAAAAAAAAAAAAAAAAAAAAAAACAATGGAAGCCAGGAGCATGATTCTAGTGACATATTGGATACAGTGCTGACTGTGAATTTTCCCTCTGCAGGGAAGCTGCCTGGAACGCCCCCAAAGGGAGCAGACATCTCCACACACAACTCTGGGACAGTGTTGTGGATAGTATTAATGTTGTTACAAAAGCCGGGCTCCTGTCCCTCTCTCTGCCAAGCCATGGCAAGAGCGCATGGGATCTCATACACACACACAGGGTCTATGTCCCTTTGGATAACAGAAGACATGGTGGAGACTGTTGTGCTTTAAGAAATATGGTTTTATTCACATATTTACACCTTCAGCATGGAGGGAGTCCATTTACACCTTCAGCATGGAGGGAGTCCAGATCTTACAGCATGGCCCAAAGCATTGCAGGCAGTCCTTCCTTGCCCCTCACCCTTTCTTCTTCCCAGAAGCCCCTTGCGCTCCTCCCAGAGCAGTTACCCTGGCAACCTTCCAAATCTCCAGTCTCTGGTCACACCTGGTGCTAGAAGTTTGGCCAGGCTACCCAGGAATTCCTTTGCAGCTTATAATCTGCCTTCATATCACCAATAACCCAAAAGCATAGCATTTATTAATTTTAGTGTTTAGGGGGATGCCCCACCCCCACAGTTCTGCGCCCCACCATGCAGAACTGTCATAAACAAGATTTAGGATATGCATTCAAAATAAAGCACCTTCATTCATTAAATAACTCCATTCCATTTGGACAACATTCAGCATTATGTGAGTGGACTTCCCATTCCTCTTGTCTGCACCCCTCCAAAAGCTCCCACGTGGGGGTCATGGGGAGGGGGAACAGAAGCCTCCTACAAACAGAAGTCCTTTCTGTTAGTGAATGGACTCCACTGGATTTCACCAGTTGTGTTTTAGGTCAGGCATGCGAACTCCTTTAAAATGGTTTTAAATTTGAGCATAAACATTAAAAAGTTTTTTTTAAAAATCCCACCTTCCTGGTTAATTTGTAGTCCATAGAGCACATCCTCATCCTCCTTTTTCTTCGTTTTCATAAATCCCTTATGTCAAAAGCTTTTCACTCACCACTGAGTGTAACCTGCACAGATGTTCCAAGTATTGATTAAATACATGGAGGGGGAAAGCCTCACTTGTTCCAGCCCTGCCAGAGGTCACAGAGAGAATAATTACTCTTAGCGGACCTTGTGTGTCATCCCAAATAAGGTTTCACAATTTCCTTTGCCATTCTCAGGGGATGGTGTTGGCAAGATGGAGGAAAGAGCTGTGTGCTGGATTTATCCCACTATTAATTTGTAGTCAGAGAGCCATGTAAATGCATTATGGCACTGGCCACCTGAGCATTCATTTGGTTCTACAGTGGCAGACTTAAGTATCACCCTCCCTCCAAGAATCCTGATTTAGCCAGCTCAGCCAGGCTCTTTAATGGGAAAAACTTTACACTGCAAGAGCCTTGATTTTAAAGAAGTGGTTCTGCTTGTTTTGCAATGCCTATGTATATATTAGCTAAAGCTGCGGCTCTGATGATAAATAGAACATGGGAGTGCATCACATGCTTGTACTCAATTCATCTTGAATAACCAACTCTCTCTGATTCCATACTCCCAGTTGGTCATCACCTTTCCCCCCACTCTTAGCCACTCTAATGGTGAGTACAGCAAGGGCAGTTGATTTGAATTCAGTGTTATGAATATGTACCACTTATGTAAAGAGGCTTTTAATCTGCATTACTATACTGCATACTATGGAAACAGGAAGCTGTTTTGATTAATTGATGTGGGGCATGTGATCCTGTGTCTATAGCATTACACTCTATGCCATTGAATCTACAGAGTGAGGTACACTGAAGATCACTTATCCCAGATTAATTACTCTTAAATACATGTTCCCTGCACGTTTGTACAGCTAGTCAGGGTGGAAAAGAACACTAAAAGTATGGCTTTGTGACATTTTAGTCTGATTGCTCGGAATCCACTTGAGTTTTAGACATGCCCATGGAATAAACTTTCTACGCTCCCAGAGTACTCTGTCAAGCCAATAAAATGTATGTGAAATATATACAAGAATATGGTAGATTGTAGAATACATACGTCGGAAGCAGAAGGTTTCAGGTTCAATCCCTGACATTGTAGAGTTGGAAGGCACCATAAGGTTCATTTAGTCCACCTCTCCCCCTGCAATGCAGGAATCTTTCACCCAACATAGGGCTTTAACCCACAACCCAGAGATTAAGAGTCTCATGCTCTGCCAAGTGAGGTAGTCAGAGGAGGAGGGCTGTCAGCCTTGCCGTAAGTGCAACTATACCGACATACATGATATATGAACTCCTTTGGCACTTCATTGCACAATAGTATTCCCATTCTAATGTCCTTCTGCTGCCTGCTGGATCTTCCTTCTGGAAGCTTTCAGCTAGACCCTTGCAGCAAAAGCCTGTCAAAAAAAGGTGATATTTTCGTCCCCATTGTGTCCTCTGCGAAGGAGATGCTCACAGATGCTCTCTCACATGAGTGCAATATCACACAGGCAGGCTGGGAGTTCATGAATATTCAGTCGATTGGTTGTTCATGTGGGCTTTTCTCTTTGTGGGCTTCATAATTGCCCGAGCCCACATGATTTGCTCATAAAAGTCAGTGACTGATGACCCTAACTAATGCATTGCAGACTGCTGGCAGGTGTCGTCCTGAGATGAACTTCACCAATCACTGCTTCTCTATAGCCCCCATTTACTTCAGTGAGGCTCGCACATGCTGGTCTTTTGGTCATTTTGGAGTTGGCCTTGATCTGCCCCAGTTGCACTTCCAGGATGCAAATACTTCCTGAGAAGTTGCTGCCTGTCTATTGTTGTTGTTGTTGTTGTTGTTGTCTCCTATGACTGTGGGTGGAGCAGATGTTTAAAAAATGCAAAGTTATCTGCTTTATGTGGCCACATCTGTACATCCATAGCACATGTTGTTAATGACGCCATGGATTAGCAGGCAGTTTATTTCAGAATTCAAGAGTGGCTTGCTCTGCGTGCTGCAATTTCAGCAGGTAAAGTTTCATACAGCTCCCTCGGGCCAATACTGGGCCCCTACTGCTGGTGTCCAACGTATAATTTGGCCGTTCACTGCGGCAAGGTGTGGCAATTATTGCTTTCTAGTTTTTATATACCATTTTTCATTAAAAGCAAAAGACAAATAAATCACAAAGCAGCTTACAAGGCAATCCAAGAAAAAATTAAAAACACCATATGAAAACAATAAAACGTCAAAATAGGATTCCACTCAGTACCCTTCCACTCACTCAGCACCCACACAGATGAATTCAACCTATACATGCACATATTCACCCACGCTTAAAACACCCACCTCCAAACAGTCTCCCTCACTCTCAACAATAGCCATTAGATGCTGTTAAAAGGCGGTTAGGCAAATTCAGGGACAGCAGTTATGAGTCATGATAACTAAACTTAACATGCATATTCATAAGCAATGAGCCTCTGAATACTAGCTGCTCTGAAGCAACAGCGGGAGCATAGGAAGTCCAACAAGCCATCTAGCTGGTGGAGAAGTGCACCCTGGTTTTTCTACATAGCCCATACCCCTTTTATTTATTGGCAGTATTTTATTGTTTTTCTGCTTGCAAAGGAGTTGGTACCTGAGGAGGAGTTTCCATTTGTAAACACACACTGCTCTCTAAAGTCAGTAAATTCAGTGAACATTCTTCTTCTTATTTGAATTTACATACCGCCCTATACCTGGAATATGGATATGTGCATATGCCCTTTTAAACCTTGTTCACATCTGTAGTACTCCGACAGAACACTTGGCAATACTCAATGTTGTAAATTTGTTAATGTCATTGAGTTAAAAAACAACAACCACCACCAATTAGTGATGGAGGATCTTCCCTCAAAGTATAGTACTTTTGGTGCTAGTCCCACCCACCCGCAATTCCCTTTTGCCCGTACCCGCAATTCCTTTTCACAATGGCCTGTCTGATGTCTGAGATCTCACACAGTGATTGTTCCCTGAGGAAAGCCAGCCACAAAATAAAGCATATGGGGTTTAGGAAGGTTATGCTGAGAGAATAGTGGAACTGCTTCGCTGAGCACACTAGTCTCTTTCAAAGACAACAGAGTTCTCAGTAATTTGCAGAAAACATGTGTGGGCTGTCTGGATTGTCCTGGAATTGGAAAGGAGAATGGATACCATTTCAGCTATGAGATTGTGGAATTCTTTCTTGAAGCCTAAAAGTATTTCACTCGGTTTGGAACTGTATACTTCTGTTCCACATGGATTTGGGTGCTTGTTCAAATGCAGTCATTGAAAATGTCATTCTGTCTTCTGAGGAGATACCTCAAGTACCTTGAGCTCACAGTAATAAATAGATTATTAGGATTCATTGGCAGAGTAGGCAGTAGGCCCAATTTAAGTTCTTCTAATTCCAAATGGACTTGATTTCAAACTATATTATATTAGTATTGCAGGGTTTTTTTTTACTTTTGTTTGTGCTTATTATTTAATACCCTCAGTTAACCACCATCACCACCAAAGCAAAACAAAAGTGGATGCTAGGGAAGGAATGAAGGAAGCAGGAATCAAAATGGGTCTTGGGTGTCAAGAGGCAAGGCTTCATGAGGGTAAGGAGGGAGGGCTTTGGAGGACCCCTCCCAGTGAGTTCATGAACCCTCAGGAGCTGGCCTTGGGCCTATTGAGGTAGCCATGTCTTTGTGTGTGGTTCCTTCCTCTCTGAGCCCCTGCATAGACTTTGTTGTTGAGTTGAAACTACTGAAATCTGCTATGTTGAGATATTCTGATAATGAAATTAAGGGTTATTGATTTTTTTGTTAAGTTTTTTTATTAACAAAGCCAGATGGGTGGGGTATAAATAATGCATTATTATTATTATTATTATTATTACTATAAATTATTATTATTATTTCACTTTATAATGCATATGAAACAGAGAGCACAATTACAGCAACAGACAAAAATTAAAAGTTAAAAAAACTATAAAATAGGCACGTAGAATGAGTAGTTGCACATGAGTTAAAATAGCAAAACCCGAGTAAAGACTATTGATGCTATCAGCTCATCAAGTTTAGTTCCAGATTTGCCAGGCTTGTAACAAGGTTTGTCTTGAAAGCTTCAGTTCTGCTATATATGTCATAAAAGAAAGCCAAATCATATAAAAAGTGTCTGGAGGGTCTAGTCCTTGTCAAAATCTCAAATTATGTGTAATTTTATCCATTATAGATATATTCCAGCATGAGTGGTACAAAGCTTCCAGTGTCAGATTTTGGGCTGTTTTTGAGTTGGAATTACTTTTAAGGGTTGCTGATTTGAAACTCATTTTGAGCTTGAATCTGTCCAGTCTTTACTATCTGCCACTATATTTTGAGCATATCTGAATGGAGCACTTGGGAAGGAGGAGGGTAGAGATGTGCTGAGAAGCATTTCCAATCCCATATATGGGGAACCTTTGTCCTTCCAGATGTTTCTGAAATCCCCTCAGCCCCAGCAAGCATGGCCAATGGCTAGGGATGATGGGAGTTGTAGTTCAGCAACATCTGGAGGGCCAAAGGTTCCCCACACATGCCATACCATATATGGCGCTCATCATCATGGTATGATGTTAGCTTATTGCAGTACTAGCAAGAAAGACACCATTAATGTACCTGCTGGAACAAGTTCCTGTGCAGTTTCTCATGGACCTGCACCCACACCTGCATGTTTGGGTGAAGGGACTAATTGGAAATGTTCTAGTACAAATGTTCTTCATCACACTTTTCACATGTCACATGTTCGTCACATGTTCAGAAACCTGAGTTTCCATATAGGTAAAGGTAAAGGACCCCTGGATGGTTAAGTCCAGTCAAACTGCGGCGCTTATCTCGCTTCAGGCCGAGGGAGCCAGCATTTGTCCACAGACAGCTTTCCGAGTCATGTGGCCAGCAGGACTAAACCGCTTCTGGCAGAACGGAACACCGTGACGGAAAACAGAGTGCATGGAAACACCATTTACCTTCCTGCCACAGCAGTACCTATTTATCTAATTGCACTAGTGTGCTTTCAAACTGCTAGGTTGGCAGGAGCTGGGACAGAGCAACAGGAGCTCACTCCGTTGCAGGGATTCGAACCGCTGACCTTCCGATGAGCAAGCCCAAGAGGCTCAGTGGTTTAGACCACAGCACCACCTGCGTCATTGGACAGCAATAAAATATTTTTCATAGATCCTGACATATGCTCTTAAACTCTGTAGCATTAAAAAAGGTAGGATCAGGCCCCTCCTGATAGATAGCTTTCAGTTGACAGTTTCCAGATTTTGCAATAAACTAAAGCCTCAATTTCCTGTGGTCTTAGCAAGTTCTTTGCTATTATGCTGTGCTATAAGCAAGTGCATAAGTATGTGTTCAAATAGTGATCTGCCCACACGTAGGGGACTGCCTTTGTTTAAAGGAACAGAAGTTGTGGCTGGGGGAGGCATTGAGATCACGTACATCACAATCCCAAGCCTGTTTATTCTACTGTGAGCCCTGCTGATTTTAGTGTGAGGGAATCCCAGATACTGCTACACAGGCCCTCCAGTCTTGGCACTAATATTTTAAAGAAGTTATTCCTAGAAGATACACCAGTGGCTGGTGTAGATGTAACACTGCGAGATCAATTAAATGTCGCTAGGCAATGAGGGGCGTTTTTCGGGGTCTTCGCCCACCCTTCTCCCCACTTCTTTGTCCTCCACCTCCCCAGTTATTGATATCCAGGCTTTCCTACAGGGCAGATGGCCCTGTAGGAAGAAAGAAGGGAGAGTCTAGCTGGAAGAAGCTCAGAGGCAGTCTTCGCTTGCCTACTTTATTCTCCTGGAATCCTTCCCACAGGGTAGCTGGTGACAGATGGCTGCCACAGAGAAAATGTTGGCGTACATAGAAAACTAACCATTGTTGCCTTCAAAATTTAGAGAGCAGTGTCTGCACTGGGTAATAGGTATGTGTTGGCGGGGGGGGGGGTGTCCAAAAGTTCAGGGGCTGCTGGTTGCTCAACCACAGCTAGGCAATAAGGTATCATTATGTCTGTACTGAATGAGCCAATGGAATGACTCTGTTACAGCCATTCAAGGTTTTGACAAAGCTACAGTGCTAGGCATTTGTTTGAAAGAATTCCATAGCACATCCAGCTATGAAGCTAGGCGAAAGGCTGATTCATGTGAAAATTTTTGTCATCGCTTTGTATCGTCACCTGGTCCTGAAGATCATCAGGGAACCCTGATGCTGAACAAACACCTGAGTGTGGGTTAACATGATTGTGTAAATATCCTCAGATGTTATATGACCATAAATCAGTTACTCCTCCGTGTACACATGGTCTCTGTCACATATCTTTTCTTTTTAAGATTAATTTTTGTGATGCTACTTCCCAACATGTGGCAGATGGTAGGTTTTTGTCTTACATGCTGTTCTTCTGATAAATAATATCAGAAGCCTAGTTACAGCTAAACTTAGAATTGCTCAAAACTGGAAGATGGACATGTCAGTATTTAAAAGACAATAGTTCAACCTATTTTGGTCCTGTTTAGATCAGGATAAGCCAAAATCAGGCTAACCTGGTGGAATGTTTGTTAACCTGGCCATTTTTTCTTAGTTACACTGGACCTTCAAACAAGGTTCAGTGTTAAACATAAGATGATCAATTTGCATCAGACTAGCTTTGTTATTAATAAATATGACTCTTACACAGAACAACTGGAGGGATGGAAGCGGTGTGGGATTATTACTTTTTTCCTTCTTGTTGTCGTTCGGGGGGCAGGAGGAATATAAAAAACACTAAAATGAAGAGCATGATATCAAAAGCCATCCTCCATGGATTTTGCTGAATATTTTACTCAAAGGAGAAAATCCTAAACGCTTCAAACACATGCACGTTCTACCTGATCCATATTCATAGGCCTTCCCTTGCTGTGACTGATTTATTCCCCTTTGTGCCCCCAGGGTGTTCATAGTCTATAGTAAAGGCGGCCTGAGTAGAAACCAAGTCTATCTTTACTTACAATCAGGAGGAGAAAGAGCAGTCAGGATATTAAGGGAAGAAACAAACTGATTTGTGAAGGAATATTTCATTATACGTCACATATGTCACAATGTTTGGTCATACGCCACACATATTTGATCATATGTCACACACCTTGGATTCCCAGGTACCATTTCACTACAAAGTAATGTTCCCAGAAAAGTACAGCTGTTAGGAGATGGTCTGTGCGGAAGCAGCTGCCTGCTTGTGAGTAAAATGATGCTATAGAATGTGTTCTTTGGTGGCTGCATATTGTTTCAGTGGCCCTATGAATTTAGCTGCCATTGCTTTCGTTATTCATCAAGAGCACAGTTGTTGGGGGCTGCCAGATGTCCCTATTATGATATCCCCGAGAGCCAGTGAATAAAGGGTCAGACTGGAACTTGGGTTCAGATCCTCACTCAGCCGTGACACCAAGTGGGTGGCCTTCACCCAGCCACAATCTCTCAACCTATAATCTACATCACAGGTTTGTTGTGGTGAGCAGGGGGGAAATAGGATAACGTTCAAGTACACTGTCTTGAGCTGCTTGGAGGTAGGGCAGGATAAAATGTGTGTTTGAGTGTTAGAATAGCTAGCTTTGTGGTTTTCGCTGTTCCTATTGTTTCAGTGGTTTTCTAAGTGTTAATTGTTGTGGATTCTGTGGTTTTATGCATCCTGTATTTCATACCCAACCCTGGATTCCACTTGGATGAAAAATAGGCTATAAACAGTATATATTGTGTGCATGTTGTTTGTGTGTTCGGCTGTGTGCATGCCCCATAACCTTTTATCACATCTCCACTGACCATGACCCTTAGTTTCAAACAGTTCAACTCACTAGTTTCATGCCTGGAGGGGGCTCAAATTTCTAGGAAGGGATAGTGTTCTGGAGCCTATGTACACCCATCATTCTAGATCCAGAGAGGCTGAATGCCCCCTGCAGAGGACCCTCCCCTATCCTTCTTGGATTTATTATGGAGTGACTGCACCCTCCTTACACCATCATCCCAAAGTGATTTTGAGATTATGTGAGCTTGGAGAAATGTTTCTCCCCCCCCCCAAAAAAAATCCCTTGTGCATAAGAAAGTGTCTTGTCTTTTCCTCTTCAGATTTCAGTCTGGGCGTTGTTGGGCCAGTCCCACAGATCCTTCCATGGGGCACTAGGCTGTTTGCAAGCAACGGGTTCGGTTGGGTTAATTGAATGTATGTATTACTTAAAAATCTTAAAGCAATTTGCAACAAGAATAAATACAATAAAAACATTTTAAAAATTGTCCAGCAGCACCTTAGAGACCAGCTAGGTTTGTTCTGGGTATAAGCTTTCGTGTGCATGCACACTTCTTCAGATACACACACGAAAGCTTATACCCAGAACAAACTTAGTTGGTCTCTAAGGTGCTACTGGACAATTTTTAAATTTATTTTGACTGCATCAGACCAACATGATAGGTAGCTACGTGAATCTACAATAAAAACACATAAGTGTAATAAAAGCATAATCAAAATTATAAAAATCCAGCCATTGTTGCTGGCTGCCTAGCTCCCCGCCGCGCGCGCGCACACACACACACACACACACACACACACAAAACCCTTTGCCACTGAATGAATGAAAAGGTAGGTGCCAGGTAGGACTTCCAGGGGAAAGTATTCTGTTTCATAGGCTAAAAAGAAAAGGCTTGTTCTTTCTGCACACAACCATATCTCCATATGCTCAGCTAGTTGGCTTTGGGTTCAAGGGACAGCAGAATGGGGTGGTCATGCTCAAAACATTTGAGAAATAGTTCCATGGCTTCATCAATCTCCTTATTCTGAGTGTTTTGATCTGACAGCCCTAGCTTTGATTGTTAGCAGAATTCAGAAATTGAGGGCCTGCTGCATGCATTTGGCCAACTTCTTGCAAGAGATTTGCTTGGCCTTTGAAAGCTGTGTGAGTTGCGCTGCCTTTTTTCTCTCCCCCCGCACCCCACCCCAAAGCCCTCTGCTATGTACCTCTGTTCTGGAAACAATGGCACGACAAATTGCTTTGACAGTGTCAGCAAAGCTGGCGGGATGGAGTGGGCTTTTCTGCTTGGCCGTAATTCCAGAAGCCGTGCTGCGCGGCAGAGAGACCGCTGCAAACCTTTACAAGCAGAGGCAGTTGCTTGCGTGCCGGGGAAGCTAATCGCGGCAGAGGCGGAGGCGTCCAGGACCCCGCACAGGTGTTGAGGAGCAGCAGTTCATTAAGGGAGGCAGGAAGAGGGCTCTCTCTCTCTCTCTCTCTGCTCTGTCCAGGCTATTGTTAAGAGCTCCTGACAGCTGAGAGCAGCCCCTTTGCTTGTCACAATAGCTGCTCACGCTGAGCAAGGCTCATTAAATATTCAGTCCCAGCCTCAAGCAGCTCATTAAGGCAGCAATGAGCAGTGACGTGGCTGCTGGAAAGCCATGCCTTGCTTAGCATCACCATGCACAGGCTCATTGGACCTCTGGATGCTCTCCTCCTCAGTGCCTTCTCTGTGATGACCAGCTTGTGCTCCCTGCTTTGCATTAAGTACAGGTAAAAAGAGCAGCAATTGCAATGTGTTTAGGGAAGCAGATTCAAGTCTTTAAATCCGGCTGGCGGGAGCATTGGTGGGCTGCATCTGAGTTGCCCTCTGGCCTTTTCAGCGTTCCTTTCAGCGGAGTCGTGGGGGGGGGGGGTCGCAGAGGGAGAAAGCCGAGTTGACATCTACCACAGGCTTTTCCTTAGCAGGATGTGTGCTTCTCGCTGTTTTGCAGGAGAAGCCTGCAAAGGGGATTTGCACAGGCAGCACAGAGTTGAATGAGACAAACTTTTTTTCCTGTTGAGATTGCAACTTCCCTAAGGAAGCAGTGTGGCCGTTATGTGTGTTCTGCTCTAGGTGCTGCCCATTAAGTGGCAAGGTTCTACGCATTTCCAACACAAGTGTGGTTATGATTGTTTTAGTGTTCTTTTAAGAAGGGCTGTTATTGAGCCACAATAATTGACACCCAAAAGTTTCCTTTTTAAGTGAATGCATGCACTCTCAGCTGCTAAACTTCCTAGACTTTTTGTTTAATAAGAGATAAGAAACGGGAGGCTCCTAAACGAAATGATGGTTTATGGTGACTGGTAGCAGCACATTTTAGCGTTCACTTGAGGGTCACTGACAAAATCAGAAATAAAACTTTGTGTGTGTTTGTCCATGTGTGTGATGCAAATGCTTAGCATGGACAGAAATGTCAGAGAGCCCTGAGAGTGCTGATGATGTTTCTCTTCCATTCACAGAAAATGTTTTCAGACAGCTCATTTCTATGTGGAAGACAGCAGTTCGCCTCGAGTGGTGCCAAACGAAACCATTCCCGTTATTCCCATCCCAGGTAAGGAAGGTCTGACGACATGACTTAACTCATTCATACTTTGGGCTCCTTACAAATCACAGTTTGCACTGTATGTTCTGTATCAGTCAATCCGCTTCCCACATTGGCTGACTTCTTTATACATTTGGAGCATCCCGCAGTTTGTAGTAATATTTCTGTAAATCTTCATTAAAATGAAGGGGAAACACAAAGTTTGGATTAGTGCTTTCTTATCTGGATAAGGCACAAACAGCATTGATGGTATCATAGTGGGGAGTCCCCATGTGTCTTCTACTTTTCTGGCTCTGCCCTTTTGCCATTAATCACTTACTCCATCCTTCTTGTTCACTGAAATTCTTAGTCTGCACCTTCTCTGGCCTCCAGCTGTGCAGGACAATCTTATTAATGCCTACACAGAAATCCTGACATTCACTGAGACTTACTCCCAGGTAATGTTGGATTGCAGTGCAAGTGGAACTCCAGTTGCCAGATCTGCGTAATGAAGACTTTTGCTTGCCAGGCTTCCTGTGACCTTTTGAGGGCAGGGGGAGATCCCACCTACGCAGTACTGTTTTATAGGAAAACTCTAATTTAAATGTAAGTGGCCAAATAAGATGCATAGGTTTTGCTTGAGGCAAAGTTGTACCAGTTTAGTCCTAAATACAGTCCTAAATACACTTACCGAAAAGTAAGCAGTGGTATTTACTTCTCAGTAAAGAGAAGATTGCTGTTAGAGTAGCCGCAGACTTGGTCCTAATGCTTATTTACTGGTTAATTGAAAATATCAAAGCACATGCCTACTATTTTACAATCTGTCAAGTGCCTTGAAGTAATTATATATGGAATGGTTCTCAGCAGAAATTTGTGAGCCAAAGCCAGACAGATGTGAAGATTTGCATATTGTCTGTTGTACATAGCTCTTTATGCCTTGAAACACAGGTAGCTATTTTGGTGCTGTCCAGATGTTGTGAACTACAACTCCCATCCTTCCCAGCCAGTAGGATCAATAGTCAGGGATGATGGAGTTTGTAGTCCAGCAACAACTGGAGGGCAAAAGTTTCCCTACTCTTGCCTTAGAGCAATGAAAACTCAAAGCTTTTTTCAAAGGCATGTTGGAATTGTCACGGTTTTTTCCTGAGGTAGTGGGTTGGCTGCTGGTTGGCCACTGGTTTGAGCGTTACAGTTATCTTTCAGTTATTGGGAACATAGGAAGTTGGAATCCCTAAAAAGGCGGTGGACTCTCCTTCTTTGGAGGTTTTTAAGCAGAGGGTAGATAGCCATCTGCCATGGATGCTTTAGTTGAGATTCCCCTATTGCAGGGGGTTGGACTAGATGACCCTTGGGTTCCTTCCAACTCTACAATTCTGTGATTCTATGATTCAGATGCTCTACCACTGAGAATTGTGCACTGCACTTATCCCCCCCTTCCAGATATTTTGAAAGCCATGTAACGAATAACTGTTTTAGACTGAGATTCTTTGCAAGGCATACGTATAAGTTAAATATTGCTATCCAACAATATTGTGTACAATATAGATAAGATAACATTGGAGTTCTTTGTATGGCCTTGAGGCTTTTGTCAGAAGTGTGATTACCTTGTCTGACAAACCTCTGATGCTCATGTGGTGATTTTTTTTTTTTTTTTTTTTTTTGGATCTCTTGAGCAAACATGCAAATACATAGGAAATTCACTTGGAATGCTTTCTATGTCACTTTTCCAAGGTTTGATCCCATTAGCTGAATTCCAAATTGGGTTTGGATCTGCTTTATGGGATTGTCTTCAGAAAGGGGCTGTGGATAACCCATTCTGACAGAGCTTTTGTTCACATACTCTTATCCAATTAGCAGCAAATCATGTCAGAAATGTGTACAACTCTGCATGCTGTGATGATTTTTCCCTAATACCAGTGTGCACAATGCTACGAACCAGAAGTCCTTCATATAACCAAAACTTTGCCATTAAAATCCTCCTTAAGGTTTGTCTAAAAGCTTTTAAAAACAAAAAAAAAATCTCCCCATCTTCTTGTCATGTGTAAGCAAAATTGTATTATTTGACCATATAGAATGGCTCACCCCCAAATGCTACTAATTCCATTAGTTCTGTGATATGTCCCCACACCATTGCAGGAGGCGCAAAGTATTCAGGAGAATAGCTATGAAGTTTAAGTGGAGTTGTAAAATAAAGAATTTCAGAGCTGAGCAGGAGAAAAGTTCTTGTCTAGTTTTTTACCTCATGTGGTTTTTCATTACTACAGATACATGTTGTTGGTTTTAATCAGATAAATAAGAAGGAACATTAAAAACAACAACAACCAAGCCCCCACCTTTTGTCTTAAACAATAGAAGAAAACCTCTTTTGGTTGAACATGTATATCAGGGTCGCCCTCTAGATGTTGTTGGCCTCCAGCTCTCACAGCATGGCCAATGGTCAGGGATGCTGGGAGGTGCAGTCTAGCAATATTTGGAGATAGACATGTTCCTGGTCTCTGGTGTAGATCATTTATTAGTCTCTCTAAAAGGTGGAGGCAAAAGCTCCTTCTATTGGAGCTTCACTCTAATATAAGTTCTTAATACACTTTTAATACTAAGTTGTCTTAAGGACAAGAAACTTGGGGGAGGGGAATCTAGGAGGAGGGACCCCAAACATACTCAGTGGTCACATAATGCTGCTTGACTGTTGTGAGCAAAATGGGAAACGGGTGGGAGGGGAAAGGGACTGGAGGTCCCACTTATACATCAATAGCTGTTTTCTTCTTGCAAACAAAGAGGAAGCATCCATATCATTACAACCTTCCAACTAATGTATGTAGTTGAAACCAAGCCCAATTTTAGATTGATTAATCAAAATAATGTGCGAAATAGCTAAAATGTTCAAATGGGCTCCCCAGATCTTCAAGCATTGGTCTGCAGAAGTGGGGCTTTGAGATCCAGGATAAAGTTTTCGTCTTTTCTATTAAAAAAAAGGTGGAGGGTTATAGTTGCTCTTGATTTGAATGAATATTCTCAGTGTGTTTTCACACTAGAGGGAAGATTTTTGATTTTCTAAAAAGTGGGAGTGTGCCCATAAGTCCAAAAAGAAAATGAGAAAATAGTTGCTTTTCATCAGTACTATTGAATTGTTCCAGGAGTGCCAAACCGGAACCTAGAATAGAATGATAGACAGTGGAATAGTAGTTTAACCTAAATACTTTTAGATATTATTAAAATACTGTTTTTCCTCTGAAGGTGGAAAGCCATATTACAAATGTAACATAAAAACAAAGATGAAATTTTCTGCATTATTCTGTGTAATAGGAAATATTGTGCCTCTTTTTTAGTGGTGATAGGTCTAACTATGACCAAGGTCTAACTATGGAAGTAAGAGCACCTTTTTGCATGCATTCTGAAGCAGCAACCTTTGTGGAACTTTTGCAGTTTCTTGTACATAGCTGTTGAGTTTTAGGTATATGATACCATGACAATATTGCGCCTTAATGCTGGGAACTCAAAAGCTCAATTCAAGCATTCAGGGCCGGTGGTCACAGTGTGTGAAGGGCCCAGGTGGGCTAGCAAGGCACGTACCAGCTGCATAACCCCAGCCAATGCCCAGTTGTCATCAGTCTGAAGAGGGCTCTTTTTGTGCTCATAAGACAGGTATCACCAGCGAGATGTCCCATAGATGTTGTTGAACTATAACTCCCTGACCATTGGCCATACTGGCTGGGGACTTGGTAGTCCAACAACATCTAGAAGGTACCACATTGACTACCCCTTGCATTGGGTATCCTTCATGGGGATGGGGAACCCTGAGTGAACAAAGTTTAACAAGGTTTACTTCCCTTTCCTATAAACCCTATGCAAATAGAAGCAGATTGTGAGTCTGTTGGCAAGTCAGCTGGGGTCATGGCCGACACGCATGATGTCATCAAGGTGGGACAGCTCTAGCCCCTCGTGTTCCTGCTGGTCCCATCATGCATTCAGTACCCATAGAAACCAGATGCCTGAGTAGAACTAAAGGTGTGCATAAATGTAGAAATAATTCTAAAAGTGGGGGGAACCCGTTCTTAGTCTGTTTGAATGGGTCCAATTAACCTCTTCCTGATGCCCTTTCCGCACTTCCCTGCCACACCAGAAAAGGCTTCAAATTCCATTCCCCAGAGCAATCTGCTAAGTGCTGTTTCACACCTGCCTGTCAGTTATAACTCCTTATACAGCCGTTTTTGCTGAAAAGCCTTTAAAGGTTAAATGGAAAATTCTTCCTTTTGATTCACTCATATGGTTGATAAAATGATACCTCTTCTAAACTTTTTCTTCCCCTTTAGAAACAGCCAGGGAGCATGAGAAAATCTCCCAAGCTGTATTGATTCTGGAAGTAAAGTATAAATGACATTTTAGCAAGCGCCAGTTCCTTAAAGTAATCTTTATTTGCTAGCGATACCCCAGGCAGTAGTTATAAATGGAGAGTTAAATATGTCCCTGTGGATCTGCACATCTATTTAACCGGGCTGGGTGGACCAATTTTCATTCTCAGTTTCAGTCATATGGTCACAATGGAAGCAGTTTTGACCATGCATATCTAAAAATGTGAAACTCCTCTGTATTCCTTTTTTAAAACAACAAAAACACATTCTGTGACAGCTTTAAAGGTGCTTGACAGCTCCAAAACACACGGTGCTAATGATTGATGGTATAATAGAATTTTGCTGTTCTGCAACTGCAGCATTATTAGATACCTTAGCTTTCCACGGAAGAAATTTACTTCATTTTCGACCATGAAACTGAATAGCATATAGGCATGTACTAATCTATGCCCATTCTGTCCTGAAGCCCAGAGTTCTCATTACAATTCATAATTAACTCTACCGAGCAGTCTAGAGAACCACAGAACACCGACAAGATCATTAGTTCAGTTGCCCCTATAGCTATTACCCACTTAATATAAATCAAAAAGCATTGGTCTCATCTGGGATCATGCCCTTAGGGGGAGAGCAACTGCGCCTGGATGGCAGACTTATTAAACATTATTAAATATGCTAGCCCATTCTGTTCCACACAGACACACACACACTTGCCATTGCTTCATTTTCTGTTTCTTAGCACAGTTCATTTTGGCTGCCTCCTAGTGATCTTTTCACGGAACTCTTTATCACTAATCTGTAGTCATAGGTTGGGTGTGTGTGGATCTTGTCTGGTGCCTATCAGCCCTCGCCACCAAATAAAAGTTGACCAGAGAATCATAAAACTTGCATTAAAAAGAGAAATATATATATATTGCCGGTGCTGTCATTAATGTACATCTCCCAGCTTCAGCCCCATATGGATCAAGGGTAACCATTGCATCTGAGAGTGAATCAATATGCTGTTTTTCCTCCAAAATGCTTATGAAGAGATGTCCCATTCTGCCCCTGCATGCAGAATTTTCCAATTTGTGGAGCAAATAGCAGAGTGATTGGCCTGGAAGGAGGGCCATGTTCAGAATGTATGAGAAATATTAACCCAATTTCTTCCATTTGATATTGGCTTGCCTTCTTTTCCCCACTTCTTTTCAACAACAGTTTGAGTCATATTGGGAGGGGGGACTCAACAGCTGCTGAATCTCTGACTTAGCATGAGTCAAGAAATTTCCACTTTCCCTTAAGTTTGCAAACCAGTACTCTGATGTTTCCATTATCAGTGTATGTCACCATGTTCATTGCTAAGGAGGAGGAGGCCAACATGTACCCAGTGCCTTTTCATATCGGGTACTTTTTGCAAGACACAACATTCTCCCCAGTGAATGTAAATAGTTCTCATTTGGGTTATTCAGGAATGACTCTCATTTCTTCCTTGCAGACTTAAAGGAGGTAGACTGAATGTCACTTTCATTTATTATTTAAAGGTGGATGTGGCATGTGGCTTATAAATTCAGATTTCATTCAATGTGCATAATATTTGTAACTGACACATCCCTTAATAGTTGCTCTTGGCACGATGCTATATTAGATTACACCTTGATTGAAATAGTGTCATTAATACTCACTCAGTCACAAGCACATGGTCTCTTTTCTTTCTTTCTTTTTTGTCTGCCTAAGAGTCAATTACTGCTCATGCAGAACTCTGGATCGGGACCAGTGAGGGTTCTTAATGGCACTTAAAATATTAAATTATGTGCTGAAATCTCATTATTTTTCAATGGGATTTAGGCATAACTCGCTTTCTCTAGAATAGACTCAGTACAGTGACTGCAATCCAGTGCACAGCTACATGTGCTCATCCTACTTAAATTCGGTGCAATTTAAATTCATTTCACAGTTTGCTGGCTTCCAGCCAATAACAATATAGTCTTTCTCTCAACCAGTAGGTTCAATGTTGTTCAAAGGTTAGTTATGGGAATACACTGTCTGCACACTCTGCAGTGTGTTGTTATAATCTTGTAAAATGAATAAAATAAAGAACATTCATAAGGGCAGTGGTCTGTCCCTTTACTGAGATTGGCTAAATTTGGGTGTTTGGAATGGAATAAAGGATTCATGAAAGCTCCCATAATGCATCAGTTAGGCATTATGGATACAGGCACGCATAAGTAATTGCAGGCTTATAGCCTGTCTGAAAAGTAGTAGAATCATATGATAGTAGAGTTGGAAGAGATCCCAAGGGTAATCTAGTCCAATTCCCTGCAATGCAGGAATCTCAGCTAAAGCATCCATGACAGTAGATCCACCACTGTTCAAACATCAGTTACACTGTACAATGTGCTGTGATTATAACATAATAAGATGGTTGTAGCCAATGGAACTTGAGTTCAGTGGAACTTACTCCCGATTGTGTACACTGGATTGCACAGCCTCAGATTAGTCCAAAGCAAGCACTTGGGGTTGTAAGCAACTATGATTTACTCAGAGTTGACCAGTTGAAATTGTGGGCCTATGTTAGTCATGCTTATTAATTTCACTGTGCCTACTCTGAATAGGACTTACACTTTCTGCAAAGTGTCCGCAGCTGTTTCAGTTGACATTGCATGCATGATTTTTAGTAAGATCCAGTCTCTCATACACTGCTCAAATGGCATTGTTGTTTATGTCTTTTTTGCATCACCAGCAAATCCCTAAACTATCACTTTCCCTTGACACTAGAATAGCCTCTTAAATCATCCACTTAACATCTTTTAACATGCTGTATCCCTGATCCTCCAAGCTTCTGTCTTTTCTTAGCCCTCTCCACCCCTTCCCATAGCTCTTTGGTAGAGCACATGCTTTGGCCCTGGGGCCCTCGGTTTGCAACCATTGGTATCTCCAGTGAAAAGGATCTGGTAGCAAGTTGTGCAGAAGGGACACTTTAAACATTGCCCAGATGCAGCAGAGAATGCGCATCACAAGACCTATACATATGGAAAGGGAATGTGAGAGTCACTCGTGGTTCCCATCTTTTAGCTTAGCCTTCTTTACAAAAGGCAGGGGCAAAATAAAATGACACTGAATGGATTGTGTGTGTGTGTGTGGTAAAAGTAAACACTGTTGTAAACCACCTTCTTTGCATTGCACATATTTACTAAACACAAGTGTCCTTATCTATTTTTGTTTATTTTATTTTTAAAGTAAGATTTATATACGGCTGTTTATCAAAAGATCTCAGGGATGTTCACAAGATTAAAATGCAATATAAAAGCACAACTAATTCGTTAAAGCTGAAACAACAAAACAATAGCCCCCCTCCCACACACATTTAAAAGGCTGTAGAATATTATCAGACAAAGGCCTGGTGAAAGAGGAAAGCTTTTGCCTGGCACCTAAAAATATATAATGAAGGTGCCAGACGAATCTCCATGGGGAGAGCATTCCACAAACGAGAGCTACTGTTCAGAAAAGGCTCATTCTCGTGTTGTCACCCTCTGGACCTCATGTGAAGGAGGCACACAAAGAAGGGCCTCAGATGATGAATACAGAGTCCAGGTCGGTTTATATGGGTAGATGAGGTATTGTGGTCCTGGGTCAATTAAAATGAGCACTTTAATGTAGCCTTAATGTGGGTAAGAAAGTAACCCAAGATGTCTGCTCATATAATCCACATGGTGATTGCATTATAATATATTCCACCTGTGATTAAGGTTTTATTGGGGGCCTTCCATGGAGGGTTCTGTTTACACTCAAAAAGAAATATAGGCCCCCTGCAAATCTTACCCTCTCAAAATGGGGGAAGCTGGGAACTCATCAGGTGAGACAACATATACAAGGATACGAGAGGCAGAGCTTGTCTGCATGGCCCAACCCAGAGATTCTGTTTTGCATGTTCAGGCAAATGCCTGAACATACCTAGAGACTGGGACAAATGTACAATTATAATATAATCCTATATATGTGTACTCAGAAGAAAGTCCCTTTGGGTTCAATGGGACTTACTCCCCAGGTAAGTGAATATAGGATTGCTCAAGACTAGCAAGCAAAGCCGCTTGCTGGAAGGCTATGTAAAGCCTTGATTTTTAACACTGCAGAACGTTTTCCCATGTGTAGATGAGGAGAGGCAGGCTAGTCTTTAACATATCGGTAAGTAATTTAGATCTATTGAAACAAGAGAACCTTCTTAATTTTTAAAATACTTATTTATCCATACTGACATGACATAAGGACGTATCAGCCTCTGAGACAGAATGAAGAAGAATCAAAATAAATAAAATAAAAAGTATGAACAATGGTTATTAACACAAAATATATCCTCCCATTTATTGAATGTTGGGACAAGAAGGTTTTTTCCACTGTGACACAAATGAATGCTGCCCGGTTTTAGGCAAGGAGAAAGCTAATTGCCCAAATGGGACTATGCACTGAGCAACTGTTAGGTTTCCTAATTAGCCTTTATAGGATTTCATTAATCTCTTCAGTAGACTAAAAGAGGTATGGTCTCTGAAGTAAATTTTCCTGAAATGGAAAAGAAGCTTATCAGTAGCCACTAGATAAGAGGTACCTGAAAGAAGCATGTTCCTCATATGCATTAGCAGATTTTATTTGAGGAGGCATTTAGAGTGCATGAGCAAAGAATGCAGTGGAATTTTCAGACAATGACTGCATTTTTGGAATGTAGAACTTTCAAACTCTACTTCTGGCTGACTATATATTTTCCTTCAAAAGAATGCTCCTGATATTTGCAGACTGCATGGAATAGTTGTGCAGAGAGTCCTAAACTGACGAATCACAGTGCCTCAAATTACTTTAATCTCTGGCTTTTTGAGGCAAGGAAGAAAAGATAAAATGAATATGAATTGGCAGTATGTTTGCCTCAGCTGGACCTTCTGTAATTCAGAATAAGTCATTCTGCCCCGCTGCCCCCCAGTCCATTTGAAATATCAGGATCTTTAATTCTGGGCATTGTGGAGTTGACCTGAAGATTATCTGAGTTACTCGTATCAGCACTGAATCACAAAAACTCTTAAGAGATCAGCTTGTTTCAAAGTGAAAGCTTTCAAACACTGAAAAATTTAGCTCCTGCCATGCTGTGCTCTTTGGTCCACTGACAGCTTGGTAAAGATGGAAGTGGAGGTGGGATCTTCCCATCATGAAGCTAAGTAGCTTCCTCTGCAAGTATTAACTTTTTCTCTGCTGGACAATTTAACCAGAAAGAATGGGAAACTTCAGAACAAAATACCTATATGGAGATGTTATTTGCTGTGCATTTAAAGAAGAGGAGGGAAGTGAAGAAGAGATAGAGCAAGATAGGATAGACCAAGGTGGGGATGGGAAAGAGGGAGGAAGAGAGCAAGAAGAACAGGAAGAAGAAATGCTTGATCAGGGAAACTCAACAGTGATTGAATACCTTTCAGACACAGAAGATCCATATAATTTGTCACCAGGTGATGGCTTGATTGATTCATTGTTTCATTAAATAGAGGTTGTAGTCTACCTTTGACTTTAGTTCATCCTTTTCACTGATATACCAAAACATATGGGAAGTGTCTTAAATGTCCCAAAGTAGAGATAGTTGCTGGACTCTTCAAAGTTGGATTTATTCCCATTCCAATAGTTTTCAAGCCTTTGGTTAAGCAAGTTTTTCTTGGTATTCCTGCATGCTCTATATCAAGTGCAAAAGATTATTATGTGCTCATTCCCCCAAGGAAGGGTCACAACTCTGTAGTCTAAGCAGACAGAATAAAAATGGCATACTGCGAGAGCCAGTCATCCTCTTTGTTTTAACATATATAGTTTATCTCATTAATTAGATACATTGCAAAAATGTAATTTAGAGTTAGATATGCTAAAACAAGGGTACATGGAAAGGGACGTGTTACTGGTTTTGGCTGTAGATTGGGACTCAATACTGTAACTGATCTCAGGAATTTTTTTTGGGGGGGGGGTTATTCACTGTGTCAGAAATTTAACTTCTCATGAAAGTAGCACAGGAATTCATTCACTTTCAGAGACATTAGTTGCATTGGAAAATATATTATTACAACCTACCTGTGGATGAGAGTTAATTCTTCTGCTAAGCAAACAGTCGCACCTCAGAAATTGAACAGAATCCGTTCCGGAAGTCCGTTTCGCTTCCAAAACATTTGACTTCCAAAGCACAGCTTCTAATTGGCTGCAGGAAACTCCTGCAGCCAATTGGAAGCCCCGTCGGATGTTCGGCTTCCACAAGAACATTCAAAAACCAGAACACTCACTTCTGGCTTTCGATCATTCAGGAACCGGAACGTTCAACTCCCAAGGCGTTAGGCAGCCAAGGTACGACTGTACTCACATTACTATGATATTGTAATAAACACTGTACTAGAGGGAGAGACTTGCTGTCAGGTTTAACCTCAAAAATTCCCTGGATTTTGCAACTGTATTTTATTAGCATATCTAGAGAAAATTCAAGAAGTTACCATGAAGTGCGGGCCAGGCAAAAGTAAGCATAAATGTAGATTTTGCATGGATCATACCAATCTATAAATTGTTGACTTAGCCTTAATACAACCACAGAACACAGTCAAGCAAAATGTTTCCATGGGCAAACCTTTTTGGCTGTTCCATGTATCACAATAGCAGAAGTCAGAGGTAGTAGAACTGATAACAATAATAGTTTAGAATTCAGAGCCCTCTTTATTGTTTGTCAGTATATTTTCATATTGCAAAGCGTTAAGCTAGACCAAATACATACATAAATGTTTGTGTAAAAATACCTATGACATAGAGCCAAAGCAAGGTAATTTGCCCTACTCATAATTTGCATTATCTGTGATCAGGCACACAGCAAAGGTAATAGATACAGTGGTACCTCGCAAGACGAATGCCTCGCAAGACGAAAGAGTTTTCCGTTTTTTGAGTCGTTCCGCAAGACGAATTTCCCTATGGGCTTGCTTCGCAAGACGAAACGTCTTGCGAGTTCTTGCGAGTTTGTTTCCTTTTTCTTAAAGCCGTTAAGCCGTTAATAGCCGCTAAGCCGCTAATAGCTGCTAAGCCGCTAATAGCCGTGCTTCGCAAGACGAAAAAACCGCAAGACGAAGAGACTCGCGGAACGGATTAATTTCGTCTTGCGAGGCACCACTGTATGCTGCAATTTCTCAGCTATTCTGCAGTTAAGCCCATCCACTACAAATATATTCCTGGAGCTCAATTCAGTTCAACTCTCCATTTATGTGGGGGTTATGTTCCAAGGCACTGCACGTTTAAGTGAAATTGTGTACACCATTGGAAAAGCCTGCAAAAACCCTCTATCTAACCCTTTGGAAACCCTTTAAAAAACCAAAAATCCACCAGACACCATAAATGAGGAGTTGCCTGTAGTTTCTCCATCAGCAACCTGCCCCGGGTCACTTTGTTTCCTGTGCATTCATGGATGTTCTTTATTCATAAAATGGAAATAAAGCAACCATTTCTGGTCAGTAGGATCAATTAAATGAAAACTTGACTAAACAGCAGCAACATGGTGGTCACTTAGTGCTGGATGAAAGTGATAATACAGAAATTGAGCATTAAGTTTGCACCAACATCAGTGGGGCCAGTATCAGCTGTGAAGGCACGTGAAACCATCTTCGCACACTGTTTGTTAGCATCTAGGTAGAGATGTTATTGCCTAACTTTATAGGACAATTGTTATTGTTAGAAAATATTAATTGTAGAGCTGAGTATCTTTTTTATTTTTCAGATGACATGGAAGCTATTCCTGTCAAACAGTTCGTTAAGCATATCAGTGAACTGTATGCCAACAACCAGCATGGATTCTCAGAAGACTTTGAGGTACGTGTTTACAGCCTTAAGCGCTGGAAGTTTCTCTGTGGTGTTTAATTTAAATGTCTCAAGCAGCCTTGGAAGAGCGAAGGTCCAACTGCACTCAAGTGATCCTCTGAATAGAAGGGTTGAAGAAGTCCTAATGCCTGTGAGCAACTGCTGATTGGGAAAGAGGCAGAATGGAAGACAAAGCAGCCTGAAGTCTGTAATGAACGGTTATATGTGGGATGTTCGGTGGGATTTCTTGAACCTTGCAACTGCTAGCCTCCTAGTAGACAAGCAAGGAGGAAAGAGACTGTGACTGCAATGCCCACAGACTCGTTTGGGTGGGATTCACCTAATGGGCCCTGTCAGCCCTGTGCTAGGACTTCCATTTGCACAACAGGTCTTTGAAGATGGTTCAGAAACACTAAAGGAATGACTCTTTGCAAATTCAGAACTAATATTGCATGGCACCTGTAGTAGTGCAAGTTCTGCATATTGAAGTGAGTGTAAGGAGTAACTTGTTTTGTGATTGTAAACTAATTTCCCCGTTTTTATTATTATATTGTTGTAACCTGTCCTGGGACCTTATGGTGAAGGCTGGAAAAGAAATCTTATAAATATAAAAACTGTGATAACAGTAAAATGGAGAGCTCAGTATTAGGGACTGAAACAGAAATAATGGCAGTGGAAGAAGATGTTTAAATACAGGAATGCTGATAGCTGTGCAGCTGTGTGCGCAACAAAGTCACAGTCGCGGGCACTCTGTGGGTTTACAGACCCGTGTGGCTTACATAAACACAGTTTCATGCTTAATGATGGTGGCAGACTCAGGCTCTAATAAGCTAAAACAGTTATTCCAAAAGCCAGTATTAACCGTTCTGCTTCCCCGCATTCCTTTCAGCCTGATCACAGTGGAGCTTTGAAAGTACTGTCAGAAAGGAGGGCTCTCCCAGCCCTCTCAGCCAAAAATAGTGTGCAGCTGTTGTGCCATCTCGCCAGGGTGAGAGGAGAGAAATATGGTTTGGGGGCCATGACATGCATTAGCAACCAAGTGTTAAAAATGTCATGACTGAGTCATAAAAGGCAGCTGTATTTACTAATAAGAAATTGGCACAAAATGGCTGCTTTGATGCTGAACACCCTTTTCCTCAGTGTAACAAAGCTAAGGATGCAGCCGTTTTCTTCTGCATGGCCCTTTCAAGCATCTTATTGCTGCCCTTTGGTAATAGCCTTTGCAATGAGGCGCACTGTCTGATAATTCAAAAACCGAACCAGAATAAGGGGGGGGGGACCCTATTGTGCCAATCATAAGCATTTCGTATTCATGAGGACAGCGGCTGTGCGAGGTGTTAAAAGTGATTTAGTTAAATTGACTGTTGGCTGGATGACTGAACAGGGATATTGAGGCATTTAACAATGTTGATGGTATTCAGGACAAACATTTATCCTCGGGAGAGCAGAATTTGATGGGAATGATCAAATGCAATGCTGTCTCCTCAATTATTTATGAATTGAGACCCCAGTGCTATTCATCACAGCTGGTTTTGACACCATTTAATTATTCAAAATAATCAGCTACACATCTGTAAACTTGCACTGACTTAAAGTAGGCTTTGCTTCATCTGTCTCTGAAATTGCTGCCATTAACAAAAAGCGAGGCAGCTTCTGTCTGCATTGTGCAGCAGAGGGATATATTCCTGAAATAGCCTTTCAGAATGCTTCAGGGTGCCCTTGTTGCCTCTTACTTACCCGGTAAATATTGTTTTGCCTATTGGTTTTGATTTCTGAAGTTGGGTATCTCTTTTAAAGGAAGTATAATAGTTTTTAAACTGCTATTTCAAAGCCAAAATCTCTTCACTCCCACAAAGTATATGTGGAATGAACCCATAAGGGATTTGCATAAGCCAATGTGGTGCCCTCCATATGTTGTTGTGCTACAACGCCCATCATTCCTGATCATTGGCCGTACTGGCTAGGGCTGCTGGGAAATGTTGGCTATCCTTCACATAGGCCACTATTTTTAGGCTTCCCCATGACAGACATGGGACACCATCTGATTTCTATACCTTTGCCACATTCCTAATTGCTTCTCACCAAGGTAACCCCTCTTGGAACAGTCACAATTGAAAATCAGCTGTGAATTTTCCCTTCGTTTGATATTCAAGTTGTCAAGGGGACGTGAATAAAAAGTCAGAGATCCGGTTGCCCAAGGTAGTAGGGAGTCTGTCCATTAAGGAGCAGAATACAGGAAGCTTAGATGTTGCTTCAGTGCTGGGTAGCCCCAAATGAGTAGCTTCATAGCTGGTGTTTCTCTCCCACCCTTTCCTGGCCTGATATCAGACCCTGATATTATACATGTGAGGAATCTGGATCCTACTTCATGGGTAGCTCTCAGGGATAGTTGACTTCATCCTACCAGATGAGCACTGCACCTCCAGTTCTGGGTTTCTGCTCAGACATGCTGCCATCTTTCTTCATGGGTGTGATCTTGCTGGAGCTATTCTCGGGGGAGGGGGGAGTATATCAGTCAGGTTGCATTGTTTCCTCCAAACCTGCCACCTTATTAAGTGAAGTACCTTCCATGAAAGGGACGCGGGTGGCGCTGTGGGTAAAACCTCAGTGCCTAGGACTTGCCGATCGTATGGTCGGCGGTTCGAATCCCCGCGGCGGGGTGAGCTCCCGTCGTTTGGTCCCAGCTCCTGCCCACCTAGCAGTTCGAAAGCACTCTTAAGTGCAAGTAGATAAATAGGGACCGCTTTATAGTGGGAAGGTAAACGGCGTTTCCGTGTGCTGCGCTGGTGCTGGCTCGCCAGCTACAGCTTCGTCACGCTGGCCACGTGACCCGGAAGTGTCTTCGGATGGCACCGGCTCACGGCCTCTAGAGTGAGATGAGCACGCAACCCTAGAGTCGGACATGACTGGCCCATACGGGCAGAGGTACCTTTACCTTTACCTTTACCTTCCATGAAGGTGGTCTTGGAATGGTTATTCATATCTGCTGACTTCTCTTTGACCCCACGAGAACTAGGACCAGCAACAGATACCTGTACTTTTTCTGAAGTCCTGCCCAATTCTGGGCTGGCTCTGCCAGGACAATGTGGGACATGACAAGAGATACCTTACCTCAGTCCAGAACAGTAGTTCTGTCAGCAATAGATGAGGCTTGGTAATGCATTATAGCACAGAGCTATTCTCATTCAAACTCTCTTTGCGAAATAACCTTAAGACATCTTGCCTAATTTTTAAAGTCCACCATGATGAGCTTAGGTGCTTTCCCCCTTAGATGGAATTCTTGTCTGTATATGCCCTCCCATAATAATTGCCTTGGAAATCAGATGACAAGAACCACTGATAAACCTTTCTGTCCACCCCTATTCACATATCTTCATCAAGTCTGATGACATCTCTGGGACATTGATTTAGGCACGGTGTGCTGGAACTGGGCTATAGTAGATCTGTGCTTTATAAGTTGCCCACATGGAAACCCCCTTAAACAAAAATGAAGGGGTTGGTGTTCAGGACTGAAATAGGAAAAAAGGAGGAAATTGGAAGGAAAAAAACATGGCATGGATGGTTCTACAATCATGCAAACTTGTGTCTCCTCTTGGGATCCTTTGGCAGATGTCTCCTTCTTCCTCATAAATCACGATAGAAGAAGAAAAAGCACGATAGAATGTTTTGTGTCCTAGATTTACTCTCAAAAGCTTAAAACTTAACAGAGTAGTGGTATAATATTTGTCTTTATTTGGGGCTCCACTGCTTCTCCTGCTCTCTAACTTAGAAGTTATCCTTTATTTGTTTATGTATTACTGAGCTCCAATATTTTCTGCCTGCATTTTGGCAACCTAGTAGAGGATTTGGGCAATCATGCCATTAGGGAGTTTAAATGTAAGAAGACTCTTCAACCCTACGAATGTAGATCCCTCTCCCCATCTTCCCCTTTGGGAACTTTAAGCAGGCTTTTACTTGCATATTGGGAGGAGGAGGTTGTTCTTAGTTCTGTCCTTCACGTCTCATGAAAGAGGATTAAGCAAGGAAATCCCCAAAGTGCTGGCATGGAATGTTTATAATAGCATAATATGTATTGGATTTTGGAACCCATACAATTTTGTTTGCCTCAATTTCATTAGTGGGTTGGGCATCTTTTCTGCTAGAAAGATTAGCAGTGGTAAATATAATCTCCCTAGCCTTGTCTGTTGCCTGTGGAAGCACAAGGGTTGTGATCCAGCCCTCAACTTGGAATTTGACCCAAAACCAAGCAATGCGGCTATCCCCCCACATACATTCAAAAATCTTCAATGACTCCCCCCCCCCAAAAAAAAGACGCTAAGAAAACAGCCGTAAGTCCACAAAATCTGGTGGAAGAATTCTGCACTTGATAGCTTCCACAGGAGCAATAGTTTTATGGCTCACTAATTCCTTTTTAAAAAATAATACCAGATTATCCCCAAAGAGTGGTGGCTAAAAGAGAATGCTGCTCATAAGGATGCCCATAGTGCTTCAGAAAAGTGGTTGGAAAACCTCTAGCACTCTGGATGTTGTTGAACTACAACTCCCATCAGCCCCAGCCAGCTCAGCCAAAGGTCAAGGATGAGACAGTGGCAGTACAGTAACCTTTGGAGGGCACTAGGTGCCCTACCCCTGCTTCAGCCCATTCAAAATCCTTCACATACATTATCTCAGCACTCCTTGCAACATTAGCAAGGAGCATTAGTATCTAACTTAGCATTAGTATCTCCTCCACATTGTAGTGTGGGAAGAATGTGATAAAGCTGAGAGATGAAACAACTGCATTTTAAAAATGAGTTTATGGAAGACTTTTAACTTGTTAAAATGGAATCTATAAACGATGTATACCTCTGATTATGAGGTGTTGAGTACAAAGGGGTGGGGACTGTCCCCATCTATCCCTCTGTGTTTCACAAGGGCATCTGGATGGTAGTCTACTGAAAAAATAGGCTGGACTGAACAGACTTCAGTCTGATCCAACAAGGTGTGGATGTCATTAAATACCCTTACCCATCTTCATCATTCGCACTCTCCCAAACCCAGCTTGCTTAGCTCTAACATTATTCCAACTGCACTCACTTGCTACTTCCATTGTAGAGTCATTGTTGTCTTATTTTCTACAGACACCATGGAGGTGTTACAAATTCTGGAAAAGAGCAGTGTGTGTGTGTGTGTGTGTGTGTGTAGCAGAAAGGGCAAGTGTGCCAGTTTTGCCCTCCCTCCAGCATGGTTTCCTTTGCCTACCAACTTAGGAGAGGCAACTGTCTACAGCAGGGAGCTTTTTGTATTCATGGGTGCTTCCTGGGCGTTTGGAAACCTCAATTTCCCAAAACATGCAAGAAGCCCCCATAGATATAAGAAACTCCCTGCTGCAGTCAGTCACCCTCCACACGTTGGAAGGCAAGAAAAACAGTGGTGGGGGAGGGCGCACTCACACACCTCTCACATTCTTACATCCCAGGATTTGTAACACAATTGTCCCTAAGTATCAGACAGAAAATAAAGCCCTATGAGAAGCTAGCTCTCACCTGGGCTGGGCATGATTACTTTTGCTAATCCACCCTAGTTTAGCCCCAACCCTTTCTTTGCTTTGCCATTAAACTTGTTGCAGCTTCACAAGCTTGGCTTTTGTTTGAATTAGGTCTTGCTGGGCCACAGAGGCCTGTAGAAGAGACTCTTGCACTTTGCATCTATTTATTGAGTGGTTTCTGAAATTTCCAAATAGCCTTTCTACAGTTCAGTGCACAAGAAAGCAAACAGAACCTTGTTGCATAGCTACAAATTGGAGAGGGAAGCATTTGCATGTTCTTATAAGTATAGATTTTACTGCTTAATTTTATTTTTTTTTATCTCTGAGTTCTTTTCAATTGACAGGGAAACCATATTATGATGTTGCTCTCAGGGTCGTAACTTGTTCACTTGTCTGAAGTTATATCAGAATGTCTATGCAATCAGCCATTCCGGAGCAATTTCTAGCTCATTATGTTGGATTATCAGACGTGTAGCAATTGGATTTTACACATAAATTTAGCGAAAGAATATTTGAAGTTTATAAAACTAATCAGCAACTTGTTTCAGAGGGACACTGAAAATGAATGAGTCATTAAACCTGGATGTATTAAATCCCAATCAGTGGTAGCACGGACAATATAATTAAAAGCTAAATTAGCCATAATGACACAGAAGAGTTTTAACTGTGACTAAAGGTTGATTAAAACCAAGTGCGAGTTGCCGACAATACATTCCAGTGGACAAAATAATAAGAACCGTAACCATTCATCTTTAAACAAAATTAGTGTTTTGGGAAGTTAAACGCTGAGAATGTCATATGAACCAGTGAGACAAAAAAATTGAATAAGGAAAAAGAATGATCTAGTACAGTCCTGCCAGAAAGCTTTCCCTTCAGAATCCTAAAATAAACAATCCATTGTTGCTTTATACTCCCGTGGTCCTGCATTTGAACTGTTAGAAATTTGGGATGATGGGAATATTTATATATATTTTTAAGAATTAGTAAGGTAATCACAGCACATGGTAATGTAACCTGCTTAGACATTTTTGCTGATCAAATGGTATATAAATATTACTAAATAGATAACTAAATGTAATCCCCTTAGATATTGGCTTTAAACCAGGGGTGGCTCAGCCTGGGGTCCTCCAAATGTTGCTGAACTGTGACTTCTATCAGCTCAGGCCAGTGTGGCCAGTGCCCAGGGATGATGGAAGTTCAGCATCATCTGGAGGTCACAGGTTAACTACTCCTGCTTTTACCTAAGCTAGAGCACAGCTAACATTTAAAACCACCTGGAGTGCAGCTTCAATTTTAAAAATATATAAAAACCTTTGAGTCTCAAATCCAAAATGCAAAATCCACTGGGTTGTGATTTCTGTCATATTTATTCCAATTATTTAAATTTGGGGAAAGTTAAATAAACATGGCATGTTTCTGCTTCTTAAAATGTTTGTGTCGGGACAGATATAAAAGGGGTACCTGGTTTCTTAGGGTCTGAGCTGTAGTTGCTAATCGAGCACCATGAGGATTTCCTCCTTATGTAAGAACAAACACATAGGAAAGCAAGCTAAGACATAGATTCAGGTTGTATAAATTAAGCATGACAATGCAAGCTCTTTCACGTTTCTAGAATGCATACAGTTCTTACTCAAACATAAGCCAGCCAACCAAGAGTACCGTATTTTTCGTCCCATAGGACGCTCCGTCCCATGGGACGCACCTAGTTTTTTTGGGGGGAAATAAAGGAAAAAAAATTTCCCTTTATTTCACCCCCAAAAGCAGGTCGGGGAAACCTAACCAGGTCGGGGAACAGCGGGGTGGCGGCGCTGCGCCTCACTGCTGTCCCCCGAGCTTGTGGGGCTGAGTGATGTCTGCCCGGCGCGAGGGGCGCTCTGCTTCAGGGCGCCCCACCCGCTGGGCGGCAGGCTGCTATCCGCAGCGTGGGGAGCCCTGCGGGGAACTCCTGCAGGGCTCCCCACGCTGCGGATGTCTGGCGCGCGGGGCGCTCTGTTTCAGGGCGCGCCGGGCGGCAGGCTGCTATCCGCAGTGTGGGGAGCCCTGCGGGAACTCCTGCAGGGCTCCCCACACTGCGGATGTCTGTCCGGCACGCGGGGCGCTCTGCTTCAGGGCGCCCCACCCGCCAGGCGGCAGGCTGCTATCTGCAGCGTGGGGAGCCCTGCGGGGATCTCCCGCAGGGCTCCCCACGCTGCAGATGTGTTCCCGAAGCGCCGGGTGCTCTGCTTTCAGGGCGCCCGACGCTCCGGGAAGCAGGCTGCTATCCGCAGCCTAGACATCCCTGCGGGATCTCCCGCAGGGTTGCCTAGGCTGCGGATGTGTTCCCGAAGTGCCGGGCGCTCTGCTTTCATTAAAATGTAATTTTAATATGTGACCTAGCAGCTGACTCATGTCTTCTGAACTAGGATATAAGCTCATTGTGTGTTGGCCCAAATCATCTATAAATAAAATGGCAGTTCAAAGTGAAGAAGCAACTTTCCTTACTTTCCTAATTTTGCCAGATCCAAATGGAAGGCATTCCTAGAGTGGTATGACATCTACTAGAGGGATCAGGCAGGGTCTTCTCAAGCCTTTTGACTCCTCTTAAGCAGGAGAATTCAGCCCTCTCACCTGACCAACCCTACCTGTTGGCGGTGAGGGCTAATGCTTTCAGCCTGTTTCTCTTCTCAAAATCACTCTTTTTCCTCTTTTTACTACAAGTGTTTAGTTTTGAGCATCCTCCTCTCCTGTCTTGTTGCTTTTTCCTGTCAGTGTATGTATTTTTCTCCTTCCCTCCCTTGATCTGTGCTGTTCCTTTCCTCTGTTCCTTTGTATGGTAAGGAATGGGGGGGGTAGGATCTCCAGGTTATTGGGGACCACCTCTTGGCCACTGAATTACCTCTTTGACTTGAGGAAGATGTTTGTAGTAGTGGAGAGTTGGTACATCCTGCCCAGAACCACAACAAGCAGGAGTGGCGTTTTTATTCTTTTCCCTCAGCAACATTGAGCAGAGGTTTTCTCCACATGCTTCTCATTCTGATGGGCCATGATAACCAACCAGTGGGACCATCAGTGTTGAACTCTCCTGTTTCATATGGTCAGTCTTGGACTGGTCATCACTGGTGTTAGGCAGCCAGCGATTCCAGCTTCACATTCAGTGGGTATGCTAATGCTTGATGGGTCAAGTATTGCACTCCTTGATGTTCTGCCGCAGTTTCCCGCCTTTTTCCTCCGACCCTTCTGGATACGGCTTGCTTGATAGCAAAGGCCTCTTTGCCTGTATTGGAGGCAGGCGGGTGGAACTTCCAAGCCATAGCAAAACTTTTTGGACTCAGATTGACTGAGTGGTGCAGAAAACTGATTAGCCAAAGAACGAGAGATTGGCAGAAATGTCTCCCTTATCCTTCTACATACAAATGGATTGTAGAAGGATGTATGGGACAGGAAAATGTATAGCTTTGAGCTTCTGAGGAAAACTTTTTTTAGAAAAAATGCTTGACATTTAACTTCATAGGACTAAGCCCTGGTCGTTCTAATGAACAAACCTCAACTGACCTTAATCAAGGAGTAGGGAAATGAAGAATGAGGGAAATGCAACAAATTAAGCTACTAGAATTCAACAATGACCGTTCACTTTTTGTAGTTGTTTCAGAGGTATCTGCTCAGTTAACCATGTATACGGATAACTTGCAGGGTCCTCATCTGCATGGGGCCATTATGTGCACACTGCACATATATATAAATCTGCCACTGAACTGAGGCTGCAGTACAGCGGACAAAACCATAAACCCTAAGCATCAGTAAGGTTAATTAAAAGTTACTGAGCTTAGAAACCAGTCCCACCTGAAAGGTCCTTCAAGATGTAATGGCAACTGATCCAGTTTATGTGCATTATGTAAATTTATGGTAGGTCATTCAATAACAGGGACTGAATTCTATTTCTAATATGCTAGCGTGTGTTTTTTACAGCAAGTTTGAATCCTCACTGGCTTCATTCATGTTTCTTCTACAGTACACGCTAAGATAAAGTTGGATCACTATTTTTTTCATAGAACGTCATTAAATTGTACTGGAGACTTTCATTTTAAGCCTATAAAGCAGAGTAGCCAATGTGGTGCCCTCCAGATGTTGTTGAACAGCACTCCCATCAACCCCAGCTTCTGAGGATAATGGGAGTTGTAGTCCAACATCCGGATGGCAGTGTTGGTTTCTCCGCCTGTAAAATGTCACACACATTTGATGGTGCTCTTTTGATGGTGCTCTTTCTGATGATGATTGCATCATCATCAGAATCTGTAGACCTTATAGCACTATGTAAAAAGTGGGAGGGTAGTGAAACAACACAGTAATTAATGGTTGATAATTAAAAATATCCTTTGGATTAAATCACTGAATCCTTTCTCTGCTGAACTACTGGTGTGAAAACACTGTTCTAGAATACATAATCAGTGACATTAGTGTCAATTATTCCATGTAAGGATTAGACCTGATACCCCGTTCAGCTTCTTTGTTTGTTCTTTATTTCTTCTGGACAACTATGGGGATTTGTTTACCATTAAAAAAAATTCCACTGCTTTATGAGTCTAAATGCCTCTAATTATATTTGGACTTGTGATATTTTGGATTTCCAAAAAAATGTAAATGTTTTGGGGCTAGATAGGAGGGAGGGCAATGAATTGGCTTGTCACTTCTTTATGACAGTTTTGTATTAATCCTGCACTCTGGCTACATCTGCAGTTCCACTAACATTTCTCGTGATAATTTTCTCTGTCACTTAGCTCCTACTCCATCATTGCAGCAGCTGTGCTGTACTAATGACTTCCCTTATTAGGATGCTCCTGTGTTAACACGTGAAGCCTGGGGTATGAAACAGTGTGGCATCTTGTAACCCTTGGGAGGACAGGGGAAACGGGTGGCACTGACGGCACCCTGCCAAAGTAGCTTTTGGATAAAATTCAGCTAAATACATTGAGGAAAATGCCCTAGAAAGAAGCAACAATGTTACATTGTTAGGAAAAGATCTTTAAAATGTAATTAGAACACTTAAAATAAACAGCAGAATTGACATTTCTGACTAAGAGGAACGTAGGACTGTGTAATCACTGTGTTGTCCAACTTAACACTTTTTGATATTATTTGATATTATTTAATATCAAAATGTTAACATATTTTAATTATTATTTAAAGTTACAAAAAACTATTGAAGACAGACAGTGCCTACAAAATGGAATGTGATAACAAGAAATCACTCAAATCTTAAGAGGGGAAATGAAATGTGTGTGTGTGTGTGTGTGTGTGTGTGTGTGTGTGTGTTGGCATCTGTCTGTCTAGAGACAATGGAGGAGTACGCCTTTAGAGGTGAAGTCGAACTGTTAGAAGGTTGCTGCACCTGCTGTGGCTATATATATTTGAGTTGTCACAATTTAGGTGGTTTAATTATGTTGATGTGCTGATTTTGATTATTTTGCATTATTCACTTCACTTTACACCCTTTGTTGTCTATTTTGGTGACTAACTCTAATGATACATTGGGACCCTTGTTCACATTGGGCCCCTGTGAAACACTGTAAATTCAGTCTCTTCTACACTGCAAGTACTTCTTCAATACAGTCACTCCGCAGCTTATGTGCATTTAACCTTGTGCATTCAGCTTTACACACTTGGCAAACAATTTTTTTACAAAAATTTAAAAGGGTCAAAAAGTGGACGGGCAACTGGGGGAAAAGACTTCTGCAATCCTACTTGCCATTGCACCCAATGTGTTTTGACTATTCAGATTTTTGGTGATTCCCCAGAATGTAACCCCCCTATAAGTTGTGGGCTTACTGTACTGCTTTGTATTTCCTAGGTAGGCACTCACTCCTCTACCAGACCTAGGGAGTTATGACTGAGTTGCTATATGGCATAAAACTTGCTCAGACCCCTTTTTTATTTAAGAGCAGAGTTGCTGTTTTGGCTATGTTTTTCCTGCTTCTGAAAGTGCTCTAATTTCAATTAAGCCTTGGGCAAATGGCTAGCAAAAGGCCTGTGACCACATTGGTGTCGCATTCTGGCTGCTATTAAGGGAGCTCTAGATAGATGGGAAAGCGGTGGGTGGGTGGGGGGTTGCACCACAATGAATTGTAATCACCATGGACTTCTATCAGATACTGGGAACCAGGCAATATCCTTAATAGAACTAGGATATGTTTAAGCAGTGTTATGCTGAAAGAATTCTCATGGGTGAAGAGAATCAATTACACCCACCATTTCAATGTGTTCTGAATGAGCTGCTTGCAAAATGAGACAGACAAAATGTTTTGCACTCATCTGCCTTTTTCAATGTAATTGTTTTCTTAACAGGAAGTGCAGCGTTGTACATCCGACATGAACATCACCGCTGAACATTCCAATCACCCCGACAACAAGCACAAAAACAGATACATCAACATTTTAGCATGTGAGTAGTAAAGGCCTTAAGAGACAACAGCAACAAAAAGTGTCCACTTTATGCTACTGGTGTAAGAATGCCTGTCTGCTCAGCATGAGGTTAGTTAGAGTGACAAAAGTTTGTTTTCATCCAAGGGACAAGATGCCCCTGTTAGGTATGCTTTTGAACGGACTGATGTTGACAGTCTGACATTAGATATTGACATTGTGGATTTTGGTTAGAAAGTAGCAATCCTTCCTAAAGATTTCACAGCTGAATGTTTCAGCCTAAATTACTGTCTGATCTAGGTATGCTAATCTCTGAAAAGCGACTTAAGGGAAGTACATATTTGACAATCCTTGCTAGTTCCATTCTCTCCCAGACTTGCTAATGGGTTTGTCACATTTCCAAGTGCTCTGGAAAGAAACAAGCCCAGAACTTTTTGATCCCTTAGCTGACCATTTCTGCCACTTTTTTTCCCCAGACAGCAAATTATTTTACTGGTGCAGTTGAGAATGGAAGAAGTTTTGTGATCTTCAAATGAAGGGTAGCATATAGATTTAATAAGCAGTAATAAGAATCTTTAGGGAAAGAATGGTTTAAGCCCCGAAATAGCCAGATGTTGGACTCCCAGCAGCCCTGGACATTTGCCATCCATGCTAGTTGGAGCTGATGGGAGTTGTGCTTATTCATTTTCTGGTTAGGGAATTGTCCTTTTAAGAAATCCATAGTTTTAATCTCCTAATATGTTTTCCTGTTTTGTGCCTGTTTGTTATCTTTCCTGAAGATGATCACAGTAGAGTGAAGCTAAGACCTTTGCCGGGAAAAGACTCGAAGCACAGTGACTACATTAATGCCAATTATGTTGATGTAAGTTGTTTTTTTGCTCTCATCTCTCTTTTGAGAAACACTGTCCTACAGAAGAAATAGAAACCATTAGTACTTGTAGAAGGTTTTTTTTGCTGTTGTTTTGTTGACTAACTTTAGCTCCAGACTCCTCAAACGTTCAGCAGGAAAAGCATCTCACACTGCAATATATACATTATTAATATGACTACCATGCAGATATTTTATCTTGCTTTGCCTTATGGTTTTCTTTGAAGGGTTACAACAAAGCGAAAGCCTACATTGCCACCCAAGGACCTTTAAAGTCTACATTTGAAGATTTCTGGAGAATGATTTGGGAGCAAAACACTGGAATTATCATCATGATTACAAACCTTGTGGAAAAAGGAAGAGTAAGGGCAATGCAGTTTTTCACTAGCTACTTTTTTTGCCGTGATTATGTGGTCTGTAAGACTATGAGGATGGGAGCGGTGGTAGTGATGCTTGAAGCCTTGCTTCTAGCAGTGATAGGCTGAGCTCTCCTAAGGTCACAGAAGGTCTGGGGAAGCAGAAGGCTGACACTGGCTGAGCTGATCATGCCCTAGAGAAAGAGGAGTCAAAGAAGGTTCCTGAGAAGGCAGCATACCACTGAACAAAGGAGGGCCTAGGAAACCAAGTTTGGAAGAGAGAGAACACCAGAATATTTCTCTGTCATCAGTATTACCATACTTATATGTATGCCGTGATTCCATAAAAATTATTCTCAGAGCAGTTTCAAATAGCAGCATGAACAACATAGCAAAGTTAAACAAAAATAACAGCAACAATATATAAAAATGCAACATCCCACACGACCCTGAAGGTGGCTAGGTTCCTAGTTGCTGTCCTTTCCCAAAAGCGACGCCAAGGAGCTCTACAAGCTAATTAAGGCGTAGTATGCCTTTCCATTTTATAGTATTTTATTGTTATGGTAGTGTTTTAGCGATTGCTTTTTTTTTCTCCTTACGGCACAAGCTGTTATTTATGTGTTGTTTTTACCTGTATGGGCCTATGGCCGTAATAAATGATATTCTATTCAACATCAATACAAATTAAAACATGCTATCAATAATATATACCAAACAGTATATCAGACAGTCAATACAATAAACGTAACAGTATTTGGTACAAAAATAACAGTATTTGGTACATAATAACCTAACCATCAATTGAGTAGATACAGGAACCTGTAGATAAGCACCATTTCCTTAATAGAACAGTATAAAAATTCACAACATCCAGCTGAACACAGCTTCAGCACCCCTAAGTGGTAGCCAAAAGTACACAAATGCCCAGTACCTTGGTGAACTTACTCTCACAGTCAACATACCAGAGCACAGGCAAATAGAAAAAAAACAAAACAAAAAAACCACCTCAAAGCCGCTTAGAGCAATCTGAGGATTCTTTTTAAAAAATGCAGGAAATGAGCCAGATCCAGAACATTCTAAAAAGACCAATCCTCATGCTACAAGCCAGGCAAGAGACTGAAATGAGGTCAACACTAGCACTGATGCTATCAGCAATAAGAAAAGGGATCATGGTCCAAGCATTATTTTAGGGAGCCCAGTACAAACTTGCAGTGCAGACCCCCTGCCACATACATACTATAATCCCAACCCATACATAGAATAGCATGTTACCAATTTTTCTATTTTAATTTTCCATTTTAATTAAATTTCCGCCTCTCTGAAATTATACAACGGCCAGAGCTGGCCAAAGGCATTTGGCTGCCCGGGGTAAAGAACAATTCCATGTACAGAAGGCAACCAGATTGACAGTTGACTCTTACCTCAACACTGGTAATTGGTCAGCATTCTTTGTTGCGTCAGAGGACAGCAGGCTAATTTAGGGGTGCAGGGCAGGCTATGTGGCACAAATAACTCCGTTTTCCAACACCCCGCCATCACTTCTTATAACCCCACATCTGGCACCTGAGGTAACTGCCTGACTGAGCACAGTCCACACTAGGACCTTTTTACTAAGGCCCAAATATATACACACTATTTGCCATTGTTGGTAGCAGAAGAGTTCTTTGAAGCTTGCTGATTATTTTGTAACTTTTTGGTTGATTGTAATGAAGTTGTTCTCCTGTTGATGTTTTGATTTTTTGTTTTTTAGAAGACTAACACAGCTGCAGATGTTTCATAAATAGATCAATTCACTTTTGAGATTTATTTTTCTGGCCTTTTTCATTGAGAAATCATGAATTATCTCACCCAAGCCAATTTACCTTGCAAGTTCGCACACAATAGACAAAATAATTAGGTAGCTTAATGTTCTTGCCCAGGGCAACACACACTGCACCAAAAGTTAGCTGCTTTTTTGGTAAATCTAATTTAGTTAAATAAGCAGAGGTTGCACACACTCTTCCAAAAGTAGATTTTTTTGAGATGTGGTGTTTCACAAGGAAAGTTCTAAGGAAGATCTGTAGGATACTTATGAAGTAGACATTTACTCACATATATTTTGGGCCTGCAAATCCTACATGTAGCACTGACTTCCTCTAGCCCCAGGATCAATAACCCTATTCTGCTTTGTCCTCCCCATCAACTCTCCATCCTTTCTTCCTCTGCAGAAGGAACTCTGAGACTGATGGTTCTTCAGTGAGCAGGTCACATAGGAAAAGCACAAATCTCTCCCTCAAACTGCAAGTTCCCTTTTAACTGCAAGAGCACAGTCTCTCTGGGCTGCAATGTAGCCTCAGTTGTTCTTCTGGTAATGACGTTGCAGCCTGGGTTGCCCCCACCTTGTAGTTCTCCAGGCCCCAGTAAAATGTACCATCCCCCCTCCACACCTTCCCATGTTTGGGCATTGCAGGCAATGATAATTTCCAAAGAACCCTCAAAGCCAAATGTGCTCTTGCAACCTAAGTTCAGCAAAAGGCCAAGAAAATGAGAAGCACTCACTTTTGCAATTCCACTATGAGATGGCACAAAGGGGAGGCAACTTTTAGGTGCAGCTTTCCACTCCAGCTGCTGATGGAATATGGTTCTGCTGTTCTGTTTTTCACACTCACTCCCTGTGTGGCAGAAAAGGTAACTGGGGCCAGGGCACTCCAGATGACAACCGCTTCCCTGCGTTCTCAACTGGCCCATCAGCTGATATTGGTTTCAGGCCAGAATCATCTAAGAAAGGAGGGAAGACTTTTCTAGCATGTTGCTGGTCTTGTGTTCTCTAGCATGCTTCAAAATCTAATATCCTATGCTACTCTGTCTTTTCTCAGAGAAAATGTGACCAATACTGGCCATCTGAAAACAGTGAAGAATATGGCAATATCATTGTCACATTGAAGAGCACAAAAATACATGCTTGCTATACAGTCCGCCGCTTCACAGTCAGGAATGCAAAAATGAAAAAGGTGAGAAGTGTTATTGCATTGTGGTTTGGACAAAGGATGGACACTAGGAATATGCTATTGGGTGTAATATACACAGCTGCTATATATCTCTTTGATGGAATATCTGGACCCAGCCAGTCAAATGCACTCTCCTAGATTTAATAAGGCAGGAGGGATGGGGGACAAGAGGACACATGGACGGGTATGTAGCCACCAGCACCCTGTCCACATCAGCTGACTGGATAAGCTGAAACCAATCCCACAACACATCACCAACACTTTACATTGGATATTTCTTCTTAAACTGAAATAACTACAGAGTCGAGTTCACTCCAGAGTTGAGCAACTTTATATTGTGTAACCAGTTAGTTGCAGCAGGTCCTCAAATGTTCCAGAGGCCCCATCCGAGAGGCAGATTTAGGGGAGCACATCTGGTTCGGTCACACTGGATATGGAGCCTCGGGCATGTCACAACTATGCTTTAGAATGGACCACAAGAGGCTGGGGGTGCCAAATTTTGGCATTGCACAGAGCCCCACTGAAATTTGAGACCCCAAGGTCCAAAGCCCTCAGTGCCACAATGGCATCCTGTCATAAAATGGAAGAGCTTTCATTCTGGCATGGGATGATATCTCTACCAGTAAATTGGTTCTGGGGGTGCTCAACTACCCTACATGCACAAAGAAAGGTCTCACAGAGGCAGGTATTTGAATAATGGCTGTGCTTGTAGAATGAGAGTCATTGCTAGGCAGTTGTTTTGCCTATGTAATCCTATTTTTTCAGCTCAAGCATTTAGAGTTCAATCCTGCTTTTTGCAGGGATCCTACACCAAACATGATGTCAGGTGTGGGGCACATGGGCATGGAAAACCAGGAAAGACCAATCTTTCTGCCAGTGATTTAGTTGTTGTAGAAAAGTATTGTGGTTTTATTTATATATTTTTGTAGCAAGTCAAAAGAAGAAATTGAGAAACTCACCGGAAGAATAAGAAACCAAGAAGAGAGACTTTTTAAAATAGAATGGGGGGGAAATTATTGACTATTTGAAGATACACTGTAAACAAATCAAAACATTAGTGGGACTGATATAAACAAGCGCTATAAGAGATACTGAAGGGGAAGATAAGGGATAATTAGTAAATATATTTGAATTAGATATGCAGTAATAAAAAGATACAAAATAAATAACTGCAGAAAGGAGGAAAGTCGAGGGGAAGGTAAAGTAGACTTGCAAAGATTTTGTTTCTCTTGTTAAAATATTTGTAAAAGGTGAAAATGAAAAATATTTTTTAAAAAATTAGAGGAATTGGTATTGGTTAAAGCTTATCTCACACCTGAACAGGGTACAGTTCAATCACCAACTAATATGTTTTCCTCCTGTATGTGTTTCATGTATTCTGGCTCACTAGGGGAACCCTAAAGGACGACAGAATGAAAGGACGGTCATTCAGTATCACTACACACAGTGGCCCGACATGGGTGTGCCTGAATATGCACTGCCAGTGCTGACATTTGTAAGAAGATCCTCTGCAGCCAGGACTGCTGAGATGGGCCCAGTGGTTGTGCACTGCAGGTACAGCTGGGCAAGTTCAGTCTAATTTTGGGTGCAACATGTAGATTAATATACAACTGAAGTAGAGCATAACAGTATTTCCCATATGTATCGTGCACTTTACAATCAATTATATCCATTTTGCAATAGGGCTGAATCATTGGCTGAACCACAGTTTGAACTTCAGTTTCTCTGGTCCAATACAAGTTTATTCACTGTTCCACACAGCACATCACATTGCTGGGTGAAATTCTCTTATACAGATGAATGACTTTCTGGGATCTGATAATTCTGTAATCCATAGCAGAACTGGGCAGTTTTCATTGAATTCTAGAGGATTATGCAGTTTGCTGCTGGATTTCATGCTGTGATCGCTTGCTGTCATTATATGGGACAGAGCTTTCAAGTTCTACTGAATAGGTTTAATCCAGAACCCTATGCCGCACCACAGCTACTCAAGAACATTTGCAACTTTTTCTTCACCCACAACAGATCAGAAAAGAATTCATCAGATGAAGACTTTTAAACTTTTCCAGACTTTTTAACGTATTGTTGTTTTGACATGCTGTATTCTTACATTTTGGCTTAATTTTTTTAATCTTTGAATTACCGCTAAAGGGTTGAATGTTTTGGGGTTTTTTTAATTGTCAGAAAGGGCAAAAGTAAATGAATCCTATTTTCATCAGTGGGATTCCTTAATATGTTCTGATTGCAAAATGTAAGACACCTTTTTGGGAAAGAGTAGCTGTGTGTGCTACATGTACTTCCTAAATTTGCAGATATTTGCATGTTCACATATTTATTTAATATATTATTTTATTTACTGCATTCATAGCCCTCCTTCTTCTTCAAGGAGCTCAAGGTGGCATACATGATTCTCCCCCTCCTCATTTAGTCCCCACAAGAACCCTGTGAGGTACGTTAGGCAGAGAGGCTGTGACTGGCCCAAGTTGAGCTTCCTGGCTGAGCGGGGATTTGCACCCCAGGTCCTTGTCCAACACTTTAACCGCTACACCACCCCGGCTCAAGTCGCACATAGTCTTGTTTCTCTCAAACCTGGAGAGTATCACCAGCTGAAAATGAATCTTACCAGCTGACCTGTCTTTAAATGCTGAGCAAGACTGGCCAACCTTTTTTTGGCCCAGAAGCTGCATTCACTGGGAGCTAAGGTTCCTTGTGCAAGGATTCAAAGAAACACCTAAGATCCCAGCAATTACAAGCAAATTGAAAGTTGGCCATTGCATATTATAGAAAATCTAAAGAGCAAGACTTTGTGAATGTAAAGAAGCGTGTACTGTATATCAATATTAGCATGGTGTTGCAATTCTTTATTAGTGTTTAACTAGCCTTTCTACTGAAACTTCTGTTTTGTCAGCGCTGGTGTTGGCAGGACTGGTACCTACATTGTTATAGACAGTATGCTGCAACAGATAAAAGACAAAAGCACAGTTAACGCCCTGGGTTTCCTGAAACACATCAGGACACAGCGCAACTACCTCGTCCAGACAGAGGTAAAACACAGAGGCACATTTATTTTTACCGCAGCAAGCTATTGTCACCAATTAAATATTGCAAGAGGGTCTGTCAAGTGTAATTTCCACTGGAATATCTCCATAGGTTACATACTGCATTTCTTATGTTTTTATGTGAATTCAGTTTGCAAATCCATGTAGTTGTCATATTATTATTCAGCAATTGTGTCGCTTTTAAAATAAACCAAGCACTTCACAGAGAATTTTCAAAATACTAGACCCAAAAGCTTACAGTCTTTAGTAGCCACAAGGCATTTAGTATGCCAAGGTAATGTATATTTTATAACACAGAGAACTTTCGTAAAGGTGAACAACAATTGATTAAAGTTGATGCAAGTCTCACTACCACCACCACTTTCCTTTTTTATAAAAGTAAAGGAGAAAATAGTCTTAGAAAAAGAAGGGAACTGAGGCGTACAGGAGGAAAAGGGAAATTCAATACATTAAAAAAAAACAAGCAGAAGAACAGCAAGCTGCAAAAGAAAGAAAAAAGCAAACAGAGATAACTATGGGGAGAATCTGAAAAGTTATCTAAGCAGTATTTTTATTTAGTTGGTTCATTTTTAACTTGCCCTTCATTAAGCAAGTGGTCCAGGTTGGGGTACACTGAACATAAAATCAAACTAGCGATGCAACAGTTCCAATTTGAACAATTGTAAATATTAAAAAATCCATCAGTATAACCTCTACACCTTACTCAAAAAATCAGTGTCCTAATACATCTGGCTAAAGAGGCAAGCTTTCAGCTGGCACCAAAACCAACCAAAATTGGTGCCAACCAGATTTCAAGAGGGGAAGGCATTCCAAAATCAGGAAGCCAGCACTAAGAAAGCCCTTCTGAGAGCTGTAGATGTACAGACCTCACTCAGAGGTGAACTAGCGCTTTTCACACAGTCGGATTGTTGCAAATATAATAGTTGCCTTTAAAGAAGCTATGCTCCACTTACTATGGGCTTGCTTCTTCATTCTTTATTTGCTTCCTGCCATTCTAGGAGCAGTATGTTTTTATTCATGATGCCTTGTTGGAAGCCATTCTTGGGAAAGAGACTGAAGTTTCAGCTAACCAGCTACATAGCTATGTTAATAGCATTCTCATACCTGGAATTGGAGGAAAGACTCGGCTAGAGAAACAGTTCAAGGTAAGCTTCATCCTTAGCTTGTTCAGCCCTGCTGCCTTTCCTAGGAAGATAAAGTGATCAGACCAAAGCTGGTACTTTATCAATGCGGATGGGCGGGAGGAATGGTCTGATGAAAAGGCTTTTGGTTACACCTCAGAAGTTGTCTTAATGTGTAAGGCAAGTTCACCTAGGAGTAGATGGGCATTTAAATATCCCAGTCCTATGCCATTTAGGACATAATACTCATCCTTCAATTCAGAGCCTGGAAATGGATCAGAGGCTATCCCAACCTGATAGATGGTGCTGAAAGCTGCTGATAGGTCCAGCAGAACCAGCAGGGATACACTCCCTTGTGAGCTTCTGGAAAAGGTCAGCCACAAAAGTGACCATGGCCATCTCCATCCTGTATCTTGCCTAAAGTGGGACTGAAATGGATCAAGATAATCTGTGTCATTGAAGAGATCCTGCAGGTTTATCACCACTGCACCCTCAAGCACCTTTCCTAAGAATGAAATATTACAGACTGGGTGGAATTTTAAACACATTTAAAACATATATCTAAAACACATCAGCATCTACGTGCCATTATAGGTTTGGCTAAAGAAACATGTTTTAAACAAGTGACAAAAGGTGTACAGCAAAAGCACCTTCCTGATGTCAATAGATAGAGAATTCCAAAGAAGAGGTGCCGCCACACTAAAAGATTGATTTGTGACAACTGTCGTATGAGTATTGTGTGTCATCTGTAACGATGCCTATTCTGCAGATTGAAGCGATTGAGAGTGCACATGTAACGTAAGGCGATCTCACAAGTAAACTGGTCTCAAGCTGTTAAGGGCTCTCTGTACTAAAAGTAACACCTTGATCTTGTCCACATCTTCAGTGACACAAGTGAAAAACTATCCATAAAAAAGTAGAGCAAGTAGGACCCAGGTTTACACTTATTGAACCTGCATTAACTGTGGCTAGTGATGTGAGGTGAGAATATTCTCTGCTAGAAAATTCTCTGGAGAATATTCTCCACATTCAATGGTATAAGGTGCCATTTACCAGAGACTGACATTATATTATCATATAATGATAATATATTTAATACAAAAAATTTTTTTCCTTCCAGTAGCACCTTAAAGACCAACTAAGTTAGTTCTTGGTATGAGCTTTCGTGTGCATGCACACTTCTTCAGATACACACGAAAGCTCATACCAAGAACTAACTTAGTTGGTCTTTAAGGTGCTACTGGAAGGAAAAAATTTTTTTTGTTTTGACTATGGCAGACCAACACGGCTACCTATCTGTAACTGGAAATATATTTAATGTTAATGGCTTCTTTTTTATATGTACACATATAGTTATGTTTATCAGGCTGTGTTTTAGTCACCAAAACAGTTATTAAGTGTTAGAGCTATTAGGAGCACAAGATAGACTATTACTGAATTTACTTGTATCAAACCTTAACATGCCAATTGTATTTTTTGACCTGTCCTGTAACATGTACATGTTCTAATGGAAAAATAAAATATGATTTAACAACTGAGTTTTCTTATACCAAACCTTAGCATGACAATTACTGATGCCATCACCTTAGATTTAACTTTAACCAGAAAACATGTTTTACTTTTTTATTTTTTGATACTTGCATGTGACAAGTAAGCTTGTGCTTATATATTTTCACTGTGGTTCCTTTACTAAACATACAGTTAGTGGTAAGTCATTCACGTTGAATTTTCAATTTCAAGTTTGGTGCAAAAACTCAAAGAATGTAAATTCACTGCATTGCCCCATTGAATAAAAGTATCTGTACAATTTTTGGTTGCCATCTGAACAAGTTTACCCATTAATAAACATGTATATTAACAAATTATATCATTCTGAATGCATTAAATTATATCATTTTCAATGCATTAAAATGAATATTCTATTTTAAATGAAAATTCTCTAATACTCTCAATACTTAGTCAAGAATATTCTCAAGAATATTCTCCAAAAGATTATTCTTGAGAATTTAACATCACTAACTGTGGCGTCCAAGTGGGAACAAAATATCTGATGATTTTGTCTGTGAAGTATCTTGAGAAGCAGTCACAGTAAGCTCACTTTTTACCATGAAAGTATCACAGTCAACTTGGCAGGCAAAATAGGCAAGCCCAGGAATAACTGATCTCAGCTGCAGCATTCAGGTTCACAATAGCAGCAAGGAAGAAAAATTCCTTAGGCGTAGTCTTGTTTTGATGTTTTATAAAAGAACAGAGAGAGCTTTTTTGTTTCCTGAGACCTGTTCTGACCTACATATATATCTTTGGGGCTTTGCAATATGTCTTCAGCAGAACTCAAATCGACATTGTCAAACCAGGTTGGAATAGAATTTCATTCACCCTGCGTGATATAAATGAGACCTATACAAACTTGAGGACCCACCATGTGTTTGCATAAGTACCTTTCTTTAGGCAGAAAGTTCAGTTATCTAGGCATTCTGAATGCTTTTAACATATTTTAGTTTAGTCTTCCGGAGATGCACTTTTTTCCAGAAATAATATTTGTGTGTGTGCGTGTGTGAGAAAGAGAAAGAACTGCAAAGGACTTAATCACTCTTGCTTATTTTTTTAGCTGGTTATGCAATGCAATGCTAAGTATGTGGAGTGCTTCAGTGCTCAGAAGGACTGCAACAAAGAAAAGAACAGGAACTCATCAGTTGTGCCATGTAAGATCACATCTTAAAGTCTGATTGTTGTAATGAATAATCTCCTTGTGCTAAATTCTAAATTGTGTTTGCATGAAGTGATGTGGGCCCTCAGTTGGATTGTTTTGTGCTATTGGGTCAGAGTTCTTTTTAAATATAAATCTGATTTGTGGCTCCTGATGCTAATACATTCCAAGGCATAAATACAAATAAGGTTTGAACCAAGTGAAAGTATAAGAGTTTAATATAGTGATGAAGTATTTTCAGATATTTTCAGGGAACTTAATACAGCTTCCTGGGATTTTCAGTTGTCTTTTCCTGCAGAAATTCAATTATCATCACTTTCAGAAGTGCAAAATAATCTTAGGGATGAAAAAATCCTAAGGGAAAAGACTCCTCCCCCCCCTCGCAAACAGCTCAATGCATTCTGCCCATGCTCAATAGCCATATAATGCTGTTTGTTGGTGGGGAGATGAAAAACGAGGTAGGCATGGGAATGGAACAGAGTATTGTGAAGGAGAACATGGCTGGCTGGGACACTGAACAGGAGGACTACATGCTGCAGCTTTTTGTTGCAGGTCCCAAATATTTAGGGCACTAGTTTTCAAAGTGTTGTAATTTACCCCAATTCTTCATGCCAATGGGTGAATAAATTTAAATAAGTAAATGGGGTATGCACCATTAAGGATGATTTATCCGTGTTAGTCCTACAATAATAATATTACATCTGAAATATTAAGTTGATCCTTAGAAGCGCTTCAGTGGCTGGGAGGCAAAACTGATCTGGGGTCACTGACACCAGTGGCCTAAAGCAGCTGAAATCCAAGTATTTTTGCTTATCTGCTTTGCTGAATTTTGTTATGCTCACGCCTCAAAAGAATTGCTAAGCGTGGCTATCTCTGCAGTCATTGGTATCCAAACCTTTTTCAAAGAGGGCCAGATTTGATGAAGTGAAGGGCCGTGAGGGCCGACCAAAGTTATTGACCTTTTTTAAGGATTTTACCCCAAAGTTCTTGAGCATTTTTTAGGGTTGAATTTAGAATTGATGAGATTTTTTTAGGATTTTACCCCAGGAAATAAACTGCCACGGGGGCTGGATTAAACCGACCGGCGGGCCAGATTAGGCCCCCAAAACAGACTTTGGACATGCCTGGTCTAGATACATCCACTGCTGTGTGTGTGCATTCTGTGGTAGTTAACTTCAATTAATGTGGTTCTCAGAGGATAGCTGCTGACTTGCCCTGAAGTTAGGGAAGTGGCTGTTGCTGTCGCTACTTTTGGGAAGGGATGAGAGCAGCAAAAATAAATCAAATGTTGTTGTGTGCAGTTGCCCATAAATGATCTGATCATCATCAAATCTTTATTTCATTTATTACATTTTCATCCTTTGCCCTTTCTCCAAGGAGCTCAAGGCACATAGTCCTGACTCTATTTATCCTCACAACAAACTTGTGATGTAAATTAGGCTGGGAGTATCTGGCCCAAGGCCCTGGGTGAATTTCATAGTGGAGAGGGAATTCGCTATTAACTATTATTTGGCATCTGGGGATAGCAGAAAGTAGTAAAATTTTATTGCTGAAATTATATCCTTGTGCAAACATTTCATTTTATCATTTTTATAGCTTTATCTCCTGCATGAGCTCAGCAAATTTTATGATACTGGGTCTGGCCCTGGGAGAAATAGGAGTTGTGTTATGATAGCTGTGCTAAGATTGTGAGTTTTGTTTGATATGGGCTTTTCGTCTGTTCATTTGTTTGTTTACAGCTGAACGAGCAAGGGTGGGACTGGCACCATTACCTGGAATGAAAGGAACTGATTACATTAATGCCTCTTATATTATGGTAAGAAAATCAACAGAAAGTAACCGAATATAAAATTGTTCAGTTGGTTTTATCTATTGTTGCAAATAGCTCTTGTGTTTCTTTTTTCAATGAGGTGATTCTTTTTTTCAAAGAACAGCCACTGTGTGCAACAAACGTTATACAGTGCTGCTTAGAATTAAAAGAAATTCATTTTTTATAACTTAGGGAATTAGGGATACAATTCATCCTCTCCTGCCTGCACAGCTCATGGGATGAGATCACCACAGAGTTTCAATTGAGTCTTCTAACTCTGATTCCCTTGCCAGCCCTTGACTGGGCAGGTGTTCGCTAAAGCATGCCAGCTATTATGTAGAATGAGAGGAGCCCAGCACATCTCCCATTCCAGGTAATAACCAGCATGCTGCAATGGATATATGTCCCAGCCAAGGACTATGGTGTAGTTAAAAGGCTCATTCAGTCCTGTGGAGATCCTGGTTTCTTGCACTGCTCTGTGAGCTGCTGTGCAGGAGGGATGGGCCATGCCCTACACTGGCCAGTCATATTCTTCATAGTTGCATATTGTGTGTCATTTGCATATTTTGTCATTGGCAATGTCATTCTACTGGAGGAATTTTTTTAAAACATCTGAAGTGACATTTGCTGTACCAGAAACTAGAACAAGTGGCATCACAGAAGGAAGGCAATATATCTAATAACTGTGCTGAATCCATTATTTTTAATTAGGGTAAACAAATATTAGCTGCAGCTCATCTTAGTTGTTTCCACTGTGGTCCTCTACACTCAGTGGGTAGCCGTTCCTGGTGGAAACTATTCAGTTAAGTGAAACATGTTTATAGAGTTTATTTTTCGTTTATATATTCTCCAGTATTGTTTTAGGATAAATTAACACAGCAGGGAGCTTTGAAAATTTAGCAATCTAATAAACTTGTATTGTCTGCTCTCATCCATGAAGTTTCCAAACTATTCTATGCACTGAGTAACTGCTGCATTTGGTTCTTGCTTTAAAAGGGTTACTATCGGAGCAACGAGTTCATCATTACACAGCATCCCCTGCCCCACACGACTAAAGATTTCTGGAGAATGATCTGGGATCACAATGCACAGATCATTGTCATGCTTCCGGATAACCAGAGCTTTGTAAGTTATTTAACTCCACATACTTTATATTAATGATGTATCACAGCAGGGAGCAAGAACTGGGCCACTTAGCTACATATTATGGCTGTATTTCAATGCAAAGCATAGTTGATGTCTCCTTTAACAGCTCCATAATCCACAGTATCCAAAGACGCCTGGGAAAGAAGTTGGGGGAAGACAGTGGGAGGGAGGAAACCTTTTGTGTTCTGACAGCATCACTGCAAAATGTCCCAGTTCTGTGCTGCCCTACTGTGAAGGCAAAGTCTATCCAGTGAGCTTTTTCGAAAGGAAAGGAAAACTTTAGCACTTTTGCACCAGTCACCCCTAAGGGATATCAACCTCAATTTGTGACCTCTCTTTCTCAAATGCCAATGAGAAATAATATCTGCCTGCCCTTATCTTCTTTGAACAACAGAACATGTAAAATATCTTTGTTTACTGTTGCAGTGTACCTCTGTAGACGGGCATCTTACGAAACAGCTGAGCAGTATGTTGTCATTTCCATTAAATTACTGCAGGTGCCTAATCAGTTGTTATCCTAGTTGATTGGTTGTGTAGAAAGACAGAAACACACAGTGACTTGTTGGCATACTGGTTCTTAGTGAGCAGTGAAGTGGCAGTCATAATTTATCTGCACCTTCCCATGATATCTAATGGATTTGTGGACTATGGCGCAGGAATAGAATCTTTATTCTTCCCATGATTCTGGGGGTATTTCTCCTAGAACTGTGGGCTTTTAGTATATGAACGCCAAAACTGATTAGAAGAACAAGAGAGCGAGCCCGCATTTTCTTCTGCTCCAGGGCTCTTTCTCTGCCAGCATTCGTCACTGGTTGGGACACAATGTCATCTTCTAAGGCAGGAGTAGGCAACATGGTGCCATCCAGATATTGTAGACTGCAACCTCCATCATTCTTGACCATTGGCCATTCTGTCTATGGCTGATGGAAATTCTCATTTGCAACATCTGGAGAGCACCAGGTTGGCTACCCCTGTTCTAAGGTATTCACACTGAATTCAGGGTAAGCTGTAGACCGTAACAGTTATGTGCCCTTAGCTAAGTTTGTGCTGTCCTAAGCAGGTTCTGTTTTGGTTGGATTTCCCAAACCAGAATCAGGTTATCTGGATCAATGTTGTTAAGAATGAGGGGTGCGTGTATATGTGTGGTGTTGTTTTTAATGTATTGATTTTAAAAATTAAATATAAGCAGAATATTTAAGGAAAATTCATTTTTATTCAAAATTCATTGTGAACTTACAATACTTTAAAAATATATAGCATGAAGTACAACTGTAGTGTGTGTGTGTGCACGTGTGTGTGTGTGTGATACACATATAGTATCTCTGTATGTGCTGAAGTTACTATTATAAAAGGGAATTTTGAGGCTTTGAATCAAGTCCCAAAGGGCTCTATGGATAGCAAATAAAGGAAATAACATGTCAATATCTAATGACCTTTGTGGCTTCGAGCAGGTGCTTACCTTAAGACATGAAAAACTACATTATAAAATGTTACTGTATTTCTGCGAAATCTGTACCTCTCTATAAAATTTTAATTTTATAAATGTTCTAAAATATGCAGTTCCCTGTGAAACCAATTAAATATCAAACTTGCCCTGATTGGGAAGCTCAGAGTATCCCTATGATATTCATTCTGTTGTTTTAACAGGATACATTTTGTAAAAAGAAAGAAAGATCAATTTGTATTTCTTCCTATTAAACCAAGTTTTGATTCTTTGAATTTTGCTCAAGTAAAAAGTAAAAAGAAATATACAAAAAAGGTCTGTTTGATTCATTTTGTCTTTAGGCAGAGGATGAATTTGTGTACTGGCCAAGTCGAGAAGAATCCATGAACTGTGAGGCATTTACTGTGACCCTTATCAGCAAAGACAGACTGTGCCTCTCTAATGAGGAGCAGATCATCATCCATGACTTTATCCTTGAGGCTACCCAGGTATATAAAACATCCTCCAGAGGTGAATCTGGAGTCTGCTTGGCATTCAAAGTACTGCTGCTGTCAGTTAACAATTGATATGCATGCTTTTCAGTGGGATTGGTTTAATGTCTTTGTTTGGTCATAGTGGACTTATCAGTTTCCCTCGTTTCTTCCCAGAGGTCTTCTCCTGTCACATACCAGTTTTGTTTTCAGTATACCATTTCCACAGAAGGGCATAACATTTCAGCTTTTATCTGATCCAAAGGTGGAAGTTCCTCAGACAGGAATCACACCAATGGCTTGGTTTTATTTTCATTTTTAAGAAGAATGTACTAAGGATGCATGTTCACTAGCTATTTCTCTGGAAGCATCACTGCTATTGAAAGCAGCTTTTGCGGGCCTCACAAGTGGAGTTGGTTATTAGGTATCAATATCTAGATTTTGTTTGGGGCAAGTGATTCCCTCTTAAGGCAAGAGTGGGGGGTCGTTTTTGTGTTGTGGGCTGTATTCCCTTGGGTGTAATCTGTTGGTGGCCACACCTAGCAGTGTGTGGGACCAAAGTGGGTAGAGTTTTGAAACTGGGCTGCAGGTTCCCCACTCAGTTTTAAGTGGTGTTACCTTCTCTGCAATGTTCTGTGCAATGTCTGGACAAATGGCACCTGCAAGTAGGTTACTCCTAAGTAAGGAGATCAGTTATTCTTTATATAGCAAGTTGCAACTTCTAAATGCAAGTGGGCATGCCAGAGAGCTAGTTGACCCCATCATGCCTTTTCTCTATTCTTACACTCTTTTGTGAGCATATGCACTGCAAGTCCGTAACGAGCACCATGGAGACAGATGAGAAATGATCAGTGCAGGAGCAGCGAAGGCCCCACAAGTGGGGCACAGTTGCTCTCCAAGCTTGCTGGCATCTACTGAGAGGAAGAGGGTAAGAGTGCAGGGAGTTTGGCCCAGTGCAGTGCATGGCAGCAGGAGCATCAGATTGCCGGCACACTGTGACTCACAACGGGCCAGCTTCCCCAGAAATCACTTCTCCCCTCTCCATGCCAACAACCCAGTCTGTTGGGAAGCCAGGAGAGCAAAAATGCCCCACCCATGCCGCCTCATGAGCCGCTAACAAACATATGGAACTTTTCCTCCACCTCTGATCAGCCTCCATATCCTGAGAACTGGAAAGTAGCCACCATTTTTTAAAAGAGATCGCAGGAGTGGGGTGTCCTGGAAATTACAGGCCAGTTAGCTTAACATCTGTCCTGGCAAAACTGGTGCATAGCACTGTTAACAAATAGAAAAAAACAGCAAGCATATAGAAGAACAAGCATTGCTGAACAGAGTCAGTACGGCTTCTAACAGGTTAAGTCCTGACTCATGAACCTATTAGAGTTATTTGATAGTCAACAAGTATATAGATGTGATCTGGTTGATGTAGCAGACTTGCACTTTTAAAAAGCTTTAGACAAGAGTTCCTCACCAAAGACGGCCACATAAGCTTAGTTGTCATAAATTAAGAGAAGAGGTCTTCTTGTAGGTTAAGTAGCAGAAAGCAGAGAGGAAGAATAAATGGTCAGTTCTCCAAATTGAGAGACATAGAAAATGCAGTCCCGCAAGGATCAATATTGGGACCTGTGCTTTTTAACTTGTTCATAAATGATTGAGAGGTAAAGGTGAAGTGGTCAAGTTTGCTGATGGTGCTAAATTGTTCAGGGTTGTTAAAACAAACAAAAAAACTATTGTGAAGAGTTCCAAAATGACCTCTCTAGACTGAGTGAATGGGTAGTAGAATGGAAAATGCAATTTAGTGTAAACAAATAAAAACTGATGCATGTTGGTGCAAAAAACATCTTTCACATAGACAACCATGGGGTCTGACTAGTGGTGAGTGTCCAGGACTGAGACCTTGGATTGTATAGTTTGATGAAGATGTCAGCCCAGTGCGTGGCAGCTGTTGTAAGTTTCCCACGGGCATCTGGTTAGCCAGTCTGAGGACAGGACTCTGGGCTAGATGGGCCATTGATCTAATTCAGCAAGGACTTCTTTTGTTCTTAAATAACAATGAAGGTTACCGCATGCCACTGGCAGAAAGAGAGTTCCTGCTTGTATGGGCAGGAGACAAGACATGTTTCCTCATAGCAATCTGAGGCTGGATTAACTTCTTTTTAGCTAAAGGTGATCAGTGATTCTATTTGAATGTTAGAAGTGCATTTTTAAACATAAAAGTGGAATTAAAATGATTAACTGTTGGGTTGGTTTTCGTTTCAGGATGACTATGTTTTGGAAGTACGCCATTTTCAGTGTCCCAAATGGCCAAACCCAGATGCCCCAATCAGCAGTACCTTTGAGCTTATCAATGTAATCAAGGAAGAGGCCTTAACAAGAGATGGCCCCACCATTGTTCACGATGAGTATGTATATCCATCAAATCATATTCATTTTATAGATTGGATAAGAAAGATTACAGTAAATATGGAAGCTTATTTGGCCTTTCATCTGAGTACTGGAAAGGGGGGCACAAGTATTTTATTTGTTTGTTTATAAAACAAGTCTGTACCACCTATTGGCTCTAAAAAAGAGCCTCCAACATGGTTTATAACAATAAGGTAAAGGTACCCCTGCCCTTACGGGCCAGTCGTGTCCGACTCTAGGGTTGCGTGCTCATCTCACTCAAGAGGCCGTGAGCCGGCGCCGTCCGAAGACACTTCCGGGTCACATGGCCAGCGTGACGAACCTGCAGCTGGCGAGCCAGCACCAGCGCAGCACACGGAAACGCCGTTTACCTTCCCGCTATAAAGTGGTCCCTATTTATCTGCTTGCACTTAAGAGTGCTTTTGAACTGCTAGGTGGGCAGGAGCTGGGACCGAACGACGGGAGCTCACCCCGCCGCGGGGATTCGAACCGCCGACCATACGATTGGCAAGTCCTAGGCACTGAGGTTTTACCCACAGCGCCACCCGCGTCCCTTTATAACAATAGTAACACAATTAAAAAGAGCATATAAAGCCAAAATAGCACAGGGAAACAAAACTATAACTAGGTAAAATTTAAGACACATTAAAAGCCTGACAGAATGAAAATACCTTAATCACTCACATAAAGAACAGCAGAGAAAGGTCCAGTCTAATCTAGTTCACAGTTAGGGTGCTGCCAGTGAAAAGGACCTACCCTTCCAAAAAAAAATTCACTTTACAGAGCAGGGCTTTGGAAGTTGATGGAGATTGACTAGCAGAAATAGACTTTCCTTTAAATATCCAGGTCCCAAGCCATTTCAGGATCTTAGATTGGGCCTTTAAAAGAATTGGAAGCCAGTAATTCATCCACCAAGGCAATCGAAGCCATTTCTGTCCCCAAGCTGGGCTTCAACCCAGATCAGAAAGGATCTAAATAATAAGAGTCTTGTCCAAGAAAGCTTGGGTTTCAGTTGCCACCATTGCGGAGAAAGCTTTTCAATAAAGGTCTCACAACTAATTTCTCATTCAAGGAAGAATTCAGAGTTCCAACCACCCACTTGGCCAGCCTCCCATCTGGCATTCTTAATCGGCCGCAATGGACACGGACCAAAATGCAAGCCGTTGGCCTCAGGCTGAACAAGCTAAAATTTATCCTTCGAAACCGTACAAGCAGCAACCTCAAACAAAGCCATAGATTCCCACTTCCAGTGCACAGTTTAAGCTGGAATGCATGCAAGTGAATTCATCAGCAAAGTGTTTTGCAAAGTGGTCACAGCAGGCTGCCAAGGGTTCCTCCTTGCTAACTTGTGGACTAGCATGCAACCATCTCCTCATCACTTGGAACAGCTCCACTGACTGACCCGTGTCAATGCACTGGTGATTAAGAAGTATAATTTATTTGGTGCCATCATCACCATAGAATAGGTCTTGGAATGAATTTCAACACATTTTTATAGACCACACGTTCATTAAAAAATAGAGCAAGGCAGTATACAACACACAAAATTACAATAATTGGTTTGGTTAAATACATCTTGAGTATTTTCCACTGTCACTCTGGCTACCCAGCCAGTCATTGCATCACCCTAGGTTTTTCAGAAAACCAATGAGCCTAAGTTCTACCCATGAGACAGGGTGCTTGGCAGTGATTGTGTCAATGTTAATGGCATTTCCTATTCTAGAGGTCAGCCAGGTTCAACTGCCATATTGGTAGGAGAATCCCCTAGAACACTCAGGAGTCCATCAGGAACGATTATTCACCAATGGTGGTACATCATAATGGGCTCCCCAAGACCTTTTCAGCCAGTGACTTGTCCGTGCCAGTGGTGTTATTTCAACCCTGCACCCTTACACAGAACACTTTTTTACTGCCAAACAACCACCAAGATTGTGTCCTGCAGAATGTGTAGGACTAGATATTGAGATGGGTCAATAGTTCTTATGGAGACCATGACATCCTGGCCTACTAAGCAAATTACTGAAAAATCAAGTGCTTTCTCCGTGTACCTTGGGTTCATTCTCCAAATCAGAACAAAATGTGTGGAAGAAACATTAAGTCAGGAAGCTACCCAGCCCAACACAACAATCAACTGTCTTTTACATACTTTCTTACTTAGTTATTTTGTCCCTCTCCTTAGGAAATGGTGGCTGGATATGTGGTGTATTATCATCATGCACTGATGGGTCTGAAAATAACAATTAAGGGCTCGATATATGGCTTTTCTTTCACATCTTGACTTGCTAAAGTGCATTATAAAATACAGATGCGTTAGCCAAAACAATATTAAGTCATTGCTAGTTTTAATGCTCACCTAGATTCTGAATACTTTTGCTGCTCTTGCAATATTCAAAATTAAGACAGTTATTGATCTGGGCATTTCATGAGACAAAAAATATCAAACCTCTGTTTCTAACAGCGCTGAGTCATTTCTTTTGTAAATTGCTTTTTGGGTTATTTGTTATATTCACTGATTTTTATTTTTATGCCTTCATACATAATATATGTTCCACTTTTAACTGCATTCTGAGGAAATGTAGCTGAAAATGAAAATTTTCCTTCTGTGCACTCGACCACATCATCACTTATTTTATTCATTAATACAGCAGCAAACTAATCCCAAGTATAGGTACACCTATCTGGCAGAGATTATAGGTGCAATTCAAAGAAAACTAAAGCTGATACACAGTTATCAGATTTTCATTGCTGCTTGACAGGGGGCTTTATGATTCACCTATGAGCATCTGAACGCAACTGTTCTGTGGGTTTGCAGGTATGGAGCAGTGGCGGCTGGAACATTATGTGCCCTTACCACTCTGTCCCAGCAGCTGGAGAATGAAAATGCTGTTGACGTTTTCCAGGTGGCAAAGATGATCAATCTGATGAGGCCTGGAGTATTTACAGACATTGTAAGTCTTTAAAAAGGAGATAAAGTTGTTTACAAGGTAGTTTCTAAACAGGAAAATGTCCAATTAAAATCTATGCACATGTTTTGCATACTGTCCCATGCCCCTGTGCCTGTGAAGTCAGATGGCTAAAAGACTCCTCTTCCACATATATTCGTAGAGTCTCCACCAGTTTTGCTGCCAGATATCCTGCACAACTAAGAACCACAGTGCAGCAATAAGTACCATCTTAGACCCTGACCTTTATTTATCTAGGGTCGGAATTCCCTTTCCTTCTTAAATCCAACAAACAGAGTTTGTTCCAGGATGGAGAATATCCATGGAGTCAGCGCTACCATTCAGCTACTTTTTAACTTGTTATATTCCTGCAGGGTTTGGGGGTTTTAGACTATAGTTCATTACAGTTTTGACAATATTACAACAAAACAATGCAGTAGCTTATTCCCTCTTTTCCCTCCCGGCTTCCCCACCAACCTCTGTCCCCGTGCTCCTTTATTTACTTCAAAACATTTTCGTTTCTAATACATAGTGGTTAAGTGCGCTACACAGGTTTCAGACTTGCATGCTCAGTTAAGGGTTAGGATGAATGAGTGACAGTGCTCTGCTTTGGTCCCAGGTGAACATTTGTTAAATTAGAGATGTTTCCATCCCTGCATTGTGCCTGTAGGCGTCACAGGAAGCACAGGACTTGTATGCCCTAATTATTTAGACTAGATCAGAGCAGAAAGGAGGTGCACGTAATATTAAAAGGCGGCGAGTAAACAAACCTTTATTGAAGATGTAGTTTGTGAGAGGTGACTGAAAAAAAGATGAGAGTGAATCTATTGCAATAATTGGGCGGGGTCCAGCTGTAACGCACAACCAACAAAGTTGATTGAAGAGGCAAGTCTTTTGGTTGAATCTGTGTTACTGCCCTTCGTAAATAGTTATTTGTGTATGTTCTCTCAACTTTGTAGTTATTCAACAAATTGGCCGCATAACTTAATTTTGTTTCATTGGTACTGTACTTTGGGATTATTTTCTAATGCAAGGTTGGTAACAATGTTTATATTGTGGGTTATCAGAGTATGGGAGAGCTACAAGATTGAAGGTGTCAGGCTAGGGCACAGCAAGCAATACTGAAAACGCAAGCTGAACATTTTACTTCCTTGAATGTTAGGTTGTTTTAAACGTTCTGATCTTTCCATTCCAGGAGCAGTACCAATTTCTTTACAAAGCAATGCTAAGCCTGGTCAGCACTAAGGAAAACGGAAATGGCCCCATGGCACTGGACAAAAATGGTGCTGTTATGGCCAACGACGAATCAGATCCTGCAGAAAGCATGGAGTCTCTTGTCTAATTGGAATATTGAAAAGGCACTTAATTTGTGGAATTTCTGAAGACTGAGTAAACTTTTTTGAGGCCTTTTTTGCCAGACTCTAGGTTATACAATAACCCAATTACTTTTTTACACTGATAAAAGTTTTGATATTTATTTTTGCCATTTTATGTCTTAATGGTATCCTACTGAGCATTTGCACCTCTTGTTTATTTCACACAGTGAAACGCAATTTTATCTAGTTTGCACTATATGATCAGTGTTAACTGCCTATAAAGTTGTAATACAAAAACAAGCAAGCAAACAAACCCTGATGTGACATTCCATGACAACAAACATGCTACTTTTTAGTTGAAATGCCATGAAGTTTTGTTAATTACTATGAGCCTTGACTCTAAAGTCTTGAATGCTAGACCAGAAGGGTTCTTTTTGTTTTACAAGAACAGTGCTGTACTCTAAACATACTCCAATGTTTATTAATTTTCATATAACTTTGGTAATCATTATAGGTCTTCTGTATTCCAGTAACATGGATGAGTGTTGTTTTTTTTCTTCTTGTTTGACAAAGTGGTGTGGTGATCACTAGCTACACTGAAGTGCAGTAGCATCCAGAGGTTGAATAGCTGGTCTGCATTGTTTGAATTGCTCCTCTCGGCTGCATGGAAGCCTAGGAATCGCTTTCCATGTCACATACTAAATTACATTCCCGAAACACTGAGCGACTCAAATCTTGAGCTTTGACCTCAGTCTTTGGTTTTACAACTTCACTGATTCCCCAGATTTTCACAGTGGCATTTCAGTATGGGAAAATATTTTGATCATATTGCCACCACAGACAATTTAGTAATCAACAATATACTACCAGATCATTTTATTCCAAAAGCATTTAGGTCACAATTTCCCAATTACTATTCACCATTTTAAACATATATTTCCTTCATTCTTCTGGAACAGGATTTCTATCTTGACAATATGTTGCAGGATGGCAAAAGGAATTTCTTAATTTCATAGCTGTTAGATGCCGTTTTTACAGGTGTGTAATTTTCATACTTTACTGCTAAAACGTACTGATCCATATTACTGGTGAAACGATCTAATAAAAAAAAAACTACCTATAAGATTACACTCTTCCTTTTTTTTTTTTGAACCAAATTAATTATTTAGCATACATCTCCTTAGTTCATTGATCCATTCCTATATATTATACATTATACTACACTGTCCCTGTTACTTCAGGCAGCCACTTAATCTATTTCCAACTTAAGAAAACCCATTTCCACTCATTAGCTTTACATTTAAGCCTCTGTTTTGAATAACTTAAAACTGCTCTGCTTTCCAAACCACTTTTCTGTGCAGCTCATTTAAGCATGGATGATCCCCTTGCACTGCTTTCTATCTACACTGTAAGTATGGGGAAATGAATTAAATTCTGATGAGGTGCTTGGTTACATGGCCCATGCCATCTGTGGTCATTGTAAATAAGCAGTGAATGCCCACAGGAGGAAGATTACAGAGTGGACCTTGCTAGTATAAAATTCAGTATAATTGGCAAACTGGTTTTAATGGCTAAAGTGTATAACTTAGGTTATAGCTACCCAAATTACTTTCTTGTGCTCTTGGTTTGTCCTTGAATCAGTTTGTTTCAAATGATCCCTTCTTGTCTGAATTTACTTTACTATGCCTCCAATTCAAAATAGTGAGAAGAATGTGCCTACATGTAAAAACAGGTTCCTGCCAGTTATATCTGCACTAGCTGTCAAGGGTAGAAGTGGCTGTGTGTATGTATGAGGGAATCCAGGGTAAGCCAACAGAGACACTGGTCTACTTGTCATTAAGATGGTAAATTGAATAGTCCCCCAGGCAAAAAAGCCATGCCAATAGAAAATTAGATGTCAAGTAGAAGTGTTCTAGCTTAGTCTCCTCCTTGACATCTAGTTCTGCATCTGCAGGGGATTTTCCCACCACAATAGTGTGAACCACACATTTGATAGGTTTGCTACCTTGGTGAGAATTCACTGTGTGCTAGGGCTTCATAGCACCACCTTTACTAGCTCCTCTATTTTAAAAGCCACTGAAAATTCTTATATTTGGTAACCAAAAGGCACCAATTCTATATTTATATAGCCAAAACTGAGCCCCACTGAGTCTAATTGGACTTACTTCTTGGTATGCATATAGGATTGTAGCTTTAGGTAATTATTTGCATGCAACAGTCACTACTACAAATGTAAGAGTTGCTATGCAAATATTTGGTATTTGCAATGTACAGCCAAGCTAATACTGGTGCCTCAATACTGCAGGGCAAAACCACTTCTTTCTTTGGATGATGATTTCCAGCGTTTTCTCTCCAAATGTATGGGAAAGTAAATTAGGGCATTAAATATTTATTCAAAGTAAAATGTACAAACATTTAGGAAACAGCTTATAATGTTGACAGAATGTCCTATTGTTTCATAGCTTTCTTCATCCATAGAAAAGAGAGAAATCTAGTCTGTGCCAGCCACACATTCAAAACACTTTACCACTAAACTTAAAATAATCTGGATGACCTTAACCCTTAAGTAGAAGAGTTTGAAGTGGTTTTTATTGACACAAGTTGATGCAGGTGTATTTGTCTCCTACTCTGATAGCAAACTAATTCAAGTATCATATGCTTAAACAAATGCCTATTTCTTTATAATATTGTCTCCTAAAATGTAAAGGCCTCCTAAAAGGGTGTGAAAATAAATGTCCAGCAAAGCAGGAGAAACTATCCAGCGATGCAACAACTGCTCCGAAATTCATCCATGAAGCTGCTGTTTGTAAACACACAATTAAGTGCCTCTCACATGTTGCTGCCCATTTTAAATTTGCAATTGAAATTATTAATGTGGCATTAGAGAAAGTAGGGTCCAAAACCACAACAAGATCCTGGTGGTAATTGCATTGAGGAGCCTCCTCTGTTAGGGAGATGGATGAGGCAGCACCCTCTCGCACTGAGCTCCATGCACATATCAGAACCATCCATGCACTCTAGAGCTGCTGGAAAAGGACTCCAGGTTCCGCAGTAAATAAACTACATTAAGTGAAGCTCACCAGAGAGGGGCCTAAGTTGTCCACTGCATTGTGTAGATTTAAGACTATCCAGAAGCTGCACTTCACTTTAAAAACCCATTTCAAGTTACACCATCTGTACTGCTTCTGCTTTGACCAAGAGGCACACTGCTTGCATTGGCATCAGGGACTGCAGTGCTTCCATTGCTGGCAATGGGCACTGCTTCAGGAAATTACAACTTTTGAGCATGAGACGAACTTTGATCACTTCACATCCAAAATTTTGTGGCAAGAAATGACTGGTTCAAAAAGTAAGAGGTGTGTGGTGTGTATGTTTCCCGCCCCCCAGGTTTAGTTGGATTTGTTGGTAGCTTTTCATTTGAGTCTGAATTTGTGGAGGAGATACTACAGAGGGAAATGAATGTGTTTTGGCAAGACTGCCTGGCAGCACTTAAGCCAGTTCCTTAAAATGTGTACCAAGTTGTACAAGTGTGTTTTTCGGTGTGGATTTTAAGACAAAATTAGACCAGTATAGCTGAAGTTGGATTGTTTGCAAAGCCAATTCCATGTGAATTCCAGCTCTTCTTTAATATTTACAGGATTTTGTCCACAGGTGTATAACTCGATTTAATGATCAATTGCTTTGTTTTAATTAGTTCACATGGGAATCAGGGTGTATTCTTAATGCTGCAGTCAGCAGGTAAAGAGGGGGATAACAAGATACGTTTGGGGAGAAGGGTTTGATGTTTCATGTGAAGTTCAAGTTACAAAGTGTAAATTTGCTGTGACATGAAAAGCTGCAATTTTGAGTTTGCAGCTCTCATTTTGTTCTGAAACAATCCTATTGACATGAGCCCCAACTCAGAGGACGCTTGGGCCACACTAGATGTGACACTGATTGCATGAATGCAATCGACATACTGTTTTTATTATGCAAATACCAACAACCAAGGAGAAACCTAAGCAGCCGTCAGACCTTATGGGGTGGGAAGGAGGAATTCAACTTTTTCTCTCCCTGCCAAAGTCATATGAGCAGCAGTTGGCGCAGCAGTTTATGAGAAGTTAATTTTTGTCAGAACTATGGGAGGGAGGGAGTTAAACTCTCCATTCCCATCAACCCCTCCCAGGTTTAGACGTTATTTACTCTTCTCATTGGCTGCAACAAAAATGTGCACAGTATTTGTATTACTGCAATTAATTCAGTAGTTTGGCCCTTAATCAGGACTTACATCCCAGTGAATTATTTGGAACAAGTTAGTCATTTGTGTCCTATTTATGTTCTGCCTTTCTACCCAGCTTAAGGCAATGGGTCTTGCATCTGTTTATCCAAGGAATATTTGTAGTATTGCTTATCAGTGTAAGCTCTGAATTTATAATAACAGATCAGTGGGCTCAGCAGTCTAATGAAATACTGCCATTGGTCTTTTCTGTTAGACTCACATTGACTATACTTCATTGTTGAGGGGAGGATATCCCTCTGATGATACCTGACTTTTGATTAATTTATAAACATTAGTCATTTTCAATATTAGCATTTTGAAAGAAATGCACTTGTAAAAGACTGATGCTTGTATAACCTGTCTTTGCTAATGTGGTCTGGAAACAAAGAGAACATGGGATTGTAATATGGATACTCTGAAACAAATTGCCTCGTATGTTTGGGCCATTGAAAATCAATGCGTATTTATGTATCAAACCCTCATCTAAAGGAAGGGTAGCGCCGTTGGCATTCCCAGTCTACAGCCTTAGTACTGCAAATACATGCTTTGCTTTGTACTTCTTGAGTATGATAGTTGATATGAAAAGTCACTTTGCATAGATTAAGTTCATCACACATGAACAGTGCAGGAGGTAAACCAAAACTTTTATTTTGAAACAAATTATCCTTTAGCATTTCAGTGTGTCTGATCAAAGTCTGAATGCAAACTATCAGGAGGCAAAAGATGTGGGTGCATGTAGGCACATGTGCACACCTCTGTGTAAGAAATACAGACTTTTTGGGTCCATTGTAGAGCTAGTGGAGTTGCAATCAGATGAGCAAGGTTTTAATTGAAAGATTCATTGGAACACTACCAAAATGCTATCCCTTTTTAATGACATAGCACAATGACCTTGTTATAAGTATGATTTCTTGTAAACTGCTATTGTATTTTAAAGTAGAGATATCAATTTTACCAAAGAAACATAATACTAAATATTAGCAAAAATAATGGAAAAATTGAAGAAGAAGAAATAAGGAAAGTATAGTTGCGTTGCAGGGCAATTGTATGCATGTTTGGTTGGAAGTCAATCCCATTGTGTTCAATGGGGCTTAGTTCCAGGTAATGTGTGTATAGGATTGCACTGTTAATGACTTAGCAGTCATTCTCTCAAATTCATTCTCTTCTGCCACCCACTCCTGTGATACATGGTTATGTTCAAATAGTGCCAGTGAATTTTATATGAAGGGGAAATGCCTCATTACTTATCCACTGCATTTCTTTTCTTTTTGAGATGTAATTCTCCATCCTTACATGTCAATTATTGAGCTTTCTCTCTTGATTGTCATTATAAGTAATGCATACTACATTAGCTTTGCTTATCTGTATGGGGAAGGCATGCAAAACAAACAGGGAGAGTACACAGAGAAACTAATGAAAAGACTTGGCCTCGACATTGTCTTAGCTGTTCAACTGTTTTTAGTATTTTTGTTAGATATTTGCAAAGGGAAGCCTTTTCTACAGAGGATAATTAATTTCAAGAAAAATGTCTTGAGTTTTAAGAATAAACATGTCTCCAGAAGAGGAGATAGTCAATTTTATAAAATGTCACAACTCTCCAACATTTGGGGTAGTGACCTTTCTTTCTTTTGTTAGAACCTTTGAAACTAGCAAGCAGCCATTGTTTCTAAAGAACTAAGTATTCATCTCTATCCATTATTTTCATTTCCTTCATTTTTAAATAGCAGAAATCATTAAAACTGTAAATATTTTGTTGCTTGAATAAGCATCTTCTGGGAACTTTGTATCTATGGTATATAATCATAGAATTTTATATTTTCATATAAAGCTAATTTTTTTCTAGTTTCAACTTCTTCATGGTTTTTTTTTCCTTTTGTGGTGGATATGTGAATACATACTTTATGTGTATTGAAGTAGTGAAATGCCATCACATTCCAAAAAGAATTCAACACATGTTATTTCTTTGGGACAGTGATTGTTGATGCTGGATTTTCTTTAAATTCCATTGTCAGTGTGTGCAATAGGAATTAGACTTAACCAGTCACTGGATAAGTTTGTCTCATTGACCCATTGGGGAAATGTGGTGTTTGGTTTGGGGGGAGTTATTAATTTTTTTGTTTTCTGTTCTTCCTTTTTGTAACTTGAAGAATTTCCTTTTTGTTATGTTTTAAAAGTATATCAAATCATTCTATTATAGTGTTATTTAATATGTAAATTGTATTGCTATACATAAAATAAAGTATGGTTTTTGATGTATTTACAATAGTTGGTTGATATTTTCACTATATTAATGTACACCATGGCTAACCTATGCCCCTTCTATTTCAGTGCACCTACTCTAATGCTCAATCCAACCCTACATGTAAATTGAAACAGGCTTTTGTCCAAATGCAGCCTGAAAGAGAGAGAAACCTGCATGGAGATAGACCACAGTATGGTCACAAACTCTATACATCAGTCACAAGAGCCTGTTGTTGGATAGTGGTGGGGTATACCTTTTAAAATAAACAAGATCACATTGAATACTGATAAAAGGCACCCCGATGTGACCTCCATCCATAATTCACAGGCTGGAAAGATGAGGATACAGCATCCTTCCTTCTTTGTGAAGCAGACTAGGATATGTATCTCATCTGCTATTTTAGGGTATGAGTTGAACAGAACAATTTATTTAATGAGGCTTATTTGAGCCTTTACATTTGAAGAGAAAGATACTAAAAAAGCTCAGCTCTGCAGTCCCTGTTGCAATTAAACTGCTGCACCATGGAATGAGGAATAGGGGTACATCCTTTGGACATTTGAGAGCTTAACTTGGTTCAAAACATCGACTGGCATACCTAGACAAAGCCACTTTCTCACAAAGCCTTTTTTATGTCTATCGGGTGCAAGTATATTACCTGGGCATACAGAAGTGTTTGGAACACTGATGGGCAATCCACACCCTTCACTTCCTTTCAGCCCCCTCCCCACCAAGCCTGAAGAGAGAGAATGAACAGAATAGAATGAATGAATGAAGGGGAGACTGTGTGTGGATGATTTAATGCTTGTGTATACAGATGTGTGAGAGAAAAAATGAAAGGAAGATGGGTAGATAAAGAACAGGAAGGGCAAAAAAAGAGAAGGGGTCACCCACCCATTTTTGCTTTGGTCATCAGCATGAGTATGTGGCCCTCAACTCTGAAAGTGTGGTCTACCTCTTGATTTAAAGGGTATTGAGTTATTGATAAAATATTGGGTCTGGAGGGAGAAAATCCAGGTTCATCTTTTTGTTCACATATGAATATCCTTGGGTGGCCCATCAAGTCAAGCTGTTCCAGGATACTCAACTTACCCAGTGTTTTGCAGGAAATATAAATAATATTCCATACCATCACCAGTCTGTTTGCTTTCAATACATTTATGACATCAGCAACTCCAATGCTAATCCCCACTCTAAGTCAAACCTAGCTTGTATCCAGCAACCAGCATAATTCACAGTAAGAAAATAGGCAACGGCTGCCATGCTTAAGAAGTCAGGGAACCAACTGTCAGCATTGAATGTGGATGCACAGAAGTGAGCAACAACCAGCTCTTTGAAAAGCAATAATATATATTCCCCAATGTATGGGGCAAATAAAAATAAGCTGCTTATTTTATGCAAGAATTCACACATCTCATAGTTTAGTCTCAAAGTATGTTCCCACAATTCACTGGACATCATGCTGGCAATAATGAGTCCTGCTTGATAGATGAAAAGCCCATCTGGTCCAGCATCCTGTTTTCACGGTGGCCAGCAAAATGCCTATGGGAAGCCCACAAGCAGGACCTGAGTGCAATAGCACTCTCCCTACTTGTGATTTCTGGCAACTGGTCTTCAGAACCATACTGCCTTTGAGATTGGAGGTACAACACTGCAATCATAGCTAGTAGCTACTGAGTGCCTTATCCTCCATGACTCTGTCTGATCCTCTTTTATTGCTATCCAGTAATAAGATAAAAGCTTAAAGTACTTCATTTAACAGTAGCTTGCTATGAGAAACAATATGCTCATGCACTTCCCATGGGAGTTCTGCAGCAGGCATACATGTTCAGGAGCACCATCTGCATCAGCAGTCATGGGACACTGAACCTGCAGGTCTCTCTTTCTGAACTGAGGTAGCTAGTTATAAATCTAGACAACTGTGAAATACATGGTATCCTTGAAAGGACTGTGTAGAAAAGAAATACTTAAAACTTTTTAATATTGAAGTCAGTGGGGCTGCTGCCCTGCTATTGCTGCTTCACGTGTAATTAGAGAAGCTACAGTATAATTAACTGTTCCCAACACTTCCTACTAGTGGCGATAAGGCTCAGTTAACTAACTGCATCAGGAAATCCCAACATTGTAGGTAACAACAGCTAATGACTTTAAGATTCCAGACTCTGCTAATAGTCATATTTAATTATAAGTAACCATGCCATTTGTATGCAGTGGGTTTAAATGTCATAAGCTGCTTCTTCAGGAAACTAGTGACTTAGTTTTTTAAAAAAATCAATGCTGTTGTGTTAGGCAGCCAGCTCCTGACAATGTTTCCTGTGCTCAGATTAACTCAGTCTTTATTGATCACCCCTGGTTTATGTTTTGTCTTCGCTGCCAATCAATGGCCCTTGATGCTTCTGTGAATTAAAAAGGGAAGCATCAAGGCTTCCAGTCCCACCTGCCTTAATGGAAGCAGCTCCCACGACAATGGGGGATCATCAGAGAACTAAAAACAGGGATGACTGAGGGTAAATCGTCCTTGCAAAAGGGCTTTACTTGCAGTTCATCTCAGTACCTGGTTCTCACTCCAGCATGGAATGTGGGAGGCAAAAGCACTCCACCTGGCGAAAATCCTCCAACACTGCCATTAAGAAGCAGAGGTTCTCAGTTTAATTGGATCTTTAATTGGCTTTAAAGTACCGGTGCATGATGGAAAAGGCTTACAACATACTGTTGAATATACCAGCTACATGGATCAAAGGTTTGAATTGAAATAAGATTTTCTTCAGCGTAAGACTCGGTTGGGAAGAGGGAAGCCCATGGTTTGTTTATTCTAAGCTTCTTTTATATATTTATGATTCGGCAGCCATCTCCGGAATATAAAATAAAATTATATTTACAAGTGAGGAAGGGACGTTGGAGCAATATTGATATTAACAAGCAAAAATGGAAACTGTGTGATCTGAAATGAAGAAAGGAGGGGGGAAGCTCATGTATGACTGTTTAGGAAAGACAGAATAATTCCCCTCACTTCTGTTTAAAAACAACAGAAAAAAGAGACTGAGATTTGTGTGTGCTACTGACGGAATGTAATTTAAGATAAAGTTTAATTGGGCCATAAATCTCTTGCTGGAAAGAAAAGGATTTGGGGGCTGTGATAAGACCACTGTAGGGATTCTGGGAGTTGGAAAGGAGTATTAAATCTTCAGCACGTTCAAAAACTGCCCACCTTTTCCTAGGCTGAGGGGGAAATGGCGAAGATCTGTGACATGTTTTACTAGTGAGACAGAATGGTTTCTAGCAGACTGTCACCTGTTCTGAGACATCAAAACAAGGGACGGAGATATAAAACCTCTGAGAAACTTTGAGATTAAGTTCGACCCCAAGTCACGATGGGAGGAAACAACAGCTGGGAAGTGAAAGAGATAACACCATATATGGACAGAAGGAATCTCTGGGGATATAACAGTTTTCACATGCAGGACAGAATAAAGATAATAGTTTGAGTTCCTCATTTGAAGCTTTATAAATTTATATTTTGTAACATCAGGAATGGAAATCATTAATTATGTAGCTGTTGACTAAGGGATTATTATTATAACTGAAATGTAACTGAAATTAATTAAGCTTATGGAACGCAGTAATGTAAGATTAGAAATGCACTCAAACCATCATGTGGGGAGTCATTTTAACTAAAATGGCTCTTTGATAATTGTATAATTTGGGAATTAATTACTGTTATATTTTGGCTATTATTGGGGGTATGTTGGAAAACTAATGATTTTTTAATAATAAAAATACAAACGAAAGCATCAAAATCCAGTTGTCATTTGTTCAATTACTCTCCCTAGCAGTGTGCTATTCTTTTGAAATCAAACTGATTTTTTTTTTTTCATTAAAAGAACATGGATGGATGAAGATGGTATATTTTCTGGGATTAAAATCTAAAAAATTAACAACTATTTTCAGGACTTTGAATTTTTCACCGTTTTATGAGACACACAGGTGTTGAGAGCAGATTTTTGACTTTATTAGATTCTTCTGTCTGATCTTCCAACAGTTGTGCCATCTGTTCACTCTGAAAATGAGAGATGACTCTGGTCTTGACTTGTTAATTGGAGATACAAAGCCCTTTAGGAACAGTAGAAGTTTTAGGTTTGCTATTTCTTGTTATCTACTTCAATCTGAGTTTCATTGAACTATTCTACAAGAACACAGAAAACCATTTTATATTAAATAAAAGAGAGATTAGACTCTCTGGGCAAGTTCTGCACTCCAAAGCTGATCTTGATTGTAAACTCAATTAATTATCTGGGAATGACAGCCAGTTCTACTTTATTTCCTGTAATATTAACTGTAGGCTTTCACAGATACTATATGCTTCAGCCTCAAATCCAGCCTGAGCGAAATACGATTACTCAAAAGACCCACTATGTTCAGCAGAGCTTATTCCCAAGTAAGCATGCATAGGATTGCAGCTCACGTTGGCTCTGCACAAAGCATTGTGGACTTTGGGCCTACTAATGTTATAGCTTGGTCTGCATCTTGAATGGACATAGGGCGCCCCATTCAAAGCCAAATTTAAAAATATATAATACGTAGGAGAGCACAAGAAGTAAGGTAGGCAGATATGGGTCCACAGCATTGTGGGGGACACTTCAATATTTAGGAGTACTCTTTCCATCCCTCATTACTGCCAACTGCTGGAGGGGGTAGAAAGTTACACAATGTAATAAAAACACTACCTGATGTTAAGTGATCCTACCTCAACAGGGAGGAGCTGTTTTGAGCACATTCCTATATTATGCCTAAAAGGAAATTCCACTCAATACTCCATACACTATAACTCCATATAAATAAAGAACTCTAAACAAAGATCAAATGCACTGTCCTCTTATAAACACATTCCTTGATTAAAAATGCTGCAAAACAAGGGAACTGACAGAAAAGGCCATATTTAACAGTGAATGTGAAGCACACTGTTAATGTGAAGCACACTGTACCAACTGCTCACCTTTGCATTTCTCGAGTGCAAAGCATGGTTAAGACTATTTTCTGCTCTGTGAGTCCTACAAGCCTCTTACACAAAGGCATCATTAACCTTTTGAAATTAGATGTCTTCAGTACAGTGGTACCTCGGTTTAAGAACAGTCCGGTTTAAGAACGATTTGGTTTACAAACTCCGCAAAACCGGAAATAGCTTCTTGGTTTGAGAACTTTACCTCGGTATACGAATGGAAGCCAAACGGTGGAAGGGCACCGGCGGCGGGAGGCCTCATTAGGAAAAGCACGCCTCGCCTCGGATTAAGAACGGTTTTGGTTTTGGTTCAGGAACAGATTAAGTCTGTAAACTGAGGTACCACTGTACTATTATTCCAGATATAGCCTGCCGTACAGAGGGAGAGATCTATACTGATTTTTTAACATTTACACTGTGGTATTCCTTGTCAGTGTGATGTATCAACTTTTTATGTAATAAAGAATCCTTGCTTGGCTTCTTGCTCCAAAATGCATGCATGTTAATGTTAACGAAACATCCAGGCACAAATTGTGTCTTAATGCAGTGTTAACATTTTGGAATGGCGGTGGGGCTAGATTTCTCTATCGGCGAAGGGTTTTGAGATGCAGTGATCCTCGAACCCCTTCCAATCTACGCCCCATCCCAAGGGATGAGGGTAGGGAGAGCAAGGATTACACACCTCCGTCATTGGTGCTGTGCAATGCCAGGTCCATAGGCAACAAAACCGCCACCATGCGTGACTTTTTTGTCTCGCAGGGGATTGACCTGGCTTGTGTGACAGAGACCTGGGTACGGGAAGGCGAAGTAGTCTCCCTACATGAGATAACACCCCCAGGTTTCTCTGTCCTCCATCAATCGCGGACTGTGGGTCGGGGGGGAGGAGTAGCGTTATTATTCCGGGAGGATTGCTCTTTCGGAGCTCTGGCATCACCGGCGATCTCCGGCATTGAATGTGTTGGTCTCGTGTGGGGCACCAAGGAGAGCTTGGCTGTCTGGCTGGTGTACCGACCACCCAGCACACCTGCAGCCACCCTGTCAGACCTGCTGGAGGTGGTGGCGGGCTGGGCCTTGGGAGTTCCCAAACCTACTGGTTTTGGGAGACTTCAACGTCCATGCCGATGCCACTCCCTCCTCACAGGCTCTGGACCTAGTGACTTCCATGGCAACACTAGGGCTCTCCCAGTTTGTTTTGGGCCCCACTCATCAAGCAGGCCACACGCTGGATCTGATCTTTGGGGCTGGCATAGATGTGATCATGCTCCCCGCTGTGGAAGTGCCATGGTCTGATCACTAGGCTCTGAAAGCCAAGATTGACTTCCCGCTCCTCCCCGGCTCGGGTGGCGAACCTATTTGGGCTCGTCCGCGAAAACTGATGGATCCTGATAGATTCCGACAAGCCTTGCGGAACCCTGCTCCTCCTGGCGACTCATTAGATGACCTTGTTGAGGACTGGAATAACTGGCTCTTGGCAGCCATTGATGAGATCGTGCCTAAGCGCCCTCTGCGACCCCGTCAAAACTGGGCACCTTGGTTTACTGAGGAGCTCCGGAAAATGAAGCAGGATCTCAGACGGCTAGAGCGAGTATGGTGATGGACTCGTGACGGAGCCTCAATAACATCTTATAGGACGCTTATGAAAGCCTATGAGATGGCTATGAAAACTGCTAAGAAATCTTACTTTGCAGCTTCCATTGCATCCGCTAGCTCTCGCCCGGCACAACTTTTTAGAATAATTATGTCCTTAGGAGGACAACCAAATTTAAGCACAAATTCGACCCACAGCTGTGAGGCATTCGCGAGCTTTTTTGCGGAGAAAGTCCTGTTGCTCCGCCGTGACCTCCCTGCCAATTTAGATACAGTGACTGAACTGGAGGCCCCTCGACTGACTTCAGGTCCAGTGTTGGACCATTTCGATCGGATACTCCCTACTGATGTGGATAGATTCGTCCAAGTTGGTAGGCCCACCACCTGCCTCCTTGATCCGTGCCCGTCTTGACTGATTAGGGAGTGTCCAGATGTTGCGCCGACCCCCCTGGTTGAAATTATCAATTTGTCCCTTGACACGGGGACATTCCCAGGGGAACTGAAGGAAGCAGTGGTGTGTCCACTCTTAAAGAAAACTTCATCAGATCCCTTAGACCTATCCAATTACCGCCCAGTTTCAAATCTTCCATACCTGGGTAAGGTAATTGAGAGAGCGGTTGCTGAACAGCTTGGTAGGTTTCTGGAGGAAACATCGGCATTAGATCCATTTCAGTCCGGTTTCCATCCTGGTTTTGGGACGGAGACGGCTCTGGTTGCCCTAACAGATGATCTCCGTAGACAACTGGATCGAGGCGGGTCAGGACTGCTGATCCTTTCAGATTTGTCAGCAGCCTTTGACATGGTCAATCATTATCTTCTGGACCACTGCCTCGCAGACGTGGGGATACAGGGCATAGCCCGTAACTGGTTGTGCTCTTTTATCTCTGGTCGGGGACAGAGGGTGGCACTAGGGAGGGAAATGTTGTCGCGCCACTCCTTGGTGTGTGGAGTGCCGCAGGGCGCAATTCTCTCCCCGATGCTGTTTAACATCTTTATGCGCCCCCTTGCCCAGATTATCCGGAGCTTTGGGCTGGGCTGTCACCAATATGCTGATAACACTCAGCTCTATCTGCTGATGGATGGCCACACCGACTCGGCCCCGAACACACTGACCAGATGCTTGGAAGCTGCGGCTGGATGGTTTCGTGGGAGCCGATTGAAACTAAATCCTTCGAAGACAGAGGTCCTATGGCTAGGTCGGGATGGCATGGGGATGAGGGACCAACTCCCTTCTCTTGCGGGGCCCCAATTAGTGCCATTGCCTTCCGTTAAGAGTTTGGGTGTAATCCTTGACGCCTCCCTTTCCATGGAGGCGCAAGTTACAGCAACAGCCAAGGCGACATTTTTCCACCTTCGCCGCATCAAGCAGTTGGTCCCTTACCTTTCCCGCCCCGACCTGGCCACAGTGATCCATGCAACGGTCATCTCCAGGCTTGACTACTGTAATTCGCTCTACGCGGGGCTGCCCTTGAAGCTGTCCCAGAAACTCCAGCGGGTACAGAATGCTGCAGCGAGGCTCCTCACGGGGTCTCTGCCATGGGAGCATATTCACCCAGTGCTTTTCAAGCTGCACTGGCTCCCGGTGGAGTACAGGGTCAGATTTAAGGTGCTGCTTTTGACCTTTAAAGCCCTTCACGGCCTAGGACCCTCGTACCTATGGGACCGCCTCTCCTGGTATGCCCCACGGAGAGTCTCAAGGTCCATAAATAACAACACCCTTGTGGTCCCAGGCCCTAAGGAAGTTAGATTGGCTTCAACCAGAGCCAGGGCCTTTTCAACTCTGGCTCCGGCCTGGTGGAACGCTCTGCCTCATGAAACCAGGGCCCTGCAGGATCTGATTTCTTTCCGCAGGGCCTGTAAGACAGAGTTGTTCCACCTGGCCTTTGGCTTGGAGCCAATTTGATTCCCTCCCTCCCTCTTTCTTTTTTCTTTTCCTTCTCCTCCTGCGATGAGGCTACATTTTAATATTTTAATGTTCCATTATTTTAATGTTGTTTTTTATTTTTGTTTTTAAGTTGTAATCATTCATCTTGTTTTTATTATTGCTTGTAAGCCGCTTTGAGCCCGGCCTTGGCTGGGGAGGGCGGGGTATAAATAAAAAAATATTATTATTATTATTGCCTGTTTTTAAATAGTACTTTTATATGATCATTACAAAATAGGTATTCAGAGGTTAACGAAAAGCCTGAAAGATCTGAAGAGGAAGATATGGCAGCAGGAGGAGCTGAGGGAATACTGAAACAAGTTTTGGAACAATTGTCAGCAATAAATCAAAAAATTGATAACCAATCAATAAAAATTGATCAAGCAACATCCTCGATCCAGAAATTGACAGATCAGGTTTCCCAACATAACCTAGCAATTGAAAAATTGCAAGGAGCAACAGAAGAGAATCGTAAACTGGCAGGGGAAGCCGCTCAAATTGCAACATCAGCTAAAAAAGAAGTCGAGGAAGTTAAAGCGGAAGTCAAGCCTCTCCATAAACAGATAGGGGACCAACAAACCTATCTCTCGTTGGTGGAATTGAAAAATCGCGAGACCAACCTCAGGCTAAGGGCAGTCCCAGAAATTGAACAAGAAGATCTGATTGGACTTTTGACAACAGAGTTTACAAAGTTCTGGGACTTAAAAGAAGAAAGTGATTTCAAAATTGTATCGGCTTTTCGGTTGGGAAGATTAGTAAGAAAAGACAGGTCCAGAGACTGCTTAATAGCTTTGAGATCAAGGGAAGAGAGAGATAAAATACTAGGCCTACATTTCAAAAACTCAATTGTGATACAAGAGAAAAGGGTGGAAATTTACCGAGATATTCCTAAACAGTTATTGGACTTGAGAGCCACCTATTCAGAATTGGCTAAGTTGCTGAGACTCAACACAATTCCTTATAGGTGGGAGTTCCCACAAGGGCTATCATTTACCTACAAACAGAAGAAGGTTAAAATAAGATCACCAGAGGACCTACAAAAGTTCCTGCACGACCACGGAGAAGATCTCCAAAAAGAAGCAGCAGCTAATTGGCCTATACTCAACCCAGGTGGAGCAACACCTGCACCTTCGGAACCAGAGGAGAAAGAAGACACACCGCTCTAGGTGTGGCAGAATAGTTCAGGATGTCTCTGCGGCTACTCAGTTGGAATATAAATGGCGGAAATTCCCCGGAGAAAAGAAGGAGGTTATTTCACATATTGAAGAAAGAACAATTGGACATTATTTGCTTACAAGAAACCCATGTGACCAGGCTCCATAGGAAGGTTTTGGTTAATAAAAGACTAGGCCAAGAATTTATTTCGTCTGACAAAGTAAAGAAAAGAGGAGTGGTGATTTATGCTAAGGAGAGCCTGACACCTAAATTTTTATTTAAGGATGAACAAGGAAGAATTTTGGCAATTGAAATTCAAACCCAAGGAGAAAAAATATTGATATTAGGAATTTATGCCCCAAATGACGGGAAATTAGAATTTTTCAAGAAGCTGCATGAGACGCTGCTGGACTATCTGGATTATGCTAACATCATAATGATGGGAGATATGAATGGAGTGGTGTCTACACATATGGATAAGTCTTACAACCAGAACTTAACATCAGACGGCAGACTGCCCAAAACTTTTTTCGAATTGACTGACAATCTGGATTTGATCGACATATGGAGGACAAAGAACCCCCTAGGTAAAGAAGGAACTTTTTTCTCTGAGGCCCACCTGTCCTGGTCAAGGATCGACCAAATCTGGACTTCCAGGGGGCTGGCACCTAAGACTAAAAAGGTGGAAATCTGCCCAAAAACATGCTCCGACCACAACGCCTTGAAAATAGAACTTAGATTAACTCAACCCGGTTCCTTCAGATGGAGAATGAATGACACACTACTAAGAGATCAAGAGATTGTGAAAAAGGCCCAAAAAACATTAAAGGATTATTTTGAGATAAATCTGAATACTACAGTTGAAAAAAGAACGATTTGGGATGCAAGCAAAGCTGTTATGAGAGGGTTTCTGATACAACAGAATATAATTAAGAAAAAACTCTGGAATGGAAAGAAGGACAAAATACTGGAGAAAATACACCAAGGAGAGAAAAAATTGAGAACCAAACCAAAGTCCAAGGAGGTGCTGAGAGAAATTAAATTCCACCAAGCAGAATACTCAAAATTGATCAATCAGGAGATTGAATGGAAAATAAAACAGATGAAGCAAAGATCCTTTGAATCAGCAAATAAATGTGGAAAGCTGCTAGCTTGGCAGCTGAAAAAAAGACAAAAGCTAAATACGATAACAAATCTAGAGATTGATGGAAGGATAGTACAGAAACCAGAAGAAATTAGGAAGTGTTTCCACAGATACTTCAAAGAACTGTATGCACAGGGGCCCCAGAAAGAATCAGAGATAGATCAATTTTTAAAGACAAATGGACTATCAAAAATAACTCAAGATAAAAGATCAATCTTGAACTCTACAATAACCTCACAGGAAATTGAAGGTGCCATTCAGAACATGCAACTAGGCAAATCTCCAGGCCCGGATGGGCTTACCTCCAAATATTATAAGGTTCTGAAGGACTATTTGATACAACCTTTGTTGGAGGTATGCAACCAGATCATGGATGGGAAGAGGGCACCAGAAACGTGGAAAGAAGCCTTCATCACATTGATACCTAAGTCAGAATCTGAAAAGACTCAGCTTAAAAACTACCGTCCCATCTCACTCCTAAATGTGGATTACAAAATATTTGCAGACATTTTGGCAAATAGACTTAAAAAAGTTTTAAATGAAGTAATTCATAAAGACCAAGCAGGCTTTCTCCCTGGTAGACATTTATATGAGAATACTAGAAACATCATTGACATTTTAGAACTTTTGCAGACTAACAGGAACACAAGGGCGGTGTTAATTTTTATTGATGCGGAGAAAGCTTTTGACAACATATCTTGGATGTTTATGAAGAAGAACTTGGAAGGGATGGGAGTAGGACGGGGGTTTGAGAATGGATTACATGCAATCTACTCAGAACAAAAAGCTAAATTAATAGTGAACAATGTGGTGACGGAGGAATTTAAAATTGAAAAAGGGACACGACAAGGGTGCCCTCTATCCCCTCTGTTATTTATTTCAGTCCTGGAGGTGCTACTGAATATGATCAGAGAGGACCGGTTGGTACAAGGGATAGAGGTCGGAGTGAAACAATATAAACTGAAAGCTTTTGCAGATGACCTAGTTTTGACACTGCAGGAGCCAGAATCCAGTACAAAAAAAGTTCTTGAACTTATATCTGAATTTGGTCGGGTGGCGGGATTTAGGTTGAATAAACAAAAAACTAAGGTTCTGACCAAAAATTTAACAATTACAGAAATAGAGGGGTTTCAGAGAGAAACAGAGCTGAATGTGGTTAAAAAAGTGAAATACCTTGGGATCTATTTGTCCTCCAAGAATTTGAATTTATTTAAGGATAATTATGAGAAATGTTGGTTGGAAGTTAAAAAGGATTTAGAAATTTGGTCAAGATTGAAACTTTCCTTGTTGGGAAGAATCGCAGCTATAAAAATGAATGTGTTGCCGAAAATGTTATTTTTGTTTCAAACCTTACAGATCGTGGACAGAGTGGATTGCTTTGGAAAATGGCAGAAGGATATATCTAGATTTATCTGGCAGGGCAAAAAGCCCCGAATAAAGTTCAAAATATTAACAGATTTAAAAGAAAGAGGGGGGTTTGCCCTGCCGGACCTGAGGTTGTACTATGAAGCTGCAGCCTTCTGCTGGTTGAAAGATTGGTTCTTGTTGGAAAACACTGATGTCCTAGATCTGGAAGGTTTTAATAATGCTTTTGGTTGGCACGCATACTTATGGTACGACAAGGTTAAAGCACATAAATTGTTTAAAAGCCACATTGTCAGAAAAGCAATTTTTGCAGTCTGGATGAAATATAAAGACTTACTAGAGAGTAAAACTCCGAGGTGGTTATCACCAGTGGAGGCCAAGGCCCGAAAAAGACCCAATATGGAGGCCTACTGGCCGAAATATTGGGAACTAACTGAAAAAATTGGAGACAATTGGAAGTTGCAGAGCCAGGATAAACTAAAAAATAAGGTGCGAGATTGGCTACATTATGCTCAAATTCAAGAGGTTTTCAAAATGGATAAAAAAGTTGGTTTCCAGGTGGAAAAGTCGAAACTAGAGACAGAATTGTTAGAACCAAAGACAAAGCTGTTATCTAGAATGTATAACTTGCTGCTTATGTGGAATTTACAGGATGAGACAGTTAAATCTGCTATGATTAAATGGGCACAGGATGTTGGACACAACATTATGTTTGAAGACTGGGAAAGGTTATGGAACACCGGAATGAAATTCACGGCAAGTACTGCCTTGAAGGAAAACATTATGAAAATGATATACCGGTGGTACATGACCCCAGTCAAGTTAGCTAAGATACATCACCTGTCTGACAATAAATGTTGGAAGTGTAAGGAAGCAGAGGGGACTTTCTTTCACCTCTGGTGGACATGCCCAAAGGTTAAGGCTTTCTGGGAAATGATTTATAATGAGTTGAAAAAGGTATTTAGGTATACCTTTCCCAAGAAACCAGAGGCCTTCCTGTTGGGCATGGTGGACCAGAAAGTGTTAAAGAAGGACAGAGCTTTGTTTATGTATGCTAGTACAGCAGCAAGAATACTCATTGCAAAGAACTGGAAGACACAAGATTTACCCACGCTGGAGGAATGGCAGACGCAGTTGATGGACTATATGGAGATAGCTGAACTGACCGGCAGAATCCGAGATTTGGATGTAGAAACAATTGAGGCGGACTGGAAAAAGTTTAAAGACTACTTGCAAAAGTATTATAAACTGTATGAATCTTAAGATTGTGCATGATTTGGAAATGATACGCTTTAGCAATCATGATTAAGTAAATAGTAAATCAAGTGATAAAAGAGAAAAGGAGATAATATGAATTGAACATGTTACGTTTATTTTAAAGGTATAAAAATTGTGATATAATATATTGAATTTAGATACATAACATGCAAAAGTTACAATAAGGTAGGACATAAGGTAATAAATTGCTGACAAGGTTAATATAAAGAACGCAGAATCGGAAGGGGTGGGGAAGTCCAAGTTGGGATTATTTTTGTTTTGATTTTTATTGTTTTGTTATAAAAAAAAAAAAAATGGTTTCTTGTAAACTCCTCATTTACTTGCAATGTACAAAATTTGGAAAGAAACGCAATAAAAAATACTATAAAAAAAAAAAAAAATAGGTATTCAGAGGTTAAGACCTTTCCTTACATGCCATTATTTAAGCAGTATGATGCCTTTTACAAAAGGCTAAACTCTTTGGACTGACTCCCTCAATCCAGGCATTAGAAGTCTTTCTTTGCCTTGGTTCATGATTTTAAAACTAATTTTAAAGGCAGTACAAGAATTTCATTGGTTGAAATCCTAATATTGGTTGCTGGTTGGAATAATTGTTCTTCAAAAAGGTTCTTTGACATTTGTTTCTTGGAACTTTTGCCAATAAAGTAAAAATCTGATGCTATTCTAGGTATCCTAAAGGTTTATTTGGGATGTGGAGATGGGACTCTCCATGACAAAATAAGGTGGGGTTTTTTTTTACAGCTAAGTGGGTGTGACAGGCACAGCAACCATGAGAGAGCAGTAAGATGACAACTCAAGTAGCCAGGAAGGAGCCAACCCTGATCTCCCTTCTGTTGGCAGCTGGCCCTGCCTCAGGTTCCCTCAACCTTCTTCTGGGGCTCTTCCTTCCTTCCCCGTCCTACTTATAGCTGCCTCTTCCACTCAGCCACCATGTCCATTTGGACATCTGAGGCAGTCTGTAGCTAATGGCAACTGCTGGGGAGGCATCAGCACAAGCCCCCTAGGCCTGAAAATTGTGGGGGCACCTCAGCAGTGATTTTTCATTTTAAAATATACGGCCCACCCTTCATACAGGGGCGGGGGTGGGGTCACACCATAAACTTTGGTATTTGACCTTCCATTATCTGTGAAGGAAAAGACAGAACAGACAATACACATAGCTGTATTCGGGGGAGGGGGTGATTTAGAAATATAAACTGGCTTGCACAAGTTCTGCAGTTCTCTTCATTGCTTTCACCGGAGTTGGGGTGGTGTTCTGGCTCGGACATCCATGGAAGCAAAAAACAGGCCATAAAGAGGATGGGTACCATCTGATCACATTACCCAGCACTTCCACCAGCTTCTGCCTGGCAACTCCATCCACTAACTTCAGCCCACCAACTTCCCAGGGTTTCATCTATTCATGAATATCCACCAGTTTCCTTTCACACATCATATTCACACATGTACACTCTTTGCTTTCACCACATTCAAACTCTTCCACTCACAACACAAGCATATGCCAGCCAACCTCCATGAAGAACATCATTCATTTATCTTTCACTGTACCTTCATTCACATTCTTGTCCCGGCTGCAGCTCAGATTTCCACCGACTTCTGTTGACTGGCTTCCGAAGGTGAATTTCAACCACTTTGCATCCACAAATATCAGCCTCCTTCTGCTTTATGACATCTACTAGCTTCCAAATGTGAACTCCACTCACCACCTTCCACCACTACCACCATCTGCCATGGATTTCAGCTGCCTTCTGTGATGGAAAAGTTTGTTTTGCTGGGCAGGTTGGGTCCCAAAGTGTTTTCTTTTTCTTTTTCCCTGCCAGAAAACGGTTACTGAATGGCAGCCTCTGATTGGCCGGGGTTCCAGGAGAGGGATTTGAAAAGGAAATGATTTTGAGAGTCAGTTTGTAGGTTGGGATAGAGCAGGAACAGGCAAACTCCAGCCTATCATCCCTAGCTAACAGGACCAGTGGTCAGGGATGATGGGAATTGTAGTCCCAAACATCAGGAGGGCAGGAGTTTGCCTATGCCTGGGATAGAGGCTGGGAGAATAGGTTGGAAGATAGGGAGTGAGAGGAGAGTTGGTTCTGGGTAGAAACATCCACTCTGAGGAATATATCAAAAGCTAGAGAAAGGAGACTCATGAGTTTAGTATGAAGGACAGTGTGTGGTGTCCTGGAAGAGTAATTAGGCCAGGAATTAACTGGGAGGCTGAGGCTGAGCCAGAAGAAGTAAAACAAAACAAAATAAATAAAATAAAATAATTCCTTCCAGTAGCACCTTAGAGACCAACTAAGTTAGTTATTGGTATGAGTTTTCATGTTATTTTATTTATTTTGTTTCGACTACGGCAGACCAACACGGCTACCTACCTGTAACCAGAAGTAGAAGCTGTGAGAATACAGTCTACTTAGGACTCATTCCAGTCAGGTGGGGAGAGATTCTTCTACAAAAAGAGAAGACTCCCAAACCAGTTAAGAGGGATGTGGTGATCCCTTGGGTCTGTTACTTGGAGTACCTCAGGAGTAGGGTTGTCTAAGGGGTGTGTAACTGACAGGAAGAACCAAGGTATTAAGCAGCAACAGCTGTGCAACAACTGAGAAAGAACTGAAGTGAAATAACATAACATACTCTGAAGTATCTTATGTTTTAACTACTTTGTGTCATAAACTTCCTTTGTTTAATAAAATCATTCCTGTTTATTTGATCAAATCCTGCCTGAGACTCCAAATTATTAAATTTGCCCTCACACAAGATCCCCCACAGGATAATCTGGGGTAGTTTGTAGGAATTTGTGGAATTGGTGTTCTGTGAGGTGGGTGCACTATATTTAAGTGAGGGCAGGGCCAATGGCACCAGGGGGGGAATTGTTGTGCCGTCACACCTTCAAGCCACAATCCTGCTCAGCAAGTGAATTTGCCTTATTATCACTCCATAGCATACCATAGCCAGATGATGGCGTCTGTCCAATTGTCAATTTGTTTCCTCCCAAGTGCAGGAAGACTGGGCAATACTGAATGTCAGTTGTTTCCTGCTGCGTTCTGTTGAAGAGAGAGACAAAGGCCCAGCTTTATATCCACTCAGCTGCCATGTACTTTTCTGATGTCACAGGTAGTATGTAGCCAATGGCAGCAACTGGGGATGCATCATTATAATCTCCTCAGGCCTCACAATTATGGGTGCACCTCAGCATGATTTATTTGTGTGCTTGTTTATTGTTAAATTGTTGGTAAAAATATTATAGGCCAACCTTCATTTGTGGAGATGCACACCATAAAAATGCTATAGACCTTTTTCACCATATTCAGTTAAATACATATCCTCCTTTTGCTTTGGCCACAGTTTATATGATGATTGGCAATGGTGGGCAAGATATGCTTTGTGGGAAATTGTTCACTGTTGCTAATATCACTGGGTATCAGTCCTCAGAAGAGGAGCTGGAATCTTCCAAACCAGCAGCATCCCAAGCCAATAGTCCAAGAAGAGCCCTTAGGAGAATTGCTGTGGTTGCCTTCAGAGGCAGAAACAGAATGAACCCTTAAGCACAAAAAAGTGATGTTGTCTCAAAAGGCAGGCCAGGACTCTCATGCTCAGGAATGCACATTTACAGAAAATAACTCTGTAAGGTCAACTACACCCCACAATGTAAAGTACCACAACATACACAAAAAATAAGCGTGGTCTGACTGACTCCACTTACTTTAAAACAGAAATATTTATTGTGCCAGTAACATACATATAACAGTTACCCAAAAATAATAATGTGTTGTGAATTACTGGAATAACAAATCTCACAGACCCTGCAACTATAGTGCAAGCTACCTGAGCAGCCTATGCGCAATCATATTTCGTATCTGCATCACTCCACATCCTATAGATGTGGAGATCATTTGGTCACAGGTGTCCATACTAGTTGTAGTTTTAATATAATAAAAATGAACTCTGGCTTGGAATTCAGATTTTGAATTGTGGTCTGAGATTCCTGAATTGTTATGTGTTGAACCAAGAAGAATCACGGTCCTGCTTCTGATGGGATTTCCAATGTGGCAACCAGAGTAAAAATTTCTTAATTAATCCCTTTGCTAGTGGCACATTGCTGAAGAAGTTTGCAATTGTCGTATTCCACCCAGAACCCTGTGGTTAGTACCTCAGCCACTATCAAGCCTAGGTTTCAAGCTGCTGGGATATTTACTTCTTTCCCAATATATACAGTGAAGTGTGCCTGTCTGTCTGTCTGATTACTGACTATAAGGAGGAATTTAAAAACATTCTCGTTTACCCATGCATATGATTGCTAAAACATTGTGATGACACTAAATTTGATGCCTAAAAGAAACATTGAAAAGGAAATTGTAGAGTTTGAAAAGCTTTAAAAAGGGTCAATCAAAATGATCAAGGGGATGGAACAACTCCCCTATCAAGAAGGTTTCTCAATATTAGAACCTGTGGACATCCAATGAAGCTGAATGTTGGAAGATTCAGGACAGATAAAAAGAAAGCTATGTAACTCACTCCCACAGAAGTCAGTGATGGCCACCAACTTGGATGCCTTTAAAAGAGGGCAGGGAAATTCATGGAGAATAGGGCAATCCATGGCTACTAGCCATGACGGTTGTGCTCTGCCTCCACAGTTGGAGGCAGTAATACACTTGTGTTTATTTTGACATCTGAACTAGGTTGATGTTGTAGTTGACGTCCATCTGTCTAGGGAGACAACGGAAGAGTATGCCTTCAGGGGTCAACCCGTTTCAATATTTAGTGTACTTATTTATTGATTATACTTAGTGTTGTTTATATAAGAAGGAGAAGCAGAAACAGTTAAATAGTTGCTGGGAAGGAAGAAATAATAGCTAGGAAGGCATGCAAATAGACACACATACCTTCCTTAGGAAACTCAAATTAACTTCCAATGATTTCCTGTGCTTAGGTTCAACAGTCATACAAAAACCATGTACTCTGAGACCATTCATTAGATTATACATACAAGTGGCTGAAATATGAAGTTGCCAAGGGCATATATAATATTTTCAGTTCTATACGTAAGTGGTTTAACTGATACGCCTTGAAAATGAGATGCCTTTTGTTTCAATTTCTTGGAGACCAACTCAGAACTCACTCTACAAAACAAACCTATTAGAAGCGCTTTTGTTTTTTTAAAGTGGCATATGGCACCAATTGGCATTGATAAATGAAACCACATAACAATAAAATGCTCTGTGCTAAATGCTAGTAAAAATGACAAGCTAAAATATTATCAACATAAAAAGGAGTAGGTGCCATATTACTATCCAAAATAATATATCGCACATTGTATACTTAAGGATTTCATTTTACTTTCCTGTAATTATTTGTATATATCTGATAATATCAGTCCATGACATCTTTTGGGGAATATAATTAATAGCAAGCTGGTTGAGAATGTTTTTTAAAAATTGTGCTGTGATTATTTTTAAGCAATTTCTGACTTTGTTAGTTGTGTTTAACTGCCACCTAGTGTTAAAATTAACAAATGTCTTTTCATAAGACATTAAAGCTGTAGATAAACACTTATGTCAATGAGGCAATTTCCAGTTTATAATATTTTGGAGGTCAATGCTCTTCAATTGTTCTCTATTTTTAAATAGAGGCCAATGCTCTATATTTTTAAAATCTAATGATTTGTTTTTAAAAAAATTGCTACCACATGCCCTGTAGGAAAGGGACAAGGATCCTCCTGCCTGCAGGCCTAATTAAGCCCACCAGGTAACAGAGATAGGCCTACCAGGTAATTTGGGACATACCATGCCCACCTTTCCTGCCTCTAAGTTCATATGTATGTCCATCAGTTATTCACCCCTGCTTTACAGTAAAGGTCTAAAATATGTATCAGGCCACAAACATTATCAACCAAAATTCATCAGCTCTTGCCCCTGGTCTGTGTCCCTTTGGTGATGACCCAGCAACAGCCCACACATGCACCGACTTTATGAGCCCAAACAAAGAAGGTCCTACTACCAGGTCTGATGCATTGCTTCAGCTGTTGGTCAGCTGCTGTTGTAGCCACTGCTTAAAGGCAAAGGGGGAATGATGTTTCTGGTTAGTTCATCCTTGACCTCCAAAAGAGCAGACATTCCCTTTTAGGCACCTTCTAGGAATTGCCAACTGTGCCTGAAGCCAGAGACAAAAGTGGGCACAGCAAAGAATATGAATTTTACCTTTGCACAGTATGCTAGTTTCTACACCCACACCCACCCACCCACCTCAACCCTCCATTCAGGCAAGCAAGAATCAAAGTTCAAGGACACACTGCAGTGCAGCAAAAACACTCAAGGAATGTGCAAATCTAGTGTGGGATGTGGCCTGGAGAAGAGTTTGAGAAGATAGAAAGGTCTGGAGAGCCACATACCGCCTTGGTTCTCCATCCCTGCTAATGAAGTTCCTCCATTCATGAATGAACAGAATACATGTAAACTTTCATTGTAGAACATGTAACTAGTTAAGCCACAAATTTAAAAAGGTCATGGTCTCTCAAATAGAGTACCCACCTTTAGTGACAGTTCCAACTGCAGAATTTGAGCCTATTTCCCACAATGATGCTTCCAAGAGGTCATCCACCATGGATGTGTAAGTCATCTTCAGATGTAAGTCATCTTCAATGTGTAAGTCATCTTCAGATTCCCCCCCCCCAATCCTAACAATATTACTTTATAAGATAGCCAGCCAAATAGCAGACGGTATGCCAAAGTGCTGAGTGGCATTCCTTTCATTTCTACTTGATCAATGTGTCTTTTGTTATGGCAGTAGCTTAAACTGTGCTTTAATGAGTTATTTAAAGCTTATTCGCCATTACTGCATGAAAGCACAGTCAGGAATATTCCACCGTTTTTGGCCTGGAGGCAAGAATGTCATGCTGCTAAAGGAGGGAAAGACATGAGAAGTCATTTCTTATTCCCTTTTAGGAGCAATCACATCTCTGATAATGATATTATTGAAGCACCAGATCTAACTGCGGCTAGGGATTGGTAGAGCAGCTTACAAGTCAAACCAGTAAAACAGTAGCCCAAACACCTGATCTGCAATGCTAGAGGTGTCCTTCTGCACAGCTCTGTCTGACTCTGTCATCGGAGGCAAAGCTCTGTGGGCAAGCTGTAGCCCAATCTGCCAGCCGAAACATTGGGCAGGTGGAAGATACCATCACCTCCCCTGTCAGCAGTAGTCAACCTCTTCACTACACAGCACCACAGTTTTCTCTCCACCCTGGCTGGCACAAGTGGCAAAGTTGTAAAAGTGAGGGGTGCAAACTTTGGTCCATCAATCCCTGCCACTTGCTGACCAGAGATTTCACTTGACCCCCAAGACGTAACAATTCAGCAGGATCCTTCCTATAGGGCAGTTTCAGTTGGCATGTTTATAAAGTATTTAACATGCTATAAATTGTGAACAGCAGGGGGAGAAATGCCTTCCCACATCACTTATGAGGGAGTAAATCACACTGAACACAGTGCGACTTGCTCCTGACTAGACCTGCATAAGGTTGCACTTGTTGCTTACTTATGAGGTTGGCAGTTTGTAAGCACAAACATAAGTATGTCTACTCAGACGTTAAGTCCCAATAAGCTGCTGATTCTGTTGGGCAAGAAAAGAGAGACCCAAGACTAGAGATGGAGAAGTGTAAATGGCAATTCCTGGTTGGGGGACGAGTGGAATTGATATGAAACTTATAAAAGAAAATACTGAGCTATAAAGTACCATTACATACGGTAAACACACCTTTTCGACACCTTTTTTTTTTTTTTTTTTGCCTCCTAAGCAAGAAACCTGAATTACTGGGTTCTCTCACCGAAGGAGAAAGAAGAAAATAGAGCGGGGGAAAGCAACCTCCTCCTCCTCCTCCTCCACCACCTCAGAGTAACCTGCCCCTCCTCCCACCCTGGTTTCCCCAACGGTTTTCTTCCCAAGAGCCGCTAACGACTTGCTCCGCCCCCTTTCTTCGCCCGCTTACGACAGCGACCGAGCGCCGAGTGCGGAAAAGGGCCAGTTCTGCGCAGTACTTGCGTAGCCGCGCCCCTTTCACAGGAAGACGGCCAATCAAACGGTTTCAACCGTCGCCCTCTTTTACTGCTCCCCCTCCCGCGCTCGCTTTTTTTTTTTATGGTATCGCGATAACAGCTAGTCGAGCGGAACGGTTGTTGGGCGTCTCCTAACGGCAGCAATGGACTGAGAAGAAAAGTTAAGAGAGAGAGAGGGAGAGGAAAAGATTGCGCCTAGCTGTATTCGGGTCGCGATGGAGGTAGCTTCCTTTCACCTCACAGCTCTTTTAAGGCTTTTTTTTTTTAACGCTTCACGCTGTGGTACGGTCTCATTGCTCACTTTGTTAGATACGACCCCTGTTTCCTTCATTTAGTGGTACTGTCCACAAGCTCCCCCCTCCAATCTCCCATGCTTGGGTTCTTCCGCCCTGGTCCCCACTCCCTTCCTCCTCCTCCAGCCCCCCTCCCATTTCCCTCTCCTCCTGGGATGAACGTTCTTCTCCCCCCTCCGCTCGCATAATGGTGCATTCTCCGCACAGGGCTTGAAAGGGCGGGAGTTGAAAGGACGGAGTTCAGGTTTCTGAGGCAGGGGTGGTGAAGGAACCAAAGTTCGATGGAGCAAGAATTTCAAGGAGCTCCAGGGACATGCATGCAACCAATAACTGCTGCTCTCATATCAAGGATCGTTGACCCAGCTCCCAAGGTGCATTGCCTGAGGACTGCTCAACGTGCTGTGTGCTGCATTGCAGAGATAGCCAACGTGGTGCCCTTCAGGTGTTTTGAGACTCCCAGCTCCCATCATCCTGGGCCACTAGCTGCGCTGGCCAGGGTTGATGGGAACTGGAGCGCCAAACACCTGGAAGGTACACATACATAATGTGTATGGCTTTGGTATAAATTGCATTTGCATCCTGTCTGTATTTTGTGGTGGGTGTCCATAGAACTGCTAGGCCAGTCTCCCATTTGGATGTTGGTCAGACACAGACACCAGGGACGCGGGTGGCGCTGTGGATTAAACCACAGAGCCTAGGACTTGTCATTCAGAAGGTCGGCCAGTTCGAATCCCCGTGACGGGGTGTGCTCCCGTTGCTCGGTCCCTGCTCCTGCCCTCCTAGCAATTCGAAAGCATGTCAAAGTGCAAGTAGATAAATAGGTACCGCTCCGGCAGGAAGGTAAACGGCGTTTCCGTGCGCTGTTCTGGTTCACCAGAAGCAGCTTAGTCATGCTGGCCACATGACCTGAAAGCTGTACCCCGGCTCCCTCGGCCAATAAAGCGAGATGAGCACCGCAACCCCAGAGTCAGTCACGACTGGACCTAATGCTCAGGGGTCCCTTTACCTTTGCCAGACACAGACATGCTTAGCGTCAGCAAGGTTGCAGCAGCAGCATGTGCTTTCATAACAGCACAAGGTTGTAAATAAGCCAAAAGGCCATGCAGTGCAAGAGGTTCATGCTTGCCATCCCTGTGCAAAGCTCAGAAGTGTTACAAGAGTAGCACAGTGATCGTTCACAACAGGGTGGTGAATACATCTTGGTAGGTTTCTTTGTCTCTGTGCGTATAAATGTTATATCCAGCTAGTTAAGTCAAAGCTTAATATATATCCTAAGCCTAAGTTGGAGGGAGAACTTTGCTGGTGATGTACTTTACAGCTGCATTCCCCCTCTATCCTCAGTATGAAGCGAAGTCCGGTTCTTGCCCATTACAGTGAGAAAGAGAGAAGGGAGCACGAGGAGGGGCTGCGCTGGAGAAGTTGCTGTTGGAATGTCTCCTTAACCAATGAAAGTGAGTGAGCTCTAAAGCCCCATTTTGACAAGACTTGGAGTAGAAAAATGAACATCCACGTTTTGTGCGAGATAGGTCTCTAAACATCAGAGAAGAAAGTGGAACCTACAATAAAACGTTACATTGTGGTGTGCTTTTATTTTCTCTCTCATACAATTAATTTTCCCTTTTCCCTCACCAAAGAAAAACAGGTCAGTCAGCATTACATACTCAGACCTCATTTTTGGCTGCCTTAGGGTTTCTCCCCTCCCCCAGGAGTCCCCCCTATTCATTCATTCATTCATTCATTCAGTAAACCTTTGGGTTCCCCCAAGCCTACTTATAACTTCAGCTTGTGTGTAGATGGTGCTACTTTGACTATGTAAGGAAACTAAGATCACTATTAATATATTATTTATTCATTTGTTCCAATTCTGTACTGTCTTTCTGCCAAGGCATCCAATTAAAATTTAAAATATTAACGAATGGTACAAATATTCTGAACAGATATTGTGAGGCTGACTTCAGGCTGAGCTGCTGCCACCAGCTCCCTGGCCTGGATTTCCTCACTTCTGCTTTCCTTCAAGACATACAGGCCTTAAGTTGTTCCAGAGAATATGGGGCTGATGGTTGATGGAGCTGTTGATGGTTTCTTCAGCTGGTGGTTATATGCTCCATGCCAACATTCTATGTTATGATCTAGTCTCATAAACTGAGGCAGAAAGGACAAGGGATCAGAAAAAGTCTTCTGCTATATTCAGGCATGCTCCAGAATTACCTAGACTGCTCCAGGATTGAATGACTTGCACTGAAATAGTTTAAGTGCATTCAAGCATGTGCATGACATTAACATTGCCACACTCATGTACATACCCAAATGAACTCAACATGTTCAGGCATGCAGCAAAGTGATGTTGACATGCTTTTTTTGCTTCACCAAAGTAAATTCCAAAGTAAATACAGTTTAAAAAAACAGATAAATGACTGTGTGTTGAATCTGCTCTTCAGAATAGAGGCATCTCAGGTTAACTATGCTATGAAATAACACCATTAAATTAAGGCACTTTTTAAAAAAAATGCACAGCATATATCTCTGAAGAACCATGCAATATTAACTGATATTCACCTGGTCCACGTGTCACATTCAGCCACAGTTTAAAACAAACTATGGCTTGTGTGAAAGAGTTCCTGGGGTGCCCCTCCTCTGCTTCTGCCATGCCACAGACAAAGCAATACAGATTCTTGTTTGTCAGAATGTACATCAATATGACTGCTCTTATCTGTGCTACATTGATTTGATAGGAAGTACATATGAATGTGCATGCCTATTCGTTCGGGTGCAACTAATCATATGTAAATTCCTTTTTTAAAAATGCAGTTACAGTTGGATTGGGTGCATGTCCCAAGTGTGTTTCAGATTTTCTGCAGGACTTCCATAATATTATGTTCATATATAACAAGGAGGATATCTTGCTGTGGAGGCAACATCTGTGCTTCTCTTTTTCTTTTTGCCCACCCCCAAACCTCAAAAAGGGAGGGGGAGAGAGAAAGCAGCTTCTCTAAAAATGAAAGGTGCATTTTAAAAAGTCTTGTCTATACATTGTGAGTGGGATTGAAGTAAGTTGCAAAAGAGCAAAGCTTGGGTTAATGCCCAGTTTCAGATGTGTTTGTTTTTTGGGATTCATAAGAGCTACCTAAACATCCATCCCATAAAAGCTACCACTACCTGAACAAGGAACACTTATTGATGTTTGCCTTTCAAACAAACAAGCAAAGGCTGTTTGCCTGCCCAGGAGTTATGTTGTGGAGCAGCGCACAGTTTTCAAAAGGAAACATTGTGGGACAATGGCTAGAATGCTGGTCTTGGATCAGAAAGGCCCAGGTTCAAATTCCTTATTTACTCAAGGACAAAGCTCTATTTCCCTGTTGTACACATGGGAGGGAACATAGGATGTGAAACATTAAATATAATTGTGTGGGTGTGAGGAGAGTTGAGCACCTGATTATCATAGAAACAGAATAGTAGACTTGGAAGAGACCTAAGGGTCATCTAGTCCAACCCCCTGTAATGCAGGAATCTCAACCAGATCATACATGACAGATGACCATCCAACCGCTGCTTAAAAACATCAAAGGAGAGTCAACCTCTTCTCATGGGGGGTCTGTTCCACTAAATTGTTAATAGTAAACTTGGTGCCCGTTCCAACATCTGAAACATTTGTTCAACAAGTCCAGTTTTGCTGAAGTGATTAGCAATATGTGCCTTTAACATAAATACAGTCCAGCAGTATTGTTGTTGACATCTGTCTATTTCAAGACAATGGAGTTCACTTTCTGGGGTGAAGTCAAACTGCTGCATTAGTATCACCGAAGTGACTTCCCTGGGGCACACGTCTGTGCAGTATGTATGGAGGGATTGGGCTGCCCATACAACAAGACACCCCCCCCCCCAAGCCTCACAGATGTGATCCAAAGGAAAGCGACACTTTTGGCACCAGCTTGGCTGCAGCCGTTGCCAGATGGAGGCATACAAGGTGCCATCCAACCATCTTAGGAACTCCGCTCTGGATTTGTATAGTGTTTACTCCTTGGCCTTGTCTTCTACCCAAGATATCCCACAAGGCAGCGGGGGTTTAGGATCATAGTTTTCTTTCTCCTAGATGGGCTTCCTAGGTTGACAAGCCCCCTCTGCAGCATGTGCAGAAACTGCCTTCTTGACCACTGGAACTACTCTTGGTCTCTTCTACCCAATCCATCAGAGCCTCTATTTGCATGCAGGGGAAGTCCCTAATTCACCAAGGGTTTGAGACCCATTGACTACTTGGTTTAGCTGGCCAGTCAAAGCTGTTTCCAGGGTGTGGTCACAGCCGCATGCTGACAGCTTCTAGGAGCCAACAGGTGAGAGCTGAATGTAGGGTGGGGACCAAAGGTGGACAAAACACATGAGAAGGACCTTAACGTGTACTCCACCAGAGGAGCTAACCCTCCCCTAACACCCCATACACCCCGGCAATATTATGATCCTGAGAATGTTCATGAATCAGATTTCACTTTTTAAAAGGCAGTTATGTAGCCACTAATTCTGTGTTATATTTAGCTTTATCACTGTATTTTAGAAGTATCTCTCTGTATATTTAAAGAAACAATTTTAGCTTCTTTTTCTTCATTGACAGGAGTGGTAAAACTGAGGCATTAGTCATATAGTCAAAGATGACATCCTATTTAGCACAAGAAGTTCAACTTGCTAAAAGACATGAAGAAATGTAAGTATTTATTTCAGACAAAATCCTGCCTCTTAGGAGTTAGGAAAAAGAGAAAAAACACCAAAAAGTTTGACACCTGTGGCTAAGAATCTGAAATAATTTCCTAGGCTTTTTTACATTTATACCAGTTTGTGATCTTATTTACCAGGCTAAGGGTGACTCGGCTTTTTTCTGTATGAAAGACTTTTGCTATTATGTAAATGCTCCAGAAAAAGTAACTTGTCTCTTAGACCAGTATTTTTCCCCAACTGAACTTCTTGGAAGTTTAACAATAGAAAACTAAAAAGATTGCCTCAAGGGGGTGCTGTGGTGCCAGTGCTGCTCCTCTCATGAAAAATGCTAAGTGAAACCCTGACTATTAATACTGAATATTCTACTTAAATTCTAGCTAAACCTGAGCAATTGGATTCAGCCTTCTTAAATTCAATCTGAGGCCTCATTTCAGTCCAGTATTTTTTCTTCACATTGAATCTAAAATTTCAGCATATATATCACTAAAACATAAAACATTTATGTTTGAATTAATAACAATGTTTTACTATGCTTTGAATAATTAAGTTCTTTCATTCAAAAAGTGAAATGTAAAATTGTGAATTGTAATGCTTTTTAAAATTGTGACACACAAAAAATCTTCCAGCTCCACCTTCCAGCTGCTCTGATGTGAATCAAAAGGTGCTGTGGGCCAAGGTGCTAGGTACAGATTATTCAGGTGTGGCATTTTCTGAACCTAGGTTAAGACAATGTGGTGTTAATTAAGGTGACATGCCTTACTGAGGAGTTTCCCCATTTCCATTGTTTCTGGATCTGATGGCATCTTTATTTCAATGACTGATGCATCAGAGAGGCTGTGATCATCTGAATTGAAGTGCTTTTTAACCGATTGTGGATTTATGGTTCCAAAAACGTGCTTAGACCCATTGTTGTTTTACACAAGTTCTGAACATGACAACCTGGGTGTTTGCAGCTAGTGGTGTAAATTACATTACAGGACCTGCAAATGATATTTTATTTGATATAAGTTTCTGCTAGTCATTCTGGTCTTGAAGGTAACCTAAGAAGGCAGATCGACTGAAGAAGACAGAAACAGTTTGCTTTAAAACTTTAGTATCTCCATTTTGTTAGTAACTAGCTTCTTGTTTTGACCCTCATATGTTAATTTAATGCCTATTCGCTCAGTTTGGAAAGATCTTTTTGGAGCTCTTCACATTCCTGTTTTGTTTTCAGCACCCTCAGTAATTTGGTATGTCTGTAAACTTTACCAGCTCACTGCTTGCTTCTAAGTTCAGATCATTTATGAACAAGCTATAAAGCACAGTTCTCAATACTGCTCCTTGGGGGTCTCACTATTCACATCCTTCCATTGTGAGAAATGGATCTCTGCTTCCTCTTATTTAACCAGCTGTTGATCCATCCTCTTATCCTGTGTCTATTAAGTTTACAGAGGAGCCTTTGGTTGAAGGACTTAATCAAAATATTATTGGAAGATTAAATATATAATGTATTCTAGATAACCCTTATATACGTGCTTTGCAACACTCTCAAAGAACTCCAAAAGTCTAGTCAAGCCATTTTTTTAGAAGCCATTCTGGTTCTCCTCAACAAGACTTATTCTTCTATATGATTAATCATTTTGTCTTTAAAAAAGCAACCCCATATAACACGCATCCCCAAACTCGACCCTCCAGCAGTTTTGGGACTACAACTCCCATCATCCCTGACCACTGGTCCTGTTAGCTAGGGATGATGGGAGTTGTAGTCCCAAAACAGCTGGAGGGCCCAGTTTGGGGATGCCTGCCATATAATATAGCAGAGCTTCTGTTTCTGTGATATGAGAATCACTGACAAGCTTGACACTGCCTCATTGTGCTTCAGCAGCTGAAATGGCAGGGAGAATTTAGGAAAGGGTGAAAAGAGTATAAAAGTTGTCCAAAGCTTAGTACCAAAATCTGTGAAAACTCTTATGTGCATTTCTGACTATCACTTCTCAGAGAGGAAAAAGCAAATCTTGCAAAGTACAACAAGGGCAATACAAATAGTGGTGGGTGTAATAAGAAGTGGAGACTTAATAGGACTAGACTGAATTAATTAAGAAAAGAAATAATCACCGAGGCAATGTTATTTGACATATGGAGTCTTAGAATGGTTTGCAGGAAATTGAATGTAAGTGATATTTACTGATATTTTTCTTCTTCAGAAGAAATACTTTCTGAGCTTTAGGGCAGCGGTGGAGGGCCTGTGGATCTCCACATATTAGATTCCATCAGCTCCAGCCAACATGGCCAATGGTCAAGGATTATGGGAGGTGTTGTCCAGCAACATGTAAAACACTACCGGTTCCAACTCCTGCTTTAGGATGGGGACCACAGCTCAGCTGTAGAGCTCATGCTTTGAATGAAGAAAATTCTAGGTTCAATCCTGGTATCAACAGTTGAAAAAATGGATAATGTAGCAGGTAAAGGGAGAGAGATACTTCTGCCTAAGACCCTACCACCATTATGACATTCTGAAAGATTTACACTTTCATCCTTATGATGATGTGTAATCCCAAAGCAGATGCATCACAGCTTTTGTTGGCTTTCCCCAGCAAAGTATTTCTAAAGCTGCTCTGCAACCTTTTTGATAGGCTCCAAAATCTGCTTCCATTCTGGTTCAAGAGGGGCCTGTCTCTTTTTGTACAAATGTGACTTACCCCAAAAGTTTTACAATCTAAAGCATTCCTCCCGTTAGCCACCTTAACCATGCATTGAGACCCCACAACCCTGTCTGCGGGCCCGGCATATAAAACAGGTAGCATTCTACCATGCAGGCCCTGAACTTGAACATGTTACCTAGGAGTCTAAATTTGGCTTCCACAGCCTCATGTCAATATTTCCCAACATCCCTGGTGCCAGCATGTACCAGAACTAGTGATTGACCCTATCAGGACAATGCATGATGTTTGCAACCTTCACACCAGGCAGGCATACACCATACCATCATCAAGTTTGTCACCAATCCATTTCTCTCTGTTCCTGATCATCAAATCTTCCACTACTGGTTGCTCTGTGGGAGATTATAGCCAAGGATGCAGAATTATCCTTATCCATTGGTAGGGAAAAAACAGCCAGAGAGCCTTTGATCTGAAGCCTATTGATTAGTTTGGGATGTAGAAAGAACCTTATTGTACAGTTGGAAATGAGGTGGAACTTTGGGGGGGGGGGACTTTGTAGAAGGGAATATTGAAAAGATCATCTATTTCAGGAAAAGCATACCTGATTATTTACAAATCTTGATTCTGAGGAAGATAAATGGATATTCCTTTAAATGACAGCCTTCCTTTTGCATGTGAACATGGGCTATGTACAATAGCAGAACCCAGTTAACCCATATTATTGCTAATGGTACAGTTAGTTATTATTCCTAACTCTGCTTTAAACACGTCTCTTCAGCGGTGTTCAGTGCTGGGTGTCTCATTTGTTCACAGAGCCTGCTTGTTGTACAACATGATGGTTGCTTTCTCCACAGGAGCACATCACGTAAGGGACTTCCTGTGCTTTTCCCCCTCCTTCAGTGCACCCACGCTGTATTCAACATAATTGGAGAAGAAATGGGTGAGGGTAAAAGGTGGCTGTTTTTCTTGCTGTTGTGCAGAAAGAATGGTCTGCCCACTTATCAGAATGTTTCCCTTTTGTAGACTGTCTCAGAGAATGGTGTTGCTTCAGCAGATGGAGAGTCATCTAGGAGACAAAGAAGCTGAGAAGACATGGCAAATACAAGAAGCTGATGCAGCTCGTAAAAGAAATGTAGCACTTTTAAATGTAAGTTTTCATCACTTTTAACCAGCAACCGAATAGTGAAATTTCCATATGGCATTTAAAAGACACTGTTTTCCACTGTGTTAATTCCATTAAATTTTATTACATTTATATCCCACCTTTCCCTCCAAGGAGCTCAAGGTGGCATGCATTGTTCTCCACTCCAGTGACAGTGACTGCTTCAGGGTCACCCATCATGCTTCCTGGCTGAGCATTTGAACCCTGGTCTCCAAGGTCCTAGTCATTACTCTAGCTACTACACCACACTGGCTTTCAGATACTGATAAATTTGTTCAGGACCATATGCAGAAGGAAGCAGAGGTGCTTAACACTGAAGTGTGATCAGCTATTCTTTACACTGTTCATTTCAGACTGCTGGGGCGTACCTGTTAAAGTCCTGAACAGCTTGGGACTCAAATACCTGCAGCAACCTGCCCAGGTCTTAAGATGTTCAGAGGAGGCTCTTCTCCATATCCAGGGGAAGTTAATTATGTAGCAACAAAGGAGGAAAAAAAGACTCTTGCTCTTTGGTGGCACTTCATCTTTGGAATTTCCTCCCTGTCCCTGCTAGCAATGTTACAATCATTTCGGTGTTGTGTCAAAACTTATTTATTTGTCCAGGCATTTTAAAGCTGATTTACTGTTCGTCTTCTCTGCTTGTTTTAGCTCTGTCTGCATGCTTCTAATTGTGTTTTATTTACTTTTGGTGTTATTTCTTGTTCTGTCTCTCCAATCCATCTGAAGCAGGAGTGGCTGTGCAGGTGCTTTGCCAGTGACTAGAAGCAGTGATTAGCTAGATGAGGATCAGTGAAAAGGATTCAGTGAACCTGAATTCTGATAAGTCCATGCAGTGAGATTGAGAGAGGAGATCCTACTCGTGATCCCACCAGTGAGCATGATAGGGCAGGGGGTGTCATTTATTGGTTTATTTCACAAAATTCATATACCACTAGATTGTAAGGGGGAAATATACATAACCTTTTGGTGACCAGACTGTGGTCATGGTTCTAAAAAAAAAAACCAATCACCTCTGCCTAAAGCTGAAACACAGGTGGTGAATGACTAGGTTTGCCTATAACTAAAGTGTGTGTTTAGGTTAATATTCCTTTTTTCCAGGATGTTGGCTTTGAGTCTTCATTAAACTTAATTGAAATAATTGATATAATCAGTAATGTTGCAAACTCTTTTTAAAATTAACTCTTACCCCCATTACTGCAACCTTCTCTCTAGTCTTCCATTGTCCTACCTCAGTCTCCTAACCAATATCCAGTATTTTGCAGCCAAAACTATTCACCTCTGTTGTCGCTCTGATTATATGGGCCTGTTCTTTCTCCCTTGCTTCTCCTTTGTCTCCTAGAATATGTGATGCCATATTGATTACCGTATTTTTCGCCCTATAGGACACACTTTTCCCCCTCCAAAAATGAAGGGGAAATCTGGGTGCGTCCTATGGGGCGAATGCAGGCATTCGCTGAAGCGTGGAGAGCGAGAGGGGTCAGTGCCCACCGACCCCTCTCGCTCTCCAGGCTTCAGGAAGACATCCGCAGCCTGCTTCCCGGAGCGTCGGGCGCCCTGAAAGCAGAGCGCCCGGCGCTTCGGGAACACATCCGCAGCATGGGGAGCCCTGCGGGAGATCCCCGCAGGGCTCCCCACGCTGCGGATAGCAGCCTGCCGCCCGGCGGGCGGGGCGCCCTGAAGCAGAGCGCCCCGTGGGCCGGACAGACATCCGCAGCGTGGGGAAACCTGCAGCAGTTCCCTGCAGGGCTCCCCATGCTGCGGATAGCAGCCTGCCGCCCGGCGCGCCCTGAAACAGAGCGCCCCGCGCGCCAGACATCCGCAGCGTGGGGAGCCCTGCAGGAGCTCCCCGCAGGGCTCCTCATGCTGCGGATAGCAGCCTGCCGCCCAGCGGGCGGGGCGCCCTGAAGCAGAGTGCCCCTCGCGCCAGGCAGACATCACCCAGCCCCACAAGCTCGGGGGACAGCAGGGAGGTGCAGCGCCGCCATCCCGCTGTTCCTCGACCTGGTTAGGTTTCCCCGACCTGCTTTTGGGGGGGAAATAAAGGAAAAAAATTCTTCCTTTATTTCCCCCCCAAAAAACTAGGTGCGTCCTATGGGACAGAGTGTCCTATGGGACGAAAAATACGGTAATTGATTGTAAGCTTCTTAGAGCAAAAGGTCTGCCTTGACATACCCACATGGAACAAAATGATGCCCAAATATCTATTTAAAGATCAAATGAAGATGTGTGAGTGGAGGCAAATGTTCAGATGTTCAGAATTCCATTTGTCATCTCAACTACCCTCTCTGTTGAATATAAATGGAGAGAGAGAGAGAGGGAGAATTGTGTGTGTGGGTGTAATGCAGTACCACTTTTTAATATTCTGGGTCTTGTAATTGTTTATGCTTTTGTTTCTTGGGTCTCTTACTGTTGTTTTTCTTTATCCTTCCAAGATAGCTGAGACTGATCCAGAATGTGGAAAAATAATTTCTGGTTTCTTGACTTTCACCCAAAGATAAAGGATAATTTAAAATGATCTATTTGTGCTATGCTGAGAGAATCTGGTCTTGGGTTCATTTGGTTCTCAGCATAGTCCTTAGCCCTCAAATGCTTACCAGCATGTTGGTTAAGATCAGGTATTTTTGATTCTTCCTATCAGTATGACAACTAAGGTGTTTATGGAGGGAATGATTATATATTGGGTGGGATTATATATTGGGAGGGTGGGAACCCTGTGAGATGCAGTGGTAGAAACCGTGTGCACAGGAACACATCTCTCCCCACCAAAAAGCAGGTTCCCTGTTGACAGTGTGGTCCTTCATGTTTTTCTCCTTTTGAGAACAAAGATGGAGTCTAGAGTGAAACAGTCTCAGGAGTTGGATGTCACCATTTTATTTGTTGCAAAACTCTTCTGCTTCTTCTAGCAGTAATTTTAGCTTGCAATGTCTGAAGCATTTAACAGTGAGGTGCAGAAATACTGTGTCTGCTCCAGGCTACGAAGACTTATCTACTCACTCTCATACAGAACATTCTGCAAAGCTAAATCAGTCCTCTGGGCACTTCTGCAGTCCTTCCGAGGAAGGTGATATGAGCTCATGATATTTCTTTCGCACTTGCTTGCCCATTCCAGCAAAGGCCATCTCCACAAATTTTATGACAAAACATTGCTCTAGGAGTGAGCCAAGACATGAGAAATCTTACCGTCTCTTTCTTGGTCTGGCTCAAATTCAGCAGGTTCGACTGTCTCTAAGGAAACCATTTCCAACTGGCTGATTGCTGACTCTTCCCTTTAGGCAAGCATAAACACAAGATTGCTTTTGGATATAAAGGATTTTTCTTCTGTTGTGAAATAGCTTATAGTTCCCCCCCCCCCCCAAGAAATAGCTAGTCCACTGACTGTAGCCCACCATGTATTTGTTAACCACTATGGTTATATTGGGCCTAGCAACTTTCCTTACTCCTCATTGTGATGCCCCTGATTTTGTAGGGCATTTCTTTCCCATCCCCCACTTAAAAGAAATATGTACTTGCTTTATCTCTCACGGACATACATATATATTTGCAACTATGCCTTAACATTCACCTGGTTGCTCTTCTAGTGCATGTTGTGGTGTCATGTTTTGTGACAGTGTGTCTTTGTTTTACTTTTCTAGAGACATCCCTGGGGCAGTACAGTCTCAAAAGAGTGGGGATGTGTCACCTCTTTCTTTGGGAAATGGGAAATTACTTCCCTTTAATTGCTTTGTTCTAAACATGTTATGACAGATCACCCACTCATCGACTCTGCTCTTTTTGGAGCTGAGGGTTCTGTAACCTTCTTGTGCATATTTTCAGTTCAGTGCCTATGAAATTATTTTTGTCAGGAGCAGAAAGGGAAATTTGCACATGATGGGACTCCTAGTTCTTCACAAGAACTGGCATTTGGCTACATTTTGATAGAATGAGCAGTTTAGAGCTTGGAGAAGTCCCAATATGATATTTTAAAAGAAAAAATAGGGGAAGATGAAGGTTTGTTTGGGGTGGGGAAGGGTTGCCATGGCCAACCATCTGTGGCAGACCATATATCACATAAAGCTAGGTATATCAGATGCACAAAGACATCATAAAACAGTGACCACTCACCTCATGTGTACCAATATATAGATGTCTGCCCTGTTTTCACATCTGATATATACAGAAGGCCACCCTATGGGTAGATCAGAATATGTATGCTACTTCAACAATGTGAAGCAGGAACCAATGATGAAATTGCTGCTCTGTGATGAATACCAGGTTGATCCTATATATAGCTCAGGGGTAGGCAACCTAAGGCCCGGGGGCCGAATGCGGCCCAATTGCCTTCTCAATCTGGCCTGCAGATGGTCCGGAAATCAGCGTGTTTTTACATGAATAGAATGTGTTCTTTTATTTAAAATGCATCTCTGGGTTATTTGTGGGGCGTTGGAATTCGTTCTTTTTTTTTCCCCCCTTCAAAATATAGTCCAGCCCACCACATGGTCTGAGGGATGGTGGACCAGCCCACGGCTGAAAAAGGTTGCTGACCCCTGCTATTGTTTATATATTTTGCATTCCACATTGGTGAAGAAAGAACACACTTAATGCAACTTGCTGAAACCATGCACATATTTCAAAAAAAGTTTTACATATAACAATTCCTATGTAACTGACGTTTTTGGGGACGGTGACAGCCAATGTTAGTCATACTCAGAGTAGTCCCATTGAAATAAATGGATGTGTTCATTAATTTTGGTGGGTTTACTTTGAATATGATTTAGTTGAATATCAGCCTATATACCGTATTTTTTGCTCCATAAGACACACTTTTTTCCTCCTAAAAAGTAAGGGGAAATGTGTGTGCGTCTTATGGAGCGAATGGCGCTGCGCAGAGAGGGAGAACTACGCAGCGCCCCTTCAGCGATGCGCCTGTCCTGCGAAGCCGGAGGAGGAACAGAAGGGGCTCCTTCTGTTCCTCCTCCCGCTTGGCTGAAGGGGCGCTGCGCAGCTCTCGCTCTCTGCACAGCACCCCTTCAGCGAAGCACCTCTCCTGGCTTTTGCCTTAGCCGCATGCAGCCTCTTCGGGCAGGGGGAGCCTTCATCCCGCTGCCCTGAAGAGGCTTGGCGCGGCTATCCCAGAAGCCAGAACAGCCAGAGGCTATCCCAGAAGCCAGATCCCTCTTGCTGTTCTGGCTTCTGGGATTCAGAATATTTTTTTTCTTGTTTTCCTCCTCCCAAAACTAGGTGCGCCTTATAGTCTGGTGCATCTTATGGAGCGAAAAATACGGTATGTATTTTTAGCCCACAGGTATACAGATGAAAACAATTGCTTACAGTGAGATGATAATAGTAGTCTGTTGATACCTGTAGGTAAATTATTATAAGCTCTTTTAAGTTAGTGCAGAATATTTGCTGTTTACCATCACAGTGCGCTGAATAATTTCTCTCAAGTGTCAAAAATGTTAGAACATTTGAGGAAGGAATAAAAGCATATGTATGACCATCAAAACAAATTGTCTGGCAGGAAAATGCAACTTTAGTGAGTTTAGATGTATTAATTTTATTCTGGCTTTAACAGGCATGCAGCACTGCAGATGCTTTCTGATAACAAAATAAAACAGGAATGAGATCCATGCAGAATATTATATTAGAACCTTGAAAATAAGGTTCAGATTTATGTGCCAACTTTTAAAAATTATTCCCGATAGCAGGCATTGTACATTTCACAGTTACCATGTGGAGAGTTGTTAATTTGGCTTTCTCAGAAATACACCGATGCCATGATGAGGTGTCATTGTATTTGCCTGCATTCAAATGAAATTGAGTAAAATTACTTCTGTTATGCTTTTAGCTATGAAAAGAGTTCTTACTGCTCTCTTGGTTGCAACTAGAATTTTGTACTTCCAAAACAGAAATGGCTGAAACACAAGTATTAAAAATTGGCTTGTTCTGTTGGTTTTATTAAAGGGAGGAGAATTTTAAAACTGAAATAAATTGATTCTTTGACATTCAGAGGCATTTGGGTTGCAATCCTATGTACACATATTTGAGAGTGGGTCACTGGGACCTGTTTCTACTTAAGGATCGAGCAGTTAATCCAGTATTTTTGAATGCTAGGATAATACTTCCCTCTTGGCTAAGTTTTGCCGAGATCTTTAAAGCTGAATCTAAAGTTGTCTGGTTTATTCAGTGGTGGCTATCTAGTCTTTTATGTATTGTATGTGTTTTGATTATCAATGTATTTTGGATGGCTTTGTATGATTTTATAATTTTACTGTTTTAACTTATGCCAATAAAGGCTAGTAGTAGTAATAGTAATAGTAATAGTACTTCTTTCTTTCACACACAATTCCTTAAGATGGGTACTACTAGATTAAAATTATAATTATTGTGAAATAATTATAAATACCAAACTGATTAATTAACTCCACCCACAGCCAGGAAATACATCTATGACTGACAAAACAGCAGCAAGTAAGTGTCTGATTCAATATTGCTGTAGAAATTAGGCAATAGGTCAGATGTGCTCTCAAACCTTACCATACTCTCTTTAAAATATGGAATGAGAAGTAGTATTGTAGATTCTGAATGTGGAATTTGTATTTTATTTCTTCTTTTGCTTCCTCCTTGTTGTGGTATGTAAGCCACTTAGAGATTTCTGCTGAAGTGCAAAGTGGTATATAAATGAACTAAACAAATATAAATAAAAATATATAAATAAGGCAGAGGAGGGTGGTATCACTAACAAAGCTGGTGATACCTCTTGAACACCATAAGCATCATTTGCAACTTTTAAGCTTCCAAATTAGATTCCATCTTCCCAAGAATGATTATTTTCTAATATTAGAAACCTCATTTTGCCTTTCCATATGTACTTCTGGTTAAATAGCATAGAAATCAATGAATGAAGTTATTTATGTTCTTCAGCTAGATGCTCCTTATTTCTTAAAATGCCTGATAGCATACTACCCAGTTCACAAACTTCATTAAAATGTATTCGGGGATGCTCTTCTTTAATTTATCGAGGCCAAGAGGCAAGTGCTCAATAGCTTCACTGTTCTGCCCTACCGCAAACTGAAATAATTTCCCCAGTGCAGATCAGGTGAGATCTTTTCCTCATCGTGTGCATACCACCTAATCAATAAATGTTCTTCAAAAGCTAACCGCCACCCACTATGCAGCAATGTGTGCTCTCTTGATGGCACCTCTGCATCAGATAATGTGCAGGAACTGTTAACATATGAATTCAGTCTGTTCCCACCTTTGATGCTACTTCACTATTTTGCTAAAGATTCAATTTCATTAGAGCCAGTTTAAATCTGAATCATTTGTGACAGGACTGAACTGACTGAGATCAGTTCCAGAGGCCCTGCTTATATGCCTGTTAGTAGTGGTGGTTAGGAAGGCCGATACAAAAGATGGGCCCTTTGTTCTTAGTCAAATTCCTTCCCTTTCTCAGTGGAACACCTTCCCCCTATTGGTATGACTGGCTGCCTAGCTGTTCTCTTTTAGATAATCCCTGAAGATGTTTCATTTCAGTCTGCTTTTAATTAAGAGGGTAGGTTAATATATTTGTTACTGTATGTTTTTCAGTGGCTCTGAGTTAGGACTCTATATATTTTTGACTGGCTTGAAATAAAATGGTTTATACGACTGATTTAATATTCAAATGGTCAATTTTGATATTTGTTTTTCAGTGATTTATTCTGCATCACTTTGGGGAAATAGTTACCTTTTCAGAGGCTACCAAGGAGTTAAGTTTCTTAAACAAATTAAAAATGGTCTTACAAAGCTAAGAATGCACCACACTCAGGACCGCATAAGTCCATCATTGTTTAGCAGAAATCGCATCAATGCCATCTGAGGAGAGGGACTGGCTAATTGGTAATGTACTGTCTCATTTTATTCCATGGCACATAATATAAAGCAGTGAATTGTTTAATACTAAATTCTGTGAAAGACAGAATGCTGGATGTGGACTGAGAATGTTTAGATTCATATCCTTCCTGAACTTCACTGAACTTCACCTCATAACAATCACTCTCTCTCTCTCTCAGCCTAGCCTACTTCACGGGGTTGTCATAATTATAAAATGGGAAGATGTGTGAGAAACAGATGTGATAAGTAAAGTAAGCTTTTAGAAGTATAGACAGTGCTGAATCTTTTCTAAAGGTATTTTGAAGCACTGTTCCTGGAGCAGCATTGTAGATTTGTAGTATTTTCCATCATCACCTGAAGCTAGTGGTATTTAGTAGACTTCCAAGGGGCTGTATGTGGCCTTTACTTGTCACCTTCTCTGTTCCCTTTACTCCCAGCCGCCTCTTGAAACTTTTAAAAACCCAAAATGTTTTATATCGCAGTATCCAAAAAACTGCACTTGATATGCCAAAGGCATATTATATTACTGCTGACTTTTAAAATATTGAAAAGGTTTGCCAAAAGCAAAACCTATTGCCAAACCTTAAAGGGAAAAGACACATACAAAAGACATGGTTGCCTTTAGCTATCAGCAGCATGCAAAGGTGCCATCTAATCTTTCTGAGACATCATCCCACCCCCAAGGCACATTTCAGCTCCCAGCAACAAATTCTGTCAGTTCCTGTCATTAAATCAGTGTTCTGGATGACAATAGACTTCAAAATATGCTAAAACTGGAGAGGAGCAACAAAAAGACACATCTGGTATGTAGGCTGTGCCAAAATGCCCTTCTCAACTAAAATCAAGCGAGCCAGAGCTATTTTCTCTTGCCCCAAAGTACTGTACTTTACTTTCCTACCATCATATATATATTTTTGAAACAAAGTAGCCGCTGAATTGATTTTGGACAGGATTGCGTAATGCTGTGGAAATCTTCCTAAGAGCAGTGCTGTGGAGTGGAGCGTGTTGCAGTAAGAATACTTTGCCATACAACACCCTAGAAAACCAGGGTTAAATGGAGTCTGAGGTGTCTTGCTATCATGACAGTTGATCTCTTCAGGCCAAGGAGAAAACGTTTTGATAGGTGTTGTAAGAGTCTGCATTTCATGGTGCATCTGTTCTGTCATTTAATCTCTGGAGCTGTTAGTCCGACATTGTGAACCACCCCTTTTAGCAAAATCGGGAGGGTCTTACACTTCTATAAATGCACGAGTGTGGGAAGGAGGAAAGGTTATCTTGCATTTCCTCCCCTGTCTCATCATGTTCACAATCGCTCACTTCGTCATTCCTTTTCCATTGCTGCCTGCAATAAATTGGGTCTAGATCTCACAACCCCTGCTTAGGCTGGTTTTAATTTATCGGTGATATTCCAAGTGGCTCCTCCGCTCCTGGCGAGCGTCTCTTTGTTTTGATCCCGTTGCACCAGGATCCCTATTCTTCTGAGCTGCCATGTTTTGGGAATGATGGGAAGTCCCTTTGGGGAATTTCCTCCTTTTTTTAACTTAATTTTTAAAAAATGCCTTACTCTTCACACTCACTCTCTGCTCCCGACGATGCCATCTGCTATGCTCTCTCCTTCCATCTCTGTTCAGCACTGGCTCCTTCACACCCCACTCCCACGCCCCTTCCCATCTCTCTTAATTTGCCCAAAAGGCCTGCGCTTGATCTCTTTAATGTTTGTGTATGAAAGCCCACAAAAAAGAGGGGGGTGTCACAGCTTCGAGGAGGTGCTTCCCCCTCCCGCCCCCAGATTGAGTCTAGTTCTCTGTGAACCCAACACATGGAAAGTGGAAGCCCATGTGCAAATTTCCTCAGAAAAGCTAATAGAGGTGAGTTTTCATTGGAGTTTGAATGTCTGGTGAACAGCTTGCTGCCTTTCTACATCTTTGTGCACATGTTATGCATGCATATTAGCAAGTCATCTTTGTCTTGAGCAGGGAAGAGCTTCAACAAAATTGCTGTCTGTCTTTGTAGCTCCGTTACTTTGTGGCTTTCTTTCGGAAAGAATATTGGCTTCATCACATGTGCGCAGCAAATGCTTTCGCTCCAAATGGTGAATCATCTTAACTGTAAATTACCCCCAGCGCATAAAGTTCAAATCATGCAGTCAGCGCTCTCAGTAAAAAGTACCTCAGTAATAAAAACAACTCTCAAAGTCTGAAGGGTGTTTGTCAGGGTACAGCTGATTCATTTAAAATCTCTGTCATGTTGCATACCTTATTCCTCAAAGTTCCTTTCTTGAAGGATTTGTCTTCACTTTCTAAGACAACCGCGTTTGAGAGATTTAGATGTTTCCAGGGAGGTAGGGATGCAACATTGCCAGGTATAACGTGTTTTTAAACACCCATTGCCATGAGTGAGAGCTATCTCATATACAGTAAAAAAGGAGGTAGGAAATGAAACAGCCCATGAGTACCAGGAACAGCTGCAGAAGAACGTTCATCCTCAGGCACCCACAGCAGAGATCCTTTCCAGCCAACATACAGGTGCGCATTTGTGTCTTGAGACTTGTAAAGAACTTTTGAAGCTTTGACTCTTTTTGGTCATTAGTTGACTCTGTGACCAAGTACTGTGACCAAGAGACAAAGGAAACTATTTAAGAACAAGAGCGGATTCAAGGAACTAGAATGGAAGAAGCTGGTTTCAGTGGTGACACGTGTCAAGAAATCTAATACCCCAACCCTACATATTTTTTTAAAAAAATGTTTGCTATCCACAAAATGCTGGTTCAATAATGAAGACTTAATTCTGGGATTTCTTTTCACTTTCCCCAGATCCCTTGAAAATAATAAAAGTTATAAATATAAAAGGGGCCCGTGAGGAGCACTGGAATGTCTGTCTGCTTGGTGGCATATCCACAATGCTAGTATAACAACAGTTGTGATATTGTTCTGGCTACACACCTATTCTTAAGCACTTAACTTATTCAATGGATCAGCAGAGCCTTCAATTCCAATAAAATTGTAACTTATTGGATAAACTGTTTCGATAGTTGTTTTTTCTTCTTGCTCAGTCGCGCATGAACCACTTTCCTATGCAGTGTCTTCCTCTTGTTGATATAATAGCTTTGCTGAAGTATGTGAAACAGCTGATCCCTGTATGCAAAGCCACTCCTGAATGGGAAAATCAGTTGCTGGAGAATAGCAAAAAAAAATGCTTTTCATAAGATTATTGGAACTAACACACCAGTAAAGATACTCCTCCAAATGGTTGCTGGTTTTTTGGACATTTTTAGGGTTTGTACATTTTCTCAAAACTTTACAATTTCTGTGAAGTGTCTTGCTTACCAAGTATAATAAAATCAGATACTGGTCAGATGGAGTTTTGCCAAAATCAAAGAAGGTATTTAGTGGGAGACCTAGTGAGGTAAATTTATCTTTTGGGGCAGGGATACACTAACCGAGTGTATCCTGTCTTGTGAGTCCCCCTCATGCATCCTGGTCTTTCTGGAGATGTCAGTCCTTATGCACCATGGTCCTAAGCATTTTAAGATTTTAAAGGTGTTAACTAGAATCTTGAACTAAGCTTGGAAATATACATGAAGCTAATGGTGCTGATATAAAAAGAGTATTATGATTTACAAAGCCCTTGTTCTTTCTTCATCTTCTCTTTGGATTGTATATCACTTGGGACAGTGATCTGTGATTTCTTTATGCCTCTTCTGTTCAGGTACCATGTACATTGACATCACTTATTGTCAGGATGCTGTGAGAGGCTCCCAGCTGGTTGCCCAGGAAGGTATAAAGACAAGGAAAAGTTTCTTACCATCCTATTTTATTTCAAACTTTGCAGAGAGGGGCTATAGAACTCAGCCTCTTGGATAATGGCGTTGTCCTGAGTGAATCTCCACCCCCCCCCATCTCTCCTACTTCCTCATTCGTCACTCTCATCGTCTTTTCTACTCATGCTGCCACATGCCCTCTGTCTTTGAGCTCTTTTCTCTCCTACTTTTAAGGCTCTCCAGGTTCTGGGAGATGGAGGGTCTGGAAAGCTTTCTAATGACAACGTGTCAACTGGGTGTTGTTCTGGTTGTCCCATGATGTCCCAGCTTTCCCCCTCATCTGAGCTGTGATCTCCTTCAGACCCATGTTGCGCGATCACCATTTTTAATATATATATATATATATATAGCATGTGTGTTACATTCCCTCATAGCAGCTTTCTGAGATCTGGGTGGGATAATGGGTGGGACAGGATGCAGAGGGTGGAACAATGAGTGTGACTCTTGCCTTTGTACAGTAGTATCAGAGACTGGACAGAGGAGGAATGGTGGAGACCGCCTCCCTAGCCTGAATCTTCCAGAGAAGAGGAAGACAGTATAGATTTACAACAGTGGTTTGCGGGAGGTCACAGCTCAGAGGCGGATGAGGGGAAAAGCTTGGAAACTGGGGGAAAGCCAGAACAGCTGGCTGACAAGTTGTCACTAGAAAGCATTCCAGACCTCCCACTCCCAGAACCCAGCAAGCATTGAAAGTAGGAGAGCAAAGGGCTCGGAGACAGATGACCCTAAGCGGCCACCGTAAGGTGGGTGCTGCTGCTGACAAATGAAGAAGTAGGAGCAAAGGGAGTTGGAGATTTACTCAGAGCAACACCATTACTCCAAGAGGCTGCATTTCTAAGCCTCTCTCTGTGAATATTGAATAAACAACATTGGTAAGAACTTTCCTTGTCTTAGCCATTACCGGCAACCTACCGTGGGGGGTTGGATCCTCTGACGCCTGACAGGTAGTCTACATTCCACGCATGAAAAAGTCAGAGATTTGTACACATATGTATCTCTCCATCTTTTATCCAACAAGCAAAAGTAATTATTGCAGTCCACAGACCCATTCTAGCCAGACCAAAGCATTTGAGGAGGATGTGGAATAGGGCTGGTGCAGGGTGTGGCCTGAGGAAAAGGATGTTGCCACAGGAGTGGCCCAGAGAGAGTTCTGAGGGTCAGATAAAAGAGACCTGGGGGGCCCATTTGGCCTCCAGACCTGACATTCCTTGCCCCAGTATATAATATTGCTGCTTTGTTGCATGTATGTGAATTCTGGTGCTTCATGTGTTGCAGGATATAAAAACAGCAGGGAAAAAGCTACAGTCGAGAGACCACTTACTTCTGCACCCTGACATTGTTAATCTTGAGGTAAGCCTAAGGCCAAACTCCCAGCTTTCCATAGTCTTTAATGCAAACTTTTAAGCCAAAGATTGCCAACATAGTGACCTCCAGATGTCATTGTGCTCCAGCTGCTTTCATTCTTGACCATTGTTCATAATGGCTGGGGCTGAAGGGTGAGCCCATCAACATCTGGAGTGCAACCACATTGGCTACTGCTACCTTAAGCTCTTCATGATGTTGTTAAATGACAACATGGTTTTAAAATGCAATCACTGCTGTGCCCCTGGTGCTCTGCAGCCTCTTCAAATATATTTAAGATTCTTTGTTGGAATAGAAATGCAGCCTCTAATACTCCATTAGTTGGATGTTAAATTCTATTTCTGTTATGTCACAGTTTTCGTTTCCAATACATTGTATACTGCTGTTTTCAGAATCCAGAACATACTGGGATTCATGAGGTTCAAAGCTGTATTTCCATTATCACTTGATTCATATTTTGGCATTTTCTCAGTAGAGTTTCAACATTGTCCCCTCAGCCGCACTGTGCTGTATTTCAAAAGTTCTCCAAACTTAAAGGAGTACATCCAAGACACAGTATGACCGAGGGAACAATCACAGTATGACTGAGGGAACAATCCTCTGCCTTCTTCCTAACATCCAGGTTTCTCAGAGGTGGTCAAATAACCTCAGAAACTGAGCAGTATAGAGACAAGCACCAGACTTCCTCCTGAGAGTTGGCTGTGCACTTTGCAGGCTCTCTGACACCCAGAGACAAGGCTCTACTCCTCTTATAGTCTTAGTGACTATAAATTCGGATGGCTAAAGCCAGAGCAACTTTGCAAGCCCTAGACATTTTCAATTTTGTTCTGAACCATGTTGCCATTACTTTGTTTGGTGTTGTGGCTTTATAACACATAAAACATCATCAAACTATTTGAACCCGATTACTTCAAAATCCTTGTATTTATATATATGCCAAACCTTTCTAGCAACTACATAGTTAAAATGTTTTAGATAAGGACTTTATTGTTAAGAATTCTGGGAATAACCTTGTGATTCTGAAAAATATAACTCCTGCGTATAAATGAAGGAAACAATTATAACGTTCAAGGATTACTATTCTAATACATTATTCACCACAAGAGGGCACATCCAATCATTGCAAATTTACTCCAGGCATTGAAATCCTTCCAGCCTCCATTATATTGTATAATTGAGGGATTTGAGAATTAGCACCAAAGTAGTTTGGCCTTTTCTAAATTACTTCACACGTAAAACAGGCTTTAATGACACATTTTATGTTTGGATTGTTTTGTGATGGGCTTGTAAACAAAGTAGATTATGTTGTGAAGCCAAGTTAAATTGCGTATTGTGTTATGTCTTTTCTAGACTCTTTACTGGGCAAAAGTAGAAGAATCCATCCCTAAGTGGGAGCCATTTTTTTTAGGAAGAACGCAAGCCCCTATCGGGGTTAGAAAAATCAAGCCAACAAAGCAAAACACAAGTCCCCCCAAGAGATAAACGAAAATCAGGTCTGTGGGAAGGATTTGCTCATTCTTCCAAATGGTGGGTTATTAAATGGTTCTTTAAATTTTTGTTGGATAAGCTACATGAATTCTGAATCGACAATGAAGAGTTCTCCCTCATCAGCCTGTTTATCTACAGGAGAGTGACCTTTGTATCAAACATGGAAGACATCAGACATCAAGATGAAAACTCAGCCGTTCAACTGTTTAGTCAAGATGAGCAAATACGGAATCTTATCCTTCACTTTTATGAAGGAGAGGCATCTTTTCCCAATAAAAGTGGAAGCACATGCCAATCCGACTGTCCCATGAGAAGATTTGTTTCATGAGTAAGGCATGCATTTCCCATAATTTCGGCAAGCTGGGTTTAGCTGGTGGCTGGGGACTTAAACAGAACTCTGAGTGACAGAGGCTGAAGAAGAAACCCAAGGAATTTTAACATTCCCACATAATTTAACCATGGCCACCTCCCCAGTCATGTTTGGTCTATAGGCATATCTTATGTGGCTAAATATTGCTCCGCTCTCATACTGTATTTCAGTTTGGATCCAGCTGATGTAACAGGATTTAACCACGGGATTTTAGAATTTTCCAGCTCTGAACTCGACTTTGTGTTTGGGATAGATTCTCCATCAAAAGTATACAGCAATAAAAGGTCATATTAAACTATATTTTATGTTGACATATTTTGTCGACTTAAAATTGTTGAACAAACACATCTATAATTTGTCACACCTTGATCTAAAGTAACCCCTCATTTTGTATTATTTGGCAGCTCTGAGCAGTGGAGTATAATTAACAGGTTAAGATCTATATGTGCCTTTTGCACTTTACTGTTAAGGACCTTGGTTTCTTATAAATCACAAATGGTTCAAGGTGAGAGGCATGGAGATCTTCAGAGCTAAAATGCAAGGAGGAAAATTAGTTTCATTTTGAACTAGAGGTTTAATAGACAGTTATGCCATCCATCTATGAGATCCATGCACAGACAAAGATATACCAGAAATGGTTGAGAATGTCTTTTAATATTTTGTTGGAAGCCGCCCAATTATTATTATTATTGCAGCAAAGCTATTTCTTCTTCCTAAGTGTGTGTGTGTATAAAACTACATTTCAGGCAGAATATATATATTGTGCCTGACATGTAGTTACTACCACCAGTAAACTAGCAACAATCAGATGCAAGAGTAGTGTGTCACTACTATTAATTAAGCACTGTAAATACTTTTGCTATGGTGATGACAGCAGTAGTGCTTGGCTATGGAGGTGCTAAAAGGCTATCATGGGATTTTTCATTTTTTGGATTTTTTTTCTAATAAGTTAGTTTTTCATCTGCGTATATAATATATCATTACCTGCAGCAAGACTTCAGGACTGAGTAGGCTACTGTAGGATTTCACCAGTGTAAAAAAACCAAAAAACAGTCATGTACATATGATAAGATGAATTCACAAGATAAGCTTCTGATAGCCCATAGTTGATAAAGCCATCCCTTCTTTTATCCTCACGACATCCATTTCAGGTAGTTAAATCTAATGAGATTGACAATCCAAGGGCCACCCAGTAAACAGTTTGCCTGAGATTTGGAACCTGCATTTCCCTGGTCTTTGTGCAATACACCACACACTGGCTGAGTACTTGGCTTCTGACTGAGTCGACCTCACCTTGGGTGGAATTCAACATAGTGCTAAGGAGATCTTTCCATCAGTGCAAGCATTTCTGCTTGCTCCATGGAACATACCCCCTTTCCTCCCCCCATGTTGTGTTCTGGGGGTTCTCTCAATCCTCTGGAACAGATTTTGGGCAGCCACTGGAGAGGAGAGGAAGGGAAAGCCCTGTTGCACTAGTGGGAGTCTTTATGCTGGCTTCCTCTGGAACTTGTTAGTTGAATCTAGCCCAGATGGAGCCTTCCAACATTCATTGAAAATGATTATTATTTTTAGAATTGTACACTCTTGCATTTGCCTGATAAATGCAATTGAACTTCTGCTATTCCATAGGTATCCAATAACAAACGCGCGGACCAATTTTGGACAAGGGGCAGAACTGAGGTAAACATATATAGCAGAAGTAACGAGTGCTTTCCACTGTCCCTTTCAGGAGTGCCAACTTGAATAAAATATTGTGGGGGCCCAGGTAAGCCCCACCCCACATGACACAGTGCACACACAAACACCATTTGAATGGGAATCCCCATCAACTTTGTGGGGGCCGAAGCCTCCACGGCCCCTAGGAATTGGCTCCTATGGTCCCTTTAGTGAAGTATGTTTGTCCTTTGTTTCCTAGTGATATAGCTGGCTTGCCCCATGATGCTTCAGTTGAGAGTTTCCTCTCATCAAGTGGACGATTTCCTTTAGTTCTTGGGCTGTGAAGAGCAAGACGCACCACCAGCAGCAAGATGATTGTGGGATAGTGGCAGCTAGACTTACAAAATTCCATGGAGGGACGATGAGAGCAAGGAGGCAATTAGCAGGATGTGTGGCCAGCAGAGGGAGCAGACACAGTGCCGCCACATGTTTTACTAAAAGATTTGAAAGCTGGGGAGGTTGGGGGAAAAGATGTATAAACATAACTTCAGGGAGTAACCTGGATAGCTAAATTTAAATTACTTTAAAATGTACCAACCAATAATCACTTCTAAATTGCCATTCCATAAATGTTTCCATTTTAAAATAAGGTGGCTAGAAGTTTGCTGTCAACTTTTTACCCCCTTTGCTACTGAAGTGTCCATTAAACTAATCAGGTTTTCTTTAAAAAAAAAAAATTAACAGAAACTGCCGTCTTAGAACTATCCTGTTGAGTGGGTGTTGGTGTTTGTAACAATAACGTTGTTTTCATAATATGTGATGGCAGATTAGCACGCTTCTCTGCAGTGTTGTTAACAGTTGTAATTAAGGAATAAACAGTAAAGGGTGTCAGTCCGATGACAATTTCATCTATAGTGTCACAATACAAAATGTCACAAAATATTACTGTTATATAACTACAAAAATATCAAATTAGGCTTTCATCTTAGAAGCAGAGAGGTTGTTTTTTAAAAAAAGAAAGAAAAAAAAGAAACAACAACACACAGAAAACAAAACCTGGCATAGAGACCATCGCAATTTTATACCTACTCAGTGTTCTGTCATGAAGACAAGTTGGTAATGTTTTCTTCTGTAAAATTTGGTTCTTTGCCATGCAGTTGAATTAAGAGAAAATATAAAGAGCTGATCCACAGCTTGGGTTTTACGAACACCACTGCATGTAGGAGGATAGAGACGATGCAACAATTACAGCTTGTTATGAAAGATTTCTCAAAAATACATAAACTAGACTTCCATGTGTGTCTTCAGACAATTTCCGCAAGCCTTCCCTAAAATATGTTTTAAAAATTAATTCACTTTAATTTAGGAGAAAATGAAAAGAACTGAGAGTATAGTTGGAACTAATTCCATGGTTCTCAAAAGGGTGAGATGGGTTTCTCTTGGAAGGGACAGTTGGTCACTAGGGGAAGCGTGTGAAGGTTGGAAAAGTGTGGAAGGGAATAGAAGCAAAGAAGGAAAAAGGCAAAAAGTAAGAAATATTCCTACTTTTGAAGGCACACTTAAAAAATAATAATCTGAAATTTATAGACTGCCCTTTGGCCCCAACAAATGCTGCTAATAACTTCTTCATATTGCACCTTCTACATATAGTCAGGTATTTACTGCTGTATAAATTGGTGTTGGAGACGCAAGCTTGCATATGGTGAATTCATGAATGGATGTTTATTTCAGGTTTTAAAATAATCATCTCTTTATCCTTGTTTTCCTTAATTTTCAGCAACTAGTACACACAGCATGGATGCATTCAGACATTACAATAAGCCAAGACTTATGGTGACAAGAATGAGCCAAACCTCCTCTCTCTTCCACTGTTTGTGAGAGGAGGCAATGGCAGCTTTCATCTCTATTTTTTTTATTCCTTGTGGCTTGTGTTCTTCAAACAAATTGTAGTATTCTAACTATGATTTGTTCAAGACAAGCCAACTTCAAACCATGAGTTACGAAGCTGTCTTTTTTCAGACAAATCATAGTTAAGGTTAACCATAGTTTAGGGTGCAAGAGCGTGCCAAATTGCAGTTAATCTACATGTAGAATTTAGTTGATCCTACAGCTCGCTGGATATCAAAGCAACTTTCCATAAAACAGAATGTGTACAGCATTTCTTGCATTTTTTAAAAATAGTTTTCTAACAAGATTGTTGTGGGCTACATTCAACATTGCACAACTGGGCTTCTTGCTTCTTTCCTCCCACTACATACAGCCCCCACCTCAATCTGTTGTGGAAGGTTCCCTAAACCCTCTAGAGAAAACTTCTGGGTGTTTCAGGAGGATAGGAAGACTGTTTGGCTGGCGTTGGTTTCCACCCATGTTTTGTAAAGAGCAGAGTTCTTTTGTCAAAAATGCAGCACTGGGAAGAGACTGGTTGCCTTCTTTTTCATGTCTTCTAAGGCAATCCGCTTGACAAAATTCACCCCGACTGATATGCTACCCATCAGTGCAGATATACAGAAATCCCATGGACACAATCCAACACTGCATTCAATATACCTGAAAGACTAAGCAGCTTTTAAATGCTAATAAGTAAATAGTGCCTGCTATGCACATACCTCTTTCTGAAGGACAAATATTGCCCTGGCAATGTTGAATAAATCTTAGGAGTGCAAAGGGGGATGTGCACTGAAACACCCTTGCTTGAGAAAACAGAAATATCACTGCTTATTCTTGATATCATGTTTCCTTGTCTGCACATAAAGGTAAAGGGACCCCTGACCATTAGGTCCAGTTGTGGCCGACTCGGGGGTTGCGGTGCTCATCTTGCTTTATTGGCCGAGGGAGCCGCCGTACAGCTTCCGGGTCATGTGGTCAGCATGACTAAACCGCTTCTGGGACACCAGAGCAGCGTACGGAAACGCCGTTTTACCTTCCCGCCGGAGTGGTACCTATTTATCTACTTGCACTTTGACGTGCTTTCGAACTGCTAGGTTGGCAGGAGCAGGGACCGAGCAACAGGAGCTCACCCTGTCGCGGGGATTCGAACCGCCAACCTTCTGATCGGCAAGTCCTAGGCTCTGTGGTTTAACCCACAGCACCACCTGTGTCTCTTTGTCTGCACATAGGGTACTGCAAAACACACTTTCTGGCTTTAAATTGGCCCTGGAGTCAAGGGCAGGGATGGAGGGGAAAGGTCATGGAAAATCAGGCTACCTCCCAGAATGTGGGGATACCTAATAACAAGGATGTGGGGCACGAAAATGTCCCATGTTTAATTGCTGGCATCTCTGGGTAGGGCTGGGAGAGATCTGTTCTGAAATCCTAGAGAACTGCTGCCAATCTATGTAGACAGTACTAAGCTAGGTGGACTAATACGAGTTAGTATAAGGCAGATTCCTATGTACAGGAAAAAATCATGACACCATTTACTAGGCCAAAGTGTGTTTTTGTGCTCCTTTATTTGCTTTTTATTCAGGCAATAAATTTCAGGTGATTTGCAAGAACGTGGTTATTATTATTTAGACAAATGCAATAAATAATAATAAATAATATGTTTTTGCAAATCACCTAAATAAAAAGCAATTCAGCAATATCACTGAGAACCATTTCACAGTCCATGATTCTGCATAAAATCCAGTTTATATGTCAGTCGTATCCTGCTCTTCCTCCCTCTGGTGTTTAAATAGAATAATAATCTCAGTGCTAGTGGGTATCAAACATATGTTTCAATGGTATCCCCAAAAAAGACTTCTTTAGAGAATATTACTGTAGAATAGTAATGTGTAACTAGCCTTGTTTTGAACACAGACTATAAGCAGGTATGATAATATACAATCCCCTGTTCTGAATTTAAGCATAAAAAACAGCAGGCTAAAGATTGATCCCCAATGGGCCAGGATTTTGTCCGTCACCTATCTATCTCACTAACTGGTTCTTGGATTCCCTCTCCCTTGTAGCCTCCCATATAAATGAAAGGCTGTCATTCACTTCTATGGAGAAGAGTTCATTGTTGCCCTTGGAGAGAATGCTGTGATCAGGCCCAAACCTGCATCTCTCTGACACTGAATGATTCAGCCTCCATCATATGGACCACTGAATCACAGAGTTACATTCTATGTCAATGGGTTGCTGAAATATTGATACTCTATAACAAGTACTGTTTCAGAGGGATGGGGCGGGCAGGTGTGAAGGACTCCCTGGTCCTGAATGGGGTAACTGTGCCCCTGAAGGACCAGGTGCGCAGCCTGGGAGTCATTTTGGAGTCACAGCTGTCCATGGAGGCGCAGATCAATTCTGTGTCAAGGGCAGCTGTCTACCAGCTCCATCTGGTACGCAGGCTGAGACCCTACCTGCCCATGGACTGTCTTGCAAGAGTAGTGCATGCTCTGGTTATCTTCTGCTTGGACTACTGCAATGCACTCTACCTGGGGCTACCTTTGAAGGTGACCCGGAAACTACAAATAAACCAGAATGCGGCAGCTAGACTGATGACTGGCTGTAGCCGCCAAGACCACATAACACCGGTCTTGAAAGACCTACATTGGCTCTCAGTATGTTTCCGAGCACAATTCAAAGTGTTCGTGCTGACCTTTAAACCCTAAATGGCCTCGGTCCAGTATACCTGAAGGAGCGTCTCTACCCCATTGTTCAGCCTGGACATTGAGGTTCAGCGCCAAGGGCCTTCTGGCACTTCCCTTACTGCGAGAAGTGAGGTTACAGGGAACCAGGTAGAGGGCTTTCTTGGTAGTGGTGCCTGCCCTGTGGAACACCCTCCCATCAGATGTTAAGGAAATAGAACTATCCGACTTTTAGAAGACATCTGAAGGCAACCCTGTTTAGGGAAGTGTTTAATGTTTGATGTTTTATCGTGTTTTTCATATTCTTTTGGGAGCCACCCAGAGTGGCTGGGGAAACCCAGCCAGATGGGCAGGGTATAAATAATAATAAAGTAGTAGTAGTGGGACGCGGGTGGCGCTGTGGGTAAAACCTCAGCGCCTAGGACTTGCCGATCGCATGGTCGGCGGTTCGAATCCCCGCGGCGGGGTGCGCTCCCGCTGCTCGGTCCCAGCGCCTGCCAACCTAGCAGTTCAAAAGCACCCCTGGGTGCAAGTAGATAAATAGGGACCGCTTACTAGCGGGAAGGTAAACGGCGTTTCCGTGTGCGGCTCTGGCTCGCCAGAGCAGCTTTGTCACGCTGGCCACGTGACCCGGAAGTGTCTGCAGACAGCGCTGGCTCCCGGCCTATAGAGTGAGATGAGCGCACAACCCTAGAGTCTGTCAAGACTGGCCCGTACAGGCAGGGGTACCTTTACCTTTACCTTTAGTAGTACTAGTAGTAGTAGTTTGAGGAAAATGTGTCCCTCCAGCACCCATCATCCCTTACCCCTGAAGCTATTAGGACTTGGAATCCCATCCCTGCTCTATAAAGACCCCACCCCTCATTACAATGGGCATATATCTAGAGTTCATGTTCAAACAACTGCATGCCATAACTGCATTAGCACACTTAGAAAAAATTAAGATGCTGTCTTCCCTGAGAAGGCTGTGCTGATCCTCATTGCCCCTTCCATTGATGATCTTCGATGTCTCTTCCATAAACTATGAGTAAATATGCATAGGATTGCACAGTTTACGGCATTTTATTGGAGGGAAGGTAAAAAGAAGCTAAATCCTTGATAAAATGGCTATAAGAAAAGTGCATGTATCGCAGGCTGTCTTTAAAGGCCCAATAGCTGCTTCACTTCTAAACATTGCATAGCCATGAAGGCTCATTTTCCATTTCATATGAATTCATCATAACTGATTGATAATGTACAGTTAGTATGTATCTGTCCAAGATAACAAGTCAATTTTTTTAGTTCCCAAGTTCCCTACTACTATGTCACCAATAACACCTTCCCTCCAAAAACGGACAGGTTTCTTTTAAACTGTGTCTTACCAGCCTGCCCAGTTAAATTATTTCTCTTGCGGTTTTGCAGACATAAACCTGAAACTGTATGCCAGATAATAAGAGAGAGAGAGACCCAAGAGGTATTGTATATTCTTAATCACTTAATAGCAATGACAACTCAAAGGAAACGAGAGATCAGCTAGCCTTTGTGCTTCCTTGGGAGGAGGAGAAAAATACCCATAGCAAAAAAAAACTGTGTGAGACCTAATCTCTCGAAACTGGTTTGGTGCTTGAATGAAGTGAAGTCTGTCACTGTTCCTCTGTGTCGTCTATGAACTGTATTTAGAATGTGCTTGAAGAGCCAGCGCTGACCCACACTGTTCTGATTTCCAGACGCTTTCTCTTCCCCCGTCCTCACCCCCAAGTATTTGATTGCCAAGTCACTCATTGGGTACAATTGTGCTTTTTTGCCTGCAGTCAGCCTCCTCTTTCTCCTTGTGCTGGATGCCTTCAGCGATGGCACAATCCAGGCTAGTGACATCCCCAGTTTGTTAACAAAATGAATCAGAAGGAAGAGGCTGGTTAGACATGAAAAGCTATTTCTGCAGAACGGCTTGATGACTGCCAAAAAGCAGGCAGGGAAGGAAGTGGAAAGAGTCATCTTGGCAGTTCACGAGATTTTATTTTTTTTAATAATATGACACCAAAGGGTCTCTGGTGCCCTCCTTCCTGTATCAGTTGGCTTTAAGAAGCCACATGGTGCCCTCACTTCCAATTATACTAGCAAAATTATTTCCAATATCATGGGTGGAATTGGGCGGGGGGGGGGGGAGGACTTGCATATTGCAAGGACCCCTGCAGGGTTCAATATGTGTCTCTGCTGCACAAAGGGATGCATTGCACCCTCTCTGTGAATCCCGGGACCCAGTGTCCCATTGGGAGTGGTAGGGCAGAAGGCATGGAACCCAACAGTAGGTGACAGCACAGCCAGTGACAGGCGGAGCCAGCAAATTCCAGCTTCGTCCCCATCCTCCTCCCTGCTGGATACTACAAGGGCAACACTGAAAGGATGAAGGTGGCAACCAGTACCACTCTCTAGGCCAGTGTGAGGGTGAGGTTGGTGGGACAATGCCCTGTTTGCCCTAATTGGCTGGCCTCCACTGGAGAGGAGGCAGGCTTTCTCGTCACCGCTACTGCGCCTGCAAATCCAGTGCCTAAGAAAAATTAGCAGCCAGTCACTTGTATGGACAGCAGCCAAAGGGTCACAGTTAAGGATGGCTTGCTCCCTGCCCAAGATGTGCTTGGGCTGTTTTTGGTGCTCCGCACTTAGTTTTTCTTCTGAAGAATATCCTCCTACAAGCCTTAAGGCTCTCTTGCCCCTGCTGAAAGAGGGTGGCCTTTTACTTCAGGAAATGTGCAGAAGGAAATGTGATGTCGCGGGGGGGGGGGGATAGAACTAGAAGTGCAACCCCACTCCATAGTCATCATAGTAATGAGCACATGAACAATATGTGAATAGGGCTAAAATGTGGTCGTGTGGCATCCTCATGATCTGTGTTCTACCCACTTAGCCACACCTTTCAGGATACCCCCTTCCCCTTTACCACCTTTCCTCCCCCACCCAATAGACAGCATTCAGTGCCCACTGACCTTGCTCTGTCCTCACTGGAGGGTGGACCACTAGGTCAAATGGGGCACTGCCCCAGCAACCTCAATCTGTCCCCAGCCAGTTCCCTCCTGCCTACCTGCTTGCTTCAACCAGTCCATATGGCAGCACTTCTAGTCTTCTTCATCCTCCTCCTCCTTAGTCTCAGTGTTGCCCTTTGAAGAACTCAGCAGAGAGGAAGATGGCGACAAAACTAGAATTCTTTGGCTCTGCCTGTTGCTGGCACTGGTTCCATATAAGGTTGGTCTCCCTGCCTTCTGCCCCACCAATAACCAATGGGTACCAGATACCACCAGCAATATCTCTATGTGTGAGAGCCCTCCAGCCATCAACCCAGAGAGCTCTTGTGTTCCTTGATGTGGTCATGCAGGATACGATCCTCCCTCTCATCTCAGTTGGAAGAAGAAGGTAGAACCCCAGGTCACCCTGTATTTGATTTCTCCTATCCAGCATTACTGACTAAAGGAGCATCAACCTTTGGAGGTGGGGATATGGAGAGGAGCCATAGCTCTGTAGGAGAGGCTGTGCTTTGAATCCATAAAGTTCCCAGTTAAATCCCTGACATCCTCCTCCAAGGATCTTTGGTACCATGATGGTAAAGTTGTCAGTCTGAGACCTTGGAGTAGTCCAGGGATGGGAAACCTGTGACACACAAACTTGATGTTGTTGTCCTTTAACTCCCATCCACCCCAGTGAAGGATAATGGGAGTCCAACAACCTTTGAGAAACCACAGGGTCCCATCCCTGCAATGGACAATACTGGGCCAGATAGACCAACTGGTCTGGCTCAGTATAACATAATTTCCCATGTGGATATATGTAGCTTGTGTGTTCTCATTCTGAGTGGCGGCATTTGTTTTGTTTCATTTCAGTTATGCTATGGCTGCCTACTGTGAAATACTGTCCACATTTTTATTTTTATTCCATGCATACCTATTCACACACCCTAGGATAAAAGGGTGGTTTTGTGTTCATGTTATATTTTTAAACTCTTTGGGAAAAGATGCACTGAGTACCCGCATATGTGCTCACAAGTGCAGGTGCCACTTGCCTCTGTGTACATATCCCCAAGTCTGCATTTTTTTAAAAAAGTATTGTTGTAGTAGATTTTCTTATCATCAGAACTGGCAAGCGGGAGAATTTAGATTGACACCAGCGTTGCTGCGATCTCCACCCCCACCCCAATCTACTAATCCACGGAAATATAGGTGCGCCAAACAGGAATCCATACTGCAGTGATGAGCAGTACGATAGTACTTTCGGGAATATGTATCAGCAAGTCCAGCACTATCAGATTAAGGAGAATGCAGGAGACCAACGAGGGGAAAAAATGGAACAAAGAGAATGAAGGTGAAATAAACTCGCAAAACCATTCCATTTCCAAGTATAAAATACCAATGTCAGAACATTCTCTAGGGGAAACTGGACAGGTACAGAGTCTTCTGCTGTATGAAGCACTCCTGGACTCTTAATAGTACACATTCTGCTATGGTCACAACAGGAGGTGGAACAATGGGTGCTGTGATGTCATGCAGTTGTTGTAGAGAAAAACTGAAATGAGATGAAGCAACCAATCTTGCTTTTTTATTAGTCAGGGATTAATCCATAATGATCTGAGAGGTAAGAAGAAATCTGTCCCTATATCATGTGACGGGAGATTTTCTGCCTTCGCAAGGCTCCTTGCTTCAACCCTTCATCGTCTCTATAGGTTGCCTTCCCCTTCCTTCCTTCTTTTTAGACCCTTCTCTACATTTGTTCTGGACACATACTGAATTGATTTGTGCTTGTAGCTGTGCTTTGGGAACATACAGAGACCTCCATCAGGGTCAGGTAGCATTCACAAGGAGCTGCTATTGGGAACATGTGTGCACCTGCTCACTCATCCAGCAATGCAGATCCTAGGTTAGCAAAGGAGTGACTAGGGAGCTCACCCATGTTTCAGATGTGTACCAACAGCTACTCATAGCTATGCCTTTGCGGATGAAGATCTGAAAAGTTCAGGAGAAATCCCCATTGGCCCTTGGTAATTTTCACCATGAGATGATTTTACCTCGTCAGTTTCATGTGGCAGGTGCGTGTGTGTCTGTATGTCTATATACACACACTCCTCCCCCACATGCATACCTGGTGACAGATGGTGTTTACCACTGCAGTGGGAAAGCTTGAGAACAAACAGGCTCCCTGATGTGGTAAATACCAGCTTTTCGGTACGTGGGGGTGCGTTGATGAGAAAGTCATTGTGGTCCATGGGAAATTACGGCACTTGAAAGAGTCACCATTCGGATGGCTAGCTCTGGCCTTGCCTGCTCCAGGGGGCAATAAAGAAAGAGCTGGAAGATCCATAGAAGGACCTTGTTTGGGCACCCACACCAGTCATAACCATCACCCAGGTGCCTGGGGGAGGAGGAGACCCTGGTCATTCTTCAGGGGCTACCAGGAATTCCTTAGGGTGCGGAACTTGTGGCCTTCCAGATGTTGGCATTCATCAACCCCAGCCAGCATGGTCATGAGAGCTGCAGCCCCCAACATCTGGAGGCTGACAGATTCTCCTCACCCCGCTGAATCACTATAGATAGCTATAGGTCTTCATAAAAACTGGGGGAGTTTTTGTTGTTGTCAAGAGTATCCAACAGCAAAGCCAGAGTCAATGCACGCACAGTCCACAAACAGAGCAAATGGCACTTCAGACTCCAGACCATGGATAGGCAAACTAAGGCCCGGGGGCCGGATCTGGCCCAATCGCCTTCTCAATCCGGCCTGCAGATGGTCCGGGAATCAGTGTATTTTTACATTAGAATGCATCCTTTTCTTTAAAATGCATCTCTGGGTCATTTGTGGAGCCTGCCTGGTGTTTTTACACGAGTAGAATGTGTGCTTTTATTTAAAATGCATCTCTGGGTTATTTGTGGGGCATAGGAATTTGTTCATTCCCCCCCCCCCAAAAAAAATATAGTCCAGCCCCCCACAGGGTCTGAGGAACAGTGGACTGGCCCCCTGCTAAAAATGTTTGCTGACCCCTGCTCCAGACCTACTAGGTGAAGAAGCTCCTCTCCCTGTCCCTGAAATAAACAGTGCCTACCTGTCCATATTTTTTTACCTGTTAATCCAACCCTACCGGACCCAAGATGCCCACCGCCTTCCTGGGGCTTAAGAGGAATCTAGCAGCGGTAAATGATGGGGAAACCTTGCCCCTCCTGAAGACCTCACCCTAATCTCCAACACTTAGGGACGGTTTTAAAAAAAAGTGTATGAATTTTATTATCTCTCCCCAAAATGCAGTGGGTCCGCAAATCCCCATTCATACCCTAATTGGAAAGCTTTGGAGTGCATTGCTCAGGACAGGGGAGTGGAGCTTAAGGATGGGCCGTTCAGCAATTGGGGTGGGGGGTGAGGGGGCAGGGGCAGGACATGCCAATGCATTTCCCATCCTGATTTGGGGGGAGCAGTTGAGGGCTGCACTCCATCCCCACAGCGGGGGCTTTTCTTTTCTTTCTCCCCACCAGCTTTGAGCAGGCCTGTTTCAGATTGGCCTTTTTATGTTTGATCTAAAGAATAGTTGTTGGCCAATTCCATCTTTTCATCACTGTTCTGCCAGGCCTAGATCCAAGCGGCTTGTCAGATGCTCATTAACTCCCCCTTTGGCTCTTTGCAGTGTGTCTCCTAAGCTCATTGTGCCAAGAACTCGCGCTTCTTTCTCCTCCTTTCTCTGCTCCATCAGGGAGACAAATTACTTTCCAAAAAGGGGGATCGCCAGGGATGGTTTAATGAGAATTTCTGCGGGGCTGGGACTGGTGGAAAAAGCGATGTAGTTAACATTCGGTGGACTTAATTGGACTTTTCTCTTCTACCTCCTTCAAAAAAAAACTCCGAAGCTATCCTGTTAATCTCTCATTTGTAATCAATTGTGTTGACTCAACAAAAGTCTAGGTCGTCCTTTCTTCCTGTCCCAGACAATCCTTTGTTGCCTCTAAATGCCTCATTCTTGAGTGCTCCTGGTCTTGTAGATGGGCTCGATTGTTGACAGTTCATTATTGCGCTTTTGTCCATTTAATCTCCCTCGCTGTGTTTTGCATGTGCATGCCTTAATGAGCTCCGTTGGCAATTAACATGTTTCTCGCAGCAAACTGGTTGCTCAGACGTTTGGAGGAGTGGAGTGCAGGAAAAGGGCAACGCAGCTGCCTTGCAAGGCTCCCCGCTTTCCCAGCCCCGGCACACAACTCTCTTTCCCTCCCTCCCTCCCTCCCTCCCTCCCTCCCTCTCTCTCTCTCCTCTCCAGGCAGAAAACTTGCCTCCCTTGTCGATCCACCTGGGACAACCTCCCTCCGCCACCAAGGAAAGAAAGGGGGGAGGCCGTTGATTGGGCTGCGAGGGGAGGCCTCCAACGCTCAGCCAGGCAAATGGAGTTTACACCCAAAGGGTGTTTGTGTGTTATTTGTTGTTTTTTTACTAATAAAAAAAAATTCTGCACGCCTGCAAAATCCTGGCAAGTTTTTAAGTGTCATTCTTTACATAGAGGAACCTCTAACCCCCCCTTAGGCACTAGGCCTGTTCAAGCTGTTGTGTTCATGCCTGTGGCTTTGGGAAAGGGTTTTCTTTTTTTAAAAAAAAATACATTATTTGAAGCTTGCTGGCAAGATTGCTGAAGTGTGAGCAGTCATGGACAGAAGAAACATCTTGTGGTGGAAAAGATAATTGGAGGCGTGTGTGTGTGTGTGTGTGTGTGTGTGTGTGACAGAATTACCCTCCCCCTCAATTTTAGCATTTTAATGCTATGAGTAGCATAGGCTAGAATAATGAATCGCCCACCTTGTTTTAGAGAGATGCTTGAGAGGGGGGATTGGGATCATAAACTGCACGTCATACATGCCCCAAAAGGAAAGGTCCCCCCCCTTCACTGTGATACATATATACCACAATATATATCAATATATGATATATTTTATTGTGCTTATTCATTATTCTTCTCCGCTAGTGGTTTGGTGCTCATTTCCGCAGAAGCCAATACATAACTTTCCACATTTATTTACTTGTATTTATATTGATTTCAAACACATTTGTAGCCTGCTATTTGGACCTTTAAAAAGGAGGGTGTCAGAATGGCTTACAATAAAATGCACTGTTAGGTATTTGGTTTTGCAGTAACAAAATGTTCCAGTGTGGAGTGCTCCTGTTCAGGATTTCTGCCAGCCATGCCCTTCCCTACGATATTCCATTCCATTCCCAGTTCCCTTGTTTTTCCATTCCCCTACCCAATAGACAGTATTTTTCACCCATGGGAGATGCTTGATCTAGAATGATTGGGGTTTTTTTAGGTTGAGGGTTTATGATCCCAGTCTACCTGTGGTTCTTCAAACCTTGTGATCCCCCCAAGCTCACTAGCATATCCCTCTTGGACTTGCTTCTAAAGTCAGGGTTTGGACTAGGGGCTTTGTGTATGCAACAGGTGCTCTTTTTCTAAGCAGTACCAGCGGGGATATTAATGCCTATAAATGACACATTTGTTTATTTCCTTATACCCCACCTTTTCTCCAAGCCCAAAGTGGCATGCATGGTCCTCCACCTGTCAATTTTATTCTCATGGCATCCCTGTGAGGTAGGGTTAAGCTGAGAGAAAGTGAATTGCCCAATGAGTTTCATAGCTTACTGCGAATTTGAACCTTTGTGTCCCAGGCCCTTGTTTGATACTCTAATCTTTGCACCAAACTATGCCAACCCTTACTGGAGTGATTAGGTACAGGCACAGATTCTCAGCATATCATAGTCCCCAACTGGTGTAGTGTTTTACGTAGACTTGTGTCTGATCCTTTCCTTTCCATGAAGCTAACGAAGTGGTTTTGGCTCAGTCAATCTTTAGATAGCATAAATGGGATGACCTAATAACAGAGAGATGCTTTTGAATTATGGTGCTGGAGGAGACTCTTGAGAGTCCCATGGACTGCAAGAAGATCAAACACATCCATTCTTAAGGAAATCAGCCCTGAGTGGTCACTGGAAGGACAGATCGTGAAGCTGAGGCTCCAATACTTTGGCCACCTCATGAGAAGAGAAGACTCCCTGGAAAAGACCCTGATGTTAGGAAAGATGGAGGGCACAAGGAGAAGGGGACGACAGAGGATGAGATGGTTGGACAGTGTTCTCGAAGCCACAAACATGAGTCTGACCAAACTGCGGGAGGCAGTGGAAGACAGGAGTGCCTGGTGTGCTCTGGTCCATGGGGTCACGAAGAGTCGGACATGACTAAACGACTGAACAACAACAATAACAGAGAGATGGGACGCGGGTGGCGCTGTGGTCTAAGCCACAGAGCCTAGGGCTTGCCGATCAGAAGGTCAGCGGTTTGAATACCCACGACGGGGTGAGCTCCCGTTGCTCGGTCCCAGCTTCTGCCCATCTAGCAGTTCGAAAGCACGTCAAAGTGCAAGTAGATAAATAGGTAACGCTCTGGCGGGAAGGTAAACGGTGTTTCCATGTGCTGCTCTGGTTCATCAGTAGCAGCTTAGTCATGCTGGCCACATGACCCAGAAGCTGTCTGCGGACAAATGCCGGCTCCCTCGGCCTATAGAGCAAGATGAGTGCGCCACCCCAGAGTCGTCCGTGACTGGACCTAACCGTCAGGGGTACCTTTACCTTTACTTTAATAACAGTTGTGCTGGAGCAGGCCATAGGCCTAGCATCCTGTTCTCACAGTGGCCAACCAGCTGCCTATAACCTGCATGGCTGCTGCCTTTAATTCCTTGGAGGAAGGATGAGTGTGTAAATGTGAGAAATATGCAAATAAAATAACGTAAGACAGCTCTAAAGGAAGAGCACCAGAAGCATGAATCAATATTGTGAGTGTTGCACTAAGGGTGGGAGAGTGTCATTAAAACTAGTAGTAACCTACTAACATATCTGCTTCTGTTCAGCAACTTGCTTCTAAAGCAGAAATGGGCAACCCTTAGACTCTGGTTTGCATATGATCCTCAGGCTAATTTCAAAAGCCATCTGCAAACAGTTTGATGCGTTTACTCGAATGTAACGTGCCCCTTTTGGGGGCCAAATCACATTGCAGAAATGAAGGGGTGCATTAGACTTGATAGTGCCAGATTTATTTATTTATTTATTTATTTATTTATTTATTTATTTGGTTTCAAGGTATTGAAAATTGAGGTGCGCATTAGATTCAATGGTGCATTAAATTTGCGTAAATACAGTATTTTTTAGGGCCAGCCCTATTTTTGTGATTGTAAATTGTTTCAACTTGTTTTTAAATGTTGTGTTTTGCTGTAACCTGCCCTGGGACCTTAGTGTGAAGGGCGGGTAATAAATCAAATTGTTCATCATCATCTCTTGCCAGAGTGATTGGTCCCTCCCCTTTCGGCCCACTGGGTTGGGAAGGGGGGGGGGAAGAGAAGAGGTGTGACCCCAACCACTTTGTTCCTATCAGGCTGCAGCAAGGTCTCTTGGGAACAAATGGCATTAACCATGGCTGCTTCCTCATCACTGAAAGTACAAACATTGGCTTTACCCCAGGTCTGTCTCCATCCCTTAGGCTAGTGGTTCACAATTGGTGGTCCGTGGACCCCAGGGGTCCATGTAACTCACCTAGGGTGTCTGTGGAACCATTCACATAACAAAAAACTACCATAGACATATCAAGATTTTTCAGAAGTAGGGGATCCATGGCTTGGCTTTTGAAAAATGGGGTCCACAGTACTTAGCTAATTAGGAAGCACTGTCATAGGCAGTTCCTAGACAGGCTGAATCAGGAGAAACTAGGCAGTGCTTCTATTAGCAAAGCAAGAAACTGATTTTAGATGGTGTGCCATCCTATTTTAGCACCTGAGATGGAAAATCCTAGAATTGTAGAGTTGGAAGGGAACCTGATGGTCAACACCCTGCAATGCAGGTATCTCAGCTACAGCAGCCATGACAGATGGTCATCCAGCCTCTCTTTAAAAAGCTCCTAGGAATGAGAGTCCACCATCTCCGGAGGGAGTCCATTCCACAAGTACCTCTGCCTTTTCATCACATCCTAAATATGCTCCCTCACTCTGCCTAATAGTAGAGTCGCCCCTGTCTAGGAGTAGCTGCTGCCTGAGACTTTGAAGAGCTCCTGCCTATCTGGGCAGAGGGCCTGCCACAAACCTGTGGGGCACAGGGGCGTGTTTGAAAAACTGAGAAGCTCTCATGAGCATCACTAAATACCTACATCACAGAAGAAAATTTGCAAAAAAAAAAAAAGCAGGTAGCATCCCTCGCACACCTTGCCGAACAACAACAAAACCCACATTTTTTTTGTTAAAGTGGGAATGGGTAGAGGGCCTTGGCAGGCACAATGGGGGATTTCTGAGGTTGCCCCATCACCATACTAGTGCAGGGACATTTCAGTGGCTAGCAAGGCCTATGCAAATATTTATGTTATTGTACCAGTCTCGAAAGTCCTCTCCTGTGTCCAGGGGTGCCATCTCTGCAAGGAGTGTGTGACATCACATGCACGGCGTGCAATATTGTGTCATTTGGGGGGGGGGGCTCCTCCTCCTCTCTGCAGCCAGCAAGGTACCCTTTTCCATGGGGAAGGACTCAGAGGCATAAAGCCCCCTATCTCCTGAAAAGGGTGCCTCGCTGGCTGGCTGCTTCTCTCTCTGAGGCAGCGGCACCACAGAGGCTGGCTGCCTCTTTCTGGCTTTGCTCGTTGACTTTGTGGGTGCCTGGCCCCCACAATTATATTATGGTGGGAGCCCAAGCGCCCACAGCCCCCTGGAGCTGTTTCCTATGCTTGTGTCATGGAACAGTCAAGCACTAATACTGGAACACACATAGTTAAATCGCCAGACTTTCTCCAGCTGCTGCTCAGCAGGGATGAGGCAGGCACTGCTGCCTGATCTCTCCTATTGTGATTGAAGTGTCTGCATTTAGTTTGAGTTTCTGCAATTACAGCCCCATGTGAAATATCACCTTCCCAGGTGTAACAGAGACGAGGACTCGTGTTAAAAAATACAAAACTGAGTGATCCCTTTTCAGACCTGCGCGGAGACAGAAAATGCTGGAGTAGCACCTCTTGAAACCCTGAACGGCTTCTCCCTGGGCTTGCAAACTGCCGGCCAAGTTTCCAGGTGCAAAATCCTGGCCACGTGCTACTGACTTCAACAAGAGCTAAGATCATTGCCATGTTTAAAAAAACAACAACCAAAAACCTCACAAACATGTAGAGGAACTTCAAGGAAACCCCTTCTTTATCCCTTAAATAGTCTGGGGTGAAAGTGATAATTTGTTTTGCAAAGTCAGTGTTGCAAATGCATAGGTGCTTTGAGAAAACCCTGTATCACCCTTATTTTTCCTCTGCACTGAAACACCTGAAACTTTAACACCTATATTTCCATCACAGCAGTTCTTCTGATGGTTGTGGTCATTCTGATCCTGCCACGTTCAGGGAACCATCCTAAACACTAGAAGCTTCCATAAAGCAGGCCAGTGTAAATTAAGCCAGCCTAATGTTGCACCAGATCCAAACTCAGCAGCCTGAGCTGGCCTAAGCCCTGCAGAGGGAAAACAAGCCTTTAAAACAAGTTGTTTTAGTTACACCACCCTTTTTGCCATCTTAACTTACGCTGGGTTGTGAGGTCAAATAACAGAGCTGAAACGGTTTGGTATCCAGTCTAAGTCTACCCTCTCTGGTTCCATCCCTGGGATACTCCTTTTCAGGATTTAAAGGTAAAGGGTAAAGGGACCCCTGACCATTAGGTCCAGTCGCAGACGACTCTGGGGTTGCGGCGCTCATCTCGCTTTATTGGCCAAGAGAGCCGGCGTACAGCTTCCGGGTCATGTGGCCAGCATGACTAAGCCGCTTCTGGTGATCCAGAGCAGCACACGGAAACACCGTTTACCTTCCCACTGGAGCGGTACCTATATATCTACTTGCACTTCGTGCTTTTGAACTGCTAGGTTGACAGGAGCTGGGACCAAGCAACGGGAGCTCACCCCGTTGCAGGGATTCGAACCGCCAACCTTCTGATCAGCAAGCCCTAGGCTCTGTGGTTTACTCCGCCTTAAAACCTGCCAGGCTTGACTCAACTGACTCCTTCAACGCTCAGCCTGGAAGGGGCAGATGCTCTGGTGAATCTCCAGCTGAGCTGGGGATGAGGGAGTTAAGGCAATGTAGTTTGGCTGGGCTGGGAATCTCCCAGCTCAGCCAGAGATCCACTGGATCCTAACCCCGTCATCCAGGTAGGTATCACTATCGGATTGCTCCCTAAGTCTTTTCTGAATTCTGTAGAGCATTTGCAGTCCTCTCAGTTTAAAATGTCACTGAGCATTTCACTTGTTTATATACAGCAGGGATTACGTGGTGCAATATTAATATATTTTAAATTACTTTCTCGCTGCATCCAGATCAGGCCTCCTCTTTCCCTTCACTTCAGTTACCATAGTGTGGTAGAGGCTTTTTTGAAAGTCCTTCGAAGATAGCTGTGTAAATCTAGGGTTCAGTGCTGTTGGAGTGAAATAAATGTTACTTAGCAGCAACAGCAAATATTTCCTAGAAAGCTATGCAATCATACATTCTGATGAGGGCCAGTGAAGTATGCCACTAAAGTCAAATGTAGACTTCCCATCATGTAACGAACTGAGCATTGAGGAGAGGCATTATTTTGATGGGACAAATAAGAGAGTAACAGAAGATTAGCAGACTGAAAGCTGCCTGACAGTATAATTTAGCCAGTAAGCGCATTACACTATGGCAGTGGTTTTCAACCTGTGTGCCATGGCACCTGGAGTGCCTTGAATGATGACCAGGGCTGCTGCGAAGCAACCCTGACTATAAGCTCCACAGATGAATGGAAAGATGCACCTCTCTTTGGGGTGGGGGGGGGGCAGATCAGAGACCAGGGATTGCAGCAGTAGCTGCCTGGAGGACTCCCAAGGAGAGGGGAAAGGAGAGGAGGCTGAGGGTGTTGAAAAAGGGGTGACATAACTGGGCTCCTGAGCCCATCAGGGGTGCCACAGAAAGAATGTAGTTGGTTAAGGGAACCGTGGACTCAAAAAGGTTGAAAACCTCTGCATTACAACATGACACCGTGCACAACACCATCTGAATGGCAATGCCCATCAACTTTGGAGGGGACCTCAAATATTTTATTGGGGGGCAAATGAACCTTGGCCCCTAGGAGTTGGCTCCTATGGTATGTGTACACACAAACAGAGCTTTGACAGAAGATGCAATGAAAAATGCATCATGGATTGTCCCTGGTACATGGATTGTGTCTGGTACACCACTGACATGGAATGAGGGAGGATACGAAGCCTGTTGGTGCTCAATAAATCTGCAGTGTTAAGCAAACTTACTATGGCATAAAGCTTGCTTTTGAGTAAACATGCCTAGAATCACACAGCACATCTGTCGCAGAAGTGATATAATACAAAGTATTGCATACAGTCCCTATATCCTTAAGCATATTGTTCCAAAGACTTAATGCACAAATCTGCTTTTGTCAGGAAATTCTTCTTTCTCCCTACTCCATATTAGTATCCATTTAAAACCCGTGTGGCGAACCTCTTGGTGGGCTACAACTCCTATCAGTCTTGGTCACTGGCCAGGCTGGGAGGGGGGCGGTTGATGGGAGCTGGAGCAAAACAGCCTCTGGAGGACCCCAGCTCCCCCACCCCACATTTAAAGCTACCGGGGTGGCTGCAGATACTTTTAATGAAAAATGTTCCAGTAAGTTGATGTCACTGACAAACTTCTGTTGCATTGTATAAGATCCCCAACCTCTTTTCTGCAAACTGCTTCTCAAAAGCCATAGAACTTTGCCACTATGTAGAGATCCAAGCATAGATACAGATGCATTCTGAATCAGCCGACTCTCAGTTGTCCTCTAGGAAAGTGTTAAGTGAAAAGCAGGGCACAATGTAAAGCAACTGCTACTCACTTTCTCTACAGGATCAGTTGCCCACTCTCTGTTGCCATGTGACAGCCGGCCAGAGAACACCTGCAACAACAGAATGAGCCCCAGAGCAGGCCTAATAAGCCTTGGAGGTACCCATAGCCCAGTGGCAGAGTCACATGCCTTGCATCTAGAAAGTCCTTGCATCTGCCATTAAAAACTCTTTTAAGAAGAACTAGGGAAGACCTCTCCCAGGGAATACTGGACTGGGCAGACTGTCAGTACAAGGCAACTTGGATGCCACCTCTTAACACGAAAATTCCACTTGGCTGATAAAGGGGGCAGAGGGGGGGATCCCTAAAGCTGGTGCTTTGGAAAGTTCTGCTGGCCGGCCATTTTAATCTTTCAATCAGAAAATGATATAAGCTTACCAAATCCAAGTACACAGAACACACTGACTGTCAGCCATATAGTTTCACACCAGCATTAGGTCACATTAATGGCAGCATGTTCTGCTGCGGCAGAACTTTCCCCAAACCCAGCAGGAAAAACAAATGATTGGAAAAACTTGGCAGGAACAATTCCTCTCCCCCCCCCCCATCCGTCCTCCCCCTTGCTAGGGTGTTATTTTGGGCTGCATGAAGAGCTTGGGCTTGGTTGCCTGCAAAAGGCAAATTAAGGTGAAAGCTTGGTTCATGGAGAACAAGCTGATACTGGGACTGCGGGGAAGGAGGATCGGAAAGCTGACGGAAAGAAAACATGAACGACCATTTTGTCTTATTGTAGTGCTTCCTGTGTTCAAAATGTAGGCCCAAGGTCTAGGTGTGTGTGGGGAAAACCCTGTTTCCTGATCGACGCTGTGGTACTATACCCATTTACTTGGGAGTAAAGCCCTGTTGAACTCAAGGGGACTTGCTCCTGAGCAGGCAGGTATAGGATTGCCGTGTAAATATCGACATTGCTATTTTACTTTGATCTGTGTGGGCATCGTTTCCTGACAGCGCCTTCCTGTCGGTGTGCGCTCAGAAGTCAGCCGCCTCCGGTGCAATTTCTAGGTAAGCGTGCACAGGAGTTTGGGAGGCTTAAAGAAATTTCACGACCCCTCGTGGGGTTTTATTTTCAACAGCGAGGGTTCGCCCTTCAACGCTCATCTTCGATATCTGGGAAATTAAAGGGACGCTGGTATAGATTATCTGAAATAAGCTTGTCATCTTCCTGCCCTGAATGTAGGAAACAACTTAAGGGGAGTCACGCGAGCCCTGCGTTAGGAATAACTGAGGTGGACTCGTCGGCTGGGAGCTCTGCGCGGAACTTGCTCGCTTTTCAGCATTTAACCACTCAATTAACCAGAGGAAAGGTGAACTCCCGACGAAGCTGTCCCCAGACGATGGCGAGGTCCTGCTTAATTCTCCCTTTCATTGGCAAGCGTGGATTGAGCAGCACGCACACGGGCGGGCTCGCAGGATTTCCTTGGCTCCGCCGTAATAATATTGTGGGCAGAATTGATATTGCCACATTAGAAGGCTGGGGAGGGGAAGCTGAGCTGGAGTGTTCCTTAATCCAGGCCCTTGATTATCCATATTCCGATTTATTTTTTAAAAGGGGTTCTGGGGCCTGCTGTGGATGATTACACGATTAATGTAATGCGGTTTGAAGGGTCTGTGTGCTTTCCCTCTTAATTTGGGTCATTACTCAGAAAGCAAGCGTGAGATCGTTTCACCAGCATTGGCGAGGGGGGGGGATTTTTTTTTTTTTACAAAACAATAATAGTAATAACAACAACAGTATAAAAAGACACAAGGATAGTCATTCAGGAAATAACTTTAAAACATCTCAAGTGATGGAACACACACACGCACGCACACCCCACTAGAAAAGTGGCAGGTTACAGCTGAAAGAGGTGCAGCCTAAACTTCCAATGTCGACACTTTTTAAAAGAATCATCGGCATCTAATTTTGTCTTTCTCCTCCTCCCTCTAGGGATGGAAAGGAGCCATCGAGATCGGAAGCTGATCTCTCTCTCCCCCCCCCCCCCCCGCCATCTCTTAGTTGTGGAGAGGGGGAGAGAAACCAAAAACAGAACACATACACACAAAAACCCTCGAAGGAACTGGCGGTGTGGGGGTGTTGTTAGTGGCAGACGCCTGGTTGCGCGCGAGGGGGGAGAGGGAGGGCCCCCGAGTTTGCGCTTGTTTGTTACCGTCGGTCGTCTGCCTCGATCTAGTGTTTTGTTTGTCTGTTCCCAGAATCCCTTCCTTCCTTTTTCCTCTGAAACGAATAAAATAAAATTAAAAAGAACCGGGCGGTTTTTCTCTCCGCTTCCCCGCGCCCCCAGCATAACCTGCACAGGCTGCGCTTCGCAGTGGAACGGGAAGGCGCAAACAGGCGCTGCGAACTCCGGAGTCACTCCAGACGCGCACCTTGCACAAACGCTCCTGGACTAACAAATAAACGAAAAGATGTCCTTATCTGGAATAGCTTGCTCGGTGCAATGTGGATTCCCCCACCTTTATTGTGTCTGAGAGTCCCTTACTTTTGGGGAGGGATGGAAAACCAGCAACAACAAAAAACAACACACCAAAAACCGACGGAAGGCTCGTTTTAGCAAAGAAATCCCTATCTCCTTTACCTCCTCTCTTAGCCCGAATGTGGATTTCTCGTTGTTGTCTTTTGCTTATTGAAACGGCGATCCTAAGCCCCGCTCCGTGTAGGATGTAGATCCCGTTTCAATAAGCAGACCTGGAGGAACTCCAGACTAGACGCCCAATCCTTTTTTAAAACAAATAAACACATTTTTTAAAAACGGTCCTGGGGACTAGAGTCATTCCACATGTTTGCCACACGCATGTCCAATAAGGAACCAAACAGACATTCCAAACCCCATTCGCTTGTTCTGTTCCCCTCCTCTCCAGAGTAGGCGCGGAAGTCTGGCTTGCACGTGGGAATCGAATTCACGCCACTTTCCCGGAGTAGCATCAACTCCAGAGCCCAGCAAAAGTTGATGACCCCCCAAGCCGAAACTTCCCAGCTCCGCATTGAAATGGAAGGGGGAAATCGCCCCATTTCAAAGGGGGTTGTCAAAGTGGTGGATTGAAACCCTTTTAAGCAGTGGCCCGATTCTTCCCCAACTTCACACACAAATAATAATAACGATAACGATAAATGATAATGATAGACCGGTATTGAGTTTATTTTTGTTTTTTGTTTTTAAAAAATGTGTTTGGGGGAGCTGGAAATAAGACTCCTATTAAGCGACTTTTTATTGCCTCACAGATGATAGATTCCTTAGTTATTTTGGTGTACATTAAAATTTAAAATTTTCAGTCATATATATTTATATATTTATATATATATATACATATATAGAATGATTGGCCAGGCCTATTTTATTTTATTTTTTATTTTTTATATATATTTTTACAGTCCTGCCAGGCCTCCGAAGAAATGTTGCCTTCAGTCCAATCAAAGATCCGCCACTATTCCCATAATTCAATCCGCAACGGAATTTTAAATAAGTTTCTTCCTTTTGGCGTGTCTCTCTCTCTCTCTATATATATAGACACGCCAAAAGTGATTGTCTCTCTTCAGCTTGTGTTTGTGTGTGTGTGAGAGAGAGGGGGGGCAGATCCGAGGGGCTTCTCCCCCTTCCCAGGCCTTTTTTCCCTTTTGTAAAGGGCCGGAGATCTTTGGAAGTCTCTGAACGCGTCGCTTTGCCCATCGTGCAAAGACGTCTCTTGCTTCGCTGAACAGGCTCGCCTCGCTTCTGCCTTATTGTTGCTTTGTGTGAGTGTGTGTGTGTTTTAGCTTTGCACGGTCCTAGGAAGTTCTTTTCCGCAAGGCGCGGCTGTGGCTGCAGCGGCAGCGGCGGCGGCGGCGGCGGCGGTGTCGTGCAGTTTCCTCACGTGCTTCTTCAAGTCAAAGTTCCTGCAGAAGCCCTTGCCGCAGGTGACGCAGGTGAAAGGCTTCTTGTCGTTGTGCGTGTGCATGTGGAAGGTCAGGTTGTAGATCTGGTGGAAAGCTTTGTTGCAGATGGTGCACTTGTACTGCTTCTCGCCGCTGTGGGTCAGTTTGTGGTTTTTATAATTCCCTGTTCGAGAGAGAAGGAGGAGAAGAAAAGTAGGGGATTGGGGAGGGGAGTGCGTTAGTTTCAAGGGGGATCGTTCTCTGCAATCAACACGCACGCAGGCACACACACACCAAACACACACATATCTCTCTCTGCAGATACATCCCCCCCCTCACTGGAGCAACAAGAGTTTCTGCGGCGGGGCTTCATTAGAGAGCGTCCTGCAAGGGGCAGTCAAGAAGTTGTCAAACTCAGTCTCCGTCAAGGCAGAGCAGCATGCAACGGACGAATTAAAAAATTAGAGGCAGGGTCAGCGTCCTGACCCGGAGCAAATGAGAGAACCTGGATTAGGAAACCCCCACCACCACAAAAGAAAAGAAAAGAGGGTAAGGGGGTAGAAGGCCTGTTCTAATTTAAAGTTGGAATTTTCTAGCCTGAATCCAGGCAAGGGAGAATCGGCCCAGGCTCTTCCGAAACTTTATTTCCCCGTTTTGAGAAAATACCGTCCCGTCCCCCCCACTTCAAGGGCAAAGGCACACCTGCCCAGCCCAAGTTAAGCGCTTTAAAGCGCCGTGGAGACCGTGAAGAGAGCTCTTCGGTTAGAAATCAACGGGAGTTTTCGTTCAAAGTGCTTTCGTTTCGGCTGGATCGCGCCCTAAGTGGGCTGAATTCATTTTAATCGCCGTTAATAACAAGTGACGGGTTTGAGCTAGTCTTTCGTGGCAGCCCCAGGGCAAAGCCCCCTAAGGACGTTTAAGGGAGGGAGGGAAGGGGTCATCTCCTAGCAGCAGCCTCTAAATACGATAAATACGGCGGTTACTTTTTCTTTTCTTTTCTTTTGGAACGCGAGAGAACCGCAAGATTCCACTTGGAACCTTCACAACTTTCTGTTTGGAACCTTCGCAACGTTCTGTCTGGAGCCTCGTGCTCCGCGGGGAGCAGAAATTGACCAGACGCCTTGAAACCGGCGGGTAATTCTTATATTTCGTCTATCCACCACCACACGTGTTGTTTCCAAATTGTGCTTCCAAAGAAATAAATATTTTCCTCCTTAATTCGAAATAACATTATACTTCGAATAATAACGAAACCAGGTTCCTCCTCCGGAAAAAGTAGCCTTCTACCCCTGCTTTTTTATTATTTATTTTTTAGCAATCATTAATAATTTTCATACACACACAACTTCTCCCCCACTCCGCCCCCCGCCCGCCACCAGCAGAAAAGCCGGAAACAAAAGCCACGGTTTTTTTTATCCCAGATACCTTTTTGATGAAATCCTTTGCCACAAAATTCACACACAAAAGGTTTGTAGCCAGCGTGGATCCTAATGTGAGTGTTTAGCGTGGAACTTCTGTTGAACGCTTTCCCGCACTGGTTGCACTTGTGGGGTTTTTCCTGTTGGGCCGGGGAGAGGACATTTTAAAAGAGAGAAAGAATCGCGGGTGATTGTTTTTGTTTTTTTTAAAAAAAGAAATAAAATTTTATTTTGGTGCCGAGCGCATAAACACACAGATCTGACCCTCAGGTCGTTCCCCCTGCCCCCGTACCTGCGTGTGGATGATTTTGTGTCTGCAGAGTGTGCTGGCTTGTCGGAAGCCCTTCCCGCAGACTTTGCACACGAAGGGCCGGGCTCCCGTGTGCACCGGCATGTGGCGGGTGAGGTTATAATGGGCGTTGAACACCTACGAGGGAACACAAAGCACAGGCAACTTTTGTCAGCCTCAGGAGAGCTTACCGGCGGGCCTCCTCCTCGCCTTGTCGCCCTTCATCCGGAGTGGCCAAAACACGGATCCAAAGGGGACGAGGAGAGAGTTTCGTTCTGAATATATCTCTCTACAAACACACACACAGTTTAAACGACCCTTGGTTAAACTATAGTTCTGCGGCTGCCTGGGTGAACCCATTGGATCCGGACTACCTACCGCTCAGCCTCGGCGCCACCGCGCAAACACACGTACCCAAAATCTGTAAAATGGGAACAAAACTCGCGAGCGATTCATTCTGTGCTATTTTTAAAGCGCGTCAGGTGCACCAGTGATAGGCGATGTACGGGGCACCGTAGCGACACTATGGCTCTCTCTTCCGCAGGTGGTTTTTACACATCGTACATCCGCTATGAACCAGGAGACCCGTTTCCGTTCTCAGCTCTGCCACAGATTTACCGGATCCCCCCCGCCCCGTGGCTTTGGTAAACTTAATCACAGTAGCCTAGTTCTGTAACGGTGATTATGAAGTGTCTGGGAGGCATGGAACAATTGGGAAGGAGCTAACCCCTCCCTTTTTCAAGATTATTAAAATGCGCTGAACTTTTTACAAGAAAAAATATTATTATTATTAGAGTGAGCTGAGAGAAGCGTTCTAGGAACAAGGGCTCCCTCCTGGCGCGCGCAAAGAGCCGGAGCGGGTTTTTATGGCGGGCGCAGCCCTGTCCTGGCTGCCCCCACGGGTTCTAGAGCTAAGAGCGCGCCCCCTAGCGCGAGCACCCTGCTCCTGCATACCTTGCCGCACACCTCGCAGGTAAAGTTCTTGGGCTTCCCGTCGGCCGCGCCGCCCCCTCCAGCGCCTGCGACGCCGCCACCGACGCCGACGCCCGGTTTGCCGTGGTGATGTCCTTTGGCACCGTTCCTTTCCCCGGCCAGGCCCGTGTTCTCCTTCATCACTTGGTCCAGCTGCCCGGGGAGGCGCTCCTTGTGCGGGTATTGCGCGTTGGGGAACTTCTCCGACGGGGCCAAGGAAGCCAGCTTGGCGTTATCCAACAGGAAGAGTTTCTGGTGAGCCGAGAGGGCGGCTGCGGCGGCGGCAGCGGCTGCAGCGGCCGCTGCGGCGGGGCTTTGGGAATGGAGCAAGCTGGAAGTGAAGAGCTGCCCGTGGAGGATCTCCGACGGGTGGTACGGCGAGGAATCCAGGTAGTTGAAGTAGTAGAGGCTAGATCCGTTGGCCGGCATGGCCAGCGCCTGGTTGATCACCTGCGGCTTGATCACGCGCGTCGTGGCCTGGCCCAGGGTGCTGCTGTTGTGATGGTGGTGGTGGTGGTGGTGATGGAGGTCCCCCTTGCAGCACAAGCCGCAGCCGCCTTTGCAGAAGCCGCCGGCCGTCGAAGCTGCGCCGCCCGCCAGAGCCGAGCCGCAGTTCCTCAAGCTACTTTTCCACAGCTCGGAGTAGTTGAGCAGCGCCTTGGGCGAGGGCGCCTCGTACCCGGGCAGAGGCTGCATGGGCGCGATCACGCACGGGATGGGCGAGCAGAGGCTCAGCAGCTTCTTGCCCGGAGACTCGCTGCGCCGCGCCTCGAAGGCGGCGGCGGCGGGTTTGTGGTGCTGCTGCTGTTGCGGCTGGTGCGGTTCCGAGCTCTTGGCCATGATTCTCTCTATGGAGAAGGCGAGCGTCTTGGCCGGGTTGGCCGCGCCGTTGCGGACGCAGGCGGGAGGCATGACCGTCTCCAGCGGAGCCGAGGAGGCCATCTCGGGTGGGGGAGGGAAGGAGACCCGAACTGGAGATGAGCAGCCGGATCTCGCCCATAAAATAGATCTATAGATATAGATATATATAAATAAAATGATAACAACAATTAAATTTTTGTTGTTGTTTTTTAAAAAATAGGAGTAAAGGGGGGAAGAAGGCGCGCGTCAAATCACAGTTTCTGCCGAGTTCCTCCTCCAGCTCAGCATTCCAGAAAAGCCAGGAGACAAATCAATTTAATAAGCACCTCTCTCCCCCTCTCTCTCATCTCCCCCCCACCCCATCCTAGCATCTCCTCCCCCATTTACATTCAAATGAACACAAGAACAACTGCGCGCGGGGAGACCAGATTGCTGCTCATTAAGCGAGGAGGCAAGGAAGAAAGAGAGCGAGAAAGTAACAGGCAAACTCCCCGTCCCTTGCGGAGTGGGCCTGCATTTGAGAAGAGCGGCGAGGGAGGGGAGTAGGGAGGCGGGGAGGGGGGCAGAGAAAACCCCGAGCGCAGCCCCAGCCCCTGCGGATCTTTCTTTCGGGTCCCACTAGGGTGGGGAGGGGGTGAGAGAGAGGGAGGGGGAGGAAGGAAGGAGATGGGCAGCCTGGCCTGGGATGAGTTACCTTTTTCCCCCCTTTGCCCGACGCCGCCGAGGAGACGCATCCAAGCACCGCGGTGCGGCCGCGCTGTCAGATTTGGATAGCCAGCATCTTCGCGAGCGTCAGATCGCTGTCTCTTACATTTAAAGCTGACATCACATGAAGTCACTTGGAGCAGAATGACATGGGATTTGGGCCACCAAGGGGGGGGGGAGGAGAGAGCGAGAGGGAGAGAGAATTTCTTTTCCCAGCCAAACGTTCAGCAAAGGTCTGGACTGAAAGAGGGGTGGGTTGAGGAAGGAGGAGGATGAGAAATATATCCCCCTCTCTCCTCCAATTTAAGGCACACCCTTGGTTTTCCTTGCGCAAGAGAGAGAGAGAGAGAGAGAGAGAGAGAACCCTTCCAAGCGGGAAGGAGGGATAGAAGATTTGGGGAGGGGGAGTAACTTGCCAAAGGAGAGAGAGAGAGAGAGGAGTCGTTTTGCATGTGGCAAATTAAGAAAGGGAAGTGAGATTCGCAAGTTGGGTGCAACGCAAGCGTGCAGTTAGAAAAGCCACCCCGAGAAAGCAGAGTTGTATTTAATTTAACAAAAGTGTGCGTGCGGGGTGGGGATCTGGGCAGGGAGAGAAAGAGAGAAGAGGAATTTTTAAAATGATGATTCAGCTCCCTCTCTCTCTCGCTCTCAACCCGCCGCCACCCCCCATCCCCCGGCTCCAATTTAGGCAACCCGTCCACAATCAGATCCCTTGCAAAAGCAAGCCGGGAAGATCAAGTGACAATTTATGAAAGATCAGCCCACACCCCCACCCCCAGCCGCAAGAGCGCGCATCCGATGAATAGCGGGTCTATTAATGAGGTCCTGGCGGCGTTAATGCGAATTAAAACTTAGTTGAATGCTGCTGGCGCTCTGATTCCCTAGACCGGCCGCCGGGCTCCTGCCAAAAGCCGAATATCGCCATTCAGATAAACAAACAAGCAAACAAACCAATTCACAAACAAACAGAAATCGTTCACTTGTGAGATGTGATTTATTTACATATATATATGTAAATATATATATGGACAAAATCCCCTTTCTGCGAAGGTGGTTGTTTGTGTAGAAACGAAGCGGAGCGAATTCTGTTTTTCTCCACCTCCCTTGACTGGTTGTTGTTGTTAATTGGTTTATTTCCCGCCCTTCACCCTGAGATTTTAAACAAATCGCGATGGCAATTTAAGTTTCTGAGATGGAGTTTACAAAGATCAAAGGACGAAGAGAATTTGGGGCAGTGGCGGTTTTGGAGAGTCTCAAGCAACTCCGGAATCCGACCTCCAGGTGTCCGGAGCTTGCCTAATACGGAGTGTGCGTGTGTGTGTTCAGGGGGGGGGGCGTGTGTGTTTGGTAAGAGAAGGAGAGAGAGATTTTGTCCATTTCCCACCTGGTTCCTGAGGGCAGCTCCGGCTGCTGCTCGGGCCGAGCTCCCGAGCGATGGAGAGCCTGCCTCGAGGCTCCTTGAATAGGGAGAGACACTATAGCGCTGCGTGGCACCTGATTTTGTGTTTCTAAAATAAAGAGAAGGATTATTTGGAGGGGGGCGAGAGAGAGGGGGGAGGATGAGAAGAGGGGTTTGCAGAGTAGGTAAAGCAAAGCATGAAAAGCATCTCTCTCTCTCTCCCCCTCTCTCTCTGCAGTTCTTTAAACAAAACCCACTACCCCAATTGGGAGGAATTCCGTTTTTTGTGTGGTGCTAACAAAGGGCCCCAGAGAGAGAGAGAGAGAGAGCCAGAGCGCAGCCGCCGCCCCTCTTTGCGGCGTGGGATGGGGCTTTTTTGGGGGTGGGGTGGGGTGCTGTTTTCAGACCCGCTGTTTTCACCTGCGAAGCACAACAAGCCCTTCTCAAGGAGTCCCGGAGCACAACACCCAACTGGCCGAGCTGATGATGGCGGGTGGGTGGGTGGAGGCCGCGGGGAGAAAAGGGGGGAGGGAGGGGGGAGAATGAGGGTCAGACAAGGAGTAGCAAGTTGGAGGGAGCGGAGGAAAGGCAACGCTTTTTCACACAGCGTTTTTGTCCCGCAGACCTGGCCTCCTTCTTAAGAAACGCTTTTGCGCTCTTGCCGGAGAGATAAAAGGCAGAGCGCAATCCATCCAGGACTCCTTTCTCCCGCTCCGCTTCGCTTCTCTGTTTACACGTTTCTCCCCCTCTCCCCCCCCCCCCCGCACTCCAGAAGCTATATCAAAGGAAATGATGGACATAACATAACGCAGTTACGTTAGAGAGAGGGGAAAGTACTGCTGTCTTTGGACTTTGGTCACTCCACAGGATCACTCCCCCTTTCCCCTTGCTCTTCTGAATTCGTGTTCCTCCCGGACACGTGGGAGCGCTCGGCCGCGTGGCCCCCTCCTTGCGCTTCCATGTTTCTAGCCCTCATGAACTACGCGCTGGGACAAGGGGGAGAAACATGCCCGAGGCCCTTCCAAAGCTAAGCGGCTGCAAACGGATCGCACCACCCGTGCGAGACAAAAGTGTAGGCCTCTTACGTGGGAGGAAGCCGGATAGATACACGAGACTTGCTTCCAGAGAAGCGTATTGCGATCGGAGTGCAAAATCGAGGACCTCCCCGGAAACATAGACAGAGAAATTTATTTATTTACAGAAGATCAATGGACAATTGGAGCTTAGTACCAATTGCATGTGTCCTAGATGAAGACGGAGGCCCAAGGGCGCCTTTTTATTTTATCTTATAATTTTATTTCATTTTATATTATTTTATTTTCGAAACCGCAAGGCAGCAACGCGTCTGGTCTCTAGTGTAACTGTTCGCTGTCTAGGTTCGTAGAAATTGGGATGGAGGCGAGCTCGCTTTTCGGGAAACCCCCAGACCAAGCGAGGTCATCATATTAGGAAATAGCACGATCCCTGATGCGGAATTTGGGATTGCCAGCGAAGAGACCAAGGCTGAAATTTTCTGAGCCGCCCTCCACCTAGTGACCTGGCAGTAAGCTCGGTTTTGAATAGCAAAAACAGAGGAAACATTTGCGGACTTCTAACTGTGGATCGCTGTGACGACTCTCATTTTACGTACTCATAAAAAAGAGGACGTGTCCTGGAAAAAGAGTACATATGACAACCCTAGTAGACACTTGTAGGATTGCAACGGGAAGTCTAATGATATTTAAGTAATAAATCTGCATAGAACTGTGCTGTACTATTCATTTCCGCGGTCAACTTGGGGTGTGTGTGCTGGTGCGAGCGAGAAAGCGAATATGGCAGTCTCAGTACTTCTCTCGGTAGTATGGGCGTATTCACGGAAGAAGATCCCTGCTGGTTCAAGCCAGCGACCCATCTAGTCCAGCCTCCTCTTCTTCTCACAGTTGGCCAACCCATGGAAGACCTGAGAGCAGGGCCTGAGCACACGAGCGCTTTCCCCACAGACAACTCGTAGAAACTGGTACTGTATTCGGAAGAAGTCTCTCCCGGTGGAACTAGAACAGAGTCATAGCGGCCAGTGTCTTTGCCTGCTTTCATTTGCTCGCCAGTAGCCTCATCTCTGGATATTTATTTGTTCTTCGTATTTGCATGCCGCCTTTCTGCTAAGGCACCCAAGGCGGTTTGCAAGTTTATGTAAATATGTGACAAAGCGATTCACGGAAACAGCGAGGACCATCATCAACTACACTAGCGTGGTTGGCTCGTTCCCTTTCTCTTCCACCCGCCTCTCTTACTAGCCAGTTCCCAAAGGGCTCCACCTGTTCCGGCCCGGGCCCCTGGGCGCCCCACCTGGGACCTCCGCTTTAGCCGCCCGCTCCCCTGCAACGAAGCTTTGAATTCGAAAAGCCCCAGCCCCAACTTTTGGCTGCCAAAGCAGCTCCTTGGCTTCCGCCAAAGGATTTAATTAGCCTCCCAAACTTCTCTGTCTCTCTCTTTCTCTTTCTCTCTCTCACTCACTCACTTTCTCTCTCTCTCTCTCTCTCCGCCCGCCTTTAACTTCGCCCGCCGATTCTACCGAGCGGAGGGGTTGGGAACTCTTTTACACCTTGCCACTCACATGTTAATTAATCTCTATCTAACCCTAATTGCAGCTTATTCAAGCACCGCTCAACAGCTCACCCACACAATAAACACGGCGCGTACTTTTATCCGTCTTACTCCACGCTAACACGTTGAGTAATTAACTCCAGTACCAACTAATAGTGCAAACAAATATTTTCTGTAAACGAGATGATTTGAGGCAGGAGGGAAGCGGGCGGCGGAGACGGCGAGGCGAGGTGCGACTGCTGTGCCGGGTCACCGGCGCTAAATCCCCCCCCAGCCTCCCCAAAGCCTCCCTTCTCGTCAGCGATCACTTCCCTCCCAGACTCGAGAGTCTCTTCTCCCCTCCATTTCCAGGCACCGTTCTTTTTCTTCTCTGTTCCCTCTTTTCTTCCCACCACTTTTCTGGTCTGCATCCCTCCTCCGCCTCTCTCCGTCTTTTGCTTAATTTTTCGTTTCTTTCTCTCCTATTCCTGGTCAGCCTCTCTTCTCTCCTACCTTTCTTCTATCCTTCCTTCCTTCCTTCCTTCTTTTTCTTTCTACACTTTCTCCATTCCTTCTGGGTTTGTACTTGGCTAGGATCGATACCTTCTACATTAGCTCCAGACTTTTATTCAACAGGGTTCAGATAGAAACGCACACTCTCTCTCTGTCTCCCATCCCGCTCAGTAACGCGCAGCCGTCTCTAATCAATATCCCGATATTCTCCAGCGAGAAAACTTCTCCTAGGAGAGGATCGCGCGCCCTGCTGCTGGAGCACACGCACCGCGCAATCCCTGCCCAGTGCCCACCCCCGTCCGTGGGGCGCTCTGCTCTCTCCGCGCCCGCGATCTCGGGTGGGGGAGCAGTTTCCTCCTCCTCTCGCCTTGCGCTGGCGTCTGGTGGCGCCGCCGGTAACTGCACCGCGCAAAGCATTCCTCCGAAGAGCTGGCCAGGCCTCGGCCCGTAAAATGAGACGGGATGGTGCCACGCCGCGCTTTCTTCTGTTCTCTAAACGCGCACCAGGTTATTTTTACGCGCTCTGCTTGCGGCTCCGGCAGCAGGTCAGCGTGGGAAGCAGCCAGCGGCAGGCTCCGTTTTTCCGGCCTGGCTTGCGGTGGCTGATCCGCTTTCCTGATCTCCGACGGGAGCGTGGAAGCGCCGCTTTCCGACGGGACCAGGCGGCCCCAGAAGAGCCTCCGCGCGCGGCCGAGGAGGCTTCTGCGCGCGGCTGGCGGTGAGCGAGGTTTGCCCCTCGGGCCTTCTCGGGTGGAGGTCGGGGCTTGGATCCTGGCTTCAGCCCACCCACTCCAGGCAGACACAGGGACCATATCTCTCCGATCCTCATCCCTAGCCCTTGATTCTCAGCGAGGTGCTTCCTCTCGGCATGGCCTCCTCTCTCTCTCTCTCTCTCTCTCTCTCTCTCTCTCTCTCTCTCTCTCTTCCTCGCAGGCTACCTGGGATCCGGTTTGAGGGACTACTAGTTCAAGTAATGTCAGAAGAGCCCTGCTGGGTCAGGCAGGTCCATTGAGTCCAGCGCCCTGTTCTCACAGTGGCCAACCAGAGGCTCCTCTCCGCTTGTGATCCTCCCCAGCATACTGCCTCTGACAGAGGCGGCGGCGGCGGCGGCGGAACCGTGCCTTGGCCCCAAGTGAGAAGCGCCATCCCGATCTCCAAGCTTGTTGTGGGGTGGGGTGGGGGGGGGGGAGAACGGCATGACCTCCCCCACGAAGGGGAATGAGGCATTTAATTTGCTCCAGTGTGGGCATGAATAATAGAATCAAATAATTCTCAAATAATTGACCACGACGGTCGTGTACTTCAACTGCCTGCAATGCAGGGATCTTTTGCCCAACGTGAGGCTCGAATCCACGACCCTGAACTGGGATAAGGGTAGTGACTGACCAGTTATGACCAGATAATAAAGCAGTTTGGGAAACGCATTTTTAAATAGCTTAGCAGAACAGCCGAGCTATTTACTACCTGAAGGAGAGGGTGTCGCTGACCATGGGCAGATTGCAGCCCCGTCCCCACCCGCAGCTGACTAGTCACAGTCCGCACCTATCCACCGGGAGGAGGAGGAGGAGTTAGGGGGCACGAGAGAGAAGGATTTGGTGTCAGAAAAAGGTGAGATGGGTGGGGGCTTTTCTTCTTGACATCCCACAACGTTTCGCTTTTCTCCGGCAGATTTGGACTAAGTTCCCTGAATGACTAGCCCCCGCCCCGCCCCATTTTTGGTCCTTGGTACAAAACCGGTACAGAGTGGACCACTGAGAATCGCAGAGAGGCCTGGATTTTGCCTTGCATTTTTGCGGTTGTTCTGTACCTCAGTATTTGTAATTAAATAAAACGCCTGTGCAGGAATAGGACCGCAGACAGCTGCCTTATACCGCGGTACCTCGGGTTACATACGCTTCAGGTTACAGACTCCGCTAACCCAGAAATAGTACCTCGGGTTAAGGACTTTGCTTCAGGTTGAGAACAGAAATTGTGCTCCGGCGGCGCGGCGGCAGCGGGAGGCCCCATTAGCTAAAGTGGTGCTTCACGTTAAGAACATTTTCAGGTTAAGAACGGACCTCCGGAACGAATTAAGTGCTTAACCCGAGGTACCACTGGGTCAGGCCACTGGGTCCAGCTAGCAAAAGCGTCTAGATAGAAGATGTTGGATTTCAGCTCGCCTGGCTGCCTGGGGCTGATGAGAGTTAGAGTCCCAAAAAACTTAGGGGAAGACCTTCTTCCCCATCGCTGCAGCGAGGCAAACCACCGCCACCAGCAAACCAACTCTTATGCAGCGTTTTGCAGCAGGGCTATCTATATTCTGGAAACAATAAAATAAATGGCACGGCGCCATTTCACCGGTGTCCTCCCACCTCCACGTATAGAATCCTTAGCATTTATAAAGAGCCGAATTATGTGCACCGTTGGAAGCATTTCTACAAATCCTTGCGACAATCCCGCGAGGGAGATTAGTGTCCCCACCCCTCACCCCACTTCTTCCAACTGCAGCCGGGAAACCTGAGAGATAGCGGCTTGTTTAAGGCCACCGAGCGAGTCTGAGCCAGAAACCTCATTTCTCCTACACACCTTCCTTAGCCCTGGCAGGAGCGCTCAGCTGTGTGTTTCCATCTCAGCAGAACGCGTTGCTATGGTCGCTTGGAGAGGGAAACCACCAAACCATAGGAGCCAACTCCTAGCGGCGGCGGAGGTCCCTTAGCTCCCCCCCCCATAAATTATTGGAAGGGGCCGAGCCCCCCCTCCCCCAGTTGATGGCCATTGCCATTCAAACGGTGTCGGTAATCCCCCTCATGTGATCCATTATGTGGGGAGGGACTTCCCTGGCTCCCCAATATTTTATTCAAGTTTGCACCCCTGCACCAAACGAAGGCGTATCAGAGACAATGAACACCAGGAGCTGTTTTACCCAGAGCCTGTATTGTCTACACGGACTGGCAGCGGCCCCCTAGCGTTTACAGGCCGCTGAGCCAGGGGACTTGCCCACAGGGTGTTGCGCGCCTCGCAGAATACAGAATAGGACAAGCATAGGCAAACTCCGGCCCTCCAGATGTTTGGGACTACAATTCCCATCATCCCTACCTAACAGGACCAGTGGTCAGGGATGATGGGAATTGTAGTCCCAAACATCTGGAGGGAAACAGTGACGACGGCTCACAGCTAAACAGCTTCTCCAAGGAATTGCACACACGTGTCTGAAGTCTGAAGCCACGATCAGCCCTTTGGGTAGCATCGGATTCCACCAGAACATTCCGGGTCCAGAGGGATGCGCAAGGCGCGGCGGGAGAATGGGCTCCTCCTGCCACAGAAGCGGCCCCATTGACAGGAAGGCGCAGAGGCTTCGCCTCTCGGGAAAAGAGAGATCCTACGTTTATCCTCTGAGGGAAGTGAGGGGCCTTCAGACTCAATGAGCCCGCACCCAAAAGAGGACCTTCTTCTCCCAGCCCTCCCTAAGGTTCAGGCAGGAATCAAGATTTAATCCGGCTTGACATTTGGACAGGTCCGGCTCTCAGCTGCCTTAAACCGGCCTTCAAAACCCACTTGAAACAGAAATAAAAGTTTTTATCTCTCCGTCCCACCAGCAAAAGTGTGCTATACGTTGCCTAAAAAGCTTCCTCCCCTTCTCTCTCTGCGATATCCAGACAGAAGCAGCACCCATTCGGTTCAATGGGGACTTATTCCCGAGTGGGCGAAGCGAACCTACTTCGGAGCGAGTCCGGTTGAGCGGGACTCCTCCCTTCGGAATAAGCAGGCGCTTGGTAGCGCTGCTAGAACTTTGCGGGATGCTGCTCGTCTGGCCTTGAGTCTGGATCGCCTACAATGGAAACCAAAACCCTTTAGCGCAACCAACTTTGTGCGCATAGGTTAGGTTAGTAAATCCCATCGAGCTCAACACGGCTGACTCCAAGCTCCAGGCTGCAGTCTTCCCTATTTGCGCCTGACCAAGGATGCGCCTATGCGCGCGCCTGCGCTTTCCTGCCCCCTCGTCCTTCTTCACCATCTTCCTTCACCTTTGCCCAGGTATCCCGCAGTTTAAATGGCTCTCCCGTGCTTCAGCCGAAGGCCTCTTTGTCTGTCACTGGGGCTGTCTTCTCGACACAGAATAACAACGCATTATTCTTTTCTGACACTCTTTTGCGCACATATAATTATCACCCTCAGATTCCGACACCCCGCTTTCTAGTAGTTGTAGCAAACGCTACAACAAGAGCAGGCACTACTACTACTGCTACTACGAAAGTCGACATTTAGTTCCTCCGTTCCCTGGCTTTCCGATTCCGAAGCAAGCACTTGGCCGGTGCAAGACGCTAGTCCCTGCGGTTCTTTCCCAGTGGGCAATTCTCGATTGGCTCCCGCCCGGGAGACCTGGGTTCCAGCGACCCACGCATTTCCCCGTCGGGGCGCTTTTGAGTCCGGTGCCAACCTCCAGTCCAAGCCGGGGGAAAGTAAATAAACCCCACCCCCAAATTTAGCCTCGCCGGTCGTTACCATCACGACCTTCACGCCTAGGGGGTGCCTTCACGCTCAGCAGGTCTGCCTTTGAAATCGCTGACCCGCCAGGCGCCCGCGCCCTCCAGCTCAGAGAGGAAAGCCGGGCCGCCGCCTCCAGGGAGAGGCGATGGTGGGAGAAACTTTCTTTCCGGAGCAGCGATGGGGTTTGCTTCTGAGCAAATGGCCTTTGAGGATTCTCACCCCGACCTGCGCAACATACTAGGCAGCCCGATCCTATTCATGTTTACTCAGGAGTAAGTCCCACCGAGCGCACTCCTATAAGTGAAAACGCAGAGAATTCTCGCCAACGTTCTGCAGAGCAAGGAAGCATTTTTAAAAATGCCCAGTGTTAATTGGAGAGGGCGCGGGAGGGCTAATTGCTTAGTATGCTCTAATTTAGGTTTTATTTTTATTTTTTTAAAAAGACTGCAATCCTAAATACACTTAACAGTGAGAACTCATTCCGAGTAAAGACGAGTTGAATCGGGAAGCAAATTCTCCCGACACATTTAATATAAACCAGAAATGAATGAATGCAGATGAGGAAAAAGTGTTTATCCAAACGGGTGAAAAAGAAGTTTGCATTAATTTTGGGGAAGTTGCAAATCTAACCATTTCGCACACCATTGAAGAGAAGTATATAAACAACTTTACATTTTGATGGGGATTTTATTTTCATTGTGAACATGCTTTTATTTCTTCAGCCCACAGACGAAGTAAAGGCGAACCGCTGCTTCCCAAAGTTCAGCTTTCTAAGAAAAATGTTAGTTTCTCCTGATCGGTGGACTTTAAGTAAACTTCTTTTGCGCCGAGGTTACTTTTATCAACGGTTCTGGGTGGAAACGGTGGTTGCAAGTAAATATTATCTCAATACCCTGCAAGAGCTGGGCCGGCGAAGGCTAGCAATGGGAGGGAGGACCAAAGGGTGTCGGAGCGTAGGAATATAGATGGGAAAAGAGAGGGGAATGGGAAGGTTGAGGCTGCAGCCTTCTGCTGATTTACGGGGCTTGTTTATAAATATACAAGCAAAGGATCAAGCGATAAAGGACATTACAGGGGTTTTTTTAATTAAAAAAACAGCTAAAAAGGAAGATAAAAGAACATGAAATACTTGGAGGGGGAGAAAATGGAGGGGATCGAAGAGGTGGCGAAGCAGAGAAGCTATAGTGTTGACAATGGACGTTGGAAAAACACACACACACACACACACACACACACACACACACACACGCTGGTGGTATTCTTCTTCTTGGCTTGGAAAAAAAAAGTTGGGAAATATCTGGAGGGGAAGAGGACAAAAGGCTTTTAATTGCATGTCGGCTGGCAACCGGGGTGTGTTTAATCCAGTGTGGTGGAGTATATTCAGCATTTACACCCGGGGCAGAGTAAGAAGTCAGAGGCGTGTGTCTTCTTGTAATTGCTTCCCCAACAGGATTTTTCTTGGAAACCTTCGTCGAGCTGGTTCCCCGCTTCCCAGTCATTTTATTTCTCTTTCTCCCTCCCCCCGCCCTTCTCTCCCCTCTCGGGAGCCGGCCCCTCCATAGGATGCAGTTTACTGGCTGCGAACTTCAGGGCCCCCCGTTTAGGATCTCCCCTGCGCACCTTCCAAACTGGACCCCCGGACGCGTCCTCCCTCCTCATCGCCGCCCCACACCCGATCATATATATATGTATTTCTGCTAGACTGATAAAGATAAGTTATCGGATCTTCCTGGTTAATTAACTTGGCAGCTGTTTAAACTCCGCAGTGGAAGCTGCCCGAAGTTATTAGCATTAAGCTGGCCGAAAGGAAGGACAAAAATCTCCTGCAAAGGATTGCTCGTTGGAGAGGGGCTTGTTGTGTCTCCTCCCTCCTTCACGGCACAAGGCAAGGGTTACTCAAGGGGCAACGGAACAGCGCGGGACTAATGTTTCCCGAATGGGAAGTGACATCCTCTTGCAAACTAAAGATATAAATGTGCCAGGCAAACGATTACGGCACGCGTTGCAAACGGCAGCCTTTTCTCGCTTGGAAAGGCGGGGTCCGGGTGAGGGTGAGGGGGGGGGTTGTGGGAAGCCTCTAAAGCAGGCACAGACCGCGCAGGGAAGTGAGGAAGGAACTTCGCCTGATCTCGAGCGAGGAAGTTGTTGTTGTTTAGTCGTTTAGTCGTGTCTGACTCTTCGTGACCCTATGGACCAGAGCACGCCAGGCACTCCTGTCTTCCACTGCCTCCCGCAGTTTGGTCAAACTCATGCTGGTAGCTTCCAGAACACTGTCCAACCATCTCGTCCTCTGTCGTCCCCTTCTCCTTGTGCCCTCCATCTTTCCCAACATCAGGGTCTTTTCCAGGGAGTCTTCTCTTCTCATGAGGTGGCCAAAGTACTGGAGCCTCAGCTTCACGATCTGTCCTTCCAGTGAGCACTCAGGGCTGATTTCCTTAAGAATGGAGAGGTTTGATCTTCTTGCAGTCCATGGGACTCTCAAGAGTCTCCTCCAGCACCATAATTCGAAAGCATCAATTCTTCGGCCATCGGCCTTCTTGATGGTCCAGCTCTCACTTCCATACATCACTACTGGGAAAACCATAGCTTTTACTATACGGACCTTTCTTGGCAAGGTGATGTGTCTGCTCCCCCTCGCTCAGTGAAAAGGACTTCCAACTGCCCCCGAATAAAGTGCACAGAATTCGTAGGCTTGAATTCGTTGGGACCGACTCCCGAGTAAATCCTCCCAGGGTCGCAACTCTATACCACCTTTGAAACACTCCCTCCACGCCCAGTGCTCGATTTCACACGTGTTGACATCGGAAGCCACTTATTGCCTACTCAGAAGCAAGCCCCACCGAAATGAATGGGGTTTACTCACTTCCCCCGGTGCGTCTGTATAGGTTGCAACCATTCAAGTCCCTTGATCGCAGAATGACTGAGACGCAGCCAAGCCCCGCCCCGGATATGCCCACTTTGACCCTTTAGTTTGATAGTTTTGAGAAAGGCTTGATTTAAGGTAAACAGCCTCTTAAATATATCCATAGGTAAATCCGGATCTCTTCGATTTAGGGGGTGGGAAATGCATACACGATTAATCCTCAACCTTCTTTAGTTTGCCTTCCTCCGATACCCATTTCGTGAAAGGTTCATTCAACGGGAGATTGGAAGCCTCAACAATCAGTTCAGTATTAATTAATGGGAGAAAGCGAAGGAAAAGGCCATTGACAAACCCAGCCACCATATTCTTCGTAAAAATGTAACACCACATTATGTAATCTCTTCCTCTCTCTAACGCTAGGTCCACGGATGTCATCCTTTGGGGAATTTATTTATTTGGACTTTTTAAAACAGCCCGTATCTGCAAAAGGAGCTGGTACGGTCATTCCGAATAACTTGCATATTACAATCCCCATTATTCTCAACATCCACCCACCCACCCGCCTGCCTGCCAAGAGATCGCTTTGGGCATGGGGATCCTTTGCGAGAATAACTGCCGCTAAAACAAATGCATCACGGCCCAATAGCCGCACGTCCCACGTGGGTGGGACGACCTTCTCAAAGGGGCCTTTTTTTTGGATTAGCGCGCCCGCCCTGCGGGCCACTCAGGCGGCCGGGACAGAATACGAATTCTCTTTCTGAGCACGTGCCAGATTCTCGAGGGTCACGTGGGAGGGTCGCTGCGGGGGAGTGAGGAACAGCGGTCCCTAAATATTGCAACGTTCCATTTGCTCAGGGCGTTCCACGACTTCCTGTCAGTGGCGTAGCGTGGGTTGTCAGCACCCGGGGCAAGGCAAGTAATTTGTGCCCCCTAACCCGTGGATTTTAGCACTTGAGTCTCTTCCGCGCCCCCCCCCCCCCAGATGTTGCGCCCGGTGCTGCCGGCACCCCCTACGCTACGCCACTGCTTCCTGTCACCCAGTAGTGCAAGGCGCGGAAAGGAGGCGCCTAGTCTGTGCAAAACCAGGCTAGCTCCTTTGTGATTTCTTCCTCCCTTCCAGCTGCGAATGGTGCAAGGCGCGGACGCGTGATGACCTTGGGAATCCTCCTTCTTGGGTCTTGAGTCCTGCCCTTCTTCACTGAGCAGCCAATTGGAAACAGCCCCTGTTTGCAATCTGGAGGCCGGATGGGAGCTCCAGGGCAATGGCTCAAACTCCCTAGAGCTTTCCATTTAGTAGTTAGCCGCAAGGAGTATATAATTCCCTTAAAGGATATATGGTGGCAGCTTTATAGTCGCCCACGTTCTGAAAGCCTCGGAATCTCATCAGCACTGTCACAGACCCTCCAAGTGTCCCTATTTTTCCAGGGACAGCTCTAGATTTACAGAAGCCATCCCGGTTTCTGATTTGATCCCAGAATGTCCTACTTTTCCATAGGATGTCCCTGTTTTCAATGGAGAAATGTTGGAGGGTGTGGAGTTATCTGACCCCCAAGCCCTTTGAAGGCAGCCTTGCATAGGGAAGTTTTTTTTAAAAAATGTTTAATGTTTTAATATATGTTGGAAGCTGCCCAGAGTAGGCAACCCAGTAAGATGTGTGGGGTATAAATAGTAAAATTATCATTATGGAATGGAGTGTTCCATGTATTCATCAGAGAAATGTTGGAGGGTATGGCATCAGCAACTCTTCTTCCTTTGTCTATTCTCGATCCTCCGTTCCACAACTTGGTGCAGTGCGAACCTGCAGTGTTCTTGCTTTTCCTTCCAATTCTTTTTTGCCTCTGGATGCTGCCGCTCTCTGCTCTTGTAAGGAAGATTCAACCACCATACAGTGGTACCTCGGGTTACATATACTTCAGGTTACAGACTCCACTAACCCAGAAATAGTACCTCGGGTTAAGAACTTTGCTTCAGGATGAGAACAGAAATCGCGTGGTAGCGGGAGGCCCCATTAGCTAAAGTGGTACCTCAGGTTAAGAACAGTTTCAGGTTAAGAATGGACCTCCGGAACAAATTAAGTACTTAACCCGAGGTACCACTGTATTCTGAATGGAAGGCAACTGACAAAGAGTTCAGTGGAAAGATCAGAATGCTCCTCCCCTTGTAGAGCATAGTTTCTGGTTTGACTGGGTATTGCTCCAAAGTAGTGTAATGGTTAGAGCATTGGATTAGGGCTTGGGAGACCAGGGTTGAAATTCCCACTCAGCCATGAAGCTCATTGGATGCTTTAGCTGAGAATCCTGCACTGCAGGGCATTGGACTAGATGGCCTTGGGGTCCCTTCCGACTCTACAATTCTATGATTCTATGACCTTGGGCCAGTCTCCATTTCTTAGCCTAACCTCCCTCACAAGGTTGTTGTAAGGATGAACTGGGGAGGAAGAGAACCCCGTGTACCACCTTGAGCTTCTTTGAAGATAAAGGAGGTATATAAATGTCATAAACAAGCAAACAATGAAATAAATAACTCCCACCATAGCTTGCCATTGGCCATGCTTGCTGGGGCTGATTGGAATTGTCCTTCAGCAATATCTGGAGGGCCAAATGTTCCCCACGCTTGTTCTAGAGTTTATTTGGCATATTGATCAATCCAGTCTGGTTCAGGAGGCAGTGGCTTTTGTTTTCATTGTCCTGTTGGCACCAGGAAAAGTGTGGTGTGGTTAGAGTGCTGAATGAGGACCAAGGAGACCCAGATTTAACTGCACTTGGCCATGAAGCTCACTGAGGTGACCTGTAGCCGGTCACTATCTCCCAGCATAATTTATTAAGGAAATCAGCCCTGAGTGCTCACTGGAAGGACAGATCCTGAAGCTGAGACTCCAATACTTTGGCCACCTTATGAGAAGAGAAGACTCCCTGGAAAAGACCCTGATGTTGGGAAAGATGGAGGGCACAAGGAGAAGGGGACGACAGAGGACAAGATGGTTGGACAGTGTTCTCGAAGCTACCAGCATGAGTTTGACCAAACTGTGGGAGGCAGTGGAAGACAGGAGTGCCTGGCGTGCTCTGGTCCATGGGGTCACGAAGAGTCGGACACAACTAAACGACTAAACAAGATCTCCCAGCATAATTTATTTCGCAGGGCTGTTTTTCAGGATAAAATGGAGTTGTGGGAGAACAAGGCCTTGAGCTCCTTAGGAAATAAATGTAGTAAAAGAAGTAAGCAGCATTCTATTTTCCCAGACATTTAACATTATTTTAGTCCTGTTGGTTGTTTTTATCAGACTCTTAAAATCCTGCTGCCTTTTTAAGTTTGTATGTGCGATTGTATGTTTTTTTTTAAATTTAAATTTTTACTTTTCTTACGTAAACTGCCCAGGACGTTTTGTTTATTGAAGGGTGCATGAAGATAACTGTAACACGGTTGCTGAATGTAGATATAGTTGGTTCATTATGCGAAAGATTATTGAGAGTTGGAAATGGAAGGGTTACAGCCTTTTAAGAAATCAAGAGGAATTGATCAAGAGATCCTTCTGCTAAGATTTGAGTTAGAAGAAGAAGAGTTTGGATTTGATATCCCGCTTTATCACTACCCAAAGGAGTCTCTAAGCGGCTAACATTCTCCTTTCCCTTCCTCCCCCACAACAGTGAGTGGGGCTGAGAGACTTCAGAGAAGTGTGACTAGCCCAAGGTCACCCAGCAGCTGCATGTGGAGGAGCGGGGAATCAAACCTGGTTCACCAGATTACGAGACTACCGCTCTTAACCACTACACCACACTGGCTCTCCGGAGTTAGTCATATTGTAAGTATTAGGTTGATTGCTTTTGGTCTTTGTTCCGTAGCATGTGAAGATTAATGATATTTCTGTATGTTATTATTTGGAGCTGTTCCTTTTAAGATTAGAGAATATGGATGTTTTTGTGTTTCTTTTCTTTTAATAAAAAAAGATATTTACTATGTGAATCATTTTCAAAGTCACAGAGAGCGAGCTTCTGTCCTTGCACTCTTCTAGACCTGCTTAGGATCAGCGCGTCTGCCATATCACGCCTTTCCAGATCAGGTCCTGGTAGGTGGACCATGATTGTTCGAAGAGGCTGCATCTTCTCTTCCTGAAGCTGTGCTATTTGACATGGATTCTAGTCTTAAGGAAGAATGATCGTGAGCTTGGAAAGCTACTGCATGAAACAAGTAAGGGGGTGGATAAGCCTTGGCACCAGTTCCAGGCACTCTTGTTTTGGTGTTAGCCAGACATCTCCATCTGCTTGGTTATACACTTGTGGTATCGTATGTGTTCGCTATCCTGGATTCAGCACCAAAGTGAAACTTAGCTAGTCCCCCCCCCCCCACTTCTGCGTCGAGGGTGGGGAACATTTTGCAGCTTGAGGGCCACATTCCCTCATGGGCGACTTTCCAGGGGCCGTATTCCAGTGATGGGCATGGTCAAAGGGAAAAGGTGTAATAGGTGTGACTTTTTCCATTGCAAACAAAGTAGGCTATATTCCGGCTGCACAGAAGCCAGAAGTTTCTGTTCTATGCATACCCGCCCAGGCAAACAAGAGGCCATTACCGCAATCTAAGGCTACATTTCAGCCAGGCATGTGAAGATGGCAGGGAACGTGCCCAGTGAGAGGCATGGCCTGGAAAGTGTCCCAGGGGCCAGGTAGAGAAGGGAGGAGGGCTATATTTGGGCCCCCGGCCCGAGGTTTCCCAGCCCTCCTCTTAAGTCTTAAAAGTCACTTGAACGTGAGGACTCCATCAAAGTCTGCTGTGCCCTCCAAGGTTTAGTTGACCTTATCCATGGTGCTGTGGAACTGAAAGTCTCCTGCTATTTATGCCAAGTCCAGGACAATGTTGCACGGATACGATGCTTGTAAGGCCTGCAGACACTGCTGCTGCTAACAGGGGCTCCAGATGTCAACAGGACGATGCTGTTCTGACGTTGACACCCACAGTTCGTGCTGTGGCTGCTGTGTCAAACAAGAGAGCCAGCACGAGAGGCATAGGCCCTGCCACAAAGAGAGCAGTTCCCTGCAGATTGTTGTCTTCTGCCTCCATCATCACCTTTGAAACGTGTTTGAAGCTTTTCGTTCCTCCTTCTTCTTTTTAATCCACTGAAGGTGCGTTTAGGAAACCCACGATTGGTTCCCTCTAGTCAATCACCTCTCTAGCCCTATGCACTGGCCCTTTTGTTTTCATCCTTTTACATTGGGTTCATTGGGTTTTTGTTGTGTCCGTATACAAAGTGCTCTGACAACCTTCTAGGGAGTTTTATTGTGATTTGTTTAAAAGGCAAGAGCCAGTTGTGGCAGCTGGCTAGTGCAACGTCCCATCTGCTAGAGCTCCAGCCAGCATGAGCAATTTTGAGGAATTATGGGACTTGTAGGGACACTCTTTCCCCACCTGTGTCTTAAACTAAACAGGAATGGTCAGGAAACATTGGCACAACACCCCTAGACAGGGCCGGCTCAACCATGAGGCAAGGGGAGGTGACCACCTCAGACGGTAGGTTCCACAGGGACAGCAGATACCAGTGTAGACCTTTCTTCCCCTATTGTTTCTGATGTAGATCTTCACTCACCCCTCCTTCTTCCCTGGTGGGGAGTGGGAAGCCATTTTGTGGGTCGCCTCAGGTGCCAAAATGTCTTGGCTCGGCCCTGTGCCTAGAACAGGGGTAGCCAACATGGTGTCCTCCAGTTGTTGGGACTCTGAGTCCTCAACCAGCGTGGCCAATGATCAGGGAATATGGGAGTTGTAGCCTTGTTGCTGTGTGGTCCTATCAGGATATTTGCAGCTCAGGCTGCCGTGACAGTAGGTAGCACATGAATGGCCTCTGCAGGCTCACGATCGCACCGTATATTCCAGCCTATTCTGAACACACAGCAAAGGATCAGCGATAAAGTTTGCCTATTAAAAAAAGCAACCACCAACCTTCTTGTCAATCGGATCCAATCCGACCACCTGGCTTGTCTTCCAGGCAGACAAATAAGTCATAACATGTTTGTTTATTTCAATAACTGTCTTTGTTGCATAGCAAATGAGCCAATATGTCTGTGATGGGCCCAGCAAAAATGAACGTCGTGTTTTGCGATTGTCTTGCCCATCTCTCAGCTTCCGATGTCTTCCCAAGTAACCACAATCTTATTTTTGTACTTCTGGCACCTGTTATTGACTTAATCTTCTTAAGTATTCACATTATTCCAGGGTTCTGCCCCCTCCCCTCCCCTGGCCCTCCGCTCTTTGCTGCATGTATTAATTTTAATCGGTTTGATCTCCATATTAGCTGCTGCCTGGGACTAATTTGTCGCTCAGTGTTTTTCTTTGTTTTGACCCGCAAGCCACTTTCATCATGCCAGCAGATTGCTTGTAATCTCTGCGTTTCATTCCCTGCCTCCCCAGCCCATAATTTGCATTGTTACAGTAAATGCAGATTTAGAGTCTCATTTAAAAAAAAATCCATATAATAAAAAGAAAAGTGGAGGATAGGAATGATTATTGCCTATCTGGATAATAAAGGATCTAAACTCCATAGAAGCACAAAAGATTGACGGCTGTTTTCCTAAAGTGGTGTTCATCTACCCAGCGTAAATAATCATAACTATCATCTTATATATGAGACAAGAAGTATAAGATGAAGAACTGTAGCACCTCCAGATCAGAAATGCAAAAGATGTGGTAAGGGTTACAGATTTCTCTTAATCTGCTTCCAAGTTCTGCAGCCAGGAAGTTCATATTCTGCAAAGGGAATACACAGTTTGATGTAAGTAGGTTGCCTTATCTTCGGCAAGGCACAGGGAACTTATTGGGCTTCAGATGTTCCCTTCTAACTTCCATCACCCTAACCATTGGCCATGCTGGCTGACGCTAATCCAATGATAGCTGGAGGGCCAGAGGTTTCCCAACCTTGTCTTAGGCGAAGCAGAGATTTGCATGGCTCCAGCTGTGGTGGCACCCTGCATCTCATCCTCCCTAGGCAAATGTATTGCCTGTTCACTGGTGTACTCTGGTCATTCATAGGATCTGTTTACTATGGGCTACCCCACCAAACTTGGCTTGGGGCAGAATTTAGAGACCAGCAGCCTCTGAAGAACATACCTGCTGCTGTTGCCAACCCCTGAGAACCTGCTTCTTCTGTGAACCCGTCATCGTATCCTTTTAAACACGCCTCCTCCTACATGGGAACCCACTTTTCCTATGCAGAACACGTTGTGGAGCACACATCTGCAATAGCAGTTATTTGACTCTTGCCCCACCTTTGTGAGGCGGGCTAGACTGAGAGACAGGGGTGGTCTCAAGGGTGGTCTCAGGGAGCTGCATGGCTGAGCATCATTTCCAGGTTGCCATTTTCAGTTCCCATCAAGTAACGTTTGTCAGCAGCAAAGTCGATTTTTGCTATTAACAGGAGAGCAAGAACTGTTGCACGTGGAGTGATTGCACAAGGCTATGGTTCCACAGGTGGTGCAGAGTATGCCCCGTTTTGTAAGGGAGTGGGGAGAATGGCTCAGAAAATGGGAGAGCCAATGGTTCATGGAGGGATGCTATAAATCAATAAGTGAAAACCTCCCTCTGGCAAGAGAGCCCTGCTCAGTCTGTGAACGTTCACAAGCCCTTGTAGGCTGGTACATGAGCATCATATTGGACAACCTCACAGCCACTCATGGGGAGGCATTGAAGACATGAGGCCATCAGGCTACTCAAATGCTTCACATAGAGAGCCCTTGCTATAGGGAAGCTGCGGCACACACTGTCCCCTTGGTAACTTTAATATGTGTTCGAGGAGAACCTCAGGCCCAACTTCTCTGTCTGGCCCTCAGGACTCTCTCTAGCCCTCTCCCCAGGCCAAACCCCTCACTGGCCCTGCTTCACATTCTGCTTGAGAGTTTTTGCCTGGCTCGAATGTGTCATTGAACTCGGATAAAACCTCTTGCATGTCTGGATAGTGGAAAGAGAAAGAGTGGTGTGTGTGTGTGTGTGTGTGTGTGTGTGTGTGTGTGTAGAATCTAGCTCATTGTACATAGGTAAAATTTAAGTGTGGCTCTCAAACTGAAAAAGGTCCCTCACTCCTGCCTTGGGAGGTCAATAGATGTCTACACCATGGTCTGCTAGCTGGAGGAAGAGGATTCTGTGCTCTATACAGCTCCGTGTTACCTCTTTGTGCCCATGCCTCCTGTTCTGTAGCCTCCTAAAGCCTACCCTTGTCTAGATTCTATGACCACCCGCTCTTCTATCCCCATTGCTATATCCTGCTTTAACAAGACCAGATATTCAGGAAAAAAGAATGCAACATTCTGGCAGGCTCCCAAGAAGCTCAGGGTGATATATAGAGGGTTATTTCATTTGATCCTTTCCGTACCCTTGTGAAGTAGGCTAGCTTGAGAGAGAAACAAGGACATCCAGGAAGCTTTGTGACTGGCCACAAATTCAAGTCTAAAGTGTCTACCGACCATACCAGGAGTGGGCATTTTGTGGACCTCAGACTAATTTTACATCCACTGTCTCCAGAGTTCTGTGACCTTGCCCTTACATGCTCCTCCACACCTGGGAAAACCAGGGCTCTCCTTTCACAAAGGGGTGGGAAGCAAGAGACAGGGCACGCAAAGTTGTGGCACTGCACACTATTCTGCCTCCTTAAGAAAATAACAGTCACCTTCTAAATGGGAAGCTGTGGGGTTTGTGGAAGAAAGGAACAAGGTAGCAGGAGAGTGAGTGGCTTTCTGCAGCTCCCTTCAGGCCAGGAAACGTACTTTGCAGCAGGGCGGAAGCCAACTGCTGGAATTTGAAACAAATTGGATTAATAGGTGGTGACATGTGTCCATTTGCTTGCATTGCCCGTCTCCATGCCCCATGAATTAACACTGCCAAAGAAGGAGAGCTTAGCTGGACTTCCAGAAGATGAGAGAGGATTTGACGTGGCCAGGCATGGTGCTATTAGGGTTGGTGTGAGGCTGGATTCCCTTCCAAACGAAGTTGATGCCCAGCAAGGCTTTAAAGCAGAAGCCCTCCAGTCTCCCATTACCAAGGAGAGAACAAGTACTTGCCATAATTCCACCCCTCCAACTCCACCTGTTGACAACAAAACTCAGAACAAGACAGATGTCTGCTCCAAGGTGTTCAAAACTATTTTGTGAATACGTCTTTCTTTTTTGCTTATTTTCTTTGCGGACGACACCTCTTGACTTGGGTGGAAGAGCACAGGGGAGAGCGAGTGCTGCTCCTTGGAAGCGCTCCGGGGAAGCACAGGAATGCGAAGAAGAAGAAGAAGAAGAAGAAGAAGAAGAAGAAGAAGAAGAAGAAGAAGAGTTTGGATTTGATATCCCACTTTATCACTACCCTAAGGAGTCTCAAAGTGGCTAACAATCTCCTTTCCCTTCCTCCCCCACAACAAACACTCTGTGAGGTGAGTGGGGCTGAGAGACTTCAGAGAAGTGTGACTGGCCCAAGGTCACCCAGCAGCTGCATGTGGAGGAGAGGAGACGCGAACCCAGTTCACCAGAATACAAGTCTACCGCTCTTAACCACTACATCACACTGGTTCAGTACTGTAGCCTAGTGCTCTTGTCTGCTGAAAGTGTATGCTCAGAGGGCTTGTTCCTCAATGGGAGGGCTTGAAGAGGGATCCTGGTTCAATCAGGCAGCAGTTGATGGGGAAGAGTGCTTCCTGAAATTCTGCCGCCACCAATCATCGTGGCGGACAGCGCTGGGCTAAAGGGACAAATAGTCTCACCTGGTATAAACAGGTTCCTAGATCTTGGATGTTCCTGCCATCAGAGCAGCGGGCTGAATACTTTTTCTCTCCTGCTGAAGGTTGCATTCCCTTGGGATAATCTGTTGGGTGGTACTGAAGCGGCATGCAACAATATGCACGGCAAGCCAGGAGTTTTCCAGGAATTGGAAGATCTATTCCTTGGTTACTGGAGTTCTCAGAGTACATTTTGTTTTCTGAGTCAGCAGATATTACTGACGCATCTAAAACATTTTGTTGCCACCATGAGGCCTAGCTACATGCTTTCATTCTCTAAAAAAATAAAAGTTCCTCACGAAAGCTAAATTTGCTACCTATTTCAGATTTTGCAGAGTGCATGGAATCTGGCCATGACCTATGCTGTGGCTCAATGCTACTGGTGGTTCATATTATCTCCTGCTGTTGAGTTGATTCCTAGTCGGTTAGCATCAAATCAAACCCATTATTCCATTCCAATCAATGCAAATCAAGCTCTGCCTAATGAAATGGAGTGAGGGTATCAGGCGTGTGTGCAGCCACCTTTGCCCCGTAGCCCCCAGGACCTTACTGTAAGTACAGATCCCGATGAGATGGCTGAGGTTGGAAATGACCACAGACATGCTACCCAGCTGTGAGTGCCCAACAGCAGCAGACGTTGCAGTGCCTCAACTCAGCTGTTGCTTCTTCCTTTTTAAAGCTTTCACTCTTTTCATTCTAGATGTTTTAACACATTCTGTGGCTTCAAGCATACCTTCCTTTGCCCCCACCCCCCCGCTTCAGAGAGAGACACAATAATATCACCACCGATTAGACACCACTTTTCAATTTTTATTCCGTTTGTGTCATTAATCCCTAGTCCGTCTCATTTGAGTTAGGGCTACATTTAGTTTAATTGGTTATGTTCGTCAGTTTAAAAACTTTTAGGCTGTAACTATACATATACTTTCCTGGGAGTAGGTGCCATTGAACTCAGTGGGGCTTGTTTCTGAGTAGGTATGTATAGGATCGCAGCATTAATTGACTGAAGTCCCTGCTTAATCAAGGACAAGATTGTGTCAGTTCATGTATGTCTATGCATGTACAGGATATGCATATATGTATATATCACTGCAAATGACATTTTTAATCTTTAAAAAGAGGTTTTATTTCCCCCCTTCCTCTCAGTGGTATGCCACATATGAGATGCTGCTTTCTGCAATATATACGCATATGGGAATCTTTAAAAAAAGCCCAAAGAAAACATGCTTCTTGTTTCAGTAACACTGTTTCAAGCATATACAAATTTGTACAAGCTGAAACAACAGAATAACCAATTAGGCAACTAAAACAGTTATGATTAGTGGTCTAAATTTATTTAACTGGGTTGCAACCCTCACTTCAATGGGATTTAAAAAAAAATATTATCCTTCATTTGGCCATGATGTCGTCCACCCCTGCCATCTTTTCACAGTTTTCTTTTTCTGTTATTTATTTGTTTCATCATCATCATCATCATCATCATCATCATCATTTATTATTTATATCCCGCTCATCTGGCTGAGTTTCCCCAGCCACTCTGGGCGGCTCCCAATCAAGTATTAAAAACAATACAGTGTTAAATATTAAAAACTTCCCTGAACAGGGCTTATAATTTTTAAAATTTATATGCCCCTTAACTGTAAAAAACAAAACAAAAACAAAACCCCAACAATCTCAAAGCAGTTTATATAAAAATAGGTAATGTGATTTTAAAGAAGGACCCATACAGGTGTAACTCTTTTTGACAGGAGACAAATTGGACAGTTTATTGACTTGGGGTTTGGTGAGAATGACTCATGGGTCTTATGAGTTTAGAGGGTCTTTGCAGTAGGTGTCATGCTGTACAGTTTGGATTCTAGTTAAATGGCATTTTAACTTTGGTTAGCAGATCCTGTAGATAAAACAACTGGACAGGGCTGTCGTCTTCATGCCCCGTTTGTGGGTTTCCTGGAAGCATCTGTCTGGCTTCTGTTTCAAACAGGATCGTGCTCTACGTGGACCCTTGTTCTGACCCAGCTGGGCATTTCTTGTGTTCTTTGTACTGTATTCACTGCAGTTCAGAATCATTTCCCATATTAAACTCAACCCTCCATCTGTGGGTACCCAAATGCTCTTTGGTGTTCACTAGTACACCTCTTTCTTTCTGCTGTCTATCCCACCCATTTTGTGCTGGCATCTACCATAAACATGCACCTCATTTTGCTTCTTTTTTTAACCGAAGAAAGTCTGTACGATGCCTAGCATCTCCAGCTAAAATCTGTCAAAGACTCCAGACTAAAAGCTTGGAAAGTCCCTGCCAATCAGACGAAGACACAGCAGCTGCATACGTCCCTTCTCTGTTTTCTCTCCTCTAGTAATTTTTCGCCACTCTGCCCCCGCTGTCAATGAAATAAAATATCTACAACACTTGGTACAGAAACCAGGAATTTGTATGTGAATTAGCTTAGTGCACATAATTTATTCCAATCAAAGTTTGTTTTATTTTTAACCCAGAATTCTAAGCCCTCTCTGTAACAATATTTCACAATAGAGGGGAAAAATCCCTCCCATCTGTCCCTTATTAACAAACCTGGGTTATACCTGCACATGGCTTTTTCAGACCAGCTAATGATGCTTCTACTTCTGTGCCAATGACAGTACAGTGGTGACCTTGGTTTACAAACTTAATCCATTCCGAAAGTCCATTCTTAAACCGAAACCATTCTTAAACCAAGGTGCCCTTCCACCGTTCGGATTCCGTTCTTAGACTGAGGTAAAATTCACTAACCAGGACACTACTTCCGGTTTTGCGGAGTTCATAAACCAAATAGTTCGTAAACAGGGCTGTTCTTAAACTGAGGTACCACTGTACCAACTTAAAAACTTCTGTTCTATTTGCTTGGTATGTCTCAATGCAGGAGGAGTGGTTTTCAGTCATTTTCCTAGTGCTGGAATCAGTAGGCTTAACCACATCTAACAATGTAAGTTTGTGGCCCTTATCTCTCACCACCTCCTCTGACTGTCAGATAAAAATACAAAATAAAAATAAATCATAGCCCAGACTCTACCTGTAACAATGTTATATGGTGAAAACAAAAGGTAGTTCCATTTTTCAAGAAAACCAAATTAGCTCAATTGAAACCAAATTGTAGTGTTGGCCCACCATAATTCCCCCGATCCCTTGGAACCCTATTCATTTTGATGCAAGTAGGGAGCATAGGATTTTGAAGATCTCCTCTGTAGGTGGAGCAGACTATCTGAGCCCAGAGGCCTCCTCACTTCTAGAAGCTGTTGGTTCTCTGCTGTTGGTGCTCTGATAGGTGAAGAGGGCAAAGTATCTAAAAGAGCACCTCCCCTAGTATCAACCATATTGGGCCCTATAATTGGCAGGGGAGACTCTGTTGGTGTTGTCACTGCTGGGTGTTGCCCTGTTGGCACTGACCTGTGACAGGGCCTTCTTGGGAGTGGCCCTCCCTTTGCAGAATATCCTCCCTGGTGAGGTGCGCCTGTTTCCATCATTATTAGCATTCAGTAGGAATTTGAAAACATTCCTGTTTGCCTAGGCATTTGATGGCTGAAAGATACTATACCTATACCTAGCAACCTTGAAAATACCAGCTGTGAGGTTAAGCGACTGTTTTCAAATGTTCTTCATGTTTTAAACATGTTTTGTTTCATGCTAACTATTGTTTTACTACTTTTTTGTTTGTTGCACTGGACTTCCTTTGGGAGGAAGGGTTAGCAAACAAATAAACATCTTGAAATAATAAAATGCCTACATTGTTCCTTTGTTAACTTAGCAAGGCTCACCATGACGAAAACTGAAAGTTGCTGCATCCTATCCATCTTGCTGTCTGCTCCTATCCAGGTTTACTTGAAAGTAAGAAAGACTTCCTTTCAGGGAAGCGTGCTTCTACAACTCTGGCTTTTGTAAGTCAGGAAACAAGTCCCTCCAACTTAAAAAAAACAACCCAAACCCATCCACGTGAAAAGAAAATTCCTTTATTCTAGGGCTCTTACATTTGGTTGTGGTTTTTTATGTTAGCTCATCTTTTGCTTTCTCTTCCTAAGGCAGACATAAAAAGACTCCAGCGTTTATTCTTAGGACATCTGAATAATTATTTATTGAGAAGCCACAGTCCTCACACTGTTACAACTGTTGGCTTGTATAAGGCAAAAAAGCAAGATGGATCCACTATTTTACACAGAAAATAAAAGCTTCTGGAAGGGAAAGGGGGAACCCAAGGACATGCAAGTTACTGGTCCAAATGCAATGTACATGACAAGATATAAAAACCATTGTGAAAACAAAAGGAGATTTAAATTATGGTTACAATCTACCAAAAGAAATCTTCGTATATTGTCATTATTATTATTATCATTATTAGTTATTATTATTATCCTCGTTATTATAAACACATATGTATAGTCTAAGATTGTAATTAAAGTTGTCCTTTTTACAAACACAGTTATCGGAACTCTGAACAAAAGTGTAACATTTAGAGGGGGGAAAGACGCGGACATAAAACAACTGCTCTGAATCAGGTGATGTGGACAAGGTGATGAAGGTCAACCCGTTGTGGCAATATGGATGACTATTATATTCCATTGGTATGTCACTTCTACAAAGTTAGCTGTATATATTTGGGGGAAAGTGCTTGGGTCTATTAAACGGGAATAATTCCAACTTCCAGTTTATGCATTTCCTAACCCCCCCCACCGCCCCCAAATGTACAAAAGAGGTGTCATTTGTAGTAGCCTCACTCTGTTTCGAAGCAATCGGCATCCACAGGAGAGAAACAAAGATATGAAAGTACTTGTTTCACTTGTCTTCACAACAATTTACCGTCAATGTATATATAGTACATTAATGAAGCATCATTTATACTTTAGTTATAACAGGGACACACCTAGCATGTTTTCTATGCAGTTTTTTTTTCCATTAACAGTTTTAAACAACGGTGTTCCATATTGCTTATGAACATATAGATATGAAATCAGGAAACTCAATGGATCGAAACAGAGGTGCTAAATCTTAAGTACCACACAGCTAAAATGGCAATTGTATTGGTAGACTTTCCATGGGCATTTAGAGCAGACAGAAAATTTCCTAATGTGGCTAAACTGAATAACAGACTAGATTACATGCACTGGTTTCCAGGCTACATCCAAGTTGGGGGGCTTCTAGATCTGGAGAGTTAATCGTCCTCTTCATCTTCTTCATCACTGTCTTTCATGGTGATTCCCTGAAGCCCTCCGCCTTCGCTTACTGAGGCTGTGGCTTCTTCTACAGTCAGACGGTTTCGCACGGTGTCATAGGTTTTGCTATTCAAGGTGGAATCCAGGACTCCTTGCAATCGGAAATCTCTGTATGTTTTCTAGGGAGGGGAGGGGTCACGTTGTGGAGAAGAGGAGTAGAGAAAATAAATCACAAACAGGACAAAGTAGGGTTCGTATCATCAAATCTGTTCTAAGTCAGTTCTCTCTCTCCCACCCCACGCTTTTAGATAATGTTTATACCTGTGGTATTCTTTGGCCATAATTCTCAACCCACTTACCCTGAAGCTGGGCTGCTGAAGCAAATGGTAAACACTGCGAGGCTTATACTAGCATTGGCCTTCTGAATATCAGCCGGCACTGACCCAAGAGGCCAATTTGGTTCTTTATAACTCAGCGGATGTCCAAGTTGGTACTGCCAACACCACACACAGATTGATTACTATTACGACACATTCAACCCCGTAATAAGACAGTAATTGTACAGGATAGCCCTATCCAACTGTGGGTATCCTAGTCTGGTAGTCTGTTATAGTTGGTTTGACCTGCTTACAGAGGTAGGTGTGTGTGTGTGTGTGTGTGTGTGTGTGTGTGTGTGTGTGTATGTGTGTGTGTGTATAGGCATCTGGTTGGCCAATGTTAGAAATGGATCCTGGATGAAAAGGGCCTTTTGCTGGATCCAGCAGGACTCTCCTTAAATTCTTAGTGTTAATTATCTGATGTGCGTGTGTGGGGAATAAATCCAGTCTTTTGCTGCCCCCCCCCCCCCAGTATGGCACTATTGTTGACAATCTGATCAGCGCTACGTGCTCAAACCCTCAGCCGCTGCATTGGGCCAGAAATGACTTGTATGCTGCCCATCATTTATCATCTGGTTGTTCTCAGTGGAATCAGGATGTGGTTCATTTTTATTGGTAAAGCCATGTGCCGTTGCTTCATTGCATTTTCTGCTATCTCCATAACCTCTGTTAGTGACTCAACTTGCACGTTTCCGTACAGCCTTAAACATAAGTCACTAATACCAACGGGCTGTGTGATGGGGAGGAGACTCTTGTCTGTGGCCACCACCCCTTCAAACCAGCTTCCATACAACTAGAAACTTTAGCTGTTGTGCATCTGTCAGGTGAATAGGAGTTCTGGAGTGGTTTCAGCAGGGAAACCAAAAAAGTCATGCGTGTTGGGTGAATATGTCTTTGCCCCTTCTCTGATGTGAACAACACCAGGCAAATGCAGCTTGAAATGCGGCAATGAGGAAAGAACCTTGCTGCTAATGTGAACATACATCCTTAGCGGATGGAAGTCAGGCTGCTTAGCTTTTCCTATGTCTACAAAACCACCTGTCCAAATGCTCACCCAGCCATTTGCCCCCTAGCTGGGCTTACTTCTATATTTGGAGAAGCCTGGTTGGGGAAAAGCATGCTAAAACCACCATTTATTAGGGAGAATTGGTGATGGTGGTGGTGGGGAAATTAAGCATCAACTCCCCACACTATGAGAAAAGAGAGGGTTGGACAACCCTGCACTTGTCCCTTGCAAGACAATTCTGCCCATGCAAGTGGAGGGTAGATTGTTTACAGAATAGATAAGTTGGAAAAACTGCACTGTCCACAAATAGTTATTATTTGTATTTGACTAGGTTTAGAGTCCCTTTGTTTTTACAGAACACAATTGCAACTTAAAAATGCAAGTATTAGTAAAATTCACATGCTATTTAACACCATGAAACAGTTTAAAGGTGTTTTGTTGGATAGCAAGCATGCCTAGAGAAAATCTTATTTTTTATTTTTATTTTTTTGAGCAACTGCATAGCTGTAACAGCACACAAGACACCTTGAGTGCTTTTCGGCGCCCCTCAAACTAACACATAATAATAATGTGCTGATACCTATCGCTTTTATTTATGAACATTAAAAGCGTTTTAGTAATTTATTCATGCCTTGATTTTCAGAGTATACAATTCTACTATTTTAGCGCTCTTCAATGAAACAGAACCACATAGAACCAAAAATGATCAAATATGTATTTACCTCCCCCTGTGATCTTATTATTTCATGTAAGCCTCTGAGATTTCACACTGAAATAATTATCATGTGTCCAGTACACACACACACACACACACACACACACACACACACAGGGATATCTTATTATCTCTTTGCAGTCCTTTTTAAAAGGCTGTAAACACCTATTGTAAGAGAAATAATTTCAATTACCTATATGCATAATTCAGATTTGTATTTACAATAGCAATTGCACAGAAACTAAAAGTGAAGTCAGTGGTAACAATTTAGCCAATGAATTTTGCAAATGTGAACATCCAAAGGGAAAAAATAATAATGGGTGTAATCAAACATATGTCTATTTAAAAAACAACAACTGCAAATGATGGCTGATAAATCATGGCTTGTCTGTCCAAGAATTAACTGTGCACCTGTGCAACCCCCTCCCCCCTGCCCTCATGCACCCGGCCTGGTACTTTTATGCTAGTTCATTATGTTTCAGTGTTCATGACATCAAAATTAACTGTGGTTTCATATACTTCTTTGTAGGCAGTGATTAAACAGCCATTTCCCTCTTTGGCTGTCCCAGGAAACTATGGTTCAAACAAGCTAGAAGTGCCAAAGCTAGATGTTTGAGAAGACAGGATGGGTGAGGAGGGAACATGCAGGCATATTACTCATTCTCAGTGACAAACCATTGTTTATCACCCCAATATTGCTACATTTGAACTTACGATGGTACAATGCAAATCCTGCCTTTATTCTACCCCACTAGTCTAACGTTTATCAAATTTCTTTCCTGGGAAGCGATGTGATTGTGGGATTCAGCTATGTACTTGAAATGGTTGTGAAAACCAGATGAGACCATAGTGGGAGGAGGCAATTGTGGACCTATGGTTATTGGTCTTTTTTAAATGTCCCAGGCATTCTGACCATTCAGGTTTTATTGCACCCCTGAAAAGCTCCAATTCAATATTCCCCACCCCCCCAAAAGGCAAGACACCAAACATTTTTCCTTCAGGTCCCTAGGTGTGGGGTTGTTAACCTTAGATTCTGTTGAACTTTGTCATGCCCGTGGTGCCATTGGGCCTTGGTGGAGGGAAAGATATGACCTATCAGGCAAGGAGACAAACGGTTAGAAATGCCCTTGTGATGGATGGGGAACTGGTACCACTTGATAAAGCAAGCAGGAGGCAGGAGGCATCTCTCCAACATATAGGTCAGTTTCCCCCAAACTAGTGCCCTTCAACTCTGACCACTGGACATGCGGGCTGGAGCTGAGGGGTAATGGAGTCCAATATCTGGATCGCACCAGGTTGGGCAATGCTGATACAGGGAAATGCTGTAGGATGAATCTTTAATATCTTGAAAAAAGTGAAGTTGGAGATGTGCCCACAACATGTCCTCCTGAATCTGCTTTTGCCAGTAGAATTCAGTAGCTAAGTGGAGTTGGGCCTAGATTCACCCATGGACCTTCTTGGTGGTCTTGAGGATGTCAATACCTTTCAGCCTCAATTTTCTATCTGAGGAAATGGAACAAGGCTAGATTTATACCCTGCAACAGTGATACGGCAACCACTTGAAAAATGGAACTGTTTTGGTTGAGGGATTGCAGTGGCATATTGAAAATCAGCAAAACCCACATAGGCGGTGATTCACCCAGACACTATCCTGCATGGCATTGTACCCATATGCTTCTTTTTTCAAGTGCTATCACACCCCTATTGTATTACATGCCTGGGGCCCCTTCTGATTTTATAATTAGTGGTGTGGGAACGGGTGCAGTACGACTCCTTCCTGCATAATTTAGCGTCGTCGGATGTGTATGATCACATGACAAGCAGCCCATCTCATGCAGCCACCTTATGCCATTGTTGCACTCTCTCCAGGAACTGGAGCAATGCTGGACTGAGAAGCCACTGCAGCAGGGATGGGGAACTTGTGGCCCTCTGTCTGTTGGTAGACTCCAACTCCCATCGGTCCCAATGACAGGAATGACAGACATTGTAGTCCAGCAACATCTGTAGGACCATGGGTCCCCTGTCCCTGTGCTATATGGGTCCCCCCAAAGTGTGGTCATGCTTCTGTTGCTGCCTAGTGGTGCAGGAAGGCACCACGCGACAGCTCATCTCATGCCACCAAAGATAACATCAGAGCCGCACCTGTGCACTTAACTAGAGCTCTACAACAAAGATGAAAAACAAGACAGTACAGCAATGTTTACCTAAGGATGGGTTGGATCCGACTAAATTCTTAAACTCAGAGCAGATGTGCTGCTACACGGATGGACCGAAGTTAGTCATGTCCATTGATTTCAATGGACCTGCTACTTCTTTCGTGCACGGAACCTCTTTCCTCCAAGAAACAAAACAGCCTGGAAGTAATAAAACATGCTCACCTTTACTATCCTGATAAGGGTTTTCAGTTGATAGATGTGGAGCTGAAGGTCCATGCGGTCTGTCAGCCAGGTGCAAACCATGTTCATGGTGCTGGTGTACCATTGCTGCAAAAGAAGCGAGAGCTTTCCGAGGAACATGCCAAAGAGCATATATTACGTGCCAAGTATAAAACACAGAACACAGGCAATTGGACATGATCAGGTCTGGCCTCCCCACCCTCCCTTGCCAGTTTGCCAGCACAGGCTCCTTCCTAAGAAGAGAATGAACTTTTAAGCCCACTGAGGTCCAGGAGCTCTTGTCTGGCACACTTGGATTCACTACGTGATCTAGAACTTGTATTAGAATTTTTCTTCTTCTTAGAGGGATCCTCTATCCCTGCGTTGCAGCGGGTTGGATTAGACAACGCTTGGGGTCCCTTCCAACTCTACAATTCTATGATCCTAATTTTTTGTTTTGTTTTGCATCACGATTCTATATATCTTCTGTTATTCAGGAGGGGGAAACGGAAGTCTGACACTATCATCAGACTGAATGCATATGTACTTGTCTTGGACTCCCCCCCTACCCAATTTGCAGAAGGTGGAACAGGAGTAAAGCAGACAATTCCATTGCTTTCTCATGTGTGAATCTGTCTGCGGAGCGTCACAATTTTAATTGTGTTTTAAGGGTTTCCAGGGACTCTTCTCGCCGTGAGACTGTTGTGGGTGAGCTGAGAGTTTGTTTGGACCCTGGGTGAGAACCCGGAGGCTGAGAGGAAGGGTGTGTCAGAATGAAAATGAACTGATATTGATTTATACAGTGTGTGTGTGTGTGTGTGTGTGTGTGTGTGTATATATATATATATATATATATATATATATATATATATGTAACTTTGTATTAATGTAACAGTTTACATGTAACTGTGTTTTTGCATGTGCAATTAAGTTGTCTGTTGTTGCTTCAGTTTTCTGTGCACTGCTTGGATATATTTTTTATATATTAAGCCGGTATAGAAATTAAATAATCAGTCCACAAACCAACCTTCCAGGGGCCACATGGCAGTGGTGGGTAGAGCAACGAGGGCACATTTTACCTTTCTACAGTTGTGTGGTTTCTATTCCCATCTATCTCTTGATTCTCCATCCAGGCAAGTAAGAGGCATTGCCAGGGTTCAAGGACATGTTTCAGCCTAGCAAAGACACCCAAAGAGGATGTGAAACAGGGTCAGTGAGGGGTGTCACTTGGAGACAGTCTCAAAGGCCAGAAACAGAGGCTTGGAGGCCCAGCCCCGTTGCCAATGAATGCCGAAAAAGTGAGCACATAGCAGCATCCCTACCACAGGCAAGGCGCGGGTTGAAATATGCTTGCTTGCAGTGATACTCAGAGAGTCCTTGGACTGGGGCGAGAGTGGTTTGCAAAATCTACTTATTATGGATTTTCCTTTCTGAAGGAGTGCTGAAAAGTATCCTTGGCTGCCAAGTTCACAACAGGGTCCCTGAGGCAGCCGAGTAGGGGTGTGACAGCTTATGTTGTCAGGCAGTCCCCCACATTTCTTATTAGACTTGCACAATTCAAGAGGGTACGTTTTTCGTTCTGTAACTTACTCTAAATTACTCAGCTCTGCCTTTTCTCAGACTGTCACAAACAGAATGTTCTCATTCTCTTGGAGGCTTTTGGGCACAGGCTACCTCATAAATATTTATCGCTTCGGCTTTGCATCCCAAGGTAATGAGGATCTCTTGTTTAATACACGCTGCTTGTTCTTTTTCCACCCATGTAGCCCTGAGGCCTTTTCAGTCCCAGGGACAGCCAAAGTGCCACCGTTTGCCTGTGGCTACAAACATTTCCAGGAATGAAGTGATTACCATCTTTGCTTTCCTGCTCTTCTGCATTTATTTTTTTAGGGTGTGTGTGTGTGCAGATTCAACTCAGATGGTTAAAGATGGTTAAGCTTTTCTCTGTCAACATTAAAAATAAAAAAAATGAAACCTTTACGGAAGTACATGCTGCCGTATCGTGAAATATCAGGGTGATGCCCAATGATATGTATACAATGAAACAAACCACTGTGAAAGGCAAATTAATAATAATGCCTGCTGAATCTCTGTCGGAACAACATGGGACCAGCAATGCTTAAATGTCAGTCAGGGGACAATTAACAGTGCTATTTCAAATGATCTAAGTTGGCTGGGATATATAAAGACTCCGGCTTAAGGTATCCTGGAACCAAGAAATAGCAATTCACCATTTATACCAGGGCGGTCCAACTTTTCATACCAAGTGGGCTGCAACAGTACTTCGACATGAAACCTGTGGGTTGCACTCTGCCTTGTTGCATGGGGGGCAAGGCCAACATTTGACACTCCCCAGCCACAACGCTGCCTTCCCAGAACTGGCTAAGCGAGGCAGTTCTGATGGGGTCCTTAACCCCTCTCATCTCCTTCCCAAAGTTGGGAAAGCACTAACTAGGATTAGGGAAGGAGGCAGGAAGACTCTAGGATCCTCTCAGAGCCCTCATACCTCCTTCCCAAAGCCCAGTGTCTTGCTTACCTGGCTTTGGGAAGTCAACTTGAGGGCTGCGGGGTTTGTGTGGGGGGCATCATATGTTGCTGAGGGCCACGAAAAAAGGCCTTGAGGCCTGCATATTGGACCGGCCTGGTTTGTATCATTCTGCCACCGGATTTGCCCCTCTAGGCTGAACACAACTGTCCCCTGCCAACATCATTTTTTTTGTGAGTTATAGTACTTAAGGCTCCTAAACACACTTACCTGGGAGTAATTTTTGAACAAAACACGCATAGGATTGCTTTGTAACTTTCAGCTTGTCCCACCGTTTTCCCTGGGAAAGCCTGCTGTTTACTGCTGAATCGGAATAAACGTCAATCCCTGGAAAACCTGATTGAGGTTTGTTCCGATTCAGCAGTAAACAGTGGGTTTTCCCGGGGAAAGCAGCGGGGGAACAGAAAAAGTTATTGGATCCATGCCTAGAAATCACAGGACAATCAGAAATATGGACGAGCCCATTGCTACGTTAAAAACATGCAGCTAACAGCAGAAGCCTAGGGATGTCTGCTCAGGCGTCCTACTAAGCTCAATGGGACTTATTTCCAGGTATATAAGATCACAACCATATAATGCTAAGGTGAGTCAGGGGTGCTCCACTTACACAGTACATACCGGAGAAAAGCTAGTAGCCAATTGTCACCACTTTCAGTGGCGAAGGTTACACCCCTAAGCACATCTCCTAAGCTGTAGGAATGGGCAGACTGCTCTATTTCTGGCACATGTTCACTGAAAACCCTATCCTGTCCCATTTCCACATTCATCTGAAACTTTTGTTTTTTTAGCAATCAGCATGAAAATCCACCCAGCTTTTTAATTTTCTCACACCCCTGCATTTCTGTCTATACATTTAACTTGGCACAGGGGTAGCCAATGTGACTCTTAGTCAGGCTGGCTGGGGTCAATGGGAGTTGGCATCTGACCGTGTAAAGGGCACCACGTTGGCTACTTCTGACTAATAATAATAATAATAATAATAATTTATTTATACCCCGCCTGTCTGGCTGGGTTTCCCCAGCCACTCTGGGTGGCTCCGAACAGAATATATAAAAAAGCGGTAAAACACCAAACATTAAAAACTTCCCTAAACTTAGCACATTTGTGTAAGGGGATTGTGCCCTGAGTGTTCTATGAGCCCAGCAACAGCCCTGCAGGGCAGCACTTTGGGAATGCCAGCTTGCTGAAATACAGGCTGGGATAGTGGAGGGTGGTAGGCCCTGAGCTCCTAAAAGTAACCACTAGTAGGCAGCAACACAGGAAGCTGCCTTATACGGAGCCAGACCATTGGTCCACCTAGCTCAGCATTGTCTCATCTGGCTGGCTGGAGCTCTCTAGAGCAGGGGTTGGTAAAGTTTTTGTGGCTTGGGCCGGTTCACGGTCCCGCAGATGCCACGGTGGGCCAGTGTGTGTGTGTGCGCGCGTGTGCAAACGCTATTTCCGGCGCTCCTTCCAGTGCGGAGGAGGCGTGTGCCTGCAGCCAATGGGAAGCTGGCCAGCGTCATAGAAGGCGGTCCCTGCTCTGCTCCGCGCCAGTTTAGCGCAGCGCACGGGAGCCAACCAAGCAGGCGCCGGGGGTCCATGGGTTGGTTAAACGACCCCTTAGGTTGCCAACCCCTGCTCTAGAGTTTCAGACTGGATGGAGGGCATTCCCAGCCCTGCCCTGAGATGTATTTTTTGGACCTGTCAATATCAGTGTCTGCAGAGCTGCTGAACTTCATCTCTGAATATATATGTAAGCTGCATTTGGGGGGGTGGGGGAGAGAGAGAAAAATGATATGAATAATTCTGCAAAGTAACACACATTGACAGCAGCAGCAGCAGCACATTTGATGAAAGCCCGCTCTGGGTTCCTGCGCTTCGAGGGAGGTGGTGTCATTACACATCCACCAGAACATCTGCAAACTCCCATTTCCTTTTGGTGGGTTTGAATGGGAGCCTGACCTCCTGTTCCTTGCCATGAACCTTGAGTTCACACTCACAATTTTACATGTTACAGGAAGCCGCAGCTCACTCCAGGGGTGCTGCAAACAGAATCTCAGAAGCCAGATGCAGCCCTGCTTCTTTAATGCACCTGAAGGAGCTGTATTCTCCATTCAAAAAAGAAAGAAAAGAAAAACAGAAAAAGAAGGAGGTGGAGGAGGAGGAGAAGAAGAAGAGGAGAAGCCCACATACTAGTAGCTTAAGGTCACTCTGGCCTTTGTAAAGAGTTGGACAAAACCAGGAATGCGTATGGGGCTGAGTTGTCAGCAGGGTAGCAGAAGGATTACAAGGAACCTGTGACTCTGCCTCTTTCTGCCTTTGCTAGTAGCTTTTGTGTGTGTGTGTGTGAACAAGTGCCATACAACAGATTGAGGCTGGTATAAAGGCCTGGGACTGTGCAAGGAGACCCCCGCTGGGCCTCAGCTGTGCTTGCAATTAGCAATAAGCATGAAATGATTATTGTTGTGGTGGCTGATGGCAATCTGAAGTGACAAGTTTTATGGGGGGGGGAGTTAAAGTAAGTGTGTGTGTGTGTGTTAAGATGTTCAGGAAAAGTCCTCCCCCTTTGCTTTGCAAACCCATTAAGCAAAAGCTCCACTGCAGTTTAGTCAGAACTATTTTATGTCATTCACAAAGGTCTTACAAAGTCCCGGCTGAAAGAATATTTTCTTCCTCTCACTGCCTCGGAATGGAGTTTTTCTAGGTCACGGATTCTTCACTGCCCTATTTAGTGTCAAAAATACCCATTTGCCTCAAATTAGCAGAAAGCTTGTAGTGAAGGGCGAGAGATTAAGCATACAAAATTACTCAGCAGGCGGCCGCTGGATGGATTTTGGGGGGTTGAGAGGTCTTTAAAACTGACTACAAGACATTATATACTTCTGACAAAAGAACATAGTAATCCTACCTGCTTGCTTTAACCACTGTTGTTTGTCCATTATTTTGTGCTTTAATGCCCATGAGAGCAAAACTACGGGCAATGCTGCTCAATAACCATAGTAACTCACACCCATGACCCCTCAGTTCAGTTCTGGCTCTCCAACCAGAACGAATCCAGGCTGCTCAACCCTATTAAGAATAAACGGAGGCAGGCACTGCACTGAGAAACTCAAAGGACAAGGCTGTCCTTTCTCTCTCTCTCTTCTGGACTGCGGGGCTCTGTTTTGAAATACTCAAAAGAGGCTTTGCGACAGACCTTTGAATTCAAGGTGTTCCGAAGGTAACGGATTCAATGGCGTGAGGCGATTTTTCAGCTACACCCGGGATAAAAGCAACACTAGTCAAGGGAAGCGACCAAAGGGGCATGTGCTCATGGGTGATCACAGCCACTTTTGGTTTTCGGAAGGCAAGTTTGCGGCTAAATAGCCAGCCCCACTTCAATAGACCAGTAAGGTACAAAACCCTCAGACATTCATTTTTCACCAACTCCATCTCTCTCTCAATGCGCTTTCGCTGGGCTTAGCTGTTGGAGCTATCAATGTGAGAAGGAGGGACCATAGTCAACCCTATTATACATAAGGTGTTCAAATCTGCTTGACTTTTCCATGCAAATGTAAATTGTTTGTAGGGATTCTTAGGTTCAGTTCCTAAACATGGTGCCACAGAAAATGCATCTCCATGCTAACCTGAGGATTTTTTAAATTTTAATTAAGTTGTGTATAAAATGCTCACACAATTGGCTACCCTTCTCTCACTTCATTAAGACAAAATGAGAATAAGATATTGGAGACGAATTAGAGGAGCAACTCAGGGAACAAAACTGGAATAAACTACCATTTGGATCTATCCCAGTTAGAACTTGAGAAAATGCTTTAAAGATAAAGATGGGACATGGGTCCAGCCAGAGTATATAGGATTAATCACAACACACCCAACTTTTGCTGCCGAGAATGCAATTTAACTGGCTCTCTCATACACTTGTGATGGCTTTGGCCCAAAATTATTCCCTTTCGGGGAAAAATGTTTTCAAACAATCAATTGATAGGACAATTATCCCTACTGTCTTATTTTACTCCTCAGATTAAGAACATAACCAATAAAGACCTCATCCTCCATTTACTAACTGCAGCTAGATTAGCGACTGCAAAACAACTGGAAAACTTTGAATGCAAATATTTTGAAGCCTGGATTTCACAAGTGTGGTACATTGTGCTTATGGACAAATGAACCATTTCACAAAAGGAATATTGATCTGGGGGGTGAAAAAGACCCACACCTTCTATACAACATGGTATCCCTTTACTGACTTTGTAAAGACAACTGAACATAGTTTTCACCCTCCATCGACTCAGGGTACCTTATTGAGAGACACTTTTACATGATTGCCTTTCTTGGAACATCTAAATCTACAACCATCAGCCATTATTTTTCTTTCTTTTGCATACAGCTACTGAACTCTGTATGGGTGTTTTGTTACTTGAAATTAAAAATCAGTTTTTTTAAACAAACAAACAAACAAACAAACAAACAATCTCCCTTGCTACTCAATCCACCCATCTAAAACTTGTTATCGTGTAAACGGCAAAAGAGCTTTAGGGTACCTTAAAGGGAGATTTTATTTTGGTAGATTAAATTAAGATCATTGGCTGGATCAGGCCAATGTTCCATCATTGTCCGATTTTAAGCTGTATTTCAGTCGATTGCTGAATTTTATGCCTTAATGTATTACATATTTTGATGTTAGCTGCCCTGAGCCCAGTTCTGGCTGGGGAGGGTGGGATAGAAATAAATTTTATCATCATCATCATCATCTAGCTCAGCACCTCAGCACAACCAGATGCCTGTGGGAAACCAGGGAGCAGAGCATGAGCACTAGAGCGCTCTCCCTTCTTGTGGTTTCCAGCATCTGTTTCCAATGAGAAGGAAGATGCATATCTTTCCCCTGTTTCAAAGGTGTGTTGGGGGAACGGGAGCCAAAGGAGTCCCCGTACCTGCCCACAGCATGCTCCCAATCTAGCCCAGCACACACATACCATTTTTGTCTCTACTGTTCTCAGTAAGGCAAGGGTGACAGAAGTTTCTGTGGCTGCTGGGAGAAGGGGAGGGCCACATCTCAGTGATAGAGCATAGGCTTTGCATGCAGAATGCCCCAGGTTCAATCCAGGTAAGGCTGGAAACACCCCTTGCTTGGAACTCTTGACAGCTTCTGCCAGTCAGTGTAGACAGTACAGTGGTACCTCGGGTTAAGTACTTAATTTGTTCCAGAGGTCCATTCTTAACCTGAAACTGTTCTTAACTTGAAGCACCACTTTAGCTAATGGGGCCTCCTGCTGCCACCGCGCCATCGGAGCACAATTTCTGTTCTCATCCTGAAGCAAAGTTCTTAACCTGAAGCACTATTTCTGGGTTAGCAGAGTCTGTAACCTGAAGTGTATGTAACCTGAAGCGTATGTAACCCAAGGTACCACTGTACTGGGCTAGATGGTCTGACTCGGTAGAAGGTTGCTTCCTGTGCTCATGGCAGGGGCTGCTTGATGTTGGCTCCCCCCCTGTGTTTGGACCTCTGCCTTTCTCCGCCTTCAGAGGAGGAGATCTGAGACAGCCAATGGCCCCACGACGCCCTCCCAGTGACCACAGGGCAGCAGGGGTTGATTAATCGGTTAGGTTAATTCATCAACATAATAATTTGCTGAACTGAAACAGGTGTCCTTGATTAATCAGGCAGTGGGTTTTTCAATTATTTTTTTTTTTAAATCCTTGTATTCTAAAAAAGTGTCATCTTAAAAGAAACATTCCTGCCTAAGGGAGTACAAAGGGGTTTTCTAATAACAGTTACATTTCAATTTTTTAAGTATTTATATGCCACCCATCTGACTGGGTTGCTGTAGCCACTCTGGGCAGCTTCCAGAAAAGTATAAAAACACTATAAGCTGCTGTGACACAGGTATATATCATCCCCAGACTTTCTCGCTTCAGAATATATATATTTTCACATATGTAAATTTATACAAAGTTAACTGATTACCAGCCTAAAATTCGTAAGATTAATTGAGCAATATTTCTTTCATTGGAAAATAGCCCTAGCTATCATGAATTATAAAAAGGCGACCACAGCAAATGTTCTAAACACACACCTTTGGGGCAATAGATTCAAGAGTGAGTAGAGCTATTTAATTCCTACCAATAATCCTGGCTGCTTCCCCTTGCTCAATTTTGCTGTCCCAGATACTGAACTCTGAAATGGCACACCTGCCTGTCTTCTTGCTCGGAGCCTGGTGGCCAAGATGCAGGGATCACTTTAATGCAAGATCATCAGGGATTGCAAGTGAGCCGGCCTTAGAGCCTCAGGGCAATCTAATATTATACAACAGAAGTCTGAAAACAGCATGCAGTGTGGGCTTCATAATCGTAAGAATCCACTGTATTTGCATTCTTTTTTCGTTTTGCTTTCCTGGATAATGGAAAAGACATCTGCACTCCTAGGCATGTTGCACGGGGCTGGGGCGCTTAAAAACTGTACCACACACGCACAAAAGAAGGCACATCAACACAGCCAAATGGCCCCCAGTGCATCGCTGATTCCAAACAAGCCACTAAGCTACCTGTGAACAGCTCCAACCCTGAGTATCTTTTTATTTCCTGCAGCAGCTCTCAGTCCTGGTAAAGTGACCTAGTTATTTCTGAGGTCAACTGTTTAATGCTGGGTCAAGGATGACAACATTGCAAAGTTCATATTGCATTCATTTATCCCTAGAGAGATTAGAGGCAATTCTGCCGGCTGATCCCATGGATGTCATTTCACAACTGGTCAGCTGCATAATGGGGCTATTCTTATTAAAACCCAGAAGCATTGGGCAGTCAAAGGCGGAGTACTGCACTGGATGCTTCATGTATCTACCCTCAAGATTTCCCTCCCTTTTGCCCTTTCACATAACCTATCATGGTTAGAGGTCACTCATTACAATCAAATTCACAGGCTCATCTGCGCTGGCCATGGGTGGCTAACCTGTAAATCTTTCGAAGTTTCTGGCTTTCAATTTCCATCATCCCTGACCATTGTCCATGCTGGATGGGGACGTTGGGAATTAGAGTCCCAACATCTGGAGGCCCACAGGCTCCCCACCCCTGCACGGTGTTTTCCTAATTGTATCTCAGGTTTGCCAAACAATGACTACAACATCGTTATTTGATTTCCACCTCACATGGGCTCGACAAACACACATTACTCTTGGTGGTTTTATTTCTAAAAGCGGCAGGTTTTGTTTTCGGAAGAACTTAACAATGCGAATCTTCTCAGCAAAACCTGTGTATTTGCAGTCAAAGTAAGTAATAACAGCATCTCCTACAACTTCCTGCTTCTTTGTTCTAAAGTGCAACAGATATAGCTTAGGTAAATATCAGCCTACTGATGCAGCATTGATTCAGGGACATCTAAACCTGTTTATCCTGAAGTCTTTTCTTCTTACTAAAGACGACTGGGCACATATGCATTGCAAAAAAAAAAAAAAAAGGGGGGGGGAGCAAATGCATCACTTCCTGCTAAAAGGAGGGCAAAACAGGACACAGATTTGCATAAAATGTACATATGCTAATATATATGTATAGGTGCAAATATTAAATATAAATATAAAAGATTTCACTACAGCAGGGAAGACTGTAACCTAGTGACCCATGTTCCCACTCAGTCTGCTGCTCAGATGTTAACTGTTGATGGGCAACTTCAAGGCCTGTTAGGGTTCATAACTGTTAAACCAGACTTTGATGTCTCTGGAATCAATTATATTGATAGGGAAGAAGCATGGGGATGCAGTTCTTCGAAAGAAGAAAGTTGCCCTTATAACAACTTTAACATAGGGGTACAGTGGTATCTTGGGTTACAAACACCTTAGGTTACAAACACTTCGGGTTACAGACTCCGCTAACCCGGAAGTAGTACCTCGGGTTAAGAACTTTACCTCAGGATGACAACAGAAATCACACGCTGGTGGCGTGGCAACAGCGGGAAGCCCCATTAGCCAAAGTGGTAACTCAGGTTAAGAACGGTTTCAGGTTAAGAACGGACCTCTGGAATGAATTAAGTTCGTAACCAGAGGTACCAGTGTATTTTGGGTGGTGGTTGTTCGTCACACACTACAGTGTTTCTCAAAGGTCTTTGACCAAGGTCTCCGACACCACTCGATACTTGGTCCTTTTCACTGAAGATGCCCGAAGACTGAACCTGGTGACCTTCCACAAACAAACCTGCTGTACTTCTCAGTCCTGATTCCTCCCAAAAGACAGAAGATGTATGTGATGTGCATTATAAATGTTTTCTGAGACCTGTCTCTTTGTCACCTTCAAGCATGACCAAGAATGCAGCTTCTGGCTTGGTTTTCAGTGGTGTCTACTGAGTTATATGGGACATAGTAATCTGTGCACCCATTAAGATTGAACTTAGAGGGGCAAAGCCTGTGTTTCACTGAGATGTTCAGGCAGGGAGAGGTTTTTCACTCCAGAGCTTTCAGCCTGCTTTATTCCCCCCCATATTTCCATTCGGAGTGGAAGCTCTCTGGGACAAAGCAAACAACTTGCCACATTTGTTGAGATACTGAAAAACCTCCCCGCCTCCACTCCAGACTTCTGGGTTATCAGGGATGTGTCAAGTCCTCAACCCAACTCTACCTTGGAATGCATCATAAATGGCTGCCATTCTTACAGGAAAAAGTACCTGGCACCCAATTGTGGTGGAGGCAATGACCACCCCCAGCAATCCATGGGGAGTTTTTGGGCTAGTGAACTGGAAACACAACGGTGCAAGTAGGATGTCCAGAGCCCTTCTGGATGGTGGCTTTGAATATAGTCTCCATGGAAAGTTGGGGGAAAGGGAGACTTTCTGCAAAGAAAGGGGTAGCATGGTTTTCCATGCTAAAGGAAAATATTTTTCTAGCATTGCAAAGGACTCTCCTGCTCAGTGCCTGAGGGCCCCAGTCCTGCCACTCACCACCTGGCCTAGGGCGGGGCCTGATGGGCTCCATAAAGGACTTCTGCCGCTGCTGCTTGGCAGAGAGGGCTCCATTTTTGTTTTTAATTGCTGATATTTTTTACCTACGTCATTTTAAACTGTGATATTAATGCTGTATTCTTAGTTTTAGATTTTGATTTATGTGGAAATGGTTTTCCATTTGATTGTGTATTTTTTCGATGTGGTGTATTTATTGTTTATGACTTTTGTAATTATGTAAATCTTATCAAGCTGCCTTGAGCATATTTTTTAACAGTGGAAAGGCAGCATACAAGTAAAATGATGATGGGGTCATTCCACATCAAATCAACACAAAAAAACAAGGGTTTCGCCACCCACCGTCTCAGATTTTGATGAAACTTGGTGTACACCCTTCCCTTATGGCTGAAAGAAACCCCCTTAAAATTTCCCCCTCTATCTCAAACAGTTTGAGGTATAGCCAATTTTCATAGTTTTAAATACCCCCAAACTGAAAAACAAGCCTGCACTTTTGAAAAGCAACAACCCTGTAATAACCAATATTATTTTAGATTTTAAGATGAACTTTGTTTCATTAATTTTTTCTTTTACAGCTATGGAGTATAGGAAAGTTGTACCCAGTAGTCATTCCCCCCCCCCCCACAATGTCCAAAAACCATAAAAGTTTGTTACAATACATAAGAGACCCATAAATTTTATTCTTTGTTGAGAAAGAGCATGTCTTTGCAATAATATTCACCATCAAAAACTTTTGATTGCATTGTGCCCTAACGCTGAAAATTTAGGTTTTCTAAACCTAGTTTTTCCCACCAAAAAAGCTACATTTATACATTTTTTAAGGCATTTATAAAATCTTTTGAGTGCTGGTGTATTTTTTTTTTTGCTGAAATCCTCATCATGTTATTGATCTCTGTGTAAAATTTCAAAGAGATCTGATCATTGGTTATGGAGAAAAAAAAGTATAATGCACACAAGGCCGAGGATCTCAAGAGGGACAGAAACACAGATTTCACGAAACTTTGAAGTGCTATAAATTTTAAACCATTTGATAGAGAGGGAAAAAATTTACGTGGGTTGCTTTCAACCATAATGGAAGGGTGTACACCAAGTTTCATCAAAATCTGAGACGGTGCGTGGCATGACCACGTTGAACTGATGTGGAATGACCCGATGATGATGATCCTGTGTACAGAAATAAGTCCCACTTTATCTTTCAGTGGGATGAAGCCCCTTATCCAGCGCATGCACTGACCCCATCTGGTGCAGCCTCAACCTGCCCGCAGGAAGGTTAGGGTTGGAGCAGGCAGGGAAGGAGAAATCTCCCCCAAGCTGTTTAAGCACATATAGAATCATGCCTGAAAAGCACTACTGTGTGGATATGTTTGCAGCCTTAGATATACTTTTTGAGCCACGGTAATTGGTTTCTGGGGCCATGCATGCATAGATATTTTCAGATGAGCGTAATGAAAACACAACAAAGCTTCTACCTGTCTGGTATCTAGCTAGGCCTTCCTTCTTCTGTGGCTGGCTCCCCCTGCCCCATTTTGAAAGCTCAGTTCTGATTTGAATCCTTAGCATATGAGACACCATCACAGTAATAAATCTGCTTTTCCCTAAAACAAACCAGTAAGACAAGTCAACTCTGTTACATACCATTACGATTTAATAGCACCAATATCTATGAAAACTACCACCGAGCTAATGTTGAGGGCATTGATCAGCAAATCTTAACAATTAATGCTTCCAGTAATAATAATGATAGTTTTGGGGGAGGTTTTTTTTTTTTTTTTTTTTTTTACAAAAAGCAAGCTCCCTTCATCCTTTTATTCGGTAGCATAAGAAATTAAACACTTGTGGGCTTATTCTAAAGAGTGAATGAAATTGAATAAGCTACCTAGTACTTGAGTTTCACAGCGAGTGCTTGAATAGAGCAAACCTCCTAAGTTGAATAGGTTGCCTTTTGGGACCAATTTGCCTCTTTTCACTCTTTAGTCTTCCTTTTTTGCTGACAGATGTACAAAGGCGGAACTGCGCTGTGCGGCTTATCTACATACACCCTCAGCAGCTGTCACTTTTGTCGAGCAAGTTAATCAAGCAAATGCCACCATATCCCACTTTCTATAAGGAACAACATGTTATAGACAGTAGTCTTGGGAGAGAGAGGGAGAGGGAGAAAGACTTTATTTTAACTTTGATTAGCTTGGTTTTTTCCTCCAAACAAAAGCCTCTCTCTCTCTTTCTCTCTCTCTCTCTTTTATACTTATGATGCAACTCATTATTTTAGGGTTTGTTTTTTTAAAAAAAGGGAATTAAAGACCTCGAAAACTCAGTTTTGATTCGCAAGAGCGAAAGAAGGGGAGAAGTTGCTAGCCCTCATTGACATAGAGAAAAGCAGCTGCAATGAGCCATAAAGGCAAACAGGGAAGAAACCCTATATTAAAAAGCAACCAAACAAAAATTATCAACTTAAAATATAGCGTAGGTTTTTGACAGGGCAGGAGAAACAGCTTTTGAGCAATGTGTATCATCATTATTACTGCCAATCTAGCTGGCTGTTTGCAAAGGTCTTTTCAATTTTTTATTTTTTTTAAATTAAATGATTTAAAGACACAGAGAAAGAAAAATGGATGCTTTTGTTTGCACTAATGCTTGTTGATAACAATATATTGTCAATTGCTGAGCCACAAAGATTAGCACAGTAAAAGCTATTTTCTGAATAGCATGAGTGAAAGGCTCGGTTCATTTTCTCCTTGTATTTCATTGTAAGAGAGTTTCAATCACTAGTTGTTATTTATACATGTTCTTTGATAAACTCAACTTGTGTGGCTGTGTTTTTTTTTTTTTTTAAGAAATCCCTCCCTCATTAGGTACATAATAGTGTTTAATGTTGTAGAGGTTCTTCCCTGCTTTTTTTCTTTGAAGTCTTTCAAGCTTAAGCATAGTTTCCTCTGTTAAAATCATGCTTCAGAACTTCTGACCTATGAAAACAAATAGCCACGAAAACAGCATTGTGCATAATAAATTCTGTCAATAAATCTATTCCTATCATACGTTCATGAATTATGCCACCACCAAGAAACTTCATCTAAACTCGTGAGTGCAGAGCAGCCTGCAACACATCTAAATTAAGTCAAAGCACCTGGATTAATCAGATTGAATCATGTTACTTCAAAGAGGGCTGACATGTTTCTGTCAGCGTATCTACTTGTATACAGGGAGCGAGCTGCTTCTAAAGCGATGTTATGTTGGTAACAGTGATCAGCACAATCTAATCTAAGTACCACTTTGTTCAGCAAATTTTATGACTGGCCATTTGGTCTATATATACATTGAACAAGAAACTGACCAGGCTACCATGCTAAAAGCGAAGCACCTCACTCAATAACAAAGCAAAAAAAAAGAGAAGTCTATAGAGTTTCTCTCCCCTCACCACACATTAAGACTTTGCGTTTTCCTCATTAGCTCATACCATTTCCTAAACTGTCTCCTTTAAAAGATGAGAGTTGTTAATTAATCGCTCAGTATTTGTGCGGTGTTTTGACTTCGTATATCGGAGACCTTTGACTCAGTTACGACCCCAAACAAATGAGAAATATTACAGTGTGATGGATTGTGTGAAAAACCAAGCAGAAGATCTTGCGAATAACGAATCACTCCTGTGAAAAAGAGGTCCTTCAATCTTGGAAAAAGTTGGAAATCCCCCCCCCCCAATTTGTTTATATGTTCTAGTTTAATTCAGTGCACTGGAAAAAGTTCTCCAATAGCTGTCTTATGTGACAAAGGGGTGTATTTTAGCCACATGAGTTTTGCCATTAAAACTTAACTCTAACTACAGTGTCATTTTCAGGGAGAATAACTGGCTGAAATACATTATTGCCCCGACTATAAGTGTAGGCACGTATTTCTTGCGATCACAGTGATACGTTTTAAAAATAATGCTGCAGTGATTTGGTTGCCTTAAACAATAAATATAACCCGTCTACAACCACTTTATACTTTCTCTGCCAGTCTGCTCCCTTTTCTCCTGTACCAGTGAAGCCTTAATCACACTGAGAATGCATTGATGCAGATAAGTTAGAAAGTCAGTGAGCTTTGAATATTAAAATCATTTGCATTGTTGTTTAATAATGCTGCTGTGATGGTGTTACATAATAGGGTTAAGCTGCTATCCTGAATTATCAATAATCTCCCTCGGCATCAAATTACATCATCCCCTCCCCTCCCCTTTGCCGGCTAAAATAAACCACAAAAGAGTTGCTTAAAAATTGTTGAAAAGGTCTGGTCTAGACAAAACAAGGAAGCGGGTTAAGACGGAAGCTTAAATTTGCAGGCACACATTTGCCTTTGCGTACAGCAGGGTTCTTCTCCTTCTGTTTTTGCAGTACATATGGTCCATAAGATCACCCACTGTTTAGGGACTTCTGTGATAGGGTGAGTTAAGGATGGAGTTTCACCCTTAATTGGGATTAAGTTTGACTTGAAACGGTCTACTGCATGGAATTCCCATCACTGTTAATGAAAGTTATGCACTGAATGTAGTCCCGTGGGTGTTAACAGGCCGTACGTCTTGGGTATAGGTTTCCAGGGCTGGATTCATGGATTTATGGCTTCAGGCTCCCATGGCTGTTAATGGGAAATGCATGTTTAATATCTCACAAGAAATTATACTCTCTTCTCCTATTTTAATAATGCCTTTTATTTTAATTGATCTGTATATATCACAGCTCAAGCTGTTTTAATCAGTAATAACCACTAATATTTTATTTCATAAGTAATAAGTACTAATTTATTTCATAAGCATTCTTGGCATCAGTTTAGATTCTAGAAGCACAACCAAACCTCTTAAAAAAACAACAACCCCAAAGCAAAACACAACTTTTTTTCCTCTGCAACAAAAGGTAGTAGACTGAGATAGGCAAATAGCAGAAAAGTGTCCTTATTTGTCTTTAGCAGGAATAAAATCAGAACTGCTGTATTGTCATTTAGAGATTACCTGGATTATTGTACAAGGCCATTCTATGTGTGGGCGTATTTTATCCAGAGTCTGAAAAGTTGAAAAGAATGTATTTTTTTGCCTGGAGAAGAGATGACAAAGAGGCAATATAATTGCCATCTCCCAGCATTTGATGACAGAGCAAATTTATTCTCTGTTTGCTCCAGAGGGCAAAACACAAACCAATGAGTTCAAATGACAAGAAATGGGATTTTGACTAAGCATTAGGAAGAACCTCTGGACAGTACAAACTGTTTGATGGTGGACCAGCCAGACTGCCTCAGGCAGCTGTGAACTCTTTGGATTTTAGTGCTCAATATGTTAAAAACCTTCAGTAAAATTGCTTCCCCCCCGCCCTGCTTTGAGCAGAGAGTGAATGGCTGCCTGTCCGATCTGCAGCAGCAATGGATTTCCTGCATCAGTGGGAGGTTGGCCTTGGGGGAATCCTTTCCAACTTTTTGATACGATACGATAATCTTTATTGTCATTGTCCCATACAGAACAACAAAATTGAAAAAAATCTGCATCAGACATTCAAAACCCAACAAGCCTGCTATCCCAGCTATCCCAGCCTGGTTAGCCCCCTAAAAACTCTGATACCCCATAATTAAATACAATATATTCCCATAGAGACTAGCTTACACTGCGTTTAAAACCAAAATCGCATTTGGATAGAAACTGTTTCTCAGGTGGCTAGTCCTAGTCTTTATAACCCTGTACCTTCTTCCAGATTTCTACAATTTTTAGGTGTATCTCAGTCCAGCAAGACCCAGGCATGCCCAGATAAGGCTTCATATGGGTTGCCCGCTGAGATTTCTCAAGCATGGATCATTCATGCAGGCTGACAGTGGATACTAGCCATGATGGTTGTGCTTTGCCTCGACGGTCAGAGGCAGCAATGCTGCTGAACACCAGTTGCTGGAAAACACAGAAGGTGAGGGTGCTCTTGTGCGAACAGGATGTTGGACTAGATGGGCCACCGGCCTGATTCAGTGGGCTCTTTTTAGGTTCTTATTAGAACGCAACTGGGAAAGGGCGTACTATTATTATCATCCCACCTTTCCTCTATGGTGCTCAAGGTGGCATAGATGGTTCTCCCAACTTCTCATTTTATCCTCACAGCAGCACTGTCAAGGCAGACTATGCTGAGAGAAGGTGACCAGCCCAAGGTCATCCAGCGAACTTCATAGCTGAGTGGGGATTTGACCCCAGGTCTCCTATGATCAAATCCAACATTCTAACCACAACATCACACTGCTGGTCGGCAATGCGCCTAAATGGTGTATCCAAAATCACAAATCATTACAGAGGTCAGAAAATGCTCACCTTGACTAAGTAAAAATCATCACCTGAGCACTGGATGATTGGCCTGTCTTCTGGACATGGGAACCACCTACCCACAAAGCCTCTCTCTTAGTTTATTGGCCCTCATCCAGTCTGCCACTACATTCAGGCACCAGTCCAGGGCTCGCATGGTCATCCTGATTCAGATATTATGGAGAAACACAGCTGCGTGTCACCAGTGTACTGATGGCACCATGCTCCAAACCCCCTAATGACCACGCCCAACAAACCAAGAGGTAAAGGTTGCATTTCAGCCGGCTGAAGATTTTTTGTTAAAGCTCATTACGTCTTACAAGTTGAACCTGCACAGTCTGAAGTTAAGTACCACTGAGGTTAAGGAAGCTTACTCACAAGAAAATATGCATAGGATTGCAGACAGCTATGCTGATCCTAATGCTACTCTTTGGTGTGTGCATGTGTATGTACATGTGTGTGTTATTACTATTACTAACAACAATAATGAAACCACCCAGCTGCCTGCTTTTTTGGACTCTCTTGGGGGGCACAGATGTCACGACGAGCTTGCCCTGTGCTTCAAAAATTACTACTATGCCTCCCTCTCCTCTTTTGCCCCAATGTACTTCTCAGTACATGTGGTTGTTTCAAGCAAGTTTCTACCAGTCATGATCTGTTCCAATATCAGAGGTGGGCTGGGTGGAAATGATTTGAGGCAATGGAATAAGGCAAAGGGAGAATGGCATTATTATTTAATCCAGACTCCCTAATATTAAAAAGCAAAATCTCTTCCCTACGTGGTCCTTTTCATGGGGAGAAGGGCAGAAACAGATCTTTGCCCCATTCTTTCTTTTCAATGGCAAATTGGATGCCTAAGTTGGATGCCTAAACAGATGTGGCTGAGCCATTGCTTCTAGTTTGGTTGTAGCTTGTGGTGCTCTAGCAAGGATTGGGGGGGGACCTCAGGCATGGGGCCAAATGGGACCCTCCTGTCATTTTCTAGAAACTCCCTCCAGGCCACACACTTCACTGGCTGTTGCTTTGCATCCTCTCTGAGCACTTTTGCCTGGCTTGACTGTGCCCTTGAACTCTGATAGTGCTACACTAACCACAACAACACACTGACTCTTACGATGTGTATAAATGAGTTTTAAATGTCCTTGGTTTTAAAATATAATTTGAAAGCCAGCAGTGGACTTCCAAGAAAAGTGTTAAAAAGGTGGAGGAGCAGGTGGCTATAAACACCCATCTCTGAACCACTGTCCATTTGTTTAATATCAAGTACGAGACGAAATGTGGTCCACTGGACCATGTTGACTTAGGGCGCTCTCAGACTGTTGTTATCTTCAAGCAGGATCAATTGCACACCAGCAAATTTGGGTAGTGCAAATGAAACCTGATTTTGTGCTCTTGTACAGCAAACCTCTTTCCCCACCAAAAATCAGATTATTTTTTTATGATAAAGAGAGTGACAAAAAAATGTACTGGAAGGCCTAGGGTAACACTCGCTTGACACAACATCCTATAACCTCTCTGCAAACTATGAATAGAAGCAAAATAGAATGGAAACAGATTTAGGAGATGCATATTCAAATTCCACCTCTGCTTATAAGTGGCTGACCTTGGGAAGTCACTATCTTAAACCTGAGTCTAAAACAATTTTCCTTTGGTGTACCGGTATGTGTGTATGTGTTTGATCTCCATTCCTTTCTATTGCACACTTATAAAGGTCCTTATTTCCCCTTTGTTGTAGTCTTTATTGATACTCTTAATATATTTTTACTTCTCTTTGCAGCAAAAGATTTACTGGGTTGTTTTTGCATTTTTTTAAAAAAACCACCTCTTTTATCAAAAATGTTTTTACATTGAAAACATTTCACACTTTCCTAGCAAAATGAAAGGGATTTCCCTTGTGCTGTTGCAAGACACTTGCTAATATGTGCAATGCTCCCTCTAGCGGTTGGCCCACCAGCAGCTATCTATCTATCACTCAATCAATCAATCAATCAATCAATCAGTCAGTCAATCAATCGCACCAATGAATGAATACAGTTACTCCCTGTGTAAATGATGCTTCGTGGCAAATAGCTTCCTCTTTATGGGTATCATTTTCATGAAGGAAAACTCATATACAAATTTACTTGACTGCATGTACACAGCAAGTGAAGTTGTGGCGAACCACAGCTTCCCAATGCATGTACAGATAATGAAACAAGACACGTTTGTTGGTACATTTAAGAATATGCCCATCGCCCTGTTCTCACAGTGGCCAAGAGAAGCCTGGAACGCTGCTCTCACTTGTGGATCCCAGCAAATGGTATTCAGAGGTGAAGCTGCACGGAGTTTGATATGTGAATGAGAGCACCATTTGAAAAGTAAGATCTCTGCTTACATAAGAGGAGGTGGTCAGCTGCATTATGAAGAAGTGAGAATTTAGTACCGTGGTTCTCAGCCTCCTGCAATCCTAGTTTTTGGCTTTTGCTGCTTTCAATGCTGCTCTGTACTGAATATGAGTGCTTAAATCAGTTGACCTCCATGCACCCATTGTTAATCTGGTGGCCACCAGAATGGTCTCAAGCCAACACTTGTCACAGCTATGAACTAGAATAATTGGTAAGGTAAAGGTAAAGGGAACCCTGACCATTAGGTCCAGTTGTGGCCGACTCTGGGGTTGTGGTGCTCATCTTGCTTTATTGGCCGAGGGAGCCGGTGTACAGCTTCCGGGTCATGTGGCTAGCATGACTAAGCCGCTTCTGGCGAACCAGAGCAGCGCACGGAAACGCCGTTTACCTTCCCGCCAGAGCGGTACCTATTTATCTACTTGCACTTTGACATGCTTTCGAACAGCTAGGTTGGCAGGAGCAGGGACAGAGCAACGGGAGCTCACCCCATTGTGGGGATTCGAACCGCCGACCTTCTGATCGGCAAGTCCTAGGCTCTGTGGTTTAACCCACAGCGCCATCCGCGTCCCTTCAGAATAATCGGTACCGAGGGACAAAACAGTTTAAAATTAAGGACAAAGAATGTGATCTGATAGAGATTCCAGTAATGAAAGGCATGAGTGGGATGCAATATTTTCTTAAAGAATTTCCATATATTCTCTACTATAATGCAACATTCCTTTATCCAGAGCATTAGAGCAAACAAATCTCATTTGCAGAACACCTCTGGTGCCAAAGAACTCCACAGAACAAGGCTTGCACATTGACAGCCTGCATGTGACCTCTGACTATGAGGTCACTGTGGTGCAGTGCTTGAGGCGCTGGACAAGCAGTGGAGAGATCCAGAGATCAGATCCTGCCTCAGCCATGAAGATCACCTTGGGTCAACCACTGCCTCTCAGCCCAATTTATTTCACAGGGCTGTTGTTATGAAGATATAAAGTTGGAAGGCGTGAAACCGTGAGCTTTTAGCTTTCACCTTGGGAGGTGACATCTAAATGTAGCTACTCACCATCACCATATCTGAATTTTAATCAAGATATGGTCATATGATGACAAACCTAGACAGCATTCTAAAAAGCAGAGACCTCATCTTGCCAACAAAGGTTCGTATAGTTAAAGCTATGGTTTTCCCCGTAGCAGTGTATGGAAGTGAGAGCTGGACCATAAAGAAGACTGATTGCCGAAGAATTGATGCTTTTGAATTATGGTGCTGGAGGAGACTCTTGAGAGTCCCATGGACTGCAAGAAGATCAAACCTCTCCATTCTTAAGGAAATCAGTCCTGAGTGCTCCCTAGAAGGACAGATTGTGAAGCTGAGACTCCAATACATTGGCCACCTCATGAGAAGAGAAGACTCCCTGGAAAAGACCCTGATGTTGGGAAAGATGGAGGGCACAACAGAAAAGGGGATGACAGAGGACGAGATGGTTGGACAGTGTTCTCGAAGATACCAGCATGAGTTTGACCAAACTGTGGGAGGCAGTGGAAGACAGAAGTGCCTGGTGTGCTCTGGTCCATGGGGTCACAAAGAGTTGGACATGACTAAATGACTAAACAACAACAACCTCAATTGCTTGCAGCAGCAGGGATACAGAACCTGTGGCCATCTGGATTTTGTCAGACTACAACTCCTATAATTGCTTACCAATGTCCATGCCACCTGCAGCTAACGGAGGTTAGAATCTATTAACATCTGGAGAGCCAAAGGTTCCCCATGCAGAAGGCCGCAGGTTCAATCCCTGGCAGCTCTAACTAGGACCAGTGTGGATGCCCCTTGTGTGTAGGGTGAGCTGTTGGCTAGATAGATCAACAGAATAAAGCAGTGTTCTGTGTTCCTATGTAATGGTCCCCACTTTCATGGCAAGAGTTCTTTGTGCAAGAAGACACACTCCTGGTCCCCAGACCTATGGCACTGCACAGAGAGGTTGGTCATCTTTGCCATTGAACAAATACTGTGACTCCAGAGGAACACGCCCCCCACCCCGAATACAATGGATCTGGGAAATTTATGCCCTGACCTTATGACACAGTGAAAATTTGCTGCTTGGATGGAAAGGTATGATCATTACAGGTTTTCTGGGAGGAAGTGTGAGAGACTGGTGGACCATTGTGAATGCTTGGAATGAAATAACAGCTATGTAGCACTAGCTACCAAGTCTGTGGGATATAATCTGGTTTTTGTAACCCTGCATAAACTGTGTATTATTTAGGTCTTTTTTAAACAGACACCTGAAACAGTGAATTGTAGAGGGTCTCAAAGGAAATGTATAGCTCTGCTTCTTTTTTTAAAGGCCTCTTTTTGAATACTGTATTCTCTTGTTTGTTCTCTCTCTCTAAAAAAAGAATGTTGATATTTTACACTCAGTTCTCCTATAAAGGTCCTTAACTAAACAGACTACCTACATAGCAATTTTGTGAAGGGCCATGCCCTTTCCTAGTCAATGGATTGCAATCCAGCACCGGCGTAATTGGGATGTAATGTTATTTTGCACATTGCAATAGAATAACGACAGTCATACAATACTTTAATTGTACTGGTATTTATGCTTTAACACTAGAAGCGGAATCAAAAGACGTCACAAACTGGACTCAGTAACCTTAATTGAGTCCTCTTGTGTAGCTTTCACATTGTAAAGTGAGTGTTTTAAGGGCAGGCTAGGTATTCACTGTGAACTGGATGTTCAGTGAATGGCTGAATAATGTCCTCGCTGTTCCTTCCAGTGCCATACATGGGGTTGCAAATGGATCTCCTGGCTATTTGTGAGCATTTTTGTAGGCTGATATCATAAATGCAGGGTGGGGGCAAGATTTAAAAGGGTATTGGGTGGTAGAAAAGAAAAGGGCTACAGATCAAGAGGAAATAGGTGACCTATGACTGTTAATCTAATATGCACCAGTGGTTTGCTTGCCAGTGGTGTGTGACTGGGCAGTCCACAGAGAAAGAGAAAGAAGAGTGAGAACTCTGTAGGGAACTGGGCTAAACCTTTGTTGCTGAGGTAGAGGACTAAACACTGCCAAGCACCACCTCAGTCTGATGCTGGGAAGTGTCTCCTTAGCCCACTGGCTAGGGCAAGCTGGTAGTAGCCTTGTTTTGTATGCAGCTAAACTCTAAAGAACTTGCACTCGGAATCACACTGCCTCTAATACTGGAGGGAATTCTGCTTCCTTTGCATCAGTGCCCTTATTGTAGAACTATCTCGCCTCTTTAGCTTACAACAGCAGCAAAAGTATGGATGCCCTGGAGCCTATCACAGACATACTGTGTTTGCAGGCCATTTGCTGGTGCTTAGTCCTGACAACTCATGACTCCCACTTCCTTTACCATCAATTCTGGTGGCCATATACCTGCATATTAGTTATAGCAAAACAGAATGGCAACTGGAATATGCTGGTCCAGCAGCAGGACACTACTTTTTGCATGCCACAGGCTTTGCCAAACTGATGACCGCTGTATGTTTTGGATTACAGCTCCCTTCATGGGCTGGCTGGGGCTGGTGGGAGTTGTAGCCTCAAACTGGAGGACACCAGGTTGGCAAAGGCTGGCCTAGAACAAAACAATGACACTTGTCATCCATAGTAACTCTCAACCCGCCAAGTGTTGTGCTGAATAATTCCTAGAGGCATAAAACAACAGCATTGCACTCTCTTAAAATAATGATGTTGGTCCAGGCAGGCCCATGCAGAACTTGTGAGGCCCCAGGTGGCTGGGGGCCCAGAATATTCTTGGCATGACAGCATAGGTTCAACAGATTCTTAGCAAGGTCTGCCCAGCCAGCTTAGCTCTCCGAGGGCCAGGACAAGTGTACTCTGCTGCCCCACCCTCTGCATGGGCCTGGGTCCAGGAGTCACGATGTCTGAAAGCAAGCACTTGATTGTTGCACTTAAGCCGGTGTACAACATCAAGTACATTTTAATGTGGATGATAATTTATGTATTCACCAAAGAACGGCAGTAGAGACCAACATGCACTGGGACATGCAGTCGTCTGCCTTGCAGCAGCTTCCATCAAGCCAGCAGAGGGCCGAAATAAGCCACCAGGAGTCTTTACCTGGGAGCTATGGCAGCAGGAAAAAGGGCCTGCTGGCTTGTTCCTAAGTTGGCATTCAGCACCTGCAAGTCTGGATGGCTACAGAGATGCACTGCAACTACCATAGCAGCACAAGTCAGGTGTCACAAGGCACCAGCGGGGCTACTTTTGGTGCAGCACAACTTCTAACTCTGGCCCGATTCCGCAGTATGAGGATCAGGTTACTCAGAGAGTGCTTGAGCTGTTCTACAGTCACCTGTCCCTGCCCATCCATCTGCCTGCTTCCCCCCATGAGCCTGTCTGCTTTCCAACTGTGTTGCCCTGCTGCTCAGTAACACCTGCTTGCTTCCAGGTCTCCATCCCTGGCAATACATTTATTGCACACGGGAGATTGAAAGATATGGTACTGTATTTGCTGGAGGTGACCATTGTTTAGGAATGGGCTGAAAATGCCAGAGAGAGTGAAGAGAGTGAAAAGGAAAGATATGCACTCTGCTATAACAACAACAACAACAACAACAACAACAACAACAACAGTTGCCCCAGCCATTCTGGGCGACTTCCAGCAAAATATAGGAACACAGTGAGCCATCAAACAACAAAAACTTCCCTAAACAGGGTTGCCTTCAGATGTCTTCTAAAAGTTGTATAGTTGTTTATCTCCTTGACATGTTTTCTGTCTGTGTTAGGGAGGAAGGGGCAGGCGAAGAAGAGGGGACAAAATATTTGTTCCCATTAGATGTGTGACATAAGGCATGTCCAGAATAAGGAAGGATTTGGATTAGATAGGTCTGCATAAGAGGGGATTTACTGTATTGATTGTCACTTCCAAATTTCAGGCCCAATCCTGTTTTGCTTGGATACCTTCAGTTAAAGTCAGCTGAGGTTTTGTCAGCCCCTAAGAGATATTATATCCTCTCATTTGACCTTTCTACCAAACCATGCCACAGTTCAATTAAAAAGAAAAACATTTTCTTTTAAAGAAGAGTTTGAATGGTGCAGCATTTTCTTCTCCCCACCCCGCATGGTTTTTTGGGTAGACTCCCTTTCTCCTTAACATCTCCCTCCCCCATTTAATCTAAAGTAGGATTAGTGACCTTTTTATTTTTACAGTCAATTTTCTTCCTTTTGGTTATACAGTGCCGCAGGAAAATTCTGCAGCCCTTCTGAGAGTTAAGATGTTTGCAAATGTGATGGGCTTTTCAGGTTTTCTGCATCGCCTCTCTCTCTCCAAAATATTTGCTTTTACTATAAACTGCACACGCAACAGAGTTAGGCATGCAGTCCAAAACTGGAGGGCACCAGGTTGGGGAAGACTGATGCAGACAACACTTAAACTGGCAGATTATATTTAAGAAGGAAAGGTATTCCTCTTGGAACACTATCAGCACATTCCTTTCTTGGAATTGTCAGTGCCACACTTTGTTCAGGATGTGGGGTGAGCAGTTACGTGTAATGTCCCATCTGCCAGAGATGTTCCATAAGCATAGCTGCCATCAGAATATCTGTTCAGCTAGAGAAGGGGTTGCTCTGTACACTTTCTTCCTTTATTAATGCCCTGAGCAACTGGTAGGATAGTAACAGCTGGCAAGCTCTTAATTCCTCAGTACCAAGCATCTTGGACTCTACAATTGGCAGGTGAAGCCTTGTTGGTGGTGTCACCGCCGGGGGCTGCCAAATTGGCACTGAGTATTTTCAGTGGTGGTTCCCTGGTTGTGGAATATCCTCCCTAGTGAGGTGCGCCTGTTTCCACCATGATTAACCTTCAGAAGGAATTTGAAAACCTTCTTGTTTACATGGACGTTTCATGGCCGAAGAATACTGCCCCTGCCGACCCCAAACTTATTGATCGGAGGAATGTTTTTAAGAATGGTTTTGTTTTTAAATTGTGTATCTGTTTGCTGTCCTGGGTTCCTTGGGGGTGAAGGATAGGATATAAATTCAATAAACAATTATAGCTACTCTGGAAAAACATTGTGCCTGAGAAACTGAACTACATATTGAGAATTTCACAATTAAAATTTCATCCTCGCCATAAACTCACTAAGCAGGGTAGCCTTACACAAGCCACTCAGCCTCCCATCGATAATGTGGGTATAATAACATGGGCAATACCTTCTGGTGTAGGGGTGCAGGCAGGATACATGGAACATTCAAAAACACCCTATACAAAGGAAGAGGAGCTCTGGTGAATCATCAGACTGAAGGCCCATCTAGTCAAGCATTGTTTGCAAGAGTAGTTAACTCTTCTAGGAAGCTCACACACAGGGCATGTAGGCAACGGCTCTCCCCACCACACTTGCTTATCAACTGGTAATAATAGATCATCAAGAAAAGCCCTGCTAGGTCAGGCCACTCTAGTCCAGCATCCTGTTTTCCACTGTGGCCAGTCATACGATTCTTGGAAGCCCACAAAGCAGGACATCATGAGTGCAACACACCTCCTGCGTTGTCTGCCCACCAGCAAGTTCTGGTAAGAGCTGTTTGCAGGAAAATAAAATGCAACCACAATAGAGATACAGGGAACCAAATACATGTTAAACATGCCAGCTGATTATCCACAGGCCGACTATATTATGTTGGTTCCATCCTACAGCTTGAACAAGGTTTGATTCTGGTAGAGTTGTAAGAAAAGTATGCATCAGGTTCCTTGTTTGAGGTGCTCAGTACTATTGAGTGGCATTAGGAAGTGGGAGAACCTCTGCTCAGGGAAGGTGGGGCATCCAATTTTTGTGGATCCTCATACCTCCTCTATTCTATGTTGTGGAATATCTCCCTAACCCTCAGGTGTAGCTTTTGGGGGGCCGAGCCTTTCATGAGCAGAAGTACTTCTGCTTCACTCACTGGATATAACCCAAGGTGGCTAATCATTTTGTATTATAGCTCATAAACATTAACGTGACAACTTTTCAGGAGAAAAGAAACAGCAGTCTTCTGCTGGGCTACTTGACAATATAGTATTTAATTCCAGCAGCAATCTCCCTACTCCTCCAAAAAAAGCACAAACCAACCCAGGATTGTCTGATGCCTTCAATCTGCCATTAAAAATATAACCACATTTTCAGACACAGAAAATATGACACTAAACATGTCAGTGAGAGTTTCAAGTAACAGAATAATTGGTCTGATTTCTCAAGCAGCAATTCGGCGACTGTTTACACTGATGCAGCCCCATTAACATACGTGGGTCTGCACCAGTGTAGAAGTGATTAGTGGAACAGTCTCCCCTGGAAAAGAAAACCAATTAACTGTCTTCACCAAATGTCTGCTGGAACACGAAAAGCTGCTTCGATAAAGATCTTTGGGAGCATAAACTCCTACAAGCATGCAAAGCCAAGTGACAAATCTAGGACTTATTTTGTTAAGAGTCTATCTAAAATAAATTAGACTAAGCCCTTCTTAAATTAAATACTTCACAAGGGAATAAACCTTCTGACATACTATAGATAGCAATTTCTTACACAAGTGCAACTCTTCTGCATTTGTCAAGAGAACATTTCCACGATTAATCAACCCCTTTAAACCTTTCTCTTGTCCTTTTCTCGGTAGTGGATGTGCAGTTAAGGATAAGCTGAGAAATGCCTCGGGGCTAGCATGTTGGTGTGACGGGAGCATGTTCTTGGAGCCCCCAAAACAACTGTTCTCCCTTTCACCTCCCGTAAAAATCTACATCAGAGAAATAGACCTCCAATGGCTGATGGGCAGGGATGGTGGAAGTAGCAGTCCAAAAGATCTGGGGTGCTGGGGAATAATGATTTATACAGTGCTCATATTAATGAAATCCCCACCCCTGACCCTCCACCTAGGGTGGTCATTTACACATAATCAAAAGAGGACATAAAATCTGCACGTGCTACTATGAAAATTTAGAAACAGTTACAATAATTTCAATAGAAATACAGCACATCTCACCATAGTGGGAGAGGCCGTGGCCAGGTGATGGACAATTGCAAGGCCCCTGATCTCCCTTGTCTTTTAACCAGGTTTAGACCAGGCACTTCTTCAAACAGAGAGCTACCTGATCTTTTCTGGCTCCAATAAGATGGCTCAAAAAAGAGGACAACGATTTGCATAAAATTTGCATTTGATATTTTATATTTATGGATACAATTTTGGAAATAATTATTGTATTGAACATTAAATAGAAAAGCATTACATCTCACCCTAGGGGGTGAGGGCTGTGAGAAGGAGACAGGTTCAATCTCCTGGCTGGTGTCTCCAACTTCAAGGTCCCTGCTCTCCCTTTTTATTGTTATCTTTAAGCAAGTTTGTGCTTCAATGAGAGGACACCTTGACACAGACACCAGTCCTCTGACAGCCCTTCAAAGTAGAGGACTGCTCTCTCTAAAGTAGGACATGTAGCCGCCCTATCAGATATCTTGGTGTGGCTCTACGCCGCTGATATGCCGTAGTAGCCCTGCAAACCTGGGCCCACATGCCTTACATACTTGGAACTGCACACTATTTTCTGCACTGTCATGAGAATACATATTAATAAAGTCAGGATATCAAGAGGCCTTAAGTAATGCCCAAAGCCTTGAAAAGAGCATGCACATTTTGAGCAGCTCAGGTTGCTGCCAGCCAACCTATCGAGTTTCCATCCTGATTTGTTTGTAGGGAAATTAGAAAACACTGGCTATTTAATGAGCATTCATTCTGATTTGTTTGTGGAGAGGGCATGTTGTTGCTTTGTCAGACTCAACATTATGGAGACATACTAAAAATGATGAGAAGAATCTCTGTCGTCAATGGATGTGGATCTGCAACATGGCCGTCATTTGTAATAACGAAAGGGACTCTTGGCTTCCTTCCGTCTCCCTTTTCTCAGGCCTATCTCACACAGGTTTCTGAACATTACACTCACCTTGAGATGTTTGGAGTTGTAATGAGACGCTTCTGCTCGAAGGCAAACTCGGGTGACATGCTGAAAGTATCACACTTCTCACCTTAAGAATCCTCTGATAGTTTGCTACACTATCCTAATCACATGGTGCTGTGAATCTTTATTATTAGGTTCACATGGGATGCAGCTTGGGAGGAATTAATTTGTGTGTTTGTGTGGCAGCCGGGAGGCCAATCTTGTGGAGACAATCTAGCCCCCTTTTTCTCTATGCTTGTCTGTCAAAGTACTGGCATTAACCTGCCTGACCAGGGCTGGCCATATTAGTTTAAGAGCAAACACTCCAGAAACAAAAGACTGAACTTCCATTTCAATACTAAGTATGCCTAATAAAATATGTTCCAGCAAATGCAGTGAAAAAGAGCAGTCAATTACGAGGGGCAGACAGGAAATATCACATATCACACAAGACTCCTCGAGAGCAAAAACACATGCAGCAGTGTTGCTCTTTGCTTACAGCAACAGCACCTAACAACATGGTACATGCAATAGAAATAATAGAAAAAAAGTGCTGGTACTCACCATGAAGTTGTTACAGCAGGCGCCACACTTTTAACATTTGAAAATAAAAATTGCTGGTTCTCTGTACCCTTGAGTACCCCCCAGAAAAAAGCACTGGGTAGATGTAACATTTAGACCTGATCTCAGAGGCCTGATTCCATATTCTTTGAATCTAGTGGGGCAGATCACATGCTTACCCAGCTCGTGATTCCTTTCCTGCACTGCAAGATTAGGTTTTTGTGTGCCCCCTTCCTCATACCACACATAATCTAACATTTATTTATTTCCACAAAAAACCCTTACATTGTGCCCTTTGCACTCAAATCCCAACAATAAATACATAAAAACAACAAATATTAAAACAAGATGCAATATCAACAATACCACCAGTTACCTGAGATCTAGGGATGCCTCTACATTAAAATGCCTGCCAGGAAACACAGGTCTTTAGCTGGTTCCGAAAGCTGAACAACATTGGTACTAGGGCTGTGGCTCAGTGGTAGAGACACATGAGCCGCATGCAGAAGGTCATAGGTTCAATCCCTGGCATTTCCAGTTAGGGCTGAAAATGTTCCCATCTGAAACCCTGAACAGCAGTTGCCAGTCATTGCAGACACTGACAATATTGAGCTAGATGGACCAGTGGTCTTGACTGGTTATAAGGCAGTAACCTCATGGGGAGGGAGAATGCTTTCCACATCTGGAGTGCTGAGAAGGCTCCCTGGGCCTCCCTTAAGGCTGGAACTTCCAACAGGGCCTCAATAGAGGCAAACTCCCCCTCCTTCCAAAACAGTGGGAACATCTCTGCACAAACTACCCATATCATGTTAACTTGTGTGCATGGTGGAGCCGTTCAAACTCAGGATGAATTGTCTCAGGTAAGTCCAACCTGTCATAGCCAAAAACCAGGACACACGTCTTCTGGGCCATGCTCCTGGGTGAGTTACATGACCCACATGAGAGTATGGCATCTAAAAATGGGATATCTCGATTTAATTGGGACAGTTGAGGGTTATGCTATTGACCAAGCCATTCTCCTTTCTGCTTGTTAATACATTTTCCTTTTGTTCTGAAGTCTCATTTTTAGATCCACTGTATGGAGAGGTGTTTTCTAAGTGGTTCCATCAACAGTGGAGAAATATATATATATATACATCTAGGAAAACATCCAGGCACATACTGTAAGGTTACCAGATTTTTTCCAATGAATTCGGGGACCCTTTTCAACTTCAATGGATTTTGTACGGGGACTGGTTTGTAACGGGAAACGGGGACGTCTGGTAACCTTAACATACTGTACAGCTGATTGTAAAGTGACAGTGAAATGGTAAGTCAAGTCTCCTGAAAAAGCATAGAGCAGTTAGCATCCCAGTATCATCGGGCCCTATCACTGCATGATTAAGTTCTTACCAGACTTTTCAGTAAGGGCAACCTTCCTGATCCGGTAACTGCCAAGGGCAAGCCAAATACACAGAGTCAATCTATGAACATTTAATCTCTGCAGAGAAGGCAGATTAAGTATATAATTGACCCATATAATCCACATATCATCTCCAGTCAAATGCTTCCTATGTCCGGTTTAGACAGACAGGGGCTCTGCAAAAGAAAGCTATCAGGGCCCGCATATTACCAGGGCTGTGGATTTCATCAAAGTTCGAGATGGCTTTTTAATCACTGATCTCAGAGACTGCTAGACTTAAGCAGATGAACTAGCTGCTAAGCACATCTGTTTTAATCCTTATCTTCTGGTCAGGCAGGCTCGTGTCTTCAAGAAGTACAAGGAGGGGAGGGGGGGAAATAAATTAATTTTTGTTTAGATCTTTGCAATCTTGGGAGCTTCGCTGGATGATTTGATTTCTCATATCAAAAGCATGTTGTTGTTGTTTTTTAAAGTATTTTTTTTGGGCAAGGGGCAAGATATTGGATTAATCATCTGAGAGGAGGGAAAATGCCATCTGCGCCTTTTGTGGATTCTGCATCAATATCCGAAGATCCACATAGGCACCTGGGTTCTCATCTCATTTTTTGATACTCCGCTGCTACAGAGGAGCAGTCTATAAGAATGCATTCTTCACAATATCCAAAATGATGGTTCTCATTGTGAGATCTATTGGCGATGGACTTTGAAGTCTCTTGAAGCCAAGGGTGGCACAGGGCCAAGCTAGATGCGACGCTAATCACATGGTTGGTCTTTGCATGCTTGTGTTGGGCTTTACTATACAGCAGTCATGGGGGACAGAATCTAGAGGGAGATCATGGCATGAAGTGCAAGGGGGAGGAGAGGAAGAGGGGCTTTAACCCTGCCCCTGCTATGGTCTGGGTCCAGACAGGGGCCCATGTGCCTGCTATTTGCCTTGGGAAGGAAGCTCCCATGCAGCCATGTTGTCACTGTTTGTGTTGCATTTGGGTTCTCTCCTTTGAAAGGAACCTGCCAGAGCTCCCCTTACCTTCTGCCCCAGTACTGTAATTCAGGGTTGCTTCACACAATGTAGGAATTACCGCCTACAGCCCTGCATACTCTACGTACTTGCAGTACTTCTTGTTGTTAACTTACATATACCCGGGCAGCTTGCGAGACGGAACAATCCCCCTCTCCCCCACTGTATGTTGTTCTGGGGATTCTCCCCACCCCTAGCCAATTTCATGGGGTGGGGGTACATGAAGAGAGGAGAGGGGTGCAAGCCCCACTGTGCTGTCCTTGCGTGGGCTGAAGCTGGTGGGACTGGTTAGTTGAATTCCCAAGAGCTGGTATGTTTTAATACACGGATCTTAATGACACCAAAGCCCACATCTCTTATGTCCTACGGCAATCAGATGAGCCATTTGCAAGGGAATGACATCCTGACAGCATTGGTTCTCTCTCTGTGTCCAACGGCCTGCCAGCCAGCCATTCATTCATTAATTCCACTATTTAGAACCTGCACTTTTCATGAAATATATCAAGACGGCTTTCAATTAAAAAAAAAATACAATAAAAACAGTCTATAAATATCTACAATGAGCACATCACTAAAACATCAGTAGATACTGGCTGGTTATAAAGAAAAAATTCCCATTGCAAAGGCCTGTCTAAACAGTGCAGTTTTCAGAAGATGTCTGAAAGAAGGCAGCGACGATTCCTGCCAAACCTCTCCAGGGTGGGTCTTACCAAAAGTGCCCCATTGGAGGATCTCAGTCAGGGATCAGCAAACATTTTCAGCAGGGGGCCGGTCCACTGTCCCTCAGACCTTGTGGGGGGCCAGACTATTTTGAAAAAAGAAAGAATGAATTCCTAGGCCCCACAAATGACCCAGAGATGCATTTTAAATAAAAGGACACATTCTACTCATGTAAAAACATGCTGATTCCTGGAACATCCGCAGGCCGGATTGGGAAGGTGATTGGGCCAGATCCGGCCCCCAGGCCTTAGTTTGCCTACCCATGACCTCAGTGCTCAGGTGGAGCATACGGTAAGGGATCGGATGCTCCCTAAGGTACTCTGGGCCCAAGTTGTTCAGGGCTTTGTGGATTCATAAACCTGGGTTGGTAGCAAATCAGCAACGAGAACAGCTCTCTCACCAACGGATTATCATGTTGCCAGTAATCTGTTCCTGTGAGCAGTCTAGTAGCTGCATTCTGTAGCAGTTGCAGCTTCTGGACCAGATACAAGGGCAGCCCCACATGAAATCAAGTCATGAGATTACAGTAATCAGGTCCTGAGATTGCCAATGCATGGGGCCACTGTGGTCAGCAGGCTGTCACGGCCCCAAAGCAGTCACGGCTGGAGTATCAGCATGAGCAGATTAAAAGCACTCCTGGCTACAGACCCATGGGAACGTTACCCTGCACCCCAAATTCCCAAGCAAACCCTAGCCATACACAATCACGACTCTCTTATCATTTAAACAACACCACAGGACTCCACCTGGGACAGGTAACACAATGCTACTGTTTCTAGATTACAAGAGATGCTAAAATCACCTCTCAAAAACCCAAGAGATGTAGACTGGCCATAAAACCTCAAATCAGAGTTTTAGAATGGACATACAGATAAACCACACACCTCTAGCCGAGAAAACACAAATGCACAATAACACTATTGTGTTTCTTTCTCATAACTACTGGCCCTCTGGCCACCCTTTTAGTACGATGGGACAAAGAAGTCATGTGAAATTTCAGTAAATAACTCCTGGAGGAGAAAATAGCCTTGTTAGCTGCTGATTGTCAGACTAACTTACTAGCCAATCTGTTTCTTTCCCCAGTGACCTGAAGAGAAGATTTTTAAAATGACAATGATGACTTTATTCCACAGTAAACCCGACTAATTTACAGAATAAAGGCGATTAAAATGTAGACCACACAGTAATATTCAGATAATCTCCTGCATACCCCAATATCCACCAGGGAGAATAATTCTGCTATCACGGCTCACATGGGGAAGAGGAACTGGGGAGGTAATGAACACTAAAGCAGTGTAAAATGAATGGCCTCGGGAACAAAAGAAACAGCAAAATTAGCCTTTTGAAAATGTGTTGCCAATAATATTAATAACTTAATTTTTTTTAATAAAAAGTGGAGAATATGTGACAAAGGCAAGGAGGAATCCAATGTGAACACCACCTTCAGAAATAAAACAAAACAAAGAGGGTGATTTTATTAACACCCCAATTCTATGCATGTTTCATCAGAAAGTAAGCCTTGCTATGTTCAGTGGGGCTTACTCTCAGGGAAATGTCAACAGGATTGAAGCCTCGTTGTTGAGATTCAGTGAAAGTAGGTAGCTTTGTGAAAAAGGAGACAGAGCTCCTGCACTTTTAATGCATGGATAGAAGAGGGAATTTCAGCAGGTATAGCTTGCATAACAAGCTGCTCCTGTTAATTTTCCCTCTTCTGCTAGTTGTGTAGAAAGAGCCCTATCCTCTTTTGCATTAAAGGTAAAGGGACCCCTGACCATTAGCTCTAGTCGTGGCTGACTCTGGGGTTGCGGCGCTTATCTCGCTTTTTTGGCCGAGGGATCCAGGGTACAGCTTCTGGGTCATGTGGCCAGCATGACAAACCTGCTTCTGGCGAACCAGAGCAGCGCACGGAAACGCTGTTTACCTTCCCGCTGGTACGGTACCTATTTATCTACTTGCACTTTGACATGCTTTCGAACTGCTAGGTTGGCAGGAGCAGGGACCGAGCAACGGGCACTCACCCCGTTGTGGGGATTCAAACCGCCGACCTTCTGATCGGCAAGTCCTAGGCTCTGTGGTTTAACCCACAGTGCCACCTGCGTCCCCTATCCTCTTTTGCATTAGGTCACCCTGAAACAAAGCAGGCAATACAAGACCTTAGAAAGCCCAGGTCAATGTGCCCACTTGGGACGGTTACCTATTTTAGAGCAGGGATGTTGTTGAGACTCCCAACTCCCATCAGCCCCTGGCACCATGACCAATGAGTCAGGGTTGATGGGAGTTGTATCCCAACACCAACAACTGGAGGACCACAGGATCTCCACCCATGTTTTACAGAAGGGGTGAGGAACCTGCGGCTCTCTAGATGTTGTTTGACTCCAACTCCCAACAGCCCCAGGAAGTATGGCCAATGGTCAGGGCTGAATGAGAGCTGTAGTCCAGGTCTACAGCTTCCCCACCGGTCTTGCTCTAGGGTGACATGATAAAAGGAAGAGTAGGCTTTGATATGTTTAATAGCTCAGATATGCTCATGAAGGCTCAAAGTGCACCAACAGGAAGGCACACAAGGCCACCTTGTCACAACTGCAGGATGTTAATAGAGCAGCTTGATTAAAAGTGTGTATGTGTGGGGGGCTCCTGCACTTTTAATGGGGAATTTCAGAATAGATATGCAAGCTGCATCTCTCTTCAACATGACTCTTTAAGGTGCAGGAGTCCCTTCCTCTTTTGCAGAATGTTTCCAGATTTAAAAGAATGTTTTTAATCTGATTTTTTCCAGATTAAAAAGAAAAGAATGGCTTGAGTATGCAAACTGTTGGGCGACGGTGGAAAAGAGTAGAAAATGAGTGCCCTAGGCAGGGTTTTTAGTGCTTACACTGGAATTTAAGTTTATATTCTTTGGAGCTGTGTTTCAAATTGGGAGCATGTTGCAAATTTAACCCAGTTTTGAACACAGTGTTTATCTGTGGCCTTGTAATGGAGTTCATCTTGCTTATAGCGGTGTGCTTCCTGGGGGGAAGCAGATGCAACGTTTAAGCCAAACGGATTCTTGCTGTGCGTTGGCTCCTCTGCAAAGACAGAGGCCTAAACCTTTTAAAATCTAGCTTAAGCAGAGAGATGTGACCTTATATAGACCATGGTTTCGATTGAACTGAAATTCAATTCCGATCAACTATCCGTCTGCTGGGATCTGCACAAAACTGGAAACTGCTCAAAGGAAAGGTTGGCACTGAAAAGAACAGTCCCGGGGAAATGTACTGCTAATGGAAGAATTTCAGCAATAGGCAGGCAGAGCGCTAGCAGATCTGTAACAGAATGGAAATGACTGCCTCTTTGTCATTGCCAAGTGGATAGGTGATTTGTATTTGACATTTTTTTTTTTTAATGCTTGAAATTCTCTTAAGAGGAAAGGAGTCTCTGGAGAGCTTTATGCATGAATGAGGCATTCTCAGTGGATATGGGTCATGCTAGAAGATGTACACAGGAAGATTATTTGACTCCAATTCATGCCACTTGATATAATGTGATAAAACATTTGACATGAGAGATAAGTTCCATTTTAATCTTGGAGAATATGGGGGGGGGGAGAAGGGTGGCGGTGAAAGGAGAGAATTATGCAGTAGGGAAGAGGCTTCGGTGGGAAAAGAAAAATGGGGTGGAGTGGGGGGGGGGAAGATGGGTATCAAGCAGGAGAGGAACTTGTATGGGGTGGTGCGGCAGTGACGATGGGAGAGAAAAGGCTTTTCCTGCCCAATGCAAGCAAGGGAGCACGTCAATAAAGCGCTGGTAGGTCTGAAGGCATTCACATCCAAATGCCAGAATACCGGGTGGGTGGGGGAGAGAAACAGCACAAAACAAATGAGAGCGAGTGAGCTAGAGAGAGAGAGAGAGCGCTGAGAGGTTGCAAAGGGAGAAAAAGGAAGCTGCTTTACAGCCACAAAAACAACATAAACAGAGATCCAACCAAACAAGTGACTGAAACAGTAATGTCAAGCGCCTGCTGCAAGCGTCAATGCTAGACTGCACAATTGCTAGGGCAGAAAATGTGTTGCACAGCAGAAGCAACGGAAAGGCAGAGAAGTCTGTGAACATGCACTCTATGCTATTCAAAATAAAATCTTAGTTGACACTTGGGAGCTATCGGGCACCACAGCCGCTGTCCTCTTCCAAGGTTTTAAACCTAGGTTTTCAGATTTAAAAAGTTCCACCCAGTATTTCCTAGAGGGTCCCAAGTTCTGGTTTTAAAGCATTACAATTGTATTCTATAATGCAAAAATCGGACTTATCGTTTTTTCTTTAAATGTTTAAATCATGCTTAGATTTCCTGGAGGGAAAGGTCATTCCCTCCCACCATTTAATTAAAAAATGGTCTTTCAGTAACAATGCTATCTCCAAGTCAAATTGCACATGCACCCTATCTGACTTCTTCACCTCCCCCCACCTTTTAAAAACAGGACTTTTGATGATAATAATGACTTGCAGTGCAAATCCTATACATATCTACTCAGAAGTAAACCCCTCTGTGTTCAACAGGGCTCACTCCCTGGTAAGGGAGCATAGGATTGCAGCCTAACACATTTCGGATACGAGATGATACATGTTGATATAAGATGCTTTTATCTAAAAAATCTAGAGAGAGAAAGAGAGAGAGAGAAACTGGGACAAAGTGGATCCGAGTAGAACATTAGAGCAGACAGAGAGCTGAGAGAATTTCAATCAGAAGGAAAAGGAAACTTAAAATAAAAAAAATCTAAAAGTAACAATTTAATCTCAAAATGTGACTTATCCTCCTGTCTCATTTTGCCACATTTTGCAGTTTCTCCTCCTTGGATTCCCCCAAGGCGGAGAAGGCATTTACTTACATCAAATAACCTTTCTATATACATCTCCTCATTGACCTTATCACGCAGGATGTCCTGAGAATGGCGCACGAAGGTCACGTAGGCGTCAGCGACATCCATCCCTGGTTTCTGCACAGAGGAAAGGAGTGGGGCAGGGAGGAGAAGAGAGAGAAGGAGGGTGGGGGAAAAAACACAAAACACCCAGCATGAAAATGGCATCTTCCCAAGAAAAGCTTATTTATTCGTTTGTAAGGATCCTTCCCGTCCGCCTGTCCCTTGCCGCTGTGCGCTCTATTCTCCCTGACACTGTGGCGGAGGTTCCTTTTCCTACCAGAGTATCTGTGACATATTTGGGTGTCAGCTCTTGCTTGGTAGGCAGCTGAAGCAACACTAAGTGCAGCTTGCACAGCGTAGAAAGATCACCGTATGCACAGACTATCTCTCTTTCTCTTTCGCCTGGAGGGAAGCCGCTTAGATGGATATAGACTTTCCCTTGACGCTCTTGGTGCCAGGAAGTCCTCTCTTGCAATGTTTGGTACTATTGACCTAATTAGCAAAGCAACAACTCCTGCTGGGTTCACCCCCCCACCCCACCCCTTGCGTCCTCTGTACGCAAATCTCCTATTATACAATGTTAGAAGGCTAACACCCAGCACTTAGTCTCTTTCCCCTAAGGCATTTGAAATAGGTACATGTATATATATTTTTTAAAAGACCATCAGAACCACACATTATAAAAAAAGAGTTTGCAGTTTTATCTTTTATTTCTATACCTCTGTTAAGGGCACAAATACTTCGGCAGTGTATTGATTGTAGTGGAAGTTTAGCAGACTTTCCCTTGTTGAAACCTTTGCTGGATTGGGCCCTAAATGCTAAATAGCTACTAAGGCTGCAATCCCGGGTCTGTTGGGACACAGTGGCACTTACTTCTAAGTAAACGTGCACAGGACTCCTCTGTTCAGTCTCCAACCTGTCTGAGGAGTCTGTCTCCCCAAAACCAGAACTTCTAAAGCTTGCGGTATCTGTGACGCTCATGGCACAGTTTGTGTTTCCCTCACAAGATGCAAGCCATGGAGATAATTTGGGAGAAAATCATCACTAAGTAAGTTCACACTCCTTCATATGTTGGAATCGAACTTATCTCAGAGGGAACCCATTAAACTGCTGAAACAAGAGTCATTATGAAAGCTGCCACACAAATCTTAAATGTCTGTGGCACATTGGAAGTTTCTTCGTAATGGGTGTCATTACTGTATTACTGTGATTTACCGCAGATCACAAAGTATCATTTTCTGTATGAGATGTGATTGTCAGCCACTGTAAATTGAAGTTAGTTAACACTTCTCTGTAATTTCCAGGGTGAAAATTAGGACAGTTTGAGAAGCAGTAGGAAGGTAGTTTATAGATATATATATTAAAATAGAAATACAATTATCAAGCAAAGGGCCAATGGTTGGCCCCAGAGCTGCCAGTAACATTTTTAACACCTACTGAAACAATGACAAGGTATTAATTTAAAAAACAATGAGGACAATGTAAACGTGGCGGTTATATTTTTCCCCAAGCAATTTCCTGCAAGCGGATTGTGCCAGCTTTAGGATGCAATAAAAAGTGCTGTAATTCTCCAGTACTAAACAATCATCTTTCCAGAATTAGATGCAGCAATTGTTATCTGGTTGATGCTAAGAGAGCTAAGCTTTTACCTAGAGATAAAACCTCAAAGCTCTCCTGGCTGCACAGGTTTGGGGAGTTTCCCCACCAATGAAAGACTTTGCCAGTCAACTGAGATATTGGATGGGTTAGGGGAACAAAGGGAGTGAAGGGAGTGAAACTTAATTGTGAAAATCAGATTGCAATAGTCCCCTTGTAGAACATAATGAGTCCCACTCTTCAGGATCAGGAAGGTGAGAAGGAAGGTCTCTTCCTACATTATTTTCCCTTTCTTGGTTTCCTCTGTAAGGAAGGGAGTTGGGGAGGGTATCCCATTTAGCTGCTCTGACATCTTTTTCATTCCAGTTCGCCATGCTCAGCTGTTTTCTCCAACATTCCCACATGCCTACCTGCTCTGCCTGGCTGTTCAACAGCGGAGCGGACTACCTCAAAAGGTGGTGGACTCGCCTTCATTTGAGGTTTAATACAGAGGTTCTTCAGGTAAGACTCCTGCATTGCATTGCAGAGGGTTGGACTGGATGACCCTTTGGACCCTGTCCAACTCTACAGTTCTGTGATTTTATGTCCCACCTGTAGTTTCTGCAATCACACTGTCTGATGCTGTAATGGTCCAGAGATTGGCAATCCCCTATGGCTGAAAGCAGATATCAAATCTATAGGTGTTGTCGGAACCTGATGTTAAGGTTCCTGAGCCATGGGGGGCAGGTATTTTCCTAATACCCTGCAATCATAATCTGACGCCCTTCTTCATGCGCTCCCTCCAGGAGAGGAGCCATGAGAAGTCTGGAGGGATGCAGCATGAGACGGGGTCTTTTCTGCGGTGGCTTCCCATTTGTGGAAAACTCTCCCCAGGCAGGCTCGCCTGGCACCTACATATTCTGTAACCAGGTATTTGGTGGATTAGACTACTTGGGTGGGAAGGTTTCAAAACAACGGTCATGATGTTTCATAATGTGAAAAGAAAAAGGAATAAATTCTAAACTTTGCCTGTAGCTTCCATAAATACATAATGAAGTAAGCAAAACAGTTTACTGATCAAAACCACATATAGGTTTCTGCACTAATATGTAAACATCTTTATCTTCCAAATTCTACATATGGATCCATATTTGTAAAGTTAAAAGTAGTCATTCATGTTTATAAATTCTCATTTAAAAAAAGTCTGTCTGCAATTGCCTCCTGTTTATCAGTCATAATCCTTGACTCCCACCAACATTTATATACTGCACTTAAACTTAATTTAAATGTTAATTTCTGGCAAGCAGAGTGCTTTGCCTGAGATCTTTAAGAGTTCTCTTCATTATAATCCAAGCTCTGAATAGAGAGATGCAGGCAGCAGCACTATTTGCCCTTATAAGAATGATATAATGTGGTTATTTTGCAGAAATGTTCAAGGCTGGTTTAGGCATACACAGCACCAATTCAACATTTCTGCCTATCTGGGTTACACTTAAATTATGCTAGTAAGAACTGACCTGGTGCTATCATCAGCTTATCTGATTTTGAATAAGGTAGTTTGGGCCTCTGTAAAAGTCCTTCTGGAGTTTTTATGGTTTTTAGCCAAGCTGTTTGCTGGACATGTTGCCATTATATTTTTGTATTGCTGTGGTTGGAAATGGTTTCTATTTTACTGCTTTGCCATTTTTGTATTTTTTAATTTTAAGAAGCTTTATTAATAATGCTGTGTTACATTTTTATTGCTTATATTGTTGCTTGCCAACAAGACAACAAGACAACAAGAAAGAATGGAAGAATGATGAGTTTTTAAATTTCCTAATGTACATTCCTGACCTCTGCTTTGGCTTTACGGGTAATTTTCCTCTTGCTAGGCCTAGCAAACTGAACTATTGCTCTTTTTCCCTTCTTCAACCTCACAAGCCCCCTCTTCTGGCCAGGTCTCATTTTAGACCTTGTACTCCCTGTGTACCACAATTACGACACACCCGTCTTTGCAGTCTGGTCTTCAAAGCCATTGTTTCAAGATGCTGGTAGCTCTCAGGAACCACTTCCCACTATGCCACTCAAATGCGCGAGAGTATCTTCCTTTGTTTCCTGGGACTGTTGCCTCCTCCTGCCCAGTAAGGCCTTGTGGAAGGACTTGTGGATCCAGAATTGGCCTCCACAGGTGGCTGTCACCAATGGAAGCGAAGGCTCAGAAAAAGCTCAATATGGAGGCCAAATGGCCGAAATATTGGGAAATTTTGGAACAAGAGGGAGACAGATTAAAACTGCAGAGTTTTGAAAAATTAAAAAATAGAGTGCAAGATTGGCTTCACTATTATCAGATAATGGAGGCATATAATTTGGATAAAAAAATTGGCTTCCAGGTGGAAAAATCAAAATTGGAAACAGAACTGTTAGATTCCAAAACTAAGAATTTGTCAAGAATGTATAACTTGCCGTTGAAATGGAATACTCAGGATGAAACGGTGAAATCTGTTATGATTAAATGGGCACAAGATGTTGGACACAACATTATGATGGCTGACTGGGAACAGTTATGTACCACAGGTATGAAGTTTACGGCATGTAATGCCTTAAGAGAGAATATAATGAAAATGATATACAGGTGGTACATGACACCAGTCAAGCTTGCGAAAATTTATCATTTGCCCAATAATAAATGTTGGAAATGTAAAGAGACTGAAGGTACATTCTTTCACCTTTGGTGGACATGCCCAAGGATTAAGGCTTTCTGGGAGATGATCTATAATGAAATGAAAAATGAAAAAGGTATTTAAATATACCTTTCTGAAGAAACCAGAGGCCTTTCTCCTGGGCATGGTCGGCCAATTGGTGCCAAAGAAGGATAGAACTTTCTTTATGTATGCTACAACAACAGCAAGAATAGGGAGAGAGGGAAAAATAGTGGAAGTGAACAGCTGGCTTCGCAAATGGTGTAAACAGGAACGGTTTGGATTCTTAGATCACGGACTGCAGTTTCTTGAAGATGGACTTCTGGCAAGCGATGGGCTGCACCTCACAACGGTTGGGAGGAATGTTTTTGCCAAAAATCTCAGAAACCTCATCAGGAGGGCTTTAAACTGACTAATGTGGGGGAGGGAGACAGTGCTCCTGAAGGTAGGAGTCTATCAATTGATGAAGATGATCATCCAAATGTCATAGACCAAATGGAGCAAACAGCACGCAGACCTAGTGGTGGGAGGAAAAAATCCTTAAATAAGAGACACGGGGGAATGATTAATGGACTTCAATGTCTGTACACTAATGCGCAAAGCATGGGAAATAAACAAGATGAACTTGAGCTCTTCGTACAGCAAACTAAATATGACATAATAGGCATTACTGAAACCTGGTGGGATAAGTCCCACGATTGGAATGTAATAATGGAGGGATACAATCTATTTCAGAGAAACAGACCAGACAAGAAAGGAGGAGGAGTGGCGTTATATGTCAGGGATGTGTATACCTGTGAAGAGATCCAAGATTTAGAACCTCAAAGCCAAAGTGAGAGCATTTGGGTCAAAATTAAGGGAGAGAAGAATAACAGTGACCTCATTGTGGGAGTTTACTATAGGTCCCCAAGCCAAACGGAGGACATAGATGATGCCTTCCTGGAACAGATGGCCAAGCATGCAAAAGGAAGGGAGATAGTAGTAATGGGGGACTTCAATTACCCGGATATTTGTTGGATGTCAAACTCAGCCAAGAGCATAAGGTCAAACAGATTCCTCACTGGCCTTGCAGACAACTTCATTGTCCAGAAAGTGGGAGAAGCAACAAGAGGAACAGCCATTTTAGATCTGGTCCTAACCAATGTTGAGGACCTGGTTAATGGGGTAGAAGTGGAAGGATCATTAGGCGCGAGTGATTATGCTCTTCTGAAGTTTACTATACAGCGGAAAGGAGCAGCCAAGCATACTAGGACTCAATTTCTTGACTTTAAGAAAGCCGACTTCATAAAACTTAGGGAAGTGCTGGGTGAGATCCCATGGACAGTAATACTAAAAGGAAAGGGAGTTCATGATGGCTGGGAGTTTGTTAAGAGGGAGATAGTAAAAGCACAACTTCAGGCAATACCAATGAGACGGAAACATGGAAGGTGCCTAAAGAAGCCAGGGTGGCTAGCTAAAGAACTTTTAACTAAGTTAAGATTAAAAAAGGATGTGTACAAAAAATGGAAAAGGGGGGAAACCACCAAAGAGGAATTCAAACAAATAGTCAGTACATGTAGACACAAAGTCAGAAAAGCTAAAGCACAGAATGAACTCAGGCTTGCTAGAGAGGTTAAAAGCAACAAAAAAGGCTTTTATGGGTATGTTCGTAGCAAAAGGAAGAACAAAGAAACAGTGGGGTCACTCAGAGGAGAAGATGGTGAAATGCAAACAGGGGACACAGAAAGGGATAAACTCCTCAATGCCTTCTTTGCCTCAGTCTTCTCCGATAAAGAAAACAATGCCCGACCTGAAGAATTTGGAGCAAATGATTCAGCAGAGGAAACACAGCCCAGAATAACTAAGGAGATAGTACAAGAATACTTGGCTAGTCTAGATGTATTCAAGTCTCCAGGGCCAGATGAACTGCATCCAAGAGTATTAAAAGAACTGGCAGATGTGATCTCAGAACCACTGGCAGTCATCTTTGAGAATTCCTGGAGAACAGGCGACTGGAGGAGGGCAAATGTTCTCCCTATTTTCAAAAAGGGGAAAAGAGAGGACCCAAATAATTACCGCCCAGTCAGTCTGACATCAATACCAGGGAAGATTCTGGAGCAGATCATTAAGCAAACAGTCTGTGAGCACCTAGAAAGGAATGCTGTGATCACCAATAGTCAGCATGGATTTCTGAAAAATAAGTCATGTCAGACTAACCTGATCTCGTTTTTTGACAGAATTACAAGCCTGGTAGATGAAGGGAACGCAGTGGATGTAGCCTACCTTGATTTCAGCAAGGCATTTGACAAGGTGCCCCATGATATTCTTGTAAAGAAGCTGGTAAAATGCGGTCTTGACTATGCTACCACTCAGTGGATTTGTAACTGGCTGACTGACCGAACCCAAAGGGTGCTCATCAATGGTTCCTCTTCATCCTGGAGAAGAGTGACTAGTGGGGTGCCACAGGGTTCTGTCTTGGGCCCGGTCTTATTCAACATCTTTATCAACGACTTGGATGATGGACTCAAGGGCATCCTGATCAAATTTGCAGATGACACCAAACTGGGAGGGGTGGCTAACACCCCAGAGGACAGGATCACACTTCAAAACGACCTTGACAGATTAGAGAACTGGGCCAAAACAAACAAGATGAATTTTAACAGGGAGAAATGTAAAGTATTGCACTTGGGCAAAAAAAAAAAAAGAGACACAAATACAAGATGGGTGACACCTGGCTTGAGAGCAGTACATGTGAAAAGGATCTAGGAGTCTTGGTTGACCACAAACTTGACATGAGCCAACAGTGTGACGCGGCAGCTAAAATAGCCAATGCAATTCTGGGCTGCATCAATAGGAGTATAGCATCTAGATCAAGGGAAGTAATAGTGACATTGTATTCTGCTCTGGTTAGACCTCACCTGGAGTACTGTGTCCAGTTCTGGGCACCACAGTTCAAGAAGGACACTGACAAACTGGAACGTGTCCAGAGGAGGGCAACCAAAATGGTCAAAGGCCTGGAAACGATGCCTTATGAGGAACGGCTAAGGGAGCTGGGCATGTTTAGCCTGGAGAAGAGGAGGTTAAGGGGTGATATGATAGCCATGTTCAAATATATAAAAGGATGTCACATAGAGGAGGGAGAAAGGTTGTTTTCTGCTGCTCCAGAGAAGCGGACACGGAGCAATGGATCCAAACTACAAGAAAGAAGATTCCACCTAAACATTAGGAAGAACTTCCTGACAGTAAGAGCTGTTCGACAGTGGAATTTGCTGCCAAGGAGTGTGGTGGAGTCTCCTTCTTTGGAGGTCTTTAAGCAGAGGCTTGACAACCATATGTCAGGAGTGCTCTAATGGTGTTTCCTGCTTGGCAGGGGGTTGGACTCGATGGCCCTTGTCGTCTCTTCCAACTCTATGATTCTATGATTCTATGAATACTTATTGCAAAGCATTGGAAGACACAAGATCTACCCACCCTGGAAGAATGGCAGATGAAGGTGATGGACTACATGGAACTGGCGGAAATGACTGGCAGAATCCGAGACCAGGGAGAAGAGTCGGTGGAGGAAGATTGGAAGAAATTCAAAGACTATTTACAGAAACATTGTAAGATTATTGAATGTTAGAATGATGTTGGAATGAATTTATGTGATTTTAGCAGAAATGTTATAAAGATTTAGGAAAAATAGACTGTTAATTGGTGAAAGGAGGGAAGGTAAAGTTATATTAATTTCAAGATAAATTTACAGGACAAAAATTTGAAAAGAGGGAAAGGATTTGCTGAAATGGATAATTGACTTAGAATACAAAAAGGGAGGTGTGAGGAGGTCAGGGAAATAAGTTAATGAAAGATCAGTAATGGGAAGATTGGCTGTATTTTTTATTGATTTTTCTTTTTTTGCTTAACGGATTTCAAATCTATGTTTTTTTCTGTTTGATTTTTCTCTTTTTTCTTTTTTGTATCTTATCTTTTCTTGTTTAAAATGAGGTTTTTTCTTGATTTTTTTGTTGTATTTTCAAAAACTTTAATAAATATCTTATAAAAAAAAACAACAAACAGAATTGGCCTCCACAGTCACCTACGGACTCATTGTTAAAACTGTGTTTATGGAAGACAATCTTACTCAGCTATGAGTGATCGCCAAAGACAGTTTACTACTCATCTTAGGGCCTTCCCACACTTACCACTTACAGTGGTATAGTTGTAGTCTGAGCCAACATTTTAAAGAGGGAATTTGTAGTTGGTAGTCTGCAGCTTTGGTCCAACGCTGCTGTTATTACAGAGTTAGTGTAACGCTGCTGTTGTTACAGAGTTAGTGCGAAGTTACCCTTTTCATGCTAATGGCAGGTTGTGCCCAAATTCAGAAAAGTTCCGTGGCTGTAGTGACATCCCTTGGAGGCCACAATTAGACTCTGGGCCCTGTTTTACATATTGGTGGATGATAAACAGCATATGATGCAAGGGACAGAGAATCATAAATGAAAGCATGTCTATAGGGTAAAATTAACAGGAAACTTTCAGGATAAATCAGCTCTCAGAAACTTTTGTAAACAGGAGTCTATAGTACACCATTAGCTAAGACAGGATTTAAAGGGGAAGAAAAAGCAACTCCATTTTTTCTTCTTCTAAAAATACATAGCAGGAACTATTGCAAAAATTATTGTATTTTTTTTGTGCTTACGGGCACATCCACGTATTTGGAAGCTGCCTTCACCTGAAAGAGAAAAATAGCCAACTTTAGATTATGCTTTCGAGCTATACAAAAAAACACAAACAGGGAAGCAAAATAGGACAACTTAGCAGTATTACTAAAAAATAAAAATGCAGTAATTATTAGACCAATTCAATGTACATGGCACTGAAGGATAGATTCTAATTAAGCATACTGAACCACTTAGAAGATAAAACCTAACTAACTATAGGCCACTTGCTAATCTCCCTTTCCTGAGCAAGGTTGTGGAGTGAGTGATTGCAGACCAGATCCAGGCGCTTTTGTAAGAAACTTGATTTTCTGGATCCATTTCAATGGGAGTTTAGGCCCTGTTTTGGCACAGAAACTGCTTTGGTCGGCCTGTATTATGACCTCTGGAGGGAGAGAGAGAGAGAGAGAGAGAGAGAGAGAGAGAGAGAGAGAGACAGACAAGGGAAACAAGTCCCTGTTAATTCTTCTTGATCTTTCAGCGGCTTTCGATAGAATCAACCATGTCATCCTTCTGGAGCAACTGTCTGAACGAGGGGTGGGTGGCACCGCTTTGCGGTGGTTCCAGTCCTACTTGGATGGTTGTTCCCAAAGGGTGTTGCTTGGGGAATGCTTTTCAGCCCCTTGGAACCTTCAACGTGGGGTTCCACAGGGCTCAATCCTATCCCCTACATTGTTTAACATCTACATGAAACCTCTGGGTGGGGTTTCCCAGAGGTTTGGAATACATTGTCAGCAGTTTGCCGATGACACTCAGCTCTGTTTCTCCTTTACATCTGCAGGTGAGGCAGTGGAAGTGCTGGACCCATGTCTTGCCTCAGTAATGGACTGGAAGAGAGCCAACAAACAAACTCAATCTAAATAAGACTGACACACTGTTAGTGGGTGGTTCCCTAGACCAGATGGGTGGGAATCGCCTGCTCTTGATGGGTTACACTTCCTCTGAAGGAACAGGTTTGTAGCTTGGGGATACTCCTGGATCCTTTGCTGTTGCTCGAGGCTCAGGTGGCCTCAGTGCCTTCCATCAGCTTCAGCTGATGGCCCAGCTACGCCCCTATCTGAACAAGGATAGCCTAATTACTGTTGTCTATGCTCTGGTAACCTCAAGGTTAGATTACTGCAACGCGTTATATGTGGGGCTGAGTCTGAAGACAGTTCAGAAACTTCAGCTAGTGTAGAATTCAGCGGCCAGGTTGCTCACCGGAGCAAGACAGTTCGAACACATTACACTGACCCTGGTCCGACTGCACTGGCTACCATTTAGTTTCCGGGCCCAATTCAAAGTGCTAGTTTTGACCTATAAAGCCTTAAACGGCTCAGGACCGCAATACGTCAAGGGCCACCTCTTTCCATATGAACCTACCCGGACCCTGAGATCATCTTCTGAGGCCCTTCTTCCTGTGCCTCCTTCTTGAGGAATCCAGAGGGTGGAAACATGAGAACGGGCCTTCTCTGCAGTGGCTCCCCATCTGTGGAATGCTCTCCCCAGGGAAGTTCACCTGGCGCCTTCATTATACACCTTAAGGCGCCAGGCAAAACTTTCCTTTTTTGACCAGGCCTTTGGTTGATTTGATTGGCATCCTATGCCCTTTTAAAATGTGGGTTTTTTGGTGTGTGTGTGTGTGTTATTGGGTTGTTGTTTGTATTTTGATTATATATTTTGTGGTTTTATATCTTGATTTTATTCTGTGAACCACCCTGAGACCTCTGGGTATAGGGCGATATATAAATTCATTATTATTATTATTAATAATAATAATAATAATAATAATAATAATAATAATAATATTTTAAGACAAATATTTGGTACATGCTTTAAGAAAAATTCCAGAAATACAGAACAGAGTACTAGATGAATAACTAAAGATTTGTTTCAGAAATAAAAGCTTGTCCCTGTGGCTTCAGTGGGATGATTCCTTTCTTATTGCTCTGTTGGGTTTGGAACTTCTGCAGTGTGTCTTCATCATGGGCTGCCAAAGTAATATGAGAAGCCCCATGTCAGATTGGGTGAAGGTCATACTGCACCTCCATCCATGTGGCCTGGAGGTTCTCACAGAACACTGGTGGCAAAGGAATGGCTACTACCTCCACAGCCAGAGAACAGATGCTTCTGAATACCAGCTGCTGGAAACTGGAGGAGGTGAGAGGGCTCTTTTTGTGCTCAGGTCCTGCTAGTGGGAGCCAGTGTGGTGTAGTGGTTAAGAGCGGTAGACTCGTAATCTGGTGAACCGGGTTCGCTTCCCCGCTCCTCCACATGCAGCTGCTCGGTGACCTTGGGCCAGTCACACTTATCTGAAGTCTCTCAGCCCCACTCACCTCACAGAGTGTTTGTTGTGTTGTGGGGGAGGAAGGGAAAGGAGATTGTTAGCCACCTTGAGACTCCTTAAGGGGAGTGATAAAGTGGGATATCAAATCTAAACTACTACTACTACTACTACTACTATTCTTCTTCTTCTTCTTCTTCTTCTTCTTCTTCTTCTTCTTCTTCTTCTTCTTCTTCTTCTTCTTCTCCTTCTTCTTCTTCTTCTTCCCATAGGCATCTGGTTAACCACTGTGAGAACAGGATACTAGACCAGATGGACCACTGGCTGGATCCAACAGGCTCTTATGTTTTAATGCATTGCAATGACTCTCATCCAGTGCTAGTTTTCTAGAAAAAGAGGAGCCGGAACTCACCACAAACGCTTCCCTTGTTCTCTCATAATGCCCACCTGAGAGGTGCCGGAAATGAGTTCCAGCTGATAAAGAGCCCTGCTCCCATCCCACCAGAAGAATGTAAGAAAGGGCCTCTGGCTTGTATGGAGTTTGGAACAATGACTTATGGGCATTTGGTATTGCAATCATGCCTTCAGCATTATTAATGTCAAAAGCTCTTCCTTCCTTTCTGTGGCCCTTCTCGGTAGGCAATGTAAAAGCAAATGGGTTATCTCTGCAGCTGGCAACAGAATGTGTTGTTGTTGTTGTTGGGGGGGGGGGAGTCCATGAATTTCTGAGTTAACATATCTAACGGAATGGTTTCCAGATGGACAGAGAGACCCTTTTGCAAAGGTACCATAATGCATCCCATCTGCAGGGCTGAGAATTTCTATAGCAAGCATGTATCTAATTAGAATAAATCACTGATCAGCATCCTTGTTTGGGTTCTAAATGCTCACCTGCTTCTAAATATTTCGAAAGCTACAGGTAAAATAGCCTAAATATTAGACACACACGCAGGCACACACCTGCATCTTGCGATGAATAAATTACATGTTCCAGTTGGGAAATGCATCGTTTGAGACTGCGAAGCAAGGAACCACTAAATAGGACCACTAAAATCAAGCCACATGCAGTTAAAAGGTATTGGGGGTGGGGAAACCACTGTCACACATCTATTTTAAAAATACCCTATTCAGGGAAAGTTAGAATTAAGAAGGCAAAATTTATAAATTCAGATGCAGGTGGCGCTGTGGTCTAAATCACAGAGCTTAGGGCTTGCTGGTCACAAGGTCGGCGGTTCAAATCCCCGTGAAGGGGTGAGCTCCCGTTGTTCGGTCCCAGCTCCTAGCAGTTCAAAAGCACGTAAAGTACAAGTAGATAAATAGGTACCACTCCGGTGGGAAGGTAAACGGCGTTTCCGTGTGCTGCTCTGGTTCGCCAGAAGCGGCTTAGTCATGCTGGCCACATGACCCGGAAGCTGTCTGCGGACAAACGCCGTCTCCCTCAGCCTATAGAGCGAGATGAGCACATAACCCCAGAGTTGTCTGCAACTGGACCTAATGGACCTACCTTTCTTTACCTTTAATTTATAAATTACCATGGACTTTGAATTCCAAAAGGATTTAAGGTGAAACTTTGGACGGGCTCTGCACTTTGCCACCATCCCTCCCTTCTCCTCTAATATCAATGGAAAGCCCAGAATGTAGTGGATATTTATGAAATTCTGACCCCCCCCCCAGGAATCTTGCTCCCTTGCCTTAAAAAAGCAGTCAAGTACCTACTGCTGTGCCTTATAGCACATGTATGCTGGATGTGAATGTGCACTGGAATGCATACCAATGCTGTGTTACTCTCCCATATCTCCCACCATACCTGCCTCGTCTGCATGTCCAGCTGCCACTTATTATTTCCCCCTGACAAAAAAGTAAATTGGACAGACTTGAACATCAGGAAGGTTTGAGATCATTGTCTCCATCACTGGGATAATCAAACCTGGCTGGTGACTGCAGCATGGTACAGGTGCATCAGTGGGCAAGCCAGAATGGCTCCACTAAACAAGCCACACAGCACCGAGTGACCCTCCCTCCCACCTTGCCCCTCCCATTCAATGGTATTGACTCTGCTGCCAGGAGGCCAGGTGCAGGGGTGCCAACGTGAATGGAATATTGTGGGAGCCCAGGTAAGCCCTGCCCCACACATGATGCAGTGCACACACCTCATTTGAACGGCAATACCCTTTGTTGGGGGGGCAAGCCTCTCAAATGTTTTATTGTGGGGGGCCAAAGCCCCCATGTTCCCTAGGAGCTGGCTCCTATGGCCAAGTGCATAGCAAAGGCATATTGCTTTTGATATGGAAGGTATGACGTAGTGATCGTGACCAGAAGCCATTGACAGCCTCATCCTCCATGAATTTACCTATACCCTTTGAAAGACATTCATGCTGGTGGCTGTCAGTACATCCTGAGAAAGCAAATTCCATGCTTTAACTATGTGCTGTCCGAAAAGTACTCTCTTTTTTTGGGTGTGTGTCCCAAATGTTTCAACATTCAGCTTCATTCAGTGGCCCCAAGTTCTAATTTAAGAGAGGCCTATTCCATTTCTTCTCACCATGCTTGCAAACTACAAACTTCTGCCGTGTCTCCTCAGTTACTCGCCTTTGTTTGAAACAGAAAAGCCCCAAATGTTGTAACCTTCCCAACCTCATGATCACTCTGGTTGCCTTTTCCTGTAACTTTCCCCATTCTGCAACATCACTTTTGAGTTAAGGTTGTAACCAGAGCTCTTGACCCAACTCAAAAGTGTGGTCACACCACAGATTTGCATTATGATATTGGCAGCTTTATTCTCAATCATTTCCCTAATGATCCCTAGCATGGAATTTGCGTTTTTAAAGTGACTAAACTTAGCAGAGGAAGGAGAGCAGGAGGGAGGCCTGTCTCCCCCACAGAGACAGCACATGCAGTATTGCTTTCCTCAATACATTCTTTCTGTGTCACCCCTGTGAGGCACAGGGGCCCAATTATGTCACCCCTTGCCTTCAGAGCTGGCAGCCTCTAACCATTTTTCAAACACCCTCTGTTGTGGAGTGTTCCTTCAACTTCCTCTCCTCTCCCCTCTCCCTGAAGAAGAAGAGTTTGGATTTGATATCCCGCTTTATCACTACCCGAAGGAGTCTCCAAGCAGCTAACATTCTCCTTTCCCTTCCTCCCCCACAACAAACACTCTGTGAGGTGAGTGAGGCTGAGAGACTTCAGAGAAGTGTGACTAGCCCAAGGTCACCCAGCAGCTGCATGTGGAAGAGTGGGGATGCGAACCCGGTTCACCAGATTATGAGTCCACCGCTCTTAACCACTACACCACACTGAGAGTCCTCTCTGCAACCACAGTTGCCAGCCCTGCTCTTTGAGCTGCTCCCCCTGTCCCAAAGAGAGGTGCCTCCTCACACTGCTCCACAGCGGCCTGGAAAGCACCCCCTGGCCAGTCCCAGAAGCATCATCCGACTGGGGAGCTTGTAGCCAGGGCTGCTGCAACAAACAGCTGTGCAAGCCTTTGGGAGGCAGAGATGTGAGAGGGCATCAGAGGAGGGAGGGAAGGAAAGAAAGAGGGACAGAGGCCAGTGTTGCTTGCGGCACCCCTGACTATCATTCAAGGCACCCCAGGGTGCTACAGCACAGTGGTTGAAAAACACTGCCTTAGAGGTTCCTAAACCGCAACAAAGAGCAAAACGGCAGCACTGTTATTTGAGTGATACACAGTAGGCTGGGGCTCAACGTACTTGTGGGTCCCAACTCTTTAGTTGAAGACACTATCCCTCCCCTCCCGTCTCTCTTTCTCTCTCTCTTCATTCAATTTATATCTGCCTCCCTTCCTCTCAAAGGAGTCCAGCGCTTCAAATACATCAACAACAATAGCATCGAAGACATTCTGAAAGCATTTTAAAACGTTCAAAAAAACTGTTAATCGCATTCTAATCTAGGATAGCGGACACTAAATGAAGGTTAAGTAGCAACAACCATAAAAACAGTAACTGTTTGTTTGAGGACATACTGTAGCTGAGAACAATTTGTATATCTTAAAAACTAATGGAAATAATCTACAAAAAAGTAATAACTTAGTTACTGTTATCTCACTGACATTAAGGTATTTGTAGACACAGCAAAGGAAGAGAGTAATACAGTATGTGTTTTGCTACTGTAACAAAACTAGAAGCAGAGAAAATATTAGAGACCAGAAATAAGAAGTCATGGAACCGCAGCAAAATAAAAGGAATATTTCCCGCAATTGAGATATAATATGGCAATGACTCAGTCTGTCTTCCACATTGCCTTCTCACAAAACAACCCTAAGCTAGAGACCCCCTAGAGACCCCCCCTAAAAACAACAACCAGCCAACCACAACTGCTTGTTTTTCTTTAGTGTAAAACTTGGCTACATACATTGCAATTTTCATGCTGCCGGATGTTGTGTGATCTCTTTGCTAGGCTGCGGCTCATCAGGAATTATGTGACTTTTCCCATGAAATTTCTCAGTTTATGACAAAAATTTGTGCCGAACAAAAATAAGATTGCCAGTAACCTGTCCCGGGGGTAAAATACACTCTCTAGTTTTAATTAATGTAGCAGTAATTCATTCCCCACTCTCTTGTTCAAAGCGAAGAGATGCTTCAGATGAAATGAATCTTGAGCAGCTGTCATCAGCTTGGTTGCAATTCTTTTCTTTAGGCAGAGATACCCACCTAATGACTGGACTTCCAGGTCCAAGAAACACTATTGACTGTAGAAAACATCTTTCTCCAGCTCCTTGACTAAATGTAGAATGATGTTCCATTAAGGGGGGAGGAATCCAAAGAATATTTTATAATGATGTGGTTAGTGAGAATGCTATTAAGACAACTGATGCATTAATTTTAAGCTGAATTTCACAGCAAGAATTGAAAATGAGGGTATCCTACTAGGTGATAAAACGGCTTGTCATAAGACCCCTGGTGACATGTCATTTTCTAAGCAAGTGGACAATGTTTGATAAAAGGAGTTGGTAGAAGGCTGGGTGTTTGGAGATTTTTTTTTATAATAATAAAAAAAATCTGACAATGCTATTTGAAATGATTTGTTTGCATAGTGAAAGGAGAAGCAAATGGACTATAATAAGAACAATGCTTCTTGTTATTCTGCATTAAGGATGATGCTACAGACTTAGAGAATTATGCTACCCTGCTGATGCTTCTTTTAGGCTTAGTGTTGTAAGCATACGGGATACCTCCCCAAAGCTCTGTAATATTTGGCCCAGTCTGGATGCTCAGTTCTTGCCTTGCTAAGCTACAGTCTAGCAGCTGGGAGCAAACAACAAGACCAAACATTTCTTTCTCGCCCTGTCCCCTTGTCCCTTCCTTTCTCCGTGCTTACAACCTAGTTTAATTAAACCAGTTAGTAACAACTGTGTTTGAAATAAGGAGCTATGGTTTAATACCAGAATATTAATATTCAAGCTCTAGTTTAAGATCCTTGCTAGCGAACATATTCATCTGAGGCTGTGTACACACAATACCTTTAAAGCACTTTCAAAACACATTCTTTCCTTCAAAAAATTGTGAGCATCAGAGCCCATAAGGCAAGGCAACCACCTCAGACGGCAACATCCACAGGAGCAACAGAGCTCAAAGCAGATCAATAAGAGCATGTCTATCATAGAATAAGAGAAGTGGAAGGGACTACAAAATTTTCTTCCCCACTTGTTACTGGTGGATGCACCCATATTCTCCTGTGTGTTAAAAGTTAGTTCCCCACATGTGGTTGGCTGCCTGGCTGAGTTAGTAGTTTATTGTTTGTGATGTTGCATGGGAAAGGTATCCAACTTGCTTGGAAAGCTGTACTTAAAACTTTCCTGGTTTGGATGTCACAGGAAACTGTGGTTTAACAAACCATTATACCTTCCTCAAAGCTCAGTTTGCGAGGGGAGGAAGGCAAGGGGGTGGGGGGTGGGGGGTGGGGAGAGTGAACACCATGCTCATGTTTCATCGGAAATGTTTACACCTAAACCAAGTCTATATCTCTGTCTTTGAACCCCATTATAGTTAATTGCCCTGATCCAGCAGTTTATTAAAGGGACAGAAATTCTGATCTATATACAGACCTCCTCCATACATCAACATGGGAACAAAGGAGAATAGGAAGCTGCCTTATACTAAGTCTGACCATTGGTTCATCTAGCTTAGTATTGTATATTCTGATTGGCAGAGTCTCTCGAGGGTTTCAGATAGAGAACTCTCCCAGCCCTGCCTGGAGATGTCTGGGATTGAACATGGGGTTTTCTGCATCTGGTAGGCCACTGTGAGAACAGGATGTTGGACTGGATGGGTATATAAAAGTAGGGAAATAGATAATGAACACTTCCCTCTCCAACTTTCATCTTGCCTTTAGGGCAGCAGACATGGTTCTTCCTTTAATCCGCACAACAACTCTGTGAGGTAGGTCAATCTGAGAGATGGCAGCTAGTCCAAGGTCACCCAGTAAATTTGGCCACTGAGACGGATTCACACTCAGGTCCCGTTCCTCCTCCCTGACTAGCCACCGTAACACACTGGCTTTTAGTTGGCAGGGTTCTGGAAAGGTATACAGCCTCCTTTATTATTTTGCTACTTCTTAATATATTCATTATATTTATGTGCTCTTTTTCACCCATCATGGAACTCAAGGCGGCATTTATACAGTTCCCAGGAACTGCTTTTCCACTGGAACACTGACCAAACCCATACCTGCTGGGTTTCAGCAAGACGGTTGTTATCAGATAACTTCAGACCATGCAAGATGTTTCCTTGTGGTTTTAACCAGAACCATCCTTCAGTCCATGAAAAAAACTACTTTTAAACTATGAACATTGAATTGAAAAGTGCAAGGAGCAAAAAGCAGGGACAATTGGGTGGTTGGATGAAGAAGGAAACTTACAGTAAATGACAGGAAAGAAGAAAACAACGTCCCTTCGTCGTATCTGGATAGTTTGGCCAAGACTCCTTCCAGAATTGTGACAAACTGGAGGAACAAAAGGACATATACTTCAGTTGTAAGAATAATCAAATCACCCTGATTGCAACTGAGCAAATCAGTATTAAGTCCATCGGAGTAAAAAGGGATTTCAAAGTGTATCAACCAGCTTCTAGCTACGTAGATTGCTTGTAGAGATATGACACTTCAATGACGAGATAAAGAACTCTATCCTCTAATTAGCAGGGAGGAAAGTCATTGAAGATTAAGAAAAGTCAAGTTGTATGTGTGTGGGGTAATCTATTGACTATTCTGGAGTAAAGAGCTGATATTGTCTATAACTAAACATTTGTCCTAAATTAGCATGGTGTCATGGAATACATTAATAAAGAGAATCAAGTATAGCCACTGACTTATTTTTCTTTTGGCATCACCAAGCTTATTAACTATTGTTATTAATAATATAAGTAACTGGAAAGCAGTTGCTTTCAAAGGACAAGCATATCAATGAAAATGTTCAATCCTTTCTTGCTTCCGCCTAAAACAATTTCATCTTCAAATGTTTAGGAGGTTTCTAATTTGGTTTTCTGTTTTGGCAACAAAATTATGCACAAGGAAGAAAATCCCTCTTCTGAGATTCCCTTGCATTTTCAATGTTTGTTGATCAAAAGAAAAAAATAAAAATAAAGCGAAGCTCCTTTGTGTTGTGTGTGTGTGTATATCACATGTTCATTAAAGCTCTTTCAGCTGCTCTCTGCCTGCTATATTGGTCATTCTGTGTAGAGAAAGGCAGTTATGTTGGTGCCGTACATTGCAGAAGCTAATGAGAGTGCAACTCCCAAGCATAAGGTGCAAGAAATATGTTACTCCTCGAGAGTAATACCAAATGGAGAACAGCTGGTAGGTCCTTGATGGAGACCCAGAATGGCACGTGTTGTCCCATATGTTCTACAGGTCCTTGTAATTATTTTGTGATCCTTATAGTCCTCCCCTGGTTTGCCTAATTGAAGTTAAAATAAATGCAAGCATGGTGCATTTATTTAATTTATTTAAAACATTTATACAAAGTGTTACAAGGATCACAGGCAGAAGCCTGTGTTGCAAGATGCTTTTTAGTCTGGAAATGGAAAATTAGATGAAGCAGTACTATTGATAAATGGCTGCCATTGCCACACAATATGCCATATATATGAGAATGCTTCTGAGTTCATTGTATTTTGCATTACACCCTTCCTGACAGTTCAAAGTGATTGACAATCACAACATTTTAAAAAGCCATAAGAACTATAAGGATTAAAACCACATAAAGCACCCTCCTAAAAAATTTGGAACCTACCACCCAGAGATAAGATGGAACCAAAACAAATTACATTTGGCCAAGTGTTGGGGTTTGACCCAGTCTAGCTACTTTCTGCTCTAGTGCAACTGGATGTGATAGAAAGCTCAGTAGAAGACCTGGAAAGAGGGGATGTGGACCCATAGAGGTAAGCTTATAGTCCTAGGACTCTCCCTGCAAACTGGCAATGAACGGCTATAACCAATCAGTCCAGATAATGTGATCAAGTTCAGAAAACAAGAGCTTTGCAGTCTTCGTCTTGAACTGCACTTTGTAAGTTCAGCACCCTTGTGTTGCTTCGTACAGACTGCAATCACGAAATGTTCCGTCTGTCAAGACTGAGTGATGTATGATCTCTCCTGTGAGAAACAACAAACCACCCAAACTTCTTAATGTGTCACATTTTAATGGAAATGCTGTTTAAAAAAGGGAGAGAGGAAAAAAGAGAGTGATGTTAACAGTGAATCGGTTCACCTGAAGCTGAAGGTTACCTTTGCAACTAGGAGCGTTATCATTTCCTTGACGGTTTCTTCAATTAGTTCATCTATTTTTGAGTGATACTGGTGCTAAGGAGGGGGAAGAAGATGGAGGCAAAATATTATTAGCATAAATCATTGGTAACAAACACTTCTGTCTAGTTTGTTGTTGTATCGGCTGTGATATTTAAATGTTGATCGACACGTGCTCTAGTGTAGTGGGCAGTAATGGATTGATAAAATGCGTTTTTCTTTTTTCTTTTCTTTTTTTAAACCAAGAAGCCTCCGATAGGATTTCATGAATCATGGTCAAATCCTAGCTTCAGTTCCATGCATGCAGCTGAGCCGACATTAATGAGAGTCAAATGCATGCAGCAGAGGACAAAATCTGGCATCTTTTTTTTGCTATATGCAAATCATGATAAAAGTGGGCAGCGGTAGGAGAGCGCTTTACATCTGTTCTTAGTTCTGATTGATCCAAAGTGTTGCAATTAAGGCATTCACATTCTTTAAGGTTTTAAACGACTCCTGAAACACAGCCCACGCTGAAAAAGCAACATAGCAGCTGCCTCCTGGTGCACAGCAAATCTGCTGTTGGTCAGAGGGAACGTACAGAGGAGTCGAGTTTAGGCAGACAGGCTGCATTGGGTATAAAGGGTCGCCCACTTCCAGAAAGCCAAGTGGAATTTAATGTTTAGACTCCACTCTTGGCGAAAACAAATTAGCTAAGGATGTAAAGTTCCAAATGCAAGTGCTTGTTAAGCACCTGAGCGAATTGGAGCCTTTATGACCAAGTGTAAAAATGATTGAGACATGGGTGTTCTGACTCATGCAAAAGATGGCAATTGCTACACTATAAGGCCCCTCAATTAATACCATGCTGGGGCATTGGGTTAGTGCTGACGGCTCATAGAAAAGACTGACACCAACTGAACATTCAGCATCACTTTTGACACAGGATGAGAGCTGCTACCCACCCACTCGATGGGCCCCTCTACCCAATTACTGACCAGATCAAACCTTGCTGTCCTACGGAGCTCTGAGAGAATCACCAAAAGCGTGTGATTCGAGGCAAGGCACAAGAGCTTTCTGCCAAATTTTAACAAAACAAGCATCTACTTTGTCAAAAAAACAGGCTTTTCACTACTAAACAAACACTACGGGGGGCATTCTTTTGTTTTTGTCAAAGCACAGAAGAACAAATATTTAATATATGATGAAGTTTCTTTTCCACATTCCTCCCCTCCTACATTAAATAAAACATTGAAAGCGCTGATCTCAGTCACTGTATTTATTTCCACTTGTTTGCGCTAATGTTATTTTAAAATGTTAACATCCAACCAGAAAAAAAACCACATTAAAAGAGACAAATCTGCTATAAATACTAAATCATGCTTTGGGGAATAAGGAGTGTGAGGGGCAATTAGAAGTGTGAGACGCTAGTCCCTCAGAACTGACTTAAGAGTTCCTCGCTAGTTTGAACTGCTCAGTGTTTCTCTTTCTTTCAATGGAACAGTCACATACTACAACAGGAACTTGGAAGAAAACAAAAGAAAATGTAGGACACACTTACCCACTCTTTAGCAAACTTTCAGATGATTGGGGACAGAAATAAAGAGGAAGGTGCAGAAGACAGGAAAAAGAACATATGAAGGTAAACCATAAATAAAAACAAAATCTTCAAAAAAATGGGACCTTCTAAATGGGGGCCATGAAAAAGCAGCAGCATGCACAGAAACAATAAGCAACAAGGAAATGAAATATAATGGATATAATCCCTTTTCACTGAAATACCTGAGATTGCTACCAAAGAGAACCACACGCAGAATACAAAACGGGTTTTTGAAAAGTGATTGTTGCACAGAACACATACACAGAAACATCTCTAGTGAGGCAGAGAAATATCATCTTTGTTGCAATTTGGGGAAAAAAGGAATAGTAATAATAATACATGTAGAGCTCAGTGGCATGGCAGCTGGGTTTTTTTTTTTGGCTTACTGAACTCCAGTTTGGGGATGGCTAAAGTTTGATGGTACCCCCTTGTTTACTGAATCATCATGAGGAAGCTGACACTTGGGAAGAGGCAATTTCCCCAGAATTCACATGTGAGTTTTGTCCACCACCGTTTTTTACATTAGAAGAGAATTGGCTTTTGATTACAGATTTTTTTTTTTAATCGTATTCAGAATTTTAGGTTAACCGTCATAATGTTACAACCTAAAATAAAGTTTTTGTTCACTCGGTAGAGTCTATCTGATTAATGACCCATTCCCATATCTGCGATGTCAGTCAATTTATTTGGGTTGTGACTGAATGTAAACTACACCTACAACTTCCAATGGGATGTAGAACATCTGTTTTGTTGTTCTTCCATTAACTGCATTGTCAGGTTGTGTTGGACTAGCTTGCAGGGATGAAAAGTGTGTGTGCGTAATGTAGCAGTTTTTCCCACAGAGGACCCCCCGAGGCCGAATCTACATATGCAGCAGAATCAGGGGGCAGAATCCTAACCCCAGAGGTATGGACCCTTCCACTTCTGGAAAGCTGTAGATGGAGGATGTGCATTTTGGAAGCTATCCTGTGTTAAAAATAAATGAATCATTGCAGGTAGCAGAAAGAGGTATAGCAGAAAAAGGGCTGAATGGCAATATTTGGGAAGGGACCAGAACCCATGCTTTACATGCAGAAGGTGCAAGGCTTGATCCCAAGCCTCTCCAGTTAAGAGAGAATCAGGTAACAGGTGATAGGAAATGCCTCTGCAACCGCTGCCAGTCAGACAGTTCTGGGCTAGACTGGTGAATAGTTTGACCGGTATGAGGCTACACCATGTTGTTTAACTGCCTTGTTCTGATAAGGGGAGTTTCAGAGCAGTAGAACTTGTACCCACAGTGTAGAAGTGGCAGTCATTCTACCACCCATGTGCTGCTACATGTGTACATTCATGCTAAGCCTCGGAAGGGAGGTTTTTTGTTTTAAAGGCACAGGTGTTTGTAACTTGGACCAAACAAGTCAGAGTTTGCATGTGATTGTGTACGTGTTTACAGGCGCTGGAAATGGCATAGGTATGCTGGAGGGAGGAGGGTGGAATCTCCCGACTCGGTGCTTTACAATTTGCACAGGGAAAATCAGCAAGAGATGTGTTACGAAAAGCAGCAGTGTTTCAGAATCCCACCTAGTGCTTATCCTCTGCCCCTGACCCTCATGTGAGGAAGGTAAAGACTTAACCTTCAATGACCTCCCCTGCCTGATGTAAAATATACTTGCTGCTGGCTCAGGAAGCCTGGGAACTATGGGCAGCTCTGTGTTTGCACAGGCGAAAAGGGGACTGGGGAAAGGCGATGCAGGTAAGGAAGCAGAAGCCATTGGCCATCTCCTCTAGTTTGCTAGGGGCCATGTCGCCAGGCTACCCAAAAGACACCCTCTTCCCAAGGGACTAGGTGCTTTGCGCAAACCCTCCACCGCTCCCGCTTCTCCACCTGCTAAAAATATATTCCTTCGCGTGCAGAATCCCTCTTTTCTCCAGCAGCCACAGCCACTTTTGCAGATATTTACTCTGGATGGTGGGATGCAGGCAGCGCTGCTGAGGAGTAGCATGCTACATCATGAAGAACGTGCCGAACAGAACAACTCCCTGGACGCGGAAAACAGCAACGGGCGTTCCCTGGAGGACGTGACCCCGTGACATATATATGTACACGTGCTACCCACTAAGCACAGGACAAACAAAGCTTGCAAATGCACACCATGCACACCAGTGAAAACTATGTTGGCTTGGACCTCATTTTGAAAAGCACCAAGAGATGCACAATGCAGGACATGCCCAAACCTGGCACGCTCTGGCTCTGATGCATGCACGGAAAATGGGACCCTTACAAGCATGTTAGGCTGAGCGGAAGTACACCAAAGGTAGTGAACGTGCAAGCTGGACATTCCCCTAAAGTGCATCGATGCTTTTGAAAATGCGGCCCACGGGATATGGTGGCAATGCATGGAATTTAAAATAAAAATATTCTCTTGACTGATTTTTCCCCCCTCTCTCTTTAAAAAATCTGGGCTTCGCATACAAGTCCAAAAGACATGCTTAATTTGCCACATTATCATATTGTTTTAATCAAGGATGTTTGTTTGTTGGAGGTGAGGGCGGGTGACAGTTCTCTTGCTAAGTGTTCATCTTCGTTGGATAAATTATGAGATTTAACTAAAAGGATGGCTAGGTGTGTGCAAAATAATACAGTGTGAAATGTATTGACAAATATGTTTTCAATTAAAATCTCCTTTACAACGCAAATGAGAACAACAACGGCAGCAGCAGCAACAGCAGCACTAGAATGCAGCCAGAAGGATTGCAGACTAGCTGTCTGATCCTCAAACCGCTTCGCCAGGGCAAGTTCCATTGGCACAAACGAAGTTTGCGCTGGTGGAAGCGCTGGGAGGATTGTATATTTTAGAGACCGACAGGGCCCTTCACCTATAGGAATCCGTCACTACATTGAAGAAGCACTACATTGTTCCCCCAAACCTGCTCCCTATTCTGAACCCGCAGGGCTAAATATATAATAATAATAATAATAATAATAATAATAATAATAATAATAATAATATTTATACCCCACCCATCTGGCTGAGTTTCCCCAGTCACTCTGGGAGGCTCCCAATCGAGTGTTAAAAACAATACAGCATTAAATATTAAAAACTTCCCTAAACAGGGCTGCCTTCAGATGTCTTTTAAAAATAGGATAGCTGCTTATTTCCTTGACAACTGATGGGAGGGCGTTCCACAGGGTGGGCGCCACTACTGAGAAGGCCCTCTGTCTGGTTCCCTGTAACCTCACTTCTCGCAATGAGGGAACCGCCAAAAGGCCCTCGGCGCTGGATCTCAGGGAATCTGAATCACAGAATCTTAAAGTTGGAGGCACCCTTACCAGGAAATCTGGTAATACAGTATCATCCAACCTCTGCTTAGTGATGGAGAGTCCACTGTCTTTTCAGGAGGCCTGTTCCATTACTGAACAATTCACACTGTTAGGAAGTTCTTCCTATTTACATACTTTCTGACATTTATATTATTCTGTGCTCCCCTTACAGAACCCAAAGCAGTGTGGTTCAAAGGCAACGGTTACCCATCCAGGCAACTGACCAGACCCAGACCTGCTTAGCTTCAGCAAGGTAGTAGTCCCCTGTATCTTCATACCATATTCATAGTTCTTTACATCAGGTTGTAATAAAAAAGATCAGAGGAGTAAAGTAAAAGTTACATCAACAATATTCCTTTTGGCTCATGGAGCTGTTTTAAAGCTACCCATTTACTGCTGATAGCTGCAATGCAGGGCATCCTGTCAACTCTCTAATTATGAAACTCCATGGTGTGGATGATGTGATGTATGGGGAGGATGTTGGTGGGTAATCCTACTTCTGGCAGACATTGGAATGATGGGCACTCTGTGTGTGCCTCTTCCAGGTCTCACTGCACAGAAGTTCTGTGGCCCTCTTCAGTTTGACTAAGGAAGGCTCCTGCTTGCAGCTAAGTGTCCTCTGATTTATTTGCCATCAGCAGAAGCTGCCATTTTACCCTGCATGCTATAGATCAGCCCTTCTCCATGTAGATTGAATGGTGGCTTCAAAGTTGCTATTCCCATTTGAAATGAACATGTTGGTGAATCAGCTTGTTGTGGGGGGGGCAGGGAGCTACCGCAAGCAAAAAAGGAAGTTGATGCAACCAGGGTCGGATATGTACCAGCCCTCCTAGAGTGCAGGTTAGGTGTGCAGCCTTGAGGTCATCTTGGACTCAAAGTTGTCCATGGAGGCGCAGGTCAATTCTGTGTCCAGGGCAGCTGTCTACCCATTCCATCGACCTGCCTGCACACTGTCTTGCCAGAGTGGTACATGCTCTGGTTATCATCCTGCTTAGACTACTGCAATGTGCTCTACACGGGGCTACCTTTGAAGGTGACTTAGAAACTACAACTAATCCAGGATATGACTGCCAGACTGGTGACTGGGAGTGGCTACAGGGACCATATCTCACTGGTCCTGAAAGATCTACATTGGCTCCCAGTATGTTTCTGAGCTCAATTCAAAGTGTTGGTGTTGACCTTTAAATGGCATTGGCCCTGTATACCTGAAGGAGTGTCTCTTATTTCCATCATTGAGTCAAGACACTGAGGTCCAGCTCTGAAGGCCTTCTGGTGGTTCCCTCAATGTGAGATTTGAAGTTACAGGGAACCAGGCAGAAGGCCTGCTCAGTAGTGGGTCCTACCCTGTAGAACATCCTGTCATCAGATGTCAAAATGATAAACAACTACACAACTTTCTGGAGTCATCTGAAGGCAGCCTTATATTGGGAAGTTTTTAATATTTGATGTTTCATTGTATTTTTACATTCTGTTGGAAGCTGCCCAGAGTGGTGGTAATAATAATAATAATAATAATAATAATAATAATAATAATTTATTTGTACCCTGCCATCTAGGCGGCTTCCAACAGAGATTAAAAATACATTAAAACATCAGTCATTAAAAACTTCCCTAAACAGGGCTGCCTTCAGATGTCTTCTAAACATCAGGTATTTGTTTATCTCTTTGACATCTGATGGGAGGGCATTCCACAGGGCGGGCGCCACTACCGAGAAGGCCCTCTGCCTGGTTCCCTGTAACTTGGCTTCTCGCAGTGAGGGAACCACCAGAAGCCCCTTGGTGCTGGATTTCAGTGTCTGGGCAGAAGGATGGGGGTGGAGATGCTCCTTCAGGTATCCTGGGCCAAGGCTGTTTAAGGCTTTAAACAACAACAACAACTATGATTGCCACAGAATTGCCACTAGATCCACAGTGCTTAGTTCAGAGTGGAGAAGATGGGAAGAACATGAGAACATACCTTATACCAGCTCAGGACTAAACTATGGGCACCATACATTTAAAGCATTGCTGATACCATTTTAAACAGCCATGGCTTCCTGCAAAGAATTCTGGGGGCTGTAGTTTGCTAAGGGCACTGAGAGTTGTTCCCCTCAGAGAGCTCCAGTTCCCAGAGTCCCTTGGCAAGAAGGATTGTTAACTCCTCCCTGGGAAGTGTAGGTGTGTGAGGGGAATAACGGCTCTCAGGTGCCTCTTCCTCTTGTGGTCCCACCTGTATGGCAGCACTGGAACTCTTTGGGCAGAGAAAGGCATGGATTTGGTGATCCTGTCATGCTGACCCATTGAATAAGTGTGGGGGAAAATCCACCCTAGGAAGCTTTGAAGCACCCAGGTCCTCCAAAGTGCTCTGTAGGAGTGGGATGCTAATTCAGCTAAACTAGTGAGAAACTTTGGCCTGCTTTATAAGCAGATGAATTCAGTCCATCTATAGTCACTTTACTAGGCTGACATTGGGTGCGCATGTGAGAGGCATGTTTCATTATGACACCACCAACAGATTGTGTGTATGCTGCATTTCTATTAGCGACCATCTGACCTCGGAGAAGAAAAACATACCAGACCCACCAAGAAATATTTGATACACAAGTTATTCCTGTCAATACATTAAATATTCAGAAGAAATATAAATATTTAAGGTGGTAAATTATGTCTGCCAAATGTCTGAACAGCTGCCTTTGAATATAAGGACACAGGGAGAATATGGGTGTATATGTTCAGCAGAATGCACTCCCTAAAATGCCTCAATTTTTTCCGTATCTGATCATTTAAAAAAATTAAGAGAAATAATGGCAACATTTGGAGGCTCAGTAGGATTCAGTGGACCTTATATAGGTCTCCTTTTATCCAAAGGAAGGAATTGTGGATACTCTAAAGGAGGAAACTCAGGCTGTCAATTCAAGATGGGTTGTTTATTGTTTTGCTGGTTTGATTTACTTGTTTCTATCCTGTATTTTATTCTGCGAACCACCCTAAGATCTTATGATGAATATCTTATTCAAAATCTAATAAATAATAATAATAACGTTTGGTGGTTATCCTGAATTTTCTGGTGCAATTATCCCATGTCTTTCCTAACCATAAAAAGTCTGATAAGAAAACTGATGGAAAACTACCCTGGAAAATGTTGGCAAAGTTGTATAGCCTCCACATGAACATATCAGGACGAATGTCTGGTAAAGCATCATTTATAGCAATATTATACTCTCAGTGCTCAATAAACAATTGGCCTGGAAGCTCCCTAAATCACAGTTCAAATGGAGTTGTTACTGGGATTGGATTGGGTGGGATGATAGAAGTATAGTTCCTGCTAGTTCCATTACATGTGGTGGAGTGGGAGGTTGCTGCAAATTGACTGTTCCTATGTGTGCAATTGACTTAGATGAGTCCCGTGATTGATTAAGAGGAAAGGCCTTTTATCAATTGCTAAGGATGTGGGGAGAAAATGAGGACAGCAAACACACGGAGGAATTCTACTGGAAAGGAGGGGCAAGATTATGTCCCAAGGCTACTGTCAAAAGCAGTTTGCTTGGTTCCCTGGCAGGTGTGTCACTTAAGAGGGGGGACGGTGAGGTGGTGTGGGGGTTGGTGCGGTGCAGATGCACTGGCAGAACCCATCTGATGCTCCCACTGGTATGTCTGCACTGTACAGACACCCCCACCGCCTCACCCCTTCACCCTCCCCATAAGCATCAGCAATGCGCTTGCCAGGAAGGAAGCATTGTGGCTCAAGTTGCTGCTGGCTGCTGTGGCTCTGGGAGCACCTTTGGTTCAACAAACAAGAGCTCAGTTAGCCTGGGGAATAGCAAAGCATCCCGCCAGCAAACCCTTCTAGGCTGTGGCTGGCATGAGACTAAGAATGCAGCAACTGTCAATAACGTTATCCCTTTGGAACTGGGTTGGGTTTGGCCACATGGAAGGTTGAATCAAATACACCCCTACTTTGTTTGAGAAAAGAGATGGATAAAATGGTTAATTTAGTTTCGTTGGCATAAATATCCCTTGCCATACTGCAGTCCTTATTAGTCAATCACTTTATATATTAGCAGTTATACATTTCTGAGAGAAACAGGAGAAAAGCAAAGAGAAATGAGATGGCATGAGACACTGGGATGAGGTAGGAATTCATTAAAATGAATAAAAGAGAAAACAAAAGACTTGGAGGGGAGAAGGAGGGGTGTATGTAACCCTGCAGTCCTAAACAGTGACTTATGCACAGATAACTCACATCTGATTTGCAGGTCTATTAGTTCAGCTATTTGTTAAAAACGTCATACCAGAGCAACCGCTACTTCACACAATCGCTATGCAATCTGTGTACCACAGTATCAATACTTTCTCAAAGAGGCACATGTGGATTTGCCTAAGACATATTAAAGGCTGATTCTTTGTGCAACTGAATTGCTGCTTGTTATCAACCATGATGGGTCATGGATTTGCAAGAACAATGCGAGTGACAAATCAAGTAAAATGGGAGTTGGGCAGGGGTAACTGAGGCTGGCAAGCACCTTTTACCTATGCTATACCTGATGGGAAATGAAACTGATACAACGGAGAAATGGCAAAGAATCAAATTTCTCACCATCACATGTACAGGTAGCTGGTAGAACAATCCTATGCATATCTGCTCAGAAGTAAGTCCTGTTTAGTTCAACGGGACTTACTCCCAGGTAAATGTGCATAGGAGCGCAGCCTATGCTTACTCCCAGCCTTGGCATTTGTGTCAGGCCTAGAATTTATTTCAACTAATAGTGTTATTATTAGAGGTGCTGGAAAGCTGTATTTGTAAAGAGATACTAGGCTTAAGCCAGGAGCACTGAACGCTGCGGCTCTTTACAAACTTGACTAATGGAAGAGTTTAGAAGTGTCACTTCAGGCCAGTTGCCAGAAACCTCTAGCAGACGTTCCTATAGCAGACGTTCCTATAGATCATAATGGATCAAAACAACAAGGAATTATGACGCAGAAATAATTGAGCTGCAGCAGCTTCACGACGACTGTCTTCCTGAGGTTGTTTTGAAAAAGTGCAACGAAAAGGCTGCACCAAGACAGAAGATGCAAGGCAAATTCTGTGGTTCTGGGCTAATTTCAGAGCAAGAGTGGTGGGAGTTCATTTAAGTATATGCTTTGACTTGGGTGAGGGAAGTCTTTAGTGCTCACAACAGTAAGGTTGCACCCCGGGATTATAAAAAAGAGGGGCATCTAAAGGAACAAATAGCATACCAAACAAACGAAAGAAAATGAGGACCAAAGGACCTGCTCCAATGCTCACTGTACTCAGTCTAATCTCCCCATGAATCCATTTGGATTGGTGCTTTATTTTGTAAATATCAGAATGAGATAAATATTTCAAGAAAATAAAAAAGCTAGAATAACCCATGTGACATAGATTCTGAACATGAGGAGTTGTTGTATGCACTACTGAAAATGAAATACGAGAATCCAAGCCCTGTGTCTGAACTGGTCATAAACAGAGATGAGAAAAATGTTGAACAGTGTTTCAAGCCTTCCAAACAAAAGAGGATTATGATTATGCATTTCATTGAGCCCAATTCAGCATGTCTTTCTACTTCACAACATCACATGTGGAAATGTTCAAGTTGTGATAATGTCTTTGAGAAGTAAAACACATTAGACCAGCAGATGATAAAACTGGACCAGTTTGGAACCTTTGAGTCATTAAGGACCCGGAAGTATTATAAATGTAGGTTTTAGAAAAGTCCAATCAGGCAGGACTGCATTTTACATAGGATCAGGCAATTTCCTATTTCCCCTTAAGTCCTTTTGCTCAGGTTGCTTTGTTTCTCATTGGGTTTTCTTTGCCTGTTGGTCAAAATAACCATGCCATTGCAATCTGGTAGTTGCATGTAAAAATCAAGACTTTGGGGCAAACGTATGTCTGGTTCCAAGGTGGAGTTAATGACTCAATATAAAACACTGTCATGCATAAATAGGCTTTAAAGGTACCTTGTGCACATCACAATCCTTGCCAACAGTCACTTCTAAGTGACAGGGGTTCTGAGTGTCCATATTCAATATGGGGATTTGTTTGACGGAGTGACCCTGCATTTTCATCTGCATAGTCTATATATGGAAAACTAAATCCACAACTGTTAGAATGTTTCTGAAACCAGCAGAATATAAGATGCAGATTTTTTTCCCTTTAAACATTTTTCTAAAATAAATAAATAAATAAATATAAGTTTTACCTCTTGGCCCATTTCCATACTGCAAAGTTTTGTTGACTGAGCTTTGGCATCAACCATAACATTAAACATGGTGCATATTGACTGAGGGACTCTGAAATCTGTTGACCGGCTTGTTTTTTGCAGCTTTACTTCAAACGCAATCCGGGTTCTGTTAAAAGTAATAAAAAAATAAAATAAAAGGAACATTTTGAAAGTTAAGATACTGCAGCTACTAATTTGACTGAGCAATACAATACTTCGAAGTCTTCATTTTCCTGTGTGTTCTGGGAGATCAGTGGGAAGGGGAGCTGGTCACAGCAGGAGAAGGATACCCCCCTGTCTTCTTCTACAGCCTGCCTCACTCAGCCTCTTGACCCCTCTCCCTTCTGAGTCTGCACTGCTGTCTGCCACAGCCTCTCCCTGCTCACTCAATCCTCTTCTGCTCCTAACACCTCCTCCTCCCAGTCTACTCCTTCTCCCTCTGACCACCCATTGTCGTCCCACCACCAGCCCCCTGATTCTGAGCCTTCTTCATCTGGGGGTTCCTTAGGGGTTCCTTGGCTTGTACCTCTCACCACTTCTCTGCATCCAGCGAGTCCATGACAACTGAGTTCTACTCTGGACATGAAACAGGTAAGCGAAACTCATCAGTTTCCGCTCCTGTTTCCATTTTCAGCTGAATTCTTCAGTACTCCTAGCCCAACACATTTCGGAATGTAAAAGAAAAATGTTCATGAACGGCAACTCACACTTTTTAGCTTATTTCTTTAGTGATTTGCCAAAGCTACAAAAGTTTATCTTTGCAGGTTGCAAGCTAATTTATAACTGAAGTATACCAGGAACCAAACAGAAAACTCACAGCAGTATAGGAAATCATATGGGTGTTCCTTTCTCAGAACTGATTATACAAACCTGTTAAATTGATTAACTCCACCAAAATACTGAATTGTTGCATTTTCATTTTGTCATAATGTGACTCGTTTGCCTGAACTCTTCTGAATTGTCACATAAACTGCTATAAGTTGATTCTTTGACAAGTAAATATACAACACCTCTTCAGGTTCTATTACAAAACAGGAGCCCCAGGTTTATTTCTTCTCTTCTCATTATGTGATTTACCCAACCTAGTCCAACAACAGCCAATGATGTGGCTTTGGGTGGGGAAAAACTTCTTCTTCATCATCAGCATCATTACTACTATTACAACATTTTTATCCTATCTTTTTTCAAGGAGCTCAAGGTTCTCACCACTCTCCATTTCATCCTCACAGCAAAAAATAGTGACTGGCCCAAGGTCACAAACACAGAGTGAGATTCATGTCTGAGAAGGCATTTAAACCTCAAACTGCCATCTCTTAGACCAACACTCTAACTGCTACATCCCACTGGCTCACCATAGCATAGAATGATGCCATGTCATATGATCAGTTGAACCAGCTATTTTTTGGGGGGGCGGGGGCAGGAAAGAGGGAGAGAATGAAGAACGCCACCACCATTTTTTGGCAGTAGCCCCAAGTATGTAGTTCTGCCCTGAATGACTGCTCTTGTTTGATTTGAGAAGGCTGCTCGCCATTACTGAGCTTCTCATTGAGGAATCCCTGCTAAGGCTTACTTAAAACTCTCACAGAAGCTACTCATCAAGTACTTAATTTTTTGGGAAGTCATTTCCAGCATGCTTTGCCCCAGTTGCATAAAGCAGAATTGCACAATTGTGCAGAAGCAATTGGATGTGATTTCAAAACTTAGATGCACGCTATGTGGACACTAGTTGCTTCCACCAGTGCTTCCATTGAGAGCCAGTGTGGTGTAGTGGTTAAGAGCAGTGGACTCGTAATCTGGTGAACCGGGTTTGCGTCTCCACTCCTCCACATGCAGCTGCTGGGTGACCTTAGGCTAGTCACACTTCTCTGAAGTCTCTCAGCCCCACTCACCTCACAGAGTGTTTGTTGTGGGGGAGGAAGGGAAAGGAGAATGTTAGCTGCTTTGAGACTCCTTAGGGTAGTGATAAAACGGGATATCAAATTCAAACTCTTCTTCCACCAGTGGTGAAGCATGGGAGGGGGCACAGAGGTGGCTGCCTTGGGCACAAAATCATTAGGGGCACAAAATTTCAACATCCGGTGTTGCTTCAATACAGCTGCGCAGTTTCGTCACTGGGCTCTGTTGAAAACAGCTTCTCCATGTGCACCAGGAAGTGACTTCTCCAGACAACGATCTCCTGGGTGATGCGGATGCCGTTAGGAAGCCGAATGCTCACGGACACTCCCCATCGTTTCCCCTCCCTCCCACCACCTCTGCGTGGCCCCAGACGCTGGCAACCCATGTTACACCACTGGTTTCCACTTACCTCTTCACACAGGACTCAATCATATCACTAGCCATAAGTTTTAAGCGTTGTTCTAGGTGTTTCCCAAACTCTTCCTCAGGCCAGTGTAAATCCCTGATGAAGGTCTGTAAGGCATCCAATTTCCAAAACAGATCTTCTGACGTTCCTGATCCATTGCTGACAGGAGAAAAGGAAAAATAAGAATGACAGGAGAGGTTACAGCCTGCTCTCTGGCTCTGGAAACCTAATGTGGAGATCGTTCTTGCACATGTAACGGGGGCGTAACAGTGACTGGAGACACAGAACAATGCCAGGGAGAATCTCCATCATCAGGGTTTTACACTATACATTTTCTTCTTCTTCTAATCTACCTAGCTGTTACAAGTCTTTCCAGATCAGACAGAAGAGGGTAACAAACGTTTATCTGGAAACAGTGCATATGGCATAAAAAAAAAAAAACAGCCTGTTTCAATAATCACATTAGGGTATGTAGTTATTGAACTGAAGGCTATACAACGTGAAGGCAAATCTCTGGTTGATAATAACCGCAGTACACAAACGTATGTGGTTATTCTTCGGTTTCATGCACTTCCCGCATTGCAAGCTTCATTCTCTTCGTTCTCCTTCCCCCATCCCCAAGGGTTTCAGGAAAAAACAAGAACAGTGCTAACAAGTGGTGAGCGAGGACACACTTTCTGAACAGCTGGAAACAAATCAGGGTAAGGCAATTGAATAATTCACAATGAGACATCCTTTTACATATCTCAGAATACTTTGGCTTTGTTGATTTCTCTACCTCTCTTTCGTTTGGGACTCCCCCCTCCCCAAATTTCCTTTCTCTTTTTCAGAAAGAGAAATAAATATACCTGACCAGACTTCTGTAAGTTTCCTTTTGCTTTTTGCAATGCCTTTACAATTCCGTGCAGGTTCAATAAAGCGCAGGTTCTCTTACCCAGATCTTCCATACAGACGGGACCAGCCAGTCCAGCTGCTGATTTAGACTTCTCTTCAGCTACAATTATGCCTAATGCCTCTACTTACAGGATAAGATACGAGCTTCAGATTGTGCTTCATGCTGAGAAATTTATGCACCTCTCTCCTTCTCTCTCTCATCCCTCTCTCCACATTGATTATGACCGAGAGAACTTGAAGAAGCGCACCCGACTCCTCGCATACCACTAATGCTAACACAATAATTTGTATTTACACACCATGCATTACCAGGTCATGCTGATATCGTCTATAGAAACAAATAAGGATGGGTGTTTCTATTGTGACAGATGCCAGCTGCATTGAGTTAATGCTACAGAAGGGAAGATATAGCTAAATGCACACATGGCTACTGCAGGGTGAAGACTATATTCCCAACATGCCAAGGGGGGGGCAGTCCTTTGAATCCTGCACTAACAAAGGTATTTTTCCCCCAAAGAATGCATCGACTCAGTTGTAATAAATAGACATATCTATGTAATGGCGTGAAAACATTGAAACATGTCCTTAATGGGTAGAAGGGAGATGGGCCCAATGAAAAGATAAGAGAATCAGGCTTTTTCTTGAATGGTTGGTTAAGCAAAGAAGTAGCACACATCATAACAGTGGCATAATTGGCTAAGCATCATTTCAGTTATTCTGATTTAAACATACATTGAGAATAATTACCTTCTCTTTATTATTATTTTTTAAATCCAGTCTAATCCTGCCTTTGGAATAGAGCATATTTATGTTTGAAGCAATCAGATATCCAGGAATGGGGGGAAAAACCTGGTATTTAGTATTACAACATGGCGATACCCATCTGCTTCCAGAATTTTCAAATAAAAAAATAATCTCTGGGTTGTTTTGTATCTCCCATTTGAAGAGTTCACTGGATTTTGAAAAGCGGAGAGCAATATCACACATTTGGCTTAAAGCTGACAAGTTCAGTAGCTCATTTTTTCCCCATCATACTGCTTTTAAGATGAATTTGTGCTCAAGTTTTATTCTTTAAAATAAATCATACGCGAAATTTAAGAGGACTGTTTGTCTTTGACTGCCATCCTAAATGCATGCCCTCATGAGAAAGTGACATTCAAGTCATTCAATGAGACTTACTCATGAGTAAGCATGTCCAGGATTGAGGCCTTGATTCTTATCTTTTCGAAAACAAAACAAAACAATGTCACAGAGCATGCACAGAGAGAAAGTAAAACTGTCAGTTAACTATTTACACATACTGCCTAGTCTAGTCTAGCCTTTAATAAACCAGCTTAGCATGAATATGAGTTGCATTTCATGGAATTATCAGTTCTGGTACTTTTAAAAAAACTCTCTCAATATATACAATTTAATAGATGAATACAGCATTTTCTTGTACAGTGATTAATTTGACTTGCTTTTCAAAATCATAACGTTTTGGTAGAAATGGCCTTTAGATTAAAATTTGAATACAGTTTCCTGTCCCCAAATGATTGTTCAAAAAGGCAGTACGATAAGCTTCGCCGTGCTTGGATTGGGCCTGGTAGGGTGGAAGGCAGGGAGCCCAACAGTAGGTGGCGCCATAGCCAACAACAGGCAGAGCCAACTAGTTCCAACAGAGCCAACTGAACCCTCCTCCCTGCTGAGTTCTACAAGGGGAACACTGAGACAGAGGAAGAGGAGGATGACAGCCAGTGACCCCTCTCTGGTTGGGTTGTAAGAAGGTAGGCAGGTTGGGAGGTTGGCTGAGGGTAGGCTGAAGCACAGAAGTGACGCTTGTGGGTGGGAAGTTGACATCTGTGCTTACACTCACACTTCTGGCAGGGCTATGCTTACTTTGGTTGCTCCAAATGCGTCCCACTGACTTCCATGGGGCAATTTGGAGTGAGACTGAAACCATTCATGTACATTTAAAGGTAAAGGTAAAGGTACCCCTGCCCGTACGGGCCAGTCTTGCCAGACTCTAGGGTTGTGCGCTCATCTCACTCTATAGGCCGGGAGCCAGCGCTGTCCGGAGACACTTCCGGGTCACGTGGCCAGCGTGACGAAGCTGGATCTGGCGAGCCAGCGCAGCACACGGAACGCCGTTTACCTTCCCGCTGGTAAGCAGTCCCTATTTATCTACTTGCACCCGGGGGTGCTTTCGAACTGCTAGGTTGGCAGGCACTGGGACCGAGCAACGGGGGCGCACCCTGCTGCGGGGATTCGAACTGCCGACCTTACCTAGGCGCTGAGGCTTTTACCCACAGCGCCACCCACGTCCCTCTCATGTACATTTGCCTCTCTGGATATACTAGCCAGGTCCCAGTTTCAGTCCCCACTGTCATCTCCAAGTAGGGCTGGGAGAAACTCCTTCTTGAAACCCTAGGGATCCACTGCCATTCAGTGTAAACCAATGTTTCCCAAACGTGGGTCTCTAGCTTTTGGACTACAACTCCCATCATCCCTAGCTAGCAAGACCAGTGGTTAGGGATGATAGGAATTGTAGTCCAGAAACAGCTGGTGACCCAAGTTTGGGAAACACTGGTGTAGACAATACTGAGCCAGATGGACCAATGGTACAATGCATTATAAGGCAGCATCCTATGTTCCTATGTAGCTGCAGTTTTCCTGTTCACAGAAGAAGAGCCTGCCTGAGTTTTCTCTTCTGACATTCCACTACTCATGCAAGGAGACCTATGCGAGCAGCTACTTGCAAGGGCTAGCTGTCTGCAGGAATGGAAGACCTCAGCTCGTGATGGTCAGAGACTGCCATGGTTTCCCCACTTCCCTTTATAATGTGGTTATAGGACTGGTGTGCCAGGCCATAGTCCTAGATAACTTGAGTAAAACTATCTAAGCAACAGCAACTTTGGGATGCAGAGCTTCCAGCGGTATTTAGGGTTGGGCTCAAGCAACTTTGCCATCTAGGACCAGGCAGCCCCCTTCGCTACTGCATTTAGCAGCATCGGAAACCGGCCCATGCTTCAGGCACCACAGAGAAGCCACCTGAAGTTTCACAAGTGTCCAGGCCAGCCGGTGGCAAAGGGGCATTCCTGTTCTGATTTGCTTGCAGCAAGAAAGTGCTCATTCCGCTGCCCCTCCCAACCTGCCGCCTGAGGCAGGTGATTCAGTATGCTAGGGCCAACTCTGAAAGCACTTATTCCAACAGTGTAAATGTTGTTTTCTTTCTTTTTAACAATCATTTAGGAAAGCAGGAACAATCAGGTGAAGCATATGGGCTTTTAGATCCCAATAAAGATAATGGCAAAATTAGCTGAGCGCAGGATAGTTTCTTTTTTCTTTTTAAATAGCACACATCCTTGACACTTATCTCACGGTTCGCAACCAACACAATAGTATTTTTTGGTGCGCCGATCCAAATCTTATCAACAGGTATGTTGACAAGTGTCAAGTGTGGAAGGAAAAAAATGCATTCGATACAGACATCCGTGCTAAATTTTAACAGAACGCACGCCAAATTTAGTCCTCCTCTAGAAAGAGACGTCAATCTCACTTGTTCTCTTAAAGAGGCTCTAGCAAAGTCTGACGAAGAGAAATAAACAATCCATATCCATGCCAAGGAAACTTTTGATTTAAATGAGATCTATTGAACTGAATACACACTCAGCATCATATATAGCAGCCATCCATGACGGTGCAGAAAAGGCAGGCATTTGGGGGATGCCTAGCGGGATGTTAACTGGTAGATTTGGAACTTTGGGGAGATTCACATTTGGTAGGTTCACATTGGGCAGATTACTTGTTAAACTCCTGTGGAAGAAACAGACAGAAAAAGAAAAAAATACCATCACGGTGACAATGCAGATGCAGCAGAAGCACAGTGGCACTCATAAACAAATCTGCAAAGTTCACAGCGAGACGACAGTCAAAAGACCCAAACCAAAAACATTTCAGAGAGAAGCATGAATATGGAAGGCTTGGGGGTTTGTTTGTTTTTAAAGCAGTCTGCAATTAAAAATAACAATGACAAACAACAAGTTGCTGAAAAGAAAAGAGAGCCGGGACGAAAACGAAAGAAGAGACGTTTATAAAGTAGCAAATTAAAACATCAATACAGAAGGACGTAACCTACATAGATCCTGAGGACTTTTCAAAGCACAGAGACTGGTTCCTATTTACAAGGAGGGAACGTACTTCAGGGATCCAAATGTACAACAGGGAGGACATAATGACATAGTTACCCTAAGGCCGCAGTCCCATATACACTTTACTAGGGAGTAAGCCCCATTGGACACAGCGGGACTTACTTCTGAGTAAATATGCATAGGGATTGCACTATAAGTTTCAAGAGGAATATTATTTTAAATGATGGTTTGTTTGTTTTTTTAAAATAGGGATAGCCAATGAATATAGAATTTGAACTTCCTTTCTCCATATAAATACATTTTTTTGTTACGGACTCAGGGGACAGTATTCAAACTCTCAACGACTGAAACAAACACTTCCTACAATTTGAGTAGGTTTGCCATATGTCCAGGATTTCCCGGACATATCCAGAATACTGGGAAATTCTGGACACATGGCAGCCCAGGTCGGTAATGCAGTTTTTGCAGATTTTACATAAAAATTAGCTCAAAAACGATCTTGACAAAAAGCTCAAGAACTTTGGGCAGTACTAAAAATAGCTCAACAACCTTAAATTTGGGCATACACAAATAAATCCCTGATCCTATTATTCTATGTGGCCATAAGAACTTGATGAGACACAGAGCTCCTATACTTAGAGAGTAGGATTTCCCATTTATTTCAGTTGAGTGGGAATGCACACACTTAGATGTCTTTCCCATCCAAGTGAACAGAGAATCCTTACATGTGTGGGTAATCTTTGGCAGCCACAGAAAGTTACTTATTGTTTGTTGATAGCGATTATCACCAAACTCTGCTCAAAACAGAATTGGGTGGTGTATGTGTGGTTCTGTCCACAGCGGAACTGAACTATAGGGGATTTGTAAGCCTCTATAGGGGATTTGTAAGCAGGTGCAGAGATCTCCTGGCCTGTGGCACAGAGGGTAGGGGAAGCTTGTGGAGCCACCAGAACCCAGGGAGACTTGCAAACGTTCTGACTGATCTGGCTTCAGGAATCCAAGGCTGATTTTCCAGGAGCTGATGTGGTCTAAAGGAAATGAGAGTGATACATTTGGCACCAGCTTGGCTGCAGAAATTGCCAGAAATAGGAGTACAAGACACCATCCAACCATCTTAGGGACTTCACTCTGGGTTTTCTGATTGAACTGGCTTCAGGAATCCAAGGCTGATTTTCCAGTAGCATGAGAAATTCCAGCAAACTTCTAGATGGGAGAAAAACTATTCATCCCAATCCTGTGTGCCTTTTCTCAGGAGTAAGTCCCTCTGAATTCAAAAGAGTTTACTTTCAAGTAAGGCGATCTAGGATTATAACCACGAACTCTAGTTTTATGAATATGAACAAGAGCTAAGGTCCGCTGATTTCACAGGATTTATTCCCAATAAATGTGCCAAGGATTGCATCCTTATGCTGCAGTTCTATGTATGTCTAAGTTGTAATGTATTCTATGAAATTTACTCCCAAATTAAATATGTGCAGGGCTGTGGCTCTTTAATTTTTCCTTTCTTTTCTGGGGATTGTTATGCAATCTATACTCACATTTTCGTTCCTAATTCTAGTGACAAAACGAATGCCTGAAGGAATGAGCTTGTAAGATTGAGGATTTGCTACCCTATAGACTTGAAATATGAGTTCAAAACCTACTTCAGCCCCAGACACTGCAGATCAGAATTAGCAATAGTAACATACATATATGATTAATAATAGTAATAGTAGTAGTAGCAGTAGTAGTAATAGAGAAGCACTTTTTCGTGCTCTGGGACACAATGAGATTTGGGTACATTTTTTCAGCGTGATGTGCATTCAGCTAATCAGTTCTGCTAGTGAAAGCCAACACAAGGATTCCCACTAGTGAAAGGGAGCTTCACCTACTCCAAATCTGCTCAGGAGGGGCAGGAGAACTGCCAGGACAGTACGCAGTGGGGATGAGAGGGAGATAATTCCATGGGGCAATCATAAATGTTTGCACTGACGGAAAAAGCTCCTTAGTGCTGTGCTGACTTCCACCCATTATTCTCATATATTCCCCATGACTTAAATATGGAATCGGCTAACCTCTAGAGCAAAATTAGAAGCCCCTGCTGTGAATGGGAAGAACTGTCCTATAGGGGAACAGACTCCCACAGGAGGCGATGGACTTTCCTTCCTTGGAGGTTTTTAAGCAGAGGTTGGATGGCCATCTGTCATGGATGCTTTGTCTGAGATTCCTGCATTGCAGGAAGTTGGACCAGATAACCCTTGGGGTCCCTTCCAACTCTACAATTCTATGATCACATGACCCCATTCCCAATTAATAATGTTAATTGACAACAAGGTGATAAGTTTTCTGGGGCTACTGGAGGAAAAAACCAAACAAGAACACTCTGATGAGCAAGTGCAACCTCTTAGCCTAATACCTGGCTCCCAAAGGAGTGGTAAAAACCATGTCTGACCAGCAGCATTTGACTGCAGGAAGTGGCTCACATAACTGAATACTCCTCCATGCCAGGAAATCCCCTGTATATAACAAACCAGGAAGAAAGCTAGGCTGAAACCCTACTTTATGATAACTACTTGGAGAGGGGGGCATTTTTTTGTATAGAGAAGCATTCGGTCATGTACTCATCTGAAGTGGTGCAGTGGAGCCTAGATAAAAGTTTATCACCACAATGAGAGCTATGATTCCAGCAGGCCTGGTACCTGAAATGTGATTTGATTGACTCTCTCTATTGAAGACATTATCATGTAATAAAATACATATTCCATAAAAATACACACGGGAGGGTTAGTGACTGTAGACGCTTCATCTGATGAAACAGATGTGACCAGAATAATGACCTCACGAGTGAAAACATCTTGCAGTTTTGGTACCTAGAAATTCACTCTCTGAGGATTTTTATGATGCTCTCAACAGGAAACAAACATTTTAGACATAAACAATGCTCACTGAGGACAGCTGGTTATAGCAGACATATTCCAGAGATGACAGTAAGAAAGATATACTCTCATATCATTCATTTTTTTATATATAAAAAGCAAAATGATTTAACTACCATCTGCCCAGCTTAAAGAGAAATGAAACTCTTCTCCATACAATTATATACCACCCGCAACAGTGCAAGATTAATTCAGAAATTCCTTGCAGTTTCATTATGAAAGCAAATCCCAGCGATCAGATTAAAGTCATAGAAAGAACTGTACACTTGAGAAATTTACTGGTATGCGTGGGTGATCACATTTTGTATATCAATTTCTTTTATTTTTGATTGGCATCATCTCATTGTCCCATGCCAAAATGTGACTGACACCATGGGGAGCCAATGCTGTGTCCTCCTGAAGTTGTTGGGCTATAACTCCCATCAACCACAGCTAGAGGCCAAATGTCAGAGATCATGAGAATTGTAGCCTAACAGCCAGCAAAGGCTGGCACAGTGTTGATGGTGCTGCACCATTGTCCTCCCAACAGTGGCAACGCTGGCTGCCACTTACCATGACCGGTCTGGGCAGGGTGGCAGCAACATCGAGGCGGCAGCGTGCACCAGCAAAGCACTAACCTTGCCACCGTCCTGTTCTGCTTCTAACCTTGGTAAGCCACAATGATGCCACTCTCAGGAAGGCAGTAGTGTGGCATCATCACTCCGTGCTGGCTGCTCCTACACCTGTAGGGCAGCACACTGGCTACAGCCGTATTATACAGCCCACATTTTAGTATAATCTCAAGTGGGATGTCACAGGGAAAGTGCATCTAAGGCTAAGGGTTCAAAGAAGTGGTATGCATGTGCAAAGGACAGGCCTATGTGAAAACGTTCCGTGGAAACCTAAAAGCAAAACTCTGGGTGTGCGTCTATGATTCTGCTCTGTGCATACCTATTCTTTGTTTGGATCCCAGCCGATGTATTTGAATACAGACACTGACACAAAACTGGTTCTGAATTAGATATTTTGTGCAGTGAACCTCTGTGTGTTCGGCTGTTTTTCCAAGCCACTTTTGCCCAGGTATGTATTTGTGTTGCCTTTACTCCATGTAAATAGGATGCAATGTTTTCAAACCATTCCAGATGCAGAATGTTGAGTCACCACCAAGTGAAAAATCCCTTCTGCTTCAACTATAATAGAGTAGCAAGGTTTGGCATATGGGTGGAGGGAAGGATGAGATCCAGCCATACTCTGAGTAGACCCACTGAAATTGATTAGTAGTATGACTTAGTTGGATATCACCTTAGGTCACCAACAAGACACCCATGAGTACAATGGAAATCTTGAGGCCTTCCTCTGGCTCCCATGAAAGGGGGAAAGAAGAGATCTGTTCTTAAATACGGCTAGATCTAGACTTGGTTTCAATGGGACATATGATACGCATGACTGACTTAAGTCCCATTGACTGTAATGAGGTCTACTCTTAAGTAAGGATCCAATCCACTGTGTTTTAATTAATGGAACTGTTGCCTCCAATCTGGTGGTTTTATTTTTCTAGTTAAGGCTGCAATCCAGAAGGCAATTATGGACTTTTCAGTGGGACCTGCTTATTTCATAATTATATGCCGATTTGCAATTTGTTTGCAACCTAAAATATTGCATAACCCTTTAACACAGGCAAATGAATGCCTCTTAATCCAAATTGGAAATGAGTTCTCAGAATGGCTGAGAATCTGTTACAAATTCCAAGATTGATAGGCATATTCAGTTGGACATCAAATGTTAAGAAATTAATTGAAGGCATGTAAATTCATGAAGAAAAGCAACTTAAGCTTGTCAATCACATATAAATACATTTTTTAAAAAAGATGCTTACTATAATATTTAAAAGACACTGGATATTCAGTGTTCAACTAATAAAACGTGCATTACTGTAGTTTTACAGTGATAAGCAATGTTAGTCATACTTACTGATTTAAATGGGTATACTCTGAGTATGAGTAATGTTGGGTATCACCCAAGAGGTTTACTATTAATAAAATATTTTCTTCCCTCGCAGTCAAGTATTAATGCAATGTTGTTATATAGTGCTGTGTCCACACATATCTTTTTATTCCATTTCTTTTAAAAGCCATATTACAACTCAGTTTCTTTTTCACAGTAAACTAAAATACAGAATACGTGAAAAATGACAATGCCTCTAAATATCACTGCACACATTTCTCTCTTATAAAAGCATCCCTTGTGCTGCATTCAAATTGGATAAGCTAATGCAGATTGTCTAATGCCCATGGGGCAGATATGGGTCCTGTGCTTGCTTGTGCGTAGCCGACAGCAAGGTTGGCTACTGCTAGGGGAGGGCAAGGCAGCCAGAACGACCACTGACTTCCATGAGGGAGCAAGGTAAGGACTGCTTACCGTCAGCTGTGTGGTCGGTATTCCTGCAAGCATACAATGAGGATTCCTTCTGGCAGGTTCTATTGGTCACTCGCCACAATTCCCAGGCCCATTCCGATGCCTCCAGCAGCCTAGGCTTCGGGGTCTACTTCAAGGGTTGTTGGTACTCCCAGCCATGGCCTGCTCATTGGAGGGAGAAAGGATCACATGCGACCTTACCTTCCTAGAATTCTTCCCCATCCTGGTGGCTGTACACACTGGGTTGAGGAATGCCGGAACTTCAGGGTCTGACAATCAAGTGGTGGTGAGGGTTCTGGCCAAGCTGTCCTTCTGGCAGGACCTGAGGTTGTTATGGGCATTTGTGCTCCAGCTGGCTAAGATCTCCTTTTCAGCCAGTTTTGTTCCAGTAATAGCACAGTGGACATTCTGTCTCAATTTCAGGAGGATCGCTTTTGAGCTCTGGCACCTGGGGCTCAGTTGGAGTCAGGGCCCTTTCCTGAGGACCTGTGGGCACTTGGAGGCACGGCGTGATGCAGGGAGTATTACAGTCCATTGCGCCTTCCACATTCCAAGCGTACTCCAGGGCATCGTCTTCCTTTGAAGCCTTTAGGTCTCATGCCGGGGTGGGCCCAGATTCCCCTCAGGCATGAGAGGTCTTGCCATACCTTGTATCCCTTAAGAACCGGGAGTTAGCCACTACAGCCATGTCCTTGCATGTAGCTACAACCACCATCTTTAGTAAATTCCTCCGGTTCCCCGCCCCCTGCAATTACTTCCAATTCCGAAGGCTGTTGGAAGGCTGCCGCAGGGACCACCTTACAGTCCCAGATGTGGGGAGACCAATTACATATGGTCTCCTCAGAGATACCGTATTTTTCCATGTATAAGACTAGGTCCCCCCCTAAAAATAATGTTAAAAATTAGGGGGTGTCTTATACATGGGACCATCTCCCATCTCCCCCCATTTTCTTAAATCTGAGTCCCCCAAAATAGGGGGCGTCTTATACATTGGGGTGTGTTATAGACAGAAAAATGTGGTATATGGAAAGTTCTGGGCACCATGTGCTGGACAAAATATGAGAAAGGCTTTTTTGGTGAGTACTGATGCTCTCTTTCTGAGGGCCTACAGCCTATCCCCCCCCCCCCCCGGTTTGAACTTTGCTTTATAATTTTTTAAATTTATTTCTTTGGTAGTCATTACTCTTAACAATGACATCAAATTGCATCAAAGTACAGCATTAATGAAAATGATGCATTTTTCTTAAATGATTTCCTGTAAAGGGCACACAAGCCCTATTCAGGCATTATGTACACAGGCAAGTTGCCCTGTATGTAGGTGTGAGTGAGGGGGCTCCAGCAAGAACAAGTATGTTAGCTTTACCTGCTCTGTGCCCCAAAACACACAGGAAGCACGCATAGATACAGGAGGCTCTCTGCTGCAGAAAGTCACCTTCCAACTCAAGGCAGCTGATGAAAATGGATGTGGATGGGGGTGGAGCTAACATGCTTGTCCTGCTGCCCTTTCTCGTGTGGTAGCTGACCTGTGTACCGTGTCCTTGCTCCAGATGAGCCAAGTTCTGTTGACCAAATTCCTCAGTGCATTGATATCTGGGTGGTTGCTGAATACCATGGAGCTCATCGAGCAATGAGTCCAAAGGTGCTGTTGCTTTGATCCCTTACCTCATGTGACTGTCTGCATTTAATCTCCGAGAATAGATTTATCTTACATATTCAGTGTTTTGGAAAATTGTGTTAGGGTTGCTGCCTTGCTTCGATTAATTTCCCCTGCATGGTTTTGTCCACAGTTACCAAGCTGTGCAAACCTTTCAAAAAGCAAGATGACTCGTCTTGATAAGGTTTGCAGCTTTTGCAGAGTGAGTGAAATAATAGCAATAATAAAATAAAACAAAGAGAGGCATATTTATACAGCATTTGTAGGGACTCTTTGTTGCTTTCAACGCTTATCTCTATGTATGGCTCGAGTCAATTTCAAAGGTGCTCTGCAGCATTTTGCTATGATGATTTTTTTAAAAAAAAATCTACAATCTCTTATAGAGCCATCTGGTTAGGTTAAATAAAGTGCCATATATTTCAACCTTGATTTGCAGGCAGGCATGTCAAAAGGTCTATTCTAAAGACTCTGTGTTGTGATAGAACTTCTTGGCCTGCGAGAGGTAATGAGATTCCATCCACACAATTTGACCTAATGATTCAAAGCAAGATAGCAGAAGGCTCCGTGAGACATATGCATCTCTTGCTTTCTCTTCCAGATAAAGTTGAAAGCTTTTCTCCAATTCTCTCGAATGGGAAGCGAATATTTGCCGATAATAATTTACACTGAATGGAGGTCACATTGTTAGCTTTGTTATTAACTAAGGCTGAAAACCCTATATATGCTAAAGCAGTGGCTTCCAGCCATTGGCTTCTGGTGTTTGCATCAGGGATGAAGAATCTGTTGCCTTTCAAAAGTTCTTGGACTACCATACCTACTGGCCTTGCTGTCTGGGACTAATGGGAGCTGGAGTCCAATGACATCTGGACTTCCCCAGGTCCCTCATCCCAGCATTCAGTCTATGGCTGGACCCCAAGAGCAGGGGAGGCAGCCTCTCTGTACAAAGTACCACTGTAATTAGCAACGGGATTCCGAGCCCTTGTCTCAGTGGTAGGTGGGAAGAATTCTGAATGAAATAAAGCTCCTCCTCCACAACATGAACAAGCTGAAGGTAATTCACACTATGATATGGCAAGCTGAGTCCTGAAAGGAGAAAAGGCAGTCCATCCTGCTCCCCTTCTTCCTATGTCAAAAGAGTAAGATCTGCTGAGTAGATCCTCCTGAAAGACAGGATGACTTCTTAATGATGTTCAGAACAGGATGTTGTTGTTGTTGGCACCTGTCTGTCTTGAGAGACAATGGAGTGCGCCTCCAGGGGTGAAGTCAGACTGCTGGAGAATGATAGAGCCTGCTATGGCTGCAGAGACCAGTATTGCCTCCTGTGTTGTTTTTGCTGCATTAGCAGCACCAAAGTGATCTGTCCAGGGCACAAGCCTGGGCAGTGTGTATGGAGGTCCAGGGGTGCCCAGAGGACAAGACCCTCTTATTGGCATCGCCAGTGTGGTCTAAAGGAAAGCAGAGCAGTGCATTTGGCACCAGCATGGCTGCAGGAATTGCTGGAAAGAGGAGTATAATATGCCATCCAACAATATTTGAGACTCCACTCCGGATTTGTGTACGGTTTACTCCTTAGCCTTTTCTTCTCAAAGATGTAATGGAATAGGACGACTGCTTGCAAAAGTAAAGCAGTCTGGAATCTCCTGCAGTAGAACAACTCTACTGGCTTGCAGAACTCATCCAGAGTAAACAGCCTGGGAATCACCAGGGCCAGCCAAAGGTGGCTTAGGCGACTGCATGTAAGATCTGTGATGTGTGCTCCAGAATTGCCTGCAATGTTGCCAAGTTTGTTAGGGCACAACTAGAGTGCCCAGATGTGTGCAGTCTGGTGGCAGTGCTCTGTGGCCAGTCCAAAGATCTGCACTCCTTGGTGTCCTTTGGTGTCTCCCGTTTTAATTGTCATGTTGTTTTACTGCAATTGCTTTATTTCATATTTCAGTTATGGGCTGGGGGAGGCTGCTGTCTGAAGTCCAGGAGAACCATGGCTGGTGTCTGAGCTAGATGGACCAGTGGTTCAAATCAGTATAAGGCAACTTCAATATTCCTCTTCCACTTGTTGGCACTATTCTCCCCATCAAGCAGCACCACCTGTTTCTGATTTGGATCACTCTCTTTTCACCAGCATATTCAAAATTCAACAAAGTCTTCATGAACTTACATTTTCGTTTGCAAATCAAAAATGGCACATACCCTTAAATACAAATCCAGTGTAAGAATTTAGTGAATTTGACAAAAGATTGGTATAAATAGACGAGTGTAATCCCTCCACCGCCCGCACCACGTGGCATGATTCAGCCAAAGACACACGTTTAATTCCCTTAGATTTTAACAGGAGAGTTAACTACATCCTCAAGTCTCTGGCTGAAACCAATGGCACTTCAATATGCCAGTTGCTACTGGAGTGTGGCCATGTTAGGCTTGAAGGGCATTTCTAAAAAAAATCCACCTTTATACAACTTTTAAAGATAATATATAAAGAGAAAGCCCTGCACAGCTTTCCTGCACAACATTACCACTAAAATCAATACATCTTCATGCACAAGGTAAGCGACTGTGATACAATTAAATATCCCTGAATTAATTTAGAAACAGAGATTGCTATTCAAACGCAGCAGACTTTTATAAGAAAGAGAACATGTGCAGGAAAAAAAAAAGTGACTGCAAACCACAATTCAGTTATGCAGATCATGGAACTAATGTGGAATAAATAAATTGTGGACTCTGGCTTGGACCTAATAGACTGAACGGCATGTAAAAAAGAAAAAGAAAATCTAAATTCATTTAAAACTACAAAGTGCATATATGCGTGCACTATTTCTCAAGTATATGTTTCAGTATTGTTGCCTAAAATAAAATGTAAAACACAATTTTTATGGTGCAACTATTAATTAATGTATTTTCCAAACATGTTTTGAGACAAGAACCAGTTTTCTTTGGTGAAAAGAGCCTCCCCATGAAGCACATTTGCCCCTTAGAGATGGTTTTCACCATTTCATTACATGTCTTGGCAAGTAACACGCAATTCCACCTTTGGGCAAATTTCCCTGAAAGCTTCCATCTTTTTTTCTGAATACTTTTTGCTTGATGGTAGGTCAAAAGAAGAAATTGCTTCCCAGTAAGAAACTCAAGAGTCAGTTCACACGAGTACTGGGAACACGACAGTTATTAGAGAACCACTCAATGGCATCAGGTCTAAGATCAGGCTTTTTACATGCCATCACATGTTTGATATAACAACAAGAAAAATAACAATAATAATGCATTTGTAACCCAAACTAGGCATCAGCCTTAACTGAATATGGAAAAGAATAAGTTTTCCCCTACTTCTCTCGTAAGGAACATAAGTGTTGCAGGTTAGAACCATAAGGCTCAGGTGCACAAACTAGTTTAGTTACTCTTGAGTACCTGGATTTAGGCTTGAGTCTTAGATGTAAGGTTCATTTATGCATTACTGGCAGTGGGGTAGGAGCTGCTTCTTAGCAGTTTTGTCCCATATCACCTGCAGGAATGCCATTATCTGCAAGCTGAGGCCAAGAGCCAGGTGGCAAGGAACCATGTCACTGGCCCTGTCTATCAACTCAAAGATCAGCCAAATACTCTGAAAAGAATTCTCTCAACCCCGAATGACTTGGCCATCTTCATCATCCTTCCAAGCAGCAAGGTGAATCCTACCACTTGTCAACTGCTCTCTCACGTGTGGTAAGTGATTCCAAGCACTAGCAAGAGTGATATGGAAAGAAGCTACAACCACCAGCTGACCCACGATTCAGCTTTTCCTATGTCAGATCATAAGTGGTTAGTATCGCTTAGTGAAAAACACAGCACTATGCTTAAGTGTTGAACAGTTGGGCTATAAAGAGCGAAAAGAGGCAAATGAGAGAACTTTCACTCATGCTCTACCTTTGCATTCCAGAATGGAAATAATTAAAAATTAACAATGCATAATATACCGCAGAGCATCTATAAAGTCTTCCATAAAACCAGTGGACTTCTCTTTCAAGACCTTATATTTTTTTGCACCCAAACAAAAAACATTCACAGAGCATCTACTGTTTTACTAATTCATCTGCGTATGAGTCCTCTTGTACCCGAAAACTCCAATTGTATCAAAGGAGGTTTCCTTACTTTACTGGCTCCCATGACTCCCGCTCAAATCCCCTGTGAATTGACTGTGCAATTGAGGATTCCATGAGATCGACATATCTAACAACAAGTGGGGCAAACAGGTCTTGAAGATGTTTGTGGTATTTTCCATTGCACAAATTATCTAGAATAAATAAATAAAAGCATGGTAAGAAGTCTGTCATATTTATCATACAGCATAAATTTTTGAGCTCAAAACAATACTTTACAGGGCAAAACAATTCAGCTAGAAAAGGTCCTGCCAGATAAAAGGCTTTGCTACCAAACCATTTACTCTACATTTCAGGGATTCTGATGAGGCTAGTAACTGCAATATTACCATCTTTCTTCAAACGAGCAAACAATAAAATCATACTCATTAGTGGCAACATAGGTATTAGCAAAACAGTTGCATTCTTAGTACCGGGTACAAAAATGCTGAAGATGCTTTGTACCGATTAAGACTTTCTTAGATGCGTCACTTTAAATTCTTGGATCTTTGATCCCATATAAACAACAGATATAAACTGAATACGAAGGCATCATGGGAACTGTAGTTTTTTATGAGTGTGGAAAATGCCATGAAAAATCTCTGTATCCTGCTCTTCGGAACTACGGCTTCCACATGTCCTTGAAGGGAAACTGTAACATGTGCAGCACAACCTGATGCAGGTCTGCTTGGAAGTAAATCCAACTGTATTCAGTGGGGTTTAATTGCAGTCTTAAATGGGTTGAAGTTTGTGGCATAGAATGCCCTTAGGCTTGCACCTAGTGCTCATCATGAAATTTGTAAAATGCAAGATCAGATGTTATTTCACAGACATTTGTCTTTATTTAAAATTCACCTTTCAACCCACTTCAGACACCAATCCCACTCACATCTTTTCCCCACACAATGCTTGACACTCTCTGCCTGCAGGTTCCCACAACCTAGATCAGAGTTTGGGAACCTGTGGCTCTTTAGACAATGCAGGACTCTAACTCCCATCAGCTCCAGCCAGCATAGCCAATGGTCAGGAATGATGGGAATTGTAGTGCATCAGGATCTGGAGGGTTGTAGGCTCCCCATCCTAACTAGATAGTTCTGATCCATCAGCTGGGAATCACTAACTTACATCAATGAGCTACTGCCATGAACAAATTGGAAGGAGGATACGATAGCCATAATAAACAAAACAAAATGAAAAAACCCAACACAGTGATCTGAACATGCATTAGAAACTTCTGCAAATTCCTTCTTTGAAGTTTTCACTACAGCTGTCCATGCTACCAGAGAGCAAAGCTGTTTTTCTCTTTGAAACATGACTTCTTTTTCTGGTTGCATGAGCAACTGAAATAGAAACTTCAAAGAACTCTGCAGTGGCACATGTGGTTCTCCCTTGCATTTATTATGCATATAGAGTGGTATTCAGCTAAGGTTTACTCAGAGTATACCTACTGAAATTGATGGCCTCAACACAGTGAAAAAGCATTGCTAACAAGTACCACCAACCAACTGCATAACTGGCTGGTGTTATTCATTTATAAGCTGGTTTCAATGAGGCAATAGGAAGGTTTGATACTGTCTTTGTACAGGAGTTTACATATGTAAGGTACATAGTTCCCTGAGTTTGAATAAACAATTATGCCTTTTTTCCAAAACCACTGAGAATCAAATGAATAATCAAAGGCCACTTTTATTCCACAAAGAACCAGAAAACAACTGTTTTGCCCCATCAGAGAAGGAACATTAAATGGCCAAATACAATACATACAGTCACTACGAAGCGAATCATTTAGAAGTTGAAAGAGTGGAAAGCTGTCCCAGGTATCTGGGGGCTGGACCTCTAGCGCAGCATCCATATCCACCGCAAACAAGGAAAGGAAGGTTTCTGCATGCTCAACCATTAAATCTGACCACCAAGCAAAGGCCTTTAAATGGAGTAGGGAGGAAAAAGTGAAAGAAGTATTAGTGATATCCTAAACCACAGTGCATTTTTGCACGTGTAATAGGCATTCTGAAAACAACAAATACTAATGGGGATCCTACTGGAAACTAGCTTTATTGTAAAGAGAACAGCAGTACAAAATGCTAGCATAGTGCAGATATGGTGTATCCATCAAGCCCCTGCTACTTTTTGGCAGGAACTTCTCCAGGAGCGTTGAATCAGAACTGTATACTTCCTCTACATATCTGTAATGCAACAGAGGATGCATGCCTGTTCAGTTTACAATAACCCATTCAATTCCTTTTAGATCATGCTATTTGCTAGAGGGGTAAACTAGTTCTTTGTCTAAAATATAAAACATCTGGGAGTTTCTTCACTGTGTTTGTGGGTTTTCTCCTTTTCTTTCCCACGATGCTATCAAAAATCCATCTAGAATCTGACTGACAACTGCAATGTGAGAACAGCACTTGCACGGGAACTGACTGGCCCTAAAACATCTCACATTAACAGTGCAAAGTCAACCAGTCAATTAAAAAAGATCCCTACCTTAATTTAACTCATTTAAGTTTTAAAGTAATTAAAGATGGTTTGCCCCACTTAGAATGGAAGAATTACCACCCAGTTTTAGAAGGCTGGCATTAGAAGAACCATCAAGCATCAAGCCAGGGTGTGCCTACAGCAGGAAATAAATCTAAAGTTGAAAACCAAGAAATATCAGTGAAGTAACTCTTTTGTCATGCGCATGGGTCCTCGAGAATTCACTGTACAGCTTTTCTGAAGTGACATTCACATCATACATGACTCAGATGTGAATGTGTTTGGAACACATGCATGCGTGTTTAAAATCACTTCTGCTGAGGAACATGCAGTATGAGTGGAGTTGTCAACAGGACCTTGTGCAGTAACTGTTAGGCAATACGGAAACTATTCAACAGCTTAGTGTTTATACAAGGTAAAAAAAATGTCATTAGTGTTTACCAAGGGGAGAAAAAAAGTTAGACTTGAAAGTGAGGAAAAGGCTAAGTATATTTGATTAAATAGCCATTTTAAAATCTGCCAATGCGGTCCTGCTCTGTGTTCCATCCTCTGAGGAGGTGACACTGTCAATCCGACAGGAGCAGTGCCTTTTGTGTGGTGGCCCCAGAGTTATGGAATGTGCTTCCCTGAGAGTTCTATGGTTTGTATCCAACTAGGTCATACTCAGAGAGAGTAGACCCACTGAAATCAAGGACCAAGAAAACCACAACTAACTTAAATCCAGTGCTTTTTTCTGGGGGGGGGGTGCAGGGGTACGCATAGCCCTGAACATTTTGTGATTCTAAGTTTGGCTTCATTGAGGGGCAGTATTTCAATATGAGTAGGAAAATGAGAGTACTAAACATTTTTTAAACAAAAACGCACTGCTTAAATCCATTGGGACTACTCTGAGAATGTCTTAGTTTTGTACTATTTATGGAGTTAACAGCAGATTTCCAATTGCCGATTTATGTAGTTTTAAATGATTGTTTTATACTGTTTCAATTAGACATGTCTTCAGTTAGAAATGTTTTGTGGACATTTTTGCTGGAAGGTGGCTAAGAAACACTGTGCATAAAACGAATAAGTACATACAACTGAACAGAAATTGTTAGTGATTAATCATGTCAATTGCAATGGTATATTTTTATCAGTGGATGGGGGAAACGGTTCAAATAGAAATGAATGGATGGACTGAACCCCTACTATGTTTTGCAATGCATTATTTTTGAGACGTTAACAGAAATTTATAATCAACATTCGAATGATTCACTGAAGGGCCCAAATTGCCAACTTTCTCATTCTAAACTATTCCTTAACCTACTCAGGGATCCTTTTTTACTACAAGCAGTGCACCATCACATGGATTATATTAATATTTAACAGGAAGTCCTGAGGGAGGCAGGAGGAATTGTACCTCTGATGTGCCAATTCAGACACAAAGGGGTTCTCTTTGTTCAGATACTGGTTTTTTTGTCCTGGTTCCCACAGAAAACTCCTATGTGGATATGTGCCAAGGGATCCATAGTATGAAATATCAAGGCATGGTGTGAGGGTTTAAGATTATACAAATTTGAATCTCTATATAGTATTATAGTTCCATGATACTTTAACCTTAAGAGCTCTATATTACTTTATATGTAATTGCTATAATCGCTTTGTTATTTTCTCTTAATGTCGCCTTTGTAGATATCTGATTTGTGCAAATATCTGATCTGCATCATATCCAGATTTTCAGGGGAAATTTAATTCTAACAGACTAGTTGTTACGGAAATTTCCTGCAGATGAGTTCTGCTGGATCACACCAAAGGTTCATCTAGTCCAGCATTTTGCTTTCCACAATGGCTCATCAGATTCCTTTCAGAGATTTCAAGGGATTGTAATCCTAAAAAGTTCTGTATTTCTTCCCTGGCAAAATATTGCACAGTGTTCACAATTTTCTGCTTTGTTTGGCTCAGGTTATCGATTGCTTTTGTTATCTTTACAGGGTTTGCTTTATCTTCTCGACTAAAATACTGTGTTATAAATTACATTGGATTGGCAGGGGTGGAAGAAACCTATCAGTAATAATGTTCACACACAATAAACATACCTATGAGTTAAAAAAAGAAAAAGAGAGAAAGAGAGCTAATGCTTTAGAAATTCAGAAGAAAGGATCACGGTCATTTCTGAAGAACAATGCTTTTCACTCTGTAAGTAGCAGTCAGGTTGCACTGTGTTCATTCATGCCAAGCTTATTGCCCTGTGATCACAGAATATCGTTCCTTCTTTCTCCAAATCGAGAGAAGTAACATGGTGTTACTCAACAATCCAGTTCAACAAAGAAAAGTTTAGTTTGCCACCTACTTACCTTCTTTGTCCCAAGCATGGAAATGAAGTATCCTCCCTACATCACCACACCTACAATTCCCCCCTACACCCATGGGAACTCATGTATATATGCATGTCTCACAGGAGGTAAAATACATATATACATACTCCTACATATACATACATAAGGAGAGAGAACGACAGTACTGAGACTGCCTATGGTAGCTACTGCCTTATAAAAAGCCCTGTTACTTAGGGAAATGTTTACGAACAATGAGACAAATGGCATAGACTTAAAGGCTGTAAGATGTCTGTTGGGATCTGAACAGCAACTTTAGCTTTTGCAACTGTTCAACAACACAGTTCAGGGCCCTTTTGCTTAAATGGAATTAATTGTACAGCACATATTTAACGATAATCTTCACTGTTCTCTGGGTTTTTTTGGAGGGGGGAGGCATGGGTGAGGAGTGTTGTGTGCTTGCTAATTGTTAACAAACCCACTATGAACTAGGAAGAAATCTTTTTTCGGATAATGTTTCTCAATACCGCCCCCCAAGACAGCGGTTTCCCTTTCTGCGTGGTTACACTTGGTATAAGGAATTTTAAAAGGTGTGCGCATTAACAGGTGTGTTCATCCACTGTGCATTCTACAATACCCTTCCCATGTGCTCATGCTGCTTGTCTTAAATGGTTGTCAGTAAGTGATGTAAGGATGCGTGTGAAGTCCTCAAGCGACCTGAAAAGTACCTATGAAAACTCATGGAAAGTAAGAGAAGGGCATGTTTTCATTTTGTCTTTTTAATGGTACAAAGTCAGTAAATCTGGAGGGAGAAGGGGAAAGGCAACTGGCCATAGCATCTATAACATCACCAATCTACGCTACACTTACTTATTTTACGGAGCAATCCTAATTCCCAGCAGGGCTGAACAGAGTGTACAAGTCACTGCTGCATCTGTGGCCCTGTTGCTTGTGCTGGCCTGGCTAGGAAGGAGGGGTGGGGGCAGTGCAAATGCCAGCAGAGAAGAAAGGCCTGGATCAGGCCAGTTGTGGATAGCTGGGTCGACTTAAGATCCAGCAGATTTATTGGCCAGCTAAGCTAACCCCCTTCCCTTTGCTGAAACACCCCATTTCAAGGGTTTGCGCTGGTGGGGATGCCACTAGAGACCATGCTTTTGGAGGGTGCAGTGGGAACCTCAATGGTGGCAGAGCTCCCCACGCCCTGCCAGTGGATCCCAGCAGATCCAGGTACTGCCCACATCCTAACCTCCTTCAGCATGGCAGGTCAGGGGTTAGGATTGCTCTGTTGCACATCAGTCTTCTTGATTTATAAAACCCAAAATGGATTTGTGTTGATTCTCTAAATCAGGATGGAGAATCTGTTGCCCTCCAGGATGGAGAATCTGTTGCCTACAACTCCCATCTTCTCTGCATACTGGCCGTGCTGGCTGGGATTGATGGCAGCTGGAGTCCAAGAGCAACTGGAGCGCTACAGGTTCCCCAGCTCTGCTCTAAGAGACAACTACTTTCAGTCAAGGTGGGCTCATATGCTAAGGGTCCTGTGTGGTTGCTGTTCGCCAGTGGTCCATTTGTATTCTACTTGGATAACGTTGGACTAGCAGAATCATGTGCGTGTATACTGGTCGCTGCAGACATGTCCCTTGCCAACATTGCTCTATGTGGTAGCCCTCAACATGTGGTGAACTGCTTTCCCTTACAGAACCTATGCCTCAAAGTCACAGCCATTGGCCACTGGTATCAGCTGTTGCCATTGTCTTGCTATTGAACAATTGCCGATTTCCCATTCCTTCACGAGGTATATGAAAAAGGCGAGATAGTGAGGTGGGAAGCCGTATTATTTGCCACACGTATGCCACCACAGCTGCCCAGAATTATGCTCTTTCTGAATTAACACGGCTAGTCTTTTAGCAACATGAAAGCAGAATTTGCTCCACTCCTGAACCTTGGATCAACACTCTCTCCATATGTACATTTTGTATATATATTTATATATACCGTATACCAAAACAATACACACAATGGACAAAATCAGAGGAAGGCTATAGCTATCCTAGCTAATAGTTTGGCACTTATTTTTATTACCAGCAGGGGGGAACTATATAGAGATCAGGTGTACGCTGAGCAACAGAGGTAAACAGGCTGAGGAAAGAGCCCAGGCAGGTAGGACAAGTGTTGGGATGTAACTGCAGTGCTTGTAAAAATAAATCCATCGCTACATGCACGGGCTGGAGAATTTCCCCCCACATTGGCCCTGCCATGTAGGGCTACAATTCCACAAGCAGTTCTGACAGAAGTTGCTGTTACATTCCTTGGCTCCAGAGTTACAAAGCAAGGATGACCCAGGGAAGATCCCATTAGGAAACATGGCACCGAGAGGGCATGCACGGAAATATGACAGGAGGTGACTTGTTTCATTCACTTTAGTCACATACCTCTTTCCCCTGCCAGGATCATCCAAGATTGAATGAACAGTAGAAAAACAGGGAGGAAATTTAAATATGCAATCAGGCATTAGTTGGGACTCGTGGATTGCTGTGCACTAGAAATAAATTAATTTTACTCTGCTTTTATTAGACATCTGATTTATGGTTGTTGTTTTTTTAATGGCGAAATTATTTATGTTAAAATGTATTTAAAACAATATAGAAACGTCAATGAAAAGGAAAGGAGAAAATAGGGAATTAACGCTGCAGTGTTAAAATTTATAAACAAAGGATAGTTTTATCTTAATTTTAAGATAAATCTTAATTTTAAGAGGATCATTTATATAAAAAAAGGTTATCACAGATCACTACATTTTTCAAAGAACATTGGATATGAGTTTACATGCAAATTTAACTTCATATATGCACCTGTATATGAGGGGATGGAATCCGGGCACCACATGAAGGCAAATGCACACTGACTACTTAGGAGTCAGAATTTCATTTTTTGGATTAATACATGTTTGCTTTAGAATCCTAACAGGATTCTAAACTGCTTTAAGAGTGGCAACTAAACCAGCTCTCCTTTGTTGGAGAACTTACTCCCTGAAAGGCACAAGTTGTGCCAAGACTTCTGACAACATGAATAGTAACTGAAGCTGTACTCTTGGGCCCTGTTTTGCATGCTTTAGTTCCTTGCATATTAAAGCATATGAACAACTGAACATCTATAGAGACCTGACTTATCCTGGGCAGTTGTCAATTCATTGGTTAATTTCTATTATTGGCTGTTTGGTACATATAATATGGCTTTTGCACAACAAGAAAACTCAAACCTCAACTCATCTTAACCCACCTCTTCAATTAGAAACCTTTTATGTTGTAGTTATTCAACAGGTAAAGAAAACTGGCCAAATTTTGCTGCATCCCACAATGATTTAAAAAATCAACATAAAATTATTAGTGGTAAACTGACTTCAAACTGAGGCATACCAGGTGGAGTAACCCAGGCAAAAACACATTATATTGGAATGCAAAGTTTATCTGTTTGGGGTTCTGTTCTTCTTCCTTTATTTTTGCAAGGAACAGAAGCAATCAAATTCTCTTATTGCAGATCTCTCCTGCAAAATCCATGTAGTTTTTACATTCCAACGTAATGTTTTCTCCATAGATTTCTCCACAGGTAATCTTCTCCAAAATGTTACATTGGAACAGAACCTGAGAATAGAATCTGACCACTGGTGGGTACGATCCATAACTGAACTGCCTCTTTAAACCCCAGCCCAACTGAAGCAGCATGTAAAGTGATGGTTAAGCAATTATGCCCATAGTTGTTTAATCAATCTTCTACAGTTGAGCCGTATATGCCTCTACTCAAAGGCATGTCTCATGAGGTCAACAGGATTTTACTCCCGGGTATGTGCGTAGGGGATTGTAGCCTTAAAGGTCTTTCCCTGTAAAATTATTTTTCTTTTTAGTGATATTTAGTTTTATTTTGGGGGGGTAGACAGTGGATTTGCCTTGCTCACACCCTAGAACTAGAGGTGCAATACGCTGAGGGATGACACTTGGTCCAATAGGTCCCCGCTCAGAAAGGTTTAGACCACAGCTGCTCACCTCTGCATGGTGCTCTTCGTTCTGCTGTAGGACTTCAATTACCAATTCCGCCAAGCGAATTGTATCTTCTAGCTTTTTGGCAGGTGTGACTAACCGACCTACATTTTCTGTAGTACAAGAACTTGAATTAAAATGGAGTGAGACAGGATAGGCTCAATGTAAGGCCAACAGATTGGTTGCTTTTTTTTTTTTATTAAAAAAAGAAAGAACAGAAAAGAAAAATCCCAGGGTAATTAATAATAGTAATTAAAAAGAAAAGAAAAGAGGAACCTCTACTTCATGCAAGGGTTAAAATGCTATGTAGTTAGTACTGAGCAAACCATAAAGCCACGTTTGTTGTTATACCATGAAAACAGTGCTCCAGCTTTGGATTTAAATATGCGGTACAAATTGTTTTACTTTGCAGTTGAGACGGTATCAAGTAACTACTTGAAAATACATTTCCTAGAGACAGCATCTTGGTCTTATCTGCATAGGGAACATCTGATTTCACAGTTTATGCATACATATGGTTGTGCTGGGGATCTCAAACACTGTTTGTGATTTTGAGTATTATCTAAACTGATCCAGAAATTAGGAATGTTAGAATAAAGGATTTAAGTTAATTCATCCCAGTTGATACCAGTGGTGTTACACCAGCTTACATCTACATTTGTGCGTCACTACGGTGGGCATTGTGGCCACTTCAACAGGGGCTGATGGGAGCTGCCCTCCAAACCACCTGGAAGGCATCAGGTTGGGGAAGACCAGGGCTATTTTCAGCCGGAACTTGCCGGAACTCAGTTCTGGCACCACTCAGGTGGGCGCCCTTGCCATTCTAAGAGAACGAGGGAGGCAGTTATTGCCACATGGCGAGTTCCGGCACTTCTTTTTCTAGGAAAATAGCGCTGGGGAAGACTGCATTAGCAAACTCTAAGTATACCCACACCAACGCCAACAGATCTCTCACTGAGCCTCGAGATAAATAGTGACAAAACAAAAGGACTGCCAAAATGTGCAGTGCCCAGTGCTCCTAGTAGTTAGGTAGAAGAACTCTATATTTAGGGCACGTTATATTACTGAGTTTGGGAACTTACCCCTCTCCCCTCCAGTATGTATGAGGGTTATAATAAAAGAGGTTATCAATAACAATATGGTTATCCAGATAAACCAGGCAGAGGGCCTTTTTGGTAGAGGCCCCTGCCCTGGGGAACGCCCTCCCACCAGATGTCAAGGAAACTAACAACTATCTGACTTTTAGAAGAAATCTGAAGGCAGCCCTATTTAGGGAAGTTTTATTCTGTTTTTAGTGTTCTGTTGGGAGCCGCCAGAGTAGCTGGGGAAACCCATCCAGATGGGCAGGCTATAAATAATAAAATTATTGTTATTAAATATCCAATTATGTTAAGTGATTATTTTCTTTTTGCTTTTTAAACTGCAATTAATCCAGAATGCGGCAGCTAGACTTGTGACTGGGAGTGGCCACCGAGACCATATAACACCGGTCCTGAAAGATCTTCATTGGCTCTCAGTATGTTTCCGAGCACAATTCAAAGTGTTGGTGCTAACCTTTAAAGCCCTAAACGGCCTCAGTCCTGTATACCTGAAGGAGTGTCTCCACCCCATCATTCAGCCCGGATACTGAGGTCCAGCGCCGAGGGCTTTCTGGTGGTTCCCTCACTGGAAGAAGCCAAGTTACAGGGAACCAGGCAGAGGGCCTTCTTGGTAGTGGCGCCTGCCCTGTGGAATGCCCTCCCAGCAGATGTCAAGGCAATAAACAACTATCTGACTTTTAAAAGACAACTGAAGGGAAGTTTTTTTAATGTCTGATGCTCTATTGTTTTTAAAATTTGGTGGAAGCCACCCTGAGTGGCCGGGGAAACCCAGTCAGATGGGTGGGGTATAAATAATAAATTATTATAAATTATTATTATTATACAATGCCTTGGCTACTGCATCCCTTTGGGGCTGTACCTTCCACTCACACTTGGGGAGAGGCTGAACCAGCAGATATAACCACAAGCTTACCTGCAAGAATTTGTCTCTAGATGAAATGTAGATTCATCCCAAGCTTAATTTTCTTTTCAACAACATATTTTTTTTAATTTTTTTTTTAATTATAACCTCCTCCATTTTAGAGAACCATATTGTGGACAACTGGAGCACTGCTCAGTGAAACGGCATACTTCTCAGTCATTTCATACTTAATTTAATTCATACAGATTCACATATCTCATGCAAAATGTTATGCAACAACAATGTTATTTTGTGCTGACGTTGATATTTGAAAATGTTGCATATGTCAGACATTGCTAGACAAAAAAGGTGGACATTTTGAAACCAATGCTATTTACTAGAAGCACTGCGCTAGGAAATTTCTCTTTTTCAAAGCCTACGGTCGAGACTACTTTCCTATGATCTAGACTAACAGCAAATTAAGGAGAAAAAAGGCTAAACTAGAAAGATATATTTAATAAAAGAAAGGAAAACCATTACGGTTACTTGGTGCTTGCTTAGGTATGCCTTTCAGCATCTGATTTATCATGTTAGTCTGCGTTTGAGTGGATGGAGTGGGCCCAGCTGGGGGCTTGGGCACTGACGATCGAGCTGTTCATGAATGATGTAAAGAGACAGCAAAAGTAAAGACACATGTGACTTCATAAACAGTGACAAAAAAGATGAAAACTTTTGAACGAAAAGTAAGCAGAAATGATAAAAGTACAAATGGAATAGCTGCTGTTTTGCTTATCGTCAACTCAAGTACTACACAATTATGACAACAAACATTTTTTTCTGAAGTCGACAGATTCCACTATGCTACAAGAATTCACAATCTAGGATGCTTAAAATTCAGTGCGAATGCTAATTGTTATTTCATGTAGCCAAGTGCAAAAAGCAGGATTTTAGTACAGTCAATTAGTTGTGTATGTTTTTTTTTAAAAAAAACTTTATCTGCATGTGTCAAATGTGAAATAGCATTGCATGCCTTTTATACCCATATCGTGGCAAGAAATATTGCCTACTATGGATTTCTTCTAGATATTGTGAGACTTATTAACTGAAAAAAAAAGCAGAAAGTACAGAAACGAATTGTTTTGCAATGACTGCATTTTGAAAAAAGTAAATAACACCATTCTGGGCTAAAAGGATTGCTATACAGCATTCTTTGTGCAATTTAAATATGTACTCAAATCTCTCGCTTTCTTTAAAAAAAATGTGTGGTTTCTGATTGTTTCCAGCTCATTATTTTCCACTTGGAATTCTAGTGGCTTTTATATTCTGGGTTGAATCATATATAAAAACTTGCCAGCTCTATCAAATATGTTACTTTGCTATTCCAAATGTTAGAATACTGCAAATCAGGACTTGACCCATCTGTCATATAGTTTGTGATATCAGCCTAGGGGGAATATATATATATATATATATATATATATATATATATATATATATATAATTTCTGTATGCACACAACAACAAATTCTATATGATGAATGTACCTCTCCTATAGTTTCTGTTATGTTCAAGATCAACATTATAATAGCCAAAGCACTTCTCTAAACAATTCTGTCTGCAAGGAGTCTGGCATATTTATCTACATGGTTTGTTGCCAGAAGCCCTTTTCTTTTTGCTTGCATTTTCCAGAGATGGAAAAGAAGGAGAAAAGAAAGAAAGAAAGAAAGAAAGAGAGAAAGAAAGAAAGAAAGAACCTAATTGTTTGGCTCTTTACAGGGAGATGATTTCTGGTAAATTGTAATTTTGAAAGTGTTCTAAATGGCTGTATGTTCAGGGTGGTGGAAACACTTGCCTCTACCAAGCACAACTGTAAGGGAGCAATCCTATATACATGAAGCTGGCGTAAACTTACACCAGATCCAAACTCCGTTCAGTCATGGGGCTACTGTCTACTGAGCTGACCTAAGTCTGGCCGAAGGGAAACAAGTCTTTAAAATACGGTTTGGGTTATACCACCCTTTACAGCTTAACTGATGCTGGGTTGCCAAGTCACATAACCAAGCTGAATGGTCTTAGGATCTGGCCTAAGTCCTCTCCCCACTTTGGTCCCTCCCACATCACATCCCTGGAGCGCCCTTTCTTCAGGGCTTACTACAGCTTAAGATCTGCCAAGCTCAGCCAAGGATGAGGGAAGATACTCCAGCATACCTCCAGCTGAGCTGAGGGTGAGGAAGTTAAGCTGTTGGATCACTGCCTTGTCATGGCAAAGGGGCTTGAATAATTCAGAGAAGCTATGAGCTATGCTGTGCAGGGCCACCCAAGACGGACAGGTCATAGTGGAGAGTTTTGACTAAATGTGATCCACCTGGAGCAGGAACCGGCAAGCCACTCTAGTATCCCTGCCAAGAAAACTCAAAGACAACAGGTTTGCCCAAATTGCGGGAGACAGTGGAAGACAGGAGTGCCTGGCGTGCTCTGGTCCATGGGGTCATGAAGAGTCGGACACGACTAAACGACTAAACAGCAGCAACAAGCCTGGCTGCACCAGGAACCTCCTGGCTCAGCCAGAGATCTGCTGAAGACTAGCCTCATTATCCCAGCAGATATTGCTTTAGGATTGCTCCCTTAGGCAGCAATCCCACACAAACTTTGCCTGCTTGGATTCCACTGAAGCCAATGGGATTTGAGAAGCCCGTGTGAAGGATGGTATCCCAAATCTTAATGAACCATCCATCCCATTCTAAGAGGTATACACTCTCTGTCACACAAACAAAAGCCAAATAATCATATGCCCATTGTACCCATAATGGTCTGCCATAACCATAATGGGTGACCTGAAGGGCTGTTCAAGCTTAGTGTTCACGTTTCCTTTTGATATGGTGACTTTTCCCACATGGCAATCTAACAAGGCATGTTTGGGATGACAAATATGAGGAGGCCTGTCGGGCCAAGTTGCTGCTCTAAGCACATAGGCCCTCCCTTGTCAATGAGTGGATATCAGGGGCAAGAGCAGTAGCTGCATGGCTGTCAGGGTCAGGATGTGCTATCTGGCTGCCCCACCATATACTGCATATATGCATAGAGGAATCTCTCCTGAACAGCCCTACTGAACCAGAACCTCAGTCCACATTCCTCACAAATAATGTACAAAGAACTTGGAAAGCTTCACTGAGCTTTATGAAATTTCTGAATGCTCTTTATAACATTTATGTTAGGAATACCTATACAACTTAGGTGACTAAATTTCTTTCTCCCTTTTTTTCTGAAATGGTTCCCCTTTCCTTGAAATGAATCCATCAATTCATGTCCCAAAACATCTTAGTCTAATTTCTCATGGGCTAAGGAAGGGAAGGGATACTAGTAAAGTTTTTTGCCTCATGCTAAACACATTATTTCTGATTTTGTCTAGTATTTCCCTTTGTTCCCTTTGTGGGGATATTTTCTCCCCATGATGCTATGGGTCAAGGGGGCAGAATTTCACAGAACCACTGTGAGTCAAGAAAAGATTGGAAATGGAAGCCTGCTGTAGGCCTCTTAGGAACCAGCCATCCTATCTAGCATGCAATCTGGACAACTCATAATCTCTGATTTAGAGAAAAAAAATATCCCAGGCTAGTCTTGGTTAAAGCCCTTTGAGGGCATATTAAAGCTCACCTCAAAGGGAAAAGTGAGCTTTATTTGCCTTTCTGAGTTGGAGAAGACTTGCTGGCTTCCACGGCCTCCTGAACTTCTGTCCTTATCTCTGTATTTTGCGCCCATTCAGTCTAATGGACCAATATCACACCACTCTGTTTAACACGGAAATATTTAAGATGGTCACAGGTGGGCAATTTTTCTGGACAAGGTTAGCTTCCTTGGCTCCGCTGGTGTGTTTGCACTATGCTGACCTTCAGACCACTTCAAGCAACCCAGCTGCCAGGAAGCTAGCATAGCAACTGTGCCTCCCCTGGCAAGCCTCTTCTGCGTGTGTGTGCTTGTGTGTGTCCGCCCCAAAAAATTAAACTAAAACAACGAATGCTGATAACAAGAGCAATGTTTGGAAAAGGCTGTCGTTCCCTTGCACCAAATATATGCATGGGTCAATTATGTTGCTGCAGACCATTTTCATCTGACCTGTTCCCATTCAGTTACGACGTGAATGGCATTTCCTCAAAGGAATACCAAAGCCAGAGGACAATTGCACCCACGAGACACGGCTTAGCTGTGCAGCAAGCCCTGCAGTAACTCAACTCTGCACCAGCCTTAAATATGTTCCAGCTACTGAACTTGCCAGCAGCTGCACATTTCTGCCAGTTGCTGCAGACCTAGACACCTACAGTGACCTAGATGAAAAATATATTTCAGAGCTGATTGGCATTTAAATCCTGCAGCTGTCAAACACGCCTGGGTTGCGCAACTGCAGTTGGGGTGTGCTTGTTTGCAAGTGCCCGCGCACATGAGTGGGCGCCCAAAGCAGAAAAATATGGGGAAGAGAGTGAAGCAGAAAAAAGGGTGGGGAGAGCGAGAACGAGAGGAATAAAGAAAGAAAACAGCGTAAAGCAAAGTGGCCATAGCAGCTGGCCTTATCAAGTATTTTTTTTAAAAAAACAAAACAGCTTAAAACATATGACCTATGGATTGGATTGTGCAGTTCTCAGCACATTGATCCACTACTCTGGTTTTTCTTTCTTTGAAATGAAATTGTAAAAACAAAAGGAAATAGGAAGAAGTATTTTTGAAAGCAACCAGGGAGGGATCTGTGCATATTTCCCTACAGCTCCGCAACATGCACCACAATAGTAATTAAAATACCCCTGCTGATTCCCTACTGATGCCAACAAGTGCATATAGATGGCTTCTGCCAAACTCTGGCATGAGATGTAATTGCTTCATGCTAGGTTATAAAGGCAGTGGGCGGAACCAGGAACACCGTCACACTACAAAAGTCCAAATTCCAGGACCACCCTTTCAACTTTCAGGATTACATTAACAGCATTTTTTTTTAAATAAAAAAAAGATTTCTTTTTTATTATTATTTATGCATGTGTGAGTACTAAAGAGACCTGATTCGCTCTAGCTTGGGGACTTAGGGACAGAGCAGAGCTGGCTGACATTTGGACGGGCAGAATGCCGGCAGAGATCAGTTTGCAGGAATTGGCATCTCCATATTCTACATGTCTTTTGTAGCTGTTGTGATTTACCTGATTGTAACAGCTCAAAAGAGGGCTGTTATAATCTCAGAAACAATAGTGGCAGGCTAGACATTCCCGTATGGAGGTATTGATTCACACAAGGACTCTGAGCTGATTGCCCTGCTGAGATGCTCAACCTCTTCTCACATCCATTGCACAGAAGTGAAGCGCTCAGGATGGTGTGAAAAGCAATATATTTGCTCAGTACAAGTACCGAAAAGCTGGTATCATACGGGATAAATCAATACCAACGGTGGGTATGAAAACACAGGAAAACTTCAATACCATTTAGAAGCTATTCCATTATCTGAAAACTGCTCATTTTTGCCACCTTGTGGATATTTTTCTGTGATGATTGGGTATAATCTACGGTGCTGCAGCACTTTCTGTCTTTACAGTCTAGGAATTACTTTATCTTCTTTGAAACAATAAATAGAATCAAGCACACATTCTGTCCACACAATGCCTCTCGTCTCATGTACAACTCCTATCCTGCTTTCAGGAGATCCCTTCTAGCTGGACTCCTGGTTGGAATCACTAGCAAAGATTCAGCTCTGGGGGAAAAGACCCCTGGGAAGAGAAGGCGTCTTATAAGTTTGCCTGTGACTTATAAGAGAGAAAAAGCAGGGAAACATTAGCTCCCTTTAGGCTCTCGGTGCTTTCTGTTTCTGCTGGCTTCCTAGAACCCAAGCCTTCAGGTTCCTTCAGCATATTAGAGATGCAACAGCTTCACTATTAGCTGTAGCATTGCAGCATACCCAGCTGCTAGTGTAGAACAATCCCAGATGCTTTCTGGAGAACTCTGTAGCTATATACTCCTTCTATTCAACTTCAAAGTGTTTCATACCCTTACTTCCACTCTTTCATTGCTAGAGATTCCTTGGATAGGAAAGTAATGGTTGGGAGAACATAGGCAGGGTTGGCTGCTGAAACAGTTCTCCAGCTGCAACAACTGGCCACTGGTTCTCATACTCGCCCTAAATGGAGACGGGATGATGGAGGAGGCTGAGGACACCTCTGTCTGCCCTGTGCAAATGTATATTTGTTGACTGGTAACAGGCTCAGGCTTCCTTTCAGCTTAATTTCCATCCCTGGCTGGATGTGGACCCGGATCTGCATGCTGCTCTATGCTGCCGAGATTGACCGACAGCATGAAAGCAGAATCTATGTATGTCCCTCTTAAATTTCTATGGGATTTTTTTTAAAATGGCAGGAGGGTTGAATGGAGATTGTCCTGGGGTGAAAAGGATCAGATAACAGGTGACTGGAAAGACCTCTGCCTAAAATCATGGAGAGGGTGCTAGAGAAAGAAATAGTCTTGTCCCAGGACAAGTCAGCCTCCTTTGGTCCTATGGAGAATTCCTCTGATATGAAAGAATCCACTTTTTCCCTCACGTGGGGCTTCAGTTGCATGTAGTCTGGCCACTACTCAACACTTTAACGATGCAGAAGTAGATTTTGTTTGCCTTCTAAAGGGTTTAAAGATATTTCACAACTTTGTGTTAGAACTGGCAATAACCATCTCTTTGTTTGCAAAATGCAAGGCTGTTATGGGTTGACTGCGCTTTACTAGTTACATGATCAAATAACAACATTTTGGTTTCAATATCTGTTCCATTGTTCTTACTTTCATTGCCTACTCCATTTAACATGCAGGTTGTCTTTTGCAGCTAATCAACACCTTCTGACTACTCTAAACAAAATATATTCTTTTACCAAATCACATTAGGACTATACATGTACAAGGAATGCTCTGTTTTATAAGCTGTAATATGGTATGAATTGCCTTAAGCCACTTACAGCAAATCAAGAAGTATCACTAAGAACACTCTTAAAATCTACCTAACTTTGGCATGTCATATTATGCTTCTCTAGCAGAGTAAGATAAACACAGTGAAAATTAGTGAGCAGGACCCTTTAGTATTGAAGTTATTCAGATATCTGTGCAGAACTGTACCTATAGAAATGTACCTAAAGGTTGCTGCAATTATTATTTTCTAAACAGACAATGTATTTTAAAATTCCATGTGCAAATATAAATGAATCTTTTGCATTACGTTTTATGATATGCTAGAATTCATTGGAGCTTGAATTCTTCTACTGAGTGATGTTCTACATCACGTGAGAATATTTCTGCTCACAGGATTGTACTTCCCCCACTTCTCATCCGCTTTGCAGGTCCCCAAAATATACTCTGGAGGGTGGGGGATCTTCTGGAACAGATTACTAGGAGTACAAAGGAGGCACATTGGGGAGGAGAGGAAGGGAAAGTTCCATTGTGAAATAATAAATCTGTATCGCAGCTTGGTGGACAACAATGGATGTCACCAATTGACTTTAGAGTGACTTTCATGTGGTTGTGGTTTGAATACCCACCATGTTCCTTTGGTGTCAATTTGAGGTGTACTGCATCATGATACTTTCTGAACCAGAAAGCAAGCAAAACACAGTTCAGTTTGAAACATGGACACAATGGATGCAATCCGGACCCATTTTTAATCAAGTGGGGGGAAATATATAGAATGCCAGAAAAATGTAACTGCAAGGTTGTTAGTGTAGCTCAAAGATGGCTAATCCACAGCTATAACCTGCACATAAGATACGCTGAATAACCAAAATATGGAGACTATGTTACCTAGCACATGTTACCTAGACTATGTTACTTAGACTGTTGACAGTGACAATCCCTTACATGTCTGGTGAATGTTCAAAAATATAGAGATGGACCAGTGAACCATGTTCACTAGACATGTTCAGATCCACTCCATAATTCTGGACGGTCACAATATACATGTGGCATGGGTACTATTCCCTCATGATTGTCTCATTTTGCTAATGTACATTGATGCCTGATGCAGATGCAGCCTCAATTGTACTTTATGGATGCATCAAGTTGATGCATGTAAGTCTGCCTGTCCTTGTCAGAGCCACCATTAGTCATAAATATCTGTTTAAATTCTGTATAAATCAAGATAACTGGATGCCCTTGATATTGTGACAAAATGATTACCTAATAATATTGTTTATGCAAAGGGAAGGGTAGGCAGTTTTAGTTATTTGTTGTGAGCTTTCCTTAGGGGACGACAAACTGTTCAACTAAAAGAATAGATTTCCTAGTATTTTAGTATAGTTCATTCTGGTGTAAGTGGAATTATTGTATGAAAAAATGAGATACTGAGCCACTTTGTGGTAGCGTCTCTCAAAGATGACCCTGATGCAATCCAAGGCAGAAAATTATGCATTGCAGAAATATTTTCTCTCTCTAAAAACACTTCAAAATCCAGACAATCTGCTTTCACAGAACATAAACGAAGGACTCAAGAAAAATAAAGAAAAATAAATTAAATTAACAGTTCAGATCTTATGAAATTTCAAATGAATATTTTTTTATATCCAGAAGTCATGAAAAAGGTGGCATCTCTGACGAATTTTTACTGAATTATTTTTCAATTTTTTTTTAATCTGAACTGTATTCTTGTTTCATTACATCACCACATTACAAACAAAAAATAATAATACAAGAAACATGACTTCTCTCCGACTGTATTGTTAGTTACACATTAACAGGAAAACAATTCAACCCCAATAGGGTATTGAACAGAATATATGGAAAACAAAAATGAGATTAAGTTTAGGTATCAAACAGTGGTTTGAACAGAACGCCAGATTGCTAATAGTACTGAGTTCTAAAATGTACTTTGAGGGTTGTTTTTGTAAACTTTTTTCTTGATTAAACTGTGTCTCGTCTCCTAGTAAGATGGCACTGAATTTCTGTTCTACTAGATCTACTTAGGGGAGAAGGAGAACACTCATTACAGGAATTAAGACAGCACAAATTAACTCCTTAAGTATTACTGCAACTCCAACTTCTCTCTATAAAGGAGTACATATCTTAAGGAGCTACGGAAAGGAAAACAAAGATCAATAAAAACTCAACAATCCTAGCAATGTATAATATACAGTTGTTCACCTGCATCCTTTTGATTCTCTATATGAAAGAGAGAGAAAGCAACAAGGAGAAAAGAGAGAGAAACAAGAACAGATATGCAGGATTAATGAGCAAGTGGATCAAAATGCCCCCCAGTTATGTGTGATATATGACATTCAAAAAGAAAAAAAGTTGCCCAAATCTTTCCCACCACCCAGAAGCATGGGCAATCATCAAAAACGACTTGCTTTGCCAAGATAAAATGTTATGTTGTACAAAGAAAAACTGGTGTTTAGGTGGTTTAAGCTCTGAGCACGCATACTGGCTATTAGACTGGTAAAACGAATATACACAATTTGTCCTATTCAGAGCTCTCTATAGAGGAATATTCAGGAAAAAAGAACCTTGGATAGCACTCTGTTTGAGAGAAAACAGACAAGAGACGTGGAAGATCTAATGTACAGGGAAGACATTTTTCTGCGGTCGTATGCACAGATTGTAAAGAACTTTTGAAACACATACACGTTAGGGAAAGATAGAGATGACTCTTTCCCAATGTCTTTTTTTTCTGACCTCTAGCTCATTGCTCCCCTATGTAGTTGCTGTCTTTTGATTGTGTACCAGTGACAAGTGTTTACAAATTGGGGTTACACAGAAGCAAAGTAAAAATGCATTCAGGTCACAGACAGAAAGAAGAACTTAAAAAACTTACAGACAAATTGGAGTTCGTCACAAACAAAAACAGCTGATTTTTTTTCTAACCTTTTTCTTTTCTCTCTTTTTTTAGGCTGATAAAAAGTGACTGGACTTCTCACACTGGGACTTTCACAGACAGAAGCAACAGACAAAGCCAATGCTAAAAGACTTGAAGCAAGGAAAGTGAGTTGGTTTGGCTCTGGATTGTACTGAAGTAATGAAAACAGAAAAGAGTGAAGACGGTATGGAGAGGAGGGCGGAAGGTACTCACGAATGGTTAAATCCATCACTTGAGAGGCCAAGCAGAAGACAGGATGCTCATACATTTCTCTCTTTTTCCCTATAAAAGAGGATTTGGGCATGCAAGAGGCTTAGGTCAGAGGTAAAGAGGTTATAGGTCATAGGTCAGAGGAAAACTTTACATTAGCTCAAAAGGAAAGTAGCTGTAGAGTATTTTGGGATACACACAGGAAAAAATAATAATAATTAAAAAAAAAGATTTTAAATTGGAGGTTTACTGGATTAACCATTCAGCATGCTCATGAGTCACAAGAGAGATTGTGACCATGATTCTAAAGGTTTGTTCTGAATTGTTTGCAGGAATATAATGATCAGAACGTCATGAATAGAAGGAAATAGAATTTGATTGATTTAAGGCTCCAAGATACTAAGGAGTTTAGCCTTCAGTATCTAAGGCTTTCACAGGTATTTCTTCATAAACATAGCCTCAAGCAGCATTGCTGTGAAATTGTTTCTTATCTTAATTTTAATGCTCTCAGGCTAGTTAGACCTCGAAGGAGGCATTTGGTTTCCAAATTGTAGACTCCACTGCAGAAATGGTCAAACAATGATTGTTTTTAAGTTTTAAAAAAAAAGGAGCAGAAAAAAGCAAAGAGGAACTCAGAGTGAGCGGACTATGCTCATGAGAGAAAACCTGAAGCATGCAGCTTGCGGATGTTGGGTTGTTTTGAATTAACAATCCCAGCATGCTCTGAAACTGATGCAACCACTTTTTATAGAGGCAGCATAGAAAAGTGGCTGAACCAACCACGAACAAGGAAGGAGAGAAGCAGAAGAGAGCAGGTAGTGTGGGATGAAGTACTTCTCCGAAAACAATAGCTGGAATTCAAAACAAAACAGGAAAACAAAACAAATAATAAAAAAGTTTGTTGCTTCAAAGTTTCCCAGACCTAAAAGTCACAGTGCCAAAAAAGAGGGCAAGGTAATTAAAGACAACCAAGAAGAATTGAGGCACCAAAGGAAAGTACACGCTAACTGTTCTACGTTTTGGGAAATGAATGCATTTTTACTTACAGATCATAAAGTTTGTTTTTGCATAGATATATCTGAAAGAAGAGAGCAAAGCTTACCGACAGAGTTAGTGAGCGTTACACAGAGACCTTGGGAGTCCAGTGTCCATTCAAAAGGAAAGTCACAACAACAACAACCCCAAGACTGCCTCTGAACTGGAGTTCTCCCATGTCCTCGTGCAGCATATTTAAACATTGAATTTTTTAACAGAGTTCACCAATTAAAACCATTCTGTGAAGTCGAGTGCTTTGATAAATTGCTTGATAGCACAGCGCTCAAGAGACCTGCGTTCCTTTTCTATTTTCATCGCTCATTACCAAGTCAAGAGTTGATAAACATCCTTTTAGTGCCCAATTCTTAAGCGTTTCTCACTGGATGCATAACAATGAATTCATTACCACTGGTACACAATTTGCATTGTCAACGTGGGGGGACGGGACATTGAAAAAGAGAGGAGGTGTATAATCTACAGACCCTGGAAATATGGGGCATATCACAATAATCCAGTCCTTATGACCAGCAAGGACTATGGAAAGAGAAAAAATAATTGAACGGTGATATTGTTTCCTCTAGCATTATTATTCGAAGCAAACGAGAACATTGCTTTATTTAGCAAAGCTTCATGGCTCACACATGACAAGAACCCCAAATCCACAGCACATAATTCAAATTAAACATCTAACAGCAAGGCATTTGTCGTGTTGTGTAGGAGTTTCAAATTACTGTATAGCAGCCAAAAAGGTAACAATGAAAACTGATTAATGTGTAAAGATCTATCTGCATGTATAGAATTCCTGCCAAAAGCATATCTTCAAGCAAGTTTAAAAATGTCTTTTTGATAGCTACATGTGTCTCTGGTCACTAGTTGTTATTCTTCCCTAACGTAAAAGGTCAATAATATCAGCTGTGGCGAATTTAGAGTGACAAGAATGAAATCTGATGCAAGTGCAGGGCCAACTGATTTGACAAGATCTGCTATGCATAAAAGAGGAGGTGGCAAAACATTACCCAGGAAAAATAAATAAATAGACATCCTAAGCTGGCTTACAAATGAGTGTGCACAGTTAAAAATATTTAATTTCTGATATTTCCATTGTTTCATGAACTCCGCTGTCACAAGCAATTAGCTGTGTTTCCCATCCCAGTTACAAAACATGACATACAATGTTGATCTCAATGGTTGTTTTCTAGGAAAACAACAACACAGCACATATGAATATTGTACAAGTGACCAAACATGCTTACTCTCCCGCAAAGTAATTACCCTGTGTACCATTTCATGTTCTTAAAAAGAGAGAGGAAGATTTTACCCTAGCCTTATTTATCCTGCAAGCTATGGCATATTTTGATTTTATTTATTTTCTTTTTCTTCTTTTTTTTAAAAAAGCAGCTTAGTCGTCTCACTGAAACAGGAAACCAGCGTTAATTTTAGTAGCAAAATCACCTTACCTTCAATTTTGGCATACTCTGAGAGCCGTGTATAGTTAGTCAATGCAGCTTGCTCTAAGCATTTACGGATGACGGTCTTTACCTCCTCTTGAGGGACTGGAGTAACTATGTCTTTCATCAAAACCTTGATATAAGAAACACTGATTTGTTGTGTCATCTTGAAATTAACTGCTTTTGTTTTCCATTTCACCCACCTAAAATATTTCAAAGGGTTCATAGTGCCTTTTGTCTCCCTCTACTGGTTAGAACACAGGCAGCAACAGCATTGCCCATTGCATCTTGGGAACTATTGAACCTGATCACCCTGACCCATGGTTCTAGGTGTTTTGCGTTTTGAGGAACACAAAACGTGAGGAACGTGAGGAAGTGAGCTGCTAGGAGTGGAAATCCAGCAACATCTGGATAGCACTATATTTAGGCTACCTGTGCATGAGATGTTAAGATAAAATGATCGGTTCACAAGGTTCATTATTATTAGATGTACGGATTAATTGCACCAGCCCTAAAGTACTTGTTCAATTAGAGCTGAGTTCAATAAGAGTTCAGGTTTTTCTGCTAGCAGGATAAAACGATGACTTTATGGCACAGAAAATTGCAATTAGAATTCTAGGTGTTATAAAATATCCACGTGTACATGAAGCTTTAAGCTAGTGTTGTTCATAGAGTCAGGAGAGGCCAAGAGGTAACCCAGCCCAACCAAACCATAGCTGTCAACTTTTCCCTTTTCTTGCAAGGAATCCTATTCGGAATAAGGGAATTTCCCGTAAAAAAAGGGGAACGTTGACAGCTATGAACCAAACCCACCCATGAAATCTGGACCACGGTGTGTCCCAAGTGGAGAGCAGGTGTACTGAAGAATGCTGCTCAAATGAAACGACACACACAAACATGCCAGGAGATTGAAAAGCCCCTTCACCCATTCATTTCCAATTTGATTGGAAGGAAAATGGCATCCAGACTCCAAATATATAATCAAAGTCAATATAAATTCCACTGAATGAAAAGAGCCAAATATGAGAACTGGATTTTTTTTAAAAACCAACCTTTCAGGACCCATACGCTTACCCTTTCCAGGAGTGATAGTGTGGCTTTTAAAGCACCTTCTGGTCGGCCGAATGGAAAGCAATACCTAGGGTAAATACATAGCATTTTTGGATATGTGCAAAATGTTTTAAAAGCTAACAAATGATTTACACCCATACTGCAAGTCCCAGTCACTCCCCGCTTGTGTGTTTCAAAGTGAATAAGGAAAACAAGGCGGGCAGGGGGGAGGGGAGGGAAGGGGCAAGGCAGGGAGAGGAAGAAATTGCTATTTTGGTTTTGAAACTGGAATAGCATTACTTTATAAAAACCAAAACCCCAATCTTCTGGCTGCTTTTAGTTAATAAGTACTGACAAGATAAAAACAGAAAAAGGCAATTGTTTATAACATGGAGACATTCCACTGTAGACTTCTATTCTAAACCTTTCATGGCAAAAATGCACACATAATTCCATTTTACAATTTCTGTGTAACATCTCTATGACTGAACTGTCAGTGCCATCTATATGCTAACATATAGTACACTAAAATCACTTTAAAAGTTCCTGCTGTTTATGCAAGTAATCATCACTGCAGCATCTGAAACGCAGCAAGTTGGCTCTTTGTCTGGAAGGTGAAACATCAGTCATTACCTAAAATGTGTGATTTGATTTTCCAATAACAACCGCAGCCTCTCTTTGATTTCTTCAAACCGCTCTTTTTCTTCTACTGTTACAGTTCCTATTCCGTCAGGCCTGGAGGAGAAAAGCTATGAATAAGTTGCATTTTACCTCATGACTTTTATGAATCATCAGCACTGTAATCCATCACATTATAGTCAAAACAATTATACAAATAAATAAGAGTATTTGAATATTGGGTTTCCAGACTCGGATTACCTGAAATCAGTGGTATCAGAGAGCCTGAATAGCTTCTGTGTTTTTTTGGGGGTGGGGAACCTGTGGTCCTTTAAATATAATTGGACTCCAGCTTCCATCAGCCCCAGACAGCACAGCTAGTGGCTAACAATGACAGGGATTATAATTCCAGTTATATTCCTGCATTGCAGGGGGTTGGCCTAGATGACTCTGGGGTCCCTTCCAACACCACATAGGAAACCTGGAGGGTCACAGGGCCCCCATCCCTGGAGTACCCCCATTCACTTCAAGGTCACTGCTAGTTCCATGTACACCTCCCTTGTGTGAGTGTGGCATTTCACCCCACACTGGGCACTCCAGCTGGGTTGAAATTCTTGGATTAGTATTCACTGCAGCCTCAATAAAGGCACAGGGCCAAAGCAGTAAATTGTGTTGCCACTAAGTAACTTGTGTGGGAGGCAAATCTCTGAATATCTTATATTACTCCATACCTTCGAGACTGCCTTTCCCCATGTGAACCTGAGGTCATCATCTGAGGCCCATATCTGTAAGCCACCTCTGGATCAGGTCTGCAGGGTGGCGACTGCTCTTCACAGGTGAGCCCATATGATTTTGGCAGCAAGCAAAAACAGCTTCATTCTCTGCTGCCGAATCATTCTGCTACCCACCAGCCCCCTTCCAGTCTCATGTGATATACTGTACTTAGGCAGAACTCACTTGAAGCGATAGGGTCCCCATTATGGGGTGGGCTGCTTGAAAGGGCGGAGCTTGTGTGTGAGTGGGACTCACACCAGTTTAGATCCTGGCCTACTAGCTTTCAGTTATTAGGATCAAAGGTGTGAACGATGCAGTGTGAGGTACAAAGGAGGAGCGAGGTTTTTCTCCTGTGGAAATATCTGTGCTTCTTTTGAAAGCAGCGAAATAAGCAGAGTTCTTCCTACGTGCAGAATGCAGTTCTTTGAACAACGCCTAGTAGTACCAAATTAATTATTTTACCTCAGCAAGTAATGCGTTGCTGTGAAACTCCCACCCATGTGCAAAGCAGTTAAGCACAAGTTGACTTAAATCTGTCAGTTTGCATTTCTTAGTGCAGAAAGTATTGATCTGATGTGTAGAGAGCTTTCCTATTCTACTTCATTCAAGAGGGTTCTGGAAGCTTCTATGTATGAAAGAGATAAGCAGAAGGTTCCTGATGTTTGGGTTATTCCCTCAGAGAAGCCGAGGACCAGTTGGTTTAAACTGGTTCTGTTATCTCTTTCAGTCACGGTCATGCTGACCATAAAAGTAGGGCTAGAAGGAGCCAGAGTTTCCCTTTCCCTTTCTATCTCTTTTCCTTCTGGTGTGGTGTTCTGTACATATTATGAAATATATATAAAAATAAAAAAAATGTCCAGTAGCACCTTAGAAACAGCTAAGTTTGTTCTTGGTATAAGCTTTTGTGTGCAGGTACACTTCTGAAAGCTTATACCAAGAACAAACTTAGTTGGTCTCTAAGGTGCTACTGGATAATTTTTTTGAGTTTTTCTATATTTCGACTGCATCAGACCAACACGACTACCTACCTGAATCTGTACATAGTATGCTTAGTGTTAAGGTTTAGAGTTATTATGTTATTGTAAGTTTAAGTTAAGTCCGCTGCAACTGGATTTCTTATGGACAGTGCCAATCCTGAATGTATCGGATTTGTGACCATTATTCTCATTTGCCTTCAGCAGCAGTACAGTGATACCTCGGGTTAAGTACTTAATTCGTTCCAGAGGTCTGTTCTTAACCTGAAACTGTTCTTAACCTGAAGCACCACTTTAGCTAATGGGGGCCTCCTGCTGCCGCTGCGCCACTGGAGCACGATTTCTGTTCTCATCCTGAAGCAAAGTTCTTAACCCGAGGTACTATTTCTGGGTTAGCGGAGTCTGTAACCTGAAGCGTATGTAACCCGAGGTACCACTGTAAAGCTTTGCTGAATGAAATACGATTGCTTCTGGTCTGTTTTCTGGGAATCCTGCAATGTGTTTAAGTTGTTACTCTGCTAACTCTACATTGGAATCTACTCTGGATCAATATCGAGTAGAATTTCATGACAAAATCAAAGTCTGCTTTAACTGTTATGCCGGGGTGGGGAACTTCAAAATGCAGGCCTCCTGTTCTCTCTGCCTGGTCCTAGGAACTTTCTTCAAGCCACATCTCTCCCCAAGCTACAGCTTGTACTGGTCCTGCTGTGCACTGACCTTGAGTGCTTCCACCTGGTTGGGATGTATCCTTGAACCCACAATATTGCCTTTTGTTTTGCCTGGAAGGAGAGTGAGGAGTGTGTCTCTGTGTGTAGACACTAGCCTACCACTCAATGGTAAAATTTACATTTGCTGCTCCACCCACTCACTTTTGCCCCTGGTCCCACATACCATTGGCATGTAGCCCCTGAAAGGTTGCCCACAATGGAATGTAGTCCTCAGGCTGAAAACAGTCCCCTATCCTATGATCCCTCTGTTACACGGATGCGGTCGACAAAAACCACAGGCAAAAGCCAAGACTGTGGATCCAGGGAATTCTGCAAATTCTCTGTATACCCAAATTGGCTGGCGCGGTCATATGCTGTTCCATTGAATAATCCATGCAAAAGATAATGAACTACTCTAATCCATTCCAGAAAATAAGTCAACAAACCAGACAATTAGCAACACTATTTCCTACTACTGGCAATTTCCTAGTGTGTGGACTTGTGTGCTAGTACTCACTTTGTAACTGTAAGTCTCTCTCTCTGTTAGGAAGAGTAATGGAAGAAGTCTTAAAACTGAACAAATGTTCTTACTTAAAGGCCTCCTCCCGTGTTTGGATTAAAGCTTTGTAAACCCTTCGTATTAGACTAGTTTGGCTATACAAAAGACTTGGCAAGGGATTACAAAGCTTCTAATGAACCTCCTGTCAGGGGTTAATTGGTAAGCTTTATTTTTCCTTTTAATGAATCAGAATGCTCCTAACTTTTTTTATATATAAAAAATACAATCTGTACAGTCAATATTTCACTGACCTAAAGATGCAGAAACCTCAAAATATAATAAATATTAGCACTTGATGTTAAATATGGTTAAAACTCACCCATTTAAAACAAAGGCATTATATACTTTGGAAATGTATTTTTGTCTTTTTTATTCAAAGTGATGAAGTGAATTTTAAACACTCAAAAATAAACACTCATAAAATTGGGTTGCCTATCACTAATCCTGTATACATATGTCCTATTGAGGAAAAGAGAGATTTACATGTTTGATAGGTTTCTACCCCATGTATTCAGATTATTCTATGGTATTACTGTTTGAATTCAGTATACATTTTATACACCAAGCTTGGGTGAATAAAAATATTGATTTAGGCCTCAACTGGAAACATCACTAGGAGAAGACATAAAGCAGTACAAAAGTATATTGTTTTGGCCTCATTTTTGCTTAAATATATAGTTGCATGAAAATTTAGCAGGCTGTTTAATTTGAAACATTTAACTACTGAAACACTTAGAATATTTTAAAATTCCTTATTCTAGAAAATGTTACCACTAAAGTTGCAGTCTTAGAATCACCTACCTGGAAGTAAGCCCCATTGAGCTCAATGGGGCTTATTTCTGAGTAGGCATGTTTCAGATTGCATGGTATGTTTTTGTTTTATAGTAAGTGAGCATTCCTACAATAAGACAAAAGTGACAGCATAGAGGAGGGGTCAGCAAACTTTTTCAGCAGGGGGCCGGTCCACTGTCCCTCAGACCTTGTGGGAGGCCGGACTATATTTTTTTGGGGGGGAATGAACGGATTCCTATGCCCCACAAATAACCCAGAGATGCATTTTAAGTAAAAGGACACATTCTACTCATGTAAAAACATGCTGATTCATGGGCCATCTGCAGGACGGATTTAGAAGGCGATTGGGCTGGATCTGGCCCCTGAGCCTTAGTTTGCCTACCCATGGCATAGAGTTTCAACTCACAGTGCTTGGAGACACTCCTCAAAAGGCCAAATGGAAGGCCTCATTGTAATTTCAAAGAAATATGCAAGCACAGAACCTTAACTGCTCAAAATGAAGGGCACTGCTAATTTTCAAATCAACTGCTTATTTTAGAGAAGGTCCGTTTAACTAAGAGTAATTCTCAAACTAATTAGGGACGGCAGCCTAAGATATAGGAAATATTTGTTTACTGAGATAAATTAAAAGGTTTGAAAGACAAATGCCAGGCAAGTACACAAGTTATGTTGTTGATGTGATAATTGTAGCTATCACTTGATAACCTGAACGTGTGAAACTGTTACCACTAGTTATTGCATGATCAAGTTATTACAGATCATTGCCTCTTGTCAGGCACTTGCCCAATAAGGGAAAAATCCAAGATAGGAGGTGATAAGCCCATCATGTGTAGTTGCCCATCTCATGTTGTCAAACTATTATTAAACGCAATGTGTGATTTTTCCCTGATTGCAGCAATAACCTATGACGTGTGTTACTGAAAATGTCTTGACATGAGTCTAAATGCAGAAGAAAACAAAATGTGGCTCAAAAACTTGTTCTTTTCCTGTACTCCTTTCGTTTTAAAGACATCAATTTAGAACTTATGGTGAACCCTACATGCTTACTACGGAGAGAGCGGCTTCTTCCAAAGAAGACAAAATGGTAACCACAGACTACAGATGGCAATGGCTGACACTCTGATTCTGAACACATTGCAGGAGAAAGTACTTCCAATTGTGTTTGGGGTCAGAGCACCAGACTGCTGCTTATTTTGCTGCACTCCACAAAACACTACCGAGCCACTCCTTTTGTAGGCTCAAGGAAGTTTACCAGAGCAATAAAACTAGCACTGTGCTGAAACCTGCCGCCCAATTTCTTTAAAGCTTTCTTCCCTCACAAAAGTAGCCTCCATTTTTCTGCAGAGTTGAGCACACTTTATTGGTGACTGAGGGTGTTGAGTATACAGTGGTACCTCGGGTTAAGTACTTAATTCATTCCAGAGGTCAGTTCTTAACCTGAAGCACCACTTTAGCTAATGGGGCCTCCTGCTGCTGCCATGCCGCCGGAGCACAGTTTCTGTTCTCATCCTGAAGCAAAGTTCTTAACCTGAAGCACTATTTCTGGGTTAGCAGAGTGTGTAACCTGAAGTGTATGTAACCTGAAGCATATGTAACCCAAGGTACCACTGTATTTTTCTTTCCACTGAACATTTCCCCAGCACTCCCCTGTCATGGCTGCCTGCACTTCCTGATCTGAAAAAGTCCTATGGGAGCAGTCTTTTATCGGCAATGGAGGGCCATAACATTTTCCCATGAGTTTTAATGGAAGCATGGGAAACTGGGAGGCTGGCTCCCAAGTACCTGAGATAAGTGAGCTTGCCATTCCCCCCCCCCCATGAAAAATCATTCCTTTAACCTAAATATATATATATATAACCTAATATATATATATATATATATATATATATATATATATATATATAACCTATATATATATATATATGTGTGTGTGTGTGTGTGTGTGTGTGTAATAATCTTTCTGCATTGAGTCATTAAAAAGTAAATACTTTAAAAATAAACAGACCAACAGCTGTCAGAGACCTGGTAGGCAGCTTCCCATACATTGCCAAGAATATTATAGTGTTTTCAGGAATGATGGACAACAGGGGAGGCTTAAGAATGCAAACCACTTGAGAGATGGCTTGCTGAATGGAAGAAAGCATGTTCACAAAACACCACAGCAATCTTGAAAGGTAAACACACAACAACTGCCCTATGCCCCACTCACAACAATTTCACCAACATTTTCTCTCTCCTTTCCTAAAGCTCAAATGCAATACCCTTTTTCTTTAATTGAGGGAGAATAGTTGAAAAAAAGAAGAAAACACAGACTAATATAACCAGAATTCTAAATATGTACCTATATCTATATCTATTTGTGAAACAAAATTAAAAAATTCCTTCCAGTAGCAACTTAGAGACCAACTAAGTTTGTCACTGGTATGAGCTTGAAGGAGTTTTTTTTATTTTGTTTTGACTACGGCAGACTAACATGGCTACCTACCTGTAACTGTATCTATTTGTGGATTAGCCTGGGTCTCCCAAGCTGCCTGAGAAAAACCTTTGTTTTACCAAAAATAAAGAGAATATTGGAGTACCTGAAGGAGCTCTCCATTGAGAGACCCCTGAGAAGGAAGGTGCTGGCAGTGGGGAGTGCTGATACCTTGCTGGCCTCACCCTTAAGGCCTGGATACTCCTGAGCATTTTCAGCTACATCCACTGCTGTTTGAACGCATGGGGATTGTACTTTCCAGTGCCTCCCAATCCAAATTTTTTTTGATGTGGGAGCTACTAGAAGCTAGAGTTGCAACTAAATTGTAGCAGCATCAGAAAGCTGCCACAGGTCAGTGGCTAATGAGGGGGACGGGACAATTGGGTAGAATCACTGCAGTAGCTCCATGCTGTTGAAGTGACCGGGTCTGGATCAAGTTCAGTGTGGGCCAGCGATAACTGTGAGAGTGGGTCAGGATCTAGCAGAATGCAGGTTGGCTCTGCATGACCCACCACCTATTACCACTGGTGGTGTTTTGGGGCTTTCTGCTGGGTTAGGGTAGGGGACTTCCTGGATGGGTGCATCCAAGGAATTATGCTTGGCAGCTCAGCTGGAAAAATGGGATGCTTTAACTCAGCCCAATCCCACTTGCCCCGTCTGGTATAAGATGGTGTGTGTGTGTGTGTGTGTTAACTGCGCTGTCACTCATTACCTCATGTGAAAACTACTTGTGAAACATAATATGTCTGCATAGCTGTTCTTACAAAGTATTTTTCTCCTGTGTATATTGCACTGTACCTGTGAGCAGAAACAGTGTATTTATTATTATTATTATTTTAAAAAATATTCACAACACTAGACGGAATTAATAATGATAAAATATCACAGCTGGCTTCTGTGTATCATGTAGCAACAAACTTCAGACAATCTACAGGTCAACTGTAGCCATTTTTGGAGCCGCCTGGATGTCTGGAAGGGCCTGCCAACTAAGAGCCATCACAACTGCAAGGACTTCCTTTCTCAAACAGCTGTGGACTATATTACATCTGACATGACGAGCATCTCTTGAATCTACCTTTCAAACATTCAGCAAACCATTTTCTCACTGTCCTTCACAAAGTTGACATTTTCAGCAGCATGATAGGAAAGATGTCATGTCGGCTGCTTTTCAAGTTCTTGTCACAGTGGTTAGCACCAGTTCTGTCATCTTTACTCTCCTCACAATCCCCCATCTTTAGCCATGTCACAAATAATAATACTTCCAATGTTTTTTGTCAAATTCCAAATACTACCACCCAGCTGCACATCTTTGGGAAATTTATGAGTTATGTTAATTCTTGTTGCTCATCTCCCCAGAAGCTGAAGCACCATGATTTCATTAATTAAGTACGAATCTGTAGACGGCACTATGATTATATAAACATAAATTAAAAGCCCTGCACTTATTTTTATATACTTGAAGGGAAATGGAACCATTGTCATTAACGATCATATTATCTCAATTTATATATGTGTGCTTCCTCCTCCTTCATATTAATGTTTGGGGCATTCTTGCTCTTAGGATTTCCTTTTCTTTGCTGCATTTGGAACATTCTCTTGTTGCAAAGCAAGCAGTCGAAGGCAACAGAATTTACTGGTAATCAAAAGGCATTATTGGTGGGAGAAGAAATCCACATTTCTGCTGTAGATGTGTGTGTGTTTAGGTGCCACTTCCGAGACATTTCAATATTTGATGTTTACAAGTGTAATCACAGGTTTCTGCAGCTTGTGCAATTTGTATTTTACCATTTTATGTCCAATGATTAAAAAAAGTGTACATAATGTCACATTTAAATGTAGTTATGTCATGCTTGGATCCAGATCAGGAATACAAAACATGAGGGAGGACAGAAACAGTGCACAGAAACGTCAGACATGTGGTGTCTGTAAATCTCTATGTAGTCACACAAAGAATTGCAGACATGTTACAGTGAAGGCACCTCTATATGAATTTAGGTCAACCTACAGAATTGGAAATATCTCAGACTTGAATGGTAGCAGATTTCCCCCCCCCCCCATTTTGATACTGTTTGGATTCTGCTAGAGAAATTAATAGGGCATAATAGTACAGATGGGTGTTGGGGGGTGGAGAGAAAAAGGAGGTTGGGATAGTGCCAGGAAAAGGTGCCTTTATGATGAGATATTAAAACCCTAAATTAGCTGTTCATAGTGTGCATTTTAAAATATTGTAAACACATTACACGAAAGCTAAAATGTCCCTGTCTACTCCTAATATTACTCATTGACTAATTATTAATCAGCCCCCAAAGAAATCTTTCTGAAGTGAGTTGTCAAGTTTAAAAATAAATGGTCTCATGGCAAAGACAATATTCCCCCCCCCCCCGACTGCTTCTTTGTGCAAATCGCAGGGTTAATTATAAATTATAATTAGGACCAGAGGTCCTAAGGCCACGATGTCTTTCTGGAAACCCCACCTCCCCCACCATGCCCTTTTCTAATTGTACACGGTGCCTCGGGGGCTAGTTATGCTGCTCAAGCAAATATATCAAAATCATTTCTTTTAAACCAAGGAGTACTATACGAGGCAATAACATGCATTTGTGTGCAATTATAAACACACATTATAGCTCTTTGGGGTTAATCCCTTTGACATTTGCCTGTTCCAGTGTGGCTTTGAAATGAACACAGTGTCTTTTACACCTTTCATGATAACCTCTCCCATTCTTGGAAAAAAAATGCCCATTAGTAGGCACATATAGCCTGACAAATACCTGATCCGAACTGGTGAAATTTAAAGGATCAAAGCCCTCTTTTCTTTCCTTTTTCTACACCATGGCCCCTTGAAAGTGTTTTGCGGTGCAGAGGACTTACAATACCTGTGACTATTATGATGCAAAGAGCATGTCCAGATGGCTGCCTGGCTGTAAGCCCAGGCGTATTGTGTTATTACATAACCATGTCACATCAGAAATGCAGCTGTTACCGGCAAAGGGCAAATTGAGTGCTGCTCCCAACATGCATGACCACACCTGGTTTCATCTACTGGTTCTTGCCTGTTCTGCTGCAACCATGCCATCACGTCACATGGGAAAACCTTGAATGAGACAGTATGAAGGGGCTAATGTGCATACTTGGCCATTGCTGTATTTTTGTGGCTAACATAGGCAGAGCTATAGATCTAATTTCTCTTGCATTGCTCAAGGCTGACACCCACTACTTGGGTGAGCAGCATGTTCATTAGTACCTCTCATAGAAACTCTCTTATATGCAGAGGTCAAGTTAACATATGAAGAGCCTTGCTGGATCACGCCAAATGCCTGAATAGTTGCGCATGAGACTCTTAATCCCAGGGTCGAGGGTTCGAGCCCCACGCTGGGTGAAAAATTTCTATATTGCAAGGCATTGGACTAGAGCAGGCATAGGCAAACTCGGCCCTCCAGATGTTTTGGGACTACAACTCCCATCATCCCTAGCTAACAGGACCAGTGGTCAGGGATGATGGGAACTGTAGTCTCAAAACATTTGGAGGGCCAAGTTTGCCTATGCGTGGACTAGACGACCTTAGTGGTAACTTCCAATCTACATTCTATGAAATCTGCTCCAGAGCCCTATTTCCTGTAGTGAATAAGTAAGAATAACGAGTAAGAATATAAGTAGAGCTCTATTGGATCAGACCAAAGGCCTATCTGGTCCAGCATCTCTCCCCCCCCCCCATATTAGCCAACCAGAAGTCTATGAGAAGGCCACCAGCACAAGAGCACTTTCTACCATTGTTCTCTGTATTCAGAGGCACACTGCCTCAGGTCCTGTAGGTACCTGGGAAATATTGGTGTAATAGTTTAGAACAGGACTTTTAACCAGTGGTGCTTCACAGTATATCAGGTGGTATAAGCAGTACTGCTTGAAAAGCACAAGAAGAGAAGAAGAAGAGTTTGGATTTGATATCCCACTTTATCACTACCCGAAGGAGTCTCAAAGCGGCTAAGATTCTCCTTTCCCTTCCTCCCCCACAACAAACACTCTGTGAGGTGAGTGAGGCTGAGAGACTTCAGAGAAGTGTGACTAGCCTAAGGTCACCCAGCAGCTGCATGTGGAGGAGCGGGGATGCGAACCCGGTTCCCCAGATTACTAGTCTACCGCTCTTAACCACTACACCACACTGTCTCTCAAGGTTAGAATGATGGACTAAGATTGGAGAAGGGCCATAGTTCAGGGGTAGAACACATGCTTTAAAAACAGAAGGTCCAAGGTTCAATCCCTTGTGTTTCCAGATAGGATTGGGGAAATACTTCTTTCTGAATTCCCAGAGAGCCAGTGTCATCCAGTGTAGACAACACTGAGCTAGCTGATCTCTATGTTCCCATGAGAGACCCAGATTCAAATCCTTGCTCAGCCAAGAATCTTCCCGGATGACCTTGAGCAAATCAGTCTCTCATACACCACAGGGTTATTGTGTGAATAATAAGGATAGGTATCGCCTTGAGCTTCTTGGAAGAAAGGCAGGACAAAAAAATGTGTTTATTTTTTAAAAAGGTTTGTGCACAAAGAAGTATTTCCTATTTTAATTAATATATGTAAAATGATAAGGGGCCAAAGCTATGCTGCACCAAATCAAGAAAGTGGGTTGCAGGTGGGATATTCGAAATGTTTCTTCATTCTGCACCATCTTTCTGGTTCCCTGTCTTTGAACATGGTAAGGACTGGTACTTTTTTCTTCTTAGATGACTGGATAAAGGAGGGTGTGACCAATGCAAGAAAAATGGAAGAGGTGTTGGAAATGTGTGGTTTATTAAACCCCACATGTTCTGAGTGAAGACTCTCTGGTTACAAATGCACTATAACTTTAAAGCACATTTGAAGCATGTTTCAACCTCCTCAAAGAATTCTGGGCACTGTAGTTTGCCCCTCAGAGAGTTACCATTCCCAGCAATCCTTAACAGACTCTCTGAGGGGCAAACTACAGTGCCCAGAATTCTTTGAGGGGGAAAATGAGTTTTGTATGTGCTTCAGAGGTATAGTGTGGATGCAGTCTTTGTTAGCGGCAGAACACCTTGCCTTATACCAGTACAGTGGTACCTCGGGTTAAGTACTTAATTCGTTCTGGAGGTCTGTTCTTAACCTGAAACTGTTCTTAACCTGAAGCACCACTTTAGCTAATGGGGCCTCCTGCTGCTGCCATGCCGCCGGAGCACAGTTTCTGTTCTCATCCTGAAGCAAAGTTCTTAACCTGAAGCACTATTTCTGGGTTAGCAGAGTGTGTAACCTGAAGTGTATGTAACCTGAAGCATGTGTAACCCAAGGTACCACTGTATTTTTCTTTCCACTGAACATTTCCCCAGCACTCCCCTGTCATGGCTGCCTGCACTTCCTGATCTGAAAAAGTCCTATGGGAGCAGTCTTTTAATTTGTTCTGGAGGTCTGTTCTTAACCTGAAACTGTTCTTAACCTGGAGTACCACTTTAGCTAATGAGGCCTCCCGCCGCCGCACGATTTCTTTTCTTATCCTGAAGCAAAGTTCTTAACCTGAGGTAATATTTCTGGGTTAGTGGAGTCTGTAACCTGAAGCGTATGTAACCTGAAGCGTATGTAACCCGAGGTACCACTGTACAGCAAAGCAGGCCTGCAACCTACAGCCATTCATTACGGAGGCAGGAAAGAGCCTAGCTTAAGGCAGAACATGAAAGGTGCCTCCTAATAAAGTCTCTCAGCTGAAACGTTCTTCAAAGAATCTCCCTCCTAGGGGTCAGAAAGGAAAGCGCCCCCAGTGCTTTTGGTCACTGGATGGAGAGACTAGGGGGAATGTAGTGAATTAGTCCCCGCACCTTTTGAGTAAAGAGTCTTTGTCAGGGGCACTCCTTTACTTACTTACTTACTTACTTACTTACTTACTTACTTACTTACACATGCATAGTAAAGGTTTGGTCTAGGACAGAAAAGCAAAGCTTAAACTGTGGAAGGGAAACCAAGGTACAGTGAACATGGCTTCATTTGCCTTGCTGACATCTGGACAGGGAGGCAAAATTGTAGCAGAGGTGGGAGGAGTCCTCATTGCCACAGTATTTATGCTCCATAAGGCTCTCCTATGATCAGCACATACCCAAACTCTCTCAGAGTCTTATCACATGTCAAAAAAGCAAAACTGTAGGGGAACAGATATTCTGCCCAAAAAGCTCTTAGGGGGAGGGGGCTAACCTTACATGCTAAAATAAAATGGCAACACACACACACACACACATGGTGCAAATGAACTACAGACAAATATTAACAATTGTACAATTATTGCCATGTTTCTCTACTGTAACCATTCATTTCAGTGAGAGAGTGAAGCATGGTCTCAAGTTACTTCCACTGAGATATACAGGAGTTGAAAGGGATCTGCATGGATTGTGTCCAACATAAACAGGGCCCAATCAAGTTGGCCCCTTCTGCATAGGGTTCGATGCACACAATTGTTCCCATAAGTGTAGCACTCCACTCACAGAAGAGCTACCTGTAGGGCAAGGGGTGGGTGGGTGGCATCCAATTCCTGAGCTGTGTGCAGGAGGAGGTGGCAGTGGCAGGTGGCTTGTGCTGGGTGGCTTGTGCTTCAAGTCTTTGATTGTACGCCCCTTGGCTATCCCTGCCCACTTCTTCTATTTTAGGAATTTTACGTCCCTAGATTAAAAGCAACGGAAATATAGAACCAATCCATTTCACACATAAATAAGCTTGCTGAATTCACACATAATGCTGAACCATGGTTTAGAATTATGAGAATAAGATCGTGGAAGCTGAATACACACTCTGTCTATCTATCTATCTATCTATGTCCCAAAGAAAGAAATTCCATTATACATCTCAGGGAGAAGAAAAATAATATTATGAAGTTATATTATAAACTAAAAAATGACCTTCTGTTTTTTGATTTTCTAAGAAACAGAAAGAAAGCAAATTCTATCATTGCCTGGAAAGTAGTTTTTCCTAATAAAACATCTAAGCAGTCAACTGACAAAATCTTCCCAGCAAAGTCTGAAAATATACAGTGCAAAACTCTCTTTTTGCTTTGTAGACATTTCACATGATATGGCGCAGGGGTCACAGCTGAGCTAGAGGTGTATTTCTAACAGCAGCCATTTTATTCCTGTCCTGCACTGACACTGATCAGCTACCCCAGAACTGTATTCATGAAGCAGGACCCTGGATAGCATCTAGTTAGTTTCTTTCCTCTGATGGCCTGTCATTCTGTCAGTCCTGACCTTCAGGCTGTCCTGCACCATCTGAATCACATTCTCTCTGCACTTTCTCGCTGACTGCAAGCTACTGTTGTCTCACTGTCTGACCTTACACAAACACAATACAAACAGACAACCCACCTCAGCTCCATCACTGTCTATCGCTTACATGGGAGATTGATAGCCACACAGAATTCTCTCTCTTCGACCTTCATTACTAGAGTGGCATATTCTGACTGACAGCCAACCTCATTTCTCAGAAAGCTAAACTGCCAGTTGTTGGTGGTGTGAGCTTTCTCCCCTTTATTTCTTTAAAAATCGCCTTCAATAAGCAAATGGATTTACTCACAAGTCTAACATGAGGTATGTTAAAGACATCTGCTCTTAGCCAGAGAAAACATGTTTTAAACACTGAAAAACAGAGAGAGCAGGATGGAGAGAAACATCTATAAAATAGTAATTAAGGCCACAGTTTTACACACTCTTACCTGGGATTAGTAAACCTTACTGAACTTAATGTGGCTTACTTCTGAGTAGACATGCATAGGATTGCATGGTAAGACATGAAAGGTTTGTGATTTCTCTCTGTCAAAAACTACAAGTGGAAATCAAGTGCCAATCTGTAAACCAGATACCCTAAGAATAGCCATGCTGGACTATCACTACCCTGTTTTGTCTTCTGCTAGAAAGGATGTTCTGGCCCCACAGGGTTCAATTATTTAGTGATAGCAAACCTCTCTATAGTATTAGTATTAAGTAGAAGGAATAATAATGCTGCTCCTTTAAGAAAAGGTAGTGCCTTTCCCCTTTCCAGACCTCAAGGCAGACTGGGAAATGAAGGCACAATAATTTTCTAGTTTCTATTGGCTCTGCCCAGAGTGGGAAAAACCTCCTTCTTCTTTGCAACCTGGTTCAGTTTAGTTCTTGCAAGCCGAGGAAGAGGGGTAAACTCACTTGTTCTTACAGAACTCCATAGAGAACTTCCTAACCACATTCATTCAAAGCCAAAGAAAAGCCTACTGGAATGAGAGTAAATATCTCCACATGTGCCTTGTGAACTTCAATAAAATGCATGTTTGAGAGCTTTGTGGAGTTTTGTTTATACTATCCTGATTGAGAGAAGTCTCAGGGCGGAACAAAGGAAGAAGGAAGAAGCCATTGTGATGTATTTGCCTACTTTAGAATTTGTCTGAGTGACCCTTTAACTTGCAGTGCTAATAGACTGAACTAGCATTTCAAAAATCACTTCAAGATCCACAGATGGTACAATAGTTAAGCAATGGCTTTGCACATGATTACACACACCCTCATTGTAGCTACAGGTTTCATCAACAGATACAAAAGTTGCTTTTATCAGCTGATTATACAGATTTCCAGTCATGCCTCCGTCAACCATAATCCACACAGCTCAGACTGAACCTTAAGTGTGTAAGTAATCAATACTCCAAAAGCTCTAAAAATTAAAAACACACCTCCTGCATAATTTAGCACAGGTAACTCACTGCCCCAAGTCTTGTGGAAATGTGTGAATGAAGCTGTAGTTCACACAGCACACCTGAAAATTTCCTCAGGTGCTTTGGAAAACTTCAACTCGCCTATTCTGAACCATGTTACCCATCATTTCACCCCCCCGGTCTTCTTGGTCCTTACAAACAACAAAAAGGTGAAGAGCTGAGAACCTCCTACTCATGAGATAGCTCTGGTTCTGACTTCAAATCTAGGGATGCCCTTGAACTGGATTTTGAACAAGCTCTTTCTCAAGACCTCTGCATGGCCCACTCAAGTTTATATGCTATAGCCTGTATCTTCCTTATCCACCATGTTTCTCATGCTGTAAATTAGCCCCTGGCTTAGATTGGTACTGGTGTACCAATAGAGCTTGGGACCAGCATACCAGAATAAAAGATAGTCTCACCCCTTAAAAACCCAACCAATCACTGTGTCCTACAGAAGAGGGTGTCTTCACCAGGAGGCCTATTCTGTAGGAATTGGGCCTTTAGTGTCACAGTACCTGCCCTTTAGAATTGCCTCCTGTTACATAGGCATCATCTCTATTACCTTTTCAGCACCTACTGAAGACCTTCCTTTTTCAAGAAGACTTAAGTGGAGATTTCCATCCCGGTCTGTATCTGCACTGGATTTGAAGTTGTTTTTATGTGGGTGTTTTTATTGCAGATTTTTTTTTTGATGTGTGTTTATTGTTAACTGCTTTGAGATGTTTCATGGGAAGTGATACCTAAATGAATGGATGGATGGATGAGTGACTGAGTGAGAAACCCTGTGTTAGTGATTGCATGTGTGCTCATGGAACAGCATTAATACATTTGTGGTTTTCTTTTCTTTTTCTTGCTCATATTTCTTGAGGTCCAAGCCAGTGTGCTCAGTGGCCGATACAAAACTCTGCAGCGCAACCTTGTAAAACTGCCATTTCTTACCTTTTGGGCTCTGGAGGTGGCTGGGGTTTGGAATCTTTCCTCTTTTTGGACTCCTTTTTGGAATCCTTTTTTGGCTCTACTTCGACGGCTGGGGGATTATTTGCCACTGGCATTATGGCACCAAGTATCTCCTCCATTTTTTGACTTTGGGACATGACAGGGATGGTTTTAAGTGAAAAGGTAAGGACAGCAGAAATGGAAAGAAAAGGAAAAGTAACAAAAGAAAGTGTAACAGAAGAAATGAAAGAAAACAAGCTAAAAGCAAATAATAGAAACAACAACAGTATACTAATAATGCCAACAGCGAACAAAAGAAGCAAATGAAAGCCATAACCAAAAAGAAAATATGGAGAAGCAAACTCTGTTAGCCTGACAAGATGGATCAAATGAACTGTGACTTTAGTGGCAGCCTTATAATGTGAAATACCAGCAATGTGTATAATAATTCGTGATGATGTTTACCAGAGAGCTTACAAAAACAATTCATTATTTTATAACACTCTGCTATTCGGTAGCATATGCAGAGCAGAGTGTGATATCTCACTGTATAGAATGCAACTTCCAAAAACAAAACCATCAGTGCAACAATACTGTCGCTGTCTATAGAGAAAGGAAACTTATCTCAGCAACACTTTCAGGCGTAAAATCTACTGTTTAATCCTAAAAGGCTGGAGTGAGCTTGAAATGGCTGTGCAGCTATTGTGGCTGCCAAGTGGCAAAAGTGTTTTTGTGTTTTATTTTTAACTTTCCATAGATGTTCTGTCTGGTTCACTGTAGCAGGCTCAACTGACAGTCTGGCAAGGGAAGGTAACTGTGGACCTTATAGATTAGTAAAGCCCTGGTAGACTCTCATGTGTGGGTAATTCACCATTATATTGAGGGATATTCTTAGTTCTGTACTGCATGTTAGTGGAGCCAACAAGGCAGAAAGTAGTTAGCACCGGCCAATGGAAAGCCTTGCTTAAGTTTTACAAAGGACCTGGAAAAAGGGCATAAGGCTATTTATTACCGCTCCTTCCCCACTTCTCTTTCTCCTTTCATGATGTTAAAAATACCTGGAGGAAAGAGTCTCAGTTATTTCATCTCTGCTCTCTCCCATCCAATACAGAGACTGCATGAAGATCCAAATGTATACATTTTTGTAAATAAACTCAAGTATATCTTGCAGCATATGATATGTGGTTTAAAAGAGAGCTGGGGAACGTGCAGCCCAGTATATATTTGTTGGACTCCAACTCCCATCATCCTCAGCCAATAGCTGGGGATGATGGGAGCTGTAGTCCAGCAACAGCTAGAAGGCCACAAATGTTCCCCATTCCAGACTTTTAAAAAAATGTTGACTTGAAACATGCTTCCCAAATAAAATAAGATATAATGATTATTTACAATCAAGTCATCAGAAGTTATCATTAAATTGCAAAGTGGCCAACGCTACATTAAAAAAACAAAATCTGAATCTACATTTCAAAATATTCTTAACACATCGGTTTTGCATCTCAGTTACACAAGTTGAGTCTTAATAAGTACTTTATAGCAGAATACAGAACTTTTTTTTGTTAGTATTTAGCTGTCTATTCTCATTCAGATGAAAATGAAACAGGGCAAATTCATCGTACCCAATGACAGATACATTCTGCAGCATCACACTACCCTACTTCCCCCCTCCCCAAAACTGCGTCAAGCTATTTTCTTAAGTGAACCAAAAGCAACAGTCAACTGTTTGGGTCTGTCTACACTTGATTCTTTGCTGCCTTCCTTTTGCTAACAACAAGCAAGTCAATTCTCCTGCCCAATATGTTGTGCATCATACAATAAGAACACAGCCACACGGAAGGAGCCGTTATGCAATAGTAGCCAAATAAATCTGTACTGGAGACTTGCCCCTCCCTGATGGAGACAAGCATGTCCTCCACTTACCTGTTGCCATGGACATGCGATGCGCAAAAGGCAAAGCTGTAGTGAAGCAAGGTAGGGTCAATCATCGCTCCATTTTCTGCTCTCTCAAGCAAGTCGCTGAGGTAGCAGAGATGCCTGTGACAGCCTCTGACTCCGTTACGTGCGCAGTACTCATCTAGCACAAATACCTGGCCGGGACTGAACCAGCCCTGTTTGGAAATAAGAGAGAATTTATTTCAAACGAAGGCATTGGATCTGGAAATGTGATGCTCAGCAACAGTGACAACAACAAATGGAAACCTCTATAAAGAAAGTATTAGCAATGGAAATGAAATGCATTTGCAAACACACGAAGCTTGCATTATTGTAAGTAAGTAAATATTAATCCAATAACCCTCAGAAGTTGGCTGCAGAAACTTAATATCACAATGACAGAGTGTACATCTGATTCACCAAATTTCAGAAAGAAGAAGAATTTGCACAGCTTTTACTACTGATCACTTTGTTTATTACTTATTGGCTTGCTAAACACATGAACACACCCCAGCTGATAATCATCTTCTATTACTAGCATACAAACAAGTTTGTGGCTGATTGAAGCTGTGAGTCAGGTACCTGCAAATTGAATGAATCACCCACAAGTCACCCATTCAGAGGGACAATCCCCATTCTGATCGACATTAATATAAAGCAGCCAGCAAGAGAGAAAACAACAGGAAGAATTAACTTCACAGTTCCAGAATGACACCAGAAATCCTAGCATAACGTAAAGGCTTTTCTAGTCCCACAACTGGTATTCTGATAACAGAGGTAAGGCAGCCATCATGACATTCATTAATTAGTGTGTTATGATACCCATTTCAACAGGCACAACTTCTTTCAAAGAATCCTGGGAGCTCTAGCTTGTTAAGGGTGCTGAGAGTTGTTTGGTGACGCCCTGTTCCCCTCCCAGTTACAATTCCCATAGTTCATTGCGAAGAGGGATTGATTGTTAAATCATGCTGGGAACTGTAATTCTGGATGGGGAATCAGGGGTCTCCTATCAACTCTCAGCACCCTTAACAAACTACAGCCCCCAGAATTCTTTGGGGGAAGCCACAACTGGTTAAAGTGGGATCAGAGTGCTTTAAATGTATGGGGTGAAAGGAATTCTGCAGTCACCAAACCCAGCCCTTTGAACCTATGCTTCATTCCATGCAGGTGTGTGAACACAGAATTGGGACTGCATCTCCAGCTCCATCAGGGATCTCCATGTGCCCGAGGACCTGTTCCAAACAAGGGCCTGTAGGCATACATGCCTAGGTGCATGGGCTCTGGTTGTGTGATTTGTACCCCTGTAAGAATGGAACGTAGGGCTCATGTGCACAGAACCAGTGCATGTCACGAGATACATGTCTAGACTTTGTATGGATGGCATCTGGAACACATGGAGGTTAGAGTAGGGATAGCAGTTGTGATCCCAACTGTCACCTCTGTGCACAAAAATGAAATGTTTGCCAAGAGCTAAGGCTCCTCTAGTAAAAGGGAGGAAGAAAAGTCTACCAGATGCTATGGGCTAACTATGCCAGTGTGGTGTAGTGGTTAAGAGCAGTGGACTCGTAATGTGGTGAACCAGGTTCGCTTCCCCACTCCTCCACATGCAGCTGATGAGTGACTTTGAGCTAGTCACACTTCTCTGAAGTCTCTCAGCCTCCCTCACCTCACAGAGTGTTTGTTGTGGGGGAGGAAGGGAAAGGAGATTGTGAGCTGCTTTGAGACTCCTTAAGGGGAGTGAAAGGCGGGATATCAAGTCCAAACTCTTCTTCTTCTATGCAAATACATGCTTACAACATATAAGCTTACAAATTACATACATAATTTTATTTGTGTGGCGCCTTCCACAGTTCAAACCATGTTCAAGGTGGCTTACAACATGAACAAATACATAACTACAACATCACAAAGGTAGTCATAAACAAGATTTTTTAATTAAAAAAATACACAACCAAACAGTACAACTTCCACATAAATCACAACAAGATCTGAAATAAAGATAGAAAAAACCAACATTCACACCCCTTCCAGCGAAACATGCCAGCCCAAGAATCTGTTCAGCAGCCTCAATTTTTGTAGCTGGAGTCAGTCAGGATTTGCCTTCCCAGGCCAGGTGGAAAAATGGTCTGCAGGAAAGGGAGCAGGTCTTTTAGGACTCACAACCAAGGTGGTTTATAAGGCTCAAGCTGTATAAGAGTTTTATAGGTCAATACTAAGATCTTGGGATTGTGAATGGAATTTGATTAGAAGCCAGTTTATATTCAGGTGTAATGAAAGTAAAGCAAAATTATATTCCCGGCGGACCATCATGTTTGCCTCGAGTTGCTTTCTCAGAACAGTCTACAGGGCCACTGCTCATGATAAGAAGTGTTATAATAGTGAAGTTTCAAGGTTGCAGAGGCATGAATTAATAGGGAAGCAACTTTGTAAATCTATCCCAGCATGCTAGAGCACGATACCATCGTTTTACGGCGGGAGAACGTGCATTATGGTGACAGCGATGATGGCTTCTCAGGTAGACTGTCTCTCACCTAATTTGAAATTCTGTTAAGTATGATAACCAAGGCATTTTTCAAAAAAAAAAAAAATCTTCAGTATCGATAGGGATGCTGAACAATTGATAAGATGTGCGTATATCGTGCTTCAAAACTGCAGAATCTTTCATCTTTTAATTGAAAAGTTCCTGCAGGGAGTAGATCAATGCCCTGCCCCTTTAGGCAACTTGTTTGCCACCCCATCTGCCACCCCAAATGCTACGTCTTTGAAATGACGCTGCTGTGAAAAGATTAAAATATATTTTCTACCACTCGGATGACACCAAATCTTTCCTGGATGCCAAAATAGCTACTGTTGAGGAGAGTTGAAGAAATATCAATTAAGAAACTCCGTCGAAGGGATTTGCTTATCCTTGTTGGGCCAACTCCAGAACAGATTGAAAAAGGGATGAAAATAATGAGGGGCAGAATCAAAGGCATGGGGAGGGGAGCAGATACAGTTCCTTTCATTACTCCAGTCGCCAGAAAGCGCATGTGTGAAAACCAAGACGCTGATTGAGAATAACGCAGAAGGTGGCCTGTCACGAGAGTCCTCTGATGGCGGCTTCTTTCCTCTGTTCCCACTTCGAGAGAGCTACCGGGATTCTGCTTTTTAGTGGGGGTGCTGAGACTAAAATATTTCCCATACTTTGTGTCTGTCTGGGGTGCGTGGGGCAGGGCGAAGGGAAAGCAAAATAAAAGGCACGCTGCTGATTTCTAGTGGGATTTAGACTTCCGGGGGGGGGGGAAAGGGAAAGAACACCCAAATCTACAGTTGGGCAATAGGTTTAATATCACAACATGTCACAAAACGATGTCAAGCTTTCAAGTTCTACCGAACTCTTCATTAGGCTACAGGATATGCAAAGCAGGGAGAGAGGCATGGGTGGCACAAGTTCCGATTTGGTCTCGTCTGAGACGATTTTCCCCAAGCCACACCCACCTGCTCCTGTGCCACCAGGTGAGGGGCAGGTGGAGATGCGCTTGCCAGTGTATAATCAGAAGCCCTGGAGTGCATTCCTGATTGTGCATTGGCAAGGGAGGCTTGCTGAGCTGGTTACAGATCTAAATGTCTACAAGGCCATATAGGGGATTGCAGGGACGGGGTCAGTCAGCTTGGATAGCTCAGTGGGTTAGGGTGCGGTGCTGATAATGCCAAGGTTTGCAGATTCGATCCCCATGCAGGGCAGCTTCACATTCCTGCACTGCAGGGGTGGGGGGTGGGGACTGGATGGTCCTGAGGTTCCCTTCAACTCGACAGTTCTGTGATTGCTGGATAGGGTAACGTGTCATATTTGATATTTAGCTGCAGCTCCTAAGCAGCCCCTAAAAGAAAAGGGAAAAAAGGAACAGGGGGTGGTTTCAGGCAGGTTGATCGACCAGAACCACTTTGCAGATCTACCTTTCATTTCATGGTCTTGCATTTGTGAATCTATCTTGCTCCTTAGTTCGGTTTCCTCCTTGACTTTTTGTCTACAGGCTCCTTTTTCTGAGCTTGCCAAACGTTGCCTAGAACGCCTTCCCAGGTCGACCCTTGTCTGTGAGTCCTGGTTTTTCTAGTCCCAATTGCAGTTCATGATTTTGGGGGCCTGAATAATAACCCTAGATCTGCCGGGATGAGTGAGTTAGGATGTGGTTGATCTCCAGCTCAGGCAGTTCCTCTCCAACCCTGGCTCAGCTGGAGATATGCTAGCTGAGCCAGTGCCCAATAAACCTTGAAAAATGGGTGTTCCAGAAGAGTGGTAAAGGAGGGCCTGGATAGTGAGATTTATGCTGGATCTTGACTCTGTTCGGCTCGGTCATGCAACTTGGCAACCCAGTGAAAGCTACACCAGCAAAAAGGGTGGTGTAAATCAAACTCTGTTTTAAAGGCTTGTTTTTTGTTTGCCAGGCTTTGAACGAGTTTGGATCTGGCGTAGCTTTTGCTGGCTTATCATACTTGCAGTTCAGGGAAGTTTTTAATGTGTGTCATTTTAATGTATTTTTAATCTTTGTTGGAAGCCACCCAGAGTGGCTGGGGAAACCCAGCCAGATGGGTGGGGTAGAAATAAATAATAATAATAATAATAATAATAATAATAATAATAATAATAATCACTACAGTTGCTTCCTTCCTTACTGCAATTTCTTTACTGGGGGAATCTTAGTGTGTCACTGACACTTCCATGGGCTCTCTTATGGGATTTGCCATTTGAAACTGAACTATGCTTGCCATGGAAACTCTCCTAGAGTCGGTGTAACTTCAGCAGATGGTTGTTCTTCTCACTTCAGGTGTCCTTTGTTCCTTTATTCCATCTCCAGACCCAAATCAAGAAACTCACGCAGCACCTTCTAAACGCTCACTTTTTCGGCAGGGAACAAGGTGTCTGGAATACAACTGAGACTTAGCCTTTATGATCCTAGGGATCTATTTCCGTTTTGTTATAGCAACGTTGAAGTCCATTTTGCAACCAAATTTCTTGGATAAATGAAGGTTAAGGTGGTCATCTGTTGAGCATATCCCCCCCATCTTCCCTGGAAATAAAAATGAAATTGTTTTAGAAAGGCCTGATGGTAATTTTCACCTTCGTGGGATTGCTATTTATGCTAAAATTATTCTTAAAAAAGAAGAAGAAGAAGCCATGGCACTTATTTTTGTCCATAGAACTTGTCCTCTGATAAACTTGGCTTCTTTCTGGTGACTTTTGGCTCCGTTGTGGAATGATGCTCCTGCATTTTCCTTTTTTCATACAAGACTCAGCATGAAAGCAGTTCACCGCTTTGTGAATGAACACTGAAGCACAGGGGAAAAAATGCATAAAAGCGCTGGCAGAAGATAACAGGAAAATGGTAGATGGGCTATTTGTTGGGACCACGACTATGTAACCATCTGAAGAAAATACTTGCCATCCTACCAGATAACATTCTGCAATGTATTGGGAAGCTTGAGTCTAAAGTGGAGAACCTTATAAGGCACAGGTGCAAACTCCACAAATGGTAACACCACTGCTATTCCCAGTTCAGGAACGGCGGAAAAGCCCAAAGCTGCAGATCTTATCAGTGGAGCCCGTGAACAGGGTGACTTGCCTTTCATGAATGGCTTCCCCTACTGTCAGGGACCGTGCTGAGGAGGGCTGCACTGAGGAGGAATGGTAGGATCCCCCCCCTCTTGCATCTTCTCAGGATCAGGAGGACAGTATAGACTTGGAACAGTGGTTTGCAGAGGGGCATAGTTCAGAAGGCAGAAGCTGGGAAATACTGGATGGGGAACAGCTAGGAGAAGCAGCATTGGGAAAGAGAGAGTTAACAGATTCACAGTCTCTGGACAGCGTCCACCCCCCTTCTCCAAGGACACAGAGAGTTTAGAAAGTGTTAGAACAGAAAGCGCAGAGGGTACAAGCTCAGATTGCAAGACGTAGGAGTGACGTAGATTAATAGGGATGGAGGGGGGTGACCCTTAACTGGGAGCGCTGCCATTTCTAGTAGACGTGTTTGTTCTCTCGCTGTGATTATTAAAGATTCTAACCGGTAAGACGTTCCTTTTGTTTGATCTTTTGTTTACTGCCGCGGGGGAGGAAGCCGATTCCCCGAAACCTGACAGCTATTGAGGAGGACAAAACAAAAAGGAAGAAAGATATGTGGTGATAGGCAATTTGGGATGTGGACGGATCCATACAGTCCTCCTTTCTTTTTCTTTTTTTTTACCTCAGTGAGTGTATAGGGGATAGGGAGCATCAAGAGAGGTACGCAGAGGCCAGAACAAGAACTGTTGTGTAGAGGGGTGCCTTGTTTGCCGTCTTTGGGGACATCTGGGTAGCTCACCAAACCTCTGTAGCCTGGAACTGGGTGTGTGGATTGCAGCTGGGCACTGAATGAGACACAGCTGTGGGAAGGCTGAGGAAGCCCTATATACCCATCAAAAGCAAGCCTAGAGGAAGAGACTTGAATGGTGTCAGAAGGTTCCAGGAACCTTCTTTGCTGTGAAATTTATTTATTTTTTTGAGAGGAGGAGCTCTCGGTTTGTTTGGGTCTTGAGCGAGAGCCAGGAGGCTGAAAGAGGAGGTATGTCAGAAGGAGAAGGGATTGATATTAGTTCATTTATCAGTAAATGGCATTAATGGTTTCATTTTGAATTTTTGTAGCATTCATTTTAGTTTACAAAATGGCCTAAAATCAGTGGCGTAGCGTGGGGGGTGCAGGGGGGGCCGGCCGCACCGGGCACAACATCTGGGGGTTAGGGTTAGGGGGTGCAAATCCACGGGTTAGGGGGCGCAAATCCATGGGTTAGGGGGCGCAAATTACTTGCCTTGCCCCGGATGCTGACAACCCACGCTACGCCACTGCCTAAAATAAATAGTTTTTACTTAGAATAATATTTAAAATGGGAAATTAACAAATAATAATACTAAAAATTCTGAATTGAACAACTGACAAAAAATTCCCAGGCGCTACTGAAAGAGTATTCATATAACACCCTGAGACTAGGCCTTCCAGCATTTCCCATTGAATATTTAGATCACTGATGTTATTGATTTTTAAAAATACAGAATGGTTTGGAATCATCCAGTTTGACATTTTCAGAAACTCTGCAATCTCTGAATGCCACCATTTTTTTGGGTGTGTGTGTGTGTGTGTGTGTGTTTCAAACTCTTAGAACGTTTGAATGCAAATTTTCATTTCAGATATAAAGGAGAAAGTATGCTTATCTCTGCAGCTTTTGGGTCTGTTTCAAGAGTAGTAGAACAAAGCACGTTAAGTCACCACATGTCAAATCCGCAGAGCGGAAAGGCACCAATTGCAGTGTTAAAATATGGGAGTGAGTACCAGTGATGGACAGTAGAGGCATCTTCTAAAAGGCCATTTGCAGAGAGGGAGCCTATGGCTATGAAGACTGTAGCAGGCAGCTTCAGTAAATGGTGCCAACAACACCTCTGCTTCTTCCCCCAAATGCTTCTCCCTGCCAAGAAGTGTCGCCTTTGTCTCATCTGTGATGAGTCAATTTCTTTGTTTTCATACAAATTTCTGCCTCTGTGGGGAATCAAGCGAAGCTGTACAGCGGTGGCTCAAGAAAGAGCAAGGATGCTGTTTCTAGGGCATCTATCTGTCTATGAAACTGTCATAGAGCGAACAAGAATTGCCATAAGAACAACTGTAGAGGCACATTTTACAACAGAGCGGGAGGGGTACTGTATTCATTCTAAACTCAGAGAGACATGGCCCTCTGGTACATTTGCTCGAGTTCCCTCGGGACGCCTCTGCATTGACTCATCTATGGCAGCATTGAACTATGGGCTGATTCACACAGTTTCACTTACATGCGAGCAGATGTGCTCTCTCCTGAGCAGGGAAATTAGCAGTAAGTTGCATCCAATGCTAGCCTTACCCAGAGTGGACCCACTGAAGTTAACAGGCATGACTAACATAGGTTCATTAATTTCAGTGGGTCTGTTCTGAGCAGATCTTACCGGGAGGGAACCCAATTTTCTTTCTGCACAGCCTTACATGTTATCTTCAGGACCAGGCTTCCAGTCATGGCAGGATCACCTGTGAACCAGTTGGTATTTACATCTTATTTGCAACTTGAAAAAAAATCTTAGTGAGTCAAGCTGTGTGAAGCCCAGCAAATGGAGAACTTGGCTTGATATTGTTAGTATGGAATTGACACACACACACACACACACACACACACACACACACACACAGTCTCTCTCTCTCTCTCTCTCTCTCTCTCTCTCTCTCTCACACACACACACACACACACCTTTAAAAAATCCACGTAAGTATAAATAAATGGGCTGCAAAGGCTTCACATATTGTGTTTAAGATTCCATATTATTCCATATATTGCATTTGAAAAAGCAGCTTTATTTCATCTCATTAACTTTAATGGTAAAATAGAAAACCTATATTTTATAAGGAGGCTCATATGCAGCCAAGACATGGAATGCAGATGAGCATTATAGATAGTGGTTTCTCTGAGGCATGTATGTTACAGGTGAATGGATCAGTATCTGCTGCCTCCCAAAGAAAAGCTACCCAATACTTTAGACACAAGGATAAGTTTTCATTTTAGGAGCCAGCAAAGGGGAATAGCAGCAAACTCTCTCTCTCTCTCTCTCTCTCTCTCTCTCTCTCTCTCTCTCTCTCTCTAGGATCCATTCTATTCTCTTGGTTGGTATCTGGTTTTTTATATTGGTAATATGGGACCTCATGGTGATTGCATAATAATAACGTACAGTGGGGCAGTGAGAGTGGGCAAGATAGAGATAGGTTGCTACGCTTACTTTTTGTTTGCTGGTAAGTAGAATTGTAGCCTCAATATACCAGCACAACCACCAGTGCCAAGTTCAAAACAAGGGTTTTGATTTAAAACAACAACAACACAGAAAATAAATTCAAGTAAGCAATGCCCACCCACTTTAAACATTGTTCACAGAGCCAAACAGCTATTTAGAATAATGGAACTGTAGTCAGAAAGAAGCAAAGGCCTTCGCTGAGATTTGATAAATAAGATGTTCACCTGGTCACTCATGGTGAGTAGACATCACCTTGAGGTGATCAATGAAGAAAACTTTTCAAAGACAGCTGTTTCTTTCCTTATTGCCCACTGATGTACCGTAGTTCATTAATGCAGGTTTGTGCAGACAACTTTACTTTACTAGCAACCCTTATGAACAGAGCTGCAAGTCTGCCTTTATGTTCTTCCAAAGCTTGAGGACAGCTCTGTTCATTCTCCCCACCCTTCACCTGTCCAATGCAGATCCAAGAATACCATAAACATGGCCAGGTAATCATGTGCACAGCACAAGAATGTATGCAGAACATATCATGCAGCAATGAAAGGTAAAAACAAATTCAGTCTGATCTGGATGGAAAACCTTTCATGACTCCAATAGGGTAATCATTCAGGCCCCCATTATGAGAAAAAAACATCCAAGCCAATGCAAATTTTATTGAACTGTTATTCCAAATCTCCCAGGATCCTATAATAATGTATTTATTTCTTATACCCTGCATATCTGACTGGAAAAACAGCAGCAACACAACAGACCACCACACATTAAAAGGGCTGCCTTCAGATGTCTGCAGAAGGTTATATATTATCTCTGACGTCTGGCAGGAGGGCGTTCCACAGGGCAGGCACAACTACCGAGAAGGCCCTCTGCCTGGTTCTCTGTAACTTCACTTCTTGCAGTGAGGGAACCACCAGAAGGCCCTCGGAGCTGGACCTCAGTGTCCGGGCAGAACAATGGGGGTGGAGACGCTCCTTCAGGTATACTGGGCCAAAGCTGTGTTGGGTTTTAACTACTATGTCTAGTAGTTGAAACAACAGACTAGCAGGTGAGTCCAGTCACAATTTGAATTTCTTAGCAGAGCAAAGCTGTGTTGGGGGATTAAAATGGTGGAAAGACATAGCTACACAGGGTGGGTCCGAGGCTGCAAATAACTTTTATAAATTATGTTCAGTACAATCAAGGTGGTGTGCCATAACCGTAATCCTGCCGTCATAGTAACAAGCGAACTATAATATAGAACTGTGAAGTATATGCATTCCACACAAAAAAAGTGTAATGTTCTGAAGCTGTCTGACCCGACACCAAAAGTCAAGTAAAATCTAAAGTCCCAACTGCAGGATCAAACACAGCTTTGGGTGTAGTCACATTCAATAAATAGCAATGTACATGAAAAATTATACAGGAATTTAACACACGTTAGTGATGGCCAAATTTATTTCCTGGTTCAATTCCACCGACTTTGGGAAGTGGGTGGTGCTGTGGGTTAAACCATAGAGCCTAGGACTTGCCAATCAGAAGGTCGGCGGTTCGAATCCCCGCGACAGAGTGAGCTCCCGTTGCTCGGTCTCTGCTTCTGCCAACCTAGCAGTTCAAAAGCACGTCAAAGTGCAAGTAGATAAATAGGTACTGCTCCATTGGGAAGGTAAACGGCGTTTCCGTGCGCTGCTCTGGTTCGCCAGAAGCGGCTTAGTCATGCTGGCCACATGACCCGGAAGCTGTACGCTGGTTCCCTCGGCCAATAAAGCAACATGAGCGCTGCAACCCCAGAGTCGGTCATGACTGGACCTAATGGTCAGGGGTCCCTTTACCTTTTAGTGATGGCCAAATTTATTTCCTGGTTCAATTCCACTGACTTTGCTGGTTAGGATATGATGTGAAGCAATGATGGATACTGAAGTATGAGTGTCAGTTCTGTTTCTTGTTTCTTAGCATTTACATGTCAATATTTTATTAAAAAGGAGACATGAAACCCTATGCTGTGCAGAATGGCTAGCAAAGACAGTAGGTTCAACAGAGGTTGTTTTCGAAACATAAGACGTTTGGGGGCCAGTTTCGGACCTGGAGTAAGCAGGCACAGCTTCCACTAATTGCAGTGGCACGGCACACACTTTCCCCAAATCAGACTTTGGTGCCCAGTATTGATATTGTATAGACCAAAGAATATACTTGCCAGACAAGAATAGGAATCATTAAGTCTGTGGTCCAAAGTGAGGCGCTGAAGCATCTCAAAGAGTGCAGCGTGGTCAAAGTTACAGGGATTGGAAGAGATAAATTCATCCATGCCATGCTTTTGAGCTCTATCTGCATCTGTTCATTTATACATATAGAGAAAGAAACAATTTAGAGAAACGTTGCATTGCATAAGATGCATCAAATGCTATTAAATGAAGCACGAGAACTACTTCGCTCCCTAGCATTTGGCTGAATTCCAGGCTCACAAGCCTCTATCAAATAGTCTTCAGCTTCCATTGTCAACTTGCAACACTTATTTATTGCCTTGAGGCCAAAGGTACTAGAATCAGCATCTACCCCATTTGAGTGCATTTCTTCTAACAAGAGAACTTTTCCCTCATGAAAGCAAACAAACCTCCAAAACAACTCATCCCAAAAAGCAAACTAGAAGGACGGTAACAAACAGCCAGTTCCTATTTATGTATTTCTAAATAATTGTAATAGATTCTGCCATTCTAAGGAAATGTGGTTCATTATGTTTTCTTAATTTTCCTATATTTGGCTAAGCATAAGCCCTTTTAGACTTTTGGGGACTAAAATCTTATCCATCATGGTTTGTTTGTTTTTTTACTCAACCTGCAGACATAAACATAGGGGTGTGGGTTTTTTGCTATTTTTTTTTTTTTACAGCAGATTTAAAAACTTTTCTGGAAGAAACAACATAAAAGATGCTCCTCTAAACATCATAGACAAGTTAAATGGAGGTGCAATTTCTATTTCAGTGACAGAGCAGTCTGATTATTATTTTTTGGACCCTATTAAAAATTGATTCAGATAATTACTGTGCAATCCTATATACATTTCAACCCAGAAGTATGTTTTACAGATTTTAGTGGGACTAACCGTCAGGTAAGTGCACATAGGATTGCAACCTAAGCAATGTATCGGGGTTCAACTTCTGTTCTACTTTGTGGGGGACAGGAGAAATGCAAGATGCTGCCTTAGCCTATTAATAATAATAATAATAATAATAATAATAATAATAATAATAATTTATTTGTACCCCGCCCTCCCTGGCCATAGCTGGGCTCAGAGCGGCTAACATTATATAAATAATACATGTTTAACTCTGATAAAATACCCACTTTGTTCGTTTCATTTTAAGCTGATGTCTTTTGGTACAAGTTTACAGAGACTACACCTATTACCCACATTAATTAATTAATTAATTAATTAAAATCATACCTAGATAGCAGGAAGTATTTTGTAGACAGGGGCATGTCTACAAAAGACACTGTTTCCAGTCCTAACGCAGATGTGTTTTGTTCAGGAGCAACAGAATTAAAACAACCCCTTTCCCTTAAATTCTTTTTCTCCATTGACTCAGTTTTCTGCTAAGTGAGGCCTTGCACAAATCCTCAACAAATAAAGCAGGAAATCGGGATTTAAATCCCTACCTTGTTTACAGCTTCCTACTAAGGTCTTAAGAGAATTAGCAAAGCTGAAGGGCACAATAGCACACTTAAAATGAAGACCTAGAGTTTCTTTGGGATGATTCTCACTTCAAAAGCACAACAAGATTTTTCTTTTTTCTTTTTAAAGGCCTGTGTTTCAAAAACAGCGAGTGGAGCTGTGCTTATATAGAAACAAAGGACATTTCTGCGAAAGGTTTCTGAAGTGGGGAGCACTGCACAAATTGCTTTGAGAACGCCCGGCTCCTATATTAAGGAATTAGTGCAGCCTTTTTTAATAAAAAGAAAACAAGAGCAGGGAGGGGACGAACCTTTTATTACATATTATCTACATAGAAGACTTTGGTTTTCTAAAAGGCTACACAAGCAAACTATAAAACCTGCAGCGTCTCCATTAACTGCAACGAGGTGTTAGTTCAGCAAATAATGTATGTGTTTCTTTGATTCTGTATGTTGAACTAAAAATGGCAGCCTAACCTTTCCCTGTACATGCTGACTTGGAATAAAGCCTCGCTGAATTCTGAGGGGCTTAACTGCAACCCACTGAAAGGATAGGATTCCAGAGTATGGTTTTATGTTTTTTTGTTCAGTATGAACATATTTTATTCAATAACTGGTTGACCTTCTAATTTATCTTTTATAAATTAATTTCTAGCTGCACGTCTACAGAGCAGTGTTAAATATAGTTTTATCTGGTTGGCTGATGCCACACGATTAGCCCCGTATGTTTCTCAGTTCAGTGGCAAGGAATGTGTGAATTAAGTCAAACACCTTGGCTGTAAGCCATAGTGCCGGCTCTACCATTAGGCAGCTGCAGGCTGCAGCAGAGAATGTCATCCCATCATCAATACTGATGATTGTGCATTGTTAAGTTACAATGGACCAGGCTGTAAGTTTACTTTCCCTTCAGGCTTAAGACCTTCAGCACAGTCCAGTGTAACCTTGGGTTTCAAACTGCAGCACACTATGAGCAACCAATCAGATGCTGTCTATCTCTTTTGACAGACGATGCCCATCCCCTCTGGGCCAAGATCAATTTGATGAATACAAATACACCAGCAAAAGGCTTCCCCACCCCTGCCATTTTCAAGTTTTACAGCAGCCAGAATAATAAACACATAATAAATGAGAAGCTTCACAGTTTTAACAGGCTGGATGAAGCTTTTTAAAATTATTTTAAATAGTCAAGGCTGTAGTGTTCAAATTTCCCCGAGTAGACTGCAAGCTGACAAATTGGCTGGAGGCCTTCATTTGCCAGTTCTGCTCAGATATTTCATGACTTTTCCAATTATGAGCCATGGTGCCTTGTCAATCCCGATGCTTTAATAAGCGAGCCAGAGTAAACTGGCTACGAGTTGAAAGTGCCCCTCATCCTCTAAGCGGGTAGAATTCTGACCTCACAGGAATCCAGTGTCATGCTCAGCCTCTTTTAATAGTTATTAAAAATTAAATAAACTAACCTACATGATTTTTTTTAATTAAAAAAACAGAAGCTTACATCCGAGTCTTTATCACTAGACATGGCCTGATATGATTGTTTGGTTCTGAGTATAGGTGGGAAACATATTTACTTCTCTCTCTCTTTTTGCAGTAGAAATTGGTCTTCAGAATACATGTCATGCACACGGGTGCTTTTGCAAAGATAAAGAATTGCACCTGTGCATGGCTGTGCCTGTCAATGACTTCCCCTGCACCCTACCTGCTAACACCAGGAATATGAATCAGCTGGGACAAAGTTCACTGCTGAGTCATCACTGACCCAGCTTCCCGTAAGAACAGCAGATAGGCTGCAGGCAACCAGACTGACATACCAGCTTTTGATTCCAGGGACAGCCTTTCTCTAGCCAGGTGCTGTTGGCCAAAACCAGACCTGCTTCTATCATGCTCACTGCGCTCCCCTTCCCAACAGCTTGGCTGCATAATGTCGAATCCTGGAATCACTTCCCAGAAACTTACTGCTTATGCTCCTTTCACCCCGGGGCAGTGGTGTCCTTCCAACATGTGTTGGAGCCATTCTATGTGGATATCTAGCCTGATGTGATGATTACCATGAGGTGACAATTTCACGATGGGATGGGGTTAACAGTTCTGAGAATACGGCCTGTGTACACTGCATGGGGTAATGGTGGTATGGAATTTATTAGAGGTTTAACAACTTGCCAAGCAATCTTCTACCTAGCTCCCAAACTTTAGAAGCCTCTGTATCAAGCTCCCACGCTAACGTGTGAACGTACCCAGCCCTCATTATGCTGGTGGCTGGGTTAGGCTCATGTGGAGGTGCAGTTAGGGGAACCCATGCCTCCACATGGGGGCTGCACACAACCACTGATCATGGGTACCACGTTTTCGAGCTGCTGCAATCATGCGCATCTCAGCAGCCACATCCATGCAGAGGCTATTGTTCCCACAGAGGCAGGGGCAGAGGAAGGGGATGTGTGGTGGGGGCGGTCCGCCCTGGATGTCGCCACCGAGGCAGGTGACAAAATGCCAGGTGGCATTCACCATGGGGTCTGCAGTGCGCCTAAGCCGCACGTCTTTCCTGAGAGACGCGGTGGTTTATGCATGCAGGCTCCGCGCTGCCCCAAATGGTCTGCCCGCCGCCTCCCCCTCAGCTGTAAGGCAGACTGAGTGAGAGGAGGCATTCAGGAGGCTTTGCGGAGCATCCTGCCCCGGCTGACTCCGCCTGTGGGTGGCTGGCCCCGCCCCTGGGCGCAGGGCGTGCGCGCCACCCCAGGCTCCTGATTCGCTTGCACTTCTGTGTAAAGTTAGTCATGTGAAGTCAGTTCTGTGAAAGCCACTGCTTAGAAATGGCGGTGTGAAAGGAGGTGCTGGTGAAGTTTGCAGTCATGTTGCAAAGCCAGAATGAGCAAGAGCTACATAGCGGTGGGTGTACTGAGCTCCTTTGCAGCCACTTCATCCCTCTCTTTGTGTGAGCAACCGGACAAGCACTTAAACATAGCCTTCTATTAGGAGCAAACCTAAGCATGCCTTCATACTCTGGCCTGTCAGGAGGCCAACGACCATAGTTTCTGGGTTTGCATACGAAGGGGAGCTATGATAAAGAGCTGTGCCCTGGCTTGTTCAGCTACTCCTGTGAAGGGGAGGTGCAAAGCATTTGCAAAGTTCTCTACGTGGGTTCCTCAGACAGAATATAATCCAGATCCAGATACTGAAATGGACGATGGCACAGGCCTTACAGAGCAATTTTATAGTGTTCACTGATCCTTAGCTACAGGTTAAGACTGAAGAATGGAAGATGTTCAAAATTGCCCTCTTAGATCTGGATACATAAAAATAAAACATGGCTCAAGTTGGAGATGGGTTTGGAAAGCGACTATGCTGCAGATTAGGCACCCAGACACAACTTTAAGTGTTATGCTTTCTAATTGCATTGTAGCTCTTTGGAATACCTAGAATCTATGTTGGAGGATAAAATATTAATTAACATCCTACGTTGGCAATGCTGTTTTTTCCCCTACATCAAAATGATAAAATAAATGCACCAGCAAGCTGTTTTAGGGTTTTTGATTGGCTTCCATTTTTAGCAAGTGTTGATTTGGCTGGGGCAGAAATATAGACTTGCACTAAAACATTTCTCTTTCTAGGAAAAGCAAAGCATGATATCTAAACCTACTGTCCTTTGTTACCTTCCCTCCTGCTCCACTTTAAATTACATATGGGTCTAATGGTTTCAATGCAATCCCTGCCAGCTATATTGAAATATAAATATTCTTTACAGTTTGAAAAAAGATTTTAACCAATTATCAGGATTAGGTGGGTTTTATGCCATTCCTTGAATATTACAGATGGTTGTTAGAGATCTTAAATGAATCACTGGTTAGCAATAAACTATTTTGGTTCTTCTGAAACCCTGATCTTCTTGTCAACAACAGCAATGACAATGTAAACTTCCGCAGCAATGTACTTTTGGAAGTCATTATGTTAAAGGATTTGGCACATTTAGGATTATTTGACTTGGATCTCCACTCATGGGAAACGAAGGCCATGTTAATGGATTCCCTCTTCCCTGAGAAGCTGCTCTGCAGATTTGGGGGACTCTTCAGAAAAGTGTGGTAGGAAGGATGTAGGGCAGGCATGGCCAAACTTTGCCCTCCAGATGTTTTGGGACTACAATTCCCATCATCCCTGACCACTGGTCCTGTTAGCTAGGGATGATGGGAGTTGTAGTCCCAAACCTTTTGGAGGGCGAAGTTTGGCCATGCCTGATGTAGGGGGAGATGGACTTGCCAAGAATTGCCTCTCCCCCTTCTTGCCAGCAGGAGCCTGTGTGCTGCATCTTGACCCTTTCCATTTGCAGAAAGAATCCAACGCATTCAACACAGTGCTGAAGGCCAAGGAAATGTTTTGTTTTGGGGAGGGTGGGGAGATTCCATAATAGGAGTTTTGTATCACAAACAATACTAAATTATTTGCAAGTTTTGGATGGAAGCCTTTCATAATAGAATGCTTCTCTGGAGATTTTCTTTCTTCTCCCACCACCATGCATTAAAATGTATTTTTTTTTGGGGGGGGGAAGATATTGGTTGTGAATCAGTGGGGGCTTTTCAGCTGCTCCCTTCCTTGCTGTGCCCCTTAAAAAGTTGCCCCATTGGACAAGGGACCATGTGGACTGGATTTTTGTTATAGGCATATGGGGCTGCTGTTGAAAGGGAAAGCTCTCCTTCAGATCAGCACACAATCTCTACGTAGAGAAGATTCCAGGTTCTATTTATAGCATTGACAGGTAAGACTAGGAAAGACCCCTGCCAGATACTCGGAAAAGTACCTGCAAATCAGTGTTGACAGTGCTAAGGTACATGGAACAGTGGTCTGACTTGGTTTAAGGTATGTTCCTATACCAGCACGGCAATTTGCGGGTTAAATCAGCAGACGTTGTAAACCTCTACTGTCATTAATAATGTTTTGTATATATGCCTCACTTCGAAAAAGGCGTGTTGCCATCAGGAAGATACAGCTTTGAAAAATCCTGCCTTTCCCACTCCTGGTGCTATAAGGTTGGCTCTAGAAAAGCCCACTTTGGGTGTGTTATCTTCTGACCAAAGTAGACAGAAGCGTCAAGCATCTTTCTCTTTCTATTTATTTTTCTTCTTGTTGCTACATCAAGACTTTAGACACATTCTGATGGAGCCTTACAAATGGGTGCAAAACTCCATGAATGATTCCTGTTATAAAAGGCTGCAGCGCATTCATTTGTTTGCAAGGATCTGAAAACCTGTTTCGTTTATTATTTCGCAAGAAATAAGTAGATTTGTTTTAGCTCAAAAAGCCAAATGAGCATCTAAGTACATTTTTTTTCAGAACAGATTTGTTTATTTAAATATATATATATATATATATATATATATATATATATATATATATGCAACCAACAGCAACCGCTGAATTGTAAATTAAAAGGTGACTTTGTATTTTATTCATCTGGAAAATGTGTGCTTGTCATATCTGCTTGACGTTACAAGAATGAAGTTATGGTTTGGACAGTAACAAACAATGACACTAGTCAACCTCATCAGTAGACATGAAATAAAGGAATGACAATGATTGATGGCAGCTATTCATTTACAGATATTTCTAGAAGATTCTTTATTGGCATAGTCAGGCAAGCATACATTCTCTCTCTCTCTCTCTCTTTCTCTCCCCCCCCCCCCAGTTCTTAACTCTTCTTTAGCTCTGCACAACAGTGGATAAGAGGGCAAAAGGGACTTCAGGCAACTCCCAGCCTCTTGCGCACACAGGCAACTGAATGCTTTGAAGAACTACTATGCTCCTTCATAGTCTCATAGGTCTACGCTGAATGGATGCACAGAAAGTAACTGCTTAGTAACAAAACACTGCAGTAAAGTGTCTAAAGAGAACAAGCACACTTCAGAATTGAGAGAGAGAGAGAGAGGGACAGGCAGAGAAAGAGAGAAAACCCTGAGCAGCATATTATTCGGTTCTAAACACTGCCTCACTGCTAATCTTGGCATTTGGCGTACCAAATCTAATTACATGAGGTTGCTATCTCCCTTGCTGTTTTAGGGTGTGCCATAATTTTGCCCCTGGTTTGAAGCCAACGTGATTGTTCTTATAGGACTTCTCACTTGAGTAAAGTTTCATACAATACTGATCCCTTCTTTGGCATTATTTCAGTTGCTTTAAAAACAAAACATGCTTTATAGTGTTTGACTCCCTATGGCATCAACAAGCATATTCCTTTAAATTTGTTTCAATGATTTCTCTCCAGTAATGCATTTGACTGTAAATCACTAAATTATGTTATTGCAATAAGAAAAGTGTTTAATAGGTAATGTTTTAGTGGTGCTCTGAATAAACTAAGTGGTCCATTCAATAAACAGATTTCCGAAAACAAAGGAGCGTGCCAGTCACTGCATTTTGAATTGTTTTGAATGGAGTAATTAGAGGGGATTTTTTTTTTTGGCATTGCATTGCTGTTTAAAAGTTCAGACAGTGATTTACAGTATATCTGAAGTTCATGCAAAAAAAATGTGAAAACTGAATTTGTATTATAATACTGCATTCCTGTAATGTAGCATCTGCAAGTTGACAATACAAGAAAACATAAGCAGTGTTCTCATGAGAGATAAATAGAGACTAAAGCAACTAAAAGCACACACATTGCTGAAAATAAAACAACTAAGAGGATAGCAATGCATTCTAATGCAAGATACATACTGTCAGACCAGAATTCATTCAGTCTTTCTTTTTTTTTTAAAGAAGCAAAATCCAGATTTTCTACCCCCGACTCTGTTCTATAGCAAATCTGATCCTCTTTAGACCTCCCCCGCCAACTTAGAAAGAACTAAAAATAAAAATAAAATAAAAATTGAGTAAAAGAATTTAAATAAAAGAAAATAAAAGTATTTGCTAGAAGTGGTGAAGAAATTCTGCCTGGTATCCAGGGTATGCTTATGGAAAAAAAAGAAAGGAAAGGGGGGAAAGGAGTATTGCCTCATGGACAGGAGGTACAGCAACCCAACTGCTCCATTTCATTACTGCATTCAGAATACTCCAGGTACATATTTGCCAGCTCTCGTGACCAGTAAAAGCTCCAATTCTCTCTTAAGTAAAGTTGCACTCACCATTTGCATGAGGAACAGCTTTTTGAACATAAATAAAAAATTAGTACAGCATATTGTTTAAAAGTTAACATGGAGGGGGAGGGGAACTTGCTTTTATTAGGATGGATTCAGCTTGTCTTTTTTTAAAAAACCCAGGATTGGGGGGAAAGGAAACAAAAAGATGTTTTAGCAGCTAAAGATCCCTTACATTTTCTTTCTTTTAAAAAAAGACTGTTGTTTTGCTAAAGCAGAGTTATATATGAGATCGCATGCCAAAACATTCATTTTAATGGATTTATTTTTTTATTTTTAATTTTTAGTGGCGGTGGTGGAAGAGGGGAAAAGGCGAGGATGGGATAAAGGAAGAAACCCTATCGCTTCTAAGCTATTCTCTCCCTCTCTTATGTGGTTATACATATGGGTATGTTGAAAAACGGAAAAGCAAAAGTCTACCAAAATGACCACCACATAAGATACACATTTTTGGTTTCTAGACCACTGGAAACTGCTACTTGTGCCCGCAGGGAACTGTTATTGCTCTTGTTAATTCCCCACCACTTTAACATACAGCACCTTCCCTCATAAGGCTCACTGCCCTACCTTTCTATTCTTGGAAGTGTCCAGGGTTAACACCATTCTGCTGGTGAACTACACCAAGCTAATCATTGGAACGGGGGAAAACAAAACAAAAAAAGAACGGTAGGTTGGCAAAGTGCAGAATGATCTGTTGTCAGGCATCAAAGCAGTCAAAACTAGATGTCAGTTCCATGAAACAAAAGAAAGGTAATAGTTACAGTCTCATTGTGATGTTAATTCATATTTACAACCTTGGGATGAAGAAGAAGAAGAAGAAGAAAAATAAAAAGGAAAAGAAAATGTCAATGGTTGGCTTTTACTAAGAGGATCAGTTGATGCCAATATGAAAGCCAGGGAGAGAAGGCAATTATGCAAACACCACATGCATCCTAATTTCAGTATGGAAAACTTACATTTCAAACCTAAATTCAGGAAAATAATATGGAAAATTTATACTACAAAATCTAAACATGAGAAAGATTTAAGAGGAGGGGTGGGGTGGGGAAGCACATTGCATATGTCAGATAATCGACTCTGATTATCTGATCTGTGCTAGCTACAGGGAAGCACTTACCCTTAAGTCCAGCTAGAAGTTAGCAGGGTAAGAAGGAACAAACCAGAATAACATAAAGGCTAGCAACAAGGCTCAGGAAAGCAGACAGGAGTTCTAACCTAGCAGCTAGAGTACTTGGGTTCAAGCAAAGAATGAAACAAAAATAATAATAAGAGTAATAAGAAAATCAAAGACAAATAAAGAAACTTTAAAACAACACGAATATACAACAACACTTAACAGCTGTTTTTTTAAAAAATGAAGCTCAAAAACCTAGCCATATAAATATATATACAAAATATATAAAGGGTGAAACAAAGGATCACACGAATTCTCAAAAAGAACAGCCAAATCTTTTGCACGTGATGCGACCAACATCGTAAAATAGAACAGATACCACAAATCAAACAGAACGAAATAACGGAAAGGAAAGGAAAAGCACAGGTGATATGTGAAACAATTACTGAACAATCTTTCATGTTTAAAAGAAGGTTTAAAAATGAAAGTGTGTGTGTCTGTGTGTGCATTTTGGCTAGCGTGCCAGTAATAAAACAGAACAGATAAAAATTGATATCCCCAGACAAGTGGCCGTTTCATGAAACTTTATATATTGCCAAAGGGTGTTGTGCATCATTTTAGGAGTAATGAACAAAGGCTTTGGGTAGATTTTTGTTTTCCTTTTACTGAAAGCATATATAGCATGAACCTTCTAGCTTACTAACACTGAAATCCTATGCATACTTTCCTAGGAGTAAGCTCCAATGAAAACAGTGGCACTTACTTCCGAATAAACATGCATAGGATTAAAGTGCTGATTTTTATTGATTTATTGGTAGAAACAAAAAGCAATAACAAAAGTACCAGTCTTTCACAAAAAAATGGGATTGTTGGACTTTATAAAACTGATGAATAGCAGGATCTATTGTTTTCTGCATTTAAAATGCCCACAAAAATACACTCCACTTTTAAATTTTATATACTTAAATAAAAGCTATCTGTTTCATTCAAAGTTGGAAGCCAGCTATCATACAGGAAGTCGAGCGTTGCATAAAGTTTACATTTGCTAAGACAAATTAGGTGGGAACCAAATGAATTCAGTATTATTCCCAAGTTTCCCAACTGTAAAATGTGTTGTTCTCGAGTTTCTGTTTTACAGACAGCTTCATCATAAGAACGGAGTGTTGTTGTTTTTTCCTGGTCAGTAACACAATGCAGCTCTGCCATCTTTAGGCAATTTATGTCATCTATGAAAGCATTAACAAAAATTTTACACTAATGAAAAGTGCCTCTAATGTGTACTTTCTTTCATGCCTTTCATGTAGCCAAGAACTATATGCTACTGTGAACAAGGAAAAGTAAACAAAAAGGATATGCAAGCTAAATGCACAAGAATAAAAGCGTTTCTCTCACAATAGTACTTACCTTTCTGTGGTTGAAGAAAAATAGAGAAATGAAACCCTTTAAAATGCAATACTTGATTTACATGGGAACTGAACGATTTGTTCTATTTTCCCTGTGTGATACCTGGCAGTCATCATCATGTGTGCATAAAAAGGACTCACTTCTGATGCTTATATCTCTACCTGGGTATATTTTTTATTGCCCGTTGATGCATTTTAACAAGGAGCTCGGTGTTCTGATGCAAGAAAAAAAAGTGATGCAAATATGCAGGCATTAATAAAGCATGACCTTTCACAGCCTGAGCTCACTGGTGTTTTGGTGAGGGGGGGGGGAGCAGCTGTGATGCATGGGTTCGGGCTAAAGGCCTGTGCACATATTATGCATTTGCAAGATGCACTCACCCCAATATTTTTGTTTAGTTTATCCCCCCCCCCCTTGATTTATGTAAACCACTTCGAGGTCTTTGTCAGTTAAGTGTTATATAAACCCAAGGGTAACTGCATTTCAGCTCAGGACTGTATGAACATGGTGATTTATTATTATTATTTACGAGATTATGGATTACCTTTAGCAACCTCTAGTGGTAGTTTTTCAGCTATCTGGAGCTACCTATAGCTGTACATGTTACCTACCGGTCACTTTCTCTCGGCCAGGACTTAAAAGGTCTGCAGTTTTCTACCCTCATAATACTCTGCCGTGGTTGTCTTTGTTGGCATATGTGTCTATTTCAATCACTTTGTGAAGAAACAGAATTATCAGAAGAAATAGGAATGCCTTCAGCCACTGTATCCATTTGCTAAGACGGAGCATGTGATGTTTTCTTTAGGGACAGGTTTCTGGAAAGGAGACTCATTTCGGTTGCTACTCCAGCAGAGGAGAAATGCAGGGAAAAGCCAATTCTACTTCCAGGTTTTTTCCCAGATTTTAAAGCACATTTAGCACACACAGCTTCCCCTGTGAAATCCTGAGTACTATAGTTTATGCCTCACAGAGCTACAGTTCACAGCACCCTTAAGAAACTGCAGTTCTCAGGATTCTACAGGGGAAGCTGTGTACTTTAAATGTATGATGTGGATGTAAAGCAAAGCCTGCAAATGAAAGGGAATGTCTCCAGGGAAGAGATATTCCACAAAGGAGCACATGATTGCTCTTATCAGCTGGTCAGTTTTATAAACAGCTATGCTAGGAATAGGGATGCGGATGGCGCTGTGGGTTAAACCACAGAGCCCAGGACTTGCCGATCAGAAGGTTGGTGGTTCGAATCCCCGCAACGGGGTGAGCTCCCGTTGCTCGGTCCCTGCTCCTGCCAACCTAGCAGTTCGAAAGCATGTCAAAGTGCAAGTAGATAAATAGGTACCGGTCCGGCGGGAAGGTAAACGGCGTTTCCATGCACTGCTCTGCTTTGCCAGAAGCGGCTTAGTCATGCTGGCCACACGACCCGGAAGCTGTACGCCGGCTCCCTCGGCCAATAAAGCGAGATGAGCGCCGCAACCCCAGAGTCGGGCACGACTGGACCTAATGGTCAAGGGTCCCTTTACCTTTTTATGCTAGGAATATAACTCTGGCAGAATCTGGGTATCCAGATCACTAGATCTTTTAATATAAGGAGCTCAGCAGTTAAGCCACTAAGAGGAAACGCATAATGTGTGCACAAGTGCCCTGACATGTTCTGTCTTTTCCTCTCTTTCGTTGCCTCAACATGGTGTTAGATATACAAGGCTGAAAGTGGGAGATGGATCAGGGAAGGGGCCACATTCTGCGATATGCTTGGCCCATCCCAAAGCAGGGGAGCAATCTGGTGCAGCCGTAGCTAAGTCTGGAATTTCCATTGTCTCATTTTGAATGTGGTACGTTCTCAGATGAGGAGCGCCGCAGGATTATGGGGAGTCAAAAAGAGGAGAGGGCGACCATTTGGAAATCATTATGGAGGCTCCCGGTGCTGATCAGGGAGATTCCATGGGCTTGAGATTTGTATGTCCCACACTTCTTGACTTTGCCAGCTAGGGATTGCGGGGAAAGGAGACCATTCTTTAAGAACTGAAGAGCGAAACAGGAAATTCAGAATCCTGAAAGGTGCCAAGTAGGTAAAGACAGAGCACGTGGAATGCTTGAAATGGGAACAACACAGCTTTGGGGAATAGTATTAGGTTATGTAAAGGATAAGTATTCTTATGACTCACTCTTGGATCAGCCAGCCATTCACTGAGCTAGGAAAGGCCATCAGACTGCTCTGTGGGGTCCTTGTGCAAGCAATTCAGAAAAGTATGCTGTTTACTTACCTGACCTGCGTCACAAACGTGTCATGTCATTAGAATCATGAAAACGGGCTGCTCCTAATGTGTGCAGTGTGTGTGTGTGTGTGTGTGTGTGTGTGTGTGTGTGTGCACATACACCTAAAGGTGATGGGAGCGAGGATGCACATGCCATTATAAGGCCCAATGCTGTAGCATTTCAATCCACCAATCAGTCAAACTGCCACTTAAGTCAATGAAAGTTTTCCTTTTGCAACGGGCAACAGAAGGGAAACCATGAAAGAAACAACCTTCACCCCGTCTGCATCATGCCATGTTTTCATTCATCCTGAAATGAAAACCAAGCTTTTGCTGGGCAATAATAAAGTCAGAGTAAGAGTCCAAGCTATGCAAGCATGTGATAAAATGATAACGACATATCTAAATAGTTCTCAAAACTTTTAAAACCCTCACAGATATACTCTGTAGGGGGAAAAGGAACTAAAACATGATCAGTAGTGAGGTGTCTAAGAGTCCGTATATGTAAAGGCACGTGCTTTTGATGTATTTCAAATTTACCAGAGCCTTCAACACATGAGAGGGCAAGGAAGGCTGATGTACAAACCCATGCTGAATCTTTGATTTTGGGCTGCTTAGAAACTTTTGATTTTCAGGAGTCTTAGTGAGAAGGCTGAAGAGTGTGTCAGCTCACCATGGGTTTACTGTTCATGCAATTGGTTGATTCCACCATGTGGAAGTGACCACAACCCTCTGGAAATGTTATAATCAAGTTGTGGAGAATGGGAGAATCATGAACTCCACCTCCTTGGCACACCATACATCTGTGAAGGAGGTTAAGCGCACAATAGGCCCCAATCCACATAGACACAAATGACTCAATCTGTACATTGCAACGTACAGATTATACAGGTTCCATCCTATGCCCATTAGGGTCTATTTATTTAAGTCCCTATGCAGGCAGTATAATCTACACATGGTGTGATTATAATCCTTTTTCCACATGTTGACTGCAATAGCTGCATAGGGCTCATGTGAGTAAGCTCCAAAAACCAACTTTTTAAGCTGAAACTGATCAATATCCTACACCAAAGATTGTGCTGGAAATTTATTTAGCTCCTTTTCCATGGGACAATTTAACAATCTTAGCAGCACAATTAGTACCATTATTCTAAACCTCTTCCCAAAATAATGTCTCTGAGCTAGTTAAAAGTGTTACTTGATTTTAAATTCTCCCGTTTTTCTGTTTTTCTGTTTGACGCTCTGGGTTTCTTTAAGAGGAAGGGTGGATACATAATTAATAATATAAATAAATAAATATATTTCAAATTGCATGATTAAGTTGGCAATCTTATACACACTTACCAGGAAGCAAACCCCATTTAATCCAATGGGTCGTATTTCTGAGTAGACACGCATAAGATTGCACTGCTAATGAATCTGCTAATGAATCTATTTCTTTTAAAAGGTGACATTTGTGAATGGAAATAAGTTACATGTTTGTGGAGTTTAAAACTCTTAAAATAAACAGTTCAAAAACAGTAAATTGATTATTACAATGAAAAATTCACAATCTAGTGGCTGAAAACCACGAGTGCACCACAGATTTATTTGGTCTTGGGTTAAGAGGTTCTTGTTTCCTGTAACTAACGAATGCAATCCTGACTATCTGTGCAGTTTGCTAGGCTGGGTTCCTGGTTGTTTAAATTTGGATAACAGATAAAGCAAAAAAAAAAAAAATGTGCTTGTGATCTACAGCTGATTTGGAGGATACAGAAGGTGTTAAGTGATTGGATTTACACATTTATAATACACCTGCTTTTTCTAAAACAACACCGGCAGAAGACAGCCTATGCTGTCCTATATCAAAACACCAATCTTGAAAAGATGGCTGATTCCTGGCACTGTATCAATCTGGTAGCCTCCATATGTTTTTGGACCATAGCTCTCATCATTCCTGATCATTGATCATGCTCTCTGGGTCCAATGGAAGCTGTAGTCCAAGCATCTAGATGGTACTAAGCTGAGGAAGGCTGGCATAAACAGCTGGTTTTGTTATGGGACAGAATATGGCTGTCCTAATGGTTTGTCCCATAAAAAATGGAAAGCACAGAGAAGAACTGAAAATGGACAGCCCTGGGTGGATGTTTATGCAATTGTTGTAAGGACAAGTGTGGAATACCCTTCTGAGACATCTCCTCTGAGAACCTTTCCATCAAGTATTGCATTTTAGACTTTACTCTGGATGTTTCCCAATAGGATTCTTTGCTCAGTCCACTGCGCACAGCATCCAGTACCCTCAGATGTGAAGATAAACCAATGAAAAATGTATTTCGAAAAGGTTGGAACCCCCCTGCTCCCCCATTCATGAACAAGCAACCTTTTGAGCAACGCCCCCCCCCCCAGCTTCTTCTCTCTCTCTTTGCTTTAATTAGAGCTTGTTTTACTTACAAAATTGAGAGATTGGGGCGTCTAGCTGGGGCACATTTCCTCCTTTAGCATTAAGCTTTTGAACTTGAGTGGGGGGCACAGGCTTGTGGGACTGGCCAGTGGCTCGGTACATGGCTTGGACCCACAGGATCCGGTCCTGCTCATCGTCGCTTGCAAAAATCACTGTGTCGCCTTCTTTCACCGCGTTAAAAAATGCTCTGCCGCCCTCCAAACCTGAAGAAGACCAGAAACCAGCAATTAGAATGGCAGCAATTGGAGATGTGATTTGGGATTCAGTGGCTGGGATCCTAAATGCAAGGTTTGCCCAAGGAGGCTTTCTCCCCTCCTTCCCGTAGTCTCCCATGCCTTCAGGAAAGCTGCTCCTGAAGGCCAGGAGATTCTCCAGAAAGAAATGCGATGTGGTGCAGAATGCTGCAAGATGCAGGGGGAATCTGAAGCCCCTGCTTCCTATGAGTGTTCAGGCAAAAGACCTTTAGCGTCCAATCCATCAAGCAGAAGGGGGCAAACGACTAGGGTCAAATGAAGCTTAGGAATGTAGGAAGCGGACTTATTCCAAGTCCGACCTTTGGACTATCTAGTTCCATAGTGTTTGCATTGGCTGGAAGCACCCCTTCAGGGTTTCAGACAGGGGTCTTTCCCAGCCCTACAAATAAATGGACACACATAATGTACAACCAACCCTTGGAAAGTGACTGTGCCAGATTCTATGTGATGTTATTTCTGCTCTTGACACTTAAGAAGTTGCAGTCTCCAGGCAAGTCTTTAAACAGGCATGTACTCAACCTCCTTGAAGAGCAACAAGTTACTGCAAAGCCCTTCCTCATACTTTCCTCCCTAGTGTTAACAGACGGGCCCATCAGCCCTAATCTATGGCATTGGCTACCAAATCTTCTGCCCCTGCAGCCACCCTTCCATCATAATCAAATATCCCATAATCAAAGACTTTGGAGAGATGTGGAAGAAACCCTTGCCTCACACACACTAATCAATCAGTTGCCCATGAGTACGATTTGGGGATCATATCATTATGGATGCAGAGACTTAGGGCAGTTTTCAATGACAGGAAAGTGTAATCTATATGATTTTCTCACACCATGTGGGATCAGAGGGCACCAGTTTAAGGACCCCTTTCGCAGCTTGCAACAACAAGCAGAAAACAAGTAGCTTGCAGAAATAAATGGAACAAATCCTGATTAGGCCCATAACTGTTCAGGAAAAAAAAGGGGAAACAGAAAATAAAGAGCACCAGTCAACTTATCTACCTGGCTGTGGGTCTGTGTAGTCCACCGTGTATCCATCAAGCTGCAACAGCTCTTGAGGCTCAGCTTTTTTCTCTCGGTAACTGCACATAGCAAATGTATATTGGCTAACCTGCAGGAAAATCAGAACACTTAAATAGCACCCGGTGATGACGGTTGAATTCTTCAAAGTGGCAGCATCTGCAAATATTTAAGCAGCCACTTAAATATCTATCATCTATCTATCTATCTATCTATCTATCTATCTATCTATCTATCATCTATCTATCATCTATCTATCTATCTATCATCCATCTATCTATCTATCTATCTATCTATCTATCTATCTATCTATCTATCATCATCTATCTATCTATCATCTATCTATCTATCATCTATCTATCTATCTATCTATCTATCTATCTATCTATCTATCATCATCTATCTATCTATCATCTATCTATCTATCATCTATCTATCTATCTATCTATCTATCTATCTATCTATCTAATCTCTATCCATCTATACCTATCTATATCTATTTATATCCATCTCAGTTGAAACTCTAGTATATGAAACCTCTCCCCAATTATACCATATTTTGGGATCATTACCACCAGTCTTGAAGTGCACAGGTTTCTACTTAGCGGAAGAGAGAATGCTGGGATACTACATTCATTATCCTAGGGGCACAGAGTAAGACCTTGGCCTTCCAATAATCAAATATATGCAATGGAACGTTCTTGTCCACAGAGCAGTCGTTAGGCAGAACAGGGAACAATAAAAGGGAGCAAATGGAACTGGACTGTGGAGTTGTAAACATAGTGTCTGATGGCTCAGACGTGCCCATAAAGGCCCTCCCTGGCACATACAGGGCCCTGTCCTCGTGCATCTTCACAGCTGAAATTAGGCTTCAAAAAAGCCTCTTATTAGCTACCACAGGTGGCTTCTTTCAAGTCTAATTTCTGCTGTAAAGGGGAAAAGCTTGGTTCAGGCAAAACAATGTCAGTCTAATAAACCCATGGCTTATTTGATCAAGGACAGCATTGGGTCCAATCCCTACTTCCTTCTTCTTCTTCTTCTTGGCATGCCGTAATGGTAAACCTAATTTTCCTGTTACAACAGAACTGGGAAACCGTAGTTTACATAACACTTACACACCAAGAACATCACATCTGCACTGGGCCCTCGGCTGTTCACTTGCAGATGAATAAACCGTGACTTTAGGAAACCAGAGGTAACCTCCTCTACACAGGCACTAGATATGGACTGCAGATCTCTACTCCCAGTCCCTGAGCAGTTCAGAATCCACGAACAAGCACAGAATAGGTTTTAATTATCCCTAGAAGGTGATTAGTCTCCTGTGCTGATTAGTCTCAGATTTATCAGTTGATGGGCAAACACTCTATAGCCCTTGCCTAACTTCATTGAGTTGTTTTATCGTGTTTTTAGTATTCTGTTGGGAGCCGCCCAGAGTGGCTGGGGAAACCCAACCAGGTGGGCGGGGTATTAATATTAATAATAATCATCATCATCATCATCTCCATGGGGCATCCAGGGCAAGAGACTTCCAGGTAGAACCTGTTGATGGTAGCAGTAATAAGGAGTCAAATGGCAAATGAATAAATAAATTGTTCTGACTACGTCCAAAACGATCCTTTAACATTCCTTAATAAACGAGTTCACAGTGGGCTTTTCACTCCCTGAATTGATCCCAGGGCTTTTGTTATTTTTATTTTTTTGAAGCTGTTGTCCAAAAGGCGGAATCTACATGCTTTGAAACCGCTTATCATTCATCTGGAGAGCGCCAGAGTGACACACTGTCAGAAACAATGTGCACTAAATTGCTGGTTGCCAGTCATATTAAAGCAATATGAAAACCCCACAGATATGTACAGTTGTTGTCGTTGGTCCTGCAAATGGCAGCTCTCAGTCCTCTGATTTACCATCTATCTGCGTGACATGACACATTCAATGTCAAGTTCTTGACGGCACTCTTCTTGCTGGCTGCAGGGGGCTCTGGCATCGCCTTGAGGTGCCCATCAGGCTGCATCAAGAGCCAGCTTGTACTTAACATTTGAAAAATCAGGATTGTCTAGGAGAAGGCAGTTAGAAAGCAAAGGATTCTCCTCAGCTCTAGGCTAGGAACTTACAGGGAAATTTACTGTCAAATGATTTCAAAATGACTTTGTTAAGGTTGTGTCACATTCTGGATTCCTGACGCAATTATATCGGTTTGGACATTTCCTTGACCTCCGAAGGAAACTTTGACTCCGACAATTCCTTAAAACTCTTGTATCAATGCATTGTGTTTGTCATTTTGGAAGAACTGGGGGGTGGGGTTGGAAGAAATCCCCCCTCACTCGCTGGATGTCAGAGTGTTTGCTGGCCATCGCAGAAAAGCTACAAGACTTTCTTCCAAACTACACCGTACTATTAGCAAGAATGTATAGAACAAGATGTATATCCACACACACACACACAGACACACACACAAACCTTGCTAGGATATACAATAAGATGTGATTTATTAAAAACAGAAGATTTTTCAAGCAAGCTGAGATAATTTAGTGCCATGCTGCCCTCTTCTGGTCTCAAATAATCATTAATCGTGTGCTTATAACTGCCACCACCTCACTCTCAAATCTGTTGCTAGCTTCTCTTGCTACTTTCTCCACACTCTGATTATCCATACTTTAAAAACCCACAAGATATTGTTGTGGTTCCAAAAACCCACACGAGGAAAGGGAGCCAATTTTCAAGGTGTTACTGTGAAGGATTTATCACCAGTCACAACCCATCTGGGTATCTCTAGTCATTCCTTGCATCACCCAGGCCTTCACAGTGCTGGGTTTCTTTTGTTGTTGCTTCCTGCATTAGTGTTTGCCTGTTGCAAGGCTTTAAAGATGTGTTCCCAAATGGTTAGCATCTACAGGGGCGTGTGTGAATGAAACCTGCCCACTCAAACAATGCAGTGCTACCGTGGTCTAATTCTGATGCCTGTGGGTGCAACTGCGCTCTTAAGGCCTTCCCTTGGTACTTGCAAAACCTCAGAGGTGTGTCACCCATTGTCCCCATCCCTTTGTCATGAGGTGGTGTGGGGGGTTAGCTACCCCTGCCCTGGAAAGGTACATAGCACATATAACAGCAGTCCTGAAAGACCTACATTGGCTCCGACTACATTTCCGAGCACAATTCAAAGTGTTGGTGCTGACTTTTAAAGCCCTAAACGGCCTCGGCCCAGTATACCTGAAGGAGTGTCTCCACCCCCATCGTTCAGCCCACTATCTCCTGAAGGAGCGTCTCCACCCCCCATCGTTCTGCCTGGACACTGAGGTCCAGCACAAAGGGCCTTCTAGTGGTCTCCTCCCTGCGAGAAGTGAGGTTACAGGGAACCAGGCAGAGGGCCTTCTTGGTGGTGGCACCCGCTCTCTTAAATGCCCTCCCATCAGATGTCAAGGAAATAAACAACTATCTTTTAGAAGACACCTGAAGGCAACCCTGTTTAGGGAAGTTTTTAATGTTTGATGTTTTAATGCTTTTAATGCTTTTAATATTCTGTTGGGAGCCGCCCAGAGTGTATGTATGTATGTATGTAAGTATAAATAAATATTACGCTGAAGGAGGAAGTTGGAAGAGCAATGTTCTTTTCCACTTCCTGTTTTAGCTCTATGAGCTTTTCAAGGCTCAGATCAGCACCTGAGCAGATGAACAGCAAGAATGGCAAATGAAAAATATTTCTAACTAATCAAAAAGCTGCTTCCCTTTTGTGTTGCTTCTTGGAACACTTACTGCATTGTTACCAAGTGCAGAGAATAGAATCAGAGAGAAAGTGTGTGCGGACTTACAGATGGGTGAGATCCAATAAAATGGACCTCCTAAGCTTCCTTCATGGGTTCCATCCCTTCAACTCACCATCAGATCACAGCACATCTCACTCTGTTGACTGAACCATTAAAAAAAAAAGTATCTTGCAAACCGCCCTGAGATCTTTTGATGAAGAAGGGCAGTATGTATCTAAATCCAGTGCTTTTTTCCTGGGGGGATGCAGGGGTACGCATACCCCTAAACATTTTGTGAATCTAAGTTTGGCCTCATTGAAGGGCAGTATTTCAATGAGTAGGAAAATGAGAGTACCCCTAGACATTTTTTATAGAAAAAAAGCACCGTATAAATCTTAGCAACAACAACAGCAACACTCTTGCTCACGTGTCTGCGAGACAGAAAGAGAAGTTATTGTCCCTAGATATGCAGCATGTTGCTGCCACCTCCTGGACAATCCGTGACAAATGATGACAATGTTCAGTCTCCAGCTTCCAGTTGCTCAATCAAAATAATCAGATCTGAATTACTCCATGAGTGTGAAATGAGGGATGCCAGCAGATATTACATGTCCGTGGGAGACTAGTTCCTTTGTCAACCAGAATTAACATCTCATCAGGGTTTTTCTTTCTGCAATGGTTTTCTCTAAAAGTATATATTTTGTAATACTGCAAATGTGTTCTTAATTTGTCATCTATTTTGATGCGTATGATTCCTTTTTTGCAATGCCAGTAAACACTGGGTACCTGATTCATGATTTTCTAGCATATGTAACTGAGCCTGAACAACCCCAGTTCAGTATCTAGAGAGATAAGCTTATTTGCCTTTTGCCATAAAAACAATAGTGTGGTACCTTAAAGACAAACACATTTATTATAGCATAACCTTTCCTCAATTAATCAGCTGAAAAATGGAATTTAGAAGGAAAATTCCAGTATAAAACTGCTGAATTACAACTAACAAGAAGTTTAATTTCATTCATTTGAGTCTGAACAGAATTGATTTGCTGTCCTGTCCCACCACAGGTGTTAGTATCTTTTTATTCAACAGGATTTGAAACCTCAAAAACCTCAAAAAGGTTATCCCCAGCTACAAAAGTCACTGGGCTTATTTTCATCTCTGATTTACATCTCTGATTTACATTTCAGCCCTGATTTACTTGTCACAGGCTCTACTTCTAATTATTTATTGATAAGATTAATTCTAAACTGACAACTCATTCAAAAAAGATTGTGGCAGTGTACAAGACAAATGCTTTTTCACTGAACTCCAAGTTCTTCAAGCCCCTTGTTTAAGCAGAGGCTGGATGGCCATCTGTCAAGTATGAGCTAGTTGAGATTCCTGCATTGCAGGGGGTTGGACGAGATGACCCTTGGGGTCCATTCTGCTAAATGCAAATTACATGATGCAGTGGACTCTAGCCCATGAAATCGCATGCCATAATAAATGTGATTTCGTTTAAGGTCCCATAAGCCCTATTCAGGTGTTTGGTGCATGTAGGTACCAAATGTGTGAAGAGTCTAGAGAGGGTTAGCCTCACACTTTGCATGAGCTAGCCCCAATCCCAGATGACGATGCACACACCAGCAACACCTTTGGCTGACACAACAGCACCAGTCTGAAGGCAGTCTATGCAAGCACAGATATATGTGTGTCAGGCTCTATCTACAGGGAGAAGCCCCCTGGTTCCCCCTACTGTGAAGGGAGTTTTTCATGCTGATCACACATTGGGGAGAGTGTCATGGTGGCATGCACTTTGTCATTGAGGGGCTGGGACTAGTCAGCACATTCTCAACAGCCCCTTCACATGATCTTATGGAGCAGTGCAATAGCGGCAGGTGGAGCCCATGTTCTTGTGTTGCTAGGTGGCAGTGATGAGGGGAGGAATTCACTGTAGCACTCAGTTAAAGTTAGCAAACTTAAAAATGGAAAGCGTAATGCTGGTGGTCAACAAAAGAGGTTTAAAGACTGTCTCAAGGCAATTTTTTAAAAAAATGTAATATAAACACCAACAATTGGGAAACACTGGCCTGTGAGTGCTCTAATTGGAGAACAGCCTTTACCAAAGGCCTCATGGGCTTTGAAGACACTCAAACGCAGAACACAAGGGAGAAACGTGCTAGGAGGAAGGCACGCTTGGCAAATCCACACCATGATCAACTCACACCCAGAAACCAATGTCCCCACTGTGGAAGGACGTGTGGATCCAGAATTGGCCTCCACAGTCACTTACGGACTGATTGTTAAAACCGTGTTTATGGAAGACAATCTTACTCGGCTAGGAGTGATCGCCAAAGAAGAAGAATGCTATCAGAATGGCTTGCAGAAGAGAGAGTGCAGCGTGGTTCTTGTGGCTGGTTGTGCACCAGATTCCTGCAGCCCCGATACGACCAGTGGCATGACCAGTTGCACAACAAACGTCCACTAGCAGAACTGATGCACTGGATTTCACACTGCGCAACCATTATTCTCACCCTTATGCTAGCACAACCGCCCTTGCACTGTCAGAGAACGTTGAATGTTCCTCAACTTTTTCTGGGTCCAGTCTAAAGTGCTGGTTTTAAAGACCACCATATCCCATATCTACCTACCTGAAACCTCAAGACCATTTTGGGGGACATATTAAAACCTCATTGAACTAGGCTTATTCAAGAAACAAATCCCAGAAATTAAAAAAGCTGCCAACCAAGAACAATCTTTGCTGCTCTTTCTGTTATATAGTGACAGGAAGCTGGCTTCAAAACTTTGGAGCCACCATTAAAAAAAAAACATCTTGTTTGGTAGTGACCACCAGCTGTATAGCTGATAGGACTGTCAAAAGACTTTAAGTGCCAGATTTTAAAGACCAGGAACATACATGTGTGAGATGAGATGACTAGAATCATATGAAAACACAGCAAAGATTTCTGTGACATCATTACGACATTTACAGTTGAGGTATGTCTGGTCTGATGCTTTTAAGAGCCTCATATACAGCTGCAGCCAGTAGGGTAGTTCACAAGCAAGAATCACTGTTTTGGTGTTGTGAAGGCAGGGCAGTGGCTCAGTTAGCACCATGATGTCAGTGGGCTACGGCCATTTGGAAAGCTGCTAGCCAGCAAACAACCAACCAGGTGCTTGCACGATGCTGACTGAACTGTGCTCTGCCTCACCATCATCTCCCGACAGATGTTAGTAAGGACCTACATTTGCCTCCAACCTCAGTTGCCCAGTAGAAGCAGCCAATAATTCCCACCACCATATCTCAATCAAATTTCATGGTTCTGCTTGGCATACCTAAAGATGAATTTCCTAACAAGAAGACTAATTTGGTAGTTTTCAAGAATACTAGATAGAGCAATTGCTTTTGTGATGCTATCTTAGAAGAGCAGCAAGAGCAATCATTTCTATTTCTTTTTTAAAAGAGCCATGCTGTTATATCTTATGGACTCCCATATGTGAAAATAAATAAGTAAGGCTGGAGGTTGCATCCACCTCAAGCTTTTCAAAGAACATCTATCTGGAGGAGAAAATGAAGAGATACTTATAAGACATTAAGTGATTGGCCTTTCCCCCACTTCCTACAGTAAAAGTGTTTCATATAAAAACTTCTTGGCATGATCCAGCCAGTTATGAGCAATAGACTGACTTTGCCGTGCATTTCCCCTGATTTATGATGCCGTGGACACATTTTCATTCCTAACCTTGGGGTCATATTCTGCCATCACTTTCACACTGCATAGCTCAGAATTTACAATGAGGTGAATAATGAGCCTGTGCTGTGAAATTTGCATGCAATTAGCATTCTGTTCATTGCAGAGGGTAAATTTGCAACCAGAGTGGTAGGTGATGTACAGAAAGGCACTCAGCAAAACATTCTCTCTCCTGGACTTACTCCAAAACTATTATGAGTATGTGATCCAAGAGGATGTGATAATGTTCTCTTAGGTTTCATGATACAGAGGCAAGGGATAGCTGTGTGCGGTCGGACAGACACTCTGGACTTTAAGAAGACCAATTTCAAAAAGGTTAAGGGAATATTGGGTGAGATGCCATGGTCAGAAATACTCTTAAGAGAAGGGAGTCCAAGATGGATGGGAGTTTAAGAAAGGTGAAAGACCATTCCAACAAGAAAGAAGACTGAGAGGCAGCTAAAGAAACTGGTGCAGCTGCCTAAGGAGCTGACAGCTGAGCTGAGATTTAAGAAGAGCATGTATTAAAAAGCGGAAGAAACGGAACCTGGAACAAAAGAGCTTTTAAGCCTTGTTTGCTAGGCAAGGACTTCTCAGCACACTGGCTGTGGGAGCTTAGGGATGCTTGTGTGAGATCTCACCCCTCAAGTTCTTGTGAGAGCATCCCAGAGCTGGTGTGCTGAGCGGGCCTTGCCCCTCAAGCAAGGCAGAGAGTTTAAAAGATCTCCAGCGTGGCTGGATTTATCATGCACAGTTTCAACCAGCCTGTCTTCAAGTGCGTATAGCTGAAATTGTGCAAGTTAAATGTGTGTAAAATGCGATTGTACTGTAGTGGCTTATCTAGTGGATGAGGTGAAACCTGAGCTTCAGATTTTTTGGCTTATATATCTCAATCTTACACCAGCATTACCCAACCAGGTGCTCTCCAGATGTTTTGGGCTACGAATCTCATCATTCCTTGATCATGGTGGCTAGAGATGAAGGGAGCTGTAGTTCAAAATATCTGGAGGGCACCAGGCTGGAGAAAGCTGCACTATACTATATCCGTTCTCAGAATTCATGCTTTCAAAAAATAGAATTTTTAAAAGAAATATTAAAAAGAGCAGAGCTGGCAAAACCACCTCATGTTAAAATAAGGAGAACCTTTATTAGTCGAAATATTACCTGGACCAGCACAAAGAACCTTTTCTTCCATCTCTTCCAGACATTTTTGCCAATGGCCCACAAATATCTACAAAAGAAGCAGAGGCAATTTCAGTAGGCAAATATCTACGGGAAATATCTACGGGAAAGACTAAGATTATTGTGAGTTTAACATAATATTTATTTCATTCACAAAGTCAAAGGCTATATAGTCAGATATAAAGGCAAGGTTTACCACATCTCTAATCTCACAAATGGTTTTGAGTCTCACAGTTCAATTAATACAGTCAGGTCTCACAATCCGAACACAATGTGTTCTCAGAAAATCGTTTGTTTGGTGAGCTTTTGCATACTGAGTCAATTATTTCCATTTGATTCCCAAGGGGAAATATGTTCCTGACCATGAAATTTTGACCCCAACGTGACACAAAAACACAGGAAAGCTCTCTGAAGCACTGCAAAAGGCAAACAAGGAAGGAAAAATGCTCTCTTATTTGCTTGATCTCTTCCTTCTACCACAGTTTCTGGCGAAACAAAACACAAAAAGTAAAGCTTGTTTATGTCTACTTATTTGTTTATAGTACTACATGCAGATCCAGCTGTTTGGATATCTGAATCTGTAGTGTGTATGGCGAGGTTTGGATACTAATTCATCATGTGTGGATAAGTGAAATGCTCAAAGAATGCGCATTTGTATAGTCGGACCTGTGTGTACAGTAAGCCCACAACTTGTGCACATTTATCTTGTGTAGATTCAGCTTTATGCACTTGACAATATAAATATTTAAAAAAAAAAAAACATAAAAGGGGTGGGTGTCCAGGAACACATTGCACCCAATGTGTTTTGACTATAAGCAATTTTGGCTTTAGGTGATATCCCCACAACTCAACCCACATGGAAACTGAGGGGTTACTGAAGAATGTATAAATATGCTTTAAGTGTTGAAAGTGTGGATATGGGCAAAGCAAGAAAAATTATGTTTGTGTTGAGATTGCTGCAGCATTTTGCTATCTTGCTTCATGATCATTTATTTATTACAAAGTGTTGAAAATATGGATACATTTGATGTGATTTATATCATTGTATCAAGTGATGAGGAGAATTTTACTGCAAATCAGCTATGAGGGTGTGTTAAAAGGAGGGCATACGATACTTCAGAAATATATTAACATCATATGTGATAGGGTGTAAAAAAAGTTTTGTTTATGTTTTCTGTAAATATTTATTGTTGTTTATGCTTTATACAGGTCATGTTTACCACACAAATAACACATCATGACATTATTTAACTATTATGACATTATATAGCCAATCAGAATTGGCTATGCGGTAATCTCCTAAAGCCAATTCAGAATGAAAGCAGTAACCATCACTCTGAACAGTTGTTTTGGAGGGAGCTATGATTTTAATACATTTGCCCTGCTTCTGAAAAGTAACTGAAAGAAGGAAGAGGTAAAAATACTTGAGAAAAATACCCATTTTGGTATATTAGTTTGTGGGCATAACTGTTCGGCAGCAGCAGATATGACAGCACTCTCTGTGTGAGCTTTGAGATTATGATGAATTAAATTATGGAATGTATTATCACAGCATGCGGTGACAGAATCCTTAAAAATAAAAAGGATACCTGAGGCAAACCTATAAATGGATATTATTAGCCACGAGAAGCCAAATAGAGCCTGTATTATTGGAGTCAATGTACCTCTGGTTACAGGGCAAGACTATTGTATCATACTTTGCCTATGATCTTCACATGGTTCACTTTAGGGGAAAGAATGCTGGAACTGACACTCCAGCAAGCAATGCTTACACTCTTATTGCAAATTAGGACACCAGAAAAACAGTAGTGGGGCTGGACTATGGGGCTGGATTCAATTATAACTTTACGCAGATCTGACCAGATCTTGATGTATTGAGGAATACCCCCATCGTTCTACCTGGACACTGAGGTCCAGCGCCAAGGGCCTTCTGGCAGTTCCCTCACTGCGAGAAGCCAAGTTACAGGGAACCAGGCAGAGGGCCTTCTTGGTAGTGGCACCCACCCTGTGGAACGCCCTCCCACCAGATGTCAAAGAGAACAACTACCAGAAGACATCTGTTTAGGGAAGCTTTTAATGTTTGATGCATTACTGTATTTTAATATTTTGTTGGAAGCCGCTCAGAGTGGCTGGGGAAGCCCAGCCAGATGGGCAGGGTATAAACAATAAGGAATAACAGTGTTCTTATTGCTCCTGCTCACCCAGCACAAACATCTCACCTCCAAACCACTTTATGTCTGTGTGTGTGTGTGTGTAATGGCTGAATATGAATTTTTTTTGTTTGTTTGTTGGCATCCATCTGTCGAGAGAAACAATGGAGTGTGCCTCTGTGGGTGAAGTCAAACCACCGCATTAGCAGCACTGAAATGACTTCCCTGGGGCACAAGTCTGGGCAGTGTGCATGGAGGTCCTGGGGCTGCCCAGATGACAACACATGGCTCCTCCCACCAGTCTCACTGATGTGGTCCAAACAAAAGCAGAAAAATACATTTGGCACCAGCTTAGCTGCAGAAGTTGCCAGAAGGAGGCATACAAGGCATCCCCTCCAACATTTCTCTGATGAAAATAGGGACTATTCAGTAATAATCATCATAATACAGTCAAACCTCAGTTGCCGAACGCCTCTGTTATTGTATGTTTTGACTCCCGAAAACCCGGAAGTGAATGCTCCGGTTTTTGAATGTTTTTTGGAAGTTGAACATGCTACATGGCTTCCATTTTGAGTTTCCCTATTGTATTGAGGCTTCCACTTTCAGTTTTCGGTTGTCAAACATTTCGGAAGTCAAACAGTCTTCCGGAACAGATTATGTTCGACAACCGAGGTTTGACTGTAATAAATAGTAATAATAATAGTAATAATAATAATAGTAATAGTAATAATGATACTCCACCCATCTGACTGGGTTGCCACAGCCAATTTGGGTGGCTTCCAACATATTAACAAAAAAACATAATGAAACATTAAACCTCAAAAAACTTCACTATACAGGACTCTCTTCAGATGGTTTTGGGGTCGGTTAACTCCATCGCTTCCAACATTTCTCCAGTGAAAATAGGGGCATCCTACCATACCCTCCAGCATTTCTCCAATTAAAATAGGGAGGTCCTAATGAAAAGTGGGACATTCCAGGATCAAAGCAGAAGCAGGGGTGGCTTCTGCAAATCTGGAAAATAGGGACACTTGGAGGGTCTGATAAGGCACCACCCAACCATCTTAGGGACTCCACTCTGGATTTGTGTAGGGTTTACTCCTTAGCCTCCCCTGCCCCGTCCTGAAGATATCTGGCAAGGCAGCAGAGGTTTAGGCTCAGAGTTTTTCTTCTCCCAGATAGGTTCCTAATGCATGCAACACCAGATACTTATGAACGTTTAAGTCCATGTGTGGGCATCCAAAAGGACTGGAGGTGGGACAAGTACTGTACTTTTCCATGTATAAGCCGAGGTTCTTTTTTACTGTAAAATGGTGGTACTGTGGGTTAAACCACAGAGCCTAGGACTTGCCGATCAGAGGGCCGGCAGTTCGAATCCCCATGACGGGGGTGAGCTCCCGTTGCTCAGTCCCTGCTCCTGCCAACCTAGCAGTTCGAAAGCACGTCAAAGTGCAAGTAGATAAATAGGTACCGCTCCAGCGGGAAGGTAAACGGCATTTCCGTGTGGTGCTCTGGTTTGCCAGAAGCGGCTTAGTCCTGCTGGCCACATGACCCGGAAGCTGTACGCCGGCTCCCTCGGCCAGTAAAGCGAGATGAGCGCCGCAACCCCAGAGTCGGCCACGACTGGACCTAATGGTCAGGGGTCCCTTTACCTTTTAATGTTCAAAATCAGGGCTCGTCTTATACATGGATAGTGCAGAGGGGGGGGGGGGATGTGAGATTGGTTGCAGCCACGAGCAGGAGGTTGTCAGTGGCGACTGGGTGGGTGATTGGTGGCTGCGGCAAGGGCTGGTGTGGATTGGCTGCTGCTGCGTCCATAAGGTTTGTGATTGGTGACTGTGGCAAGGGCTGGTGTGAATTGGCTTCTGCTTTGGCAATTGTGCGTGAGATTGCTGGCTGCTGTTGGTGGCGCAGACGCTGTGTGGCTTTTATGATGCGTGCGATTGGCAGCGTTTGTCAGTCTGGTGAGTGATTTTTGGCACAAAAATATGGACAATACCCCCAAAAGCTCAACAACTCTGGGCCATCTCTCCCCGCCCATTTTCTTAAATTGGAGCCCCCCAAAATAGGGGGCACATGGAAAAATACGGCATGCTGGGTGGACAGAGAAAGAAAGTGCACTCTCCATTTGCAGGGGTTGAATATGGGTAAAGATGTCATGTGATCAGGCCCAGTGATATTTGGGACTCAGAGGAGGGTTCTTGCCATTTGAAAAATATTTGCGCTGCCCTTTACGCTGCTTTAAAGGTGCAAAGAACAGGAAAGTGTGAGGAAGCTCTGACAGTCCCATGAATTCAAATTTGTCTCCAAAGGTTGATTTAAATGTGATGCCAAGCAGGCAAGAAGAAATTGCCTGCGTACCTTGCTTAAACCAGGTCCCTCAACCAGCAAAGCCCTCAATGCACATATAAAGGCCAGGTTTAAATGAGATGCTGAGCCCCTGCAACCCGGGGAAATTCTTCTTGACCTCCTGCGTCACATTTAAATCAAGCCTAAATCTATGCAGACAAAACTGACAGGCACTTGGCCTACATGCTGTACAATTATGCATAATTTAGCAGAAACATTCTAGGATGCATTATTTATGGCTTGAACAAAAGTCCTCTGAAGTTAGTGGGGAAATTGTAATTGACTTCGGAGAGGTCTGGAGCATCAAAATTTGTAAGAACAGGGCAGATGGCTTAATCATTTAAATGTACTGAAGACTTCAGAATCAACTGTGAGTCAAAAGGAACTGTGACAAAAAGCCAAAGCTAATTAGGAGAGATACACTCAGAAGCTTCTAAAGAAATGAAATATTGCTGAATGACTATCTACAGAGGGTGATCTAAATCTCAGATTGGTCAGCTACATATTCCTGGCGTGCCCAGAAATATTTCTAAACAAGAGGGGAGGAAATTAATTGAATGCTAGGTCTAGCAGGGCTGCTTGATCTAGTAGGACTGGTCCCCACTTGTCATGCATACATGTCACCATATTGGCCTTGCTTATTTATTTTTTAATTTAGAATAGGCTCTGGAAGTGTAATGTAGGACAGGTTTTTATGGAGAATATGTAGAAGATTTTCCTACAGGAGATAATTTAATGCAGAGGGTGTTTTAACTAGAAAGGAGTTAAAATTTATGCTTTGCCAAGCAATTACTAGATGGATTTGGGCAAGGAACTTTCTAACTGTCCTACTTCTCAGGTTGGAAATGAGGAAAAGTGAAAAAGCAGAGATGAAATACTTCCTGGTGAAAGTAGGTTATTGAATAGTTTACATCCAAATAGTACGGTAACAAGAGAAATTACTTTCTGCTGTATTAGCTTCTTTTGCTCCTAACTGTACCATCTTCATACAGTCTTCCAGAGGATTTTAATAAAATAGTACATTTGCAAAATATAGAAAAGATTTACATCTCCCTGTAAATAATGATAATTGACAGTTTCTGTTAATGTTCTTACCATACATCAATGAGACTATTATTTGGAAACTACAATGTAAGAAACATACACATCAAGCAAATCAAGATATGGCGATGATTGCTGTGGTCTGTAGAGATTCACTCTCTCTTTTGGCTCTCTGTCCAGTTGGGTAGTGGTGGTGGGAAGATGAAGCTTGTGTGTTTCTAACACTGAGCATTTCGGATAGATTAGGGACCCTGAGATCAGCCTCTGAGGCCCTTCTTCGTGTGCCTCCTCCATAAGAGGTCCAGAAGGTGGCAACATGAGTCTTTTCTGTGGTGCCTCCCCATTTGTGGAATGCTCTCCTCAAAGAGATTCAGCTGGGGCTTTCATTACACACCTTTAGGCACCAGGTGAAAACATTCTTCTTCATTCAGGCCTTTGGCTGGTTGACATCCGAGGCCCTTTTAAATGTGTTGTGGAAGGGGAAATTACTGGTTTGTATTTTTAATATGTATTTAGTGTTTTTGTATTACGTTGTGAACTGCCCTGAGTTCTATGGATAAAGAGTGCTATACAAATAATAACAACAAAACAGCAACACAATACAAATGGGGCAATTTCCTTGTTTATTTCTGTCTCTCACACACAAACAGAACAAAATTCCTGGTGAATTCTGTACAGATTTAGATTTTAGCTCTACGCATCTGCAGAATAAACAAACTATTACTTATTAAAACAAGCTGTCATTCTTTAAATGGAGATTGTCATATTCTGTCATGTCAAAAATTAAAGTCAAATTTCCCAAAAGCTCTGGGGTGGAGGGAAAGCAGGGCTAATTAGAACTAAAATATTAGGGCGGTTTACACAAGGCATTTAATTTAAGTCATTAAAAATATTATTATTACTATTTTTAAAATGTGGTGATTATCTTTGAAATGATTAGCCGAGATCCACTGAATCATCTTTTAACCATATGTAAACCAAGGAGGAGGAAGGCAAAGCCACATTTGTCTCGCCCCCTGTAGCGCCAGGAAGAAAAATGACGGATGCCAAACTACTTACCCAGAGTGCTTCATGTTTTGAGGTTTATCCATTCGGACTGCAAGTTTGATTTTCAGGTTCTGATCAGGACAGTTTTTGGAAACAACCATGTTGTGCCATTCTGATTGCTTGGGGCTGTTGGGTGTAGGATGAAGAACGACCTGAAGGAGACAAAGAAGAGAAACTTTTAGTATGGTGAGGTTTAGAGAGAACAGAGAGTGCAGAGATACTGAGAGAGAAACGCAATTCATTCTTGACTTTTGCAGTGTTTCTGGGCTGAGTTCAAAGTGTTGGTATTTAAAGCAGGCTGGGGCAAAATGCAACCCTCCAGGCCTTTCTGGCCCCCAGGATTTACCATTTCTCTAGGCCATGCCATGTCCCACCAACCCCAGGACAGCCCTTCCATGAGAGATTTTGACCGGCTGGAACATGTCATCAAAATCTTTCTTGCCTGTTTGGAAGATGTGCATATTTATGTGTGAATAAGTGTGTGCATTTGTATAGAAACCTGTGGCTTTTGTCTGGCTGTAATGTAGCCTTTTCTACAAAGATAAGAGCCACTTCAAGCTTCACCCAGTTTTGCTTCTGGCACTATCCGCCATCAAGGCTCCAGAAGGTTACTCTTGCAGTATTGACTGACAAGACTCCTCTCCCGATTGTCTGCTTCTGTATGTACACGCCTCTGCCATAGGGATGTCTGGTCAGGAGCATCCCAGGCCCTAAGAGTTTGGGGCCCACCCCTAGGTCTCAGTTTGGGCCCCGGTGATGTCACTAAACAAAATCCCCACCCTATGCCATTCTTTTCCATATCCAAAGTGATTTCTTATGCCCATTTCTATGGTTCCCAATTGGATTGTTTTACTGGGGAGCTGAGAAAGGGGAAAACCCACTGGAACGGGATTGGAAATTTCCCAATCCAGTGTTTTCTTTTCTTCTGCCTCTGAGGCAACCCCCTCACCCCACCGAGGTGTGGTTACCCAAACTGTACACAACCTTCAAAGTATGGTTGTACCACGGACCACAGAGTCTTGTATTAGGCACAGTTTTGTTTCAGTTAAATATGAATGTGTCATTAGAAAGACACTGAATTTGCTATAAGATTGAATGTTTTTAAATATACCAAAAAGAAGGTGGTTGTTTTTTTTTTATAAAACACCAAGTATGACTTCTAGTATGCTAATATATAATGGCAGCTTTTGGTTGTGGTAGCATAAAAAGATGAAAAACAATGTGAAGGGAAAGAGGTTCATTTTATTGAATAAGATAAAGCTAAACTTTAAGCTACACTGTAAGCTAATGGAATGAGAACTGTTTAAAATATTTGAAGAGGATGAAAAGGTTAAGGAAATGATAACATCTTATAAAAAGCTATGGAAGGTTAGGGAGATGATTCCGAGGTGTGTGCTTTGACACAATTAAAAATATCTCAGGAAAACTACCCACGGTTTAATTAATACCCTCCCTGCCCCCCTGAGGGTTTATTCTGTATCTTGTTTCTGATATATTATTTGTTTTCCTGTTTGGGTTCTTGAAGAGTAAAGACATGTTCTTATCATATTTTACTTTTGGCACCTCTGTTTTCCATTTCAGCTTGTTCCAATGACTCAGGAGGTAAAATCTCATTATTAAGCTTCTTATTATTCTGCAGCAGGACTAATCTCCTCCTAATGCATTAACCTTTAAGGGCACGCACTCTCATTACTCAGATGATTTCTATCTTTTTCCTGACTAGCTGTATTTGCCTAATACTGACACACAACTTCATCTTCCTAATATTCCATCGATCTTGAACTCTGCTGCTGATTCAACAGACTATACCTTTTTTATTTCTGTAATGGGATTAAAACATCTCAAGCACCGATTGCAGCAACAGACCTAATTTTTGTTTAAATATGCAGCTCAAATCACTGAATGCTTCCTCCGAGTCCTCTGACTTCAGCAAATTATTATGTTAAATGAATATTTTCTTTGCCAAGTTAAAAACATAGCATATTTTTTTCTTTCCTTTTTTAAAGTTATCCAAGACATAAAAACTTTAGAGGGCACCTCCCTGCTATGGCTAACCACTTAAAAGTTCTTTCCTACACAAGCTCCATGCCAAGTAAGAACTGAATTACTCTTGGTGGCAACTGACCCCAACAATCTCCTGTGGAGACCAACAGTATCTTGAGCCTAAGTTTCATTCACATTTCAAATGGAATACACTTGTTTGTGAGCTGGCAGTTAGTAGCTATATTTGGTCAATTGTTCCTCTTCTAAATGTATCAGAATAATGGACACGTCTAGCTCAGGCCGACAAAGGTCTGTATAGTTAAAGCTATGGTTTTCCCAGTAGTGATGTATGGAAGTGAGAGCTGGACCATAAAGAAGGCTGATCGCCGAAAAATTGATGCTTTTGAATTATGGTGCTGGAGGAGACTCTTGAGAGTCCCATGGACTGCAAGAAGATCAAATCTCTCCATTCTTAAGGAAATCAGCCCTGAGTGCTCACTGAAAGGACAGATCCTGAAGCTGAGGCTCCAATACTTTGGCCACCTCATGAGAAGAGAAGACTCTCTGGAAAAGACTCTGACGTTGGGAAAGATGGAGGGCACAAGGAGAAGGGGACGACAGAGGACAAGATGGTTGGACAGTGTTCTCAAAGCTACCAGCATGAGTTTGACCAAATTGCGGGAAGCAGTGGAAGACCTGCCTGGCGTGCTCTGGTTCATGGGGTCACGAAGAGTCGGACATGACTAAATGACTAAACAACATAAAGCTCAGGCCTACACAACTTGCAACCCAAATGCAACTCCAGAAAACTGTGCTGCAACTTCTACTTAACAACACACACATATTTCAGATAGCTTCAAGATGTATTGTCTGCCTTCCGCCAGTGTGGTGTAGTGATCAAGTTTGTTGGACTAGGACCTGGGAGACTGGGGTTCAAATCCCCATTTCGCCACAAAGCTTGGGCCAGTCACTGCCTTTCAGCCTAACCTACTTCACAGGGGAGGTTAAATTGGGATTAAATGTGGAAGGGGAGAACCATGTGTGCCACCTTAAGCTCCTTGGATAAAAAGGTAGGATATAAATGCAATAAATCAAGCAACCAGTGCCTCTTGGTACAGTCCTTTGAGCTGAGGCAGTGTGCCATGCAGCTCCTTAGAAGCAAGGGTTTTCTCTTGTTTGGTAGTAGTAAAGAACCCCCGGTTAAGGTTCTGGAAGCTCCATTGGGTTTCCTGGAGAGGAGAGCCTAGGAGTTGGCTGCAAACTGAGCAGGTAAGCTCAGTCTCTATATAAATCATGCCCAAGGGCCATTACACCCACCATATTTGCAGTCTCAGGCAGGGAACAGAGCCTTCATGGCTCCCCAAACATGCATGGACACTACGGGATTGGGCTGTTAGAAAAACCAAATGCCCATTCTTCTCAGATTTCATGGAACAATGATTTGTGGCTTGTGGACGTTATTGCTTCTTGCTGTTATTGCTACAGCTAGATGAGAAGCATTGGGATAGCCGCTGAGCTACAGTTGAAATATTTTAAGTTCCAATCAAGCACGGAATTGGTCTCAAGAACACCTTTGGGTTTTTTCTCTTTCGGGGCATCATTCTACTTTAGACTGCTTGGTTCTGTTACCTTTGGGACACTATTTTCTTCCTTCGCTCATCTGCAAAAAAACCTGGGCTGTATTTATTTGAAACGCTAAACCATGGGCATAATTCTCTCTTGGAATAAATAAAAACAAATCTCTAAAGACTCCTACTTGTCTATTCATCAGGGGGAAGACAACAGAGACGCCTTCTGCCCACTGTGGGAGACACTCCTCTCATAGCTGAGGGGAAGTGAAGGCGCCTTTAATAGTAAAGGCATCTCTCAGTCTCTGCACCTTAAAAGGACCTCCTGTTTAAAGACACAGATGGTCCTTATGTCCAAATTCACGCTTAGAGTGTGTGTGAGGGGGGTGAGTGAAGAGAAAGCAGAGGCAGACATAGAATTCATTGGCAATTATGTCTGCCACCAAGACAAATTGTGCAGCTGCAGGCTCTGGAGAGAGCGAGGGGGAAAATCAATGATGACTAACTAAAGTGTCATAAAGCAACAGAGAAGGAACATTCAGGAGCACTCTGTGTGTAGCTGATAGCACCGGGGAACAAGCTGAATCACAAAAAGGGGAATTAGTGTTATGAACCTTAGCAGCTGGGGGTGGGGTGGGGAAGAAAGGGGCAGGTTGCAGTTAATTCAGCAGGGGCCCTGTTGCCAAATTTAGCATACTGAATTATTTACTGATCATCCAGCTGACATCACGTAATCAATCCCCAACATCCACAGCAGATCCTCCTGTCCCAGGCTGTTAAGGTGAAGTATTTTCCAGGACAGTCTGCAGCTTTGTATGTCTGCAACACAAGTTAGCTGAAGCTCAGGTAAATTTTAACAGCCTTACAATTTAGGCAATCCCATCTCTACTACTATAGGGATACGGGTGGTGCTGTGGGTTAAACCACAGAGCCTAGGACTTGCCGATCAGAAGGTTGGCGGTTTGAATCGGGGTGATCAGAAGGTTGGTGGTTTGAAACGGGGTGAGCTCCTGTTGCTCGGTCCCTGCTCCTGCCAACCTAGCAGTTCGAAAGCACATCCAAGTACAAGTAGATAAAGAGGTACTGCTCCAGCGGGAAGGTAAACACCGTTTCCGTGCGCTGCTGTGGTTTGCCAGAAGCGGCTTAGTCATGCTGGCCACATGACCTGGAAGCTGTATGCAGACAAACGCCGGCTCCCTCGGCCAATAAAGCGAGATGAGCGCCGCAACCCCAGAGCCGGGCACGACTGGACCTAATGGTCAGGGGTCCCTTTACCTATCTCTACTCTAAAACAAACACCTGGAAGAGGCCTGCATTGACTGGTGGCAATGTGTGAAGAGGGCCTGACTTGATTTTTCATCCTTCTTTTCTTGATTGCAATAGCTTGCCTGAATTAAAATATCTCTTTGAATCGGTAAAAGAGAAATTAAACTTCAGCATCTTCTGTTAGACAAGGTGGGTTAAAGCATGTAGCCAAGATGGCTTACCCATCACTCGTGAGCTGACGTGTGGACCAGGGAGACTTAATTTCACATCTCCCACCAATCTTCCTGAAGTTACGGCAGCAGTGCTTGTATATTGTCTTTTTAAATTGCCCATTGCTGTGTTCTCCATTTATTTCTTATTGTTAAATAAAGTGTACTTCATTGAAGCCTTGTCCCTAAGTGTGGTGACAGATACATCCTACAAATTCGGCTACCACACTTATAGTAAGCTCTTAAGTCAGGGGTCCTCAGAATTTCTACTCCCGGGGTCCGCTGGAGATGACTAAAGATTACTGAGGACAACCGGACACAAAATGGTAGTGCAGGAGCACAGCCAGTCACAAAATGGAGGCAGATGTTGATGGGTCATCTGGCAATTAGTGACATCATTTTCTATTGATACCTGTACAAAAGCCCTCTTCTGAAATTGCTAAATTCTTTGCCACAGAAGTTTCCTTGTGGCGAAGAGTTCCATAGGTATTGTGAGTCAGTGTCGCTGTTTTAGACAGTGGTATAGGTTTTTTATTTTATATTTTTCGCTCTCCCTATGCCTCTCAAAGTATTTTTTACTCATTCATTGCCATTTCTTCTTTTCTCTCTTTCAAATTACACCTTAGCCCCCTGCAACTGCCAGTTTCTTTTATCCCTTCTCCCTGCTCCTTTTACACACACTTTCTTCTTCTTTTTTATCCCCTTCCTTTCTATTCCCAGTGTGTTATTATTATTACTAAGCTGATTTTAAAAGAAATCCATCTTTTACCTTTCCTCCTACATTCCTCCAACACCCCCTCTGGCCTCTCGAGAATTCATCAATATTTTAGTGTGATTTTCTTCTAATATACACATATTCGTGTGCAATTTTGTATAATAGACACATCTTTGTAAAGCAATTTCACCTAATAAGATTTTGGTATGTTATGTTCACTAATATCTGCATTTTTATTTGCCCTAATAAATGCATTACTTGGCCTACTTTACTGCAAAATTTGGAAATGTGTGAAATTTTGAAGGATGGCTGGGTTTCAGTTTGAATATTGTTTCAGAAAGTGCAAATTACGTTGGTTTGGCATTAAATAGGAACTGCCTTGGATTTCTCCCCCATCCTTAGTCGCTGGTGCTTTTGCCAGCCCAGCTAGGAGATGGGTCAGGTGAGTGAGGAGGTGCTAAGGCCTACTGGTGGCCTCTAACCCACCTTTTGTGGGTATGTCTAATTGGGTGTGTAGCTGTGCACCAACAATTTAGACATAATGGCTTCAAGCTATAAGAAAGGAGATTCCGACTAAACATCAGGAATAGCTTTCTGACAGTAAGAGTTGTTCAACCGTGGAACAGATTCCCTCGGGGATCTCATCCAGCTCTACAATTCTATGATTCTATGTGCAACACACACCACACTTTATTTGAAACAAAGACTTCAACCAATCTCCTCTCTGAAATTCTTTAGAGATTGTGATGCTTACAAGGAACCAATCTAGCTCCCTCTTTCCCAGCCCAGAAAGCTTGTCTTTTAGCTCTAGAACAAACTCTGTCCTCCTTTTCTGTTCTGCAAATGTGCATTTATGTGTTTTATGTGCTTTCCCAACAGCTGCCAATATTACCGTATTTTTTGCTCTATAAGACTCACTTTTTCCCTCCTAAAAAGGGGAAATGTGTGTGCGTCTTATGGAGCGAATGCAGGCTGCGCAGCTATCACAGAAGCCAGAACAGCAAGGGGGATTGCTGCTTTCACTGCGCAGCGATCCCTCTTGCTGTTCTGGCTTCTGAGATTCAGAATATTTTTTTCCTTGTTTTCCTCCTCCAAAAACTAGGTGCGTCTTGTGGTCTGGTGCGTCTTATAGAGCGAAAAATACGGTACTTCCTTGTCTGGGGACGTTCGGTAGGATGCAGTTCTTAAAAAGCTATGCCAGAGATGAAATGTTCTAATTTGCAGCACTGCGGGTTAGAAAGCCTGTGTTCTTTTGCGACCTGGGTTCATAAAGCTGCTACCCCGATGGGCGGCGGGGTTTTCCTCCTCCTGCAAAGCAAAGCTGAAGAAGCATCGCTGCCCTTACCCGCCCGAGTTCTTTGTCTTCTAAAGCCAGCACGCCGGTGCTCTCGGTAAACAGCTTCACCTTCACTGCTGGAAGGGCATGCGTCGTGCTAAAGTCACCTTGAGTCCCCCATCTGTGAAAACATCCAAGATGGAAAAAAAGCATGAGGCAAGAAACGCAGTCTGCCAACCCAGCCCCGTCACCTTGGGGTGGAAAAGGTTAATGCAAATGTCACCAACTGTCTTAGGCATTAAAAAAGCAACAGGAGTGACATTGTGCTAATTAATTAAGTTGGTAAGAAAAACTGTAAGACAACAACTCTGCAATATCACAAAGCTTCCTCTGGGAAGGCAACAGAATAGCACGAAGCGAAAGCTCGAAGAACACACACATCCGCACGCGCCACGGATACACAAATGCGCTTTTATTTATTTTTGCAAGTGAGTAAAATAAACCCGATGAACATAATTTAGCACTGAAACTTCGCACAGAAGTTGCAGAGCCATCTGGATACCTACCTGTCTGCCACTGCTAATTTTCTAGTGAAAGAGGTGCTGTAACTCATCATGAACCCTTGTTCTCCCCAGATTTGCAATGGGGCCCACCTGAGAGGTGCCGGAACTGAGTTCTGGCAAGTTCCAGCTGAAAAAAAAAAGCCCTGCCTGTCTCCCATTACTGAAATAGCAGAGTGGTTGCAGACAATAGGAGTCTAGTAAATGAGGCATCTAGGAGCACAAGAGGCCTGCCCAGGTAGCACTCAGCATTAGAACCAACATGGATACAGCAAGGTTGCCTCTTCCAGGGTTCTGACTTGTGTGGGGATCCTTCACAGAGGCAAAAGGTTCCCCATTGGCAGACATTCACCTTATTGGTTGTGGGCTGAGGAAGAAACAGCACACGTAAGGTAAAGGACCCCTGGACAGTTAAGACCAGTCAAAGGCGACTATGGGGTGTGGCGCTCACCTCACTTCAGGCAGAGGGAGCTGGTGTCTGTCCACAGAAAACTTTCCGGGTCATGTGGCCAGCATGACTAAACCACTTCTGGCGCAATGGAACACCGTGACAGAAACAAGAGTGCACAGAAAAGCCATTTACCTTCCCGCCACAGTGGTAACGATTTATCTACTCGCACTGGTATGCTTTTGAACTGCTAGGTTGGTAGAAGCTGAGACAGAGCAACGGGAGCTCACCACCGTCGTGCAGATTTGAACTGCCAACCTTCTGACTGGCAAGCCCAAGAGTCTCAGTGGTTTAGGCCACAGCGCCAACAGCACAATCTCGGGGTCAGGGCTTAATGTTGAGCTTAATGTTCTATCTGTGTATACAGTTGGATGCCAGGATGCCAAAGAAGGATGGCAAAAACATCAGAATGGCCAGTTCTAGTGCTTCCTCTCTTTATGGTCTTGATTTATGGGCTATTACTAAAATGAGGCTGTATTTTAAGCTGTATTTTAAGTCGTATTTTAATTAACTGTTTGTTGTTGTTTTTATTACGTTTTATTGTAATTCACATTTGGTGTTAGTTGCCCTGAGCCCGGCCCTGGCTGGGGAGGGTGGGGTATAAATAAAAATTTATGATGATGATGCCAAAAATTTGTTAAATACAATTTGGTTTTTTTGGGCAGTGTAGCAGAGGGTGTGGGGGGAAGAAGAGGAGAAGCTGGATAGAAGGTAACAGATAAGAACATAAGAGCTCTGTTGAATCAGGCCAATAGACAGTCTGCCCCCCTCCTTTGGTGATCCTCGTAGAACTCTGGCCCAGTGGTTGCCATTTGATTTTGAATTGATTTTAGAATATTGATTTTAGAATGCTGTGTTACTTTTATTGCTGCTAGCCGCTCTGAGCCCGGCTCCGCCTGGGGAGGGCGGGATATAAATAAATTTATTATTATTATTATTATTATTATTATTATTATTATTAGTCCAGAATCCTGTTCTCATAGTGGCCAACCAGATACCAAAGGGAAGCCCTCGAGAAGCATCTGAGCACCTGCTGGAGTTTCCAAACACTCATCAACGGCAGCCCTGCAAAGAATACATTGCAGTAGTCCAATTTGGATGTGCCCAGGGCATGACTAACATTTTGTACTATTCAGTCCACTTTATCCTGAGCCACTTGTGGTACCCTGTAAATCCTTTAGCTTTCAGAGGACTTTTGTCAGAGGAGGAGTGTTCAGGATGCTGGACTTAGAACATTCTCTGCCTTATTGGTTCATTCCAGTTTAACAATTCATAGCAGGATCCTACTCTCTAGCTCTGGAGAGAACACAGGGAACTTTTCATTATGGCTGTGATTGATTTTCAATAATCTTCACAGCTCATTTAATTTTGTTTCTCAAACTTCCAAGCTGCGCTAACATTTTTATTTTTTTTAAAAAATGGTGCATTTGGTCTCGTGAAGGTAGGCAGTTCTCTCCTCTCCCCATCTCTCACGTAATGAAACTCACCTACAGCTTAATAAATCTTGAGAAATAGCCTTAATATTGCCATTCTGTGTAAAGAGACACCATAAAGAACATCGTGGCCCAGCTCTCTCCTGTTTCCTCATGTCCTCCAGTTTCCTGAAGGAAAACAGGGGCACTCCGTTGCATGAGTTGGTGGAAGGAGGGGCCCTGTTTTGCAGCCCAGAGGCAAGGCTCAAAGGATAATGGTGGGTCTTGAGCAGGGAACCTGTGGCCCTCCAGGCGCTGTTGGACTTCAGCCCCCATCAGCCTCAGCCAGCAAAGCCGGTGGGCAGGCATGATAGGAGTTGTAGTCCTGCAACATCTGGCAAACCATAGGTTCCCATTCTTGGACTAGTGGCTTATACTTTTCAGAAATGCTGAAGTTGTTGGGAGAAAAACTATCTGTACTTTCTCATCAAATACAAACTTATTTACAATTTAAAGAGGGGGGCTGGGATGCCTCTGTTTCAAGTGTTGTTACTTTCTGCTTGAGATTTCACTGTTTATTAGGATGTAACCTAGAAGAAGAAGAAGAAGAGTTTGGATTTGATATCCCGCCTTTCACTCCCCTTCAGGAGTCTCAAAGCGGCTAACATTCTCCTTTCCCTTCCTCCCCCACAACAAACACTCTGTGAGGTGAGTGGGGCTGAGAGACTTCAGAGAAGTGTGACTGGCCCAAGGTCACCCAGCAGCTGCATGCGGAGGAGCGGAGACGCGAACCTGGTTCCCCAGATTACGTGACTACCGCTCTTAACCACTACACCACACTGGCTCTATGCAGCATTTATTTGAGAAACAGTCCACTCTGTTGGACCTCGGAGAAAACAGGCTTGCCGTTCTGCTTGCAGAGGTCTGCGGTGCATAATGCAATTTTAGACATAAATGTTTCTACTTGTGGTGCGAATATCTCCAGTGTGGTACACAGCTTGTACTCAGTCCCTCTCCTTGTGGCGCGCAAAAGTAATTGTGGGTTAACCTCTAAGGACTGACACGTACGAATAACAGTACATAATGTTTCTGAGCTTTAAGATTGTATTTTTTAAAACTTCTGACTATTAACTCTGTCTGGCATTTTAAACCATGAGAAGAAGAAAGTTTCAAAAGTCTTGGCTTTATCAAAAACAGAAAATATTTGAAAAACTATGTGGGATGTGATACCTTCCCCTTAAGCAGGGATCTGTGGTCCTCCAGATGTTGACTCCAATTCCCACCATCCCCAGCCAAGCCTAACTTAGGAGTTGTGGATGACAGAAGTTGTAGGCCAACAACATCTGGAAGGCCACAGGTTCTCCACTCCCGACCTAAAGTGAACATTTACAAGCCCACTAAGTTTGAAATCACCATTTAAATGGTTCTGACCAATTACATTCTGTATTGAATGGTTGCCTTTTCTGCAATCCTCAAAGTTGAGATAGGTGCAGTAAAGGGAAACGGAAAGCATACATCGTGCATTCAAGTTGCCAGCATTCAACGGAAAGATGGTTGGATGTGACTGTGTGCAGGCATATAAACCAAAACACAGATGGTGAAACTAATTTTAGGGCTACCAGAAAAGGCAGTATTGCTCTAAGCAGTTTGTTTCCTTGACAATATCTCACTGTGTGCTTCTTAACCCATAGAATATCACTGTTTCCTAGATTTGAAGACGCTCAGAATGCGGTATTTGCTACTTATGATACAGAGTCTTCAGCAGGCCTGCATAACAGCTGTCTCAATTAACTTTAGGTTGGTGATGCATGAATGATTGAAAACATCCAGACTGGTTTTCCACCCCCAGGAGTGACAAAACTATTGGGCTCAGTTGCTGAATGCTCTGCATTACTTCTTTAACCTTCTGTAAGTTCTCTACAGTGGCACCCCATTTCCTAGGTTCCATGCAAGTAAATGAGGCCCAAAGTGAGAGAAATGACTGTGTGTGTGTGTGTGTGTGTGTGTGTATGGTAAGGTAAAGGTAAAGGTAAAGGGACCCCTGACCATTAGCTCCAGTCATGGCCGACTCTGGGGTTGTGGCGCTCATCATGCTTTATTGGCCAAGGGAGCCAGCGTACAGCTTCCGGGTCATGTGTTCAGCATGACTAAGCCGCTTCTGGCGAACCAGAGCAGCACACGGAAATGCCGTTTACCTTCCCGCTGGAGTGGTACCTATATATCTACTTGCACTTTGACATGCTTTGAGCAAATAAAGATTTTTTTTCAACCTCAGTATTTGTTTTTTTTGGGGGAAAAAGAAATAGTGACCCACCTCACAAATGCAACAAATTAATAGGAGGAATAGTATCAAATTTAAACTATTCTTGAAGGACGGAAATGCATGATAAAGCTATTTTTCGCCATCTCACCCCTTGCTTTTTCCTGTAAGACCAACTGTAGTCATTAACAGTCGTCAACAGGTTTGCCACACCTATCAGTCAATCAGCCATTCCCACCACCCTTCTGAGTAATACCCCTCCCCACCCTCTCACTATATAAAAGGGTCTGGTGATTTCTGTTTCAGTGTATCTGAAGAAGTGTGCATGCACACGAAAGCTCATACCAAGAATAAACTTAGTTGGTCTCTAAGGTGCTACTGGAAGGAATTTTTTTATTTCATTCTTGAAGGAGTTAGGAGAACCAGCAGAGGGCAGTATAGGCATGGAATATTCTACCAGTTGTAGAATTCAGCTGAAGACAGAGAATAGGATTTGAAGGTACAGGAGTTTGACCAAGGTGTTGTTATAAGTAGATGCACTCATACAGTTGTCCCACTACTGTCTCTGGCAAACAGATTTGTGAATCACTTGGACTGGGGAGAGAGGGAAATGTATTGCCTGGAGAATGCATGAATTCCTCAGGAAGTGATTTCTACTAAGTACAGAGATATAGCAGTGAAACTATAGTAAAATCTCTGTAGATACCTATGGTGTTTGTGTGTGCGCAGGAATAGTTGTTTTCAAGGTTTGTTTCCTAAAGAAATATTTCATACTTAATATCAAACAAAGAAAGGAAGGTGGGTGAAATTATACATACCATAGTTTTATCATTAGTAATTTAATTTGTTTATGAGCCAGATTATACAAGCGAAGAGGCTAAAAGGTAGATTTTTCCTTTATCGTTAGTAATTTCATTTGCTTATGAGCCAGGATTATACAAGTGAAGAGCCATGGGGCTTCCCAGTATCAAATGGACCCTCCATCTGTTCACTTGTCAGAACTTTGAATGAATCTCACATCTCAGCCTGAAATTACGGTAATCAAAGTAGACTTTGAGAGCCTTCAGATTCTGTCAGTAATCTTTGTCACTATCACTTCACATTGTCTCAGTTCCCCATAATGTAACAAAATAAAAAAAGGAAAGTAATATTAATGACTTCGCAAGCTTATTATTAGCATGAATGAGCTAAGGATTGTAATGCAGAAGCTTGATTCAAGGCAAGGACAGAATATTTCATATCCACCTGCTGGCTGCATATTGCAGCCAGATGTTTACACCTGGGAAACACAGTCACATTGCTCAGATTGGACAGATAAGTCTTAATGTGATTAATTGGGGGGGGGGAATCTGCATAGAATTGCATCTTCATGGTGAAACAACTTGAGAAATTCATTAAACATGTCTTCCTGGATAACCTTAGTGGCAGGAGCTAGATGGATCCCATCACAGATAGAATTGTATTACAAACACAACCTCTTGGCCAGTGCATCCTTGCAAAAGAACTGGGATGCATGTGAGAAGCTGTTCGTCCTGAAGGGCTGGGTTGATACTGATTTCTTCAAATCTGAGCTCTTGGAAACAGCCATGGAATAATAGAATCGTAGCAAGTTTGGTCTGATTTGATGACTTAAGAACAGAAACACTTTATGTACACGCTTTGCATGTTCACAATCAGCTCCCTGCAGTAATGCAGTTTGAGAATAATTCATTTCCATAGTTGGATTTGATCCATTTGTGCTTCCAATTTTTGTGTTGTTTTTAAATCCATGTAACAGTTTTGCTTTGTAATCCACGTTTTGAGCCTTGTCTAAAGAAACTGAAATCCTGGAGCACTTTGGGCACCCTTAATTTCATTATCCTCTTTTGAGAAAGCCAGTTATGCAATGATCGAAAAGTCCTGCCTGGTCATTATGTAAGACATTATTCCTTCTCTTTTGCTCGCTTGGATTAGCATGCTGCACTGAGACACTTACTGAATGTTCAGACCCTTGAGCAAACCAGAGCATGGACTACAGGCCTATATAGTTAAAGGATACAATGCCTTTTGGAAGGAGCTGCTAATTTGCCTTGATATATTTTATATATTCCATACACTCAGGCTGCTGTTGCAGGTTTTGCTTCTGGACTTCCTGCAGGTGTCTGCTTGGCCACTATGAGAACAGTAAGCTGAACTGGATCGAAGTCTAAAAGTCTGTTAAAACCATCTTATTTATAAATATTATAGGAGTTGAAACATGTGACTAATCATGCCAGAAACACTTCCCTCTCACTATGCCTATAATCTATTACTTGCCCATACAGTGGTACCCTCGGGTTAAGAACTTAATTCATTCTGGAGGTCTGCTCTTAAGCTGAAACTGTTCTTAACCTGAGGTACCACTTTAGCTAATGGGGCCTGCTGTGCTGCTGTCGCTTTCTGTTCTTATCCTGAAGCAAAGTTCTTAACCTGAGGTACTATTTCTGGGTTAGCAGAGTCTGTAACCTGAAGTGTCTGTAACCCGAGGTACCACTGTACTAAGATAAAAGGAAAAGGACCCCTGGACAGTTAAGTCCAGTCAAAGGCGACTATGGAGTTGCAGCGCTCATCTCACTTTCAGGCCGAGGGAGCTGGTGTTTGTCTGCAGACAGCTTTCTGGGTCATGTGGCCAGCGTGACTAAACCACTTCTGGCAAACAGGACACTGTGACGAGTGCCAGAGCACTGCAGCGGCACCTATTTATCTACTCACACTGCTGTGCTTTCAAACTGCTAGGTTGGCAGGAGCTGGGACAGAGCAACGGGAGCTCACCCCGTCACAGGGATTCGAACTGTTGACCTTCCAATCAGCAAGCCTAATCAGCAAGCCTAAGAGGCTCAGTGGTTTAGACCACAGCACCACCCGTGTCCACCATACTAGTAAAAGCTTCATGCAGGTGGCTTTATTACAACCATGATGGTCACCTGCACTAAGACATCCATAGCACTGCCATGTTTTCACCATGGTATAGTACTATGAACACCACAGATCCTCTCCCCTTAGAGCTGCTCCACCTTTTAATTCAAGGCAACACCATAAAAGCTGAACAAGGTTTGGCTCTTGGGCTGAAAGAATGAATGAATGAATGAGAAACGCATGCAGCTTCATAGTGGTTCAAGTTTGCATGGGCAGATCTTTTCCTACTGCCACCACCCAGGAGGAGAATTGAATAAACTGGACAGGCCAAAAGTCTGTCCAAACAAAAAAGTATTCACCTTCTAGCAGAGGTTCCCTAGACTGTTCACTACATATGTAGATTAAGTGCAATGTCACATAGGACATTGCATTGTAAAGTCTAGATGAGGTGCAAGCATAGATTGAAAGGTAAGAAGTGCCAAGAATCTAGTGTAAGACATGCCTGGACTTTAAAGCATTCATCGGCCTAGTCTGCTTTATCTCCCAGTATGCTAGAAGCATGGGAACATGTCTTCATAGTGATAATGTCAAGGGATTCTAAGTAAAGATACACATGACTGTTTGAGATCGAGCCGGGAAATGTGAGCGCTATCTCTGCTACGCTAATCGGAGAAAATATCAGTCTGCAAAGGAAATTGTAAATTTACAGAAAAAGAGTTCCATCAAGTCTCTAGGATGTGGTAAGGAAATGAAGGCTGAGCCTTTAAAATTCCCAACACAAAGCAGTGTCTACAAGACACTGAAATATTTTTTTCTTTTTTCCTCATAGGAAGCATTTTGTGGCACTTAAGTTATCGTTAAGGTAAACTGTAAACTATAGTTAAGGTAAAGCACCCATCTTCTCTTTTTTGCCCCCACCAACCCGATCGCTGAGGCAACCCAATAATCATACAACACTGACCAAGGTGCCATACCACCCCAATCTAAAAAGTTGCTGGAATGTACCAAAAAGGTGCCGGAACTCAGTTCCGGTGAGTTCCAGCTGAAAAAAAAGCCCTGATTCTGATGGTGATATCTTATATTTTAGTGTATTTTTGGTCTCTGTGGAAGCTGCCCAGAGTGGCTGGGGAAACACAGCCAGATGGGCGGGGTACAAACAATAAATTATTATTATTATTATTATTATTATTATTATTATTATTATTATTATTAGGAATGGATATCAAAGAGACACTGTCTCTTAACTGGTTCCTCCTGCCCCCATTTAAAAATAAACTAGGAGCAAACTACTTGATAGTTATGTACAGTTGTACCTCTGCTTATGTATCCCTCTGGTTACATAAACTTCGGGATATGTAAGCAGCGAACCCGGATGTATATTTCTGGGGTTTTGCTACGCGTGCATGTGCAGAAGCGGTCTCTCCGGTTGCGAAAACCTCAGGATCCGGCCAGACCTCCGGAATGGATCCCGTCCACAACAGGAGGTACCACTGTAGTTCTCATTGGTTCTGTGATAGGAAGGTAGAGCCACCAACATTCTGAGAACCACCAATTCAAGAATTGTAGAATCGGAAACTGGAAAATTGGTACAGAGGGATGCTATTATGTGATGAAGGAGGAAATCTGAAGATGCCAGGTGGCAGGAGCTGGGATATACTTTCAATTTCTTTTTTAAAAAGCCCCTCAGGAATAAAAAGCAACAGAGACAGGCAGAACACATGCATTAATACTGTATCTCACTGAGGATAGGGCACAAAGCAAACATTTCTAATAAAAAAGAGTAAGATTTACTCACAAGGGCAAAAAATAAAATAAAAATGAGCAGTTCATCAAAGCAGCTTGTGGAATTTACTACTTGCTCTGGGATAAGAAGGTGAAACATACTCTGTTTTGTCTCTCAGCCCAGTAACCGTATGGTTATTGTTTCACGAAGAATTTTCAGGATCAAACACAAAATCCATATTTTAACAGCAGTTTGCCATGTGCCTCCAGGAAGCTCACAAGCAGAGAGTGATGGCAAATAGCTCTTACTTCCTGTTCAACGCAATACCTAATCATGAGATGTATACTGCTACTGGATAGGGAAAAGCCTTAATTTGTTGTTACAACTAATCTGGAGCAAGCAATTTCATAAGTTCTCTGTAACAGCATCCTAGTTATGAAACGCCCTCCTTTCTAAATTGTGCTTGCCAGTGATTCTTTAGTTTCTGCCACCAGCTCAATGTGCATCTATTTTACGTGGGCATTTACAGGTCGTTGGCTGCAAATTTATCTTGAAGGATGAAGCTGCTCTGCACTTTTAAAGATTGCAGTTATTTATTGTGTTCTTATCCCCATATATATTTATGGTGGGTTGAAACCTGACGTATTTAATAGCTTTAAGTTCAGTATTTCATATTGTTTGCACCTTGTCCTGGGATTGTTTTTCATGAAGGGCAGGTTAGAAATATTAAATAAACAATAATAAGGTTTTGTTTCTTTTTTTAAAAAAATGTGTTGGCTGGAGGAATATCTCCTTTTGTTTGCCTCAGATCTAATGTCAATTGCTTTTGCTGGAGGTCTCCAAGTTCTGCTGGAGAAAGAAAGAAAGGCAGAGAAAATAATTCCTCCCTCTCCACTCTCTCCACTCCACAAGCAATTTCTATAAACCTCTTGCATGTCATCTTTCAAATCTGCTTCTTCCATATACTGCATAGTTGTTTTATGGAGATGTCATTAGAAGTTGATTGCCAGGGGGATTTTGGTGCTATGACCAATCTTATAAATGGTTTAGTATGTACTAGAATCGCTACATCTTAAAAACAATAACCCCGAAATATTTATTTCAAACATTTGTAACCTGCGTTTGTGCTCCAAAGCAAACTGACATATATAGGATCTCAAGGACTGAGCACTTTCTCATAAACTAAAAGGACCACTTAAAAACTGTGAAGGACTAAATGACCTTCCACACGAATGTGGCTGAATACTGACATCATTTCTAAGTGCCTCCTGAGATTAAATTGGTGGTGTTCAGGAAAAGGCCTTCTTGGTGGTTGAAGTCCATGGTTATGTGAATCAACCCAGTGGCATAGCAAGGTCAGGTGGTTCCCGGTGCGGAAAATTTCTTGTCACCCCCCCCCATTGAAATCTAGTTGGACTCCCAAGAGACTGCGATCTACTCACAGTATAAAAAGACTGATGTGATCCACCCATTGTCATTGCCAGCAGTTGTTGAACTTTTTTAAGGGGAGGGTTGGCCAAAGTAGTTGAGCTTTTTTTTTTTTTTCAGTTACAGTGTTTGGGTCCTGAGTTTAGGGAGCTTCTGCTTCTACCCTTCCCTCTGCCCACCCTTGTTTGCTCCTCCTGCCTCCTCCAGCAGCCAGGGAGCCCGGGGCTATCAAAACGGCAAAGTGGTGCAGCTCCCTCCTTTCCCCCACGGCTCGCGGTAGGCGGGAGTCGTGGGTGTGCGGCATGCAGAATGCCACCCCCCTCAGTGATGACACCCGGGGCAGACTGCACCCACCTTGCTCTGCCCCTGAATCAACCTTCAGATAATATAAAGGCAATGTATTGTTTATCTGTCCAAGTTTGCCAGATCTTCTCCACTCACCTAGAAGAAGGTGATTCAGTTTAGATTCCTCACAAGGACTTCAATAATAATCAAGCACTGGTTCCAAAATGGAAGAAGAAGAAGAAGAAGAGTTTGGATTTGATATCCTGCTTTATCACTACGCGAAGAAGTCTCAAAGCGGCTAAGATTCTCCTTTCCCTTCCTCCCCCACAACAAACACACTGTGAGGTGAGTGGGGCTGAGAGACTTCAGAGAAGTGTGACTGGCCCAAGGTCACCCAGCAGCTGCATGTGGAGGAGCGGAGATGCGAACCTGGTTCCCCAGATTACGAATCTACCACTCTTAACCACTACACCACACTGGCTCACAAACATTGGTCCATGGGGGAGAGCTGTGAGTGGCTCGCCAGGCATTTGGTGCAAGTATTAGATGCAGTACGGTACAAGGATGCTTTTACTGCATTGTCAGTGCTTAGGTTCCACAGACAGGCTGCAAATTCCATAGGTGATAAAATTCAGCTGGTGACTTCCCTTGCTGGGAACAATTCTCAACAGTAGTTGGCTCCTCCACCTCATTTTTCTTTCAAATAGGTAACTGGAGTTTATTGTAGCTCCATGGTAAAGCATCTAGTCCCCATGCAGAAGATATCTGGCATCTCCAGGTAAGGCTAGGAATATCCCTTGTCCGGAAGCCTGGAGAGCAGCTGCCAGTTAGTGCAGACATGATTGAACTAGATGGACCAATAGTCTTAACTTTCTATAAGGCAGCTTCCTAGGTTCCTATTTATGACATAACTGAAAACAGTTTAAAACAGTCACACTTTCTCACAGCTTAATTAGCTGGCTCAGAATATTTTTAGTTCTTAAAGCTGGAATACCTGACAAACCAGCATTGGACAAATGATATTTTCGCACTGGAAAACTACCGGGAATAATATTTCCCCTTTGCCTAACACAGAACTAAAATGTGTTTATGTTCTGAATACAGTTTGTCATGACTTTGCATCTTGGCTCCACGCAACTTTTGCCAAGCAAAAGGCTGACAAATTGACTTGTTTGCTTCCTCGTCGATTTTGCTCTCCAATCGACCTCCTTCTGGCTGCTGCTGAACGTCACTTTATGACCAAGCTCTACAGGACTTAAACCTTTTGTGTGAGTGCACCAAATGGCCAGAAAAACCTAACAATAATCCCGTTTCTTAGTAGTATTCAAAATATGAAACCTCTACGGTTCTACCAGTTAACCAAATTTGGCAGGGATAAAGGATGTTGTGGCAACTAAATAGTAATTTTCTAGCAATTACTGGTATTAAACTAATCAGGAGAAAGGAACAGGCTTAAGATTTTGCTGTCATTTTAGAGTCACAAGGCTTGTGTTGTACATCTTTTTTTCCTGTTGGCACCTGGATACCTTGAGATGAATCTTCAATGAAGAAAATGAAAACAAGAATGAAGGAAGGAAGGAAGGAAGGTGTAAGAAGTGTAAAAGGAGAAGAAAAAAATACCCTCGCACATAACCTTGCACTGTGTATTTCGATAGCATCTGCTTTCTACAATGCCTATCTCTGCTTACTATTAAAAGCTGCTTATTTGCTGAAGCATTCCCAGACCATATGCTATCAACAAATGTTGGTAACCAAATGCAAACACTAATTTTCATTAGTGTTGTCTTTATGAGAACAGCATTAGTCACAAAGGGAATAAACCAAATGAGGGTAAAGACACGTAGCAAACCTTTGACAACAATGCGGCGCTTATAAATTCATACTTAATAAAGCTGAGAAATGTCCACTTCATTACAGAAATGACAATTTTGCAATTGGATTTAGGGCAAGCTAGATTTTAGGATGATGTCATTAGTTGCCATAGTGATGTTCGGCATAAGGACATAATTCAGGGCCGCTAAAATATCTGCATTCATGCTAAGTGCACAGCTTCTGTTCATAAGAATTTGTGCTTAGCATTCATAAAAAAAAAAAAAATAGCTTCAGAGAATATCTAGATAGCAAAGTCCTTCCAGAGACAAGAATCAGAATGTGATTGGCTGGCTTGCTACAAAGCAAAAATCATCCAGACAATGGAATTTACTTTCATTTCTCCCCCTTTTTGCCAAACCTTTGGATTGCTTTTTAGACTGCAGAGAATCGGTGTATGAAAGGATTTAAAAGTGCATAGATTATCTAGTTGGGGAATTCTCAGTCTTTATCTTTGTCAGCTTCTGTCAGTTCTCTCTCTCTCTCTCTCTCTGTGTGTGTGTGTGTGTGTGTGTGAGAGAGAGCGAGAGGAGCACATCTATGAACAAAATCTTCTTGTACATCTACATACACCACCAATGGGCCTTTTTTAGCATAATAAATCTGTGATTGTTATTCACAAGCTCTAGATATCTTCTACTTTGTAGCACTTCTTTTGATGGAATATCTAATATGCCCAATGTTCAACCTGCGATGAGAAAAGTGTGACCAGCCATACAGCTTCCAGGGCTCTTGAGAACTGCTGTGTGGCATGAGGTTGTTGAGTGTCAAAGACCCTTTCCAGGTCCATGTGTGTCTTCATTAGTGGCTCGTGATGAAAGCCCATAAATCTGGTGCCATTTTGACACCTTGTTTGATTTAATTTTGTTTCTTATACGTAGCCCTCTAAATAAGAGGTGCCTCTGGTTTATTTTGCAAGTCTGGTTCCAACTGAATTAGTGTAGGGAATCAACTCAGATAGAGATTCTAAGCATATTCAGCTGAAGATGAAAAAATTAATAGTATATATAGTTGTGGGATATTGATAGCAATAACTTTTTTTTAAAAGAGGGATATTCAATTAGAGGTGAATATTGCTATTAAACAGATTTCCCAGTATTACTTTTGGTGAATTTGCAAATTGGCTACACCAGGTGTTATGCTCTACCAACTGCACTGGCTCCCGGTGGAGTACAGGGTCAGGTTTAAGGTGCTGGTTTTGACCTTTAAAGTCCTATGTGGCCTATGACCCTCGTACCTACGGGACCGCCTCTCCTGCTATGCCCTGCAGAGGACCTTAACGTCCACAAATGACAACATTTTGGAGGTCCCAAGTTGCAAGGTGGTTAGATTGGTCTCAACTAGGGCCAGGGCCTTTTCAGTACTGGCCCTGACTTGGTGGAATGCTCTGTCACAAGAGACCAGGGCCCTGCGGGACTTGACATCTTTCTGCAGGGCCTGCAAGACAGAGCTGTTCCATCTGGCCTTTGGTTTCGACTCAGTCTGACCCTTATGTTTCCATCCCCTTATGGTTTTGATCTATGGGCTACTATTAAAATGAGGTTGCATTTTAAATTGTATTTTAACCCGTATTTTAATAAATTGGTTCCCCCCTGTTATGTTTTTATTGTAATTTTACTGGTGTTAGCCACCCTGAGCCTGGCTCTGGCCGGGGAGTGTGGGGTATAAATAAAAAATTATTATTATTATTATTATTATTATTATTATTATTATTATTATTATTGTCTTTTAAAAGTGCATCAATAATTTCTATACGTAATTTCAGAATTGGCTTGTGCAGCTTAGTCTTGCCATGGCCTCTTCTATCTTCTATTCATTCATTCCACCGCTCACCTTTCTGGTGAAATGTGTATCACCATCTATATGAGAACATAAGAAAAACCTGTTGGGTCAGGCCACTAGCCCATCTAGTCCAGCATTCTGCTCTTACAATGGCCGACCAGATATCTTGGAAAGCCAGAAAACTGATCCCAAGTACAAGAGGACTCTCCCCTCCTGCAGTTTGTGATATTAATATTTCCTCCAGCTGTGGAGACAGAGCATAGCCACCATGGCTGGTAGCCTATGATATCCCTCTCCACCATAAAGTTGTCTAATCCAGTGTTGAAGCCATTTTATATCACCAAGTTGCTGAATCAAATGCCACATGAGAAATGGAGTCCTGGGATTTGATAAGATGAGAGATATGGGGAGGAATGGGGGGGGGGGAAACCCAACAATACAGAAACCGAAAGCCAAACCCCAGAATGCCTTTACTGGAGTATCTAATAAAGACTTCAAATAATTCTTCCCATAGCAGAGTTGTATAATCAGGGACAGGATAGTGGTGGAAGAAGCAAATCTAATGTCCATCATGGTTTGCTAGACAATGCCTGCTTTAGGCCTCATTTGTGCTTAACTGTGCTATGTTTATCTCTAGCTGCTTCCTTGCTCCCATACCAATTAGTTGCCTGCCTTATCTTGAAGGAACGTCTACAGAAGTTGAAAGAACGGTGACCTTTAAAGTGAAGAAATTGAAGTGTCTTGGTATATAACTCATTTCCAGCTTAACTGCTTGCTGAAGTGTGGTGCACACAAAGGCACACACACGCACACTCAGGAGTGCTGCGCATCGATAGTGGTCCCCACTGAATCATGCCATGTCGCTCCTCAGCGACTAGATGGCATCAGAGAGCTGCAGACGGGGATCTGGCGCGGTCCTCTCACCCCAAAACTAGCCATGGCCTCTCGTGAATTTCTTGATGATCAGATTTTGCTGCAGGAACACTTCCCACAGCACGGAGGAGACATCACAAGCAACATCGATCACTTTGTCCAAAGGAAACAAAGTGTGTGTAATTTAGTGTGCTTTGCTTGGTTCTTTGCAATTCAGAATTCAGGTTTGATGTTTGCTTTGGAAAGGGTTCGGGTTTGAAAACAGAATTGCAATAATGATGGGAGGGGGTTAGAATTTTATGGGCACCCCCCTTTAAAAATAAAGTAACTCCTTTTAGCTGCAGAGTAATGATGCCTTCCCCAGTAAATACTTTCCCACCTGCTCACCACCCCATTCATTACAGTGCATATAGACATTCCTTGCATGTATCAATCCGTCTCACCATTGGAATTAATGGGACGTACCATAGACTCACTGGAATTCCATGTGTGCATTGAAGCACCTGTAGGGTGGGTATGGTTTTTGGCCAAATTCAAAATGAGGGGCAATGAACGTTTTCAAATGACAACTCATCAGGCATTGGTCGTCAGATAAAATACTGTAAGTGTTTTGAATGCTATTATGTTCAAACAGGTTTTAAATTCTGTTGATGAAGAAATCACATGTGGGCTGAAAATTTCCCCTTCCTCTTTTTTATTGTTATCAATAGTTTACTAGGGTTTGCATATTATTACAGTAAAGCAGTAGAGTCCTTAGTAGCCCCCCCATTCCTCTCCTCCCCTCTGCCCCCATGACCTATTTAGTTACAGCATTTTTATTTCTGATTCAGGTACGTAGCCGTGTTGGTCTGACGCAGTCGAAATATATATATATATATTTAAAAAATTGTCCAGTAGCACCTTAGAGACCAACTAAGTTTGTTCTGGGTATAAGCTTTCATGTGCATGCACACTTCTTCAGATACGCTGAAACAGAAGTCACCAGACCCTTATATATATGGACATAAATCTGACATCAGAAATCACAATACAGAGAAGCCAGTAGGAGAACACTTCAGTCTCCCAGGACATTCAATACAGGATCTCAAAGCAGCTGTCTTATTACAAAAGAATTGCAGAAGCAGAACTGAAAGAGAAGTTGCTGAATTACAACTTATCACTAAACTGAAAACTATGGAGAGACCTGATTTGCATAGAGATACTGGATTCCTGACTCATTACATATGCTAATCATCTGCATACTAGCCCTTGCTTTTTCCTGTAGGACTAATTGAAGTCATTAACAGTAGTCAACAGGTTTACCATACCCATTGAGCCAATCACCCATCTCCTACTACCCTTCTGATAAATACCCCACCCCACCCTCTCACTATATATAAGGGTCTGGTGACTTCTGTTTCAGTGTATCTGAAGAAGTGTGCATGCACACGAAAGCTTATACCAAGAACAAACTTAGTTGGTCTCTAAGGTGCTACTGGACAATTTATTTATTTATTTGTTTGTTTGTTTGTTTGTTTCAGATGTTCAATTGTTTAGTGTGCTATACAGCCGGCACTTTCATGCTTAGAAAGAGTTTAGATAGATGAATGTCACTGCTATGTTGGGGTTCCAGATTAACAACTGTTAAACTGGAGGTGGTTTCATCCCTGCACCCCACGTCATAGCAAAGATGAATTTTGCAAAACACACCAGACATCGCCTGTCCTACGCCTTTCATTCCAACAAAGTGTTGACCGTGTGACCTTTAAAATGCAGACATTGCTACGTCGTGAACATTGCCGTTCGTATTTCAACACAAGCTCTCCCACAGAAACTCTTCTGTCTGAGCTAGAGAAACATGCTAGAAAGCCAAGAAGTCAGGTGTGAATTCTGTAGGCTGAAGATTGTAAACTTTTAAAATTACCGCATCTACACCCACGTATAGTAGCAACTCTGAGGAAGTAACTGGGAACCGTTTAACATATTTTGGCCTTACTAACATTCACCACTAAGAAACAGTATGTCCTAACCCTGAATGAGCTCAAAGGCTTATTTAATCTGAAAGGTAGCTGGTTCATGCACCACAGCTAGTTAACCAGCTAGTTTCAGTGGTTTCAAATGGTGTTCCTAAGATACGAAATTAAAAGACGCCTGCTTCTTGGGAGAAAAGCAACGACAAACCTAGACAGCATCTTAAAAAGCAGAGACATCACCTTGCCAACAAAGGTGCATATAGTTAAAGCTATGGTTTTCCCAGTAGTGATGTATGGAAGTGAGAGCTGGACCATAAAGAAGACTGATCGCTGAAGAATTGATGCTTTTGAATTATGGTGCTGGAGGAGACTCTTGAGAGTCCCATGGACTGCAAGAAGATCAAACCTATCCATTCTGAAGGAAATCAGCCCTGAGTGCTCACTGGAAGGACAGATCCTGAAGCTGAGGCTCCAAGACTTTGGCCACCTCAGGAGAAGAGAAGTCTCCCTGGAAAAGACCCTGATGCTGAGAAAGATGGAGGGCACAAGGAGAAGGGGACGACAGAGGACGAGATGGTTGGATAGTGTTCTCGAAGCTACCAGCATGAGTTTGACCAAACTGTGGGAGGCAGTGGAAGACAGGAGTGCCTGGCGTGCTCTGGTCCATGGGGTCACGAAGAGTCGGACAAGACTAAATGACTAAACAACAACAACAGCAAGATACTGTATTTGGGCTTCAATGATTCTTCAATAAGAAGACAAATAATTTTGAACAGTCTTTGCTGAAAGACAGTTCGTTCATCACAGTCAACCATCCTGTGTTCTTTTCTGTTGCCTGTGTTAAAGGACATTGAAATCATATGCTGAAGTTGAATCTTCCTTCAATACTGATGATGGGACAATGCCCTCCATGGTACCTCAGGGCAGCAGGCTAGCTCAGGGGCCTCTTGTGAGAACAGAGGGATTCCCTGTTCCTGTGATTTTAATTTGTTTTAAATGCTTTTAACTGCATGGAATCTGCTGGTGAATGGCATGTAATTAATTAATTGACTAGATGGGTCTTCGGCCTGATCCAGCAGGCTTTTCTTATGTTATTGGATGGAAGTGAATCTACAAGGGACTCAATAAAGTTTCCTCTCATGGTTACAAGTGATGGCTCAAAAACTAAAGATAAAATTCATTATCGGGTTTGTTTCTTTGGGCGTGTGAGCGAACAGCGATAAGCGATAAGCGGTCTCTGAGAATTTGGAGGAGGCAGACTTAGCATCTCTAGAAACCTAAGCACAGCAGTGGAAGCACAGCTGTTGAATACAAACCTGTTTCTCAAGGACATTTATTGCCCTCTGCAAATGGAAAGATGAAGATGTGGGGGAAATAAACCTCCTTGACTCCAGTGGGACTTACTTCCAAGTAAGCAAGTATAGGACTGCAGCCCTAATCTCTGAGGAACAGGTGCAGCTCTGATGCCGGGAGCAATTCTGATGACATGACAGGGTCTTCCCCCTGTGAGATCACTTGAAAATGAGGCTATTTTTTTTTCTTGTTTCCTTTGAAAAACAGGGCAATGTAAATGTTGGGCAGGTTCCTGGCTTCAAACTGTCAGGGCTTTCCTTTAGGGAGCGTTGGCAATTAGATGCTTACTCGGTCCCACCATGGCAGAACACATTTCATCTTGTTTTTATGTGGAGCTGTTCAGCTGCTTCTTTAATTCACAATAAGCAAAAAGTCACAACAAATTCAAAGCTGAAAGGCGGAAATGTGATCAGCTAATCTCAATCAAAAGCCGCACGAACAGATTGCCAATAGACGTTCTGATCAAACATGAAGAAAGGGGGGGGGAATCTTTTCCCCAGGAGGGGAATAAATTGGAAATAAACATCAGAAGAGGGTTAAAAAAACACCTTAATTAACAGGACATCAAAGCACGCAGTGTGCTTCTTGTCCAATGAACAAATAATGAATAATGTCAACATTCAGGGTTTGATCTGAGTCAGGACTAAAAGCAGTTTATGCCTAGCCTCCAGATGCAACAGGGATAAGGTGGCAGAGTTCTGAGTCTGGCAGAGGATTACTTTTGAATGCTTGAATCATCATCATCATCATCATCATAACCCACCAATCTGGGCAGCTTACAGTACATATAAAAACATAGTAATATGTCAAGCATTTTAAATTTCCTGATACAGGGAAACCCTCCCTGCATGAAAAAAAAAATCCTACACAGCAAGAATTGGCCTGAGCTAAAGCCCACACTAAGTTCCTTACTGAATGGAAATCTTTACAAAGAAACATTTCAAAATGTTGTATCCCAAATGCCTAATTTTAACTGTAAGCTCAGCCAGTAGAGCATGAGGCACTTAATCCCAGGGTTGTGGGTTCGAACCCCACATTGGGCAAATAATAATAATAATAATAATAATAATAATAATAATAATAATAATAATACACGCCCATTCGGCTGAGTTGCTCTAGCCATTCTGCATTGCAGGTGGTTGGACTATATGACCCACACGGTCCTTTCCAACTTTACAATTTTGTGATTCTATAATCCTAAAGTCGATCTATTTTCACTGGTAGTGCAAAAAAACAAAGCAAACGAGAAAGCTTGCAAGTACTTCAAATTGTTAAGGGGATGAAAGAACACCTTGTCCCAGGTTGTTTTTAAGAACATCACCCAAAAGCTTCCATTTATGGCTGCTTTAGGGACAGGGTTCTCTTCAGTACCAAAAAGGACTGGCACTTGATCCTCGACTTTGTGAGGTCATGGAAACTACAAGTTACTATAATTTTTATCCAATTTCTCCCCGCACCCAGGAATAACTGCTACAAAAGGCTGCTCAGTTCACTTCCAGACAGCCTGCTTATTGAGTGTTCATTCTGACATGCTTGCAAGGAGGTTAATATGATGTTTCGTCATGCAGATGTTACCCGACGTTTTCCAATGTCTTTCCTCCAGCACTTTCTTTATTGCAAAAAGTCTGATTTGGGGGCGGGGGTTTGTTGCATAAGAGCACCAAAATCAGCTGAATGGTCTGACCTGTATTTGGTGACAAGTGATTGAATCCCACCTGAAAGTAGTGGCAGTCCAGACGTGCTGTCAGTCTCAGACATTTGACTGACAGGGGAAGAAATAAAGGCAATAAAATGTATTTAGTGAAGGAGAGGTGACAGAATACATCATGGAGATCTTATGAGGGCCGTAAGGAAATTGGTGCTGCTTTGAACCTCCATCTCTCCACCCTCAAAAAAATCTACATTTGGCTGATTCGGAATGTGGAACAATTTTTAATGGTGTTTTAGGAATTTAGCAGCTCTATATTTGAACTGGGGATGCGGGTGGCGCTGTTGGTTAAACCACAGAGCCTAGGGCTTGCTGATCAGAAGGTCGGTGGTTCGAATCCCCGTGACGGGGTGAGCTCCCGTTGCTCGCTCCCTGCTCCTGCCAACCTAGCAGTTTGAAAGCATGTCAAAGTGCAAGTAGATAAATAGGTACCACTCTGGCGGAAAGGTAAACGGCGTTTCCGTGCACTGCTCTGGTTCGCCAGAAGCAGATTAGTCATGCTGGCCACATGACCCGGAAGCTGTACGCCGGCTCCCTCGGCCAAAAAAGCAAGATGAGCACCGGAACCCCAGAGTCGGCCACGACTGGACCTAAAGGTCAGGGGTCCCTTTACCTTAACCTTTATATTTGAGCTATCAAATGGAACTCGTAGTGTTCTCTTTCCCCACCCCGCAGAACCATCAAGCTGCTGTGAGTCAGTGAATAAACATGTGTATTTTAAGCTTTCATATAGCATCGGGGTACAAAAGAACTAAATATGGCAAGATAGATTGGTGTGACAGGTCTGCTGCCTTTGAGAGGAAGAATGGGATAGAAATTTAATGAATGAATGAGTGAATGAATGAATAACCAAATGAGGATGCCTCTATCACAAGAATACACAATGTTAGTTGAAGTCAGCCTGAAAGCAACGAAAATTTCTCATTGCAAAACAAATAATTATTGAAGTATATCACATGTTTTTTTCACAGAAGGACTTTGAATTCCTGGAAACTTAATATTCAATGCACATTCCATATTTTTGCACCTTTCAGTGGCAGTGCTAAAGCAAATCGGGATGCACAAGGAACAGCACTGGCTTAAAAGCTTGTCTAGACAGATGCGCTATTGATTGACAGCCTAAATGACAACTAGGATTTAGGTGAAGGACTCTGAGGTTGTTGTTTAAAATATACCTGCACCTGGTATATTAGAGAAGGGAAAAGGAATGATGACAAAATCTGATATGAAAGACAATGACCGAGTTGGAAACTGCTCATTATGCTTTGCAATACATGTAAGCAGCCTGACAGATTTACAGTGGATCAGAGCAGCTCTTTGGGGACATTGGTAAAGATAGAACATCCCTGGATATTGCAACAATAATGGCTTGCCGCTTGTACTTTCAGAAACAAATACATACAGAGAGGGGGGGCAGGGAGGGAGGGAGAAATCAAAACTGCATCATGAAAAGTGAATCTAGAAGACTATCTGGCCACTTCTATTATATAGATTTTTTTAAAATAAAAACATTTTCAATAAGTGGTCATCTTAATGTATACAGTGGTACCTCGGGTTAAGTACTTAATTCATTCCGGAGGTCTGTACTTAACCTGAAACTGTTCTTAACCTGAAGCACCACTTTAACTAATGGGGCCTCCTGCTGCCGCCGCACCGCCGGAGCACAATTTCTGTTCTTATCCTGAAGCAAAGTTTTTAACCTGAAGCATTATTTCTGGGTTAGCGGAGTCTGTAACCTGAAGTGTATGTAACCTGAAGCGTATGTAACCTGAGGTACCTCTGTATCTTTAGATTTCGGACAAAAAAAGAACACCACATGGTGCCTTTTCCTGTAATTGTCCCATGCCTAGGCACATATATCTATGTGCGGGTGTGCATTCAATTGAAAGTTATTAAATGTAAAATGTAATTAAATGGGGGTAAATGTAATGTAAGCCTGATCAAACAGGTAGCTGTTACAAGAAGGCTTAGTCATAAGATTTAGGAGGGAAAGGTGATTTTTAGCTTTTGTATTATGATTGCATACAGTTTGTGTTTTCCAGATGAATGCTTACGGAGGGCGCAGAAAAAGGGTGACTGAGAAATTACCATTTACTTTCTAAGAATTCAGTTTTGGAGAGAAAACATCGTTGTTAAAAGGCAGTTCCCTCTCCCCAAGCTTCTGACTCTGTTTGGGACCATTACGTTGGCAATACTCACATCCATATCGTGGAGTAGCATTTTACATGCTATCTCCATATAATGGCATTCTCTCCATGTGATGGAGATCCCTGGAACCATGGCTCTGGAGCACATCAAAGGGAAAGCTGGTGATTTTCAATCACTATATGTCTCCCTGCCAAAGGGAAGGCTCTACCCACAGATTTGTGCAAGCTGCCTGAAAGTTCCAGCAGTTCCATCTGGCTACATACTGAATAAGATGGATTCTTGACTGAATTTCCACGTATCTCTCAGCACATGAGCGAGCGAGTGGCTCCCATATCTGCAAAATGCACCCTAAACCAACCTAGAGTACCGAATGAGGCTGGAAGAAATAGCACATGTTACACCGGGGGTCAGCAAACTTTTTCAGCAGGGGGCCAGTCCACTATCCCTCAGACCATGTGGTGGGCCGGACTAGATTTTGAAAAAAAAATATGAAATATATAACCCAGGGATGCATTTTAAATAAAAGCACACATTCTACTCATGTGGAAACACCAGGCAGGTCCCACAAATTTCCCAGAGATGCATTTTAAATAAAAGGACACATTCTACTCATGTAAAACCATGCTGATTCCCGGACCATCTGCAGGCCGGATTTAGAAGGCGATTGGGCTGGATCTGGCCCCCAGGCCTTAGTTTGCCTACCCATGTGTTACACCATACATGGGAATGTTCAGGTAACACTGAAACAAGCATCCTTACAGAACAGAATATAGAATCAGCAAGACTTTGTGCTCCTTTTTAGTCTCCCGGTTTTCATTTCAGTAAATCTATCCAGCTTATACTTAAAATTAAGTGCTTATGATATGTCTTGCTAACATTCAACGGGACGAAAGAAAATGCTACAAGCCCTTACTAACTCATGGCTTAGGAGCTGTTAATTCATTGTCGAGAGATGATCTCATATGGAAAGGTATATTTCCGCACATGTCATCATCATCATCATCATCATGGCTAACAGGAAGGGAAGATGGGAATTTCCCCCCAGCAACTTCTGGAAGACCAGACATTCCTCACCGCCTTGTGCAGAAGGAAGAAGAGAACTCACTGTGTGTGTTTTTCCTGCTAGGCTGGAGAAAGAAAATGGAGGTAAAGAAAAACTTACGTTGGCTTTGATGCCTCGGCTTGATCCGTCTGTAGCTTTTCTCCCCCTTCCACTTCCATAGTGCAATATACAATGCGGTTGGGTGCTAAGGATTTGAGACCTTGGACTTCCATGATGACAACCTATTAAAAGAAAAAAGAAGAAAACCTCTCTGGATGACGTTCTCCACTCAGCAATCAGGTCTGGAAACAATGTTTTGAAGACATTTCTATGACGCTTTAGTTATTGTTTATGACATTTCTGAGATAGTGTGAGCCTGAGAATCTGCTGGTGAGGAACGTAGGGGACAGACCTAAGAGGCTGGACGTGTCAAAAATAGGTAAGTGAAGTAATGAAAATGAAACAACGGCTCTACATTAATTAATTGCGAATTGATGAATTACTGACAGTCAGCAAACAACCCCCCCAAAAAAACATTAATTAAAATGAATTATCTCCAAGTTCTTAAATGCAGGAGAATTGTTTCCTTTTAAAAAAATAAAATAAATGGGGCAGAGGATTTGAGCAATCAGATCACGAGGTATCCTGCTTCTAGTCACCAGGCAGTTCAAGGTGTGGGAAGATGGGTTGATGATGTGGAGTTGATTCACACAACCACTGCTAGTTGAAATTCCTTTTCAACTTGGCTCTCTGCGCATGCCCAGAAAGTTGTACGCAACAGCTGCTGCCACCCACACCCTTAATCTTTTTTTTTTTTTTGGCAGGCTGCACATGACTGGCTAGTGACAGGCAGGAAGTTCATGTGTTCGGGAGCTTCAAGCAGCTGCTGCAGGCGCCATGATCATGTGAATTGTCCAAAACTGCATGGTGCAATGCCTTCACATTATATCTTCCTGACAATCTCTTTGCTGACCACCCAGACGTGCCCTCTAATAGTAAGTGTGCCGTCAAAAGCCATTTTCCAATGTCTCACTGCATCACTCAAGGTTTCAATAGTTTTTGCTTGTGCTTAAGTTCTGATTGATCACCACACATGGATTTAGGATACAATTCTCCTAAAGTCACAACTGGCTAGTGGGGCATGGATCACTTGTGAGGCATGAGTCACTGAACACAGAACGATAGTTCTGTAAGCATATGACTGTGATGTGTCTCATCTCTGCCTGTGGCATGTTCTGATGCTGCCATCTCCTCCCTGCTCCTTACCAGACCAAATTACATACAGTGGTACCTCGGGTTAAGAACTTAATTCGTTCTGGAGGTCCATTCTTAACCTGAAACTGTTCTTAACCTGAAGCACCACTTTAGCTAATGGGGCCTCCTGCTGCTGCCGCGCCGCTGAAGCACAATTTCTGTTCTCATCCTGAACAGAAGTTCTTAACCCGAGGTACTATTTCTGGGTTAGCAGAGTCTGTAACCTGAAGCGTATGTAACCCGAGGTACCACTGTACAGAAAAAGCAGTGCAGGAAAGTCCTCTATACCTGCTTCAGCACCCCAATGGTGCTTTCCGCTTTCAAAGCCGAACTACATAATTAAGTAGTGGAACAATCAGCAGCATCTTCACTGGGAACTGGGCACAGTGTTGTATAACCCAAGGTTGCATTCAGCGTTGGAGTAGCAGGGCATCCTATTGGTTTTGCACCCTATGGCACGGACAGTTCAGGAAGAGAGGCTAACATGCATGTGGGTTCATGAATGAGTATTGCCAGGCAACGGATGTCTCCTTGTGTCTATTAATCTGGGTTAATGGATTTTTGTGCAACTGTTTTTGGAAAGAAGCTGGAGCATGTCAGAGAGCTGGGAGAGTAGAGTAGCTTAACCACCCTTGACTGTGAGACTAGCCTTCATGTTACACCGCAAAGAACACACAATTACCATTCAATTCAGGTGAACCGTACATTTCAAAGTACATGTGTGAAGATAAATTGTACAACTTGTACCCGCTGCAATTTTTAATGCTTAGAAATCAAGGTTTCCTGCAAAACGTAGGTGACACCTCTAATTAGCAATGATCAAATGCAAAGAACACAGGGAAAGAAGATTTAGTAATTCAGACACCAGTGTTAAAAAAAAAGCTGTGAAACAACTCTAATGAATATTAAAATACCTCCTCCCAGAAGATCTATTTTTGATCCAAACAAATAAAAAAAAATTCCCCTGCAATATGCACAGCAAAGTTTGCTGTCGACTGAAATGAAGAGATGGGGAAAACATATATGGAATGCAAACAAATAACCCTTTTTCAGGTTGGGGAAGGCTTGTAGATCAGTGGTAGAGCATCTATCAAAAGTTCCAACTTCAGTCCCTGACATTTCCAGGCAGGGCTGGGAATGTCGCTCATCTGAAACCCTGAAGAGCTACTGCCAGCCAATGTAATTGCACAGCACACGGCAGCACCCTATGTTCCTATGCATATGGTCCCATTAATATGACACTTGAACAATGTGGGAATTTCCATAGCAGGGCTTCTTACCATTCTGCTGCTAATATTTCAAGGGAGACAATTGTGTGGGCAGACTGATTCATGCGGTCATTTCCCATAGCATGAGCAATGTTGACGTGGGGAATAACAACCAGAGTCTGGCCGCCCATGCAATCGCTTTCCTTCCTGAGTTACTAGGCCAGCATGGGAAGCAATCAAATCTTAGAAGCACCCACACTGTTTCAGGTAAGGTTTGAATTACGCCTTTACAGTGTGGGATGTGATACATAAGTAGCAGTCAAGTACAACATTCCTCGTTTTCCTAGAGTGGACATGCGAGGGAATGTTTGGTCCAGCCAGTCGAAAACTTTCTGTTTCCTTCTGGCTGGGACATACTTCCTTTGCATGTGACTAGAGGTGGGCGTGACCTTACCTGTCCAGATAACTAAAGGACAAGGCACACAACACCCTTTCTCTTTGACTTCCTCCATCGCTGGAGCAGCAGCTTTTAGCTAGAAATGCTCTGTTGGCTCTCAGCCAACAGAGAACACTGGGACTATCTCCATATGGGATCCACATGTATATACTTTGTAACTAAGTCTGCCTTCAGGGATCCAACTGTGAACTGATGATGTGAGTCTACTTCTTTTATATACTTTACACAAGATTGTGGCGTGTTTATTCTTTTAAGAGGGATATAAGGGAACTTAACAGGAATCTAATATTGAGAGGTTTAAACAAGCCTGCAACCAGCTATCCACTGTGCATTTAAAAGGGGAATGTAAATTCTGCTAAATTATAGAACTTGCTAGCACAATTTAGGAAGGATATTAATAAACAATATATCCTCTCCTGCCTCCCTGACTATTCCCACATATAGTCATTACAACAAATAAGGGGCTATTATATTAAAAAGTCATGTTCCTTTTCTCTTTTTTTAACAAATCCCATGTCTTGGCACCATTAGAGTGCACAGTTCCCCACCACTGGCTGCTGCTGCTGGCAAACACGAAAAAGCACATCAAATTGACATAAGTGTGCTGAACTATAGGTTAAGGAGCATGCAACTCAACGCCGGGCTGTCTTTTTCACTTTGTAGCATTTAGTTCCCATTTATTTTGCCTTGCACAAGGACTCTTAATGGGCAGGCGAAGCACATGCAGATTCTCAAACTTACAAACAAAAGATGTAGTTCAGAATTCCTTGTGCAGGGAAAAGGAGCCTTAGGCTGTCCCAAGACAGTGAGCACTGAAGTGTTGCTAAAGTCCTATGGAAGGGGAAGCCAACATAGTGTCCTCCATAGGCTGTAGACTATAAATCCTGGTTATTGGCCATGCTGGCTGAGCCTGATGGGAACTGTAGTCCGTAACACCTGAGTGGCACCACGTGGGCTACCCCTGTTCTATGGAAATCCAGGTGTGCAAAAAAGGGGTTCTTGATTCAGAATAATAACTGTGGATCAACAACTTTTGAAGCCACCTCAGGTGTCCTGAATGGGATATTTTTAGATAAGCGAGCGATTTTTAATTTAGGTAATTGGCTTAACATTTACACATTCTCCTAACAGACTCCACTAAGAAGGCTACATGGAACCTGAAAGAACAAATCAAAAGGGATGTTAAAGGGATTTCTTTTTGTTGTTGGTTAGGTTTTTTTCCCCCTTCCTTTGCTCAAGTATTAGGGGCCTGGTTTCTGTTTTGCTGACCTCTGCCCTCAAAGCTTTTCTTTTAAGCTCTGATTAGCTAAACAGTGATTGTTGAGACTTTCTTTTGCTGTTGTTCTCTTGCATGAATATTGCCAACATGCCTAATTGATCCGTAGAAAAGCTATACATTTTACCTCCAGGGAAAAAGACAACACAACGTCTGACTTTGAGAGCTGGTTTTCATTTTCTTCTCCCAGGTCGATGATGGAGGTGTTGTGGCTTCGTTTTAGTTTTTGTAACTTGAACTCAGAGCCACCTTTGGACACTGGCATGCTTTCCAGGTTTGCCATTAGCAAATTGACCGATGACTTCAGTTCCTCAATGTACATGTTTTCCATTTCTTTGGATACAAATTTAGGAAATTTGCGCTCCTGTGATTGAAAGACAAAAGTAAAATTAGGGCATAATCAACAGCATCATGTTAGCACATATTTATAATTATAGTAATTGTTGTTCAATAAAATATACCCAAAACACTGTTTACGTTATACCAAAATTGTATTAATTAGGCAAGCACTACTGATATACTGATTTGGGGAAAAAATGGTATGCAAGCCTACTAAGAAGTGCAATTTTATTATGCATAATTGGTTTTGAAGCTTGATTTTATCTACATTTTGATAATTTTATTATTTCTGCTGATGTCTGTCCTATCACAATTTCTACTGCATATTTTATACCGTTTTATTTAAATCACTTATATACCTCTTTTGATATATTAAGCAGTGCATATAAATTTTGATATTAAATAAAGGTGCAAATGGGAATTTATCCAAGCAAACATCTCTATCTTATGCTTTCTAGCACAAATGCACCACTCAGGGTAGCTTACAACATTGAAAACGCAGCTCCATAGAATAATAATAATATGGGCTAACCAATGGAAAGAGACAGAGTCAGCATTTAAAGCCAGACATAAAAACAATTGTCTGCTTCAGCACAGCGATAGTCTGCTGGAACAAAAATATCTTTGGCAGAGCAAAACAGCAAAGGAGGGAACTGGCTGTTCACAGCACAGGATAATCTAGGTGCACCCATGGAAAAGTCATAAAAATGCAATCTAATAAAAACAGCAGAAGAAGAACCATGTTCACATCCTAGTCAGTATTCAGCTGATAAAGACTCTTGAAGTAAAAGTGAGCATAAGAAAAGCCCTGCTGGATCAGACCAAAGTCCCCTCTAGTCTAAAATCCTTGTGGCCAAACAAATGCCTATGGAAAGACAGCCTGAGGGCAACATCCCTTCTCCCCACTTGCAATTCCCAGCAGCTGGTTTTCAGAGGCATATTGTGGAGGCAGAACAAAGGCATCAGTTAGTAGCCACTGATAAAGACTTCCACTGCCTCCAACCATTAACAACATCATGGAATGCCTTCAGCTGCCAAGAGACAAAATGAAGCGATAGAATGCTGCAGTATTAGAAGAGAGTGTGGCGCTGGACCACATGGAAGGGATATCACTCTTCAGTAAAAAAATAAAAGTAAAAAATTAAAGAACTCCTGCAGATAGAAAACTGGCATATCGGGGAGAAAAGTTCTAGCCGAATCCTGTGCCTGCTTGCAAGGAGTTTCCAACACTGGAGAGCATTCAGAAATGTGACCCTTCAACTGGAGCCTGAAGTGTTGCAGTCCAGCCTCTCATCTCATGTTGCTGCATGAATAGACCAGATTGTAGAAAGGCTGGCCGACATGTATCTGTTTTGGCAGCAGATTGCAACGTTTAGGTGCCACAGCAGAAAAGGCCCTGCCTGTACCCTGAGAGGTCTGATTTCAGTAAATGGGAAAATATGGGCAAGCTCTGTGCGCATATTTCAGGGGATGGTGGAAAATGTGGGAGCAAGGGTAGCCAAAACTATGAAGGATTTAGGGTGTTCAGTGCATTAAAATGGGCACCTTGGGAAAGTTGCTTTCCCCTTATACCCTCCCAAACGCTTAACATACTTGACGGATGACCCTCCCATGCCAGGTCTAGCAAAGTCCTCCACTGTCCTTAAGAGTTTAATCTAGGATTTGGATATGACTCTCAGAAATCTCCCTAGTGTTTTTAACACTCTTGAGTTGATAATCTTATTATGCTTTTCACAGGCTAATGGTGGCTCTAATAGATAAACAAGGAGAAGGAGGTAACTAGGACGTAACAAAGAGACCTGTTTCAGTGGCCATTCATGCCCTTAGACCCGGGGTCAGCAAGCTTTTTTAGCCATGGGCCGGTCCACCATCCCTCAGACCATGTGGGGGGCTGGACTATATTTTTGGGAAAAAAGAAGAACCAATTCCTATGCCCCACAAATAACCCATAGATGCATTTTAAATAAAAGGACACATTCTACTCATGTAAAAACACGCTGATTCCTGGACTATCTGTGGGCCGGATTTAGAAGGTGACTGGGCCGCATCTGGCCCCCAGGCCTTAGGTTGCCTACCTCTGCCTTAGACTATGGCTACAAGTTTTGTCAACTATAATTTGGTATGATAACTACTCATACAAGCATAGTTTTAAATAAAAATAAACAGTCCCTGCATATGGATGTGTTGGAAGCCTAAACTGGTCAGGAATGCATGCAGGACAGAATATGAAACCTGTTCCGAGCAGAGATGAGGAATTCATTGAGTACTGTCACTGCGTCCAAATCCGTCCGCACAATGATTTTTTCCACCTGTGACAAAAGGAAGTGGAGCCCTTGCTTCCCATTCACAAGTAAACTCAAAGGGAGTGGAAGAACTGGTCTCAGAAGCAGTTCCTTGCTTCCACAGCAGTTCATGCAACATGGATTCATATCATTTTATGTTTGTACTTGGCATCTGTGTGACCTAAAGCAAAACATTTCTAGCTTAGCTTGCTGAAAGATTTACAGAATGCTAGAGGTTTCTGTCAAGCATATGAGGTCTAGTGCTTGTTACGTTGAAAGTTTACTTAGGTTGGAGGTTGCCTTGGAGAGGTAGGCAAGATCTTACTGCCTGCTGAATAGAGATTATTCTACTATAGAATAACTACTGTCCTCTTTAGTAGGGCCGCAATTACTGGTTGAGAAACGGGGGCATTTTCTGAAAAACTACTGAACTCGGAAGTTGCCACTCATTGAATTAATCGGGGCTGTGTGAGGACAATATGTTCACCTCAACTTCTGAACCATGGCTTAATTTGCAGATGGCTTGGCCAACGTGAGATGTGAACAATTTCTTCCGCAAGCATATGCTGACCAATCAAGTGCACTTATTAATCATTGTTCTCCGAGCTGCTTGCTGGTTCCTGCTCACTAACAATGCAATTTAAAGGCATAGCCAGGGCTGCCAGGTGAGAAAGAGAACAGAACTCCTGTCCCGAGGATGAACTTTTGGCAGATGTAGCTCGTCATTCAAGTTTCAGCTGCTGAAATCCCCTCTTCTCTCCTGTTATTAGAGATGCAAGGGCCCTGTCCTCCTTTTCACCTGGGCAGATGTAGTGCAAACTAACTCATGTTGCATTACAAATGGGAAGAGGCTGGTGCAACTAATGGGGTGAGGGAGGGGCTGTTTGTGAGGTTGGGGCTGGGTAGGCACACCAGCAAGAGCACTGGGTTGACTCTGCTGCTGGGCTTGTGCAATCGCAACCTCACTGCAGATGTTGCAGCAACAGGAACAGGGAGAGATGCTTCAGGTGCTCCAGTCTTGAGGGTATAATCTTTTGCTCCAAGAAAACTAGTCTCTAACCTAAGAGCAGTACCTGATGTCCCCCCCCCCCCCCGTTAGAATATTCCGTTCCACTTTAAGAACAGATGTGTGGATTGTTGTGCGTCACATGTCTGTTTACACTCCAGCACAGCTTGCTGGGAACTTCCATTTTGTGTATAGCTATTGCTTATGCCTGCTTGCTTGGACATGAAGGGGAGAAGACATGTTTTTCCTTTTGTCCTGATGTATGCTGAATAAACTGCTTGTAAATATGCTGACACAGCCTCTCCTGCCACTCCTGTTGCGTAGCGTTTACTCTGCTGATTAGAGCGTGCTCCAGCTTCTGAAGCTGGGGTCGCTGACGCTGCTCCAAGGACTGGAGGTCGCCCAGCTTACCGGCCAGTGGGCTGGGGCCAGCTGGGGGCTTGCAAATTGCCCCTGTTTCCTTGGATGCATCCCAACACCCCCTACATCATCCTCCCCCACTCAACTTCTGTGAGCCTCAGTGAGCATGGCCAATTGTCAGGGATGGTGGAAGCTGCAATCCAAAACATTTGGGAGGCACCTGGTTGGGGAATGCTGGGCTACAAGGGCTCTCTGAGATGCTTCATGAAGAGCTCCTGCCTCTGCCACTTGGTAAAGGTAAAAATGGTAAAGGACCCCTGGACGGGTAAGTCCAGTCAAAGGCGACTACGGGGTTGTGGCGCTCATCTCACTTTCAGGCTGAGGGAGCAGGCGTTTGACCACAGACAGCTTTCTGGGTCATGTGGCCAGCATGACTAAACCGCTTCTGGTGCAACGGAACACCATGACGGAAACCAGAGCACACGGAAATGCCGTTTACCTTCCCGCCTCAGTGGTACCTATTTATCTACTTGCACAGGCATGCTTTCAAACTGCTAGGTAGGCAGGAGCTGAGACAGAGCAACAGGAGCTCACCCCGTTGAGTGGATTTGAACCGCCAACCTTCTGATCAGCAAGCCCAAGAGGCTCAGTGATTTAGACCACAGCGCCACCCACATCCTGTTATCACATGGAGTTTACAAATTGGTCAGCATATTAATATGTATTGAAACCAGTTGCACAAGTCATTCCACTCACCTCTCAGCCTGTACAACTATGTCATTTTATGTCCTGCCCAATTTTCGCCATGAGTTATTAACACACTTTATATTAATAAGTATTTGACTTTTGCATCCTTGCCCTGGGCCTGAAGATTCATTACTTGTTGCCAGTGAATTTAACCTTTAATGAAGAGAGAATGGGCAGCATGTAACCAAAATGTCTCCATTGGGCACCATGAGAAAGTGCCATATCAGGAATGCCACAGAAGGAGTTTCTCATTAAAAGGCTGCTCAGCAAACAAATGTCCTTTATCTCTGGGAACTTTTCAGCAGCTGATATGAATTCATGTCCCTTTATGACATTTTGAGGCAGGAAACACTGGCTAGCAAACTATTACACTCATCTGCTTTCAGCTAAAAAGTTTTATGATCAGATCATTGTCCCCAAGCCTTCTTCTTTAAATAGACCTTTGATGCTTATTAGCCTTGTAAAGCACTTTCGTAAGCATTGCTCAAACAAGTAAATCAGGTCCAGCTATGGGAGCTCTTCATTAGCAACAAGTAGCAGAGAATTTCAAATCTGGTGACCCATCCATCCCTTTCACTTTTCTGGGCAGCACGGTCTTTCATTCTGTGATTAAATGAAACATGATAAACCATGGGGGAGAGAATGTAGCTGAGTAGTAGCTTGCATGCCAGTGGTTTAATCTCCACCATATCCAGATAGGCAAGGGGAAAGTGCCTGTCTTAAACCCTGGAGAGCCATTGCCAGTCACACTTAGATGGGCCATCAATCTGATTTGGCGTACAACAGCTTCCTATGTTCCTATGACTCCTGTAGCCCTTTTGTGGATTTCATCGACAGTGCTACATATAGAACCTAACATATAGGATTGCTACATAGCCTACCAGAGGATGTCCCACTCAGGGAGGCTTCCTATTTAATCAACACAGTTCATTATCTGTGCGTGCAGCAGGAAGAGTCAAGCTCTCCTTCTCTCCTTTTGGCTATTATTGGTTGCATCCAATGGCAGCCTCTCTTAGAGTAGACACACTGAAATAATAGACACAACCAGTGCTTTTTTTTCAGCCGGAGAGCAGTTCTGGCACCTCTCAGATGGGTGCCGCTCTGGGCCAGTGGTTCCCTTGCCTGTTTATTGTCTTTACATACTTTGGAGAAGCCCCAAACAAAGTCAAAAGGGAAACTGGCCAGCAAGTCGGCACTTTTTTTATATAGACCATCTAGCTCCTAGCCACTCCTAGTCATGACTGGTTAAGCTACGGAGCAGGGCCAATTCATATTTCCTTTTCTTCAATCCATCTCTCGTGTAGCGGTGGTGGGCTTTGAGCTTTCCAGTCAGGCCTCTACCATTGCACACATGCATGCATTAAGAGGCAAAATACCAGTGCTATCCTAGTTACCGACATAACAATGAAGAAGAAGAAGAGGAGGAGGAGGAGGAGTTTGGATTTGATATCCCGCTTTATCACTACCCTAAGGAGTCTCAAAGTGAGTAACAATCTCCTTTCCCTTCCTCCCCCACAACAAACACTCTGTGAGGTGAGTGAGGCTGAGAGACTTCAGAGAAGCATGACTAGCCCAAGGTCACCCAACAGCTGCATGTTCAGGAGCGGAGACGCAAACCTGGTTAACCAGATTACGAGTCCACTGCTCCTAACCACTACACCACACTGGCTCTCCTGAAGTACCTAGCTAGCTGAATTCAAAATGAGAAAAGCTGACCTCAAACCATCCTTGCAAGCTAATTACTTTCAGTTAACTCTAAAATGTAACCTGTTATGCTCTGCGGGGAAGCAGAATCTGTAGCAGAGTGCCACGATTCACATGTGTGGCATCTGTGCTGTGACATCTACTGAAGTAGACACAGCATGCTCTTTGAAATATGCTCTGTCCTGAGCAAATGGAGTGAGCATTAGAACCCCACAAATTTGCTAGGACTCAAATCTCATAAACGCGCCCAGTGCATATGCGTAGTCCTTGTGGCAACTCGGCCCTCCATATATTTTCAGAGTACAGTTCCCATCAGCCCCATCCAGCATGGCCAATGGCAGAGATGATGGGAGTTTACAGTCCAACACCATCTGAAGGGCACCAGGTTAGGGAAGGCTGGTGCAGTGGCGTAGCGTGGGTTGTCAGCACCCGGGGCAAGGCAAGTAATTTGTGCCCCCTAACCCGTGGATTTGCGCCCCCTAACCCGTGGATTTGCGCCCCCTAACCCTAACCCCCAGATGTTGCCCCCGGTGTGGCCGGCCCCCCCTGCACCCCCCACGCTACGCCACTGGGCTGGTGTGATTGAATGCATCACTTGGGTATCATTCTCCAAGCATGTCTTTGCCTCTGACGATTTGTACTGTGTGTTTCAGCAATCAGCAGCTTCACGAACAAAGTTCAGTTCTGGAACGGGTTTTAAAGATCAAACTTCTGTAGATGATCTTTGAGAAATGTCTTCTGACTTAAGACATAAAAGACACTAATGACATAAAAAATATGTTCATAAAAAGGGCTCCTGGCAATAAAAAATAGAGCTATAGTTCTCTTAGGAAAATGCCTTTAAGCAAGTTGGATAAATATACTCTGCCAACATTCACTGGAGGCAGAATTCAAGGCTTAGTAAAATGCTTTAGCATTAAAAACAAAACAAAAAACCCTTCTATTAAAAAAAAAGGTTTTCTATCAGGCAAATTAACAAGGAGCTTCCCATTCCAGGTTCAAAGCTTCAGAAACCTTTGCTTTTTATCAATTTAGCCACAACCATATCTAGTAAAAGCTTAACAGTGAAACTGATAATGATTTGCCCAAGGTCAGCCTGTGAAATTTGAACTTGAGGTTCTCACATCCAAGCCCATGACATATGTCATGTCATGTCATGATGCTCCTAGCCTGAGACAAAGGGACATTTCAAGTACCTTCAACCTGGGAGTTGAGCATTCATTGTTCTGAAGAGTTGCTGGATTGGAAAGGTCCCTGACTTAGGTGACAACTTGTATCTAATTAGATTTTGTCAGCACTTCTTTCAGAAAGCCCACATTGTATTCCTGTTTATAAAGATTAATTAATGTGCATATTTTTTCCTGATATCTTATTAGTATTCATATAAAAGTATGGTTAAACAGTAAGATAAACAAACCAAATTACCATCAGTATGTTCCCAAAAGGAGGCAAAGTTAGGATTTAACCTCCTTTTGGGTATAATGCAGTTTCTTAATAAATATGGAGCAATAATGTACTCAAGGAGAAAGAGGGCAAACCTTCCACTTTAAGCAGGGGTGGAGAAAGAATGAATATATGGTTTCCACTGTTAATTTTTGCAAGCATCCACTTTGGTCTACCTCATTTGTCCATGTCTTTAAAGTGGCCTTTAATATATATTTTTTTGGAATTCCTGCCTGCTGTGATAATGACTTTGAAAAGCAGAATGCACAATGCAAGGGCAAACAGGGGAAGCGAATGGTGTTCCTCCAAAATGCTGGCGGTAAACAATGAAGCACAACAGCCATTCATAATACACAAGCTCAGTTGGGTGCCTCATGATTGCTTTGCTGAGAAATCGCCCTGGAAAAGCCCCATCTTCTGAGATTCCTCAAAGAAGCCCGGCAAATGCTGGTACGTAAACAATGAGCGAGGCATTTATCCTACAGGGATTTGTGGTTTACTCTGGAGGGACTTGTTGTGCATCTGCGCTTCTCAGTAATGAACTGGAGGGGCCTGGAATTGGTAATATATTTAGCTTCATGGGCTGTCAAAAGCACTAAGGATATATCTGGGCTTGTAAGGAAAACACTACATCATATTTGTTCTTGCAGATGGGGCGGCTGAGACGCAGATTCCGATTTCTCTCTCTCCCAGAAGAGTGATGTGACACAGCAGCTGGTGAGCCCTCCCTACCATGCCTTACAGGGTTTTCCTCCTCCTCCCCCAAACTGGCTCAGCAGCTCAGGATTTGGCAGTGCCCTGGGGGACGGGTCCCAGCTCAGTATCAGAGTCTAGGCTTTGCAGGCTTTGCAGACTCAATCCCCAGCATCTCCCAGTGGCAGACTTTGTTGGGGTTGTTGTTACCTTGGCGATCTGATCTGCCATTTGGAGACGTCCGTCAAGCTCCCGCCTAATTTGTGCGGCTTGTTCGTCTGGATTGTCCAGCTGCACAAAAAGAAAACAAAATAATTAATACTGTTATAGCAATAATGAAAGGGGGAAAAGCAGTCAGTGATGGAAGAAACAGTATTACAGCATGCCCGTCTGTCTGTCTGTCTGTCTGTCTATCTGTCTGTCTGTCTGTTTGCCAGCCTGCCTGCCTGCCTATCTGCCTATCTTTCTATCATCTATCTAACATACTTTTTTCTCTATAAGACTCACTTTTTCCCTCCTAAAAAGTAAGGGGAAATGTGTGTGCGTCTTATGGAGTGAATGCAGGCTGCGCAGCTATCCCAGAAGCCAGAACAGCAAGAGGAATTGCTGCTTTCACTGCGCAGCGATCCCTCTTGCTGTTCTGGCTTCTGAGACTCAGAATATTTTTTTTCTTGTTTTCCTCCTCCAAAAACTAGGGGCATCTTATGGTCTGGTGCGTCTTATAAAGCGAACAATACGGTATCTATCTATCTATCTATCTATCTATCTATCTATCTATCTATCATCTATCTATCTATCTATCTATCATCTAATCTCTATATCTCTATATCTCTATATCTATATCTATCTATCATCTATCTATCTATCATCTATCTATCTATCTATCTATCTATCTATCTATCTATATCTATCTATCATCTATCATCTATCTATCTATCTATCTATCTATCTATCTATCTATCTATCATCTATCTATCATCTATCTATCTATCTATCTATCTATCATCTATCATCATCTATCTATCAATCATCTATCATCTATCTACCATCTATCCATCTGCTTTGTAAGATGCCAGGAGATGTGAAGCAAGCATAAATAAAATATAGACATAGCACTTTTCAAAGTTTTCTGGACTACTATTGATGCTGCGTACTCATTTGCAGCCTGTTGCACAATCTATCAGACGCACAGCTTTATCCCTCTGTGTCTTACAAATAGCTGCGTTTACTCTTTCCTGCAATATTTAACTGTAAAGAGAAAGGCATCTAGTGTCAGAAACTCCAAGGAGTTGTACCATCTCCCCAAAATGTCTTCCTTCATAAATGCCATTATGTGTTGTTTTTGTCGTCGTCTTCTTTTTGTTCAACTTCTCTCACCACCAAAGGAACACAAGTGAATAGTAAAGAGAACCCACACAAGTAACGCTGACACAAAACCCACACGTACATTAAGTAAAACAGAAACATTGCCTCCCGACCCCACCCCATCCCCACCCACCACGGCCCCCTCTGTTACGAAAAAGGAGCAATGCTGCTGAGTGCTCCAGATGGCTGGAAAGCCAAACAGGATGTTGATGTTTTGGGACTGTACCGTGGGAACAAGGAACAGTCTATTCTGTGCACTGAACACCGGATGTTAGCTCAGAGTGTCACATGACCCTGTACTGGAAGTACATGGGTGGAGTTATTTCTCTCTCTGGCTGCTGATATCAGAGGGTACAGACATGTTTTCTCTGTACTGCTGGAACGACAGAAATAAAGACATGTAGATATATTTCTGTCTGTCTCTTTCCCCTCCCTGGGAGAGGAGGGGGAGGAATGGTGTGTTCTTCTTTCACGTTGGGAAGAATCGCCGATTGGAGACCTCCCTTGATCCTGCCGGGAGTCGCAGACAGGAGGTCACAAGGATTCAAGCCGGGCACCTGGAGGGTGGCCAAATTCCTCTGATATATGGCTTGATATCAACATATGGTAGCAAAAGCTGCTGGTTATCTGATCCATGGGAATCAGCATGAGAGGTGAGAGGTTGATGGATCGTGTGCCATCCTCTGCACCAAGGAAAGAAGATAACGTCTGCATTGCAGCCAGAAGCTGAACGGCAGGACACCAAGAGGGGGTGCTTTCCAAGCAACGGAGCCCCAAAAAGGTATGCTGAATATCGGGCTAAAAGTGTGAATGCAGATTGATTTATTCTCTGGTTCACGAGAGAGCTGCGTTTGGAAAAACAGCTCTGAGAGCCTAGCCTGCATACCAGGCATATTTGCGGTGAGATAACGAAGAGGTATGCACAGTTGCTAAGCAACGACAGTCAGGAAAGTGGAAAACTACTGACACCTGGGGCTGGCTCAGTCAGAGCCGGGAAAGCGAAAGTTGTTTTGACTTTGAGACAGCTTGGAGATTGCCTGCCTGAGAGAGAGGCAGAAAGACAGCTCAAAAAGGAGCTTTTGGATTTTAACTAGCTCGAGAGTGGAGAGCTGAGACTTGGATTCAAAATGGATGCCAAGGACAGGGGGAGGGAAGAACGGAGTTCTAATTCCCCCACTGATGTTGCTACTGGAGAGGATGCTGTAGCTTTGAACGTTGTCCGATGCTACAATTGCGGACAGGCTGGGCATCTTCAGCGGAACTGCAAGAAGCCACGCCAACCGAAAGGAGCGAAGGGCCGCTCAGGAAAGCCTGAGGCAGCAGGCGAAGGCCGTACCAAGTCTTCGGTGAAACCTGCAAAGGCCCTGATGGCGAAAGGAACCACGCCAGATGTTGGACACTCTTTTGTAATCGATACGGGCTGTAATTTTCACATGTCCCCACACAAGGCACTCTTTTCGACGTTTAAGAAGCAAAGCTTCGCTGTGGAACAAGCCAACGGTCAGAAGCTGGAAGCGACCGGGGTTGGAACTGTGTATCTTAAGAGTCTGAACCTGACTATAAACAATGTTTACTTGGTTCCTGAATTGAAGTTCAATCTGCTGAGTGTTTCGCAGATTGCAAAGAAAGGACTGAAACTGTCCTATGATGATAAGAGCTGCAAGATCTTCAAAGATGGAGAGTTATATCTTTCTGCCAGACAGAAAGGTGGACTGTATTTGTTGGACTTTGAGCAAAGTGATTACATGGAATGTAATTCATCTGTGTCTAACCTAGTTTCTCTTGCAGGTGTGACCAAAACGAGCGCCAAGAAGGTGGCCAGGGTCGACAGAGCGTTTCAGCGGGTGTATGCTGATGTGATTGGTCCTCTAGAACCATCTAGAGGCAATGCAAGATTTTATCTTGTGTGTGTGGATCATTTCTCTAACTTTGTCTGGGTTTATGTGTTAAAAAGGCCACAGGAAGCCTTGGAAAGGTTTCAGGAGTTTTGTGACAAGGTTAAAGATATGCATGATGCTAACATTGATTGTCTTTTCACAGAAAAGAAGCAGATTTTTCTTTTACAGGATTTCCAGAGGTTCCTGCAGAAGAAAGGGATTAGACACAAGGTTGCTGTTTCAGCGGAAGCGTGGAACAGGGGTGTCTGTGTAAAAGTGAACAAAGAATTGCAAAAGGGGATGAATGCGCAATTGCTTAGTTCACATCTGCCACATGAGTTCTGGGCGGAGTCACTCATGTCGTTTTGTCATGCGTGGGTGAGAAAGGTTTCAAAAGAGTTGGGAAGTTCTCCTTTTGAGAAACTGTTCCAGAGAAAACCTTCTGTTGCCCATTTCAAGGTTTTTGGGTCTCATGTGAGGACAGAAGCTCCAGGTGGAGTAAAGAATGCCAGAGGCATTTTTGTGGGATATGAAAAGGGTCTCTACAGAGTAATTTTGTCTGAATCTGGTCAGGTGATTCTTACAAAATTTCTAGAGAGTGCTCCTGAAAAGGAGAGAGTCATAGCACACACATTTCCCACAGAGGACGATTCAGATGATGATGATGATTTTACAGATTACAGTGGTACTGAGAGCGACAGTGATAGCTCAGAGAGCTCTGTTGTCACAGTCATTGAGAGGAAATCTCACACAATGGATAGACCTTCACAGGTGAAGGTTGAACCACTGTTTACTGTTGGAACTGGTTCTCCTAAGAGTCCTGAGACAGAACCAGTGAGCAGAGAGGATCAGCACCTCATACGCAGGTCTGAGAGAGTCACAAAGGGTGAACCACCCAAAAGGTACTCAGAAGAGTATGCTAATTTAGCTGTTGCATGTGTTGCTGTTGTACACAACCGAGGACAGGTTGGAGCTGTGTCTAAGTCAGAGACAAAGACACAACAGAGAGTTGCTAGCCGAGGTAATGCAGATGCACTCATTCCTTGGAGGCCAGACAACCAGAGAGGTACACTGGGGAAACCAGTGGCGGGTAGTTCCAAGGGTGGAACTGAAACAACAGGGGAGTGTTATGTGTATAACAACTGTTTGTTTTCTTCTCTGGATCACGCTTTGCTTGCCGCAACACGCATTGATTCTTTTGGGGGAGGTTGTTACGAAAAAGGAGCAATGCTGCTGAGTGCTCCAGATGGCTGGAAAGCCAAACAGGATGTTGATGTTTTGGGACTGTACCGTGGGAACAAGGAACAGTCTATTCTGTGCACTGAACACCGGATGTTAGCTCAGAGTGTCACATGACCCTGTACTGGAAGTACATGGGTGGAGTTATTTCTCTCTCTGGCTGCTGATATCAGAGGGTACAGACATGTTTTCTCTGTACTGCTGGAACGACAGAAATAAAGACATGTAGATATATTTCTGTCTGTCTCTTTCCCCTCCCTGGGAGAGGAGGGGGAGGAATGGTGTGTTCTTCTTTCACGTTGGGAAGAATCGCCGATTGGAGACCTCCCTTGATCCTGCCGGGAGTCGCAGACAGGAGGTCACAAGGATTCAAGCCGGGCACCTGGAGGGTGGCCAAATTCCTCTGATATATGGCTTGATATCAACACCCTCCACCTCTTCCCCCCTTTTCTTCCTAAGGTAACCCTAATGTCTCAACAAATGAGACTGACCTATGGAAAATGTAACTTGAAAAAAGAGACATTGCACATACCTTTGTAAACCAAGAAAATTTTAATAATAAAAAAGAGATACTGACTAAAAACCACTTTTTATTTCATTTTTCACTCATTTTTCACCCCACCTGCCCCGCAATACCACCTCCATTTATTTTACTGGGATTGTTCTATGTCCTGCTCCTAAGAGGAACCTTAATTAAAAATACTCTCAAGTGAGGCTCCAAACTCATTTGCTTACTAGGTACAGGGATGCCCAGCTTTTCACCTTTGACTGCATGAACTGCTCTGTGCCTTGCCTAGAAAGATCCATGTTATAACCATGTTATGTTTTTGTGTTTGTGTTTGCGTGAGTGTGTGTGCGTGTGCATGCTAACCATCCAAACAGATTATTACCATTAACATCTTTTTTTACTTTCGCAAGACAGCTGCTGCCATTCTTCACTATCAAATGTCAGTTATGCCTTTTATATAGAGAAAGAAAGCTTGACTGCTGAAAGGACATCATTGCTTAAATGCACACCCCCACAAACATTTTTATTAAAGGCACGGAAAGCTGATAATGTCTACTTTCTGAAAGTTCAGTCATGATGTTCTTTTTGAGACCCCTCCTTTTCCACTCTGTGCAAGCTTCTTATTATTATATCACCTACTGACTGCAGTGAGAATGCACCACTTTTCCAAGTAACTTTCAGCCTAGTCCTACACATGCTTGCCCAGAAGTAAGTCCCACTGAGTTCAATTGGGCTTACAACGTAGTAGAGTATTCTCAGCCTATCATTGCCAGAAGCCTTCCATGTATTTTATCTTAATTATTGATCAGTTCACCTCCTCTCCCCTCAGACTTTGCAAATGCCGAAGCTCTCAGCGATCCCTTCTAGCTATGGGAGAGGAAGAGAGAAAGAGGGGAAAAAGAAAGAAATCTCCCAGAGCGCTTTGTGTACAGTAGCACTATCTTTGGTGACAGGTCTCCATAAAACACTTTTATAAGCCGGCTTGGGGTTGCTGTAAATACCACCCTATATTTTATCCTTCTCGGGAGACAAATTGCTCCATACAGCAAGCGCTTGCTTGCTTGCTTGGTGCAGTGCAGTGCAGTCTGGAAAGTTACAGCCGCAGGAACCATTACGGTTTCAATTCCCAATCTGACTAGACATGAGCGCTTAGGTTATAGTTCCCTGAATGTATTAGACTGTGCCATCTATCCATCATCGCATTGCTGAACCTGCAAGCTGCACCAGCTGCTTCTTTACACAAGTGCACAGGCAGGTGTGCGGTAAACTGTATTCGTAAACTCAGGTCGCGTTTCTGCACGCATGGGCGGGTTCCTGGCTGCTCCTGGAAAACGTCTCATTCCAATGCTAAGGATGTTGAAATGTGGGAAGGGGCCTATTCTGCTTTCAGCGAGAGCTGCAATCAGGTCCTTGTTTAGCAGAAGTAGCAACCCCTCTCTGTCACCCCACTACTGTCCCCTATGTAAGAATGCACTACATAGACATTCCTGTCTACCGCATTGAAAAGACATATTGCCGTCTACTGCCTCCGTATTTCAGTTAAGTGAAGGATAATCCTACAGTCATGGTGCTTTCTTTGGTAATTCAAAAGCTTGTTATTCTGAGCTCTTTTAATTGAGGTTAACTGCACTGCCCAAAATAAACTTGCAGGCTATATTTGGAAGGGCAGGGCGCTGTTTTGCTTGAAATATGTCCTCTTGCTTTCCTTACTACCGTAGCACCTTTCATTTTGCAGGCATTTTAAAAGAACAATCGCCACAAAACAAGGGCCAATCATTTCTATGGTGATGTTAGTTCCAAAGTAGCATCCTCAGGTCAGTGCTCAGACAACAGATGCCTTGGCCCTCCGTGATTTAGTGGACCACAGGGACACTGCTCTCGGGTTTGCAAGGACATATCCTACAGCTGCTGACAATGACATTTCTGTTTCTGAAGGAAAGCACTGACACACTTTTTATGGCAACTCAAGGATTACATCCGTGTCTTGAACTAATGGCCTGGAAGCACGTTCCAAAACAACATTAGGGCTACTTTTCAGAATAGTGTCACCTCTGATTCAAGATCCATATACATGGCCTATGAGACACATGTTCCCACCAGATTTGTTTTCTATCAGAAAAAAGCCCAGACACTGTAGCTGCTTTCAGAACCTCAGCAGGCAATGCAGTTCTCACATTAAGTCTAGATGACTCAGGAAAAGACGTCAAGGAAATGAAGCTTAGTAAAACAAGGTTAGTCTCTCTCTCCCCGCCAAATCTGCAGCAAACTTGCCTAGATTTGATGGGTGAACCAATCCCATCATAATTCACAATTATGCGAATTATGACCAAGTTATAAACTTAATGTTAAGAATTGCTAAGGCCAAAAGTTCTCCATTATGATGAGATTCTGAAGTATCTTTGTAGTTAAATTTACTGTAAAAGAGCTCTAAAACATTTTCTTCTATATTTTCCTTTTTTTTTTAAAAAAAAAAGGTAAGAGCCTCTCTGAGACAGAAGCTTCTCTTGCCGCAAAGCTTTCAAAACTGGGTCAGAAATGTCACTGGAAGTGGTGCTTTGTGGTCACGTAATGTTGTTTCCAGGAGCTGTGCATAAGAAAGGTGGTTGCCCACACATCATACAGAAACCACAGCTAAGGTCAATGGGATAAAGTCAATAGAAAGTGCCACAGGGCTGTCAAATTATGGGAAGCAACTCTTCCTAGATGAAGCTTCAGTTTATCTTTGGCTGCTGTGTGACTCTGTTTCACATATGTCACAGTATGTGCCGATTTCATTTGTGCTTTTATGTACAATCATTGTAGTCAGTGCTATTTTTCCAGAAAAAGAGGTGCCGGAACTCACCATGAACGCCTCCCTTGTTCTCCCCAAAATAGCAGTGGTACCCACCTGAGAGGTGTAGGAACTGAGTTCCAGTGAGTTCCGGCTGAAAAAAGCCCTGGTTGTCTTATATTGTTATTTCTATCAGTTACGTTGGCTACCTCTGATGTTTTATGCTTTTTTGCATAATTTGCAGGGGCCCCCTCCTTTGCAGTTTGTGCCCCCATTATGCTGACCACACAGGCACAGACCGTATAAATGAACTTACAATCCATCTGAGCTTTAGCTATGGAAATATTAAAGTTTATTGGATTGAAGTCAGTCCTCTTTATGCAATGAGAATTACAGACATATTAGATTTGACTTACAAACTAATCTCAAATTTCAGCTGCATCACTATATTTGGCTAGATTTGATGGCAGGAATATGTGGCCTGCCCTGTCTAAGAGCCTGAGGCAGATAACAGCATTAGAGACAGAAAGAAAAGAAAATAGATCTCTATCTTGCAGGCACACACTGAACATATTTATCTTGGAATTATGGCATTATGGCCATATTGAGGATGGGCAATTATATTATACTGTACATATTATTATATCCAGTGTGGATGCAAGTTTTAATTGGTTTTAATGGTTATCAGCTTGATTAACAAGCAATGAACATGTTTATTTGGCAAGGCTTATTTTAACCTCAGTTGGCAGGGCCGGTCTTACCATTCGGCAGAGTGAGGCAACCACCTCAGGCAGCCCATTTTGTGTATCATGGAAGGGTGGAAAATTATATCTATTATTATTACACACTCACTGTCAGGGAAGGAGAGAGGGGCGCTTGTGTGATTTTCTGCCTCAAGAGCCAAAATGACTTGTCTAGCTCCATGTACTATGCATCTGGAGCCTGGTGATGATAATGCCAAGTTTGCAAGCTTGATCCCCATAAGGGACAGCTGCATATTCCTGCATTGCAGGGGGTTGGACTAGATGATCCCCAGGATCCCTTCCAGTTTTGTGATTCTATAATCAATGCAACACTGTGTAGCAAGGATAGGAAAACAAATTGTATCAACTCTTGCTTTCTTCATCCTTGGCCACTGGCCATGCTGGCTAGGCCTGATGATAGCTGGAGCCCAAGAACACCTGGAGGACCACTGGTTCCCCATCCCTGCCATATAGATGACAGGAGCGAACCAGCAGTAAATCACACTGTGCATGTTGGAGTTAACTCTTTATTAGCAGAAAGTGTCAGGCCTTATGAGCACAGCAAGTAACCTCCAGTAGGTCTTGCCCCCATGAAGCAGCTGCTGAGACTGAAGGTACAGCTGCCTAAGTCCCCTCCACTCCAGGATTTCCCCCAACCAATCTGAGACTGCATGTGGGTGAAGCTAACTTCTCTGTCCTTTTCATGCCTCTCCTGGTTCTGGGAGACCAGGGAGGAGGGGAGCTAGTCGCAGCAGGAGAGGGAGATATATGAACCTCTTCACCAGATGGACTCATCTCTGCCTCTTGGCCTCCCTCCTAAATCAACTTCTGCCTCTGATTCTGGACTGTTCCCCACCCCACCTTCTTCATGGTCACTAAACCCTGCTGCATCTTCAGCTTCCAACACCTCCCTCCCCAATCTTCTCCCTCTGACCACTCATTGTTGTCCCACCTCCAGTCCCCTGGCTCTGAGCCTTGTTCCCCTGGAGGTTCCTCAGTTGGTGCCTCCCACCACTCCTCTGCGTCCGTCCAGTCCCTGACATTGAGAACTTGGTCTCTATGGTAAGTATTAATACTCCTATGCAAAAAACCATTCACCAGACCCGATTTCATTAGGATTGTCACCTGACCAGAAACCTTACCCCACCCCAGCCTGGCTTCCTTCTGTGCCTTGAACAACAGCTTGACCTGCAGAAATCAGCAGGTAAAGCTTTCCACGACAGAGATAATTTTCCACATAGCTATGCAGAAGCTGACTATTTATAATAAATGAAGTCATTCGCTCATATGGATGTGCATTGTTGGTGCTGGCAAAGAGGCTGCAACCTGCTGTTACTATTAAATTTTCTTTATTATACCAGCAAGCATCCTCCTTCTTCATCTATTTAACGATCAAAGCCTGAAGTACAAAAATAAGCAAAAGCTATGAGAAAGAGGAGACAATTTGGTAAGAGCCAGAGCTTCTTCCCTTCGTTACTGAAATCTTATTTCACAGTTCAGAGATTTCAGGCCTGTGCCTGGGTGTACTATAATAAACATATTCCCAAAGCTTCAGGCAATTGGTCCACCTTTTCTGAATGCTAATAGCAAAGGGCAAAACAGCTTTATTACTATAAATAAATTCGGCTCTGCTTGTGGAATCTATATATTTTTTTAGACATCGTGCAATCAAATAAGTGTCAAGTTCTGAATAGTACTTGCAACTCTGTTTACTTGGAGGGTGTTTTGTTCATTTGCTGTAGGAAAACTATGTATTCATTCATTCATTCATTCATTCATATTTGTAACCTTCCTGTATCTCAAAGACTTGAGACAGCACAGGCATTTAGAAGGTATTTGTGTATGAATGTGTGTGTGGATCTGTCTAACTGTGCTTACAGGACAGTATCATCATCATCATCATCATCATCATCATCATCATAATTTATTTATACCCCGCCCATCTGGCTGGGTTTCCCCAGCCACTCTGGGCGGCTTCCAACAAAATATTAAAATACAGTGGCCTGTTAAACATTAAAAGCTTCCCTAAGCAGGGCTGCCTTCAGATGTCTTCTAAAAGTCTGGTAGTTGTTCTTCTCTTTGACATCTGGTGGGAGGGCGTTCCACAGGGCAGGTGCCACTACCGAGAAGGCCCTCTGCCTGGTTCCCTGTAACTTGGCATCTCGCAGTGAGGGAACCGACAGAAGGCCCACAGCGCTGCACTTCTTCAGTGTCCAGGCAGAACAATGGGGTGGAGACGCTCCTTCAGGAGATACTGTAGAAAAGTATCTCCCATCAGTTATAATATCTATTAAGCTATCATCCCCAAACCAGAAGAAGAACAGAACTAAACCTCTGTACTATTAAACTGCATTGCTTGAATTGGAAATAGGATTGGCTCTTTATTTTCATATCTTACCTGTATTAACTGAGGTTTTTAACAATGGGTTAAAAAACCCCAGTACAGCAGATAATTCAAATGAAGCAGCTGAAAGCAAATTGTTTGGCTTTCAGCCTGGGTTTGACACTGCAGAGAAATTCACATGTTAAGATGTGCCCTGATAATTATCACTGCAGATGGTATCTTTGAATGTCCTAACCTGTATCATGCTTAAGCATAATGACAATTCACTGAACCACTGCAAAGAGAAAGATAAGTCTCTGCTTAGTATCAGTGCCTTGATCACAAAAGCGTTGATGGCAGGAGAGGGCAAAGTGAAACATACAGCATTTTAAAATCTCGCATAGCTCATTGTTTAAAAGCCCTTACCTGTTGTTATTATTTTAAAACAGCCTCAGAACAGGAGAATGCCCTTGCTCACTTACGAGGGAAACCTTTTACCCCATATTTTCTCTTTCATAATGAATTTCTTAAAGTCATTTCTAAAAAATTAATACTTTCAATCTCTCTCCACTTCAGTGCTTGTATGACATTTACTATTAATGTTTACACCTGAACTATGCCTTTGTGTTGGGGAAAAGGGGTTTTATGTTCAGTTTGTATCCCCCCCATAAAAAATAAAGTAAAAATACTACTACTACTACTACTACTACTACTACTACTACTACTGCAAAACTCCTAGATCCAAGGGCACTTCCAAACAAACTGTTTTCTGAGCATTCATTCCGATTTGTTTCCAGGGAAGTTAAAGAAGATGTTGTGTGAAAACAAGTGCTATCTCATCATTTCCAGTGCATTTTCTTGTCACCTTCCTTATTGGGGGGAAGTGGATTTTCTGCGCAAGACCTTCCAACAAACTATTTAATTTGATGGTTTGTGATGGAATCCCAAACAAAATTAGTGACAGCCAGATTACAAGAAAGTAATTTGAGACTGAGGCTCTGAGAATGGACCCCAAAACCACCTTATCAGAGGAAGTACTTATTTATTATTATATATTTGTTGGATATGGCCGACACAATGGAATATGGCCAGACAGCAGAGGACAACTCCCACGATGCTGAGCAACAGTCCCCCATGATAACTTTCTGGAAATTACCTTGGACGTAGAAGTGGAACCACAGCAATATGGTGCCCCCAACCTTCCACCTTCCAGAAGGAAAAGTATCAAATGCCACAGGGAGGTCAAAGACGACGAGTGAAGTTGCACTCGCCACATCTCTCTCTCCCAAATGTCATCAGCCAGTGCAATCAAGGTAGTTTCAGTGCCATGACTGGGCCTGAAACCAGACTGAATTGGACCCACATAATCAGTTTCCTCCAAGCATGCTTGAAGTCTGGTTGCCACTACCATATTGAGTGCCTTGCGACTAAAGGGGATATTCACTACTGGGTGATTGTTAAACACTTCTGGGTCTAGGGAGGTCTTCCTAAGTAGAATCCAGTGGTTAGAGTGCTGGACTAGGAACCTAGAAGACCAGGGTTCAAATCCCCACTCAACCATGAAGTTCAATGGATGATGTTAGGCCAGTCGCTCACTCTCAGCCTAAGCTACTCCTCAGGGTTGTTGTGAGGATAAAATGGGGAGGAAGAGAACTATGGGCTGCCACCTTGAGCAGCTTGGAAGAAAGGTGGGATAGAAATGCAATACTATATGCCTGTGAAACGTGGACCACTTATAAATGCCATCTCCAACTCCTCGAAAGATTCCATCAACGGTGTCTCCAAAAAGTTTTACACATCACTTGGGAAGACAGGCGAACTAATATCAGTGTACTGGAAGAAGCAAAGATCACCAGTGTTGAAGCAATGATTCTTCAACATCAACTTCGTTGGACTGGTCATGTTGTGCAGATGCCTGATGATCGTCTTCCAAAGCAACTACTCTATTCCGAACTTAAAAATGGAAAGCGTAATGCTGGTGGTCAACAAAAGAGGTTCAAAGACTGTCTCAAGGCAAATCTTTAAAAAATGTAGTATAAACACAGAGAATTGAGATAAATACAGACAATTGGGAAACAAAGACAGTTGGGAAACACTGGCCTGCGAATGCTCTAATTGGAGAACAGCCTTTACCAAAGGTGTCATGGGCTTTGAGGACATTCAAACTCAGGATGCAAGGGAGAAATGTGCTAAGAGGAAGGCACGCTTGGCAAACCCTCACCATGATCAACTCCCGCCTGGAAACCTATGTCCCCACTGTGGAAGGATGTGTGGATCCAGAATTGGCCTCCACAGTCACTTACAGACTCATTTTTAAAACCTTGTTTATGGAAGACAATCTTACTCAGCTACGAGTGATCACTAAAGAAGAAGAAGAAATAAAATAAAGAAATAAAATAAGTAGTGATGGATCTATGAGGATGACAAGAAGGCATGAGATCACAAGAAGCATTGCCAAGTAGCAGCTGCCACTTTTGACATAAGGAGTGAGAGCCCTCCTTTCTTCAATACAGGCATAGAATAGCCAGCATGATGTAGTGGTTGGATTGCCAGACTATGATTGGGGAGATCTGTCCTTAAAACCTCCCTCAGCCTTAAAGATCAGCTGGTGACCATGGCTTAGCCCACCTTACAGAGTTAACTCTAAAATGGGAGACCGTGCCATGCATGCCACCCTGAGCAACCTGGCAGAGTGGTGGGATGTAAGTGATGGTGATTATGATGATGATAAAAGAAAAAGAAAAGCAGGTTATATGTGAACAGCATCTCAGGGTGCTCCTTTGAATGTCTGGCATTGCTAGGAGACTAAGTGGGAGCTGCAAATGAATCCGGAGGTGGGGTGGGGGAGAATTGCTGCTTTTTTTGTTTCAATTCAATGATGTATATAAAAAAATGAAATCCTAGAAGTGGCACAGCCTGGAGCCATTCCGAGAACACAATTGCTAAAATTGATTTCGAAGGTTAACCACCAGCTTTTACTTTGAACTCTCTTTTTATAGGACCAGTTTTTCTTAGTCTCCCTCTTTAATATGTGACCAGCGACTGTCCTGTCCTTTTGTGGTATCAAGAGAGATGCTTGCTGGCTTATTATTCATATCTAACTGAATTTATCTCTGCCGATAGCCTACTGTACAAGTCTTAACGTTATTGAAAAGGATTTATTGGACATGCGGTGAACCTTTTATTTGACTCAGATTGGATTTTCTCTCTCGCGGCCGACCAGTGTTCTGGTTTGGTGATATTCTTCCCTAGAACCCTCTTCCTTGTTCTCCACGGAATTTATTCTTACCAGGCACAGATCGTTATTAATGATTAGCAAGGTTTTACTAGGAATTTATGGTCTCTGGACAGGAGTTATTAGGCAGCCACTTGTGATGTCAAGTCAAAATAATCTCTCAAGCCATAAAACCCATGTTATGGTTAAAGCACAGTTTTCATGACTGGCGTTACTTTGGGTTGGGATGCAGTCTGGATCAGATTAAAGCACTGCTAGTTTATATAATAGGGAATCCGTATGCAACTGAGGAGAAGCCAGGCAGTGTGAGAATGATCAGAGCTGCCCCCTACTCAGCCACACCTTTGGGTTCTTGCCTTCCCAAAGGTGCCTCTAGCTCTGAAATTAGGAAACAGAAATTGAAAACTGTTTGGAATCTCCACTTGGTACAAAAGTTTGCAGATCAGCTCATGAAGCTGCAATAATATGTCATCTTCATTTGTCGGCATTTTTTTTTTTTTTTTAATCTTTAAAGCCCTGAATAGTCAGGGACAGGCTTGCTCAACCTCAGCCCTCCAGACGTTTTTGGCCTACAACTCCCATGATCCCTAGCTAGCAGGACCAGTGGTCGGGGATGATGGGAACTGTAGTCTCAAAACATCTGGAGGGCCGAGGATGAGGAAGCCTGGAAATTTTGATGGATGTAATAATGGAATACTGCATGGTTTAGTTTATGTAAAATATTCAGGGATTTAAGATATGGAAAATGAACCATGGAAAGAGAAGAAGGGAAGTCATTGATATTTTAAGGATGTTTAAATGAGTACAGTGGTACCTCGGGTTAAGAACTTAATTCATTCTGGAGGTCTGTTCTTAACCTGAAACTGTTCTTAACCTGAGGTACCACTTCAGGTAATGGGGACACCTGCTGCCGCCACGCCACTGCTGCACGATTTCTGTTCTCCTTCCGAAGCAAAGTTCTTAACCCAAGATACTATTTCTGGGTTACTGGAGTCTGTAACCTGAAGCATCTGTAACCTGAAGCGTCTGTAACCTGAAGCGTCTGTAACCTGAGGTACCACTGTATTTTAAATTGTATAAGAGAAAAATTAATAAAAATTATATCTATCATCTATCTATCTATCCACCATCTAAGGAAATATCAAATGCAAACTGATATTATGAGAAACAATCAAAAATATGCTTCCTAAAGTATGAGTCAGCATCAGGACTGTTGGAACAGGAATAGCTCTCCTTTTATGGATGAGCTCAGCTATGCAACTTAACTAGATGAAGCATAACTTTCTAATTAAATTGGAGTGTGATGCTTGAAATGCACCAGGACTACTGCTGTTCCTGGCCAGCTTCCAAACCCCAAGTGCTGATCAGCCATAACTTCAACCAGCTGTGAATGTGCTGCCCTATATATATATATATATATCATATTTCTTGCACATTTCCTACTATGTTTCTTCTTGCACATAGGCTGCAGTGGCTGCTCTCTAGTAAATTCCTGATATGATTCTTGTTGTCCTTACTGTCTAAAAAACCCAGATGTAGGTTGCAGCAGCATGAAACTCTATAAAGAACCAAGCGCATACTCAAGCAAGTAAAAGATGCCACTTGGAGCGAATCCGCATGACAATTTCTTACAAGGTGAGAAATCTCTGTAATTATTCTCTCATTTATTCTTAAATACGTAGGGAGAAGTAGAGATAGAGCTAAGTTTTTAATTTAAAAAATCTACTGAAATGCATTTTAGTGGGTGTTATGTACTCAGCTTGGATCCTAGAACAATAGGCAGGTAGGATCCTAGAAGGCAGCAACCTGATTGGTCTGTAGGAGCTGCCCAATCCAGCTCCAGGAGGAAGTGAATCAGCAACCTTTTTGGCCTGCAGGAACAGTCCAATCCAGGAGGGGAGTTGAATCAGCCAATCACATGGGACCCATTGTGTAAATAATGTATATATAGCCAGAGGTGAGCTCACTCACTGTTTACCATGAGCTGAAATAAAGAGTATATTTTAGTGGGGCTGTTTTACTACACTACAGTGGGGGGGGGGGTATTTATCAGAGTTCAATGATACATTTGAGCCAGGCAAAAACACTCAAAGGGTATGTCAAACAAAGGCAGTTGAGGAGTGTGGCCTAGGAAAGAGGATGTGACTGGGAATGGGGAGTGGCCTGGGAAGAGTCTCAAATGTCATACAAATGTCATACATGGAGGGTTCTCCCCGGTGTTAAAAGCACTAAGAACTGAAGAACTATTACCATTCTGATACCAAAGCCTACCACAGGTGTACTCCATAAAAGTGTGCATTTCCATAAAAAGAACCTGGACAGAAGAGCACCTACGTAGAACGCAACATCAAAAAGTACTCATTTATCTTTGCAACTGTAAAATATAACAAGGGATGCCTACTGATTTCACCAGGTATGCCTGACTCCAAATCCATGCTCAGCCATGGAGTCGAGGCTGCTCCTCATCTGGAATTGGGATTCAGATGCTTCCCTAATTAAGAAAGTTGCCAAAGGTTGGAACCAGATGGGTGGGGTATAAATAATAAATTATTATTATTTATTATTATTATTCGAAGGGGTGGAATTAGCTGTGAGTGGAGCCCTACCAGTCCACATAGTCCACATAGTCCACATCTAATGGTCAATGGTGTCAAAAGCCACTAAGATGTCTAGAAATACCAGTGAGGTTACATTCCACTCCCTTGCCTGAGCCAATCCATCAATCAATCCCCAAATCAGCTGGAAAGCCCAACCAAATAGAGGTCGGGATAGAAGAACCCCCAGTGCAGAATAGGCAGTTGTCTGTTGAAGACATGCCAGCAGAGATGGATGAAAAAGGGGAGAGAGACAATAGAATGCAAAAACCTGGAGGAACAAGTAGGCAGCCAGTGAGTGAAAGTTCATGTGAGAGAGCGAGGGGAAGTGACAGCTTTTCAGAAGGAGGAGGGGAGCCTGTGAGCTTCCGAACCTGCAGGAGGGGAAGGCTTCAAGAAAGAGAGCGGGAAAAGCAGCATCATAAGAAAAGGACACACTTCCATTTTTGCTGGAGAAGAAAGAAAGTGAAATTTCAGTCGAGTCATCATCACTGTGATGGACACTGCTCTGAGAGAGAGCGCCAAGCTGATGTGTTTTGTTTGGCAATAAACCAACCCCTTTTAATTAACCGGACTTGTGTGTTATCAGCTGCCACTCACAATAGATTAAGAAAATCAACGTCACCCAGGAATATCAAGATATTAAGAAGGTTATATAGTTAGTTTTATATTTGTGCAAAACACATTTGTATTTTCCATGTCTGTTATCCTTAAAAGTCTATTTATCATCACTTTGGCACTTTGCTTGGACTGGGAATGGGTGGTGGTGATGGAATTCTCAGCAGCAGCTGCAGGGAAATCTACTTACATAAACACAAACATGCCACTAACTGGTACCTCAAGGGGTTAAAAACCCAACCTCTGATTAAGTGAAAGCATCCTAAGGAGTTTAATTGGCCATGCTTTAGCCATGACCATCTGTTCAGCAGTGTTTGGCTACTCTTCACGAGAACTATTGATCAGCCGCTGCTGGAGAAGACATCATTATGCTACATTAGATTTATTTGGTTTAATGGAAAAACTAATTCCTTTAAATTTAATTACAGCAGCTAGAAATTAGTCCTTTGAAACTCTGAAATATTGCAGAATTGTTTTAGGCTCTTTCGTTACAGCTGATTTGATGGCATTTTTAAATTCTTTATTGCCATGTGATGGTTTTGTAATTAGTTTGTTGTTTTTTATATTTTATATTATCGTAGGGAATTCCTTGGAGCATAGTGCTCCAAAGAAGTGTATTAGTGTATTAATAAATACACAAGCATGTAATAATGAAATCTGATAATGAAATCTGATAATTACATTCATGACTTCATGCATATATATTTCACATATCCAAGTTCTTCAAAGTGAGCCTTTCTGGCCCACATCTGTGCTGTTTATGAGATGCTAAAGGTTACACGGATTAAAAACATTTTAAAAATTTATTACATACAATCTGTCCTCTTAGTAACTGCGAGATGATTTGATCTCTCAAGTAACAGAATTTTATGCGTTCTTCTGACATTAGAAATTTAAAGGTAGCCAGCCATGCAAAGTCTGAGTTGCAGCAAAAGGAACAGTTTTGGCACACATTTAAGGGTAACACGCTTACGGCATAAGCTTCCATGGGAAACAATTCACTTCATCAAATGCATGAAGTTCTTTTTCTAAGCACACATGGTGTTGAGGTGGAGGGAACTGTGAGCAACAAGGTCAGAGGGAAATGAAAACCAAAACGGCATTGTCACTGTCCGTCACATCCACCTCTGGCTTCCCCGCTTACAATTTATGCCATAATAAATGAGATGCCACAAAACTGTTTGTTGTTTCTAGAGATCATGGTGTGCTATGAAGAATCCAGTTTGCAATCCTTGTTGTTAAGCAAGAATTCCCTAATCTCAGGCACGGGGGCTGAATGTAACCCTTTGGGCCTTTAGGTGGTCCTTGGGATTCTACCCAGTCCATCCCACTCTCTCCTGAACATGCCCTTAGCCACCCTGATCCACAACCTCCTCAGCAATGAACAGTGATACTGATGTGTGCGTGTGTCAGTGTATGAAGAAACCTTTGACTTTTGTGTGGCTGGAATGCAGTCTTCTGAACAGGGGTGCCAACTTGAATAAAATATTGAGTCAGTGGCTTATGTGCTTCTGGCTTGCACACTTTATAAAGATTTGAGGAGATAGGTTAAAGGTTAAGGTAAAGGGACCCCTGACCATTAGGTCCAGTCGTGGGGGTTGCAGCGCTCATCCCGCTTTATTGGCCGAGGGAGCCAGGGTTTAGCTTCCGGGTCATGTGGCCAGCATGACTAAGCTGCTTCTGGTGAACCAGAGCAGTGCACGGAAACGGCATTTACCTTGCCGCCGGAGCGGTACCTATTTATCTGCTTGCACTTTGATGTGCTTTTGAACTGCTAGGTTGGCAGGAGCAGGGACCGAGCAATGGGAGCTCACCCCGTTGCGGGGATTCGAACCGCCAACCTTTTGATTGGCAAGTTATTACCCCTCTATTATTGTCCATGCCGAGTCACTCAATCATTGCTACTGATTCCTATCTTTTAGCAGATCAAGATGATCAGGGGACAGCAAAAACGGCAAGGTTTTTAGTGGGGGCGATTAGAATAAGATCTATTATTTGATTATTGACGTAAACCTCCAAAATGTATTTTGTATAGTTAACATTTTATGTCTATCTTCAGTACATTTTATTTTATTTTATGGCTAGTGGCTGATGCAAATAAAGATTCTTCTGATTCTGTTTCTTGAATAAAATATTGGGGGAGGGGTGGCAGGGAAGCCCCACCCCACATAATCAATCACATGACACAGCACACACATAGCATTTGAATGGGAATGCCCATCAACTTGGGGGAGGGACGTGCCCTCAAATATTTTATTGGGGTGGGGGCGAAGGCCCCTCGACCCCTAGGAGTTGGCTCCTATGCTTCTGAAGATTAGCTTTTAATCAGAAATGCAAACAATTCTTCGAGGAACTGTTACTATTTAAACCATTAGCATGAAGTAGGAACCTCGTCCAAGAAAATGATAGCAGCGCTTAGCCTCTGCTTCATTTATTCCTCATTCTCTGATTTTCTCTCTCTCTCATCTCGGAACTTGCAATGCTCATTAACTTGGAACGTCTGTCAAATACACTGGCGCCCCAGAAGATTGCATGATTGCTAATGAGAAAAGTCCCCTTGTGTACCACCTGCATTGCACCATTGCTCACAATATGTGGTGAATGTCACTGTCCATACAAACAGAGCTTCTATCTTTAAAACATATTGTATTTCCAGTTCAGTTACGGCAGACGGATCTGTTAAACCTCTCAGTAAGGTAAAGGTAAAGGGACCCCTGACGATTAGGTCCAGTCGTGGCTGACTCTGGGGTTGCAGTGCTCATCTCACTTTATTGGCCGAGGGAGCCGGCGTACAGCTTCCAGGTCATGTGGCCAGCATGACAAAGCCGCTTCTGGTGAACCAGAGCAGCACACGGAAAACGCTGTTTACCTTCCTGCCAGAGTGGTACCTATTTATTGTTGGGATACTGCCAGGGAGACAAAGGCCATCATGCCTCCACGTCGATTCCGGACGATCCATCGGTCTCCCGTAGGTACAGTATCAGTCAATTAGCGACACAAGCCTCAGAAACAGCATTCCACATTCCAGAGCTTGTGCACGCCCTTTGCAGAGTTCACACAACAAAAGATGCACTCAGGAGAGCATTATTTACAACTTTATTCAGCGTTGGTCAGAACAAAGGGGGAAAAAAATGACTGCCTGCTTTGATGTCCAGGCGCAGAGAGAGACAACAACAGCTATAGACAAAACAGAAACATCCTGTGAACAGGAAATACGTAGGCTGTGACTCACAACAGCCCGTCCCCTTTTTAAGGTGGAACGGAATATCCTAACATTTATCTACTTGCACTTTGATGTGCTTTCAAACTGCTAGGTTGGCAGGAGCTGGGACCGAGCAACGGGAGCTCACCCCGCCGCGGGGATTCGAACCGCCGACCTTCTGATTGGCAAGTCCTAGGCTCTGTGGTTTAACCCACAGCGCCACCCACAATCAAGGCAGTAAATTTGGTCAATGATGCTTAAATGCCACCTTTTTTGGGTCATCAATACTGAGAGGGTGAGCACTGGCGGAGGAAGAGGGGTGCAGGGGCACGATCCTGGTGGGGTGCCATCGCGGCTGCCCCCCCCACTCTGGGCACCATGCCCCTGCAGGCGATGCACCACGCCCCTGGGACATGCGCCAGCCACGCCCCCTCTCTCTCAGCTCTCTCTCTCCCCCCCCCCGCCGGAGCTTGTAGCTCTGCCACTGAGGGTGAGCTGGTTTTATTGATATTGATAATATGGGTCATATTACTGTGCATTTCTCTGAATATTTCTGACTAGTTGTAAGGCATTTTTCATGCTGTGCAATAAAGAAATGTTGATTGATTGATTGAATGATTGAGAGGGTGACCATATCAAGTGCATTGATCTAAAAAACCCCACCATAGACCTGTTCCCCCCCCTTTTACTGTTCAGTTCCTCTTGTGGATTCAAGGTAACAGAATTTTTAATGACCCCAGGAGCATATATTGACAAGTGGTATCAAGGGATTTTGCATAATAATGTCTTGCCGCATGACTACGTTTTTTCCTCTTTTAATGCTGGTTGTTGAGGGAGAATGCGAAGCACACGTGATAAGGATTAGGGATTAGGTTCATGATAAATGATTGCAGGAGTATGCAACTGCTGGTTTTAATAAAAATAAAAAGAAGGCCAACAGCAGAATTGAGTATAAAAAGGATTAAAGTAACCTACTGAGATGGAAGGATCAACTCTGGATGTCAGGGAAACGCATTCTCAATTTCACATCCAAAATTGCATTCTATTTCCTCTGCAGCTACTACAAGTCTGCTTCTCATATGTTCTGCACAGCTCCTTCTTCATTCTGCAAAGCTAATGTCGAAAGCTGCAGGCCATGTGGAAGAAGCATACACAGCACATCTTGCCATACCAGCGTTGGGGCGAGGGAGAAATGGAATATTGTTTGCATCTCAACGTGAAACTATCTGTTTCACAGTTCCTGCACTTCACGGAATCCGGCCAAAGTGTAGCAAAAAGCGAGAGAACATTTTAGGGAAAGTGCTCTCCCTTTTCTTTTGGTTCTTTATCTTGGACTGGGACATCCCTTCAAATAGAGGACTCCTTCAAATGGAGAGTAGCCCATGAAACAGAGGGCTGTCCTCTGTAAAGCAGGACAAATGGGCACCTTAGATGGAAGATGGACCCCAACGTTTCCAAGGGGTGATAAAACTGAGGTCCCTGCCGCCGCCACCACCACCTACCCTCCAAGTAGCAGCCACTGAAACACAGGTTTTCCTTTAAACTTTTTGCTTTTTTCTTCCACCTTTTGTTTCTACTGTACTTTTTTCTTTCACCAGACCGTGACACAGTCATTGAAAGCTGGGGAATGGAGTGATATGGTTATATTAGCCATAGAATCATAGACTTGTAGAGCTGGAAGGGATCATCTAGTCCAGGCACCCCCCAAACTCAGCCCTCCAGATGTTTTGGGACTACAATTCCCATCATCCCTGACCACTGGTCCTGTTAGCTAGGGATGATGGGAGTTGTAGTCCCAAAACATCTGGAGGGCCGAGTTTGGGGATGCCTGATCTAGTCCAACCCCCTGCAAGGCAGGAAGAGGAACAAAAGAACAAAGTACTTATTTTTTCCTGCATCCTTCAGTCACGGTGGAGATATAGTTTAGGTTCCTCTTTTTTTAAAAAACATAAAAATGAAAAACCAACCCTGCTTAGCCTGTAAAAAATTACACTCCACTGCTTTTACTGCCTAATTCGACAACCAGGGCTAGTCGCAAGAGGGCAATTTTTCTTTAACATCTATTTAACATTCAAAGTGAAAAGCCCAGAAGTCTCCAGCATCTACTCTGGAGTTGACAGTGATGCTTACACTGAAGCCTGTTGAAACTTAAAAGAGTAATTACAACCCTTACAGAGGGGTTCCAGGCTGCCACTTCAGTTTCTATGGCAATAAATGCTGGCTGTCCCCAAAATAGATTATGGTGCTTTACACTGGTCTTTGAAACAATGGTAATTCTACAAGCACTTCAGTGTGTGTGTGTGTGTGTGAGAGAGAGAGAGAGAGAGAGAGAGAGAGAGAGAGAGAGAGAGAGAGAGAGAGAGAATCTTGCATGGTACTTAAGAGGTTTTCATTTTGTCTGAGGAGCACAAGAACTTAAGAAGAATCGTTCTGGTTCAGACCAAGGGCCTGTCTACTTCAGCATCCAGTTTCATCAAGAGTAGCCAACTGGATGAAGCCAACAGCGACAGCTCTGAGAATAGTCTGATCCCAGGCTGGCTCTGTCCTGTTCTCTTGGAAGGCACTGTTCTTTGCTACAGAGTGTGGGATCAGTTACTTCCATCCTTATTCTCCCCTTCTCATCATTTCATTTCCGATGGGGAACAGTATGTCAATATTACCTATTCAGGCTCAGATGAACTGTTGTGCTCTGTTGAACAGAGTCACACAGCCGATAGCTGAGGACAGGACAGCACTTCTTGCATGATTTGCTTTATTATTATTGTTTAGTTATTTAAAAGCATTTATAAACCACTTAATATTTTTAAAAAATCTCTAAGGGGCAATCAGGATAGATGGTAGAGGGGAAGGATATGCTGCTTGTATATCTGGAAGGCTGACAGTGTCTGTGGATTGACAGCGGCAGTAGGGTCCGCTACCTGGGGAACAGGGCAAACATTATTCATGCATTATGGCAGATTTCAGGTGCAGCTGTCAATAAATAAGTGAAGGAAGGTCCATCCCTTATATCCATGTGTATGTGCAGGCAGAAGCAACAAAATGTAGCAGATAAATTTGGACTCATGGATACAATTCACCATATCCTCTCACCCAGAACACACCCCATGTATTCTACTTACTTATTCATCTGCCAGCAACACATTGTAAGGATGCCACAGTTAATAAGACAATATCTGTGTGCATTTCCGTTTACTGTAAGCCCTGGCCCTCAGCTTTCCCCTTCAATATCTCCTGAGATGTCAACATTGGCAAATTAGAGGAACGTAATTTGAACACTTAGCTACTGTTTGCGATACACATGGGGCCTCTAAAGGAAATGTTTTAGCAGCTTTTTAACCTTGTAGCATTTCAGGAAATAAATGGAGAGGAAAACCAAATTCAGCAAGCAGCCAGTAACCTATGGTAACAAGCATGCTAAACTATTGCTTTCTCAGCATTAGGCTGAGAACTCAGGCCCCAATTTTGCAATAACGAAACGATGATAAAGCCTAAGTACTTAGAAATAGCATAGTGCCCCCCCCCACCGCAGCTGTTAGTCTATTTTGGGCATCTCAGCATCCTTGGTTATTGACCCAGGGGTTGAAAACATATTTAGAGAAGATAGAGAGTTCAGATCTGCTAATGTAATTCAGCAGCATGGCTTGTTAGATCATTAGGAAAAGCTGAATCTTTGACTGAAGTAGAGTTGGTGTATACAGCTTTTTTTACAAAGCAAGTGGACACTCGCATATTGGGAGCAATGGGTGTTATCTGGCTTCAGCTCAGCGCAGAGGCAGATTTAGGGGAGCATGACTGGTTCTGTTGCACTGGGTGCAGAGCCTTGGGGCCGCCACAACTATGATGTAGACTGGAAGGCGAGAGGCAGGAGGCACAGGGCACTGCTGAAATTTGAGACCCCAACGCCCACCGATTCTCAGTGTAACCAGACTTCAGAACCTTCACCCAAGTTGTCATCATGTCTGTTTCACTGCCTGGAGAACCCCCCCCCCCAAAAAAAAAGCCAGGGTGCAGCCTGGGCATGGCAGCACCAGAGAAATCCCTTATTAATGGCAGCCCTTTCCACCACATTGTTCTGCAATGAGACTATGGCCTCACGGGGAGTGCCACACATGCCAACCAGAAACTCTCACAGAGGAATTGCAGAGATTCCATAAGTGTGGAGGTAGTGGAGGTAGCTATCTAAAAAACATCCTCCAGAGATGACTAGCCACCAGCAGTCCAAACCTCACCTGAACATGATGTGCCAGGACAATGAGGTGATCGAATCACTCCTTCTCCCAAATAGCAGATTCAACATCATCACCATCATCATCATCTGCTCTGTAGCAACAACTATTTCCTGCCACATTTTTCAGGCCAGAGATATAGTGAGACAGCCATGTGGTTTCCATGGTGGCCATGAAGTCATGAGTTGGTCTATGCAAGGCACCCTTGCATGCCCCAACCTGTCCCAGCCTGGGGATTCTCTGAGACTACCTCTTGTAGCTTGGACAGCTGATCAGAGGAATACAGCAACAGAATCCTGTTTTGTGTCTCTTTACCCAACAACACTGAACATGTCCTTGCATCTAATTCCAGAGCAGATCTCCAGTTAAGGGAGATGGAATTGTTCATGGATGACAGGGACCCCAACCCCACATGCAATTAATTGCCACAAGAGGTGGTGGGTGGCCAATAAACTGGAATGATTCCCCCCCCCCTTAATCAAACAGCTTGCAGGTCTATGATAACGAATGATAAAACTACATTTTCAGGCCACGAGTACATGCAACATTGGCTGTGTGGCAGCTCTGTGCCTTCTTGTCCTCCCACTCCCATTATATTTAGTAAAGTAATGTCATATCATGTGTTTTGCCATAGTAAACATTGTAAGAGGGAGAGAGAGGAGAAGGAGGTGGTGGTGGAAGGCTGCTGCCTGCAGCAATTGTAATATGCAGTTCCAGACAAGTTTAACAGAGAGTGAATCTGCTGGGAATAGCAACTATGCCATTCATGCTTTGTTTGTGAGCTGGACTGAATGGACCCTAGTCTGACCCAATGTGGTAATTCATGTGCTTTGTTCCCTCCGGCCTCCTCTAGAAGAGCTAGTCTGGAGTTTGTGGGTCTATGTCAGATACAGCATTAGAGGCATGCTGCTCGTACATCGGCAAGCCCTGCCATTGTCAAATGTCCAAACTGACCTCCCATTTCTCTCTTCTACTGGGCTGATGAATGTTACAGTTTCCCAAGCTTATTCTTCAACTTACTGGAGCAGGGTTTCCCAAACTTGGGTCTCCAGCTGTTTTGGGACTACAATTCCCATCATCCCCAACCACTGGTCCTGCTAGCTGGGGATGATGGGAGTTGAAGTCCAAAAACAGCTGGAGACCCAAGTTGGGAAACCCTGCACTAGAGAATGCCAAAGTTGCAGATCACCAGCAACGTTACTATAAGATGTTAATATTGTTTTCTACACTGAAATGTCAAGATACATTAAGTAGCTTGTGCTTATAGTCATGGGTTCTTCCTCCTCCTCCCCCCTCCCCAAGAGCACAGTTTTGTGTCTTTTAGAATGAGACTGCAGGACCAGATGTTACACAACACAGCTGAGCATTCAAGGTGAATGACATAACAGAAGGCTCTTGCAGGCAGGAATACTCCGATACATCATGGTTTGAAACACAAAGTCAAACTCATTCCCCAAGGTCATTCATTCAATGATTCTGTGGTAAAAGCTCATAATTAAATTTGCCCTCTGCCTAGTCCAGAATCAAACTATTAATCCTCCATGGTATGTGTGTGTGTGTGTGTGATTGTGTTACCATCTTTTCCAATATTTTAAAAATGTGAATACAGTGGTACCTCGGGTTAAGTACTTAATTCATTCTGGAGGTCTGTTCTTAACCTGAAACTGTTGTTAACCTGAAGCACCACTTTAGCTAATGGGGCCTCCTGCTGCCGCAGTGCCGCTGGAGCACGATTTCTGTTCTTATCCTGAAGCAAAGTTCTTAACCTGAAGCACTATTTCTGGGTTAGTGGAGTGTGTAACCTGAAGCGTATGTAACCCGAGGTACCACTGTACTGGAAATCCTCATTCATGAATGATTCACATTCTAATTCTGACTACCTCACTCTGGGAACGTAATCATAGAATCTGCACATTGATTATAGCTACCACAGAGTCTGAGCAGCATCTATGTCAGGGATAAGACACTACAGATGTGGAGACCCACAGGAAGTCTAACAATTGTCAGTAAAATACATCTGGCTGTTTTTTCTCCCTCTATCTTATTTCTCACAGTCCCATCAAATCCCTGCTGGAGATCCCATAGTTTTAAATTCTTGGGAATAGTTGGGCATTGAAAGGAAGGAATGTGGTATTGAAGATACCCAACCCAGGAAGCTAAAAGAATCAACTTGCCGACTCCTTTAAAAAAAAATTGTTTCTTTATTACATTGTCTGTAGCTGGTTTTGGTTGGGGACACCTATTCTTAAAGTTCTAGGTGTGAGGCAACGCATGGCTTTCCTTGGTTCTGTATTTCAAGCTGAATGCTTCAGTGGTCCAACATTATAAGATGCAATGCTATGGCTCTATACCGCAGGTTCCTCTGAGCCACAGTAATTTATATGACTTTAGTCTAGACTTTTGTGCCAATAGAGACATACCTTCATCCACTGGGGGATAAAAGAATTTATGCCTATGGAGAAATGCCAATGGAAGAGACTGGGAAAGTACAGTAAGTGATACAGCCAGGGCTGTGAGCTTTGATTAAGTCTACCTCTTTTTATCCACCTGTGATTGAGACATCATTTAGTCACATTGATTGGTAGTGATTCCAGCCCGACAATGAATGGATTGAAAATCGTTTTGCACAAAAGTTATTTCCCTGTTTTAAACTGATTAAACTCTGTGAGTTTGGGAAGTTTCTGGGTTGTTGGTTTTTGTGGGGGGTTTTTTTGGCAATAGAAAGCCTGATATTTCTGCATTTTTACCCTTCGTTCTTTTAAACCCCCTTTTGATCACACCAATTTCTTTAGCTTGGCATCATCTCCGAGAGATAGTGGATCATTTTCCGTTACATTATGTGGAATCATATTATGCTGCATTGGCATTATGGTGGCATGGCTGTTTTTAAAAATCCTTTTGGAAACGATTCCACATCTCTATTCACTAAAGCCCTCCCTAGGAATATAGTGGAACAAACTGTGATAACTGTGACTTAATTATTCATCGGTAGAGCAATCCGAGTAAAAATCTTCTTCCAAGCAGGATCTGTGGGTTGTACACAGTTGGCATCCCTCCACTAACACAGTGGAGGCATTGATCAACATAACTGGGAGGGAGGCAATTTTTGCTAATTTCCCTTAACACCTGCTGCTCCCTACACTAGCAACCACTAAGGAACAATGTGGGAGGTGACATGGCAGGAATTGTGAGAGGAGGAAGAACGTCTGAGAACTGCCTCCCAGTTTTGTTGATGGAAGTCTCTGCTGGACCAAGAATCTCCCACCATGGAGGGTCAGCAGTTAGAAACAGCTAGACATGTAAGGAGTCAGCAATTTTTGTCTAATCCTTTGTAGGTTATCACCAGTGCTTTTTCCATTCCACTGCAGTTCAGCTTCTGCTAAAACCTATGTTGTTCATCTTGCTATTTGCTACAGCCAGAACCAACAGAATTAATTATGTAATTAATTTCAATGCATTGCAATGGAAGGGAAACATAAAAAAAAATGCAGAAAACAATATAATTATTTACATAACGTCTGTGGGCTAAACACAAACAAAATGGCAGTGAATGCCACTGGTATTTGCTTGCATGATTTGCATCCCTGACCCCCAATGAGCTTTTAAATTGCATCAATTTTGTTTCCTATTTCCATTTCTGATGGTATTTTCCAATATCCCTAGATGAAATCGTATGTGCATTGTTCCTGAGCTAAAATTAACCCCTTGAAAGGGATTTTCAGCCTCTTCCCGCAAGTAAACCCAAATTAGCTTAATGTGACTTCCATCCTAGTACAGTGGTACCTCAGGTTACATACGCTTCAGGTTACATACGCTTCAGGTTACAGACTCCGCTAACCCAGAAATAGTGCTTCAGGTTAAGAACTTTGCTTCAGGATGAGAACAGAAATCGGGCTCCGGCAGTGCGGCAGCAGGAGGCCCCATTAGCTAAAGTGGTGCTTCAGGTTAAGAACAGTTTCAGGTTAAGTACGGACCTCCAGAACAAATTAAGTACTTAATCTGAGGTACCACTGTACATATGCATAAGATAACAGCTTTTGGTTTCACCACCGTTGACTCAGCAAGCAACAAATGCCCACTTCTCTCCTGATCTTTCTCTCTGAAATTTTCTCCCTGTACAACCTTGTCAGTTCAAGACGTGAACAGAACAATAAGCCCTTCTTACATCTTTACAACCAGGGAACACCACTTCCTAGTACATATACTTAGGGCAACTGCTCTTGGTTTCGCTGTTGACTCAGAGAACAACAAATGCCCACATCTCTCTTGGTCTTTCTCTCTGAAATGTTCTTCTCTGCACAGCCTTGTCAATCTAAGAAGTGAACAGAACAGTAAGCCCCTCCTACATCTTTACAATCAGGGCAGAGCTAATGAGACATGGCACAGCTGCCAGAGAGACTCTGCAGGCATCAATCAGTACCACCACAAGAGACCCAATTGACACCTGTTGTCAACAGAGTGAACCAGCCTTTTCCACTGTCACAGCACAGTTCTTTTCCTCTCTACATCCTGTTCTTCCAACTGTTTATCTTCTGTCTTTCGTGGAAAAGTGAATTCCACCCATTCATTTCCTTATAATTAACCTGATTTTCTGCCCATGCCTCAGTGTTCACCAGGAGATTGTGGAGTTGATGCAGAAACTCCATCTGGAAGAATTATATTAGTCACAGGCAGTTCCTTTCCCCACCACAGATAATGAGGATGTCCTCCTTGGCTCCAATCCTTGTTGAGCAGATATTTTAAAAATAGATGATGTAGCAAGGAACATCACCCAGGGATAGACAATAGAACTCTGGGTACGGACGAACTGTTGGACTCATGCATTTCTATCTTGGTACTAATAAGGTCTACCCATTGCCCTAAGCATGGTCATCTGTGAGTGTGCCAGTGCTGTAGATGAGCTGGGCAGACTGCTCACAGGCAACAGGACTGAGATATTGTGGTTGGGTGGCAATGAGCCAAATGTCAGGTGTTGTTGCACGTGCCAGCAGGAGATCAGAGGTTGAGCAGTTCTAAATGAGCTTGAAGATAAGTTGGATGGTCACAGAGCATCACGGAGAAGAAATGGCAGGTAAAAGAGTCTTTGAAAAATAACATCACCAGTAGCAGATAGTATCCACTGGTGGGTTCTCTGCAGGGGCTGGAAAAGCACAAGTCTCATTTGGTGCGGAGCACAGCACACATTCAGTAAGAGAGTAAGAAGGGAACTGCTGGATCAGGTCAGCGGCCCACCTTCTCCAGAAGTCCTATTTTTTCAGTGGCCAGGCGGATGCCTTTTGGAAGCACAAAGGCAGGACCCGAGTGCAACAGCACTCTGCCCACATGTAATTCCCAGCAACTGGTATTCAGAGACATACTGCCTCCAACTCTGGAGGTAGGACATAGCCACTATCCTGTATAGATTTGTCTAATCATCTTGGAAAGCATCCATCACTAATTCTTGTGGGACCAAATTCCATAGTTTAACTATGCAATATGTCTGGCCCGAATCTCCCAACATTCAGCATCATCAGATGACACTGGGTTGCAGTATTATGAGAGAGAAATTTGATATCCTGCTTTATCACTACCCAAAGGAGTCTCAAAGCGGCTAACATTCTCCTTTCCCTTCCTCCCCCAGAACAAACACTCTGTGAGGTGAGTGGGGCTGAGAGACTTCAGAGAAGTGTGACTAGCCCAAGGTCACCCAGCAGCTGCATGTGGAGGAGCGGAGACGCGAACCCGGTTCACCAGATTACAAGACTACCGCTCTTAACCACTACACCACACTGGCTCTCAGCCCCAAGTCCCATCCAGTCCAGCATTCTATTCTCACAGTGGCCAAGCAGATGCCTATGGGAAACATGTAAACAGGACGTGAGCACAACAGCATTCTCCCCCCCACTTGTGATTTTCAGGAACTGCTAAAGAATTGAATTGAATTGAATTGATTTTAAAATGAATTGATTTTAGAATGTCGTGTTAATTTTATTGTTGTTAGCCACTCTGAGCTCAGCTTCGGCTGGGGAGGGTGGGATATCAATAAAATATTATTATTATTATTATTATTATTATTATTATTATTATTATTATTAAGATTCCCCAGTTCTGACTAGCCACTTTCTTTGCATCATGCATAATTCTATACACTTCTTTCACATGGATGGTCGACTAGCCATATATGGAGGGTCACAGGCTAGGCACCTCTGCTCTATCGTATTTCCCCCCTTATTCATCTTTCTTCTAAGCTAAAAAGCCTCAGTCATTGTAAACTATCCTCATAGGCAGCTGCTCCAGCCACCTGATCATTTCCAGCTCTATAGTATCCTTCTTTAACCGCTTTTCAATTCTGGTCACACTGCAAATTTGCATGCGCACGTCTACCATTGGGAAACGCACAGCACCTTGATAGACTTTGACAGTCTCCATCCACAAAGTCATGCAAGGTTCACCTTACATACTTGGAATTAGATAATTAGATACTTGGGATTCGAATTTCTTTTTCCATTTATGCGTGTCAATATGAACATCTAGGTGAGCTTGGAATTGCAAGAATGCAGCAACGTGTGTCTGTTCTCTTGGATATCGATCTGACAGATGACATTCTCTGCTTCCATTCATAATCCTGGCTGTCTGCCTAGGCAGACTCAGAGCATCTTCAAAATCAGATATAAATGAGCGCCCATGCTTTCTGCTTTGACATCATTCAGGTGCCATGGAAAGCCTGCAACAATTTTTAAGCTCACCTGAAATAAACTGTGAGAGTGGCAATGCAAGAGAGAATAGGATTAGAAGAGACCAGAAGCCCAGAGTCTATTTCTGGCTCTCACCTTGCATCAAACTGTGACCTCTGGTGATTCAATTCACTGCTGCATAATATGCCTTGCTTTGAGCATAACAAAACTGGCTCAGGGCGGCTAACAACAATCAAAATAATCCAACATTCTAAAAACATTCATTATAAAATTAATTAAAATCAAATTAAAATCAAATTGATGGCAACCATTAAGCAAAATTCTGTGCAGATTGCCAGAGGAGGGGGTCAGGCTGCGCCCTGACCAAAGGCCTGGTGGAACAGCTCTGTCTTGCAGGCCCTGCGGAAAGATGTCAGGTCCCGCAGGGCCCTAGTCTCTTGTGACAGAGCGTTCCACCAGATCGGAGCTGCGGCCGAGAAAGCCCTGGCTCTAGTTGAGGCCAGCCTAACCTCTCTGTGGCCTGGGATCTTCAGGATGTTTTTATTTGCAGACCGTAAATTTCTCTGTGGGACATACCAGGAGAGGCGGTCCCGTAGGTACGAGGGTCCTAGGCCGTATAGGGCTTTAAAGGTTAAAACCAGCACCTTAAACCTGACCCTGTACTCCACCGGGAGCCAGTGCAGCTGGTATAGTACCAGATGAATATGATCTCGCAGCGAAGACCCCGTAAGGAGTCTCCCCATGGCATTCTGCACCCGCTGGAGTTTCTGGGTCAGTCTCAAGGGCAGCCCCACGTAGAGCGAGTTACAATAATCCAGTCTGGAGGTGACCGTCACGTGGATCACAGTGGCTAGGTCAGGGCGAGAGAGATAATGATGCTGCAACATTTCACTACAAGGCACAGAAGAAAAGCAATATGGGAGGTGGGAGAAGGGAGGAACTGTCTCCTAGAATCTCTTGTAGATATATCTGAGGAAAGATCTGCTTTTGTAATTAATCACTTGGCACCAAAGTCCTGGATGTGCTAATGCTAAATGCACATAAGGGCTTTGCTGAAATGCTTTTGGAAGCGTTTCCTAATCCCGGAGCCTGAACTTTGTAATTCACCCAGCTTTTTGTCAATATGGATGCTGAAAGACATGCTCATCACCTTAGTGCAAAACCTCACACTCAGCCGTACTCCAAAGCTTATATAACTGCAGAATCATTTTGAAGAAGAAAAATGAAAATCCAAAGTATGCTTATCTGAGCATGAGTGATTGACTGATTAGTTGCAATCACAGCATTATACCAGGAGTTGTGTAGAAAATTATGGCATTCCAACAGAGAAAAGTATATGGCTTTCTAACACCAGCATGCATAAATTGTGCAAGCGAAAGTCAAAATAAGACGAACGTTCTTCCAGAAAGCATATTATGTATTGCATCAAACCGCTAGTAAAAGGCTTCACTGCTTCCTCTACTTTTGAGTGTAAGGTAACTTCATCACAGAATCTTTATACTGATTATATTAAGCAACTTTTTGTTTTTGTTGGTTGGTGTTGCAAATTTAAGAGCATATGCCATTGGTCTGCTTTTCATTTTAACCCCTGGTATGGAAGCCAGCAGCCTCTTAGTGCCAATACATTGTCTCAGCACCCATTGGGAGCACAGCTGTCAACCTTCCCTTTTTTGTGGGAAATTCCCTTATTCCAGCGCCGCTTCCCGCTGCTATCCCGGATTGTTAGCTATCCCATAGACTGTCCCTGGGACAGGTGAGGCTGCTGATCCCTTATTTTCGAGGCTGCTGATCCCTTATTTTCAAATCTGAAAGTTGACAGCTATGATTGGGGGTCTCCTAATAGAAATTTTACCAAGTTCCTGTGGCTGGTTTCAAAGTGACTCAGAATACTCTTCTCCCCACATTGCACTTCTGTATTGACACCTTTGGTTCTGATTGTACTGTTTCTCCTTTCTAGCCAATCAAGGTTCCTTGGTCATCCTCATTTCCTCCCCCCCACAAGTCCACCCTCCGCAAATCATCTCCTGAGCCACCAAAGTGCTGTCCTTACATCACTTGCTACCACTAGCTAACCAACACCTTACTGATCCTTCCTTAACCAACCAGGTTCTCACAAAGAATCTTTGCACATTTCAGGGTGGTAGCTGCATGCATTTCTTTACTTATTAAATAGTGCACATTGTTTTTATGGGTATTATTGGGCTGAGGTTCATCTCTGCCAAGCTAAGCAGTTGGCTCCTTATCTCTCTTGCCCTGACCTAGCCACTGTGATCCACACGACGGTCACCTCCAGACTGGATTATTGTAACTCACTCTATGTGGGGCTGCCCTTGAGACTGACCCAGAAACTCCAGCGGGTGCAGAATGCTGCAGTGAGACTCCTTACGGGGTCCTCGCTGCAAGATCACATTCACCCGGTGCTACACCAGCTGCATTGGCTCCCGGTGGAGTACAGGATCAGGTTTAAGGTGCTGGTTTTAACCTTTAAAGCCCTATATGGCCTAGGAGCCTCGTACCTACGGGACCGCCTCTCCTGGTATGTCCCACAGAGGAACTTACGGTCTGCAAATAAAAACATCTTGAAGGTCCCAGGCCACAGGCTGGCCTCAACTAGAGCCAGGGCCTTCTCGGCTGCGGCTCCAATCTGGTGGAACGCTCTGTCACAAAAGACTAGGGCCCTGTGGGACCTGACATCTTTCCGCAGGGCCTGCAAGACAGAGTTGTTCCACCAGGCCTTTGGTCAGGGCGCAGCCTGACTCCCTCCTCTGGCAATCTGCACAGAATTTTGCTTAACGGTTGCCATTAATTTGATTTTAATTAATTTTTATAATGAAATGTTTTTAGAATGTTGGATTATTTTGATTGTTGTTAGCCGCCCTGAGCCCAGCTTCGGCTGGGGAGGGCGGGATATAAATAAAATTTATTATTATTATTATTATTATTATTATTATTATTATTATTATTAGGTGAGGGGAGAACTGATTGTGGTTGCTCCCTGGTGAGGGGTGGAGTGTGTGCAAACCCCCCCCCCCGCTTTCAGTGTGAACTTAATTTGGGCAGATAGCACCAGATGTGAGAGTGGTAGTAGTAGTAATAATAATTGCAATTTATAACTGCATACTTGCATATCTGGTTGGTGGTTTTTGGTTGTCTCTACTATATTTCTGCATTTTGATCTGCTGGTAGTTTCAGTTTATATTGATATTTAAGAGGCTCTTATCTAATCATTCTGTGCAACATATTATTATTATTATTATTATTATTATTATTATTAATAGTAGTAGTAGTAGTAATAGTAATAGTATTACTATTATTATTTCTGTTCAGTTCCTTAGCTGTTTCATGACTCTGTACTTATCACATATAAATCATACCCAGAGCCTGGCTGGAAAACAGCTCTGAACTACCTCTGGGTCCTTAGATTTTTTCTTTTCTTTTTAAAAAATATTTTCATCGGTAGCTTCAGGAAGCAGTGCAGGAAATGAATTGAAGGAGATGAAAATAAACCTACTGAGAGATCTAATGAGGGGTGGGGGGAGGGAAAGGTCTAGGCCAAGCATTGGTCACGGCAAATTGTAATCACAGTGTCCAGCTTTTCTTGGGTATTATCATTTTAATCTCCACATATACCGATTCACATACACAAAAACCCTCATGAAATAGCTAAACCCTTCCCGATAGGGCTAAAGCTTGGAGCTCTGTTTTATTTTCTTCCAAAGAGATGGCTTATATAAGATGCTCTCCCCCTAGAGAATCTCTGTTAATTATCATCCTTATCATACACATATTAAAAATAGCAAAGTAATCCTTGTGTTAAGTGTTTGCGTTCTCACTGAAATACGTACTTCTAACAAATCCCTAATTAATTGTAGGTTTGCTGGTTTAATGAGCAATAAAAGAACATAAATAAAGCCAGGCACTGCATCACCCAAGCATTAAAACCAGCTGCGGAGATTTTACACTCGGCGCATGGGTGAACTCAGCCCACAGGGAGAGTCTTGCCAGGCAGGTTACCTAATGAGCTTCCCCCAGTCCTTTCTGACAATAAGAGACCCATGGAGCAAATGTTGTTTCGTAAAAGGGATTTTAAAGTGTGGCCTTTACAGAAGGCAGGAAGCAAAGATTTGAAAGAGAGCTGAACAGAGGAACGGCATCAATGGAACAGTGTTTTCTGCTGGTATAATGATAAGACTCCATCTTAGAGACCAATTGTCATACAGCTTTTGATGTAATCTCTATCCCCCACCTACCCCCAATCTGGGGCTTCCTCTCCACCTCTTTGGAATTGTACTTCTACATACATATCAACTTGATAATGGCCGTGTTTGCATGTCATGCTAAGCCAAACGATGTCTTAGAGCAAACATGCAGGCTCATGGGAAGGAGATCATAGCTGTTTCGCTCCTCTCCAGCCCCTTTAGCTCAGCCAAGATTTCCCACAATAGTTAATTCAAGTTGTGCATATTCCCACTGGAGGCTGCCTTCGCACTAACCAGCACTGCCGTGTTGTTGGCTTCAAATACGATTGCTTAGAATACTTCCTAGCAGTGGTTCACCAAGCAGACCTGGCTGCTTTCAGTGCTTCACACATAATGCTAAATCATAGTTTGCCTGGCCTAACTATAGTTTGTTTGAATGTCTGAACCTAGCTCAGCAGACTCATTATAGTTTGTTTTCTGTCAACAAATGTCAGAGATCCAGTCCCCGGCTTGATCACACAGTAAGCATAGTTAATTAAAAAGGATGATTTATTGTCAAAACAAACAGAGCTCTGGATGGCTCTAACACAGCCTCCGACATCATCAATCAAGATGACCCTTCTGAAGACTCCTTCCGGATTCTACAGAAGATAGAGAACTACTAGTGCCTTGCGATGCTTGCTTTGTTTCCAGTCCAACAGCCCTCTCCTTAGCTGACTCTGAGAAGGGATTGGATCAGCTCCCCCCTCTTCCCTTTCTGACACACTACTTCCTTCTCTGTTTGCTCCTGTTTGAAACTCCCAAGAGCTTTAGCTGGCTTGCAGCCCACTCATAGCCATTCCCTTATCGACCGGCATTCCAAGGAGCGGGGGAGTTGACACTTGCTGATGCTCATCCTGCCTGGCAGATAACCCTCTCTGTTCCTGGCTGCTTTCTTCAGCTGGTTGCAAACCTTCACTGGGATCTGGCTGCAAACCTTCCCTGGGGGTTGGATCATTCATGACAACAAACTGCTATATGAAGCCATATAGCCAGATGGGCGGGGTATAAATAATAATAATAATAATAATAATAATAATAATAATAATAATAATAATTTGAGGCTCCTGTGTTCAGCTGAATGCACTTAGAGGCCATCTTCAGACCCTTCTGCTCAATGCAGGAAGGCTGAGAGTGGAGATGGATGGACCAGTTTGTGTGGGTACATTGTGGCAGGTGCATACTCTGCACCCCTTCCCCTGGCTTGTGTTCAGGCTTAATGTCTGAGCATGACTAAGAATGGATACATACTTCAGAACATCACCCCCCACTCCATGAAGCATAGTTCATGTTTCATAATACTACATTCAATATATACAGTCCTACTTTGGTTTTCGAACAGCTTAGTTCTCGAACGTTTTGGCTCCTGAACACTGCAAACCTGGAAGTGACTGTTCAGGTTTACGAACTATTTTTAGAAGCCGGACGTCCGACGGGGCTTCCACAGCTTTCGATTGGTTGCAGGAGCTTCCTGCAGCCAATCAGAACCCGTGCATTGGTTTCCGAATGATTTGGAAGTCTAACGGACTTCTGGAACGGATTCCGTTTGACTTCCAAGGTACAACTATACACACACACACACACACACACACACACACCAGTTATGATACACTGGGCGAAGGATTTTGGATATAATACACAACTTACAGCATGGGAGAAGCTAGGGAACTGGGATTTGAAGTTCACAGCATGTTATTCATTGAAAGAAAATTATATGAAAAGGTTGTATTGTTGGTATTTAACTCATAGCAAATTAGCTAAAATGTACAGAACAGGGTCAAATATATGCTGGAAATGTAAGGAAAAAGAAGGCACCTTTTATCATATGTGGTGGACATGTAAGGTAGTAAAAGAGTTTTGGGAAATGATATACAACGAACTGAAAAAAAATGTATAAAATAACCTTTTCTTAACCCCCCCCCCCAGTTTTTCTTTTAGGGATTCTATAAAAGACCTCACCTACTAACTGGATATGCCAAGGGTTGGACCTGACGCTTTCTGCATGCATGAATGTATGCATATCCTGTACCACTAAACTATATCAGAATCATAGAATTCTAGAGTTGGAAGGGTACCAAAGGGACATCTAGTCTAACCCCCTACAATGCAGGAATCACAACTAAAGAATCCCTGGCAAATGGCCATCGGATCTCTCTTTAAAAACCTCCAGTGAATGAGAGTCCACCACATTCTGACGACTGTAGCAAAATGTTTATAGTAGAGGTTGTATGGCCATCTGTCATGGATGCTTTAGCTGAGATTGCTACATTGCAGGGGGGGTGGGCCCCCTTCCCTACTACAGTTCCATGATTCTTAAATGGTATGCCCATCTGGAAGCGACACAGTAATTGTGTCCGACTGGCAGGAGAGAGACTATGGTGGCTAGCATTAATGGGATCTTCAAGGACATGTAGACTTCCCCATGCTGCTGTAACCTAGTTATCGCATTGATCGTCTATCCTTATCCACAGAGACTCAGGATCCTTTTGCTCCCAGCACCAATATTTCACATTTTTTGCTCTTACTATGTGATCTGTCTCCAGTTGTCACATGATAATGCAAGCAGCCAGCACAGCCTGAGGTGTGGGCAATTTTTTTTAAAAAAAAGATGTAGGGCAGGAGACAGAATGGTGTGCAAGCCCAGCTCCCAGGCAGGAGACTGCAGCTGTGATGGAGTAAACCCAGAATTAGCAATCCCTTTGAAGTTATCCTTCTGCCTCTTCATTTCCCTAATTCTCTCCTTTATTCTCTCCTTGGCTGGGCAGCAGGGTTATTAACCAGAACAGCAATGCCCACTGTGTTCTTTTGAACTGTGGAATATTTCTCTCTTTTTTGACTTTGAGGAGGAGAGAGATGAAAAAAAGTGAGGAAATTAATCTATTCATGAAACAAATATAATCCTCGTCTCCTGGGAATGAATATGTAAATCTGAAAAGGAAAGTACCAAACGACTGAATTTGCTCTAAAAAAAGAGATGCACTGCTGTGAATTTGGAGGACAAAAAGAAGAAGAAGGGAAATCTGTAAGCATGCTCATATAAAAAGGAACAGTCAATGAATATTAGGCTAAAAAGTGATATATCAGAATCATATCATTCTCCTTCAGTTCTTCAGCCTTGTCTCCTGAGGTGCTGTGGGACTGTAAAACCCATCATCCCCAGACAGCTTAGCCAATGGTCAGGGATGATATAGCCATAGTTCAACAACATCTGGGGACAGAGGCTGAAGAGTAATGCCTTAGTATATCAATCATGACATTGCATGAACTTGATGGAAGGGAACTAGGAGAGTCAATGGCTAACCTATCAGGTTCTCTTCACTCTTCCTGCCCTCCTCCCCACAAAAATCCTTAAAATAGCCATTCTCAACCTGGTGCCCTCCATATGTTTTAGACCAACTCCTATCATTCCCAGCCAACATGGTCAATGTTCAAAGGTGGTAGGAATTGCAGTCCAATAACCTCTGAAAGGCTGAGCATGAGTTTGACCAAACTGTGGGAGGCAGTGGAAGACAGGAGTGCCTGGCGTGCTCTGGTCCATGGGGTCACAAAGAGTCAGACACGACTAAACAACAACAACAACCTGTTCCCAAACTTATTTTGTCCCATTTTAAAATTGCTGAAGATCTTGCCAGATCACTTAATGTTTTTTCCACCTGTTGAAGCAATTTAAATGCACTGTGTTAGATGCTATATGATTTCTAAACTTATTTTTTTACACAAATACACTGCAGACCACTGCAAGCTAACAGCCTGCAACTTGGGGACTCCTAGTCTATGTGGCACAAATTTTGCTCACATGTACCTTTTACACTTGCCGCAACTCTCATGGTAGCTTCAGCTTTATTTATTTTGTTACATTCTCCAAGCTCAAGATGGCCGCTCCCCATTTTATTTTCACAACAACCTGGGAGGCAAGTTGGGCTCAGAGATAACGACTGGCCCAGTGAGCTTCATAGCTGAGGAGAGATTTGAACCCAGGTCCTGGTCCAAAGCTCTAACTACCCATACCATGCAGGCTCTCATCTAATTCTTTCACTTATGCAAGCCTCCTCAGTTCTATTTTAATTTAAATACTTTTCATGTGGAAAAATACTGTGGCTACTCCCTTGCAGAGATTAAGAGACTATAGAGAAGAAGGGCAGATGAAGGGTTCTGCACTTCACTAAAAAAAGATAATATTTGCCCACACACTGCCCCTTCCATCACCACTTAGTCCTGGAATATTCACAGTTAAGTTTTGGCACCAAATGCCAGTGGGAGATGCCTGCACCCCCCGCAATAGCTCTACCAACAGCCCACTGGAAAAATGCTACCACAAAAACACACCCGTAGAGATCAGCCAGAAAGTCGGTATTTGCAGAACAAGAGATTCCAACAAGAAAGGATACTAATAAAAAGGCTTAATGCAAATTTCACTGAAATAGGGACAGGGGCGCAGAAGGAGACTCTCAATGCCACAATTCATTTTCAACAAAACTGTCAACATGCAGGAGGAAGATCAGCCGTCCTTGTGCTTCCTTCTTATATTGACATTTCTGTGTTCTTTGCAATGTGGGCTCCCCATGGCAAGCACAGCTTTCTCCTCTCGGTTCATCACAAAGTGGCTTCACTCTCCTTTTCTGAGTCCGCCATGAAGAGCTGCATGCTGGGTGACTGATGATCAAATTCCACCCCAGCTTCACCTCCCCGGCTCCTCCTTCCCCATCTGACTGTCCTCTGCCTGATCACCACTACTCATTGTCAGACCCCGGTGCCTGGCCCTGTGCCTGGCTTGCTGCTCAACAGAGGCTGTCAAAGCCCTCTGGCCAGAGGCTGTCACCTCTGTACGCACTGCTGATGTTATACAAAATTAGTTCTGCAAACAGCTATTCCTGAAAGCCCTTCCTCTAACAGCACCATCCTCTTGATGTACAGCACGGCGGAGCGCATCCCATCTCTTAGGCAGCTAGACAAGAGTGAACAGATAGCGTACAAGCCAGCTGCGGAGTCAGAGTTTAGTAGCAATGCTGATGGGACGGCATGTAAGTTGTCACACTCAATATCCTCCCACAAGAATACATGCAAAATAAAGCCTGTGGGAAGCACCCATGAATCATCACCGTTGAAAGGCTTCCTTGTTATTCTCCTGAAAATTAAACCAATGTACAGGCCAATGCCATAGTAAGAGTAGAAATCCACACGGGTACACTCATATACAAACAGCTGGTATTCTCCTGGAAAACAGGGCGTCTTACCTGGCACGCATTGTACAGAAGCTGGTGTTCAAATTTCTTGATACCCAAGATGTTCTGGAACATCTCATACAGTTGTTCCTTGCTGAGAATCAGTTCCGAAGCAGCACTCGCAGTCATCCTGGCTTGTGCTTTGCGAGGATCCTCTTCACCGCGATAGATCGCATCGAATTTTGCCATCCAGGAACTCAGAACAGTCTCCTTGCTGAGGCCATCGATCTCGGGGAGACTTCGGACCCTCTTTTCAATATGTTTCTTGAAGACTTCCCGAGAGTCGTTGGCCGAGAAACCACCACTCTGAACCATTCTGGCAACACGGTCACTTTTCAGAAACACCTGCAAGTAAAACAATAGAATAAAATGAAATCTCGATTCCCCTCCTGGCTGTTTCAGAGCATGCTGGCTGTGAAATGACTGGAAGCAAATCACATTAGGAAATACTGTCTCGTGGCTTATGCACTGGACAGTATGCACTAGACAGTAGTCAAGGAATATAGCATTCCACCCTGTGTTTAAAGCTAGACCCAATGAACTGGAATAGTAAGCCACGACTTTTTTTCAGGTGGGGACCATTGCCGTTATGAAAGAACAAGGGAGAACAAGGGAGGTGTTCACTGTGAGTTCCGGCACCTCTTTTCCCTAGAAAAATAGCACTGAGTACACAGTATCTATACTTTGCAAACCTTTTCTTTTTTAAAAAAAAGAAACAAGAAAAAAGGACATATTTTTCTTCCCAACGAGAACTTTGGCAGCCATGTAAGCAACCATCAGGAAATGGAATGACATTTTAAGCTGAACACAGATTTTGATAAAAGTCACTACATAATCAGATTCAGGCTCTGCTATTCTCTTTCTCTCTCAGGGGCAATTCAAACATGACAAATGCCTGACAACGAAAGTCTTTCAGTGTAGGGGAAAGTGTGTAAATCACATATCTTGTCACTTATAAACTGCACATCCATCCATCCATTCATTTTGCTGTATGTGCCTGTGCTGGGAGACTGGCCCATGTACCCATGTTCATTCAGCAAAAAAGTCAGACCATTGAACGACCCAACATTGTCAGGCAGCAATCTAAACCACACTTATCTGGAAGTAAAGTGCAGTAGGACTTTCTTCTGAGTAGACATTTTTAGGACTGTGAAGCAGCTCTTCTGGGTCTCGGGCAGGAATCTTATCATCACCTGCTACCTGAACTCTTTTAACTGGAGATGCCAGGGATTGAACCTGGGACCTTAAACCTGCAAAGCAGGTGATGCTGACCATCATATTGAGCCTTTGTCCCTCCCTCAGTGTCCTCACTGGAAAAGTGCACACTTTGTGTGCCTTTGACTTAATTTATCCTGTGTTGACATCTGCCACCAAAATTGGACGGGAAGGACAGGGCACTAGAATGTGGATACATTATGGAAAACCTGAAGTTTCAGGAGCTTTTTCAGAGAGCCAGTGTGGTGTAGTGGTTAAGAGCAGTGGACTCGTAATCTGGTGAACCGGGTTCGCTTCCCCACTCTTCCACATGCAGCTGCTGGGTGACCGTGGGCTAGTTACCCTTCTCTGAAGTCTCTCAGCCGCACTCACCTCACAGAGTGTGTTGTGGGGGAGGAAGGGACAGGAGATTGTTGGCCGCTTTGAGACTCCCTAGGGTAGTGATAAAGTGGGATATCAAATTCAAACTCCTCTTCTTTATTCATTTAATTTCAGATTATTTTTACTTCACATTTCTTATACAGGGAATCGAAAGGTCTTACACTGGACAACAAACATGCCAACAAGTCGTTTCTGCTCAAAACATAAACTAGTTTTATACGGAAATGGCTCCCGAGTCACTATGCTGCTTCCCGGCAGGTGGGTTGATGTCCCTTACCAGGAGGGAGTGGGGCAGGGGCAAGGTGCTTGGGAGGAAAGCATGGTGCAAATGCTCTGGCAGAAGTGACAGTTTGGCTCCGACGATGTGTTTCCACCACACCAGACTCCCTGCTGCCATGTCCCTTCCCCTCCCAGGAAACCATGGCAACTCACATGCTAGGGTAGTGGTTCTGCCCACCCAGAAAACCACTTCTGGTTTTATATCAATGTAGTTTCTTTTGGAATTCATGTTTCGGCTCAAAGTAAACATGTTCTTTCTTATTTCGGGTCTTAAACTACCGCATAATATTCAGAATGTCATAGCTCTTGGGTTCTGTGATTAGGTACCAAATATGTACTCTGCTGGGAGCTGCACAGAGTGGCTGGGGAAACCCTGCCAGATGGGCGGGGTATAGATATTATTATTATTATAATCTTCATCATCATCATCATCATCTCCAGGTTTGACTGCTCTGGTTAGGTGCTTGGGATCAATTCTTTATTCTTCTACTGCAATTTTCTTTCACCTTTTAGAAAGCATTATGATGCAACGCACCAACATTAATGCTACATTTCTGTTCATTTTTATGGGACTTTTTCAGTTTCCCTTTTTTGCCACCCTTGCCAGTAGTCTGCAAGGCATGAAAGTGAATTGGCTATCATACCACAGTGGTTTAATAATATGCCACCTGCTTAGTTCCTGCAATGAAGGAATCACAACTAAAGAATCCCTGACAGATGGCCAGAGGCTGGGATTCCTTTATTAGTTGTGATTCCTGTATTGTAGGAGGTTGGACTAGATGGTTCTTGGGATCCCTTCCCACTATACAATTCTATCATTCTAGAACATGACCCCCACTCCTTAATATCTATTTTTTTTCCTTTCTGGGGTCCTGTTTTTCTGAACTTCTGTTTACCCAAGCAGTTTCAAGAACTAGGCCATTTCAATAAACGAAATTATTCTGTGTCCTCATGCCTTGTAGCTTGACAGAAACAACAGAATGTCTTGTAAGGAGAACATATTACCTAAGCAATTGACCTAACGCCATTATCAGACAAACCGGGATGAGAAAATCCACCTCTCACCTTCTCACATAACAACTTTCCAATACATTGTGGCCTGCTAGGAGCATTGTGGGCACACTTTAATTAAAGGAGAAGGAGATGCCAGTGAGTGACAGGATGCTATTTGAGAACCGGCCACAGATCAAACCTTGTTGCTATGTAGAGTCGAGTGTAAGAAAAGCAATCTGTGCCTCACGCTATTCTGAGGGTCTCTTTTCATCACTCTATGCAGACAGATGGAGTACAAAGCAGAGGTCAGACGCAGGGGATGAAAGCCATTTGACACTGTGACAGCCGCTCTGGGGAAGAACAGGGAAAGATGACATTTTTTCTTTCCCTAGGAGCCACCTGTCAACAGTGACCTCTTTCTGGCAAAGGTATGAAAAAAAAGATGAAAAGATGAAAGAGAAATGTCCACCTCGAAGATAGAATCGTCCACACAGGGAATAAAACATGACACATATCCTTTCTCTGAAGGGAGGACACCCCAGGGGGGTGGAGATGAAGTGGAAGGGCTGGAACTCCTGAAAGCTCACCATGAAGGACCACCAGCCAGTCTTCAAAAAAGTCCAAAAGGATTAGTAGTCTGAAGGGCGTTGTTTTTGTTTTTGTTTTACTAGCCTGCTAAGAGGCTAATAGAGAGGAATCCCTCTGTTATTCAGGATACTAGCCTCTTAGCAGGCTAGTTACAATATAGGAATAAAAACCCTCTTATCAAACAGAATGATGAGGAATGGGAACCAAGCCAATGGGCAAAGGAGGAATGGAGAGATCCGTCCCTCCTCGGCCAGCCTCCTCATTCACCGGCCTGGAATCCTATGGTTACCAGCAGATGACTTGTTAAATGCAAGGTTAGACTGTTGGTTTTTCTATTAGCACATGTGTTCACTTGTGAAACATGAGCATCATTTGGCTGCCTTGCAGGGAACCAGGCAGAGGGCCTTCTCGGTAGTGGCCCCCGCCCTGTGGAACACCCTCCCACCAGATGTCAAAGAGAAGAACAACTACCAGACTTTTAGAAGACATCTGAAGGCAGCCCTGTTTAGGGAAGCTTTTATTGTTTGATAGACTATTGTATTTTAATATTCTGTTGGAAGCCGCCCAGAGTGGCTGGGGAAACCCAGCCAGATGGGCAGGGTATAAATAATAAATTATTATTATATATTATTATTGCACAGCTCCAGTGGCCCACTTCAGCAGCTCCAGGGGCCAGTTTTAGAATTTGGTCAAAGAATCCAGGATCCGTAGTAACTCAGATGCACTTGTAATTGGATATGCAGCTCATTTCAGTATGCTTGCACCCACCCCTTTGAGTCACCATTTTGCATTGGGCTCTCCCCCAAAGCTACCATTTTGTTCCTGGCTCTGCCTGGTGTCACTCACAAGCCTGAAGCATTCCCCGCTTGCTCTGCTGAGACTCTTGAAAAGAAAGCAAACGTCTCCAGTGCTCTCTCCTGCAAAGGGAGCCAGAGCTAATTCTGGAGCTTCTAGCCACTTGCAGCAGTGGGGGGACTCTCAAAAAGTATTGAAGATAACTTGTGCTTCCACAACAAGCATGGACAAAAACATAAGAACATCCTGTTCTCACAATGGCAAACCAGATGTCCATGGAAAACCCACAAGTAGGACCTATGGGCAACAGTTTTCTCCCCACTTGTGATTCTCAGCATTCAAAAGCATAGGAGAGGCAGGACACAACCATTATGGCCCAATTCTGCTCTGCCTCACAGTTTACTCAGTTTTCAGAGCTTTTTGCAACTGAGATGCCCTTCCATTTAGATCAGCGAATCTAAAACAAAGCAGATGCATAGGAGAAGAAGAGAGGCAAAGCAGGGTGCCCATGAGATGATCTTATTTCGACTAAAAGAAAGAAAAGGGAAAATGGGTCAAGGCGGTAATGGCGCCCCATCAGAAACAAGAAGGCATTTCTCTCAATTTGACAGAACAGGGAGGGCTGCTGGCAGCCTGGAAGGCGTAAAGCATTGCTTTCTTAATGGCGTCAAGGATGGAATGAATGCAGTACACTGTGAAGAAGCTAGGCTGGCAGAGGGGTGTATCTGCAAATGTTCAATAATTAAGGGACTGAAGGATGACCCGAGGACACAGCAGTTTTCTGCACTGAGTATCTCGAGCTTGGAAAAGCACTAAAAGCTTATAACGCTCTCCACGTGTCTTGGAGGAAGAGACACTTCAATAAAAAAGGATAACAGACTGCATGAGTACAAAAGGAAGAAAGGAAGCGTGAGGATTCTCACTCTAGCCTTGCAAACTTGAAGCAGAAGAATGTTCCAAGTCCCCTCCTGACACTCTGAGCAAGATGGCATCTTTCATATTTCCTGGAGAAGGAGATGGAAGTGGTTTGGGAGTGACTTTGCTATCAGGCACTTCTGATTTGAAGGAGCATCTTGATACAGCCTGCTCTTCATGAGCAAGGAGGCACACATGCAAAAAAAACCCCACCATCACCGGCAGCAGGAATATGCAAGAATCAAATCATGTTAAGGGTACCAGTTGGTTGTGCTGGTTACTGCTTGAAGAAAACAACCATCACCACATGCAGGAAGGACCAGATGCCTTTAGCATGCAATGGAGGTGATGTCTTGGAGAGCTACTGCCAGTCAGTGCAGATAAGACAGAGTTAGATGGACCAGTGATATGACTCCATTTAATGCACCTTCCTTTTATTGCTAGCAGTCTATAACTTTTCTAAATAAACAAATACTGGTCCAGATGGTTCAATGGTCCAATTCCACAATGGTCCAACTTCCTACGTTCCTAAGTGGTTTTACAGCAGCAGATACTCACTAACTCTAGCATTTGGTTTGCTGTGTATGTAGAAATTCTAGTTAGGAAAACATGAATCTGCAAAGTTGGCCCCCTGACACGTAAAGGAAGCTTGCATGTAAAATATGAAAGCAAATGTTAATGCATATGGATGTTGTATACCCAAAATATGGTGTTTTCCTTCCCTGATTATTATTCATTCATGCGAACTGAACTCAACAAGTATATAGAGATGTCAAGTGAGCTATCTGACAACTTGTAAACAGTTATAGATGCCGTGATGATCGGTCGCAGAGATTAATTAGTACGAGAAGACTTATTTCTAAAAAACCTAATTAACTGCCAAAATATTGATTCTTTTAACAAAGATATTATATAATTGGAAAATAGCACTCCCTAATTGAAATTTATGACCTCTGGAATGAGAAAAATGACACAAAATAATCTAATGACTGAATACTGTAGGATAAGTACTCCCTCAGTTCCGCATTAGTCTTTTTATAACCTTCCCACTTGTTTGTTGCTTAGAAAACACCCCCCCCCAAAAAAACAAGCCCCTGAGGCAATGTAAACTTACTCAGATGAATTGTTAGTTAATATTTATGTGCACTATAATATGCCACAATCCTCCAAATTAATTCTCTGGGTCAGCCCACTGAAAGCTATTCCAAAATAAGTGGTGTGATGACTTGAGCCTTTAGGCGTGCACACACACACACACATACACAAACTGTCATAAAGAGTTAGGTGAGTAAGAAGTGTTCTGCTGAATCAGACCAAAGGCCCACCTTGTCCCGCATCTCGTTTCCCACAGGAGCTAATCAGATGCCTCTTGGAAGCTTAAAAGAATGGCCTAAAGGCAATAACCCTTCCCAACTGTTGCCCCTCAGCAATTGATTTTCAGAGCTACGTTACCTCTGAACATAGAAACAGTACATAGATCTACACTGCCTTGGAATGTACAAACAGAACACAGAGACACACTGCTTCTAACCAAAAAGATTCCATATAGGCATCGTTGTATCAGGAATTTTTCGATGTTTGGTTATGTTTTTTATTTTCTGTTGGAAGCCGTCCAGAGTGGCTGAGGCAACCCAGTCAGATGGGTGGGGTATAAGTAATAAATTATCATCATCATCAACAACAACAACAATAGTTGTTTAAAACATATCCTACGTGAGTTTGTCAAATCCCATTTTAAAGCCATCTAAACTCTTCTTTCTCAAAGTTAGGAAAAAAGAAACATGCTACTGCAGAGGTTCTCAAACGTTTTTCTTTCTTTCATGGACCATCTGAAAATTGCTCGGTTTTGAAGCAGACCACTTAATAAGCCTCTTTCCTGCCATGCCAGAATTGTCAAAACCAGTGTCCTTAGGCTAGGCCTCTTAGAAGGACCCAATTAACTGGTGCTTCTCCTTTTTAATAATAGAAAAAATCAATAGCACCATGTTGTGAAAAGCGCAGGCCCCAGGCCAGGTCTTAATATTTCTGTGCGCTATAATATGCCACAATCCTCCAAATTCATTCTCTGGGTCAGCCCACTGAAAGCCCTGGTCAAAACAGCTTGAGTCTCCACTGTTAGACAAAAATAAACCCAGTGCAGGGCCAAGTATGGGTTCCATGACCTTTTCTGGATTTGACCTCAATAGAACTCACGGACAGCAATTTGGCTACCTCTGAACAGCTGCAGTTGTTAGGAACAGGTTGTACCCGGTTCGACTCCTGCTCCATCTGACTGGCAGCCGCATCTCAGGCAGAGGCCTCATATCCCTGGTTACCTGCTCCCTACATCCATGCTGTCCATGGTTTTCCCAGTAGTGATGTATGGAAGTGAGAGCTGGACCATAAAGAAGGCTGATCGCCGAAGAATTGATGCTTTTGAATTATGGTGCTGGAAGAGACTCTTGAGAGTCCCATGGACTGCAAGAAGATCAAACCTCTCCATTCTGAAGGAAATCTGAGTGCTCACTGGAAGGACAGATCCTGAAGCTGAGGCTCCAATACTTTGGCCACCTCATGAGAAGAGAAGACTCCCTGGAAAAGACCCTGATGTTGGGAAAGATGGAGGGCACAAGGAGAAGGGGACGGCAGAGGACGAGATGGTTGGACAGTGTTCTCGAAGCTACCAACATGAGTTTGACCAAACTGCGGGAGGCAGTGGAAGACAGGAGTGCCTGGCGTGCTCTGGTCCATGGGGTCACGAAGAGTCAGACATGACTAAACGACTAAACAACAACACATCCATGCTGTAATGATGTATGCTACCTGAGCTGCAGAAATTGTAATCGTGCTTTTTACACAAACTGCAGTAATTTCATGGAAGACAACAGGCCCAATCCGCCTTCTATTAGTTGCTACAAACTCCCATTGAAAGTAATGGGACTCACTTTGGTTCCTGGTGGCCCACTGTCACAACGAACCCTGATTTGGTTTGGGATCTCAGGGTGACATGACAAAAGAACAGGGTACAGTTTACTAACAAACCGAGGCATAAAGCCTGGAATCTGCTATGAGCATGGTGAAAGGTGATGGCATTTACAGAGCCGGACAAAGTTGCCTAGTACTTGTAGAAAACAATTCGTGGAAATATATAGTTTAGGGACATGTTTGGACCCACAGCTTGCCGTCTCCAACCCAGTGCCCACAAGAGGTTTTGGACTACTTCTTGCATCAGCCCCATCCAGAATGAGTGATGGGGGCTCCGCTCCAAAACATCTGGTAGGTACCAGGTTGGGAATGTTGGACGAGTCAACTGTCTGCTTCAAAGTGGGATTAAAAACACTAAGTTGTTTTAGTTTTAATATTGGATTAACATTTATTGGAAAACGTTTCAACAAATTCTGTCTCTTTATGTGTGTGCAACTATGAATAATTCCTGTTGCTGGAGATTAAGTTGTTCTATGCACTCTGGAGGCCAGAGACCTATCTTCACATCTGTGTCCCCGGGCCTATATCATGGCAGCAGCACAGGCTCCTTCTGTCTCTGGGACGTACTGTATGTGTACCAATTATGATGGTGCCTGCTCCTTCGTCCTGCTGCTCACCTTCTGCCACACCCTAACTGCTCTTCCCACATGTGCAAAAGAAATACAAGCAGGAAGAAAGAACTCTGGGACTTGTAGTTCCTGAGAGAGCAGGTCACATGGCGAGAAGCCCTATTGAGTTGTTTGTCCCTTCTCACAATGTTAATCGCATTGTGGAAATAGTGCACTCTGTCAGTTGGAGGGTGACGTAGTGGGGCGGCGGCTACACACACAGCAAACCAATGTGAAAGAATGGCAACCTAAATTTAGGACTGGAAAAAATGGAAAAAACCTGAACGAAATGGAAATGGACAGATTCTACCATCCCAGCCTCGGATTGGTCCATTCTGTGCACATGGGGACAGCTTCTGCCCCTTTAGAACCTGAGAACTGGAATTGCCACTCTAGTGTTCTTACCTCATAATAGCTCTGGACGGCATTCATGAAAGCTTCATCTGCTACAATCTGAGTTTCTCCATTGAGGAAGGCTTGGAAGCGATCCTTGACGGTTTGGAGCTGCTGTTTACTTATCTGCAAAACCAATTAAAATGCAAAATGTTATTTATATAGAAATGTCATTAAGATCAGCAAAGAGGTAGAGTAGCTTAAGCACATCATCAGTTATTATTATTATTATTGTTATTTATAAAAGGAGACAAATTGAATTCTGTTATATGGAAAAGTATGCAAATAAACCACATTTGTGTCTATTGTACTGTGTAATTTGTACTGCTTCCCCTAACCATTAGGAAAGTATGAAGAGACTATGAATGGCTGTGAAGTCCTACCCCACTGAACATGGGAAATTCAGCCTTCTCCAACAATGGAGGAATAACACAGCCATTGTGATGACTAGTCATTTATAGTCTTATCATCTGATGAAGTTGACCAACCTTCTTTTAAATCCACCCAAGTTGGTGGCCATGGCTACATATTGTGGGAAAGAATTATATAGCTGAACTATGAGCTGTGTGAAAAAGAACTTTCTCTTGTATGAATCTTTCCATCTTCCCCTTCACTGGATGGCAATGGATACTAATATCATGAGAGAGGGATATGGACAGGGAAGAAAGTTGATTGAGTCAAAGCCACCTGATCCACACTTATCTTGATCCCACAGGCCTCTATTTATGCCCTTATGTTTGTCTTAAGGTAATGGCAAGATGACAGGGAGGTGTTGTGTGGGGAGACAGAGAGTGAGGAAATGTACAGGAACCACGGCGGAGCTTAAAAATGTAAAACTACAAAACACAATGCAATATATATGCTGTTATGCCTGGAAATGCTCTGTGCTTTGTTATAAATTGGCATGCAAACAACATTTTAATTTGTATCATTTTATTTAAAATATCCCTGTGCAGTTTTATGTTCCAGAACAACCATATTTTTTTAGGGGGGGGGGAGGACCCAACATTTCCCAATGACAACAAAGAATTTTTTTCTTTGTGGCTCCATTTTAATAGGAGTTTGGTTAAATTGTTTTGAAAATGAATGATATTGGCTGACATTTCTGGAGACTTTTTGCTCATGCATTAAGTACTTCACTATGAGAAACAAAGCTTGGAATTTTACAGTCTGTAGCATTGTTTGTTTACTGAACGAATATACAATTTTAGCTGTACTGGAGTAAACCAGCAATGCACCCTTTCATCCTGTATGTGTCTCTAGTAAACCTTAATGTGATTATTTTATAGATTGCAGAACAGCAGGTGCTTATTGATCTCCCCCACCCCCTGTTTCAACAGCAACCATGACTGCTGAGAGCAGAAGTCAATTCCTAAGAGGAAATTAAATTGCTTTAATATTCCATTTAGCTTTTGCAGTGCCGCAGTAACAGCTGACTGGCAACAGCTCCCTGTCTGTTACAAGTCTACATAAACAAGGGTATATATTTGCATTCAATCATATGGGTAAAAAGAGAGAGAAGGAAATCAAACACACATTTCGTGATTTACCATGTTTGAATGCTTTCAATCGCAGCTCCTCTGATTGGGTAATTGTGATCCTACTGCCTACAGAAAAATATTTTGGGCAAGGGTTACACCTTTGCCAAAGTTGTGCACTCATGTGTTCCTTTAGCCCTGCAGATGTCTTTTATCTGTTTCTGCTTTTATGTAGCCTAGTGCCAGTTAAGAGGTCCTTTCTTCTGCTCCCATTCTCAGATGGATTCCCTTGGCTGTGCTTAAATAACTATTCTGACCATCAACTCAGCTATACAGCTGCAAATAAAACGTTTTAAATGTGTTGTGAAGTGCAATGTACAAATGTAACACTAGATGGCAACAGTGAGCTATGCAAAATTCAACGCATTTTTCAAAACGTTTTTAAAAGAGTATTTTCACAGCATTTTTTTAAATAAAAAAATTATGTGTGTAGATTCCACCCATACTGTGAGCCTGCCAGCATTGCTCTATGGATCAGGTTCTGACTGGGCAGGGATCAGGTTCTGACCTCCCATCTGATGGCCTGTAAGGCAAATCTTTCAGGGTTCACATCATCAGCCACACAACTCCTGCTATTCTTAAAACAGCTAGATGCCTGGCATGGGTGAAGTCATTTGCATGGGTCTTTCCTGCCAGATAACTGCATTGGAATTGCAACATGGAAAAGTGGCTTCGCTGCCGCCCAAAGCATGTGTGAATGGGACCAAAGATTCCTAGATGAGCAGTACAGCCAACAGGTCAGCTCTGAAGTTCAGGCATGTGGTTGATCAGCTCATGGGACAAATATTACATTTTTACTATGGTCCACCTGGATATAGAGAATAAGGTTGTTTCTAGTACATGCACTTGATGGATTTTATGCCATGCCTAACAATTTTTTTACTACAGCTAGAGGGCACATAGGTTACTACACCTTCTGCACCCTTTTGAAACTCACTCCAGTACAAACACAACCAGCCATGTGGGAGTCGCTTGCCCATGTTGCTACTCCTGGTCAGTTGGTGGTCAGGTAGGAAAGAACCATAGAATTAGCTCTCTCCTTACATCAACTTGTACAAGAACTTAAGAAGAATGTGCTGGATCAAGCCAGTGGCCCGTCTAGTCCAGCTACCTGTTCTCACAGCGGTCAACCAGATGTCAAAGGGAAGCCCGCGAACAGAGCACGAGTGAATTTGGCGATAAAATTGTTGAGGGCAGAATCTAGCACCTTCAAATGCACCCACTTTCCAAAGTTATAAGGAATCAGACTGTGCACACAATAAAAGCAAACTGAGATTGTGTTACAGTCATATGCTCTAAATTTAAAGATCCAGGGTTATAAATATCTTCTCTAAGCTTCAATTCAATTTGCATCTGGGTACGTTGCTGCACAACAGCTGACTGCGAGGGTATATACATAAACTTGTTCTCTGAGATCATCACTCCTGCAAAGTATATTCAACTCAGATTTTGAAAGGCCCATGGCAGCACATTTCTCACTTAGTTACCTTCAATAATGTGTTTACAAATTGCATCAAAGCAAGGCAATGGAATACCTCCATTGCTGAAAAAATGTGGATGAAATCAGTGCTATACATCAATGTCCTCTCTCTGCAGTTCTTTTTACAGGACTCTGGGTCAAGTCTAGCATTCAGTGGTGCCCATGTGGCACTGTACAAGTTCAGTAGAGTTACTGATCACAAAAAATATGCCAGCAAAGACATGAAAAATCACAATTGTAGAGTTAACAGTATAATATTGCATTTGCATTTTATTGGTTCTTATAAGCGGCACTATTTTGCCACCAGGAATGCATATGTAGTAATTAAATTATGTGTCAAGAAAACTAATTCCAGGTTGAATAATGCAGGCAGAATAATGTTCATATTTGGAACAACAGATTCCACTTGCAGAATCCAGCCTCTTTTGCAAAGCAAACAAGCAAGAATGAGCCATAGGATGGGTGGGCTGAACATTTAAATGAACAAACAAAGTAGAGTTCAATGTTTTAAGAGGCATGGACCAGCAACTCACAAAGACTTTTATTGCTCATGGAGAGAGAAGAAATTCCCATTATTCCTTATCCCAAGCCCTTTCAGCAGAACATAAATGCAGCAAATGTACAAATTTTGGGGCAAATGATCACATTTCAGTTTCAAACATTGGGAATGCTCAGATCTAAAGGCGCATGCATTCCATAATGTAAACAGACCACACACCTTTTGGGGGGCAAGAGTATATTTCGATCTACACACATATCCAAAACCTGCTTCCACTCCCACATTCACAAAATTGAGAAAAGCAGTCCTTTGAGCTTTAGTCATTTAACTGGAACAACAATAATTCTGAATGGCTTAAACAGTCTCTGACTACATTACCAGTCTTTGCCTAGAATTGCCTAGAATTTGTGGCACGTGTATGATTTCAGGCAGGCTAATGGTGACAATAACTGATCCCCATTGTTGATGTCTACTGGGTACTTAATAAGCAGTGAAGACCGAACTAATAGGTACACAGTTTCATGCTGAGGGTGGTGTAAATATTTTATTACTTTGCAGAAGCAGCAAATTCAGGAATAAGTAGGGCAAGTTAACAAGCATCTCTTTTCATGGTAGCCTTTACATTCGAAGAGAAAGCCTGGACACAAGTTATGTGTTCCAAGCCAAAGGTGATTGATTGGTGGGTGTACAATAAATGTCAGAGTCGATTAGAATGGTCAATTAGAAACAGCAACACCGGCTACTGGTCTGCTCTGGGGACAATTCAAAGTGCTGGTGCTTACCCATATGAACCAACCTATACTTTATGCTCACCATCTGAGTGTCTCCTCCAGATTCCCCCCTCCATACCTGTACTTAGGTGAGTGATGGTGACTGGACAGAGGACCTGCTCATTTGTGGATGCCACACATGGAACATCATCTCCAGGGAAGCTTGCCTAGTGCTAAAACTGTCATCCCAGTGCCTACTTAAAGGCATTTTCATTTTTCCAGACATTCCAGCACTTTGTGGGAAGAACCATAGCTCAGTGGCAGAGCATCTCTTGTGTATGTAGAAAGTCCTGGGTTCAATCCCTCAGTATCTCCAGGAAGAGTTGGGAGAGACTCCTGCCTGAAACCAGGGAGAGTGGCTTCCTCTCAGTGAAGAAAACATTGAGTTATATGGAAAAAAGGTTTGAGTCAGGATAGGGGCAGTTCCTGGTGCTCCTAACTGGTGAATGATGGTTCAACCACTCTGCCGAGTTTATGCTGTTGTTCTTTTTTTTTGTATATGTAATTTTATATGGATTTATATTTATTTATTTTTGTGTTATGACACCCTAACAGCATTACCGAATGGTGGCTACAAGTTATGAAAGCAAACACCATCATGAGGATACTTTTCTTTCATGGGCAACTCACTATATCCAGTGTAATTTGGTTCAATCAAAATAAAATATCAATTTTGGCAGGAACAAATTTAGCACAGCAGAAAAAGTAGAACTTTTGTTTGTTTTCAAAAAACAAACAAAAAACAAAAACCAGCAATGCAGGAAGCTCTTTTTATAAATCTTTGGATAATATATGTTAAAAGAGTCATTGGTCTGTAGGTGGCCAGATGGCCACTGAAGAGTACAAAGCAAAGTTCAACAACCTAATGCAGGAGTTGGGAACAATAGGCCCAGAGACTAAATGCAGCCCTCCAGGTCTGTCTATCATGCCACAGTTCTCACTAGGGATTTTGGAGGAAATGGAGAAGGAAGTGGAAATTCCTGCAGTTTGCATGTGCATCAAGGACCAGGAAAGAAAATGAGTCAAGTGAATACAATTGTCATTTGTTCTTATTGTTCTTGTTGTTCTAAGTCTGCAAATGATACTTTTTTGCAACGTTTTCTTGACATTGAAATGAATGTAACATAAATAGTTACATAAATCACCTAACATACTATTTGGTGACAACTGAAGTGCAGCAGAACAGAAACAGCGCAGATTGTGACAAACACAAGTCAGAATTGAAATTGCTGCCTTCTTACATCCCTGCCTCTCACTGACCTTGCTTTGCACCCCAAGTGTTTTTGCCTGGCTTGACTATGAACTCTGTGAACTCTGATATTGCCTCTTGCTTGTTTGGATGGAGAGCAAAAAGTGTGTGTAGAAAGCAGCAGGCTGTACACACAGTAGGGAAAGCAAGAAAAAGGCACCAGCGACTAAACTTCCCATGGGAGTAGAGAATGCATGCACATCAGTGATTAGAAACAATCACCATGATCACCACAGCTCCATAATTACTTAAGGAGCATAAGATAATCTCAGCTGCTAAAGATCAAACTGACACCCAATTTCTTCATAAGTGTATAACAAGCGCATCCATTCTCCTCTTTACGTCAGTCGATAACCTTAATGAATCATAAAAATAATTACCACTTGTTGTCTAGCTGTGTATGCAGCTGCCCTTCCAATAATCTATTATTTGTTGTTGAGTGTGTACATGCCTCTTTGCAAGGACTGCTTGATCGATGTATAGATTTTACCTCAAACCAACAAATGAAATTCTAACAAGGGGAGAAGGGGGGGGGGAGTTATAGCCTGCTGCCTAAGATGCAAGGCAAGTTCGGGTTATATTCCCAATTGAATAAAATCTCTGGGGAAGTAAGTCTTCATTTCTTCAGTGGACACACATCCCTCTACATAGTCTAAACTCGGTGGGTGAATGGGGAATGGGGCCATACCACTTCCATCCAATTCCTGTCGCTTGACTCTTTCACCCCACTACACACTGGATGGGTGGCTTCTGCAGTGGGGAACCTTCTCCAGATGTGCCATTGGGATTCTAAATCAATAAAGGGAGCCTATATAAGTAGAACTGAGACTCCAATACTTTGGCCACCTCATGAGAAGAGAAGACTCCCTGGAAAAGACCCTGATGTTGGGAAAGATGGAGGGCACAAGGAGAAGGGGACGACAGAGGACGAGATGGTTGGACAGTGTTCTCGAAGCTACCAGCATGAGTTTGACCAAACTACGGGAGGCAGTGGAAGACAGGAGTGCCTGGTGTGCTCTGGTCCATGGGGTCACAAAGAGTCGGACTAAACAACATACAAGTAGAACAGAAATTAACCCTTCAAAATTTGGAGGGCAATGGAACCAATCTACAGTAACATGGGGCCAACAAATGCATTCCTGCTCTTCGTGCAATTCTAATCACATGGGGAGGAGGGTTGACACATAGACATGCCCTATGTGCATTTAAATTTCCAGCTCCTTTTGTTTCATGTCCTCCATGGCCCTTGACCCCCAGGGTCTTTCTTCACCTAATACAGGAATGGGAAAGCTATGACCTTCCAGATGTTGTTGGACTACAACCCCTGTCATCCCCCAACCAATGGCCATGTTGTTTGATGGGAGTTGGAGTCCAACAATATGTGGAGGGCCACAGCTTCCTCAGCCCTGACCTGATAGCTTCACGTAGAGAAATGACAATGTCATAGTGGTAAAACCAGTGGACAATATGCTAAACTGAGATAACGGAGACCAGGAAGCACTGGAGAAGAAGGCAGCAATCTGCCCCTCTTTAAGCAGGGCTCCTATGTTTTAATGATCTGTGTATGAAGTGGAAAACCAGGACTTTTCTTTGCCATGGAGTTGAGGAAAGTTTTGCCTGAGGAGATTCTGCTTTTCATACCAATGTTAAATTCACCCGAGTCTTGCAAGGAGAGAGAGAAAAAGTCGGCAGTCCTACTAGGTAGCCTTCCTTGGATGACTTTAGTGTGACATAGCTCCTTTAGAAGATTTACAGTTTGGTGTTGTCAGTATATGATAAGCCCTTTTCAAGATCAGGGCCTCTTTCAACAGCCAAGGATAAGACGGTAACACCAACTACTTGAACTCTGTGTCTCAGAATAGTAGCAGCACTGAAGTGCTGGCAATACATCATGAACTAACTGTGTCAGGAAGAAAGGATTATCAGATATCCCTCCCCACGATTTCTCAGTATCTCCCAGTATTTGCGTCTTTCTATTTCAACTTGGCAAGTGTCAATGAGTCTTTATGAGAGCTGCTTGGCAACTTGTTTTGATCTACTCAAGTTTTTCCCTTCTAGACAAATTTCACGTCCATTACCAGAGAGGACACTCAGAGCTTTGAACTTCTTTTGCTGGCAGCTACAACCTGTGTTTTGAGGGAAAGCAGGCCTTGGCATGCTCAATTTGTCTTCCTATGCGCAACTGCAACTGCAATTCTATAAAGAAACTAATGGATTTATGGGGTGTGTGTGTGAACAATTCATTTTGAGGATGGGGATATTTGATTTGTCCACAAATGTGCCATCAGCAAAAGTCAGTAGCTAATTGTTATTGAACTCTAGTGCATCTCTATATTCAACTAAAATTGAATGATTGATCTTCACAGCACAATCCAGTATGTTTTTACTCAGAAGTAAATCCAAACACATTCAGTGGGGTTTACTCCCTTATAACCATTTTCAGCATGGAAGCCTAAGTGTGGAATTAGGAGTTACTCATACAAATGAAAATCTACTCACAAATACTTTCCTTATCTCATTTTTGTAGGTGGCCTAGCACTGATATTTTCTAAACAAAAGTTCTATAATGGAAATGCCACACATGAGTTCTAGAAATCCTAATAGTCTGTCAAATAAATATTCAATATCACTATTTCAACATTTTTTCTCTTTCATTCATTACATCAGTCTGTTGGTTGCATGGCTATGGGCTGGCATTTCTCAAGAAGGTCAGAGCTAGCCTAGAATTATGTACTTTTCTCATGCAGAAAGAAAGACCACTTGAAAATGGTCTCAGGGCTGTGCCAGCAGTGGGTGGGATTGGACAGCTGTCAGTGTCCAGGGATTGCTGTCACCACAATCTTGGCTCTCACTTGTGCTCAATCTTGTCCTGCTGGAGCCTGCATACTGTGTGAGTCTTACGTGATTGCTTAATAGACTTGGGAGATGTTTTTGAAAGCCTCACATTCCACTCTCCATTGTCTATGACTGGCAGCTGAAGGCCCCAAGCCCAAACTAGAGATGCCATTGCCCTTGCAACCTCCAGCATTATGTTCTCTGCTTCCTCTTCAGATGGAGTGTCCAGCCTGGACACTGAGATCCAACTCCGAAGGCCTTCTGGTGGTTCCCTCACTGTGAGAAGTAAAGGTGCAGGGAAGCAGGCAGAGGGCCTTCTCGGTAGTGGCATCCACCATATGGAATGCTCTCCCATCAGATGTCAAGGAGATAAATAACTATACAACTTTTAGAAGAAATCTGAAGGCTGCTCTGTATAGGGAAGTTTTAAATGTTTTATTATGCTTTTATATTTGTTGGAAGCCACCTAGAGTGGCTGGGGCAACCCAGTGAGATGGGCAGGATACAAATAATAAAAATATTAATTATCATGTGTCATTTTTGTGTGTCTGCCCTATACCTGTATGTGGTTCATTCCTTCCCAACCTGAATTTATTTTCACTGATTCTTTCCTTTCCTGATCTGATCCTATCGAGGAATAACCCCGGGTCTGACAAAAGGAAAAACAGCCGGTTATTTAGTCAAGCAATGTATCCAGGAGTCTGAGATATTGTGCAAATTCATCATGCCTTGGCTCATTGGCGAATAATTAGTCATAATTTGCAATCCAAACAAGCAAATTAATCCCATATTTTGGAAGCTTTCTCGCAGCGATCACACACTATCATTACTTTAGCCTGTTGCTCCCCCTGGTGTAGCAGTTATTAGCCTTTTCCCTAGAAAATGTGATCAATAACATTTGGCTTTTGTCCAACAGAGTCAAAAAGGTAAAGGCCAGAACAACCTTCTTTATGGGCAGTTCTTAAGCAATGGCTGAAGAGGAGGTAGAATAAAGACAGGAAAAAAGGGGGAGGAGAAAAAAGGAGGGATAAGAAAAAACAGACTAACTTGGGGATGGGCAGACTGAAAATGAACAATGCAAATGGCATTTCTAAAGATACTGGGATGTCACTTCAGATTGTTAGTAGAATGTTCTGTGTATTGATTCCAACCTACAGTTCCATCAAATCCCATGCGAAGCCATTTGTGAAACAATTTGCTGTGTGTTCACTCAGGCATTTTGTCTTTTAAAACACTGTTATTTATTCTTCATTGCTCCAAGATTACAAAAGGATTACTTGTAAAAGATTGTTTTATCATAGTTACACTTAGGGAAATCCAAGCCATGCTGTCTGTTGCTATAAGCAGGTGACTACAACAGCAGCTGGTCTTACCATTAGGCATCTGCTGGTGGCTGTCTAGAATAGCACTTTTTAAAACAATTTGGAAAGTCGAGGGGAAAGTCAAAGGTTCCCAAGGCAGCGGGAGGGGATAAGCCAGGGTTGTAGACCCATAGTCCTCCAGAAATGGTTGGACTTCAACTTTCATCAGATCCAGCCAGTACGGTCAATGTTATTCAGGATTCAGGATGGTAGGAGTTGAAATCTTGTGGCATTATGAGGGCCACAGGATCCTCACTTCTGGTATAAGTCATCAACCCAAGGCCATAACTGATTGGGAAGCGTGGAGGGGTCACACTGCTAAAGTAACCTAAGAACATGGTCCAAGGTGTATAGCTGACAGTGTGCAATAGGGCTTTATACTTTAATTGTCATTGCTCTGTATGAAGCCACTTGCTTTTGCGTTGTCTCAAGTCTCTGATCTTTGCATTGCTTGGAGGGCAACATTCACATTAACAAGTATTATTTCCCTGATTTCTGCTGTCAGCTATTTGACGTAGCATTATCCTCCTTGTCATTAGAATTACCTTGGTTTTATGAAGAATGCCATGTAAAATTAACCTTGGGGATTGTCTGGCCCAAATAACTCTCCCCATACCTGGCCCTGCCAAAGGACTAGTGGCCTGCAGTCTAGTGCCATCAACTTTCCATTATTCCCACTTTATGTCAATATGACTCTTGATCATTTTCACTGAAAGCTGACTGCTCCACCATTCTTCCTTTAGACTGCTCAGGTAATATCTGTTGGGATCTGCATGTTATAATTCCCAAAGTGGTGCTGATTAAAGTTGTTTTAATTATCATTTCCCACCCCATGTTTTAAGTAATTATCATTTTTACCCATAAGCTGCCTCATCAGGGGAAAAGGCAGAGTATAAATAAATATATAATCATAATAAAATATTAAGGCATGAAAGGGAATAAATGCCTTTTAAAGCACATTTTAAAGCACCAAAAATAACTGGCAGTGTGGTAATAACTTAAGACTCCAAATGATAGCCGGTGATGGAAGTGAAGTGGTAGATTCATTATCCCAATGAGTGAAGGCTGGAAAACTGGATTGGAAAATAGAGAATCCTGTTTTCCAGTAGCCAGGAATAGTCATTTCAAAAATGCTCATTTTTTATTTATTTTTAAATTAGTTTGTGCCACTAGCTTGCTTCCCCCTCCTTGCTTCATTGTAAAAGGTTAAAAAAATCCTCTTGGTAGGCAATATTAATATTCATTTATACAAGACCATATTACAGATTTATTAGTGCTTGTTGAAATTTCTGAGCCAAAGGAATTCTGACGCACATGATATTTGCAGTAGAGGAAAGGAACCCAGGTAGAAAAGGCTGGCTTTAAGGAGAGATTTACAGACTGAAGGGGCAAACACTGAATATTGGAAACATTAGGAAGGGCGGGTTGGGGGGGGGGCAAAATAAAATAAAATAAATGGTAATGAGACTAGGAAAGTAAATACTGCCAAGAGACAAGGATTGCTCCCCACTCAAAAGAAAAAGATCATACTATGGGATTGTACTATTTGTACAATCAGTAAATAGCATTTGGTTTAGATGTGGGATGACCAAGGTTCAAAGCAATGCTCAGCTGTTATAGTCACTGGGTTTACACTTCTGCAAAGCATGTAGTTGTATGTATAATTTGCTGGTGACCAGCGACAGAAGGGAAATTGATTCAGTTCTCACTTAAAGCCAAATCTACCTAATCCACTGGTCCTGTTAGCTAGGGAAGATGGGAATTGTAGCCCCAAACATCTGGAGGGCTGCAGTTTGCCTACGCCTGTATTTGGGATAAGTATGTATGTACCCAGGTGGCGCTGTGTTCTAAACCACAGAGCCTAGGGCTTGCCGATCAGAAGGTTGGCAGTTCAAATCTCCGTGACGGGGTGAGCTCCCGTTGTTCGGTCCCAGCTCCTGCCCACCTAGCAGTTTGAAAGCACATCAAAGTGCAAGTAAGTAAATAGGTACCACTCCGGCAGGAAGGTAAACGGTGTTTCCGTGCGCTGCTCTGGTTTCGCCAAAAGCGGTTTAGTCATGCTGGCCACATGACCCGGAAGATGTACGCCGGCTCCCTTGGCCAGTAAAGCGAGATGAGCGCCGCAACCCCAGAGTCATCCGCGACTGGACCTAATGGTCAGGGGTGCCTTTACCTTTATGTATGAAAATGCATGTATTGATGAAAACCCATCTGGTTGTTTCTCTGTACCTGGAATGGGGAAAGATATTGTCCTTTGTCTCAGGCAACAAAATCCTTTGCCCAGTGCAGGTTATTCTTACTGGCTACAAACTGCCTCATGTGTTGTTGTTTTTTATTGTTTTGTTTTGTTTTGGTACATTTTTCAAAACTGATGTAAGCCGGTTTTGAGTAATTTTATGGTAAGATAAATCTTGATGTGCATATATATATATCCTCTTAATGGTAAACAAAAATAAATAAAAATGCAGCACCTTAAGTAGACAGGGCCATCCACTCATTATTCAGGCAGACCAAAATGGCATCCCAAACACACATTTCTTGCTTTCCAGTAGGTGAAGTCAGGCTTGCTCTATTGTCTTATTATAGATTTCTCTGTTTTTCTCTAGTCAAAGAGCAGAGCCCAGCCGCGTGAAGCTTATGAGAGCTGACAAGACATGGCATCCCAGGCATTATGTTACAAGCTTTCGTGTCTTAAATGCATGGAACAGTGCACATTAGAGAGGCGACCGAGGGGAGGAAGAGGAAGTCGCCACTTGCGTCCTACAGTGTTGTTCCCTAAGAAAATGTCAGCGATGGCAGACTGTGAACATGCAAGAGTTTAGATTCCCTTCCCTGGCAATCTCTGTGAAGAACCTTAAGAACCCTTTATGTTTTATGGATCTGCTGCTCTGAGACAGGTTCTCTCATGTGGAATATGTTGGGGTTTTGGCAGGGTGGGGGAAATTAAGAGGCTAGCGCAGCCTCCCGCATCCTGATACCCTACTTCTGAAACCAGATGCTATCAAAAGACCAGGGAAGATCATGAACTTTGTGCCCTGGTGAAGTCCTGAGGGTATCTGGCTTGCTCCTATAGAGCCATAGCAACTCTTAAGATTCTCAATTGATTTTTATTTTTTTAGAACCACTACAAATTCTATTTTTCAGTCTTTTCTCTACAAAAACAAAACACAATGGGACATTTTGAAAGTGCCAGCTGGGAGAATAAGGAGGCACCTATTTTTGTATTCTTGCCATATCCATGGATCGAATCCCTTTTGTGAGGTCAGATGGAAAGGGCTCCTATAAGAAGGAAATCAAAGTAAGCAGGAGCAGTTAACTGAGAAAACAAAGTCGCTGTGTTATTCCAAAGGGGAATAATTCTCAGCGCGGAATTACTTCTGCATTTCTAGTGAAGCAAGTTCTGCAAGAGCACACTGCCAAATGGGACAGAACGCCAAATGGGGTCTGTTGATGACGGTAGCCTGAAAGGCCCATTTGCGTTAATGAAAATGACTTGAATCACTCTGCTGGTGGTTCTAAAACTTTGCCTATTGCCTCCTAGATATCTGAAGTATTATCAGCTGCTCCCTACTTGTACCAGAGCATACAATTCCAGCAGAATAATTAGCATGATGCTGGCATTCAACGGTGCAACCCTGTGGATGTTTACTCAGAAGTAAATCGAACTGGATTCATTGCTGCTTGCTCCCACAAAGGTGAGGTTAGAACCGAAGCCTAAATGGTTGGTTGCCATCCTCCTGCCTCGAGAGATAATGGAAGAGTGCGCTTTGGGGGCATCAAACCATTGGAGAGTTACAGTGCCTGCTGTGGCTGTAGAGACTGCTAGAGACATGTTTTGTTTTAGCTGGAGCAGATGAAGGTGTCTGGTTCCATCATTCCGTTTCTTCTCTTTGCACTGCTCCCATTTCTCCTCAGGTCACTGCTATGGATACACAACCTGTCTGGGATTACCATTAATGTCTGGGATTACCATTAATGGTGCCAGCCTTCATGTCATGTTTGCAGGCATCTTTGAATCTCAGAGTTGGTCTGCCAATGGGCCTGGTGCCTGAAGGCAGCTTCACATAGAGCACTTCCTTGGGGATCCTGCCGTCTTCCATTTTGTTTACATGTTCAAGCCAGTGGAGATGTCACTGAGACAGGCTGTGAACATGCTGAAGGAGCGTCTCCACCCCCATCGTTCTGCCCGGACACTGAGGTCCAGCGCCGAGGGCCTTCTGGGGGTTTCCTCACTGCGAGTAGCAAAGTTACAGGGAACCAGGCAGAGGGTCTTCTCGGTAGTGGCGCCCGCCTTGTGGAACGCCCTCCCATCAGATGTCAAGGAAATAAACAACTACCTGACTTTTAGAAGACATCTGAAGGCAACCCTGTTTAGCTTTTAATATTTGATGAATTATTGTATTTTAATATTTATTTGGAAGCCGTCCAGAGTGGCTGGGGAAACCCAGCCAGATGGGCAGGATATAAATAAATCATCATCATCATCATCATCATCATCATCATCATCATGTGGTTTAGAGTATAGTATTCTTCAGATTCCAACTGTCAGGGTTCAAGGAATGTTATCCCTTCCATGGTGGGATGCCAAGAAGCAGATAAACAAGAAGAGTTCTTACCAAGTAGTTTGTTCAATATTCACAGAGAGAGATCTCTGTGATCTCTCTTAGTTAATGGCATTGTTCCAAGTAAAGTCCCACCAACTCTGTCCCTCCTATTCTACATCACCCCTGCACCGGCTGATCTGTGCTTTCTGCCTCTGAGCTTTCTACTCTACTACTCTCAAGGCTCTCAAGGCACAGTCAGGAATGCTTTCTAGAGACACTGAGTGTGTCAGCTGCCTCTCCCCTGGTGCTTCTTCTTCCTGCTGCTCTCCCAATATCTCCCAGCTTCTCCCCTCTGCAGCCTCTGAACTATGACCTTCTGCAAACCACTGTTCTAAATCTATTTTGTCTTCCTCTTCTCGGGAAGGTGCAGGAAGGGGTGGTGGTGGTTCCCACCATTCCTCCTCAGTCCAGCTCCTGACACCAACCAAACCAAACCACTCATATTTAAAGCTCATTTATTCCCACTGAAGTTAACAGGCCTGAGAAGAACTGCTGTGAAAACCTGGGGAGCCGTGGCCAGTCAGTGGTGTCAATACTGGGCTAAGGGTGGACAGATTCATTCAAAGCCTCACTTGTTTGTGAAGCTCATCTTGGACCACACACTTTCCTTTAGGCCAACCTACTGCATCAAGAATCTAGCTATCTGCAGGGACACCAATACTCCAAAGATCCCCCAGTCTTGCCCCTACTGATGAGCACAGTGCAGCAGCTCTTGCTTCCATCCTTTCCAGTGAACCACCACTGCATTGGGAGGATAAACATGGGTGGAGATTAGACGTATGGCACCTTGAGTTTATTAGTGGAAGAATGGCATTACAATAATTTTGGGTTTTTAAAACATTTATTCGAATGCACAGCCCATCTCATCTAGAAAGCTCAAGTCAGGTAAAGACAATAAATAATTTTTAAGAGCTAAATACCAAAAGAGCTAAATGGAAAACGGTGCCAAGGCCCCGCAGTCCTTGACTTGTTTAACTCTTACCTGCCCACCCCCAAGCCAATTCAAAGAGAACAAGGTCTAACAAAACATCTGAAAAGGCTCAAATTTGCTTGGAACAGGCCACAGGAGTAGTATAAAGCAGGGTGAGCAATGGATCTTGAGAGACACTTCCGAAAGATCAAAAAATATTTCACCGGCATATCATTTTTAAGTGGAAATGCTGCTTGTCAAAATGAAAGCCTTAGTTTAGACGGAATGCTCTCAGGAGGAAGCTATTAATCACTACTGATGTGTAGCCGATCACAAATATTTTTGTTGTAGAAGTCAATTTTACTTCCAAGGTAAAGCTGGAAACTGTGCTTCCAGGCATTAAAAAGAGGGGGGGGGCAGACATTTATTGAAGTCATGTAAATATATTTGGATTTTATGAATGGTATTTTAGTGGCATATTTTTACTCACACTCTCAGAAAGCAAATATATATGGCAATGTGCCAGGGTCCAAGATTTAATAATAATTAATTAAACATTTTATAGCATTTTAAATCTGTCAGGGGCATTGTTTGATTTGCTCTTGTTTCATTATATATTCTTATGTTGTGAACTGCCCTGTAATTTTTGGATGAAGGGTGGTATACAGATTAAAAATAAAATAAATTGTGCAGCAATGTGTGGAGGCCTCTCGGCAATCTCTAATGTTTTTGGTAAGTAATTTTAAAGGGTTGGTGATAGGGAAGGCACCATTAATGGTTGCAGCTAGACTGGTGAGTGGGAGTGGCCGCCGAGACCACATAACACCGGTCTTGAAAGACCTACATTGGCACCCAGTACGTTTCCGAGCACAAGTCAAAGTGTTGGTGCTGACCTTTAAAGCCCTAAATGGCCTTGGTCCAGTATATATGAAGGAGAGTCTCCACCCCATCATTCTACCCTGACACTGAGGGCCTTCTGGCGGTTCCCTCACTGCAAGAAGCTAAGTTACAGGGAACCAGGCAGAGGGCCTTCTCGGTTGTGGCACCCTCCCTGTGGAACGCCCTCCCACCAGATTTCAAAGAGAACAACAACTACAGACTTTTAGAAGACATCCGAAGGCTACCCTGTTTAGGGAAGCTTTTCATGTTTGATGTATTACAGTATTTTAATTTTTTTTTGAAGCTGCCCAGAGTGGCTGGGGAAGCCCAGCCAGATGGGTGGGGTGTAAATAATAAATTATTCTTATTCTTCTTCTTATTATTATTATTATTATTAGCATTATGAAGCATCTCAGAGCAAATTCACAACGTGATTTCAAATGTAAATTTCTGTGTCTTCTATAAGCCTGTTCAAACCAGCTAGATCCCAACAGCCCCCACAACCATTATTAATACTTGAGTAGAAGACACAGCTTTGACAATGCAGCCACCAAGAACGATGTAGGATACCTTCCTCTACATCTGTTGATTGCTCTGTGGCATATGGAGATGTGTTCATTGGAAACATGGAAAATATGGGGAATGTAGCCTTCTACTCTTGTCCACTCGTTCACTTTAGGGTCTGAAAGTGACTCCTGTGGCCATTTTATAGCCCCAGGGTCAGTGTGCTCTTGTACTTTTCAGCAGGAAGCAAGAGTTCTTTGTGGATAATGTACATTTTACAAATCTATTGTTTTCAGCAGTAGCTCCAGGAAAAGGTCTTGGAGTGGGGGCACAGAAGGAGCAAAGCCTGCCATGTAAGATTTCTGAAAGAGAAATAAGAGTGTATTTCATGTTGACAATCTTGAAATTATTGGCTTTGAGGGCATGTAATTGTTTTTAGATGTTTTTAATGTTTTAAATATCGTTTTCGTTCTATTTTTTAAAATATCCTATTGTTTTGCTAGTTGTTTGTTATCCTGGGCTCCTATGGGGACAAGGGAAGGACAAAAATTTAATAACATAATCCACTACATTGAAATGAAGGGACTTCGATAATTTAAGCCACTTTTGATTTCAGTGGCTCTCCTCTGAGTATGAACCTAATTGAGTATCACCCCAGATGTACAACTACAAAAACAGAGCCCCATGCTGGGTACCTGACAGGGCAGATTTATAGCATACATTTAAAGCATATCCAATGCACACAACTTCCCCCAGTGAACCTTGGGAACTGTAGTTTCCTCCTCAAACAGCTACGGGGGCTCCCAGGATCTTAATAAACTACAGTTCCCATGATCCTTTGAGGAAAACCATGTGCTTTAAATCTAAGTTAAATAAGCTTTAATACGATGGTATGGATTGCCACGAAATGCAACGTGCCGTTCTTTGGTTTGTTGATACATGAAGTTTCCTGGGCAATTAGACATCTTACATCATCTGTGCTTGAATCATCTTGGGATGAGCTTCCTGGAAGCCAGACCTCAATGCTTCTATTTCTCTCTCTTAAATGTAACTGCATCAGTCTCTGGAGCTAGCAAGGCAAATGGACTTCTTGAGTGCATATCATGGATTCCTGGCAATTCTTAATGCTGGTCCAGTGGTTAATTGCCCTGGCCTAAGTGTCTACATCAAGCCACTGGATTTCCCTATGCTTTCCGTCTGCTGTGTTAAATAACCTCCTGTTATCAGATAAATCTTTTATTTCATGACAAACTGAGCCTGCAGCAGCGTCTAGCTTCTCTTCTTCGCTGCTGACAAAAACATAAATAGGAGAGATTAATTCTTTCTCCAGTTTTTAAAAGCGCCCGAGTTTATCATTCCTAGTGATTTCAAAATCAGAAAGTTTGCCAGTTAAGGCACAGCATTACAACAAAAGACCATCAGAGCATAAATATATACAGCACTGCATTGCAATTCCAATACACATTAGGGGAAAAAAAGCTATAATGCACATGGGCTTTTTATACATCATGTATCATGCAATGATATTTTTTATGCATTGTGTATAAATGCTGAAATAATGAAATAGGAATGACTGTAGGAATTGAAATGCAATGCAGTTAATTCAAAACATTCAACTTGTAATTGTATCCAGCCTCAAATCTGCTTTGATGCTAAAGCTGAATATAACATAACTCAATGAATATAATTTTCCCCTGCCCTGCTCTTCCAACTATGATAGCACCCAACATCTCAGTACACAAAGCCAGCACAAGTTGACTGGAGAAGCTTTTGCATGTCCAAACCATGGATGCCAAAACTCCTGAAGTGAGAAGCAAAGGAAATTGATGTTATTTCTCGAGAAAGTCAAAAAAATGGTGGGCGGTGATTAAAATGGCTTCATAGTTTGAAGCACTGGTACAGAAATATAAAATAGTAAGATGGTTAGAAGAAGGACACAGAATGACATTGCCTAGACCAGAGGCAGCTCACCTGTGAGACATGGTGAGGCAACTGGCAGGATTGACAGAAGCAGTGGATCAGGATGTAGATCTTTCTCCCCCACCGTGCTCCTAATGTAGATCTTCACTCTCCCCTTCTGTATTTTAATATTTTGTTGGAAGCCGCCCAGAGTGGCTGGGGAAACCCAGCCAGATGGGTGGGGTATAAATTATTATTATTATTATTCCCTGGCAGGGCTGGTGGACGCCATTTTGTAGTTTACCTCAGGTGCCAAAATCTTGTGGGCTTGCCCCAGCCTAGCTCATAAGCTCAAACTGTTCCTATTATAAAGGTGGTGAAATTGCTTTATATGGAGTGGAGGCAGTGCTGGATTTGCTCACAGGCTACATTTTTGGGCAGGACCAGTGGTCAGGGATGATGGGAATTGTAGTCTCAAAACATCTGGAGGGCCGAGTTTGCCTGTGCCTGTTTTAGGGCCTCAGATCATGTGGGGACTCACAGACAGCAAGAATAAGGAAGGAAAGAAGGAAGGAAGGAAGGAATTTTCAGGATAGATGCAGCTCAATGTCAAACACCGTTTGGTAGTTGAAACTCATTGTGTGGGGGTTAATGTTGAAAGCAGTGGTGCTTTCTGTATAATTTATTTCATGATTAAAAGTGAAATATGAGACACATCTAAGTGCCCCATTTGCCAAATACCGTCATTGTCTAATGTGTCTGACAATTGGATCCTAAATCATATGAAAAATTAAACGCCATCAGTTAGGAATGGCAGAATGCTTCCGTTAATGAAGCTAATTAACTATCAGCCAATAAAGATAGATTTTTTGTTGTCACCTCACGGTTATTTGGTGGCATCTGACGTTCAGCCATTATTAAGATCGTTGTCACATCTCAGTGAATAGTTTAAATGAAAAGGAATTATTAAAATGGGTTCATGTAAGGCAATCTGAGAAATGGTGAAAACGCCGATACTGTACGATATTGATGCAGATGCTGGCAGACTGAATCCCACTGTCAACATAGGAAGGATAGGAAATATATTTATTTTAGCTGGCTATGCCTACTGACTGCTACATATGCATTATCAAATTATTTTGGAGGCAATGTTGTTGTTGTTGTTTAGTTGTTTAATTGTGCCCGACTCTTCATGACCCCATGGACCAGAGCACGCCAGGCACTCCTGTCTTCTGCTGCTCCCGCAGTTTGGTCAGACTCATGTTTGTAGCTTCGAGAACACTGTCCAACCATCTCGTCCTCTGTCGTCTCCTTCTCCTTGTGCCTTCCATCTTTCCCAACATCAGGGTCTTTTCCAGGGAGTCTTCTCTTCTCATGAGGTAGCCAAAGTATTGGAGCCTCAGCTTAGGGTCTCCTAAGCATCAATTCTTCAGTGATCAGCAATATATATATTGGAGGCTATACACACCCACCCACCCACACACCCACACCCACACACATAAATAAATTGTCCAGTAGCAGCTTAGAGACCAACTAATTTTGTTCTTGGTATAAGCTTTCGTGTGTATGCACGCTTCTGAGGCACAAAATAATCAATAACATGACTGTGCAACTGCTTACAGGCTACCACCATAAAGTTATGTTGCTGATGAAAGAATTGCACTGGCTGCCAAAGAACTACAGTGGTACCTCGGGTTACATACGCTTCAGGTTACAGACTCTGCTAACCCAGAAATAGTACCTCGGGTTAGGAACTTTGCTTCAGGATGAGAACAGAAATCGTGCTCTGGTGGCGCGGCGGTAGCGGGAGGCCCCATTAGCTGAGGTGATGCTTCAGGTTAAGAACAGTTTCAGGTTAAGAACGGACCTCCAGAACAAATTAAGTACTTAACCCGAGGTACCACTGTACTAGGTCATGGCACTGGTGTCCAAAGATCTATGCAGGGCTTTTTTCCCAGCTGGAACTTACCGGAACTCAGTTCCCGCACCTCTCAGGTAGGCGCCATTGCCATTATAAGAGAACAAGGGGGACGTTCATGGTGAGTTCCAGAAACTCTTTTTCTAGAAAGTTTTCCTTGTTGAAATCACTTTTAACAAGTGATTTTATGGGATTTATGGGAAGTCATTCATAAATTAAACTGATAAACAGCTGTCCTATTTTATGTACAGTGGTACCTCGGGTTAAGTACTTAATTCGTCCCGGAGGTCCGTTCTTAACCTGAAACTGTTCTTAACCTGAAGCACCATTTGAGCTAATGGGGCCTCCTGCTGCCGCCGCACCGCCGGAGCACGATTTCTATTCTCATCCTGAAGCAAAGTTCTTAACCTGAAGCACGATTTCTGGGTTAGCGGAGTCTGTAACCTGAAGCGTATGTAACCTGAAGCGTATGTAACCTGAGGTACCACTGTACAGTCTTACTTTGGAAGTCGAACAGCCTAGTTCTTGAACGTTTTGGCTCCTCAATGATCAAAACCCAGAAGTGACTGTTCCGGTTTTCGAACGTTCTTTCAGAAACCAAATGTCCAACGGGGCTTCCAATTGCTTGTAGGAGCTTCCTGCAGCCAATCAGAAGCCATGATTTGGTTTCCGAACGTTTTGGAAGTCGAACGGACCTCCGGAATGGATTCCGTTCGACTTCCGAGGTACGACTGTATTCCTCTTTTATCACTTCTTTCTTTTAGAGAACTTAATTCAGTTCCATCCAGCAACAACCAGGGGGCCACAGGTTCCCCATCCATGAAATACAGCAAACACACAAATCCTAAAACAATTTAAGGCAAATATGTCCAACCATTCCGCATTATGTCTCTCCTAGATTTTAATGACTGTGCGTATGACAGGATTTTGGCTGCCACAGCTGTTCAAACTATTAGAGCAGTCTGACATGACATAAGCTGCTCCTGCTAAAATTTCTTCTTCTGTGCAAAAGTTGTTGTTGTTGTTGTTGTTTAGCTGTTCAGTCGTATCCGACTCTTCGTGACCCCATGGACCAGAGCACGCCAGGTACTCCTGTCTTCCATTGCCTCCCACAGTTTGGTCAAACTCATGCTGGTAGCTTCGAGAACACTGTCCAACCATCTCGTCCTCTGTCGTCTCCTTCTCCTTGTGCCCTCCATCTTTCCCAACATCAGGGTCTTTTCCAGGGAGTCTTCTCTTCTCATGAGGTGGCCAAAGTATTGGAGCCTCAGCTTCACGATCTGTCCTTCCAGTGAGCACTCAGGGCTGATTTCCTTCAGAATGGATAGGTTTGATCTTCTTGCAGTCCATGGGACTCTCAAGAGTCTCCTCCAGCACCATAATTCAAAGGAATCAATTCTTCGGCGATCAGCCTTCTTTATGGTCTAGCTCTCACTTCCATACATCACTACTGGGAAAACCATAGCTTTAACTATACGGACCTTTGTTGGCAAGGTGATGTGCAAAAGTACAACTGCCTTAATGTTGAAAGGCTGCCCAGCCCTGATTTAAGTGATCAGAAATATAGCCACTCACCATATTTCTATGTAGCAAACAGCCTTTTGGTACTTGCAAGGGTAGTACCAGGCAAAGCTATCTTTAACTACATGCTTAATTGAGTCTCCCTTCTTCACCATATTTATCTTCTTTTCTTTGTGAAGGATTAATTAGGAGGTGAAAAATAAAACACACCTTCTATGAGTCTCCTGCTTTGCGGATTTAAAATCTGCATTACGTGATTACCATGCAAACACAGCTAAATAGCATCTAACCTGACAATTGTGAAAGTGTTCTTACGGCCAAGAAAATTCTACTAACTTTCAAACAAAATCTATCCTCCTCTAACCCATCAGATGTCAAGGAAATAAACAACTGACTTTTAGAAGACATCTGAAGGCAGCCCTGTTTAGGGAAGTTTCAAATGTTTAATGTTTTATCGTGTTTTTAATATTCTGTTGGGAGCCAGCCAGATGGGCAGGGTATAAATAATACATATTATTATTATTATTATTATTATTATTATTATTATTATTATTATTATTATTACTACGACTACCTAAAGCCCATCATGTGCTGAAGCAAGAGGCCAAGTAATTCAGGAATTGTAAGCAATTTTTTTTTTTAAACAAATGTGTTTGCACATAACACACTGCTGGATAAGCAAGATTGACATAGTTGATGCAGGGATGATGGAAGTTGTCGTTCAGCAACATCTGGAGGACCAAAGGTTCCTCACACTTAACACAGCTCACAAGTTTGAAAATACACTTATGCCCTAAGGGGTGGTTTGCGGGCACACAGAACATATGAAGCTTGCTGTATACCAAGCCATCGCATTAGCCCAATATTGCCTAGTGCCCTCCAGATGTTTTGGACTACAATTGCCATCATCCCTGACTACTGGTCATGCTGGCTGTGGCTGATAGGAATTGTGGTCCAAAACCACAGGAGGGCACCAATGCTGGGAGTTGGTGTTGGGAAGTAGAGCTTGATTCTGCTTTTTGGTGTTCAGTCACTCAAGTCTGACATTTCAGGACTACTGTATTAGCTTAATTGCAAGGAAAGGCAGCTAAGTAGGAAGAATAAAGAGATACGGAAATAAAACAATTTCCAGCAGGGAATGAAAAGGGAGAGTGAGGAGTGAGGAAAAAGTATCTACAGAGGGTGGCTACGTCTTTCCATTTCTTTGAGGGGGGTCCTACTTCAGGCTAGCAATTAAAAAGATGAAACTTTGTCTAAATTTTTAATAAAGATCCAAAGATTCCCTTTCTGGTGACGGAAACAGATTATCTGTTAAATGTGCAGTGTTTTACAAATGGAATATATTCATGTCTACTCTGAAGTAAGCACCATATATTTGGGACAGTTGGAAGTCCGGTAATGCTTTATAATTGGAATGTAGGAGATTTCTTCCATCTACCCTCTTTTGGAGAGAGACCATTACACACTCTGTTTATTTTCTTTTAAATCAAATGCACTGGCCTATGGAACTCTGATGATCACTGTAAACAAGTTTTGTACCTTGCCAAATTTTGCATTTTCTCACTGAGCACTAAGAGCAAAGTAATGATGGAACAATAATTGTATCAGATCCAACATAGGCTGTTGAAGGAAGAAATAAATCACCATTCTGGAAACCCTAATATGTATGTACATGCCAAAAAAGTGATTTCATCATGAATTCTAATTAAAAATATATTTTTTAAAAACCCCTCTAGTGTGACTTTTCCAAACCCCATAGACAGAGAGTTTGAGTGAGCCAATGGAGCTGGGAAACTCAGCAGTGGCCAGAGGATTGGAGAAGATCAGTCTACATCCCAATCCCAAAGAAGGGCAGTGCTAAAGAATGCTCCAACTACCGCACAATTGCACTCATTTCACACGCTAGCAAGGTTATGCTTAAAATTCTACAAGGAAGGCTCAAGCAGTATGTGGACCGAGAACTCCCAGAAGTACAAGCTGGATTTAGAAGAGGCAGAGGAACCAGAGACCAAATTGCAAACATGCGCTGGATTATGGAGAAAGCTAGAGAGTTCCAGAAAGACATCTACTTCTGCTTCATTGACTATGCAAAAGCCTTTGACTGTGTCGACCACAGCAAACTATGGCAAGTTCTTAAAGAAATGGGAGTGCCTGATCACCTCATCTGTCTCCTGAGAAATCTCTATGTGGGACAAGAAGCTACAGTTAGAACTGGATATGGAACAACTGATTGGTTCAAAATTGGGAAAGGAGTACGACAAGGCTGTATATTGTCTCCCTGGTTATTTAACTTATATGCAGAATTCATCATGCGAAAGGCTGGGCTGGATGAATCCCTAGCTGGAATTAAGATTGCTGGAAGAAATATCAACAACCTCAGATATGCAGATGACACAACCTTGATGGCAGAAAGTGAGGAGGAATTAAAGAACCTTTTATTGAGGGTGAAAGAGGAGAGCGCAAAATATGGTCTGAAGCTCAACATCAAAAAAACGAAGATCATGGCCACTGGTCCCATCACCTCCTGGCAAATAGAAGGAGAAGAAATGGAGGCAGTGAGAGATTTTACTTTCTTGGGCTCCATGATCACTGCAGATGGTGACAGCAGCCACGAAATTAAGAGACGCCTGCTTCTTGGGAGGAAAGCAATGACCAACCTAGACAGCATCTTAAAAAGTAGAGACATCACCTTGCCAACAAAGGTCCGTATAGTAAAAGCTGTGGTTTTCCCAGTAGTGATGTATGGAAGTGAGAGCTGGAACATAAAGAAGGCTGATCGCCGAAGAATTGATGCTTTTGAATTATGGTGCTGGAGGAGACTCTTGAGAGTCCCATGGACTGCAAGAAGATCAAACCTATCCATTCTTAAGGAAATCAGCCCTGAGTGCTCACTGGAAGGACAGATCGTGAAGCTGAGGCTTCAATACTTTGGCCACCTCATGAGAAGAGAAGACTCCCTGGAAAAGACCCTGATGTTGGGAAAGATGGAGGGCACAAGGAGAAGGGAACGACAGAGGACGAGATGGTTGGATAGTGTCTTCGAAGCTACAAACATGAGTGACCAAACTGCGGGAGGCAGTGGAAGAAAGAAGTGCCTGGCGTGCTCTGGTCCATGGGGTCACGAAGAGTCGGACACGACTAAACGACTAAACAACAACAACAATGGAGCTGGGGGCGGGGTGGGGGGATGAATCTAAGTAAACTCCAAATTTAGAATATAGTGCTTCTCTTTAACTTTGAATCACTCTAGCTGGAGGGTATAGCTGACAGGGTGTGTGAGGCTATGTTAATGCATGGATGAAAATTGTAATTTAATTTGTCCAGGTGAAAAATGGATGAAATGACCCGCCGAGCCATCCTGTTCCTGAACAGGCGCACTGTTTAGAGTGGGGGACATTGCCTCTGCCTCCTCACCTATTTCAGCTTACATGCAGTTATTTCTCAGGCGCACCTATAATTTCGGTATTGTACTTTGATAAACAATGCGCTTTTGCACATTGTGTTTTGTTCAGGGGGTAGGTGTGTATGTTGTGGCAACTGAAGAGAGAGAGAGAGAGAGAGAGAGAGAGAGAGAGAGAGGATGCAATCCTATACAGCTACCTCGGAGTAAGCTCCTTAGAACTCAGTGGGTAGACATGAGTAGACATGTACAGAATCACACTATAAACCTTGCTGAGAACCTTGCCCCTGTAATAATAAAATTTAAGGTCTTATATGTATAATAAAATATATAATATATAATATATATATAAAATAAATAAATAAAAATGTTCATAAATGTACCAACCAAGCATGTACATAGATCAGCACAGTAAGACCGACCTGAAACCATTTTGACTCCCAAACTGTCCAAATGTTTTCTCTGCAAGGAGGGAGGGGGTCAGGGAACCTTCCTATTATCTCAGGAATTGGGAAATCACCATCTCAAAGGGTGACAGACTACCAGGAAAGGCAATCAGATAAGGCATTATCAGATAACCTGGCAGACAGGAAAAACAACAACACCTTTTCTGGGATGTAGGTATGATGTTTGTGGGGGGTGGTCTTGCGTTACACCCCTTCTGTGATGTATATATGATGCATGGAGGGGTGGTCTTGAGCTCCAGAGCAGGGGATTAAGAATGTGTATATAAGGCCTTGCAAGCCATTGTTCGAGGTCCTCCTCCTTTCCTGCGTGTGAGGGGAGCACCCTATTGCAACAGATCAATAAAGATCAGGCTTACTAGCTGCTTTGCTTCTCTGGTTGGCCTCTGTTATTTTCTCCTACCAATAGGGAACCCACGTAAGGACTCTATATGGGCTCTTGGATACCCCATAAGGGGAAAAGGGCAGATTTTATTTACAACACCCCTCCTTGAAATCCAAAATGGTGCCCTTTTTCGAGCACTTCATGTTCAGATATGATTCTCCAACAACAACGGGATACAAATGGTTGGAAATCCCAGTTCCCCAACCTCTGCCGGCTATCAAAGATCTTGTTGCGAAAGCCCTCATCTCTGCACACCAGAGATAAGGTTCATGCAATTACTAACATGGTCATTTATCCTGCAGTGAAACAAGTAACCATGTCAGCCGTCTCTCGGTATCTATAGGCACCGCCCTTCCTTTCCACACGCTTCAGCTCCCCCACACATGAGCAAGCAAAAAATTCATTCAAAGCCAGTCAGACAGAACAGCTAATGAGGCCTAGCTAGCCCACCATGACCAGGAAAGCTGGTACCAAAAGCTGCATTTGTGCAGTGCAATTAGAATTCATTTCCATGCATCTCCTTTTATCTCACAATAATCGCCTTGCTTGCTAGACGCTCAGTGCCACTGCAGCAAATTCCCCTGTGAGATGCATAGACTATATTTATTCTGGAACATTGCAGTGGGAAGCTTTAATCTGTGTAATCGCCTCAGAGAAGATTTCATCCAGTGAGGGGAAAGCAATTACCATTTCATTTGCAACTGGTTGCTATCCCAGGATTCTCCATCTATCAGTGACAGAGTGTCCTGTCACCCAGTGGGTGCCTGTGTGTGTGGACTTCATTGGGCCACAGCAGTATGTTTCTGACCCCCATCTTGGCTGACGGCGTGGGCTTTTCAGTCGGCGTTGTCAGCCGTTTTTCTCCCCCGAGGAGATACTTGCTGTAGCGTTTATCAGACTTTACATAATGCATGAAGAAAGCAACCGGATATAATCCTAGATTAGAAGGATTGCAACACAGAGAATGAAATGCAAACTCATAAACTCGACTCCTAATAGAACTTGCTGTCGTCATTCACATATCCCAGATATTCAGATATTTTGCTGGACATGCAGCTGGAGGCATTACTCAGTTTGCCGCTCTAGCTGATTTTCCAAAATGAATGTTAACTTGGACACAACAGAAATTGTCCCAAATAAGCCACTTGAAATAGTCTCTCTCAGTTGGTAAAGCATGAGACTCTTAATCTCAGGGTGTGGGTTCGAGTCCCACATTGAGCAAAGGATGCAGGGGGTTGGACTAGATGACCCTCATGCATGATCCCTACAATTTTACGACTTTTATGGTTCACTTTGCTTTATTGGTTTATTTGTAAGTTTCATATCCCACCCAGTCTCCAGGGGGTGCACAAACATGCAAGAAAATCAGTCAAGAAAATCATTTCAACCCAAATCAATTAATCTGCTCCACTTATAACAATGGCTCAATGGCTCAGTCTCTGACTCTACCAAAGGCCTGGAGGAAGAGACAGGAATTTCAGCAAGGTGCCAAAAGCTGAACAATGAAGAGCATTTCACAACCAGGAGACCACTGTCAGGAAGGACCTACCCCTAGCTAAACATTTGTATTAGCTGGTATTTGCATACTTATAAGCAGTGCTTTTTTCTGGGGGGACACAGGGGGACGCATACCCCTAAACATTTAGTGAATCTATGTTTGGCCTCATTGAGGGGCAATACAGTGGTACCTTGGGTTACAAATACCTCGGGTTACAAACACTTCGGGTTACAGACTCCGCTAACCCGGAAGTAGTACCTCAGGTTAAGAATTTTACCTCAGGATGAGAACAGAAATCGCGCGCTGGTGGCGCGGCGACAGTGGGAGGCCCCATTAGCTAAAGTTGTACCTCAGGTTAAGAATGGTTTCAAGTTAAGAACGGACCTCCGGAACAAAGTAAGTTTGTAACCAGAGGTACCACTGTATTTCAATATAAGCAGGAAAATGAGAGTACCCCTAAACATTTTTTTTTTTAAGAAAAAAGCACTGCTTATAAGCAACACTTGTGATTTAAGGCCCTTATTTATGCATTCTTATGAATATTGGAAGGTCTCAAAGCAGGAAGAGCTAATTGACATTTTATTGGTTTTCAGCACTTTAAATCCTGAAGTGCTGGTGCTTGACCTTCAACCCAGTACTCACACCTTTTGCTCTTGAGGTGCCCCTCCAATTCCACATGTGTGGGATTCTGTATTCATTCGTTCAGCCTTTATTGGCATAATTTAGATAATAAAATCATAAAAGGAGGGGGGAGGGAACCCATCCATAAAACACTGGTAACCCAGACATATTAAATTAAATTAAACATATTAAATTAAACACATAAAATGCGTAAAGGACTCAGTAGCCACCATTAAGTAAAATTAAGCAATGTTAGATTTGACTTTCTGCATGTGAGCTGAGGCACGCTTTTTGAAGGATTCCTTCGTGCTCCCTCAAGATTGAGCTCCACGGAAAAATGGTTCTGGGATGAAAGCCAGGCAAATCTAGTGGATTTCACATGGTGACAATGTATGGGTGGACATCCGTAGAATAATAAGAATCATAGAGTTGGAAGAGACCCTGAGAATCATCTAGTCCAATGAAGGACCTACATTGGCTCCCAGTATGTTTCCGAGCACAAGTCAAAGTGTTGGTGCTGACCTTTAAAGCCCTAAACGGCCTCGGTCCAGTATATCTGAAGGAGCGTCTCCACCCCCATCGTTCTACCCGGACACTGAGGTCCAGCACCGAGGGCCTTCTGGTGGTTCCCTCACTGCGAGAAGCCAAGTTACAGGCATCCAGGCAGAGGGCCTTCTCAGTAGTGGCGCCCTCCCTGTAGAATGCCCTCCCACCAGATGTCAAAGAGAACAACAACTACCAGACTTTTAGAAGACATCTGAAGGCAGCCCCGTTTAGGGAAGCTTTTAATGTTTGATGTATTACAGTATTTTAATATATATTTTTTGGAAGCCACCCAGAGTGGCTGGGGAAGCCCAGCCAGATGGGCGGGGTATAAATAGTAAATTATTATTATTATTATTATTATTATTATTATTATTATTATTATTATTATTGAATATGCAGTTGTCCCACGCGGGGATTGAAACTGCAACCTTGGCATCATCAGCACCACGCTTTAACCAATTGAGCTGGGAATGAAGAAACAGCAAAATTCTATATCAACGTTTATATTAATATTAAAGAATCCAAAACAAATTGAACTCATTTCACTTAATCTATACTTCATTTCCCTGTTCAGATAACTGTCCCATCATTCCCACAAGCAGCTCAGAGCAGCGCACGTGCCATCCCATTTAATCCCCACAACAGTCCTGTGAGGCGTATTCGTCTACCTTCACCATCCCTGTCTACTGAGATCAAGCAGTTGCCTGCACTGTACTCTTCTCAGTGCCTGTGAAAAATTGTTCTTATTTAGAAAAGCCTACCCAGATGCTTAGGAAGTTTAGGTAATTTCACTCTGTTTTAGTATTTCATACCCTCCAATATTTCAAACCCAGAGGCAATCCATGCAGATGGGCAGGGAATTGTTGTTGTCGTCGTTAAATAGGACATCCCATTTTTCATTAGAGAAACAAGACATCCTAAGTATAATAATAATAATAATAATAATAATAATAATAATACCCTGCCAATTTGCATGGATTGCCTCTGGGTGGCTTCCAACATATATAAAAACATAATAAAACATTAAACATTTAAAAACTCTTCTATTTAGGGTGGCCTTCAGATGTCTTCTAAAGGTTGTATAGTTACTTATCTCCTTGGTTCGGGGGTCGCATAACTCCATACCCTCCAACTTTTCGCTGATGAAAATAGGGATGTCCTAAGGAAAAGCGGGACATTCCGGGATCAAATCAGAAACTGGGATGGCTTCTGTAAACCCAGGACTGTCCCTGGATGGTCTGGTATTTTAACTTTTGTATGTTTTAAAGTAGTGTTGTAAATTTGTATTGATGGGTTTTTTTATCATTTTGTAAACTGCTTGGGAGGTTTCTACAATCAAAGGAGATATATATTTTATGAAATAAATAAATAAAATCAATCAATCAATCAAAGTGATGCCTTGGGCGACCACCAATTTATCTTACTTAAACACACCTTCCCTTAACCTGCACTGACCTTGCAAGCCATGAGCTATTTAAAAGGTGTTTCAAACAGATTAGCCGTGCAATCCTATGTATTGCAATTCAGAAGTAATCCCCATTGTTTCCAATGTTGTTTATTGTCAGGCCATCATATACAGGATTTCAGTTTAAAATGCAACCCAATGCGAAGCACAGAAGTGCATGGTGGGTAAAATGAAACTAACCAAAACCTTCTTGCAATGACTAATTTAGGTCAGGACAGGGGAATTCCCTATTTATCTGAAGCAGTCAGCCAGTTAATCCTACACTGCAGTAAATGGAAAGGGTATATGATAAACTTAGTAAGAACTGCCCAGGCAGCATTGTGTGTGTATTTCTATCTTTGTGCAGGCTTAAAAACTGTCTACTACCAACCTCCCACTGGTTGGCCTGCATGTACAGATGATGAGTGAATCTGTCAATTTTGGTTTCTCTCCGTTTCTCATTTCTCCAGCCTTACATCCAGTTCTCCACAAATGCAAATTTTAAAAGACAAATAAAAAAAAATTGCAAGCGTTTTAGCACAAACTTCTCCTAATATGCATGTTTTTGTGTGCTGTTTTTTGCCTGCATTTTCTTTTTTTATAATAGATTTTTATTGATTTTACAACATATATTAAAACACAAAACAACTAACAATTAACGACATAACACATAAACAAACAAACATGTAAACACATATAATTTCTTAACCTCTCTTTCTTGAACCTTGTTTCAACGAGTTCCCCATACCTCCCTTTTCTGCATCCCTGTTTTAAATTTTCCCAGCAACCCCTAATTTCAATACTTGTAATTCAATTTCTAATCTTTTTCCTCTTACCCAATTATTTATCACTGCAATTCTGTTTTACATTACCCATGACATTTTAGCACTCATTAATTTTACAACAGTTCTTAAGATAAACTTTAAATTTCTTCCAATCTTCTTCCACTGTCTCTTTCCCTTGGTCACGGATTCTGCCAGTCATCTCAGCCTGTTTTTTGCCTGCATTTTCACTGATATATATGCATTTTTAGTCACAGTTTACCCCGGTGTAAACATTTTTGTATACATTACTTGGTTGGAGTATGGCACTGCAAAATATGGAGAAGTACAACTTTTAAAGGATGGTTGTGTTTCAGAAAGTGTGAATAAACTGCGCTGAATTCCTTCCCCATCGCTACCTTTGTGAGGAAAGCAGCATGGTCAAGTCACAGTTTGCCTTCTTTTCCACTCCAACTGCAATATGCAAAGCCATGCCTGTGCCCCATCCACCTGCTGAAGCCCGAATGCATGACTTATTTGCCATTTCACTCCAGAACGTAAGAAAACAGAAGTACCCCACTGGATCAGAACAAAAGCTCCCAACTGTGCTCAGCCAGAGGGAATCTGGGAATCTCACAACAGGGCTGTTTGCCTCCCAGCAGCTGCTGTTCAGGAACAGGCTGCTTCTGAGTACAGTCTTCACACGTGGGGCCTGTGACAAAATGTTGCAGCGTTCAGTGTTCTTGTTCAAAGTTCCATTTCCCCATGATTCTCCATTCCTCCATCCCCTCCTGTTTTAATCCCACTGCTCCCAAATGGATCATCAGCATTCAATGCCCACTGGTCATGCTCGGTCCTCAAATGACTGAGGATGTCCTCCCATATGGTTTGCTTTTTGAGAGATGCTTTGTATTTCTTGGGCATCCCAAGCCTGCTAATACTGCTCCTTTGTGTGTGTGTGGTACCATTTGGACTCTATAAGGATTGGTTAAAGCTATGGTTTTCCCAGTAGTGATGTATGGAATTGAAAGCTGGAGCACAAAGAAGGCTGATCGCCGAAGAATTGATGCTTTTGAATTATGGTGTTGGAGGAGACTCTTGAGAGTCCCACGGACTGCAAGAAAACCAAACCTATCCATTCCTAAGGAAATCAGCCCTGAGTGCTCACTGGAAGGACAGATCCTGAAGCTGAGGCTCCAATACTTTGGCCATCTCATGAGAAGAGAAGACCCTGATGTTGGGAAAGATGGGGGGCACAAGGAGAAGGGGACGACAGAGGACGAGGTGGTTGGACAGTGTTCTCAAAGCAACGAACATGAGTTTGACCAAACTGCGGGAGGCAATGGAAGACAGGAGTGCCTGGCATGCTCTGGTCCATGGGGTCACGAAGAGTCGGACACGAGGACACGGCTAAACAACAACAACAAAGGATTGGTACTCTGAGAATGAGTTCATTAGTATTATATAGCAGGGATGTGGGACCTGTGGCCGTTCAGATTTTGGGGGGAGACCACAACTGATCACTGGTCATGCTGGCTGGGGCTGATATGAGCACAACAACATCTGGAAGGCCACAGGTTCCCCATTCCTGTTATATAAGATGGCTATTAGCTAATCCCATTTTAGTCTAATCCCATTAGTCTATACCCATTTCAAAGTCATCTAAACCAGTGGTCGTTATCATATCATGTGGCAGTGAAATCCATCAATCCATCAATCAATTTATGGGGAAAAAAAGCACAGAGTTTCATTTAGTGCCTTTAAACTCCAATGTTATGGGAGGGATGTAAATAAACTCTAATAATCCAAACAAAAAAAAAAATCCTTCCAGTAGCACTTTAGAGACCAACTAAGTTTATTATTAGTATGAGCTTTCGTGTGCATGCACCTATTCCAGTCCCTCTGCACCATGCATAATTATACAAACCCCTATTCCATCTCTTGTTGGTCATCATTTTATGAAACTAAAAGAAGTCCCAAATGTTTAATTTTTTCTCTGAAGGAAAAGTGTTCCAGTTGCTCAATCAATTTTGTTGCCCCTTCCTGCATCTTTTCCAGCATCCCTCAACATCCTTTTTTCAAACCAAAATGCACACAGTATTCCAAACACAGCTGTACCATAGATTTATATAAAGGCATTACAGTGCTGACAGTTTTATTTTCAATCCCTTCCCTAATAATCTCTGGCATGCAATTTGCCCTTTTCTGAGCAGCTACAACCAGAGCTGATGTTTTCATTGAGCTGTCCATTATAACACCAAGTTATCTGTTGCTGATAGTCCCAGCCAGTTGAGAACCTTTCAGTGTATATGTGCAACAACATCATTTTACACTTATTTCCACTGAAATTCATTTGCCATTTATTGCCATCCACACAGCTTGGATATATTCATTTTTTTATTTTATTTAAAAAAGCAACAGAAGAAGAAGAAGAAGAAGAAGAAGAAGATGGGGAAGACGAGAAGGAGGAAGAAGAGGAACTACTAATATTACTCATGGTCACCTAAGGGTTTCACTGTCTAAAGAAATTAAATAATTTTAACTGGAGTGTGCCAGAGTGTTACTTTTAAAAATGGCTACCTTACAGCTCACCAGTGACAACAGATCATTTATGAATAATGTGAATAACAGCGATTCCAATACAGATCATGTGGACAGTCGACTGATTCCTTACCTCAATGGTGTTGTTGTTGTTGTTTAGTCGTTTAGTCGTGTCCGACTCTTCGTGACCCCATGGACCAGAGCACGCCAGGCACCTCTGTCCTCCACTACCTCCCGCAGTTTAGTCAAACTCATGCTGGTAACCTCGAAAACACTATCCAACCATCTCATCCTCTGTCGCCCCCTTCTCCTTGTGCCCTCCATCTTTCCCAGCATCAGTGTCTTCTCCAGGGAGTCTTCTCTTCTCATGAGGTGGCCAAAGTACTGGAGCCTCAGCTTCACAATCTGTCCTTCCAGTGAGCACTCAGGGCTGATTTCATTAAGAATGGATGCATTTGATCTTCTTGCAGTCCATGGGACTCTCAAGAGTCTTCTCCAGCACCATAATTCAAAAGCATCAATTCTTCGGCGATCAGCCTTCTTTATGGTCCAGCTCTCACTTCCATACATCACTACTGGGAAAACCATGGCTTTAACTATACGGACCTTTGTTGGCAAGGTGACGTCTCTACTTCTCAAGATGCTGTCTAGGCCTGTCATTGCCCTTCTCCCAAGAAGCAGGCGTCTTTTAATTTCGTGGCTGCTGTCACCATCTGCAGTGATCATGGAGCCCAAGAAAGTAAAATCTCTCACTGCCTCCATTTCTTCCCCTTCTATTTGCCAGGAGGTGATGGGACCAGTGGCCATGATCTTCGTTTTTTTGATGTTGAGCTTCAGACCATATTTTGCACTCTCCTCTTTCACCCTCATTAAAAGGTTCTTTAATTCCTCCTCACTTTCTGCCATCAAGGTTGTGTCATCTGCATATCTGAGGTTGTTGATATTTCTTCCGGCAATCTTAATTCCAGCTTGGGATTCATCCAGCCCAGCCTTTCGCATGATGTATTCTGCGTATAATTTAAATAAGCAGGGAGACAAAATACAGCCTTGTCGTACGCCTTTCCCAATTTTGAACCAATCAGTTGTTCCATATCCAGTTCTAACTGTAGCTTCTTGTCCCACATAGAGATTTCTCAGGAGACAGATGAGGTGATCAGGCACTCCCATTTCTTTAAGAACTTGCCATAGTTTGCTGTGGTCGACACAGTCAAAGGCTTTTGCATAGTCAATGAAGCAGAAATAGATGTCTTTCTGGAACTCTCTAGCTTTCTCCATAATCCAGCGCATGTTTGCAATTTGGTCTCTGGTTCCTCTGCCTCTTCTAAATCCAGCTTGCACTTCTGGGAGTTCTCGATCCACATACTGTTTGAGCCTTCCTTGTAGAATTTTAAGCATAACCTTGCTAGCGTGTGAAATGAGTGCAATTGTGCGGTAGTTGGAGCATTCTTTGGCACTGCCCTTCTTTGGGATTGGGATGTAGACTGATCTTCTCCAATCTTCTGGCCACTGCTGAGTTTTCCAAATTTGCTGGCATATTGAGTGTAGCACCTTAACAGCATCATCTTTTAAAATTTTAAATAGTTCAGCTGGAATACCATCACTTCCACTGGCCTTGTTATTTGCAGTGCTTTCTAAGGCCCATTTGACTTCACTTTCCAGGATGTCTGGCTCAAGGTCAGCAACCACACTACCTCAATGGTAAGAACTGTCAATTAACTCTTACCCTTTGATGAGGCAAGATTTACCTTTTCAGAAGCCTTACTGGTTTTTCCTAAGCAAGCCTTGTTCTTATGTTTAGCAATTTATCTCAATTTAAGATTTTCCAGTATTTTGCCAGAATAGAGGTTAGATTAACTGGCTTGTAATTCATTGGCTCTTCGCTGGATCCCATCAAACATGTCTTACATTGGGCCAGAGTTTGTCCTTCATTTGAACAAAACTTCAGTTTTCTTGAAGGAAGTCTTCTTCCCTTTTATAGATTCCTTGAACCAGCCCATTAGCCATGATGCCATCCTCTGGATTTGTTCATATTTTTCCTACTTTACAGTGTACATTCTAGATGAGCTTTTATTTTTTCTTTTGCTTTACCACCCTGTTGACCTTTTCTTCAGACTTCCTCTTGATAACTAATCAGCACTTTTGTTTTTTCTCTCTTTTGCATGAGGGCACATTCTCGCGTTGGACTTTCTTGTCAACTTCCCACTTACATCTGAAAGCACAATGACCACTGCTTGTGAACAATTCAATAATGCTTGATCATGGACACCATTTGGATCAAGTCCAGCTTCTCCTCCTCTCTCATAAGAAGAAACTGCTGCATCAGGGCAATGGCCCACATTGTACAGTATCCTGTTCTTACACAGTGGCCAAGCAGATACATGTGGGAACTCCAAACACAGATCTAAGCCTCCCCACTTGACCAAAGTACAGCTGTCTGCTTTATCTAGACATCTTGTCTTTGTTTTATGGGCCGCACTAAAGATGAGCAGATTCCCTCCAACTTTGCTTTGCCATTCTTCTGCCATTCCATAAGTGTATTCTGCTGCACTTGTCTTCCAGCAGGGATTCAATATTTTGCAGGTTGATAATGGATCATGTGCAGGGGTCCACAAACTCGAATAAAATATTTTTTTAAAGAGAAAAAAAAATCCCGACAATTCTCAGGGGGAATACAGTGCACTGGCACTGTTAATATGACATGTAAAAGCAACTACAAGATGGCAACTACGTGAACAAGTTGCTAGGCACAGTGAGGAGGGAAATGGTTTTTACTGTAATGCATTAAAGCTTTCACAGATTCTTTTCAAATTAACTACACCATATAACAAGTTCCTTTTGTTACCTGGTGGTACAAGGTTTGTTGTTGAAAAAACAAGTTGCTATCTGATTTACAGCTCCTATTGATTTTTTTTTAAAAAACCCAGAATTTTCACACATTGCATTTCTGCACAGATACCGCGTACAAAGAGCCTTAGGAACTGCAAAATGTTATTAGCTCTTTGGCTTGAAAAGAAATATGACTCGCTGAAGGGAATGCAAAAGATTGTCAGCAGCATAGCTCAGCCTAGTATGCCACATCTTTAGGGTATGTTCACCCTAAGTCTTGAAGTACATAGGTATTTTGTGCAATAGCACTACTGTGTTCTGATTCACAAAGAATGTCATATAAGCTGAAATCCAAGACATACTTGAAGTATCCTAGGCATATCTACCTGGCGCTGTGGTCTAAACCACTGATCCTAGGGCTTGCCGATCAGAAGGTTGGCAGTTTGAATCCCCGCGACGGGCTGAGCTCCTGTTGTTCGATCCCAGCTCCTGCCCACCTAGCAGTTCGAAAGCACGTCAAAGTACAAGTAGATAAATAGGTACCGCTCTGGCGGGAAGGTAAATGGCGTTTCCGTGCACTGCTCTGGTTCGCCAGAAGCGGCTTAGTCATGCTGGCGACATGACCCAGAAGCTGTACGCTGGCTCCCTCGGCTAATAAAGCGAGATGAGCGCTGCAACCCCTTTACTTTTACCTTTAAGGACCAGTGAACACAGTGCAGGACATACCAGTACTTCTGAGTAAGAATGCCTAGGATTGTACTATTACAATACCAAAGCACTCCTCTTCTCCAGTGAGTCCTCTAGGGACCCTTAAAAGAACTGCCAGCCCCCAAAGTACTTCAGTGGTGGAGCCCATGCCCTGCATGCAAGTTTCCAGGTTCACTCCCTGGCTTTCCCAGGTAATGTTGGGAAACACATCCTGCCTGAGACCCTGGAAAACTGTCTGCTGCCAATCAGGCTAGATGATACAGAGCTAGGATGGGCCACGGGGCTGATTCAGTATACTATAGCTCCTTCCTTTCTTAATCTTTCAAAATTATGAGAAGGCCGTGCATCTCAAACAAAGCTATAAAGAAGAAATGGGTTTGACGGGAGAAAATAAAAGCTTTTGTCCCCTGCAGTTGTAATGGGCAACTGTACAATTTATGGAATAGCATACGTTTAGTTGAACGTGAGGTAATCCAAGACCAGTTCTTTTGAATTCCTGTCGTTTTTAAGTTTGTTGCTTAGACCCAACTTGATGGCTGGGGATACCTTGCTGCCATATATTTTAATTTCCACTTTGGAAAGCAAAGAAAGGAAATGGAATAGAGGGATAGCTCCACATCTAAAAACCAACGTTTGAAAATGTGCAATAGGGAAATGGACCCTTAATCAGCCTGAATCCTTGGTTCTCCTGTACAATAGGTTATTACCAAGAGTACTGCAGCACTGGCGTGTGTCAGATTAAGGCTGGTGTGGTTTTCTTACCCTCTTAGCAGTTTGAAAGCAGTTGCTAGGCAATGCCAGAAACCTTGTTCCCTTTTCCACATGAAGCCACAAAGTGGCTCACACAGGGGTCGCAGCTATCCATTGGCAGCAGCAGATTAACAATGCTGCAGGAAGGCACCAAAACTGGAATGTATGGAGAAATCCACCCAGGAGGAATGGAGAAGAAGAAGAAGAGGAGGAGGAGGAGGAGGAGTTTGGATTTGATATCCCGCTTTATCACTACCCAGAGGAGTCTCAAAGCGGCTAAAATTCTCCTTTCCCTTCTTTCCCCACAACAAACACTCTGTGAGGTGAGTGGGGCTGAGAGACTTCAAAGAAGTGTGACTGGCCCAAGGTCACCCAGCAGCTGCATGTGGAGGAGTGGGGAAGCGAACCTGGTTCACCAGATTATGAGACTACCGCTCTTAACCACTACACCACACTGGCCTGGCAGGTAGAGGAAAATGAAATAGGTTCACTGCAAAACTTTATCTATGAAGGCCTCCTTCATGAGCTACTTGCAGAAAGAGACAACCACACTGGGGGGGGGGGGAGTGCTCTTTTGCATGAATCCTGCTTTTGGGTTTCCCACAGGTACCTGGTTGGCTACTGTGAAAACAAGGTGCTGGATTAAATGGGCCACTCTTCTGATGCTCCCATGTTCTCTTCCATGCTTGCTTATGCATGATTAAGACAGCTGTGAGACGCTGCATATCTGGCTCCACCCAAAATGATGTGCAGGTGCAAGGAAGCACCAAGATGAGGAAGTCTATGCACATAGATCTCTACTCATGTAGGCTACCCCAGATCCTGAAATCCTGTTCATTTGCAGTGGTCAGCAAACTTTTTCAGCAGGGGGCCGGTCCACTGTCCCTCAAACCTCAGGGGGGGCTGGACTATATTTTGAAAAAAAGAAGAAGAACGAATTCCTATGCCTCACAAACAACCCAGAGATGCATTTTAAATCTACTCATGTAAAAACACCAGGCAGGCCCCACAAATAACCCAGAAATGCATTTTAAATAAAAGGGCACATTCTAGTCATGTAAAAACAGGCTGATTCCAAGACTGTCTGAGGGCTGGATTTAGAAGGCAACTGGGCTGGATCCGGGCCTTAGTTTGCCTACCCATGATGTAGAGATCTGTGCTGATCAGGAGGGAGCATCTTGTCTGTTGATAAATGCAGGTGGACCCTCTGCTGCTCTGTATAACCAGCAGCAATTCTTAACTCTTGACTCAGATTCTACAGGAGGAACCTTTCTATGGATTTCATAGGAGAGTCACTTCAGTGTTGAAAAGGGACCCTGAGAAATGTGTGCACATGGGAAAATAGTGCATTGGGCGAACTCGGCTGAGGGCTGGGGAAAGGAAGGCAACAATGGTAAAATATTTATCAGTCTTGGTTGCTGCTCCACCCTGGCGATGACTCACTGACCTAGGTCCTAATGCCATGTAATTTACTGAAAGAATAATATGGCAATGGCTATGTGGGAAGGAGAATGCACTCTGGAAGCACGGCTCCATTTGGTAACTTAAAAAGGTAGCAGATGCAGAAGGAATGGTAAATCACTGCAGTGTAGTTTCAAGGCAACAAGTAGGAAAGAAGCTTGCAATTTAAAGGCCTTGGGCCACCCACCATCTCTGAATAGGTGGTCGCTTTCATGAAACTGCCTATCATCAACTAAAATCTTTAGAGGGCCTTTTCCAGCTGCCCCTGCTTTCAAAGCTCAAGCAGATGCCTACTGGAAAGTAGGTCTTTGGTGATGCCCAAACCATCTATCTCCTTCTCTAGACAGGTGTGCCTGGCACTTCCTTTGCTATCTTTTAGGTGACAGACAAAGCCTGTTCTTCTCTCTCTCTCTTTCTTGTGCCTTTTATGCCTTTTAATTTTAATTGAATTCATGCCCCCTTCGACTGCCTTCCCACTGTTTTACAGAAGCTGCTAACTGAGGTTATTGAATTTGGGGGGGACCGCTTTGCTTTTTGACTGTTGATTTGTGTGTTTGTGTGTGAGTTTAGTATTGTTGTGTACTGTTTTATATTGTTACTCTTTTTATTGTAAGCTGCCACCTGCTGGTAATATCCTATAAACAAATAAGCCTGCCATATGAGAATGTTTTTGAAGTTTACACTGCAAAACTGTGTTTCCTCCTTACATGTTTTCTTTCTTTCTTTCTTTTAAAAAAACAATACACTGGAACCTCTAGTGAACAAGATGAGTGTGTGCACATCACCGTTCTGTACACACCAACTGGTGTTGTGTATTTCTGAGGTCCACACTAATGCTGGAGAAGGTGCATGACTGATGCAAAGCAACCTCTCTCTCTCTCTCTCTTTCTCTTTCACATGTTTTTAAGCCTGTGAATTCTCAGCTATTTTTAGAATTCACTTTGAGATGAAAGCTCTTGCATGTGCTTCAGAGTTTGTTATGCACTTAGGGGCCATTATCTGCATGAGTCCCGAGAATCCATCCCCTACAGGGAGAAAGGATGGAGAATTAGTCTTTTTAAGTACTTAGAAAAACCTACCTGGTGACTCGGCTTGGTCATAACTTTTTAATAGCTTCTGAGCTCAAGGAGCCATGATTCAAAGCTAGGTTTGTTTTCATTTTTAAAAGAGGGTGAAATATGGCAACTTATATACTCACTGCTAGCTCTGTGGGCTCAGGACTGATAACTATTTCAGGCTGCAGATGTTTGAGGAAAGAGCTATGTATGCTACATGGTCTGCCCTGCTCTCTCCCCATCTAGGCTGCTATCCTCAGGTACTGCAGAAGACGTTATCTTGTCACCAAGTAAGAACTGCTTGCCCAGATGCTAGCCTTTGCATGTGAAAGAGGAGGGAGCCATCTTGGATTTTGCCTAAGGCAGCAAAATGTTTTGAGCTGAACCTGTGTGGGCTGAGGCGTGCCCTTCTCTTCTAGACTTTGGTGTAAAGAAAAACATGCCCACCTCTCGCATTAGCTTCCTGGGTAGAAATACACAGATTTGCTTTTAATCTTGACCTTCACAGGCAAAACAGAAGAGGGGCTATGCACATCTTCCAAACACTACAGGGAAAATTTTTTTCTAGAGAGGCAGAAATTTCTTGAGGAATAGCAATCGGCTAGCATTGCCATACTTGAAGAAGTGAAAATCCGAACACAAACAAATTTTTGACCCCTTTTTTAAAGAAATAACCCAAGCTAAAAACTGCAACTTTTCAGAAATAGTACCACAAGTTAAGACAAGGGGTTACCAAACTGTTTAGGACTATGGGCATTTGGATTTTTCAGTGAGTTCCACGCCTCTCTATCTGGTAGCTTTATGCCTTCTTCATCTGGATCAGTGTCCCTCACTTCTAAGATAGAAAGAAAATGTGAATATGTGTGTTATGTATTCAGTAGTCTGTGTTTGCCTGAGTTTGAGTCTGGATTAAGGATTCTGAGCCCCTGTGTTCTGATTTGATACATGATATGCAATCACAGAGCATTTCAGGATTTGGTCCTCTGTCATAGGCCCTTAAACTCTGAGCTATGATTCGCAGCTAGGAAGTTTAGACAGCCAATCACGTTGGGCGTGGGAGTGGCCCAGGCCTTCAGAAATGTATATAAGCAGTTGCTTTGCCCCTGTTGTCTAGTTCAGTAAAGCTTCTTGCTGTTATCACTGTGTCTTGGCTCGTGGGAACCCACCTACACTTCAGTGCACACTTCACTTTGGAAGGGACCTGGGTAAACACTGGATCTAGTAGAACTGAAAAGCACGCAGAACTGAAATAGGAAGTGGGAAAGAGCGTCACAATTCCAAATTTCTTGTGAGAAAAGGGCAACCCCACTCAGTGCTGGTTTACTCAATAGACCATGCAAGTGCTTACATAGGGCACCAGCAAATAAACCAGCAATAAGAGAGGAATTTTTTTTTAATTGACATAAAAAGCACCAAAGTAGGCATCATGGGGAAAATCAGAACTTGGTTGGACTTCCTTACACTGCACTATTCCTTACACTGCACCCATTTTTCTGTTCTCTTTTTAATACTGACTCTACTTAAAACAGGGAGTATCCTGCGAATGTGGATTGAAATAATGCGAGGAAAGCAGATACCGCCATGTCTTGCAATAAATCTATGTTTTGTTTTGTTTAATTTTTTTATTTTACAGTTTAGTATTGTTCTTATTTTGAATTCTGTACAGGTGGGCACCATAATTTTTTCAGTGCTCTTAAACTGGCCCTGACCAGCCTCACCACCTCATGACACTCAAACTCAAAGGCTTTGTGAACAAAGAGAAACTATTGGGACTTTTTTTAAATAACCAAACTGGAGGAAACTTTATCTGCAATAACAACCAGTGCAACATACATTTCTTCTACATTCTAATATAACAATGGCTGGCTGCTGTGAGTACGCTGGAGTACCTGGGCCTCTTTATTTATTATTATGATCATAAACGTTTGAAGTCTCCTTTCTTGTCCTGTCACATGAAACATGACATGAAACTTTAACCATTCCTTCTAATAACCAACAGTTTGGTTGTTGCGCTATCAGTTTGGAGATGAAATGGGGGCACCACAAAATAAGAAAGTGATTTTGGCATCATCGTGGAAGGAAGGAAGTTTGCTGACAAGGACCTGCGAGCTTCTGGGACATACTGAATGCTCATGGCCGTTGAACCTATAGAGGTCATACATTTTAGAACAACTCATCTCATTGGAAGATGGAAAATGGAAGGTCGTGATGAATGGCAAAGATACAAACTCCTGCTTTTGCAGATGCTTTTGCCAGTGACAAGATTTCCAACTATTCTAAGACCAATGAATTTCTGTATAAGATTCTTGGTAGGTGAAACACAACCTAGCAAAATTTCACTTAATTCATTCAAACTATGGCCTTTTGTGATAGAAAGCGTGAAGCCAAAGAGGCTATTTTTTTTCTGTCTTTGCCTACTGTTCAATAAGTACTTTGGGACCGAGTGGTTGATTTCTATCAGCAAATGTTTCACCCAAAGCCTAGTGTTGGTCCTAAATCCTTGGCTTCTTTGCTAAAGACAATCCTGCCTAATTTCATGGGTCACTGCTGCAACATCTTTACACAGCTGCCAATATCTGTATTGCTTGTCTGTGAAAAAATCAATGGATGGAGAAAATTTGGAAACTGAGCGAGCTGGGCAGGCAAGGAATACTACTCTGAATACCAATACAATAGCAGTCTGGTTCCCTCTTATATGGACGCAAGTGTGTGTTGCCTTAAATAAAATTTGTATTTTTAATCTTCTGTAGTTAATGTAATACCATTACTCTTTTCTCTGTCCCCTTTCTTAACTGAAAATGCTTTAATGAGGAAAAGTAGTTCTTTATTATGCACTCATTATCTTTACATTTGTTCATTGCTGCCCCCTGCCCCATTTTTAGGTGTATATTTTTAATTGTATATCTTCTTTGTAGCTATAACCCTTTATCTTTGGGAGAAGAAAAACAGTTCAATAAAAAAATTAAATCTAAGAAATGGCTTCAATCCAATTGTGTTGTGAACTGTGCCACCAATTAACACAATCTATAAATGAGATGCAGTGAATGAAGCATAGATGGATATGTGGAGCTGCATACCCACCAACATCCAGTGGATCCAAATTGGGATGCTCGTGTTTTCTTTTTGGTCCTGAGCTTTCGCAGGAGCCAGCTCACTTGCAACAGAGTGTGAGACCCAAAAACAAGCACCTTTTGCTCCAGCATGCCAGAGCTGACTCATGCCAGAGCACCAGACCAAAAAATGGGACATTCTGGGATCCTCAGGACAGTTGAGCAGTATGGGGCTGGAGAAAGGCAGGATGGTGTACAGAATAAATAATTTATACTTAATAAATTCCAGGGACTGGAGTACTCTTTGCTGTTCTGTCAACCTACTAGAATTCAGCACCAACCATTGTCCAAAACAATGTCAGGGGTGGTTGTCTCTCTAATTTTATGCTATGTCATGCTCTCCATGGTAGCCATTTTGTGTTATGCTAGGCCTCCCCCCCCCCCATGGCAGCCATTTTGTAACTGGAACCCTCAACACTCTCTCAACATTTGAAATATGCCCATGGGTTCAAGGAAGCTGGTCTAATTAACTTGAAGCAGCTCTCCAGTGTTTAACTCTGAGTGTGAGTACTCAAAAAGCATTTTAAAGATGTTCTGATTTCTCTCTCTCCCCCCAGCAGTAGCCACTGACAAATAATAACCCCTCTAGATGACACATCCAGACAGGGCTATGATTTTCATGCTGAAGCGCCTGTCTAATGAGTCACAGAAGAAGCATTGGTTTCTTCACTCTCTGCTCAGGCTCTTCAGATGTTCCAGATGGCATTGCCAAATTTGTACACACAACCGAGGTGACTGTAAACATGGGGGTAGACTTTATCACCTCCCATCATTAGGAAACTGCCTGATGTTGTCTCGGAGCAGGATCTGTAGTAATGGATCATTGCCACCAGCTTCCCAAATTCAGAGAGATGGGTGACAGCACCAACTATAATTTGATAATTCATGATGTGCTTTTTTTCAGTGGCAAGGGCTTGCAACCCAGAGACTGGTTGAATACATGACTGGCGCCTATTTGTTGAGCAACCCAGCTAGCTCAGTCAGTGGAGCCACAATGGGCCCACACATTTGTTGCAGGTTTGATATTCCTGCATTGCAGGGGGTTAGACTTGATGATCTTCAGTGCCCCTTCCAGCTCTACCACACTATGATTCCATGAAACCCTGTCCCTGTAGTGAATATTGAAGGGCAGCAGAGGTTAGGGTGTTTCTCTTCCGCCGTAACTATTACCAATGAGCTGGCAGATGCAACAGAACTGGCAAAAGGAATGGGGCTGTAGTCACCCAAATAAAGCCAATCTCTTTGCCCTATTTTATTCACAGGCCCAACCTTACCATTACAGTGGTACCTCGGGTTAAGAACTTAATTTGTTCTGGAGGTCCGTTCTCAACCTGAAACCGTTCTTAACCTGAGGTACCAGTTTAGCTAATGGGGCCTCCTGCCACCGCACAATTTCTGTTCTCATCCTGAGGTAAAGTTCTTAACCCGAGGTAGTATTTCTGGGTTAGTGGAGTCTGTAACCTGAAGTGTCTGTAACCCGAGGTACCACTGTAGTTAGAATGAAGGGGCAATTCAAAGCCTTGGTTTGCAGTGGCAGGGCTTGGTGGAGTGGCGTGGTTCACACCGGCCAGTAGAAATTGAGACACTAAAGAATGCTCAGCGAAGAGGCCCAGTTTGTCACCACATGACAACAGGAGGGTGATCCTGTACTGTCCCAGCCCTGTGCCCACCTTATTTCTGCCAGCTGCCACCAGCAGGGATGCCACCGGTTTCTGCTCACCTGCTGTTTGGGCAGGTGTATCATGGTGCTTTCTGCTGGTGGAGCTTACCCAGCAATGGAGGAGGCCAGCAAGGCTTGGCAGATGTCAAGCCTGGGATTTCCCCTCTCCCTTCGGTAGCTCACAGATAAGAATGAGCATTTGATAGATTTATAGTCTTTTTATTACAGCATCATGTTGCAAGCACATACAACTCTCCACAAGGAGATCAGTTGCTTACTCTGAATCCGACTTCTGACTTCTGCAGAAAGGAGCGTGCCAGTGGGAAGTTCCTCCCCTTCTTTGTCTCTTTTGTTCTCTGATACGTTCGGACCTCCAAGTCTGTGGGGAGGGGTTTTCCCCCACACTCTCAACTGATGTGTCTCCCAGCTGTCCCCTCCCTTCTGTATCTTGCCATTATCTCATAACTTGGTAACTCTTCCCTAATCTGTGCAGTTTCTGTGTCTGCCTCTCTCTCTCCACTTCTGAAAACGCTGGAGGCAGGGGAGGCGAATATTCCCCCTCCCCATCTGAGAGGAACTGATCTGTCTGCGACTGCATTTCCCAATCTTCAGATCCAGACCATTCCCTGACAGCAGAGGGATGTGTCTTCCCCTTGCAAACCCCCTCCAGCATGCTCAATGGAGGGGGGAGGTGAGTTGGATTGCTCTATGAGGCAGCCACCTCAGACAGCTGATGTTTGGGCCTCCTGAAATGGCAACAAATGGTTGGCTTATTATAAGGTGGCCATGTGCCTACTTTACAGAGAGCAGTCTTCCATTGGAAGGACTCTCCAGTCCAGGCCCAGTTTAAAGATCAAGAACCATAAGAAGGAAAATCAGGAACCGAAACAGCAGAATGGACAGGCCTCCAGGTAAGCTGGTCACAGACTTTCCCACCACGCTGAGATGCATTTCCAGTTAAATTATAGCAAATACTTCTAAATGTAGTACATAAAAAGCCACATATGTAAACTTTGTGCAAATCTATGTTCTCTTTTTGCCCTCTAGTCATTCATTCATTTATCTCTTTGGCGGAAATGCATAAGTGGCCATTCAAATTATTTTGATCCCTGTTCTTGCATTTTTACTGCTAGAGTAGGAGAGAGACCTGTGGGATCCCTTTGCTTCGTGTGCCAACATAACTTGACCTGTCTTGAGCGCCATGTACTTTGACTCAGAGAAGAGGGATCCCATTTACTGCTCTGTCTCAAGCAGCAATAACACCTTGGGCTGCCTTTGATCACCCTGTTTCTGTCCCTTCCTCTCCAAACAACAGCAACAACAGAAACTAGGACATTTGGGCTCTGTAATGGAAGTCTTCCCCTCCTCCCGCCCCCCACGCACAGGGATCGTGTGATGGCTATTGATGGGGCTTGTGCTTCATAAAAAGGATCACAAAGCATTATAAAAATGTTTCAAGTCCACTAATCCATCTGATGGATCACTGACCTGCCCCCTCCCCCGTATTGCTTACTGAGAGCTATGATGATGTTAACAGCCTCAAAGCAGAAATATATCTGAGACCATACCAAAAAATAAAAGATCCCGGGTAATAATTCCAGTGCTTCCGTTCTAGCATGGCATGGCGGGGCTGGGGGGAAGAAAAGAAAAGGAATTTGTGTGGCCTAAACAAATGTTTGCAACTGTCTCTCTTATCACTGCCCAATGAGTGTTATGTTCCACTATTGAGGAAAACCAACCCCTTCTGAATTACTCCTGTTTGGGCAGCTGCAGCTATTTGTCAGCTTGAAAGCCAAACTATTTAAATTCCCTCTGACTCGATCGCTTACTCCATAGGCGCAGGCCTTGACCGCTCCTGCAAATGAGCAATTAGACCCGCAAAAGCCAAGCAGTGGTGGTTTGTAACATGCGGCCAATTTCCCTCTGCTACCAGGTTGTCACCTTCAAGGCAGCCCAGCCCTGGATAATGAGCACCTTTTTTAGAGAGCAAAATTACTTTAATCCAAACAAGTTTGTGTACACATTCTTCCCTCCCTTCCCTTTTGCAAGGGACGTGGCATTGATACCAGGGTTAGGGAAAGATAATTAGTGAAAACACTGCATAGAGCAGGGATAACCAGCCATTGTGTGCTTGGGGTGGTGGGTGGACTCTGATGTTCAGACATTAGTCTTGGGGACCAGAAATGTGTATCGCTTCACAAAGCGATCTCAATAAGAAAGAGAAACTAGCTTCCATAATAAAACTGGTGGTTCCCAGCAAAAACAGTGATACATTTAGGGAACATGTGCTTAGCCATTGTGTTACAACACACTTACTTTTTTAATATACAAATTCCCCAGAAGATAAAGTGATTGGTGTGGGTCTGGTGTAGTGGTTAGAGTACTGGTCTGTGTTGAACCAAAGGCGAACCGTTCTGAAAGCTCGTATTTGCCTGAGCTACCATGCTAGTTACTCTATCCAAAAAGGAGATGAGGTTAGTCCAGCATGATTTGTTCCTAAGAAACTCATGCTGGCTCTTTGTAATCACCGTGTTCTTTTCAAAACGCTCCCAGATGGACTGCTTGATGATCTGCCCTCGAACCCTTTCCAGGCATCGACGTGAAGCTAACATAGAGAGATAAGGCAGTCTCTGCCTGTAGGTTCCGGATACAAAAAGGAAAGCTAAACTGGGAGAGAAAGCAAGGACTGGAACAGCAGAACCTTCATCAGCCAATAGATGGGGCCAAGATGGTCTCCCCCTTGCCATGCTGTTTGACCTGAGAGGCAGGGGCTGCAGCCCCACAGTGCCCTTTGAACCTATGGCTTGTTATTTTCTTATGTCACGTCAATAAGAAGTCATATGGTTCTTCCAGACCACTGACTCCAGGGACAGAATGCAAGAGTGAGTGAACCAGCTCTTTCTTAACTTGGGGTTCATCAGAATTCACCAAATGAAGTCAGTGAAGTTAAAATGGGTGCTCAATTAAGGACTTTTTTTTAAGGCAGTAAATGGAGCACAGTTAGCAGGCATGCTGTTATGTAGCCTCACTCTCCATGGCAACACTTTAAAGAGAACCCAAAGAAAATCAACAATGGGGGGGCATTCTTTTTAACTGTATTACTGGTTATGCGGAAACCTCACCCTTATTAATGATCATTAGCGTTTCTTCCTGCTATTCCTTGGGGCATCACTGGTTTCTAGCAAATTACTCATCAAGGCAAGATTTTTAGGCCATAAAAATAATTGACTTGCTTATCCTTCCCCATCAACTTGCGAGATTGTTCTTCTACTCCTGTTTCTTGGATGAGGAAATGAAGCTGATGAGGAATGACTTGGCCAAGGACACCTTCTAAGTCATTATCTTGGTTGGCTTTTGAAGCGGCATTTCCTGTTGTCACATCAGCCCCCTAGCCTAGCCTGATCTTCCTTTCCACAACTGCGGCTTCAATATAGACTCTTGGAAATCGCCACGGAACAGAAGGGTTTCTTCCCGACTCCTTCCTCCTCCAAGTTTTAATATACTGTATGCATTCCGCCCCCCCCCCCAGCCTTCAGGCAAAGGGATGACAGAATGTATAGTCTGGATCTCCCTTTACCTTCCTTTTCAGTGGCTATTTACGTACCTTTGAAAAATCCATTTGATGCACTTGCGAGGGGGTGTCAAATAAACATCAAGTCCTTTTATCATCAAGAGTGTACAACTTGTAATCATGAATTATGCAAGCCGGGATCGGCTGTCTCATTGTAGGAAGGAGCAGCTGCAGGCACTGCTCAGAAGAGTATAGGAGTTACAAAAGGCAATTGGATAGACCTCATCAAATACTGAAATTAAAACAACAACCTTAAACTTTAGGGGCCGTAACTCAGTGGTAGAGCTGGAGCAAACGCCTCTCCTATAGAAGGTTCTCTGCTCAGTCCCAGGTATCTCCAAATAGTGCTGGCAATGTCCCAGGCCTGAAACCCCAAAGAAGCACTGCCAGTCAGTAGAGACAAGACTGGACCAGTGGCCTGACTTGCAGAAGCAGCAACGTTGTTCCTATGAACACATAGCGTTATAAAATCCCTGCTTGAAGAATGCACAAATTTACCATCATCTGTGCAGCCATGTGTGGGACGCAGTGGTCTAAACCACTGAGCCTAGGGCTTGCTGATCAGAAAGTCGGCGGTTCAAATCCTGGCGACGGGGTGAGCTCCCGTTGTTCGGTCCCTGCTCCTGCCTACCTAGCAGTTCGAAAGCACGTCAAAGTCCAAGTAGATAAATAGGTACCGCTTTGGCGGGAAGGTAAATGGTGTATCCGTGTGCTGCTCTGGTTCACCAGAAGTGGCTTAGTCATGCTGGCCACATGACCAGGAAGCTGTACGCCAGCTCCCTCAGCCAATAAAGCGAGACGGACGATGCAACCCCAGAATCGTCCGTGACTGGACCTAATGGTCAGGGGTCCCTTTAACTTTACCTTTATGCAGCCATGTGCCTGACAAAGACTGTGTCCTCAAGCACACCCCTCCCAAGTTTTCCCAACCCGCAGGAGTTGGGACATCTTTACAGCCAGGGGACAAAATGTGTGAGTCAGGGTGCAAGGTTCCATAAGCAGCACCAAACTGGCAGTCACCATGCCTCCTCCCACGTAGCTTTATTGTGGCAGTTGGTGACGGAGGATCACAAATCTTCTCCAGGGCATCTCTGCGTACTCACATAGCACATAGCACACCAACCTGGTGCCCTCCTTCAGATGTTTTGGACTACAACTCCAATCAGTCACAGCCAGCAAAGCAGTTCTAAGAGGTTTTTTTTTTTTTTAATTGGGGCAACTTGCATCAAAGATTGAGGGGGCCGGGTTGTGCAAGCGACGCTGCATGATATTGCATGTGTGACATCACATGTGTGTAGCATGACATCACATGAAGTTTCAGGAGGAGCTCGAAGATGGAGCCGAACGCAGTGGCTGGAAGCTCCTCCTCTCTTGCGCTCCATGGCAGGGGAAGAAGGTGGAGCCGGCCACTGAAGCCATGCTTAGCTCCACAGTCGGCCTCCTTCACCTCCTGATGGTAGTGAACATTGAGGGCCCCAGCTCCCCCAAAGTATTGGGGGCCCCAAAACACCCCTGAGTTGGCACTCCTGGGTGGGGGAAGAGATGGTGGTGCCAGGAAGTGCCACTGGAAGGAGGTCAGGAATGGCAACGATGAGTTTCATCTCCAACCTGTCCTTTGACACCTCCTTGGGAAAAATTGATGGAAGATGCCCTCCATTTTACTCCCATCCTCACAAAATTTGAATCAAAATTTATGAAAAACTAGGACTGGGCTCAGTCCTAGTTTTGAGACTGTTCACAGGGAGCGGGGAGGAGAATGTATTGTGTGAGTTGGCCATAGGGCTTGATCATGTATTGCTAGTACAGATGATCAAGACACAGATAATGAGTTTAAAAGTCAGGAGGCCAAGAGGGGCACCATAAGGGTTTAGGCCCGTGGTTCCCAATGTGGGGCACAGACCCCCACAGGGGGGCAATTTGATTTTAAAGGGGGGCAATTTGAGAATGAGTTAGACCAAGTTTTTTAGGCTTCCTCCACATGAATAGGAGTTCACTTTTTGAATACTTAGAATTATATGTCATGAGGAGGGGGCATCAGGATTTTAGAGATGCTTAGGTGGGGCATGGCCAAAAAAAAGGTTGGGAACCACTGGTTTACGTGATCCATACATCCTATACTATCTCCCATGGCCACCACGATGAAGTCAACATCCCTTTTGTGACAGCTGCTTATACGAAATTGCTACCTTGTGAAGTCAATTCCTATGTTATCAGGTTTAGAGGTTTGGATTTATAAGGCCAGGAAGAATTCTAAAATAACTCCCAGAGGGCAAAACACTGGAGACTTTTTAAGATGGATTTTGCTTGTTACTGGGAAGATGAACATAAACAACAAAAAAATGATTAAATTTCCCAGTGATTCAGAGCTCAGTGTGGGTTACTCGGTGCAACAAAAGAGCCCTATAAAATTCAGAATGACAAGGGGAAACATGGACCTGGGGCGGGGGGAGGATGATTATCTTAAAACAATCTCACTGATAGAAATGCAACACAGTAAGATGAAAATGGAAAAGGAGAGAACGAAGTGTGTCTGCATGCACTCATGCCTCAGATCGTTAAACAGGAATAGAAATAGCTTCCAGGTATTTTGTCAGTTCTCTAACTCAGCCTTCCCTAGCTTGTTCCCTCTCCAGATGTTTTAGGCTACAAATCCCATCATCCCTGACCAATGGCTGTGCTAGCCAGGACTGCTGGGGGTGGTAGTCCAAAGGATCTGGAGGAGAAACCAGTTGCAGGAAGGTTGCAATAACTTCTTTTTCTTATGCAATGTCCCTCTTCTTCCCTCCACAACAATCTTGCAAGGCAAAATGCCTAAGACATGGTGGTATGCTACACTTGAGATATGTGAAATTCCAGAATGACGCAAAGCTTCATTGATGCTGGGGTGACTGCTTATGCATCACCAAAAAGCACCCCCCCAAAAAAAAGAGGTCGGAAGAGGACACTGGTTTGCATAAAATGTGCATGTGCTGTTTTATATGCAGAGATGCAAAACTCAAAATAATTACTATACAGGTGTCACCCAACTTACACAGGGGCTACATTCTGGGCCCTTGTATGTAAGTGGGGAGTACCCTCTAAAAAGACTCTAAACACCTGTCCCCCCCTCCCCACACATCTTTCTTTTCAACTAGAGTTAAAGTTCCAGGGCCGGTTGGAAGATGCGCAGGAAAATGGCTGCTGCTGCTGCTGCTGCACTACCACAAGCACCAGCTGCTAGGCTGGGAGGCCGAGTAGCCCAAACAAAGCCCCACGGTTCCTCCAGTCTCTTCTCCACCCTCACTGAAGTCCTCTTCAGGCTCTGGCTCGCAAGCCACAAGTATTCTCCAGCTCTCTCCTGCCACTTCCTGGTTTGAATCAATTCATCTATTTCCCACTACCACAGTCTACACAGTCACTCACGAGTTGACCCACGCATAAGTGGGGGGATGCCTGCGCTTTAAACAGAAATACAGTATATCTCACCATAACAGGGAAGACTGTGACCAAGAGATCTGCATGTGCCTCCTTAGTCTGCTGTGCAGTTGCTGATGGCTACAACTTCAGGGTCCCTGCTCTCTTCTTAAATGACTCTGCACTTGGTCTGGACAACTCTTCAAGAAGAGTATAGCAGGTGCCCTCCAGATGTTGTGGGACTCCCAACTCCCATCAGCCTTGGCCAGGATGGCCAGCAGACAATTGTGTCTACTGAGACCCACCCACTGAGAATGCCACAAAGATGATCAAGGGTCTGGAAACCAAGCCCTATGAGGAACGGTTGAAGGAGCCAGGTATGTTTAGCCTGGAAAAGAGGAGACTGAGAGGAGATATGATTGTGATGGCCATCTGTCTTGGATGCTTTAGCTGAGATTCCTGCTTTGCAGGGGGTTGGACTAGATGACCCTTGAGTTCCCCTCCAGCTCTACAATTCTGCGATTCTATTATTCTTTTAAGAATCCCCCATCTTAAAGCTATACACTTTTCATATGTCACACACACATTTTAGACTTCCGTGAACTTACAGAGGCAAAAACTGGAATCCTACAAATTGGCTTTTTGATTCACCAGCCTGTGAAGCTGGATTCAGTGTTCCTTGCAGACATTCCCATCAGATAGCTGGTAGATATAATACTAGCTTCTTTTAATGCCAGGGTGTGGAACCTATGGCTCTCCACATGTTGCTGGATTCCAAGCTCCCATCATCCCTGACTGTTGGCTGTGCTGGCTGAGGCTGATGGGCACTGAAATCCAGAAACATCTGGAGGGCCAGAGGTTCGCCAACTCCGAGCTATACCAGCACTCAAGCTGCTGCCCTTGCAGATGCTTGGATCAAGTGAGCCAAGTTCTCAGATATTACGAACTGAAACATACTTATAAATGGGGCATCCTTGTGTCAGCAGAGGGCAGTATCATGAACAGAAACAAGAGTGGACTTAAAAAGGTCTTAAAAGAAAGGATAAGAAGCTTGAGTCTGATGCAGGTCCAGAACACTATTGAGAAAACAAGGTGATAATTGTCTGAAACCCATTAACATGCTCCTGAATGGCGATAAAATGGAAATTAGAGTTCTGGGGTGTATTTGGAAATATTTCAGTAGCTGTAAATAAGAATCTGTGAGCAGCATAATGGCCTATGTATATTTAAGGCAGTTTCTGCATAAAGATAAAATTCCCGGGGGTTTTGGCAGAAAATTGCTTTGTAATTTCTCCTCCTTTCTCCCATTCTTTCCTTGCCCGTTTAAACAATCATGGAACAAGGAATCTTCACATTCAGCTTCTGTTTTATTTCCATGTTAGATCAGAGCTTGAAGTGGGACAGAATGTCTGCCAGGATCAAGGGCTTCTAACTCACCTTTTTTTGTCACATGATTGTCAGTCAGGATTATAGGGTTGTGACCAATACGTGACCCCAAATTGTCAGTGTGGGTGGGGGAAAACCACTCTGGAATTCCTTGTTCTGCAGACAAGGACAGCAAGATAACTGTAACCGAAATAAACAAGCCTTTGAACACAAGAACATAGGAACTTAATACCAAGTCAAACCACTGGTTCTAGCTCAGTATTGCCTGTTGAGGATATATGGAGTTTCTGACAAGGGATATTTCCACTGCTAACTGGAGATGCATGCAAGGCAGATGACTTACCACTGAGGAATGGCCATGGAACAATAGGTTCAGCACTGAAACCTGGAACTTCTATAGGTTTAATGTACTGCTGTGCTGAAAATGTATCCAGGAACCCCCACCCCAAACCCCCATTATCCAACACCTAATGAGCAAAGAAATTGCACTTGCATATTATCAAAGCGGAGAGAACCATAGAATTATAGAACTGTAGAGTTGGAAGGGGATCTATGGGTCATCTAGTCCAACCCCCTGCAATGCAGGAATATGCAGACATCTCATACGGAGGTAGAACCTGCAACCTTGGCATTATCAGCACCATGTTCTAACCTATGTCTTGCTGAAATCTGGAGAGGCTTACCTGGTAGGGAGGAGCCACAGAGTGACTGGGGAAACCCAGCCAGATGGGCAGGGTATGAATTATTATTATTATTATTATTATTATTATTATTATTTAATTATTTTATAACTCTCTGGCTATTGCAATAGCCCTGTGGTAGTGGAATCACTGCTGCTTTTGTTGTGCCTACCCAGTGGCGTAGCGTGGGTTGTCAGCACCCGGGGCAAGGCAAGTAATTTGCACCCCCTAACCCGTGGATTTGCGCCCCCTAACCCTGACCCCCAGATGTTGCGCCCGGTGCGGCCGGCCCCCCCTGCACCCCCCACGCTACGCCACTGTGCTTACCTGACTTTCAAGGTGGCCAAGGGGTGATTGTGGGTGCCTTCCCTTTCATTCTGCAAATTGTTGCTCTCGTGGTCTGCAATTTGCAACCTTCCTGGGTACTCAAATTCCCTGAAAATCATTTGGAAGTCTCAGCTGGGCTTTTCTGGAAGCATGGGAAAGTAGGCCCTATAGCCAACTGATATTCTTTTTAGTTTGATCTTTTTAGTGACGTCTCTTTATGTTTAAAGAAATCGGCACAGGAAGGTTTTTCCTTGTTTGTTTCACGGTAAAAGTAAGCTCTTCCCTTAAAAAGAAAACCAGCAAGTGTGCCTGTCTTAGGCATTCACTAAACCAGCTTCCCTGGTTGCCCATGCTTCAGTTGCAGCCCAGGAGGAAATGTCATGATGCACTGTTTGTCTGAGATAAATACAAGTTTTTAAACACACACACTATCGCATAGGTACACAGGTACACTCATTCGAAAAGGCAAGCTTGGCTACAGCTTAGGCATACACCGAATGATGATAAACCCTGGCCTGTTGACCTGTAATGTGTGAATGGCTTTCACAGTGGACTGGAAGACCAAATCCTAACTCTGCATCATAGCCATGCCAACACTGATAAAGAAAAAGAGGGAGAAAGGAGCACAAAACGCTGACTGTATTCCTCAGCCCACTGCCTTACAGTTCAAACATGTATTTGACAGCCCAGCGCATGAAGATTTACTGTGTAGGGGAATGAAATGCGCATGGTGGAATAAATAAAGAGGTTGCCCTATAATTTGCTGTTCCCTTGTTGTAGCATTGCAGCAGCCCACGCTGTGGGATAATTCTTAATATTGACTCCAGTTTCACAAGACTGCATCTGGGTTATAGAAGCGCAGGAATGTTTCTGCTAGAGGCAGGAACGGGTACACCTGAACAATTCATGGTGAAAGCAATGGCTTTGGTCCTTCTGCTCAACGAAAGGTGCTTGACTCAGAGGAGACTTCCAGTGGTGGGAGAATAAGGAACATTTGTAAAAATAATTCTTGCTGTAGCCCTTGCACCACTTTCCACATGGTTCAGCACAGTGCCACAGCAGAAGATGGACTTTGGCAGAAAACAAAATTGGCAAAAATGCCTTTCCCTCCTTTTGCAGTGGGAACATACACAGATGAAAATCTATGTATACATTATTTTGGTAGTTTCTCCACTGAAGCAACATAGCCTGTTGATGAAACTTTTGTGGCTTTCTGCACATATACGATTCTACTGTGTTCAGCTGTTGAGCTTGCTTACTTTACTCTAAATCATGGATGAGGAACATTTTTCTTTTTTTAAAAGAAAAGTTTTATTGAAATTTTTCACAACACAATAAAAAGAACGAATTAATCTGCAAAGAATAATAACAAGAAAGAAACTAGAAGAAAAGTGAGAGAAAACTACAAAAATCCTCCCTCACCTCTATATTTTAACTTTTATCCCATACAGGATAAGGTGAGCCTTCCTAGCCGCCAGGTAAGCCTGGGAGTATCAATGGGGAACTCTTTTTCAGACTGAGGACCACATTCTGAAGGCCTTAACCTTCCAAGGGCCACATGCCATTGGTGGGTGGAGCCAGAGGCAAAAGTGGGCAGAGCAACAAATGCAAATTTTACCTCTGTGTATGGTAGGCCAGTTTCTGCACTCACTCATACACCCTTCTCTAACCTCCATACAGACAAGCAAGAGGCACTGTCGGAGCTCAGGGGCACAATCCAGCCAGGCAAAATCACTCAGGATGTGAAGCAGAACCAGTGAGGGCTGTGGCCTAGCAGCCCTGAGGACTGTGTAGAGACGCCTGGAGGGCCACATTCAGTTCCTGAGCTGGGCGGGTTCCCCACACCTATTCTAAACACTGTGTGTGAATTTCCCCCCTCAGAATTTGGCATCAGGATCATAGAATTGTAGAGCTGGAAGGGACCTTGAGGATTATCTTGTCCAACTCCCTGCAATGCAGCTGTCCCTTACGGGGACTGAACCTGCAACCTTGATGTTATCAGCACCATGCTCTAACCAAGTGAGCTATCCAACTGAATGTAGGAAAACCAGCTATGCCAAGCCCTAGAGCAGATCTGTGTCCCTTGTAGGTATCAGCGGGTGCCTGCTGAGGCCCACTGTTCTGCAGAGGGCCCTCTGTCAAGCCCCAGAACCTCCTTGCTTCTCCTCCTCACTCTCACTGTCTGATCACCTGTCCACATTGAGCAGAAGACCTCCACTTATATTCTGCCCAGGGGCAGAGGGCTACCAAAGGGGCAACAGGGGAAGTGGTGAGAAGGTGAGAAGGGGTGCCTACTGGGGGCACTGCCATTTAAATAATGAGCCCACCTTTCCCAAGAAGCCTTCACCACAACTCCTTAGTCTTCCAATCTTACTGTACCTAAGCCTACATACGTGTCCCTGAAATAACTGTGTCCACAGTCTGTTGTCTCACCTGTGTTGAGTTTAAGAATGTTAACACACCTGTCTTCTTGGCCCTTGCCATGCATGTTGATGGTGCTATTTAATAAGAGTAACAGCACACCTCTTTCGAACTGTCCTCCCACAGGCTAGAAACTAGGGTTGCCATATTGTGAAGAGCAAAAAAGAGGACACATTCGTCGACTTCTACTTTTAATTGTGGATCGCTGTGATGCCTCCACCCATGAAAAAGTGGACGTGTCCCTGGAAAAAGAGGACAGAAACTTGCTTTTTCTGTTTTAATTGAAAACCAAGATGACTCCATCTTTAGACTACATTCAGGCTTCTGTGCAAGTCCATAGCCAGTTGGCAGTAATAGTTATTGTTTCTAATAGGATTTGAAAACCCAAGCACTTTGTAGCAAGTTATAAAAAGACCCAGGACAGATTTTGCTTGCCTATAGCCTTCTGATCTAAAAAATACGAGCAGCCCTGCAGGAAGGTTTCTGTTGCTTTCCCTTTCACCTTCACAGAGCCTCATTAACCTCACAGCATATACAAACAGTTTTAGACTAGCGGTATTAAATCCTCACATTTGAGACAATAAAGGCCAGATGGTGATAAAGGTGCAATAGATCATCTTGGAAGAACCGGTTCTTCAACGTTTAGAAACTCATACCCCCACCTTAGCCTCACAGATGGCAATAGCAATAGTTTCTGCACAGATAGGTTCATCATTCCTCTTTTCTCATAAATTGAGCAAAGCTTTTGGCCCGCTAGCTTTAAAAAAATCAAATAAAAATAAAATACGGCAGGAGATTCTATGGCAGCGCATCTTAAAGGTCGTTGCCGAAACGTAATACTGGAAAGCCAAGGCTGGCTGCAGATCTGGCCCTGCCTTCGTTCATTGCTGACTTGGAGATGATGTTTGATTGCTGCCAACAAGACTGACACAGCAGAAATTAAAAATGGAGGCCCCCGTGGCCAAACACAGCAAGCTAGCTCTTGCATCGAGAAGTGAGGTGCTTCTGAAGGCCTTTGGAAGCCAGCTTATCGCCATGATCCCAAGCATCATTGCTTGCAAGGAAGTCCCATCTCTCTCAAAGAAAGAGAGCTACACCACTTTAAGGCAGCCTGAGCACACTGATAATATTACAGTCCTGTTCTCTGCTGCAAAGGCACACAGATCCAAATGAGTGATGCCCTCAAAACATGTATTTCCTAGCTCATGCGCACCTCAAAAAGAAGACAAGCAAACGCTCGGTCAGACATCACGCTGAACACAGGTACAAGTGTTTGTGTGAAAGAGTGTACTTGTGTTGATTGGTACAGCTCACCTATTAGTGTGCACAGTGACACAACCTCCATTACGGCCTTCCCTGCCCCTCCTACAGAATTCCTATCCAGAGATAACTGTATCCCACTGGTATTCCATTCTGCCCACTACATCTAAGACCAAGCTCTCCAGTTCAGCCAACTTAGCTTGGCAGCTTCTAGCATTAGCGTGTAAACACTGGCATGAAATAATAACAACAACAACAACATTTACACCCCACCTATCTGGCCAGGTTTCTCCAGCCACTCTGGGAGGCTTCCAGCAAAATGTAAAACATAATAAAAAAACATGCACTATCTCTTCAAGTTTTACATTTTGACCTGCGGTGCTTTGTCCTTTCTGAATTGCTATTTTGCACCCAGCACTCACAGTGCTTAGGTTTACGGCTCACATATTTAAATTTCCATCAATTTTATCATCTTCATCCCAAAGGAGAGATTTTATTTGAACCACCTCCCCAATTCTTGCTGGCTCCCTTCCCCAGCAACCGGTTTAAAAGCTACTCTATCACATGGTGGTAGGAAAGGGTTTGTGGGGAAACCAAGCCAGATGGGCAAGGTATAAATAATAAATCATTATTATTATTAAATTATTATGTGTTCACTGGGCAGTTGGGGGACAGATTCCGAGCCCCCTGCACTTCCGATTATGTAACTAAGGACATGGAGGTCTTTGAACTGGGCTCCCAAAACCAATAAGAACACAAGAGCCTCCTGGGTCAAAGGCCCATCTAGTTTTCAGAATGGCCAGTCAGATCCTTAGGGACCCCCAAGCAGAACCTGAGGGCAACAACATTCTCCCCACTTGTGATTCCCCACAACCAGTACTCAGAGGCATGCTGTCTCCAGCAGTGGTGAATGAGCATAGCCATCGTGTCTAGAAACTGCTGATAGCAGTGGCATGCGGTGAAATTTTTCTTTTCTTTTTTTTTAAAAAAATAATATTTATTACTTTTGAAGATTACAGAAAAAGAAGAAAAAAGAAAAATAAAGACAAGAAAGAAAGAGAGAAAAAACAAAAAAATGAAAAAACACCACAATACAATACAGTATACAAATATTATAAAACCCACCCCAAACCCATTAGATTAAACACACGACTTAAAACAAAAACAGTTTAAAATGCATCTCTCCTTTTCCATATTCTATCCTTCATTTCCTTGTTTCCTCGACTTCCTCACACCTCCCTTTTTGTATTCCAGTTCTTCTAATTGTTTCAGCAAATCCTTTCCATCTTTCTCTGTTTTTTATCATCTTGTAAATAACATACTTTAACCTTACTTCCCTTTAAGACTAAATTACTTATCTATACTTAACTTCTTCTAACATTTCACTAAATCCCTATAATATCATTCCACGGTTTTTCTAACAGTCATTAATTTTACAAAATTTCTAAATATGAACTTTAACTCCCCAGTCTTCTTCCACCCTCTCTTTTCCCTGGTTTCGGATTCTGCCAGTCCTTTCTGTCAGATCCATGTAATCCATCAACCTGGAGATCTTATATCCGAGGCTCTTAATTCTTTTCCAAGTCCCTTCTGCGGATCTTCTTCGTATTCTTTAATGCTCAGGAGCAAATCTCGGGAAAACTCCAACCAAACAAAACTTTCCTTCCTTCTGAACAGCTCAGCCAAGTTTCCATAATTGAAACTAAAGTCCATAAGGTATTTCAGGACGTATTTCAGGATTCCTCCAAATCCATAGGCCCCCAAAGCTTCAAGTTCCTCCAGGCCCAAACCCATGTCCCAAAAGTCAGTTGGTCCCTGAATATAGGGATCTTTCCAACTTTCGTTCTTCAGTCCAAGCCAGGGTCCAATCCTCAAAATCTGGCTTTTGCTAGAATCAATCATGCAAGGCCTCAATTTATAATCCTCAATTTGCTTCTGTAGAACTGAGGATCCTGCTTGAACTACCTTAGGTTTCGCAACGGCATCCTTCTCCTTTTCCTCCACCATTTGTCCTACCAAGGTATATTCCTGTTCCAAGTCCTGAATTATTTCTGTATTGTTGCTTGCTTTTTGATTCAAATTGGTCACTTTCTGTTCCCGGCTGTCAATTTTAGAAATCATGTCATCTGCCTTTTTATGCAGTGAATGGTTCAAGTGAATGGTTTATCTTATATAATACAGTCACAATACCTTCTCCTATCAGCATTTTGAATAGTCCAAGGTCAATCTCTGATTCTCAGAAACTTTATCTTGCAGCTGGAGCTTACCTTATTACACTCCTGTAACAGTTTCACATGCTCCCTCTAGAGGGAAACAGTCTCAACTTGTATCAATTCTTTCAAGCACAGAAACAGTTTCAATTTTCAGTTATTTTTTTCCTCCCTTTGATATACTCAGAAGAGATCAATGGAAACAGTATCTTTCCAATTTTAAGTAACTGTCAAATCCGTTCCGTCAATGAATCTTCCCCAAACGTCATCAGGCAGACCGTTCCCAGGTTCAGAGCAGTGGTAATTTGCTTTTCACTCTCTCCTGCAGGTTCTCACTAGGTTCACGACTTCCCCCCTCTTCTCCTGCTTCCAAGGGGGTTTTGTATTTTTAACCGATGGAATTTTAATCCTTTATCAAAAACTTTCAGAGACTTTAGTTTGTAACGTCTTTGCTTCAGTCTGTTTACAAAAGCGGAAGGCGGACTTCCTGTTTAGAGCCTTCCCGCTTCGTTGCCAAATTAAAATATTTGAAGATCCAAATTTTCCAGTCTACTCACGGGTAGTTGTTTAAGGTCCAAATGTCCACAGGAAAAAGTCAGCGCTCTCTGGCAGCAGCAATGTGGCTTCACTCCGTGAAAGAAGCGGTCGATTCAAAGCACCGCGCCACTCACCCCACGTCGCTCCGGATTCCCAAAACAGGGTTTCCCCGCGAGTAGGGGAGGCGCAAAAGGTGCCAGCCGAATCCCAAGTTCACAGGCTTCTCCCGCCTGTGATTTCTATGGGTCTCCGCCTTCGCCGTGGCAGTTAGACCCTGCTTTTCACGGAGCAAGTCCCTCCCGATCGGAGGAGCTCCGCCATTGCCAGAGGCGCCAACCCAGAAGTCCTCGGTGAAATTTTTCATAGGGGAACAGTTAGGGCCTTGTGAGGGCGATTGGCCGGGGGGGGGATATCACATGCAGGAGCATCACAGCTCCCTTCCTAAGCCGGGCAGAAACTACCTGGGCTTTGGGAAGGAGGCACCTGAGGAACATTTAGGGGACTAGCCAAGTTCCCCATGTCCGCTGAGTGCATGCCACTGGCTGATAGCCTTATCATCTGTGAATTTCTCCAAGGTGGTGGCCGTCGGTGCCTCTTGTGGGAGCAAATGCCATAATCAAGCTATTTTCAAAACTTTGTAGGGAAACAGTGCTGTCTTCTAAGCCCAACCCCAAGCAAAACAAGGGGTGTTTGTCCCATCGCTAGCAGGCACCTAATGTTCCTTCGGGGAACAAACACACTCTCTCAGCCTACTCTCTCTCTCATACACATTGTAAGGCAGCCTTACTCATTTTCGTAAAAAATGAGGTGCCAGCACTCTTATCATAATAAAAGTGCCAGAGGTGCTAGCAGACTCTCTCTACTGGTGACAGCAGAAAATGAGGTGCTGGTATTCTGTGCCATTGAGCACCATCACAACAAAAGCACCAATCCTATCCATACAGATGCAACGTGGTTAGGTTATGGGTGCTTAGCAAACAGGGCCAGGTTTCGTGAATGAGCAGGATGCTGGTCCCCATAAGATGCATCATTGTTCCCCGCTTAATTCAGAACCAAATTATCTGGCTCCAGTCCTTATTTAATTAACAGCAGAATGGATGTTTTCTCTCCATCACACTGATGTGTGTGATGAACTACAAGCAGGGGCCGCAAAATGCATCAGAGTTTGTTGGCTTGGCAGAGTTTATTTGTACCTGTGGAGGCCAGTCTGGGCAAAGATCCGGAGGCACAGATGGCCCTGTATTTGGTCCAGTTGGGGCTTTGCATCCTGGTACTGGGTACTTTGAAACCCACTCAATCAAATGGTAAACATTAGATGCTTTTTCTCCTCCCACAACATTTATGGCCTGGCTGTATTGGATGAAGGGATGGGATATGTAAACACTGATCCCTTGGCAAAGGGAAAGACAGATGCTTGGATGTGGGTTGAGAAGCAATACCAAAGTTAGACAATGTAATGACAAACTAATGGAAGAGACATACTTTTTAAGGAAAAGTCAATGTGGATATTGATTGGTAGCCAGGGCTCAGGCACAGCAGAGGAGTTGCTGACTGGATTCAGGTCATCAGTACAGCCTGCAGTGGCAATGAGACACAGGCACTGATACTCACTCTGAGGGTGGCAGCCATGAGTTCCTGGGACACTCAAACTGGATCCCTAGACACAGATAGGTAGCCGTGTTGGTCTGCCATAGTCAAAACAACAACAAAAAATTTCCTTCCAGTAGCACCTTAAAGACCAACTAAGTTAGTTCTTGGTATGAGCTTTCGTGTGCATGCACACTTCTTCAGATACACTGAAACAGAAGTTGCCAGATCCTTCTATATAGTGAGAAGGTGGGGAGGGGTATTACTCAGAAGGGTGGTGGGAATGGGTGATTGGCAGATAGCTGTGATGAGCCTGTTGACGACTCTTAACGACTGCAATAGGTCTTACAGGAAAAAGCAAGGGGTGAGAAGGTGAAAAATGGCTTTGTCATGTATAATGAGATAAGAATCCAATGTCTTTGTTCAGACCAGGTCTCTCCATGGTTTTAAGTTTGGTAAAAAATTTTTGTTTTGTTTTGGATCCCTAGAGACAGTTTCCTCAGCATTTGCTGTATGGACACCACCACATCAGGCACCTCTCACTCCTCAATGGCTGCCCACTTGTACAGGAAGCACATGGGGTGGGAAACAGGTGAAGGCTTGTTTGGGATGTTTATCTCTAGCCCCATTGAATAATCTCTACTCTTCAGCAAGACGGTGGTGCCTGGGAAAGGTAGTCTGGGACTAGAGAGACAGAAGGCCTCAGCTAGAGAGGAGAGTTTGTTGGAGGAAGTTGTTCCCTCCTAGTGATCTGTCCATGGTCCTCCAAGCCTTGTGTCTGATCTTCCTTATTCTACAGACCTGGGATCTGTGAACCATCTCTCTGTTTTGTCAGTTCTGGTTCTCTCCAGCACCCTAGTCTGCTAACTGGACCTCTTACCTTTCTGGCCATCTCTAGGTTGGGCCTTTCCTAAGACAGGATGTTGCACTCCCAATAAAGAATAAGCTGGCTATGTTATCCCCAGGGTCTGAGGCAGTATGGCTTTGAATATTAGCATCTGGGGAAGTAAACAGTAGGAATGAGATACTGTACCCATGTTCTCCTTGTGTGTTTCCCATCGGTACCTGGTTGGCCACTGCGGGAAATGGTTTTTGAACTAGGTAGACTTTTGGTCTAATTCATCAGGGATGTTCTTATACTCTGTGTTGTCTGCTGACTCTCAATTACTTATTCAGACTCTACACAGGTGCTGGTAAGTTTAAAAAAATTATTAACAGGTTCTATAGAAGTTCCTGCAGCAGGGACTCACCCTGGTTAAGGGAAAAGAAAAAGCATGGAGTTTGGAGACTGTATTTAAGGGGACATTGTGCTTGAATGTAACACACATGCCAGAATACATAGCTGATGAGCTGTGTTCAATTTCATAGGTCATAATTTATGTAAGATTCTTCTTGCTTCATTATACAAAGTTAATTGGCATTGCATGATTTAGTCTACACATGGTTATAGGAGTTGCACAGGATTCCAGTGGCTCACTTTCATGCTTCAAAATGCCGTGTATGATCTATCTTCTCTCAGCATCAGTCTCTGGAGCAAGACTGTTTCAAATATGCCAAGGCAAAAGGATTCCAAATCAACTGCTTTGCAAATGATTCAGTGATCACTGTGAATGAAATAAGGGAGGGAAGACCCCTGTGGAGGTAGGTAGATAAATGATAAATGCTAAACCTATTATGAGTGGTTGAAATTACTAACACAAAGGCACACTGCTTCAGGGAAAGTGTCTAGACTATGTAGAATGCAGCTATAAATAATACTCTAAAGACAGAATTCTACTCTGTGCTCAAAAGCACACTCTGAATATGCCTCTGCACTGCATCGGTTTTTGCAGTATCTAGTATCTTTTGAGTTGATAACTCTCCACAAATTAACAACTACCAGCGGCACTGGCAGTAATCTTTGGCATTTAAGAGCCACTCAGTAATTATAAATGGTTAAGTAAGAACCTGGATTGAAAGGTATTTATTGGCATTTTCCTGACTTAAAGTAACAGAGTGTAGAAGAAGACAGTGAATGGCAATCATTTAAATCCACTCTAATTAAGAGGAGGCGAGGCTGCAGGAAAATGAATTGCAGCAATATTTTATCTGGAATTATGAGCCTTCTATAGATGGGTTCCAGGTTTGCTTCCAAGATGGCATTTCATACATGGCACACCTCCACTAAACGAGAGTGAACTCCACCAAATTAGCTCTTTAATAATGTAACTATTAATACTTTTTTAAAGCTTGTTTTGAAGCATATAAATGTAACTAATTAATAACAATACATTATAAATTCACTATAAAACTTGTTTCAAAATAATTTTCTGACAAAGCTTCTTTTAATTAATTCTACTTAGGAAAACAAATAAAAGAAAACAATGCTCGCTGAGTAGCATTTGTGACTACTTTAGGGGCTGTTTTCAACATCTTTAATCATGATACTTCTCACAATACAAAACTGGCTCCCAAATAAAACTTGATTTTTGTAATGATGTTGCTATTTGCTCCTGACCGAGCTCAGCGACTTGTACACTGTGCTAGCATAACTCACTTCCTGTTGCCACTGCCACTCTCTTCCCTCCAGCAATCTATGTTCCCTCTTCCAACTTCTAATTTAGTCATCCATTTTGTTTGGATGACTCCAAATCCATTTTGGGAAGAATGACTCAACCTTTGATTCAAAAGCAGGGAATCTCCTTTTCTGTATGGGGGGAAAAAAAGCATTTCAGGCTGAGGCTACCCCTGAAAGACCTCTCCTCTACTGAATAATCCTAAGGACATAGTTAGCTTTGCTTAGTGTCAAAAGGCATTAGGAACATAAGAAGCTGCCTTGTACTGAGTCATACCAATGATCCATCTAGCTCAGTGTTGTCTATACTGACTCCCTGGAGCTCCCTGGAGTCTCAGGCAAGGCTCCCTCCTCGCCAGGGATGGAACCTGGGGCCTTCTTCATACAAAGCAGATGCTCTACTACCAAGCTACAACACTTTCATTGCTAGCTTTACCTATATCAACAGTCATTTATCAGTTATGATAACAGAATCATAGACTTGGAAGAGATTCTAAGGACCATCGAGTCCAACTCTCTGCAATGCAGGAATCTCAACTAAAGCATCCATGACAGATGGCCACCCAACCTTTGCTTAAAAACCTCTAGTGAAGGGAAATTATCCACCTTCTGAGGGAGTCCATTCCACTCTCAAACAGCTCTTACCATCAGAACGTTCTTCTTGATGTGGCAGCCCTTGAGATATTTGAAGATGACTATCATATCTCCTCTTAGTCTCCTCTTTTCCAGGCTAAGCATACCCAGTTCCCTCAATCATTCCTCATAAGGGTTTCCAGACGCTTGATCATCTTGATTGCCCTCCTCTGCACATGTTCCAGCTTGTCAATATCCATCTTAAATTGCAGTGCCCAGGACTGGACGTGGTACTTCTGGTGTAGTCTAAGGCAGAATAGAGCTGTGCTATTGACTTTGCTTGATCGAGACACTATCCTTCTGTTGACACAGCCTAGAATAGGCTTTTTTGCTGCTGCATCACACTGTAGACTCATGTTAAGCTTGTGGTCCACTAAGGCCCCTAGATACTTTTCACATGTACTACTGGCAAGCCAGATGTCCCCCAGCTTATATTTGTGCAGCTAGTTATTCCTGCCTAAGTGTAGAACCTTACATATGTCCTTGTTGAAGTTCATGTTGCTAGATGGGCCCAGTTCTCCACTCTGTTCAGGTTATCTTGAACTTCAATTCCGTTGTCTATGGCATTAGCTACCCCTCCCAGTTTGATACCACTGATAGCTATATCCTCTGTGAATTTGTCTAATTTAAGCAGCAGTTGGGTGGCCATATGTCAGGGATGCTCTAGCTGCATCCTGCACAGCAGATCTTGCATTGGACTAGATGAACTCCACAGTCCCTTCCAACTCTACAATTATTTGTGGCCACCAACCCACAGGAAGCTCACAGGTAGCACCCATGCCCTACTGTTTGTCACAAGTTCCCCATCACCTAGAAGCTACCTGCACATTGCTGAGATCCTAATCTACCATGTGCACATGCGCATTTGCTACAATAGCTTTTTTTAAAAAAAAAACTGATTTCTTATGCATTTAAGGCAAGATTTTAATTGTGGTTGCATGAGAGATGTTGGGTACCAGTGCTGTGCCCAACCCTTATCCTCCACTTTTGAGAAGCACTTTGCCCTCTGTGTAAGAGGGTCATGAGAAGCTGTCTGGCACCAAGTCATACCAGTGGTCCATCAGGCTCAGTCCTGTCTGGCAGCAGATTTCTAGGATTTCAGGCAGGTGCCTTTTCCTGCCAGGGATTAAGCCTGGTACCCCTTCTGCATGGGAGGCAGATGTTTGTTGACGAGCTACAGCGCCTCCCCAAGGGTAATAATTTTTTCTTTCCTTTTCACCAAAGGGAGGGGGGAAATTTCTCCGAAAATTCCAGGACAGGGTTGAGACTTTTTAAAGTTATGCAAAATTAACTTTCAAAAGTTAAATTTCTTTATGCAGCATGGTGCGGTCCTCTGTAGCTTCCCCTGGTTTCCTTTTTAACTTTTAAAACTTGTTGAACTTTCAGATGCTCCAGAGTCCATCTTTCCTGGTGCCTGAAGACACACAATCAAGGACACTGCCTGTGGAGCACCAGAGAAGAGGGCAGACAACAGCAATTAAAATAAATAAATAAAATACCCATTACCTCTATCTAGAGAAATGGGGAGGCTTCCTGATAATACCTAATGATTTATTTCCAAGCAAAAGGACTTTGCTAAAAAATAACAACAGGTATGTGGTAACCATCTTCCTGGAAAAGGGCATGATGGGGTTTTGATGGTACCCAGAAAGGCTGCAGATTGCTAAGTGATGCTTTTACAATGGAAGAGGACGCTCCCCTCCATGGCGCCCTTGTAAGTAAGCCCAAGAAACCAGCAGTTTCCTCATAACAATTTCACTGAAATTTTCCTTTCCCTTTGAAATTTCTGCAAAAGCAAATTCATCCATCTCTCCTCCCACCCCCCCTCTCTGAATACACAAAAACAAAGTGGATTCAAATTTTGACACAGCACTATAGTGGTTGCATTACTGGGCCTAATGAACAAAACAGGCAAAAGGATTATTTCTATTGGACTAAAAGATATGGCCACTGAATTTACGTATGTTCCTTTTCCTCTGCAGAAGTTATTAGGAAACTAAGAATGCATTCAGGATGCGAAGAAGCGCAACACTCAAAGAATAATCGTCTATCTCACACATTGTCTCACGTGACAGACAAATGCCAACAACACACTGTGACCAACACTCCAGCAGCAACCATGTAGATGAAACAAAACAGGCTTTGAGCTCTTGGATGAACTCACCCAAGCAAATGATCATGATGAACAATAGCAGCTGATTCCTCTATGGCTTAATTTTCCTTCCAACATGATCTCTCTCCATCTGACCTCTCTCTGTCCCAAAGAGAAACTTACACAGCAGCACCTTCAGAAAAGATGCCCAAGGTTTCATTCAGAACACTTCAAACTTGTAGTTGGGGTGGAGCAGTAGGTCTAGTCCAACCACCTGAGAAAAAGCTAAACGATGCCTTCATCACTCCCACAGTAGTAGAAGAGTTTGGATTTGATATCCCGCTTTATCACTATCCGAAGGAGTCTCAAAGCGGCTAACATTCTCCTTTCCCCTCCTCCCCCACAACAAACACTGTGAGGTGAGTGAGGCTGAGAGATTTCAGAGAAGTGTGACTAGCCCAAGGTCACCCAGCAGCTGCATGTGGAAGAGCGGGGAAGCAAACCAGGTTCACCAGATTACAAGTCCACTGCTCTTAACCACTACACCCCACTGGTGATGACACCTGCCCGATTCAGACCACAGTGTGCTCCAAACAGGCAGTAGGAGCACATTGGAGCTGAAAGCTCCATCAAGTAACTCCATCAGGGCAGCCGAACCCCAACCTCAGGAAGAAATGCTGGGCCAGTCCCTCTGTGAGCATCTCTAAGCAATCTGACCTTGTAGAACACATTTTTCTGAGCCCCAAATATTACTGTCACACATATCTTCAGCAGTGGCAGAACCTTCATTTGAAACTTCCACAGCAACTCCATGCCTCCTAGTATGGTGTCCCTAGTTGAAGGATTGCAACATTAACTGCAAAAGGGCAGAAGAGTTGTAGAACGACCAATACTTCTGTCATCAATCTGACTGCCATTGAGCAGCCCACCTGAAGCCTCTTCTTAGAAGGCAGATCCGAGTAACTGAAGTACATCTATTGCTGAGAGATATTTTAAATTTTCTTTGCATATCCTTTTTCTCTCCTACCTGGTGCTTTTCCTCTTATCTCATTTCTAAACTTGGTTTTGGGCAAGAGCTTGTTTTCATTAATTATTTGTGAAGGGCATAATTTATTTTAAGCATGATGGTGATGATGCTGACAGTTGCGTTGAGAACGGAGATCTTTGGTGCTATGTTATTTTCTCTTTTTGCATGCTAAAGTCCACAGATCACACTCCTAAGCAACCAATCCTGCTCATTAGATTTGATTATCTTTCCATTTGGTGTGAGAAAATGATCCTAAACATGCCTACTCCTAATACAAACAAAAGCAAGTCTGTTTCCTGCTTTTAATGAATAAATGAATGAATGAATGAATACTACTTCCACTGATGGTGAAATTTGTCACCTGCATTTATCCAAAGTACATATATTATACTAAAATTTGACTTTGTGTGGCCCTAAGGTCACAGCTTCCCTCACCACTGGGATGGACACTGATATATACTTACTTCCAGTGACTATAGTTAGGGAAGGACAAATCTGTCAATTTCAGTTTCTTCCTCAGTTTTTTAAATTTTCCTTTGAGAGAGTAGTGGGAATTTCAGGAAGTAAAATAGTGCAGGAGGCAACTGACAAGGAATAATGCCTTGATATGCAAAACATGGGTACCCTTTCTTGCATACTAAGTTTGGTAACTCAGTCTAATCCCTAAATCCCACGAGATCTCGGCAAAATCTTACAAGATATCACGAAGCGCAAGAGGTCTTGCCAGAAGCCAATTCCACTGCTGGGGTTTTGCAGGTACCACCGTGCAACACAGGTAAGAGAGGTGGGGCACCAGTGGTGTGGGTGGGTGTGGTGGCAGCATTTTCCCTCTTTTGCCTCAAGTGTTGAAACAGGAAGCAACACTCCTGGTTTGAATGTGCATGAGGCCACCACTTTGCTGAAACTAAGCTGATCTGGGTCTGGACAGTGTTGACGGGTGGCTGCCTTGGGAGTCATGTGGACCCTCAGGAAGAAAGGCAGTTTGGACACAGCTTACTGTGGAAAAGCAATATGGATCTAAACCAAACTTCCCTGCTTGTGCTAACCTCAGCAACTCCCTCTTTTCATAAAAGCATTCAGCTGTCACAACTATTGCTGGGATCAAAGCAACGGAAAGGATTTTTCAGAATGGGGAGACTAAGCCCACTGTGCTTCTCTGAAGACTTCAGATGCTGCAACTCCGTTCAGAATTCTTGAAACATGTGACAAATTAAACACCTTTCGGCTCTTGATACACGTAATGATGTAAACAACTCTCATTGCCATTTTAGCATACCTCATCATCCCTTCAATGAAACTGCAGCTGATGCAACCGTCTTACAATCCCTTGCCTGCTCCAGACGGACAAGAAGCTGAGCTCATCCAGCTCCAAAGCAGCTTCACAATCAATAAGCAAAACAAGAGTGGCTGTCTCTTCTTTAGAGCAGTACAAATGTGCATCAAAGACTGCCTCTTTCTTTTCTGGAGGCTGAGTAGTTTGCATGGTGGAGGAATTAAAAGTTGTGTGTGGTCCCGTCCCCCCCCACACCGTTCCTACCCCCACCCAGGCTCAGATTCTCTCTGTCTCAGAATGCTGACATCTCCGTCAACAGTTCCAAAAGATCTTGAACAAATGAGTCATTCTTAATGTAGGAAGGCAAAGATATTTGCTGAAACCAATCTGTCTCAAAGAGCGACCATGTGCGCTCATCATAACTACTCTTCAAATATCTGGAGGATACCATTCAGATTGTCCAAAACAAGATATACTGTATTTATGTTGAGAATGCAACACTAGCAGGTCATAGAAAGAGCATGAGTTCAACTCAATTCCCTTTCGAATCTGCCACTCATAAAAACAGCCAGTCACGAAACAGAAATGAACACATAACACAATCATTTTGCTACAATTAGTTGTTGCAGTAATGAGTTTGCTTGAGGCTCAAATCTCGCTTAAGGCAGTGCATGTATTGAAGACAAGGAGAATTTTCCCTAAGTAATAGCAAGAGGTGGAATCATCTCACGCAATCTCCATGGAAGTGCTAATTTAAGAATATGCATTAAAACCCATTCTTTAGACACAGCTGGAGACTCTGAAGGGAGACAATGGAAACTCTTCTCCTACTCAAAAGCAGTTCTGGAATATTGGTCAGTGCACTCCCCCCTTAGCTTCAACATAAGTGACAGAATCTTGATGTCAATGGACTATTCTGATTCTGCCATCTTCATTCATTCATGCATTCATTTCATCTCTACGGATAAATTTTCCGTGGGTTGTTTTAATTCATAATATGGCCCCATTAGGTTTTATGTCCTTTGCCATGTGCTTTAACCAGTTGTGTCACATTTACTATTTAGAACCCTGGCTTGGTTTAACTCAAGTGTTTAGGCCACTATACTACCACTGATGTATAGAGAGTTAAATTATTTTCAAGTAAAGTTTGTTGCCTTAATTGAGCTGTAAACCTCTGTTATGCACTGTTTCTCTCTTATATAAAAAAGAAAGAAAAAGATTGTACAGTATATGCATCAGCTGCGCAAGGTCCCAAATTCCTTAGTCCCCAGAATCTCCACCTCAAAGGCTCCCAAGGCTACAGACCCTGGAGAACCACACACAGCCAGATCAGATCCCACTACCATTTAGCTCAGTATGAGATTGCACTATGTTTTCATATTTGCTAAATGTTTGCATCCTCATTTACTATTTTGGGGGGAGAGGGGAATACTAATTCTCATTTCAACATAACCTTATTGATTTCTGCTGGGGATTTCCACCCACCCACCAGACCACACAATATTTGCAATGTTTTAAAACTTATCTTGGCAACAACCTCACACAACAGAAGCATTCCCATTTTACAGGTGGCAAGTCAAGGTGGCTGGCCCAGCAAAGTATTATGGCTGAGCAGACATTTGAAAGAATGCCTTCCACATCAGAGCTCAACATTTCTAATCCATGTAGCACCCCTTCCACCTGCTCCCTGTCTACCTTCAAATGAAGTTTTCTTTTTGAAACCTACTACTCTCACCCCCCCCTTCTTATATAATATGGAGAATTTATATTGCATTGAGTGAGAGGGGATAACAAAATGCACAACTGTCAGCAGCATGATACAAAAACCATCAACCCCAAACCTAAAACCACCCAAGGCAATAATATTCAAATATAATATGCGCTATCATCAATGTATCCCATATAGATAATACATGTGTATAAGTGTTTGACCTTCCACACTAAACTCTCCAGTTAGTCCCTCTGCAAACTGTGTTCCCCTGAATAATTTTTTTCCAGCCTCCTTTTTCTCGAATGGGCTAATAATAGCCTTGTGATGCGACAAACTGAATGAATTTTTGAATGTCATTTCCATCAATATGTCCTAGAGACGTTCTGGTTTAGAAAGGTCGTTGGTAAGGCATGCAGCCATTTGGCATTCTTAAAAGTTTGCCTCTAAGGTTTTGAATAAATTAAATGTAACTTTGCTTTTTGTTTTCCCCCCAAATAGAGTTTTAAAAAGCTATGTGAGAGCATCACTTAGCTAGAGAATGAGAAGGGAGGCAGATGCAACTGAGTTATCTGGTGTTCTTCACAAAACACACAAAACCAAACTAATTTGCTGTGATTGTCTAGATGATAGATGACCCTGCCCTTATAACTGAAAGTGTCAATAGCAGTTCTTTTCATTGGGAGCTAAATTGTATTGCCTATTTCAAAGTCCACCTGGGTCCTCCGTATCCCTCCTTATTCTTGTAATCTCTCTCTCTCTCTCTCTCTCTCTCTCTCTCTCTCTCTCTCTCCTTATCTCTCTCTCTCTCACACACACAAATAAATATGAATAAAACCTGTTTGCTACTAGTTTTGTAGTGCCCCTTTGGCAAATGCATCTTGTGTAGGTCATACCGGCACTTTGACTGGAAAGGAACCTTTCCTCATACCACAAGAGCAAGCTAGGTTTCATTCAGAAATATAGAGGTATCTGCTCACAAGCATGTTTTCCAGGCTAGGCCTTAGTGGAGTAGTAATTTTCTTTATCATCTTAGGTTCGTATTTGACAAACTACTTATTTATGACTAACCCTGCTGATTCCAGTGGGAGTTTCAAGTTTATGACCTTCATTTACGCAACAAAAATTGTGACAGTAGGGAGAATTGACTACCTTTCCTAAACATAACTCATTTGGAATTCATGGAATATAGACATAACCATCAGCAGCTCAGAGTTACCTTTACTGCAAAGAGTGCAATTTATTTAATTGCACAATGTTTAATAATACTCTGTACGAAGGCTGTACAGTGTATCCTAAGGTTTACTAAATCATTAGGAGTTTTGCCATCTACTTCCATGAGATGTGGACTGCATCTTTAGGCTACAATATTATGCTCCATTCAGTGCAGTGAGATATACTTGAAAATAAACAAGTTATGATGGACTTGGCTCTTGGGCTGGAAATCTCTATTTTGGCAGGAACTCAGTGGTTGACCTTGGGAAAATCACTTTCTGTCTCTAAGTCTCAGTTTCCAAGCTATAAAGTTTAGATTCTAGTGATCTGCTTCACAGGTCTGTTTGCAAACCCAAAGAAGACAGCAGTGCTGAAGCACATCATATGTTAAAAGTACTAAACTATAACTAGAAAATGCATCAACTACGGGATGCAGCATAATAACGGCTGGATTAATTACACCTCTTTTTAAATAGATGTGCACAGAAGGCTAGGATCACACAACAGAGTACTAAGCACATGAGAAATTAAGGTATTTCATCCCCCTTTCAGTTTACTCAAACTCGGTTCACTTTCGGTGTGTCTCTGATTTAAAATTTAGCGTGCATGTGCAGCAGGTACCCCTGCTCCTGGTCAAAAGAATTATGCAGAGCTCATCTGTAGTGCTTTTTTGCATTGTAGAAGAAAGACAGAAAAAACAGGCATGAAAAAGAAAGTGATCTGAACTTAGCGTGAAGCATGTTATGCTCCTGTTAAACATCAAACGCTGCACTGAGAAGGCTTATGGCTGGGGCTCCTCCAGCAGGGACACAAAAGCTCTGCTGCAATAATTGGTTCTTACAGTAGCACAAGCGCGGCAGGCAACTGGGCCAGAGTAACCTTTGCTCAGAGCTCCTGGAGAGCAAGCGCTTGGCTGCTTCTCTCCAGCGGGTGCAGCAACAGTCACCTTGGGACTAGAGGGGTGGGGTGGTGGGTGCAAGAGCGGAGTGATGGAGCCCTTCAGGACTCCAGAAACACATGGCCTGCTTTTACTCTTTGTGATGTGTTGACTTTTTTATTTTTATTTTTTTAAAAAAGGCCTCTTCTGGGAATAGCTGCAGTTACATAAGGCACAGGGGAAGCAGCTGAGAGAGACAGAGAAAGAGAGAGAGAGAGAGAGAGGATATGGATCATCTGACTTCTTGTCCACTGCCAGGGTTATCCCTCTTCAAGCAGCAATGCTGGGTGGATTCTCTCCTACTTTCTTCTCTGGTGCTGACTTTGTTTCTCACTTTCCTCTTCCCATCCCTGCAAATTTCTGCTTCATTTTCACTCCTCTATCCCTTTGGCTTCCAGCAGTACTCCCATTGCCTTGATCCTGGGCCGAGAGGCCCCTCTGGTGTGTATGTGTGTCTCCCTCTTGTCCTTCCCGCTCCCTCTCCTCTTACTGCATTCGAATGCTGCAGGCAACTCCCAGCCTTTCCAGCTCAGCAAGCCACTTCCCACCTCTGTGGTGGTGCTGGACGCAGACCAAGGGGAGCTGGGTTCAAAACCTGACTCAGCCATCTCCCTCTCTCTGAAAAGGTCTCTCTTCTCTGAGCTTCAGGGACTGCTTGCACCTCCTGCCAGGGTTTTGTTGTAGAGAGGGATGAGATCATGGCTGCACATGCACTTTTTTATATTGTATTAAGAAAGAGGGCTGGCCATGATGCCTAAAACTTGCCCAGGGAAGGGTTGCCTTCCCATGTCAGCTGGCCACAGAGGTCTCCTCCTGCCAACCTTGGGGGGAACTTACAGTGCAGCATTAACTGTCCCTGGGGGACTCTGCTTCTCTTGTTCTCCCACCTCCCTGCTCTGACCCTCCTCTTCTGCTAAGCGCCAGGTGATGCTTCTCCTGTCTGCCCCGCTCCCCTCCGCAGACATCTCTGCCTCTTTGCAGGGTCTGCCCGCCAGCCCTCCATTGTTCTCCCCGTCCAGGCGTTACCTTCTGCTGCCTCCGAGCCATGTCGGTGGGCTGCTTGGCGTTGAAGGGGTAGGCGATGCACCTCATGACGAAGACGTACAGCTGCAGCTTCTTCTTGCGCTCCTCTTCCTCCTTCTGCAGCCGCTCGAGCTCTTCCTTCTCCTTCTCGCTCACCACCGAGGGGCTGGGGCTGGAAGGCCGGACGCTGCTGCCGCTCCGGCTGCTGGGCTGCAAGCCCCCGCCGCCCCCCGAGCTCTCGCTGGTCCGGCTGGGCGAGAGCCGTGCCCCAGAAGCCGCCGGGGCCAGCACCTCCTTGCTGCTCTCCTCTTCCACGATCTCATCGGATTCCTCCTCGCTGGACGACGGGTCCAACATGCTGGCGGCGGATCGTGCCCTTGGCGCGCAGCTCTAAGCGGGAGAAAGGACCGAGGGCAGGCAGGCAGGCAGCACAAAGCCCGGCTTGCACTTCCAAGATGCCCTCCTTTCACAGTCTCCTCCGGCTCATCCGCCGAAAGGTGGCTGGCACACCGAATAAAGTCTTGTCCTTCTCCTCCTCGGCCACGACCCTCTCAGCTCCCTGCAACTTCAGCCACCGAATCGCGCCAGCCGATCTCCGGGAAAAAGTCGCGCCGGGGAGCCGGTGCCCGAGGAGGCGAGCTGCCTGCCTCTCCGATGCAGCTGACAGCCGAGAGGGCGCCGCCGTCTTCCCAACAGGAGAGACAGAGAGCGAGCGAGAGCAAACGAGCGCTTACGTGGGTTTATGGCTTTTAACTCTTGCCTACCCGGGACTGGCTCGGTTGCTTGCTGCACAGAAAGGCGTCGGGATCAAAGGCTGCCGTGGCGGCTGGCCTCGCTCTCTCTCTCCTCCAGCGAGACCAGGCTCGGCCCCTCCTGCGATCGATCTATTAATACAGAGCTAGGCAGATGGTGGCTCCTCCGCGCGCGCTCCTCTCCGCCTGTCTCGCTCGCTCGCCTCGCTCTCCCGCTTAGTTCCCGTCAAGCCAATAATAAAGCCGCAGGGCGAGAGGAGCTGACCAGGGTGCTGAATGTAAGCAGCCAACTGCAGAGGCATTGAAAAGCGCCCGGCGCAGCAGCGGCCACAGCGGCAGCAGCAACAACAAGCAGAACAGCCCACCCCGGTCTGCGCAGGCCCAGAGCTCCCGTCTCCTCCTCTTCCCTCCTCACCCACCCCTCCCTGCACGCGAGCGTAGCACATGACTGTTTGGGAAAGTGACGCCCCCCAAAGAAGCATCTGCCCTTACCCAGCTTCCTTCCTTCCTTCCCGCATCCTCCTGCTGCCCCTCTGATTTCCCAGCCCTGAGTTCTTTTCTCCTTCTTCCTGATTTGACTTTTCTTCCCTGCCTCGCTTCCTCGAGGGATGGGGTGGGGCGGCGGAAGGAAACGTGGAGCGGGTTTGCAAGCAGAGCTGAGGAAGAGTGCCAAGGGGTTGGGGGTGTATGTGAGAGCAGCGGCAGGGAAGGTTAGGGGCAGAAGTGAAGATCAGAGGAAGTGTGGGGAGGGTAACGCCGTGGTAGCAGTATGGGAGGCAATGGGAAGAAATCCGATGGGGCGGGGAAGGGCAGGGGACGCTCCCGTTGCAGGCTGATCAGTCTATGGGAAAGGAAGGGCAAATCGGGATAGGGGAAGGGAATCCAGAAATCAAAGCAGGGCAGTAGAAGGGCAAATGAATCAACTGTGGAGACGTGGGGGTGAAGCTACAGTCCTAATCAGAGCCATACCTAGGCTTCGTTGTGCCCTTGGCAAGGAGCTGTATTGAAGCCAGGAGGGACCATGGACAAGAAGCTCAAAAAGTTCTTTTTTTTTTTTTTGGTCACCTTGCCACTTCTGAGCCAGAGTGTAGAGGTGCAGTTTTTGCACTCCCCTGGAAATGCACCCTTGGCCAACCTAACCAACCCCTAGGTATACCCCTGATCCTAATTCCATTTACCTGGGAGAAAGCCCTACTAAATTCAATAGGAGTAGACATAGTTAGGCTTGCACTGCAGCTCAGTTTGATCCTTCTCCCACAATGCTAGGAAGTCCAGGTCAGCCAGTGAAAGTGACTGGCAGAGTATATCCAGGAGAAGTAAGAGAAGGCAAGTGTCCCCACAGTGCAGGATGTCACTGTGGCATTTGTTGCTATAAGGGCTGGTGGCGATGGTAGCTGGTTTAGCTGGCTTTAAAGGAGGGGGGAGGAATTAGGTAAATTCGTGGAGGTTGTGTGTATAAGGGAGTACTAGTCATGTATGGTGGCCCTGTGGAAGGTTGATGTTCAGGCGTAATAATAATAGTTTATTATTTATTCCCCGCCCATCTGGCTGGATTTCCCCAGCCACTCTGGGCAGCTCCCAACAGAATATTAAAAACATGATAAAACATCAAACATTAAAAACTTCCCTAAACAGGGCTGCTTTCAGATGTCTTCTAAAAGTCAGATAGTTGTTTATCTCATTGACGTCTGGTGGGAGGGCATTTCACAAGGCGGGCACCACTACCAAGAAGGCCCTCTGCCTTCAGTAGTGTAAAATGTCAAGTGTAGTAGGGAGCAACCATTGCCCTCGTGTCCTGTTTGTCAATAAAGGAAGCAGGATACTAGACCAGATAAGCCCTTGCTCTGATCCAGCAGGAATCTGCTTATGCTGATGTTCACACAGCATCACCCCACAGAAAAACACACCTCCTGCTGCAGTTTGATGGCATAACAAAAAAATAACCGTTGCGAATTAGAACAAATTTCAGATTTGATTAGAGGATTTGCAGAGTAAAGTCGATATTAATGATGTCTTCCCAAGACTAAAAAGGTGTGTGGGTTTGCTTTTGCAAAATAAAATGGCAGGTCACAACAGTCCCATTGAATTTCATAAGAGCTAAGTGGCTTTGGGAGGAGGGTCTACAGTTATATTTTTAAAAGAACAATATTACCAAGTCTTTGCTGAACTGATTGCAGAGCACCACATACACTTAGCTGGCAGTAAGTTCCATGGAGCTCAGTGAGGTTTAGTTTAGTTTAGATTGGACATGTACAGGGTTGTAGGAATCCTAGACACACTTGTTTGGGATTGAATGCTGCAAATTATGAGCTAGGAAGTCTTCATTTCAATCCTTGCTTTAGTCACAGACTCAGTAGTGTTAAATAAACTGCTCTCTATCAACCCATACCCATCTGTAATATGGGAATAATAGCATTAACAGTGTATCTTAAAGGAATCTTGTAAAAGATTGTCTGCAACACTCTGTGAAGTGCTTTGCCTGCCCTTGTTTATATATCTCTTCTCTCCCTCATTAGTGCTGGGACCATGCTGTTTCTGCCCAGTGTCTTACATGGCATCCCTGCAGTAACAGTACCACAGTGCTGATAAATCTGTTAAACTGGCAAAAGTATTTCTGGAGAAGTATATTCATGAATATGTAGATCCTGTTTTCTTGCATGGTTGTGCTTGCATTAAAGCTGCATACACAATGCAGTCTTATGGTACATCCTCCTGTATGAATCTCACTGCCTATTAAGGCATCGTAACAGGGCCCTGGTTAGAGTCTTGCCTCCTGGAGTACTTAGGACAATGGCAAGGTTTTCTCACAGCTAAAATGTAAATAATTGGGAAATGTGGATGTCAAAACAGCACTCAGAGCAGCTGAGCCAGTTCAGACACTTTAGTTTCCTCCATAGGTTACAGCCCCTGAAGGCAATTGCACAGGAGAAGCATGGTGAGATCTAGGGATGGGGAGAAATTAAATTCAGTTAACATTAAAAGGCAAATCTACCAAATTCTCACTTTCTTAAACAAAACAGTGTCGTCCTTAAAAATGCACAATTTCCTGAATTTTGCAATGCAGGTCTCCAGTCAAGTACTATGTATAAAAATGTATATACTGGGGTAAAGTATGGATAAAAATGAATATATTAAACAAAATAAGTCAGGTAAATGCATTATATTAGGGGGAAGTGGACAAAATGTATATTAGGCAAAATGCATATGAACTTGTGTATATTAAGAGAAATTTGCATTAAGTTGCTGATGAATTTTCACGAGGACTTAAAAATAAATAAATCAGAAACTGGTGTTTAAATGTGGAGGACTGAATTTACAACTGGAAAAATGAGAAACCAAGAGAAACAGAAATTGACAGATTTACTCCTCTCGAGTCTGAGGTTGCAGTCATACACAGTGCAATTCTAACAACCTCTACTCAGAAGTGAATCTATTGAATTCAATGGGGCTTAGTTCCAGGTCAGTGGTGTTAGGGTTGCAGCCTCACTTGGGGGTGAGACCATCAAACTCAGTGAGATTTACTTCTGAGTGGTAACACCAGACTGTGCTTTTATTCTTGTCGAATAGTGTAGGGGTCTTATACTGTACCCCAAGGTTACTCATGGAGGACTTTGTGCCTATGGCTACTGCTGACACAGGGATAATAAAACTGGCACAGATGGCAAGCATTAGCACTCACCATGATGAATATTGCCTCAAGGATTTTTACGGGGAGGGGAATGTGATTACTCCAAGAGCACCTATGCTGCTGTGCATTAAAATTTAAAGATCTTTCTGATCAGGCTCAACATGTAGGCTGCACATAAATGGAGATCAGGGCTGCCTGTGGAGAGCTGTACAAGTCCCCCGCAGAAGCAGAGAGTCATAACCATCGTGTTTCACTTCCGTTTGTGAATGGGAATAGGTGGAAGGGACAGGTCTCAAGCGAAATAGTTGCACAGTTTCTTGTTTCACACGTAGATTGGGGGTAACACTTTTGACAGTGAGCCTGGCTCTTCTATTCCTGTACATTGTTCAGAGCACTGCTGTCACCTCTGCCTTGAGCAGTCCTATTTAGGATCCACTCTGCTCACCCTGAAAAGGGGGAGGGGCTAGAAAGGATGCCCTAAACATAGTCTGCCTCCCTTTCCCCCTGATTGGATTACCGCGCCCAGTGGGGTCACCACCCAGTGGCTGTAAAAAACAATTGAACTTTGGAACATGGAATATATGGACTTCTTTGGGGAAATAATGCAGGATAAACACTGACAATTGAGAAACACCGACCTCCGAGCACTCTAATTGGAGAACAGCCTTTACCAAAGGCATCATGGACTTTGAAGATGTTCAAACTCAGGACAAAAGGGAGAAAAATGCTAAGAGGAAGGCACACTTGGCAAACCCTCACCATGATCAACCCTTGCTCGGAAACCTATGTCCCCACTGTGAAAGACTCTTGGGTTGGGGTAATGCTTAGCGGTGTGGTTCTGTTGCTGTTATTATTGCCCTAATTGCTTAAAATGTTTTAAATTGTTTTAGACGGCTTTTTAACTTGTGTGCTTTAAAATTTGGGGCTTTTGTTGTTGCTTGTAAGATGTAAGATGTGCCTGGAAAGAGAGGAAAGCAGGGGTGACCCAAATTGCAGTGGTTCTAGGCAAGGGGAGGTAATGTGTGGAGGTGGGGCAGGCCAGGTAAGGGGCACATGGAACAGACAGTTGGTGACTATGCCATGTGCCAGCCTCTCCTGGGAAATTATGGTTGCCCTATCAGCCAGCCCTCGGGTCTGTGGCTGCTGTTGCTGAATGCTAGGTCGGCTTAGAGTAAGACCTTCCTCATCCATGATCTAATTGTGGATGAGGAGGCCAATCTGGTCTGTATCACTGAGACCTGGGGTGTGTGAGCAGGGTGAAGTTGGTCTCACCCAGCTGTGCCCACCTTTGTACTGAGTGCAGCATTAGGGCAGACTTGAGGTTTGGGGAGGGGAAGTTGCTGTGATCTATAGAGATTCTCTCTCTCTCTCCAGGCTCTTTGTCCAGTTGGGGGGTGGGATCCATAGTGTGTGTTCTTGACAATGGGCAATTGGGACAGTTAAGGGATTCTGCTGGTTTACTGCCCACCTTGCTGCTCAGCAGTCTCCCTGCTTGAACTGACAGACCTAGAGGCAGCGCTGAGGACTCTCTAACTGCTGGTTTGTGGGGACTTCAATGTCCATATAGCCAACTCCTAGTGGCCGAGGAGGTCTTTGGCCCACCAATAAAATATGTGAGAAAGCTGTCGTCCCCCCCCCCCAGTTGATGGGCAATGCCATTCAAATGGTATGAATGCACCGCATCATGGGATCAATTATGTGGGGCAGGGCTTACCTGGGCCCCCAAATATTTTATTCAAGTTGGCATCCCTGATAAAAAGGCAATTATCTCAGGACTGGGGTGGCTCAGGACTTCATGGCTGCCATGATGACCATGGGGCTGTCCCAACATGTGACTAGCTTATTATCTTGATTGCCTTTCAATGCTGATTTTAACTCCAGCAAATTAACTTCCCTATATCCAGCTTCTACCTGCTTAGCCGACTTCTCACATGTTTATTCAATCCAGCCTCTCTCCCTGGCAGGAGAACAGAAAAGTACAAGCTAACACCTACGTAGGTGGTCAAAAGATGCATAATGTAAAAATGACACCCACAAAAAATGATCACAATAGAAAGAAGCTAGCCTTCAGTGTGTCTTCAAAAAGAGTCCGACTACGTGCCTGTCTATTTTTGCACTGTGCTGAAAAGCAAGCAATGCAAGAGGGGAAAGGAGTGCAATTATGCATATGCAACACTCAGTAGTAATTTTTCTTATTAATAGTTAATTGCATGCAATTATCCACTGTGAATGGATGAATGAAAAGACCAACTCTGTCTTTTCTAGAAGGATGGCCATGTTAGTTTTGTAGCAAAACCAACAAAGTTTTTTGTGATATATTAAAGACTAATGGGTTTATTGTGGCATGACCTTGTGCGAATTGAGCCCACTTCTTCAGATGTGGGTGTAAGTATACCTATACACAAATGAAATGTAAGAGGCACGTCTGTGGGCGTTTCCTATCTCTTCCAACAAGTCCTTTCAGCAGATGTCTTTCCCAGTTTGCAAGTGTATCGGAATTGTCTGTAGATGTTTTGTTTCATTGCTTGTGTGTTTGCCATTCTGGTCTCCTTTGGGAGAAAGAGAAGGATATACACTTAAAAAGACACAAATCAATTTCTGTGCAAAGACCAAATATATACAAGATCAGAGGGTGGCCCATTCACAACAGCAAACATACCACGTTTTTGAGTTCTAACTATGCTATATTAGTGATAGAGAAATATCAAATGAGGTCTTAACTTCTGGATAATTTTCTGGACAATTGATAAATGAACTTAGGTCTGCTCAACCGCAAAAGCAGTGCGTAAGTGACAAAGGGTCATAGAATAATAGAATCATAGAATTATTGAGCTGGAAGGGACCCTGAGGAGAATCTAGTCTAACCCCCTGCAATGCCGGTATATACAGCTGTCCCATAGGGCAATCGGATCTGTAACCTTGGCATTATCATTCTGAAGGCAGCATTTGCTTGATTCACCTTCGGTTCTAACTGCAATAGCGAAGTTGTGTAAAAATGTCCTAATGTGTAACAGCAGACTGCCACGTGATGCTAAATATGCTGATTTAAAAGGGTAAACAACGATTTTAGTAGCATGTTGAAATCATTCTGTGACTTTTGCAAGTTCCCACTATATTTGAGGAAGTGGTTTATGTGCTTGTTGTGTGCCAACTATTGTATAAATATTTTGCACTTTGTGCCGTGCTCAGAGAACTCCTCAGCACTGCTGTGTCAGGGTATCTCTCCCTGTATGCATATAGGAAATACAGGGAAGCCACTGGCATATTATTAAAAATATAATCTCCTGGTCTGATTTCCACAGCACCAGCACAATACTATAATACAATATCCAATGTGGTGTAGTGGTTAGAGTGTTGGACTAGCACCAGGCAGGCCAGGATTCAAATTCCCACTTGGCCATGAAGCTCATTGGATGACCGTGGGCTGGTCACTGCCTCTCAGCATAACCCACCTCACAAGGTTGTTGTGTGCATTAAATGCAGAGAGGGAGTGCCACCTATGCTGCCTTGAGCTTCTTGGAGAAGGTAGTATATAAATGCAATAATACTAAACTAATACTATCAATAAGTGGGACGCGGGTGGTGCTGTGGGTTAAACCACAGAGCCTAGGACTTGCCAGTCAGAAGGTTGGTGGTTCGAATCCCTGCGACGGGGTGAACTCCCGTTGCTCGGTCCCTGCTCCTGCCAACCTAGCAGTTCGAAAGCACCTCAAATTGCAAGTAGATAAATAGGTACTGCTCCGGCGGGAAGGTAAACGGCGTTTCCGTGCGCTGCTCTGGTTCGCCAGAAGCGGCTTAGTCATGCTGGCCACATGTACGCCGGTTCCCTCAGCCAATAAAGCGAGATGAGTGTCGCAACCCCAGAGTCAGCCATGACTGGACCTAATGGTCAGGGGTCCCTTTACCTTTACCTAATACTATCAATATCTGTAGTGGGGGGGGCAAAGCCACACTCACAATTAATTTTGAATTGAAGTCAGTAAAATTTGCTGGTAGCAATTTCACACTGGGGTTTCCCGTTTCAATATAAGGAACACACACACCCCGCACACACACACACACATTCCCAAACACACACAGAAGCATGTTTAATCTTCATACATAGCTCAGCTCTATAGCTTCTAAGATTTTAAAAAGATGTTTTAAAAATATTTCCAACAGCTACAGTGAAATTCCTGTAACTGTGAAGGCTTAGGTGGCTGAATGTGCATCAACGCTCTGGAAAAGTAACTGTGATCTCTAGTTGAATTACATCATCTCTGCTCTCTCCCCCCCCCCCCCCCGCTTTCTTGGCCCTTTTAACTAAAGGAGGAAGCGACACTCAGTCCTTTAATTTTTAATCCCCCTCTTTATAGATAGCTTCACTAGGGATATTCCCTGTTGGGCATCAAATTATGGAAAGATAGGGAATAAACCCTTAGAATGAAGGAATGAAGGCATCTCCTCTAGGACAGGCAAATCTTATGGGAGGACTGGATGACTAATTCTAAGGCAGGATTGTGTAGAGCCATGGAGATGGAATTTTTCAGACTGGAAAATTCCGATGGAAATTTCAGATTTCTAAAGCTGCTCTGGTTTTATGGGGAAAGCTGCGTACTTTGAGGACTTCTCATCTGGGTGAGAGAGCAGATCAATTGCTTCTCCAAAATTTCAAGTGCCATGGTTTTTGGGTGAGGCAGCAAAATGTTGATGAAACTGGCTATTTGTAAACAGGGTAATGCTCACAAGTTCTGTAGAAACCGTTAAAGTATAAACTTGGAAAATGTTCACTTTTATTATCATTGAGGATATGGCATTAGAAATGATCCTGAAGGGAGATCCGTGATCTTCTGTGATGATGACTTTGATCTCTTTCCAGTGCTCCACTGATGACCTCACATTACAGTTGGCACACCTGTGATGTTGAAACAAGGGTGGGGAAACATGGGATAAAATGGTACTGCATAGTGTAGCCAATACTTGTGTAAACATAGACATTCACTCACACTACTTTTGCAGCACAAGAGCTGAGTCAGTATGGGTCTTTCGCATGCCACTGCAATAATGTCAGCAGTCTCCGGTTTGGGAAAGAATCATTGTTCAATTTGCACACTCTGCATACAGACGGCTCCAGGTTCCATCTCCAGCATCTTCAGGTAGAGTGGAAAAGAGTCCTCTCTGACAGTGGCGTAGCGTCGGTTGTCAGCACCCGGGGCAAGGCAAGTAATTTGCGCCCCCTAACCCGTGGATTTGCGCCCCCTAACCCATGGATTTGCCCTAATCCCAGATGTTGCGCCCGGTGCGGCCCGCCCCCCCTGCACCCCCCACGCTACGCCACTGCTCTCTGAAACCCTGTAAGTGTAGCTCAGAGTAAGCTAGACAGAAGAATATAAGACAGCTTCAAAATCAAGATAACATTTTTTTAAAATAAAAGAATGGAAATGGTTTATTGAGTATTTACAGATAAATTGTAAACAGATAAAAACATTGGCAGGATTATTGTAATAACCTGCAGTTTCACAAGAGTATATATTCAAAGAAGATGAATAAATGAGCAAATTAAGTTCATTTGGATATGCAGAAGATATTAAAAATAAATTTAAGGAACCGCGGAAAAAAGGGGAAGGAAGTCAAGTTTTGAAGTGTCAAAATGATTGTAAAATTAGTGAAATGTATAAAATTAGTGAAATGTATAAACTTGAAAAGTATAAATAAATAGTAGCAGTAGCAGCAGCAGCAGAAGCAGTAATAATAATAATAATAATAATAATAATAATAATAATAATGATAATAATAATAATGACAGCTTCCAGTGTTCACTGCTGGAGCTGCCTATTGTGAAGCCTCTCAAACGTTGTAAATTTCTTTTTTTTATGTTGTAAACTGCTACAGGTTACGTTGTATGATTTTAGAGGAAAGTCTTCCTTTTATTCTCTGTTGTTCATTGTAAAGGCCTTTGGCTATATACAATAAAACTGACCTCACCCTATAGCAAGGAAGTGGAAATTCACCAAGGAGATGTAGTTGAGGGCACTGGGTCATTGACACCTAGACTATCTCTTGGTCTTGGTCACACTGGGAAAACCTGGGAAAAAAACCCCAAGACCTACATTTTGGGGATCTTCAAATTTTCAAGCTAGGAAAAGGAGGGGTGGTTGCTAATCACTTGGCTAGAGGACACCCTGTTCTCTGTACATTTACTCAATTTCTCAGCACTTGTAGCACAAACAGAACAGGGAACTGATATCAGGCAGCCCAGCACCATGGCTGTTCCCTGCTATCTTTTAAACAAGCAGTTCATGAAAAATGTTGACAATTTTGTAACATCATGTGCAATTGTTCTGACAAGGTAGGGATCTTGTTTTAATCTGAAGACAGAAATATAGCAATGTTTTCAAACTGCTACTCTATGCTGGTATGCCTGTTCACCCATCACTTAAAATTAAGAGACTGGTCTTTTAAACAGAAGCAAAACACTATTCATTGTTGTTTTCAATCAAAACTATCCACTGAGCAGCAAAGAACTTATTTTTTTTCCATGCATTTCTGAACTACACAAATAGGAGACTTTAGTTGGAGAGCTGACATTCTGATGAATTTGCCTGCCCACAGTAGCTTCGAGTTTTGAGAATAAAGCAGTGTAGTTTTAGATAGAGGAAATGTATGGGGAATTTTAAAAATAATAATATTGCTGGTATAAAGAGGACAGGCTCTGGCAGATAAAGCGGACGAGACCAATAGTCAGTCCAACAGTCAAGAAGGCAGTTTCTGGATGTGCTGTAGAGGGAAGTCAGGGGCAGATGGGGCCCCTCTAAGGTAGTCCATCTAAGAGAAGGAAAACTCTAAACCTCCACTGCCTTGTGAGATATCTTCAGGAGAAGCAAAGGCTTCCTACACAAATCCAAAGTGGAGTCCCTAAGATGGTTGGAGGACACCTTCTGGCAACTCCTGCAGCCAAGCTGGAGCCAAATGCATTGCTTGGCTTTCCATTGGACCACATCAGCGAGGCCAACAGGGGGTGGGTCTTGCCATTTGGGCAGCCCAGGAACTCCCTAAGCAATGCCCAAGCTTGCCTCCAAGGGAGGTCACTTTGGTGCTGTTAACACAGTGGTTTGACTTCACCCCCAGAAGTTCATGACATTGTCTCTTGAGACAGATGCCATCAACAACAAAGTAAAGGTAAAGGGACCCCTGACCGTTAGGTCCAGTCGTGACCGACTCTGGGGTTGCGGCGCTCATCTCGCTTTATTGGCCGAGGGAGCATGACCAAGCCGCTTCTGGCGAACCAGAGCAGCGCACAGAAACGCCGTTTACCTTCCCGCTGGAGCGGTACATATTTATCTACTTGCACTTTGACGTGCTTTCGAACTGCTTGGTTGGCAGGAGCAGGGACCAACCAACGGGAGCTCACCTTTGAACCGCCAACCTTCTGATCGGCAATTCCTAGGCTCTGTGGCTTAGCCCACAGCGCCACCCGCGTCCCTATCAACAACAAAAGAATGGGTCAAATGCTAAACCCTTTGTGGTGGCTTTGATCTTGCTGAAGTTCTCAGCATCTGGACTTGAAAAGGGCATCTTGGCCTTTAACATTCTAGCTTCTTCTGGCATTTCACATTTGTTAGAAGATGAATAGTACAGTTGTTTACATTAAGGGTTTAATGTAGGCATTGTTTAAGGACGTCCCATTGAAAGCATTACATCTACACGAGTGGAAAAACTTTGTGAAGTATCTGGAATATAATTGTAAACAAATGAAAACACTAGCAGCATTAAGGCAAATCCAACAGTATAATATATAATAAAGGAAGAATAAGGGGAGAAAGTGATCTAAATGGTTATATATGAATATGCAGGAATGGTGGGGAAATTAAAGGAACAAGGGAAGGAGAAGAAGGGAAGTCGTTGGATGTTTTAATTAAAAGAAAGCTATTAAGGGTGGAAATGTACATTTGAATGTGAATGTGATTTTGGAAATGGTAATAATGAAAATTATAAATCAAATTATAAAAAGAAAGCATTACATCTACCTAGTATTAACCTTTATCAGTAATAACAGTGATAAAGGGGGCTTAAAAAGAAAAAAATATATACAAGCCTGCATAAGCCATTATTTATAGAGACAGTGTAAGACCCTGCTCATGCAAGCTCATTGAACTTATTGAGGCTGCAGTTTTCCATTCATTGCCCTTCCACAACCTGAAACTGTGATGTGAATGCTGGCAAGGCATACTGTTGGCAACTGATCACAGCTGCAGCAGATGCAACTGAGTGCCAACTGCAGTTTAGCGTTTGTCTGCCAATAACATGTGACTGGCACAACCAATGAAAGCCTAGCTCAAATAGTTATGCAAAGACACCCCAAGGGGCATATATATACTACCGATGTAAACAGAAAGTTCTTTCTTTTCCCAAGGAACTCTGGGAACTGTAGTTCATCTGCAAGGCAATAGGGAGAATTTGCAGCATCTCATCAAACTACAGTTCCCAGGATTCTCTCAGGGAGGTGGAGCCACACTATTAGTTTTTGATGAGGCTACATGGAGCCAAGTTCCCTGTGGAAAATATTTATTCAAGGCTAATAATGACACTCGAAATCTGAACAACCTGAGGAGGAGGAGGAGGAGGAGGGGAAGAAGAAGAAGAAGAAGAAGAAGAAGAAGAAGAAGAAGAAGAAGAAGAAGAAGAAGATGATACTGGAAGGATCCATTTCTTTTTTTTTAATGATATTTATTAAAGTTTCAGAAAAAGTTACAAAGGTAAGAAAAAGAAAGAAAAAAGAAGCAAAAAATACAAAATACAGAAAAAATAAAAACAATTAAAAATAGATCAATCTTTCCATGTCTTGTCCTTCATTTACTTGTTTCCCTGACCTCCTCACACCTCCCTTTTTTGTATTCCAGTTCAGTTAGTTAATTCAGCAAATCCTTTCCCTCTTTGTTTCTATCTTAATCTTTTATCTTAATATATTACAACTTTACATTCTCACCTGTTATCAACCCATTTTTACATACTCCTTTATAACATTACTGCTAAAACCACTTAACTTCATTCCGACATCATTCTAACATTCATTAATTTTACAGTATTTCTGTAAGTAGTCTTTAAATTTCTTCCAATCTTCTTCCACCGACTCTTCTCCCTGGTCTCGGATTCTGCCAGTCATTTCCGCCAGTTCCATATAGTCCATCACCTTCATCTGCCATTCTTCCAGGGTGGGTAGATCTTGTGTCTTCCAATACTTTGCAATGAGTATTCTTGCTGCTGTTGTAGCATACATAAAGAAAGTTCTATCCTTCTTTGGCACCAATTGGCCGACCATGCCCAGGAGAAAGTCCTCTGGTTTCTTCAGAAAGGTATATTTAAATACCTTTTTCATTTCATGGAAGGATCCATTTCTGAGAGTTGCAGACTTATCCTCTTGGGGAGTTCCACATTTGTGCTAAAGGAGTCTCTTCCTCCCTCCTTTTTGTAATCCTATTTAAAGGGACCCAAACAAAACATTTTCTTAAGTCCAGGAGCAATTATCTCCTTTGTAAAACATTTTGTGTTTTAACAAAAAAGGTGGTGAGTCATTAGAAGAAAACATACACCAAGGTAAATATACAATCGTGTGTGTGTGTGTGTGTGTGTGTGTCCTGGTGCTGCCTTCCTCCTCCTCCCCTGTGTCACATGGCACTTAATGGAAGAGTATTTTCTGGTGCAATGTGTCATATTTCAAACACTTACTGGATGGATTCATTGCTAATCCTCAGCCGCTTTCTTTAATGCATACTCTGAGTCCATTACAGATGGAAAACTGGTCTAATGAGAAGAGGTTCGAAGAGCCAGACCTCTGTTTGCCTCATAAAACTGCCACTGACAACAGTTGGACAGGAGGGCAGACCCTCTTCTGTGAAAAATTCAGCCGCCATCAAGTCAGTTCTCTGGAGGAAGAATTATGTGGCAGGAGCTGCCTTTTCCTTCTGGCTTAGAAATGGTTGCTTGCTCTGCTCCTAGATCTGGATTTGGGGTGAGGGAAAAGTGCTTCCAGGCAGAGCGAGACATCTTCTTGTTGTTTAGTTGTTTAGTCATGTCCGACTCCTCGTGACCCCATGGACCAGAGCACGCCAGGCACTTCTGTCTTCCACTGCCTCCCGCAGTTTGGCCAAACTCATGCTGGTAGCTTCGAGAACACTATCCAACCATCTCGTCCTCTGTCGTCCCCTTCTCCTTGTGCCCTCCATCTTTCCCAACATCAGGGTCTTTTCCAGGGAGTCTTCTCTTCTCATGAGGTGGCCAAGGTATTGGAGTCTTAGCTTCACGACCTGTGCTTCCAGTGAGCACTCAGGGCTGATTTCCTTCAGAATGGAGAGGTTTGATCTTCTTACAGTCCATGGGACTCTCAAGAGTCTCCTCCAGCACCATAATTCAAAAGCATCAATTCTTCAGCGTAAGCCTTCTTTATGGTCCAGCTCTCACTTCCATTACATCACTACTGGGAAAAACATAGCTTTAACTATACGGACCTTTGTCGGCAAGGTGATGTCTCTGCTTTTTAAGATTCTGTCTAGGTTTGTCATTGCTTTTCTCCCAAGAAGCAGGCGTCTTTTAATTTCGTGGCTGCTGTCACCATCTGCAGTGATCATGGAGCCCAAGAAAGTAAAATCTCTCACTGTCTCCATTTCTTCCCCTTCTATTTGCCAGGAGGTGATGGGACCAGTGGCCATGATCTTCGTTTTTTTGATGTTGAGTTTCAGACCATATTTTGCGCTCTCCTCTTTCACCCTCATTAAAAGGTTCTTTAATTCCGCCTCAGTTTCTGCCATTAAGGTTGTGTCATCTGCATATTTGAGGTTGTTGATATTTCTTCCGGCAATCTTAATTCCGGCTAGGGATTCATCCAGCCCAGCCTTTCACATGATGAATTCTGCATATAAGTTAAATAAGCAGGGAGACAATATACAGCTTTGTCGTATTCCTTTCCCAATTTTGAACCAATCGGTTGTTCCACATCCAGTTCTAACTGTAGCTTCTTGTCCCACATAGAGATTTCTCAGGAGACATCTAGACATCTAGAACTACCATAGACATCAGGGGGCAGGTGAAGTATAATTCCATCAAGCCCTCTTCTGTGAGAATAACAACTACCCATCAACTAATGTGAGCACCCCGTGAGCCACTTGCTATAATGCCCATCCGAGGAGCTCCTTGGTTTCATGGCTTCTTCCCATGGATGGCCACCCATCTTCCTGAGTTGCAGCTCTGTGGCAAGGACCCCTTCCTTTCCATTGTACAGCTTTCCTGGCTGGCTGCTGCAGATAGTCCTTGGGAAAATTAGTGTAGGCACTAAGAGTTCAGTATTGTCAAGTGCTGCCTACTTCCCCCTGCTGTGCTACAATATTAGTTTCCTTTGGAGGAGAGAGTGCATTGAACAAAGGCATATTTTTCAATAGCACATTTGTACCCCACCCTTCAGCCAAAAGGCTCCCAGAATGGCTTGCACGCAGTTGATTAAAACATTATAGTTCATGCCTGCAGGTTTACAGTCTGTAAACACAACACACAAGGGAAAAGAGATGTGGAGGGAAGAGGAAAAAAGTACTTAGGTACCAGTTCTGATCTGTTCCAGAGTATAGGGGACCCTCCAGAACAGTGCAGAAGACAGTCCAAATAATAATTTAATAACAATAATAATTTTATTATTTATATTCCTCCCATCTGACTGGGTTGCCCCTATAAAATATTAAAAACACCAAGCATTAAAAACTTCCCTATACAGGGCTGCCTTCAGACATCTTCTAAATGTTGAATAGTTTTTTATTTCCTTGACATCTGCTGGGAGGGCATTCCACAGGGCAGGCACCACTACTGAGAAGGCTCTCTGCCTGGTTCCCTGTAACCTCACTTCCTGCAGTGAGGGAACCACCAGAAGGCCTTTGGAGCTGGAGCTGAGAATGGTAGAAAACCACTTCTCATTCTCTTGCACTATGGGAAGGTCCATGCAGAAGGTCCCAGGTTTGATCCTCAGCATCTCCTGGTGGGGGTGGGAGAGACCTCTGCCTGAATCTCTGGAGATCCACTGCCCGTCACTGTAGACAACACTGAACTAGATGAACCAATGGTCTGATTCAATAGAAGGCAGCATTCCTATGTTCTGATGTTGCCTCCACTGGATCAAAAGCCATTCTGTGCATGCAACAGTAGCCCTGGATTCCTCCCCCCTGTCATTTCATGGCACATTCTGATTACATAGTGCAGGGGGATTTACCAGGGAGCAGCTGTGCAGCCAAAAAGCAAACCAGTGACGGAAATTAATAACCAGGTGTAGAGTGGGCAGGCTTCAGCCCAGGCATCGCTTTGTTTTATGTGTGAATAAAGTCCAGTTGGTGGCACTGCAAAGTCGTGCCTTTCACGGACTGTCAGTAATGATACTAATTTACAGTAAGAAACTTGTAATCGTGTTGGGTTGGATATTTTTGTTTTTTTGTTTTTGACTCTCGTTTGCTTCACTGGCATATCCTAAAATAGCACATCAGGCCGTGGTAGTTGTAATTTATTTTAAAGATAGCTGAGCATGCCAAATGCAAACAGCAGGATGTCCTAAAGCTGTCTCCACGCATCTCTGTTCCACCAGCAAGGTTGATCCCATCTAAATTTGGGAGAAGCGCTTTAGCCGTTCCAAGTCAGTGGCAAGCTGATCAGTTGGGTAGCTTCAGACATGGAGGTAGTTGGGAAATGGCTGCAGTCCAGTCTGAGAACCTGGCAACAATTTAATGTGATGGGGTTTGTGAGAGTATTTTTTAATATATAAGGCTTTGGCACCATATCAGTCTATTGATTCTAACAGGCAACATTTACCGGAAGCACCTCCTGCACGATCATTTTTGAAGTGGACGAGACTTACGCAGCCATGTGGCCAGTCTCTATAGTTAATATTATTTATTATTGTCCAGCGATATTTAAATATGGCTTGATCAGCCTCTAAGTGGTTTACGTACATTTATTCTAGGCTACATCAAGAGAAATACAGTGTCCAGTTCAAGGGAGAGAATAGTAAACAGCCCTGTTTAGGGAAGCTTTTAATATCTGAAGGACTATTGTATTTTAATATTTTGTTGGAAGCCGCCCAGAATGGCTGGGGAAACCCAGCCATGGGCGGGGTATAAATAAATTACTATTATTATTATTATTATTATTATTATTATTATTATACCACTCTATTCTGCCTTGGTCAGACCACACTTGGAATACTGTGTCCAATTCTGGGCACCACAATTTAAGAAGGACGTTGACAAGCTGGAACATGTGCAGAGGAGGGCAACCAAGATGGTCACAAGTCTGGAAACCAAGCCTTATGAGGAACGGTTGAAGAAGCTGGGTAGGTTTAGCCTAGAAAAAAGGAGACCGAGGGGAGATATGATAGCTATCTTCAAACGTCTTAAGGATAGTCACATGGAAGATGGAGCAAGCTTGCTTTCTTCTGCTCCAGAGGGTTGGACTCAAAGCAATGGATTCATGTTACGAGAAATGAGATTCTGACTAAACATCTGGAAGAACGTTCTGACAGTTAGAGCTGTTTGACAGTGAAGTGGACTCCCACAGAGGTTGTGGACTCTCCTTCCTTGGAGGCAGTGGCAAAGCTGCATGCTCCACTACCGGGGGTGGAGAGCAGGTGGGGGCGTGGCTGGCGCCCCCCAGGGGTGTGACACGCACCCCGGGGGCGTGACGTGTATCCTGGGGGCGTGATACACTGCCTGCGAGGGCGTGACGAGCCACCCAAGGGGCGTGGCACATGTTCTGGGGGTGTGGCACCCGGCATGTTGGGGTGGGGGTGGTGTGTGTGGCGTGTGTCTGGAGGGGCTGCCCCGATGGTACCCTACTGGAATAGTGGCCACTCCCTCCGCACTCCCGTTCCTCCTCCAGTGCTTGGAGGTTTTAACAGAGGTTGGATGGCCATCGTTCATGGATGCTTTAGTTGAGATTCCTGCATTGCAATGTGTTGGACTAGATAGTCTTCGGGGTCTCTTACAACTCTATGATTACAACTCTATGATTACAACTCTATGATTCTATTATCATGACTGATAAATGATATAGGTAAAGCTAGCAATGAAAAGGTTTTAGCTTGGTAGGAGAGCATCTACTTTGTATTAAGAAGGCCACCAGGTTCCATCCCTGGCTAGGAGGAAGCCTTGCCTGAGACTCCAGGGAGCTGGTACCAGACAGTATAGACAACACTGAGCTCAATAGATCATTGGTATGACTCGGTACAAGGCAGCTTCATATGTTCCCAATGACTTTTGACACTAAGCAAAGCTAACTATGTCCTTAGAGTTAAGACAAGGGGGTGAAAAAGAATGATAATGATAATGATGATAATGATAGTAAAAAACCTATATTTATATGGGTACCTACTGAGCAGATCTGAGCAACTATTACAAAAGGAGTTACTGTGAAAATAAGAAACATTTAGGGGGTGGTCACCAAATTTTGTCCTCACTCAGGTCTCCATATTACCAGATTCCTCTCCTGGTGCAAGGCACATGTGTGGGAGGAGGAAGGGGGAAGTCCTATTGCGCAAATGGGAATTCTCACACTGATGGGACATAGTAGTTGAGTACCTCTCTATGCAATGGATGAATTTTATGCATTGTTTTGGGGAGATGGTGGTCCTAAAAAAACTGCATTGAAACCTTAAAACAAACAAACAAACAAACAAACAAACTCCCATTTATACACCTGTGTTAAGTCACTGGACCAAAGAGAGGAGTGATCATCTGAGCTTGCCCCTATAATAGTGATGGTGGTTCACTGGGGCCAAGTGTCTGGACTCTCCCTGGTTAAGCTGCTGAGGAGCCAGATTCTCTACCTGTCTGCTCCATCAGTGCTATTATTATTTGTCTACTACCTGGAGTATTACATAGAAGGATTTTATAAATAAGTAAATAAGCTTGAGAGGCTTCTGTGACCTATGCTTTATTCATGAACCAAAGCTACTTCAGCAATATCCCAAACTTTGAGAGTGTTGTTGAGAAGCAGTACTGAAGCTGAAGGAATATGTAAAATGGCTTCCATCCTGTTTTCTGCCTGAGATGCCGTGGGGGAGAGACAACAGTGGTGTTGGCAAAGTTACTCTTTCAAGGGGTAATGAACAGGAAAGGTTATCAGATCTCTCAACTGCTGGAGTTAAACTCTAGAGGCCAGTGGACTTCTCAAATAATTGAAAAGAACCTTGAAAATAGGCCACATATCCAGCAAATTGTGGATGTTTTCTGTAGAGGTTCCAGTGACATTCTGGTGCCTAAAGTGCTTGAGAGGTGGCTCTTAAGATTTTGAGCTTTGGTCCATCACGTCCCCATCGATGGGCAATCCGACTTTTCCATATCAGCTGATTTCCCCTTGTTTTCAGCAAGATATGGAACTCAATCACAAATAAGTGGGTTTTATCCCCTTGTGTTTGCTACTGTGGTTTGTAAGTACTGATGTGATAATATGTGAAGGTGGGCATTTTGTTAAGAATGGAACTAGATGAACACCTTACAGTGCCTATTTCAGGGCCAGGCAACATTCCCCCCCCCCCCCCCGTTTAGGGCTGCATTCCTTTGGGGATAACCTATAAGGAGCACTTGCCAGGTACAGCAAGAGTCAGTAGTAGGTGGGAACAGAGCCAGAACTCTTCTGTTTTAGCTAACCTAGAAAAGTCATAGCATCATAGAATTGTAGAGTTGGAAGGGGTGCTACGGGTCATCTAGTCCAACCCCCTGCAATGCAGGAATTCTGCGCCTAAAGCTTAAGCTACTAGCTGAATGATCCCTGCTGTTGCATTTTGTACAAGAATACAGTGGTACCTCGAGTTACACACGCTTCAGGTTACAGACGCTTCAGGTTACAGACTCCGCTAACCCAGAAATAGCACCTCGGGTTAAGAACTTTGCTTCAGGATGAGAACAGATATTGTGCTCCAGCGGTGCGACGGCAGCAGCAGCGGGAGGCCCCATTAGCTAAAGTGGTTAAGAACAGTATCAGGTTAAAAATGGACCTCCAGAACAAATTAAGTACTTAACCCGAGGCACCACTGTAATCCTGCCCCCAGCATCACTTTGCTACCAGGATAAAGTATAATGAGGACAGTTCCCAAGATAATTGATCAGCTAAATGATTTCCTAGAACACTAACGGAATCTGTCATTATGTTTATTCCAGGTTATTCCCCCTTGTCATTTCCGAAAATTTCAGTGAAACTATTAATTGGCCTTTTAATTTCTTTCAGGTTGTTGGCTGTAGGCCTAAGGCACTTGTGAGCAAGCAAGCAGGAACTGGGAAACTGGGACCACTTGCTGGAAGAAGCAACGCCAAGCACACTGACGGGCAAACGCCTTACAGATTGCCATCTTTGGAGGAAGCCGGTAAAGAATTATTGCAATGCTTTTGTGTTATAGCAGTCCTGAGGCTCTGCCTTCACTGAATGAGGTTGGACGGGATGAGGTTGGACTGGAGATCACTGAATGACTGAATGAGGTTGGACTGGAGACCCCGCTTTCTATGGATAAAACAGTTGCAGCTCTGAGGATTAGGGCATCCATGTGGAACCACTGGAAATATGGAGATTACAGGTCTACAGAAGCCACCTCAGAAATTTATCATAGCCAATGTGGGACCTTCTTGATGTTGGTCTACTCCATTCCCCACCATCCTTGGCCACTGGCCATAACAGGAGTTGGAGCCTGACAGTATCTGGAGGATACAACATTGGCTATAGACTAAATATTGAAAATCTTTAAGGTGCCCCAAATTCTGTTGCCTGTTTTTGCTATAACAGTCCAACACATCTGGCACATCCTTTTGATTCAGATGTGGGGCTAGGGTAGGATTAGCTGTCTGGAAGTGAACTCTCAAGGGAACAGATTAGACTATATTCAAGAGAGGCAGCAATTTTATTTATAGGTTTATTTCTTCCTGGGCTCAACATTTAGCTTTGGATAAGATGCCCTGTTTTTGCTCCTATTGGGAAATATTGTATTTTATTTTAAGGCATTGCATCAATATTTATTATCACGAGAGGTTTGTTTAGACTCCTAATGTTAGTATGTCTAGTTATTTAAATGGTGTTTTGCAATTGTTAATTAATTTTCCTGAAATGTTGTGCCATTATATTCCATATGCTGTTGGGAGCCCCTTTGAGCATTGTTTTACTGCAGAAAAAAGACACACACACAAACTCATGTTGATTATGATGATTTTAAGCATTAATGTACACCATCCTGCTTTTCAGTGGTTGATAAAGCAGAGCCATATATACAAAGATCCACCTAAATCAGGGTTGGGGGATATTTTCAGTCCAAGACTTGCATCCACTCACAGGGAACCTTGAAGGGACTGGATCCTAGTGATAGGTGGGTTCAGAGGCAATAATAATAATAATAATAATAATAATAATAATAATAATACCACCCTGCCCATCTGGCAGTTTTCCCATTCACTCTGGGAGGCTTCCAGCACATATAAAACCATAATGAAACATCAAACATTAAAAACTTCCCCATACAAGGCTGCCTTCAGATGTCTTCTAAATGTCCAAAAGTTGTTTCCTTGGCATCTGATGGGAAGGCGTTCCACAGGGCGTCTGCCACCGCCAAGAAGGTCCTTTGCTTGGCTGGCAGATATGGGATGAATTGTAGCCCTTCTTCTTCTTCTTCTTCTTCTTCTTCTTCTTCTTCTTCTTCTTCTTCTTCTTCTTCTTCCTTCTCTTATTATTTTGCCAAAACAAAAAAAAAAAATTTCCTTCCAGTAGCACCTTAAAGACCAACTAAGTTAGTTCTTGGTATGAGCTTTCGTGTGCATGCACACTTCTTCAGATACACTGAAGAAGTGTGCATGCATTTTGCGGTAAACATTCCAGCAATGCAAAACTCTGAGATCTGTGCATGGATGCTTCCCTTAACTTACTGATTATTCAAATTTTGTTGCATTTTGTAACTTACGTAATTCTCTCTCTCTCTCTCTCTCTCTCTGTGTGTGTGTGTATGTGTTGTGAGCTGCCTTGAGCCTGGCCTAGTCTCCCAGGTCCTTGTCCGACACACTCTAACCACTGCACTGCACTGCCTCGCAAACATATCTGAGCTCAGATTTCCCAGCTGCTGCACCTCCAGCAGGACCTCGTGAAAACTTTCCCTGGAAACTTCAGCCATTTGATGAAAGCCCTTGGACAGCGTTTTGAAAAGCCGCCTTTGGCTCGCAGCTCCTTAATCTTAGGTAATTCCAATCAAGACCTTTCTTCGTCTCGTTTTGTTTGGTAGCTTCACCCCTCACGCAGGAGGCCCTGAGCTGTCGTGGTTGGTAATCAATTTGGCGGTAATTATGGGCTTGCCGAGCAATTGCTTCGTTGAATGCACTGTACTCCCACTGCTACAATAAATAGCAAACAATTTCACGAAGGCTTAGAAAATGACGGCGGCCGAGCGAGTGAACTGAATTCCCACACTGTGCCATTTTCACCTTCATAACCCTTTGAAGACATTGGGGTGAGAGTGAACAAGCTCACTGCCTCCCTCCGTCGCAAAAGAATGGAAGTTGCTTATGTAGGAGAAAGGACTGGGTCATAATTGCAGCCATTGCTCCCCCATACTTTCTCAGGATTAATCCTAGTGCATACTTTGGGGGAAGAGGTTCTTCTGGCTTTAGGAGCATATAGCACAACCATGACAAGTTCGCCTATTTTCCAGGGCCAGTCCCAGATTTACAGAAGCCCTCCCAGTTTCTGATTTGATCCCGGAATGTCCCGTTTTTCCTTAGGCTGTCCCTATTTTCATCAGAGAAATGTTGGAGGGTATGGTGTTATTGTCAGGAGTTCAGCTTACACTCGAGTAGGACCCTGGCAGAGACACATGCCCGACTGGCATGTTCTCTCCCTCCTGGTCGATCGTTCGGGAGCTTCAAAAGCTTTCTTCAGCCCGAACATCACAGCGACCGATGCCAACCGACACCGACACACTTAGGGATCCGCAGAGTTTGCGCATCATGCGTAACAGACATCAGCAACTCAGCATGTTGGCTAATCTACTTTATTTACATATAAACGCACACGGAGCACTGCAACATGGCTCCCTCTCTCTCTAGCATCAGACAGCAAAGAGAAAAAGAACAAAGGACAATAGTCCCACTTCACGGAGCACAGTAACACAAACATCCTGTATCCGTCACTTCCCACTCTGTGGAGTCAAAACATATGCCATCATGTGAAAGACAAAAATCCCATGACTGCAATCATAGATCAGGAATTCTAACAGTTATGTGACCCCTGAGCCAAGGAGATAAGTATCTATATAACCTCTAGAAGACCTCTGAAGGCAGCCCTGTACAGGGAAGTTTTTTTTAATGTTTAATGTTTTATTATGTTTGTATACATCAGGCTTCCTCAAACTCGGCCCTCCAGATGTTTTGAGACTACAATTCCCATAATCTCTGACCACTGGTCATGGGAGTTGTAGGCCAAAAACATCTGAAGGGCCGAGTCTGAGGAAGCCTGGTATATATGTTGGAAGTTGCCCAGAGTGGCTGGGCATCCTAGTAAGATGTGTGGGGTATCATCATCATCACTGTGGAATAGGACGTCCCTATTTTCATCAGATAAATGTTGGAGAGTATGTGACGTGATTTAGAATGGCTTTTCATAGAACTGTAGAATTACAGAGTTGGAAGGCATGTAGTACAACCCCCTGCAATACAGGAATCATAGCTACAACAAGAACAAGTGTGATGCATTGGGTATTGACCAGTAGTGCTGGCAGATTCCCATCCAGTCCATCTGTATCTTTACCTGCTCTGCTCCTGATGCTGTATTTATTATTTTCAGGTGCAGGGCAGGTGAGCGTGGCTTAGCCAAAGTGGCTTTGCAGGCCAAATGGGGAGGACCGATGGACCAATATTAATCTGTAGGCTGGAGGTTTGCCAACGCTAACCCAAGACATTGGGCTTGCTCTGGGGAGGGGGGGCGGGATCAAGGTTCAAATGAAGTTCATAGGGTGACCTTGGGCCAGTTGTCATCTTTTAGTCTAACCTACCTCAGAGGGCTATTAGTAGGATATTTGTGGCCCTGATCATCCTGGAGGAATGGTGCGATCAAAATGCAATAATACATATATTTTTTACACATGTATAACCCGGCCGTATGTGCATTAAAGTACTTTCTGAAACCTTCATTCGTACAAGCAAGCAGACACTCTACCTGACAGATATGGTTCGGTTTCTTTCAAGTGACAATAATAGCTTGGTAACACATAGAGTGGCCCTCTATGCATAGGCTGGGGAGGGAAATCAGGAAAAAGGAATTAGACAAAATTGCTATAAATTATTGTAGTGATTCGGAGGTTTAATCTGAAAACAAGGTGGATTTGAGTTTGTCGGTATTCCTGGTTACCTCTCGCTCTTACATCATGGATGTTGGCAGATTGGATTTTAAAAACAACAAAGTAATATTAGAATTGGAGCTCTCAGAGATGCACAAGGGAGGCTGTATTTTAATGCCCAGGAACTTGGCAAAGTCTTTGCAGATTTTTATATTGAGGGTGTATATTTTGTGTTATTTTAATAATACTACTGCATAATACAAGTTTGCCATGACCTTTGGGTAGAACAATAAACTGAACTGAACTGTATTAAAGCAATATACATGACTGATTTCCAAAAGGCTTGCTCCCAGCTAAGGCTGTGTACACAGTACACATTTGTGGTTTAAGGGTACTGGGAATTGTAACTCTGCAAGGGGTGAACTACAGTTCCCAGGATTCTTGCGGGTGGAGCGTATACTTTAAATGTGCTTTAAATATGTGGTGTGTATGTAGTCTAAGTGCACAGGGTTGCTGCTTAATCCTATAAACCTCTGTGTCTGGCAGCATTCCTGCTGCAGCTTTTACATGTAACTAGCGATGGAGGAGAAATTTTATTCTGTTCACATTTAAAGGTGAACCTACCTAAATTTACACTTTCAGAACCAATACACAAACAGAAAAGAGCTGTCCTTCAAAATATGCACTCCTCCAAATTTGGCATTACAATTCTCCAGCCAAGTAACACGGACGAAAATGCATGCATTAGTGAAAACAATATTACAAAAATGCACTGTATTTGGGAAAAGATAAATATTAGGGGAAATATGCACAAGTGGACAAAACTGCATACAAAAATGTGTATATTAGGTGAATTTTCACACTAAAAATGCTGGCCGGTTTTCATGAGGACATGTAACCTGGTTAGTTCGTACTTCCCCCAGCTATAGGCTGTCATTGCTTTGCAGTCTTATCTCTGGCCACAATGGGAAAATGGTGGGTCCAGGGGTGGTCTTCAAGCCCACTGAACTGTGGCTCAAATTGAGCCGTGAGAAAATCTATGATATGCCTACTGGAAAGATTAAGGTTATATTAACACCCCATTTCAGTAAGTAGGACACTTGAGCAGAATGCTAGGAAGGGAATAAATATTTAATGCTTTTTATTCCCTGTTTAGTGTGAAACATACTATTAAAATGCACAGCATGCTTGCTATTTTCACGGAAATAGCCAAGCTAATACAGTCTGAGGTGGGGTGGAAGCATATTATGCATTAATGCTATGTTCAGGAATCAATTGCTCTACGGACTGGAAATTTTTGGTTTTCAATTTCCTTCCCCCTCTATGGATCAGGCAGCTTTTGTTGTTGTTGTGACTCTTTGCCTAGCTCCAGTTCTCTGGCTTCTCTGCTTCCTGCAACCCCCCGAAATCCAAATCCTAGAAGGGAAATAAGTTTTGCAGAAGAAGCCGCTTTGCGCAAATCAGTTCCCATTTCAAAATCTGATTGATCTCACCTATGGCCTCTGAGAAGTCATTCCAGGGGTTCACAGAATATATAGGATTTCCCTCTATGACATCAGAGCTCTGACATCAGAGAGCGGAAGTTTTCACAGAATCATAGAATTGCTGAGTTTGAAGGGAACACGGGCATCATCTAGTCCAACCCCCTGCAATGCAGGAATCTGTTGCCCAACGTGGGGCTTGATGTTGGGTTCCCCCTCCCAACACTGTAGAAACATCCAGTGCCCTCACCCAACCAACATCAGGGCTCTAATATCAGTAGAGTCAAAAAGGAATGTGTTGGGAGCAGCTCAGTGGATCAAAATTCCTCCCAGGCCATGACATTCCCCCAACCTAAGCAGAGATTTTAGTCCAGTACAGCAGGCCCAGAAAATACAGGGGCATGGGGGGGGGGAGGGAACATAAGGTGAAAATGTACCAAAGAAGCCTCAGCCATATGGGGGAGATGACCTGTATGGGAAACTAGGTCTCAAGTTGAAGTATTTATGAGATTTCAGTTCATGGTGATCATATTACAAGGCCTACATAAAAGCTTTATGAGGTAAAGATAAAAACACTTAAACAAATGTTAGCTAACAGAGTGTTGGTCTTTTAAACATGAATCCCAAGTTGGAAAAGTTTCCACTTGAAAAAGGGCACATTTAGTAAGGCGTAAGCTGCGTTGAAGTCACAATAGCATGTGAAAGCATTTGGGGGCACACATCAGAGAAGCTACAAATATTGTCCTGATAATTCATCATCATAATTTTATTTGTATGCCGCCTTTCCATAGTTGAAACTATGCTCAAGGAGGCTTACAACATGACAAGATTTACATAATTACAAACATAACAGAAGTAATAAACAATAAAGCCAGTGTGGTGTAGTGGTTAAGAGCGGTAGTCTCGTAATCTGGGGAACCAGGTTCGCGTCTCCGCTCCTCCACATGCAGCTGCTGGGTGACCTTGGGCCAGTCACACTTCTCTGAAGTCTCTCAACCTCACTCACCTCACAGAGTGTTTGTTGTGGGGAGGAAGGGAAAGGAGAATGTTAGCCACTTTGAGACTCCTGAAGGGGAGTGAAAGGCGGGATATCAAATCCAAACTCTTCTTCTTCTTCTTCTTCTTCTTCTAAATAGAATACATGAAAAATACACAACCAAATGGGAACAATTTCCACGTAAATCGTAAGATCTATAACTAAAGATACAACTATAATACTAATAACAGCAACAGGGCATTGATAGAAGACTCTTATGGCTCATAAGCCAGCTCCACGAAGGTACCCTTGCCAGAGTGAGATTCACTCCAGCGGGCGACCTTACAAATTCGATACCAATAAACAAGGGAGTGCGCCAAGGATGTATATTGGCTCCCTGCCTATTCAACCTATTCATCAGCGACATGCGAGCACCCCTAGTCAACTCATCTCCAAGTACACACGCGCCTAGACTAGCGGATTACCGCTGCCCACTCCTTTTATATGCGGACGACGCGGTAATTCTATCTTATACACGTGTTGGACTAACCAGAGCTCTGAAGATCTTTGCCACGTATTGTCAACTCAATCAATTAACTATCAACCATGCCAAGTCCAAGATTCTGATTTTCTCCAGAAGCCAGAGATTATACAAATGGAAGCTTGGTGGAGCAAAAATAGAGCAAGTCCTAAAATTTCAATACCTAGGAGTTATTTTTCAATACAATTTGGGGTGGAAAGCTCAAATTCAACACCTACTTAATAAGGCCAAAACCTTGTCATATGCGCTCCTCCGATTCTTCTTTTCGGACGGAGCTTTGCATGTTCCCTCGGCCCTAAAGGTGTTCAAGGCAAAAGTGGTTGCCGTGCTTGCTTATGCTGCCCCGCTCTGGGCCGTGATGACAGATCTTGCTCCCCTTGAGACTCTGCAAAGCCAATTCCTACGTCGGCTCCTAATGCTCCCCCTGTGCGTAAGCAACGCAGCCATGCGACTAGAATTGAAGGTTGCATCCTTAGAAACTTGCCTGTGGAAGCAAGTCTTCAATTACTGGTTATCATTGTGGCATAGATTACCAAACCATTACCTTGTCCAATGCTTATGGCGAGATGAATTCTCTAGCCTTTGGACTAGTAGAATTCATGCCAAACTCCTGTGTTACGGAATCTCTCCCTCAGATTCCCTAAAACTAGACCAAATCACTGCTCAAAGACTGATCCGCCAAAGACTGGATGACATCGATTTACAGCGAAATTATACGCTGGGGGGAGGTGTTTGTTCGCCCCAGAACATTGGTATCACTTTAACTTACTGCGTTCCATCATACCTCTCCTCCCTTTCGACTGTTGCCCATAGACTGGCCTTCACCAAAGCGAGGTTTAACATTTTTCCCTCCAATGTCCTGAGACATAGGTTCTCAAAGGGCCAAGCCCCCGCCGTGTGCGAATGTGATAAGGTGACGCCGGAGTCGCTCCAGCACATTATGTTCACTTGCCCCTTGTTCAATGTGCCACGGGCAAATTTGTTGGGATCAATCATACAGAAACTAGAGGGTACCCCACCAAAATTCCACCTTGCCCAAATCTTGCAGGACAAGGATACCCACACGACCCTGAAGGTGGCTAGGTTCTTAGTTGCTGTCCTTTCCCAAAAGCGACGCCAAGGAGCACTACAAGCAAATTAAGGCGTAGTATGCCTTTCCATTTTATAGTATTTTATTGTTATAGTGGTGTTTTAGCGATTGTTTTTTTTTATTTCCCTACGGCACAAGCTGTTATTTAGGTGTTGTTCTTACCTGTATGGGCCTATGGCCGTAATAAATGAAATTTCCAAAAAAATAATAATAAATAACAGCAACAGCTTTCCCAACCTCGGTATACAATACTGCAGCCCAAGAATCTTCAGCTTTTGTAGCTGGAGTCAGTCAGCTCTCCACTCTCCCAGGCCAGATGGGAAAGGGCCAGCAAGGCAGGGGGGAAGGTCTTCCAGGGCTCACAGCCAAGATGGTCTCATTTAAAACAACACAGATAAAAATAAAAACAATTTAAAAGCAGCTGCAGTCCTTGTGAAGCCTGTCAGGCCCTGCCCCAAGCCAGGTGGAAAGAGGCAAGGGCAGGGTCCTTCAGGCCCTCAGCAGGCAGTCCTCCTTCATGCAAAAAGCACATTGGAGGTCCTCAGATAAATAAATGAGAGACGGTTTTAATTAGGGTGACTGCTTATGCATTTACCAAAGAGAGGGGGGACCACACCCATCTGCATAATATTTGCACATGTCAATAGATGCAAATTTAGAAATGATTGTTATAATTTAATTTTAAAATGTTATATCTCACCACAGTGGTGGAGGCTGGTCCGATGGCTGTCTTCCCACTCAAGTGTGAGGTTCAGGTGTCAGCTTCAGCTGGGCAACTCCAAGGCCCGTCCTTCTCTCCTTGTTCAAGTTCTTCATCCTTAAACTGGACTTAGACTCAGCTGCACTTCAAAGAAAGGACTGCCCTCTCTTCAGAGAGAGGACTGGACAGTAAGACATATGGCCACCCTGGTTAGTTGCATAACATCAGGCTGGAGTATGAAACAAATGGTTCTGGGGGCTGAAAAGCAGTGCCTTGTCTAAATCCAGCCCCCCAATTACAGAGTCTTGATGCGGCAAATTGGGTGCCATGCCTGCCCTCATTTGTCCTTTGGGGTATGGAGGTAGAAGAAGCTCTCTCTCTCTCTCTCTCTCTTTTTAGACATGTTAATTTAAATGAGTATGTCTTATCAAAGATGAAAGACCCAGAAAATTAATCCTCTCTTGTGGCATCCTTTAAGTAGTTGGCATCTACTTTGATTCCTTTTAATTGACCAAAACAGAAAGTGCTGTGTTGCAGAGTTTTCTGAGACTTGGCATCTGTATCCAGGATATCTTGTAGCAGCAGGAGCTAAGGAACAAGAAGAATCCAGAGTTTGATATTGGCTTTAAAAGGCTCGTGCTGGAGCTCTTCCAAGTCTCTATATGCAGCTAGAGTACTTACGATGTCCGTCTCTCAAATATTCTTTGTTGAGACAAGGCCCCTGTTTTAGATACAGAATTGTCCTTAGTGGCAGAAATTAAAAATAAAATGTGATGGTAGTGGAGATCCTCTTGCTACCACATCTCAATAAGTTTCGCTGAATTCTGCATCGATAAAGGAATTCATTTTTAACACATAATGGGAGGGTGAGATGAACATAATGAGAGGCAAATTGCTCTAAATGACAGCAAGTCTGTCATTACTTTTCTTGTTCGTTTTTTAAGGGATCATTTTCCCCCAATAGACTAAATACTGTTCATTTTGGATCAGTTGTTTCAAACAATTTAAGCTGCCCAATTGTTACTCTGTAGATAACTCACAAGAAAATAGTACTTCCGTTGGCTTCGCTAGGGAAGCAATAAATCACACAATGACTTCATTGATCTTCTTATTCAAGCAAAGTGGGTTGCACCAGAATCTGAGCAGGGTAGCTCAATGTCCAAACCCATCTGCTCTCGCCAGAAATTGTGTGTTCATCTTTTGTTTGGGGATTATCTTCTGCTGTGATAGAAAGTTCATGTTAGATATCAATATTATTAATATGCTGATTTCATAGCAATAAATGTACCACACCTGCCCACACCAATTTAAGCTTATCCATGCAATTACAGCCTATAACCAATTTTTTAAGGACCGTTTCATATGTTATATTTTCCCTTCTGGGGATTACTTTCAAGAAGGGGAGAAAAGTGATCCCAGCAGTTGGTAATTTCTGGCAATGACACACATGTTATCCCTCCCCTCTATCACATATATTTCACATCATGTAGTCATACTAGAAAATGATGAGTGATCACAGTTTCCTATTCTTATACTTAATGACACTCTCAAAGAAGTCTAAAAGATTAGACAGGACTTACCCCTGTAGAAGCTATTCTGCTTCTTCAGCAGTTTGTTCTTCTATAAGCTTGGTAATAATGTTTTCCACAAGTCCAAGAACTGGCCTGTAATTTGTGGGATCCTCCCCCTCCCCTTAAAACAAATAGTATTGGTGTTATGCTGTCAAGTTTTCAGTCTCTTCCCGGTATAAAGCTGATCTTCAGGACATGTTAAATATTTTTCTTAGGAGATCAGCAATTTCACATTTGAGTTTCTTAAGAATTGTTGGTTGGATGCTATTGGCCGTTTGTCAGTTTCTATTTTGTCTGTTAGGCCAAGGACTTCATCTCTTGTCACCCACTATTTGTCTCGGACTCCTTTTCTGAAAAAGTTAGCACAGATATAGAGATCTGTCCTGCATCTTCTGCTGTGAAGACAGGTGCGTATAATCTATTCAGCTTCTCTGCAAACTCCTTATCCTCCTTTAACACTCCTTTGACTCCCTTGTCACCCAATGGTACCAAACATGTCCATAGACAGTCTAATAATGCATTTTAAGATTTTTCTTGGTAAAGGTCTTTATGTTTTTAGCAATGGATTCCTCAAAATTCTTGTGTGTGTGCGCATGTGCGTCCCTTATTGTCTCTTTACATTTCTTTTGCCAAAGTATGTGTTGCTTTTTTGGTTCTCATTTAGGCAAGGCTTCCATTTTCTGAAGATTATGCCTCTAATAAAAATGAACCCCAGCACCCCTATCATGACTTCCTTAATCTAGCTCCTGCAACTGTAACAATTGTAGAGAAGGCTGATTGCATAAAACTGCAGATCTTCTGGCACAGGGATAGCCCTGCCAGTGTGTTTGCACCGCACGGCTTCACAACCTGCTAATGAGGCTACAAAACTCATTTCTCTGCTCAGACTGCATGCTCTGAACTGCACCTCTCAAAGCATAGCTCGCCTTCCAGATCTTGTATATGTCCCATGCTGTGGCGGGGGAATATATCCTATTTGTGGCGAATTGGTGACACCACTTTCTGAGCTGAGCTGCTGTGGCTTTAAGTGTCCCAGGGAAAGCAGCCGGTTTTGCTGGCGTGGAGACTCGGTGATAGGGAAAGTTGTAACGCCGGAGTTTCTCTCTGCCTTGCATCCGCCACACAAACGTAGGAGGAGCAGTAGAAAATTGGCTAGCAGCCCCAGTCCTGCTCAAAAAGGCTGGAGGACTGCAGCCGGCTGCTGCTGAGCTGAGGTTGGGACCTGGCGATCAAGGGCTGACATTTTTTTCTTTATTTCTTTTTGGCATGTCTAAAAATCTCTGGGATCTAGTAATGGTAGACTAGCACTCCCTGACTGCTGAGTGCTGAGTGTGCAGCTCTGACTTCCTTCAATCCAGTATGCATGAGCAGCTTTCTGCTTTCTCAATTATCACACCAGGCTGGGACGTTTCAATTTAACAAGAAACAGTTAACACAGACCTTGTGCTAACAAGATCCACAGGGGGCCTTGTACCTTTGGCTTGACAGCAGTCGGATCTGCAGAAATCAGCAGCTTTCTGCAGCATGGAAATAGGCATTGTCAACCTGCTAAAGGGTTGAAGATTGTTCTGCCGTTCAAAGGCACAACTGCAGAAGACAGCAAAAAAGGGGGAAAGAAGAAAAAGTTGGCAACTGTGGTTGCCAGTGTTTTTCTTGACAGAGATCTATGCCACTGACAGCTGCAAGATAGGCAGCTGTTCCATTCAGGAGCAGCTGCCCCCCCCCCCCGCTGCATCTCTGTGCCACTACAGCCGGCACCATTTGAATTTCTGCAGCTATATGCTTGAAAGCGTTGTGGTAAAAATGTCAACATGGGCAGCCAAATTGCCCTCCCTTGCTGTTGAAGGTATCTTTTATTCAATTGCTTTAATGCAGCAACCTTGACTCGAGCTATTCTCAAGGGGCCCTTCCAGAGAAAAGCTATTCTTTTCTTAGCTGGGGGGGGGGGAATCCGTCAAGCCACTTATGTGATTTCTTTCCATTGTGGAAAAAACAACAACACATTGCTATATGCAAAACTGTACAAGTTACAGTGAGATTATAGTAGGCAAACATACTGAGTTTTAGACACTGAAAGGGGCATAGATCTATTAGGGTGATAATAGTTGTTCAGCCCAGACACTGAGGTCCAGCTCTGAGGGCCTTCTGGGAGTTCCCTCACTGCAAGAAGTGAAGTTATAGGGAGAACCAGGCATAGGGTTTTCTTGATAGTTGTCCCCTCCCTGTGGAACACCCTCCTATCAGATGTCAAGGAAATAAACAACTATATGACTTTTAGAAGACATCTGCAGGCATCCCTGTCTAGGGAAGATTTAAGGTTTGATGTTTCGTTGTGTTCTTATGTTTTGCTGGAAGCCACTCAGAGTGGCTGAGGCAACCCAGTCAGATGGGTGGCATATAAATTTTAAAAATGTATTATTATTATTATTATTATTATTATTATTATTATTATTATTATTATTGGATTAATGGAGTCTGATGGACTCTTGAATGCCATTGTGTAGCTTCTGGTTAGCGTGGATGGTACTGCTGTTGAAGTCCTCATTGTTCTAAGGGGTGTTGAGATGTTTCAGCTTGTCGTCTCCTCATACTCACTCCCACTCTCCAGAACCTGTTTGGTTCTTTAGGTTGCTGGAGAGTTGAGGGTGATGTGAATTTGACCAATAAGTGAGAGCTTATCGGATGTGTGCATTGGCCCTGATGGACCAATGTCCACTGAGTCCAGCACTCTAACCACAAGACCGGACTGACCCAATAAGTGTGGCTTAATAGGTGGTGGTTGAAGGAGAAACTTATATAGGTTGACAGAACCAGGTTAATCCACTTGGTGCCAGAATGTAGTAATTCCAGGGCACAGCCAAAATAGATGTAACAGATTAGCTTGTGGTGCATTACATCTCCAGACCTGTAATTTTCAGTGATCCCAATGTAATCCTGCAAAACCAAAGGAGAAATAAATAGATGGGGAATTGGGGGGGGGGAATGGTGATCACTTAATAAAACCCAGCTCCTGCCTAATTATGTTATAGTTACGTTGTTAAAGTTTTACTCATGTCAATGTTATCTTTATGCAGCAGGATTTCCTATTGATTATTGTAATTCATTTGTTTTCTTAACTTCAGCTCCTTCTGTGTAGCTCATTTTCTCCCTAATTATTCGTATCTTGATTAAGAGGGTTGATTAAGGTGAAGCAACTGTGTTCCTCGCCTTGTAGTCCAAATTTCTTTCCACTGATTCTTTTCTTTCTATCCAAATTGCATCACCTGATTTGCAACCAGCTCCCTGCATTTTGCTTCCACTTATCGGTGATTGCATTCAAAGCTTATTTGCACAATATTACTCGCCCTAAACTAGAGGTGCCCCCTGGGCTTTTAAAGTTATGTTGCAAGGATTAGTGCCAGGCTGAATACCCAACTCTTTCATGGGGTCATTTCTCCCCTGCAAAAGTGATTGAATTCTATTAATATTTGGTGAGGCAGGAGCTTTCCTATTTTAGAATAAGGGGACCGATGATTTCTACTTATTTCTTTTACAAAAAAGAAACTTTGCTGCCTCTTCTAGCAATGGCACAACTGCAAACAGCAGTCTGTTGATTCTCTCATTTGCCACAAAATTGTCCAGTGGGAGACATTGAACAGATAGGGCTTTCCTAATCACAGTCAGACAAGATAATGGTTCAAACTAGTAAAGCACTCAGCAACAGCCCTCCTGAACATTAACCATTTTCTGTGCAAGGACAATTTTGGGAAATGGCAGCAGAGAGGTCTGTTTCGTGGCAGAGAATGCATGGATGGGAAAAGCCCCACAATTCAGGAGAGACTTGGCTCGGCTCATAGTGGATAATCATTTTCCAAACTGGGGGAGCTCATCTATCCAGCCTGGATAGCTCATTTGGTTAGACTGACCATGGTGCTGATAAGGCCAAGGTTCCAGGTTTTATTCCCCATATGGGACTCTACGATTCTATTATTTCTATGATTTAGAACCTCCAGTCTCTTCCACACCCCATTTCCAAAGCCTGGTGCCAGCACTGTCTAATTTGGTTATACAACAGTGTCACTGATGCCAAACAGAGCAAGTTTAAAGTGAGGGCAATACAGAACTCTATTGCCTCTTAGTGATGTGCCAACATCACTTAAAAGAGTTGTTTTTCAAGCAAAGGGTCATGCCAAAGCAATATCTCCGAGATCAATGTAATATCCAAGCTTGCATTTGGAGACATCGGTCCTGGGCTGTGTAAGTGCATTTAGCATTTCTGCCATGAAGTGACAACTGCAGACCTTTAGGGAATTGTGTGAAAAACATTTGTATCTAGATACTACCCTCCAACTCACTCACCCCCCCTTTTTTTGCTATTCATATCCTATGCTTGATGCCTTTCTGAATGGGGTTTGAATGACAAATGAAACGAGTAAATCCTGTTTTTGCAGAAGCAGCAGCAGCCCCACCTCAAAAGTAGAACAAAAGCTATACCTTGAACAACTGAGTGATCAAGTTTTCCTTTTTTCTGCCCCATTGAGGAACACTGATCTCCCTTACAGCTGCTGCACAAATGCGTTCAAGGATGAAGGTACAGCTGGAAGCCTAAACAAGGAGTAGCTGGAAAGGGGGACTCTCAACAAAGGTCAGGGATGGAAAAGGAATTAGTTCAGTCTGCATTTCACAGTGGACCTACCTATTGCTCCCAGGCTCTCTTGTGGATCAGAGGACCAGCTCCCAGTTGGATAATGTGCTTATCTGGATTTTGGCCTCGTTTTCGTGTGCAAAAACTACACACAAAAGGATCTATTTTAGATAACAAAATGTGTACATAATGTATGAAAAATATTGCAAAAATACACATTTTTTTGATAAAATCTCTGTACCACCAAAGGCATATGGTTCAAATGCAGACCTTTAGTGCATTCATTTGAAAAATCCACGTAAAATGGAAAGAAACTGACCAGTTAGTGAGCATCATTGAAATTGAAATGAGATGGAATTAGGTTGCTCAGTCCATGGCCAGCAAAGGCTCCTGCTCTGTCAAATGTAAAGGGTCCAGAAGAGAAAATAAAGCGCTTTGAATTCCAACCAGAACGGGGAAGAAAGACAGTGCTATGGAGTCAGGTGGTCGAAAGTTGCAAGAACTTGCTTCCTTTGACTCCACCCTGTCAAGTATCCCACCATGGCAGAAACCAGCTTCTAAGATCCTGCTTGCCTCCAGGGCAGGGTTTCCCAAACTTGGGTCTCCATCTGTTTTTGGACTACAGTTCCCATCATCCCTGACCACTGGTCCTTCGAGGTAGAGATGATGGGAGTTGTAGTCCAACAACAGTAGGATGTATGTAGGGTTTGGGAAACCCTGCTCCAGAACTACCACCTGAAGATACTGCTATGTAAAGTCCTGTCCCCCACTCCCAAGCATCTTTTTAAAATTGTGTGTTCATGATTGTTTGGGCTCATAATGGTACTGGGCAGGTATATGCAATCCTTCTTGCAATAGCATTTTGCCTGCTAACGTTTTGGGGTGGACATGCTGCTTCATTCCAACAAGCGCATGTCCTGGAACTTCCTGCTGAAATCCTGTAACTTTTAATGTCACAAATATTCCAGTTTCTTTATTTTTTGTCATCTCGCTTCTGTTGTGCCCCCTCCTGATGGCAGTAACAACAAATAAAGTGGAATGATATATGGGAGGACCTGTATAAATTATTGTGTGGGTGACAGGTTGCAGAATACACTTCCAAAATCAACTTGTCAATCAATCAATCAATCAATCAATCAATCCTGGATGAGAAGAAAGGTGACGAGCTGGTAAACTTCTGCATTTCTGGTTTTAACTTCGTCTCTCCTGTGCTAATGAATTAACTTGTCTCAAAAAAAATTTCTTTGCTGTTAACTCTTTTGTCACTGTAATAAAGAATAGCAGAGGACTGGTTCTGCCTGGTATTATGTATTGTTTCATTTATGTACATCCTACCTTTTCTGTGGGATATAACTGGGACTCAAGATGGCTCACAAAAAAATAAAAATGGATAAAACGCTAAAACCATATAAAATCTAATAGTTAAAAATTAAACTATAATAGATTTTAAACCATATAAAAACAAATCTATAAAATCTAGTAAGTATAAAGAGAAAAAAACACTTCATTATTAAAGGCCCCTTCCTTTTTTAAAAAAACCACACACACACACACACGCAATAAACAATCAATTCCTCAACTTAGTCTTCATCTGCCAGAGGAAAACAACAAGGAGGGAGCCAGTCTAGCCTCTCTAGGGAGGGAGTTCCAAAGTCTGGGAGCCACCACTGAGAAGGCCCTCTTCCATGTCCCCATCAAGCGTTCCTGTGAGGATGGTGTGACAAAGAAAAGGGCCTCCCCCAAATATCTCAGAGCCTGGGAAGGTTTGTATGGGGGCTCATGATCCTTCAGATAGCTTGAACTATATAGGTAACTTCAGGTGGCTCGTGACTGGATCCTCTACTTATGAGGAAGTCATGTGAAGGCCCTTGGATAGGCAGTCTCACAGTGTCTTGCATCATCACACCTCCACTGTCACATCTCTGTTTTCTTTGCCTGGAGATTTTGTTGCTTTGCTGTGGACTAAGGAGACATATGCCATTTAAAATTTGCAGAGAGTGAAAGTCAACTTTCTCAGATGGGAAGTATCTTACTGCATGTCTCATAGTTCTTTTTCCCCCCTTCCTGTCACCACAGCTGAGAGTTATAAAAATTAGATGAAAGGGGAGAGGAACACTCTCACACATTATCAAGTCGGGCTGTCAAGCACATATCAGTCATTCCTGCTCAGCTGTTTGAGCCTCTGAGAAGGATCAGACCTTTCGTTGGCAATCTGTGCACATGAGATACTACACTGGGGAATATTCAATACTGGAAGAAATGTACTAATCTCTAAACAAGAAGAATGATCTTGGTTATCATCAGTTTTGGTGGGCAGTGGTGTTGCATTGTTTGCTGGTGCCCGGGGCACACGTGCTGGGCAGGAGTGGGGTGCAGAGTATGAACAGAACCCACCGCACCAGCCCAGTCATCACCACCATTGCTGGGCAGGTGCATACGAGGCACAGAGGGTTCACAGAGCTTGTGTGCCAGCCCAGCCCTCACCACTAGAGCCAAGTGGGCCTGCACTGTGCCACCTTCCCACCTGTGCAGGGAGGAGCCCAACAGGTCAACGCAGCCCTTGGTGGGCGAATCCCCCTGATGCCAACTGGGTGGCCATTCACTGAAAGGGCTGAGGACACTGTGGCGAGGCCAGGTGAGGCTCTGGGGCCCAGAAATTCCCAACAACAGCCAGGACAGGACAGGACCCAGATCCCTGCTTGGGGGTATTTGGTTCATGGCCTCTAAAAATCATGTGCCCAGGGCTACAGCTCCCTGCTCCCCATGCTACCAGGGCCAGATTTAGGTTTGATGAGGCCCCAAGCTACTAAAGGTAATGGGGCCCTTTATATGTCCAGCTGTCCTTTGTCAACAACAAACTGTTGCTGTTTTTTTCGGTTGAATATATGCTATATGGTAATTTACGGACCTAATAGGTATCAAAAGCCATTTGCACGTAACAAAATATGTATTTTATCACAGTAATTGTTGAACTGAAATACAATTAAGAAGAAGTATATTAATAGTGAAATACAATTAAGAAGAAGTATATTAACAGTGAAATAATTATTAATACATACTGTTGTTGTATGTAGGTTTTATTTTACTTTTTATCTTATATTTTTGAAATGTACATCCAGTTTTTTCCCCTTTAATTTTTTGGCGGCCCCCGAGAGAGTGGGGCCCTAAACTATAGCTTGTTTAGCTTATACGTAAATGCAGCACTGCATGCTACGCTCCTGTTTTTGTGGGATGGGTTGGGGGTCATAAAGACCATAAAAATGTAGAGGCAATTCCTGAAAAAACTGCTGGAGATTTTCTTCTCCTCTGGAGAAATTGGGTGAAATCCTCTGCTCCAATTTCTCTGCTCACAAACTAAGAGGGTAATGTTGAGACATCATCTTATGAAATTATGCAGGGTATGGAGCAAGCAGATAGAGAAAGATTTTTTCTTCTCTCACAACACTAGACCTCAAAGACGTTGAGTGAAGCTGAATGCTGGCAGATTCAGGGCAGATTTACTAACAAATACTTCTTGGTGCAGCACATAGTTACAATATGAAACTCACTTCCAAAGGCGGCAGTGATGGCCACCGATTGGACAATTCATGGAGGACAAGGCTATCAATGGCTACTAGCCAAGATTGCTATGTTTTGCCGCCACTATGGGAGCAGTATTGCCTCTGCATACCAGTCGTTGGAAATTGCAAGTGGGCAGAGTGGGGTTGCGCTCATGTCCAGTTTGCAATCTTTCCACAGGCATTTGGCCGGTCACTGTGAACACAGGATGTCATATTAGATGGGTGATTGGCTTGATCCAAAAGGCTCGTCTTATGTTTTTATGTGCATACATACATCGTTCTGCCCGGACATTGAGGTCCAGCGCTGAGGGGCTTCTGGTGGTTCCCTCACTGCGAGAAGCCAAGTTACAGGCATCCAGGCAGAGGGCCTTCTTGGTAGTAGTGCCCACCCTGTGGAACGCCCTGCCATCAGATGTCAAGGAAATAAACAACTACCTGACTTTTAGAAGACATCTGAAGGCTGCCCTGTTTAGGGAAGCTTTTAATATTTGATTAATTATTGTATTTTAATATTTTGTTGGAAACCGCCAAGAGTGGCTGGAGAAGCCCAGCCAGATGGGCGGGGTATAAATAATAAATTATTATTATTATTATTATTATTATTATTATTATTATTATTAAAAAATGCAGATAAGCCCAACAAGATGAGAATCATAAATAGTAATCTCATCTGTTGTGAGTAATGTCCCAGCATCATCAGGCATGATGGGAGTTGTAGTTCAGCAACATCCAGAGGAGCATTGATTCCACACACCTGTTTTAGAGCATATTAGCATGTTTGCTTGAAAGTAAAAGCTACCAGGGCTGCTTTCATATACAATGGTACCTCAGGTAAAGTACTTAATTCGTTCCAGATGTCCGTTCTTAACCTGAAACTGTTCTTAACCTGAAGCACCACTTTAGCTAATGGGGCCTCCTGCTGCTGCTGTGCCGCCAGAGCCCAATTTCTGTTCTTATCCTGAAGCAAAGTTCTTAACCTGAAGCACTATTTCTGGGTTAGCGGAGTCTGTAACCTGAAGAGTATGTAACCTGAAGCATATGTAACCTGAGGTACCACTGTACCTTTTATTAAAATAGCCACACAATTACTGATGTGAATGATTTAACCTTTTCCTTAGCTACTTTTTATTTTATTTTAACGTGCACACTCCTGCTTCTGAATAATAAATAAATAAAATACCTTTAGGCTTTTACACCATCAGTTAATTAAAATTAGCTGCTGCAGCTGAGGGTGATGGAAACCGCAAGAGAGCATTACCTGTGCAATCCATTTGATTAATTGCTTAATGCATTAATATCTTATTGGAGTGTGGATCTTCCTCCAGATTTTAACTGGAAGTGTTGGCATTGTCATAAGCAATATTCAGTAGTTCATCTAATATCACTGCAGAAATGGATTTATTCAGCAGAGGGGAGTTCTAACATTTGTTTAAGGTAAAGGTAAAGGTACCCCTGCCCGTATGGGCCAGTTGTGACCGACTCTGGCGTTGCGTGTTCATCTCGCTTAAGAGGCTGGGGGCCAGCGCTGTCCGGAGACACTTCCGGATCACGTGGCCAGCGTGGCGAAGCTGCTCTGGCGGGCCAGCACCAGCGCAGCACACGGAAACGCCGTTTACCTTCCCGCCATAAAGCGGTACCTATTTATCTACTTGCACTTAGGGGTGCTTTCGAACTGCTAGGTGGGCAGGAGCTGGGACCGAACGACGGGAGCTCACCCCGCCGCGGGGATTCGAACCGCCGACCATACGATCGGCAAGTCCTAGGCGCTGAGGTTTTACCCACAGCGCCACCCGCGTCCCCAAAACATTTGTTTAAATGTCCTCAAAATATATGCTTTAGTAAAAAAAAAATAAAAAGAGAAAAGTATTCACATCTGCTAGGCTTGTGAGACTAAAGACGGTTTGGCATGAAATGGGCAGTGCACCATGGGAAACAGATGTCACAGAACCGTAGAGTTGGAAGTCACTCAAAGGACCATCTAGTTCAATCCTCTGCAATGCAGGAATCACAGCTGATCTCCCTGTAGTCAGATGCCTCTCCAAGAAATGAGATCAAGGACTCTCAGTCAGAAAGGCAATGGCACACAGGACCAGTCCCAGAAGAGCTTCCACCAGACAGACGTGTGGTGCCAGTGGTCCTCTGGCCTGAGGATGCAGTGTGACAATCCTTAGTCTCAGGGGGCTTCATCAAAGAAGCCCTAGTTGTCTTTGCTGTTCCGTCAAAGCAGAAGGCACTTTCCAACTGGAATGCAGCCACTGGTATTGGTTAGGGCTCAGAGATGGGTGTCGGCACATGGAAGAGTAGCTGGGGAAACCACTTATTATAATGGAAATTCCTTAGCTATGATTCCATCCTCCAACAACTGGGTGGACTTACTTTGCTGACAAGTAACACCAAGGGTTGGGACGCGGGTGGCGCTGTGGGTTAAACCAGAGAGCCTAGGACTTGCCGATCAGAAGGTCGGCGGTTCGAATCCCCGTGATGGGGTGAGCTCCCATTGTTCAGTCCCTGCTTCTGCCAACCTAGCAGTTCAAAAGCACGCCAAAGTGCAAGTAGATAAATAGGTACCACTCCAGTGGGAAGGTAAACGGTGTTTCCATGCGCTGCTCTGGTTCGCCAGAAGCGGCTCAGTCATGCTGGCCACATGACCCGGAATATGTACACCGGCTCCCTCGGCCAATAAAGCGAGATGAGCGCCGCAATCCCAGAGTCGGTCACGACTGGACCTAATGGTCAGGGGTCCCTTTACGTTTACCTTTACCTTTAACACCAAGGGTGAAACCATAAAGAGACAAGTGGACCCCTCACCTATGTAAGTGCTAGGCACTTTGTAGCAGATGCTATGAGATGCTATCCCAGACTCCAGAATGAGGCCACGATATTCTTAGTTTGTTGCAAGAGCTGTTACCCGTTCCAAATTTTTTTATCACGCAATGCCAGAGGTGCTGAAATTGCAAAGGAATGTTCCAGTGCTGATTTGTGAAATGCTTGCAGAACATCTGGAGACTGGGTGTGGGGTGTGGGGCTGGATGCAGTGCACTAAGCCCTGCTTGAAGAAGAAAGGAGCAACCTTTCATTTTGAATTACTACAGCTGCAAAAATATGTCACTAGACTACATAAAGTGCTTGAGGAGTCAGCACTTTGTACTCTCACAGCCTTACTGGTGTCTAAGAATAGGCTTTTCGCCGTGTGCTTTCCCTTTTGGAAAATCAGTAGGCTTTCCCCGTGTATGTTGTTGTAAGTGCAATGCTTAGAGAGTTCCTAATTTCCTAAATTACTCTCTGATCACCATCATCATCATCATCATCATCATCATCATCTCTCTCCCCTCTGCAATAGGGTCCATCTTGCAGTGTGGAAATAAGGACTGTGGAGGTGAGAGTATACAAAACGCATGGAACACTCAGGACCAGCACTGCACAAATTCTGATGCTACATTAAATTAACAACGATGGTAACAATGCTACAGCATTTACCTAATTACTCAGTTTACAACATTTAACCAATTAGTCAGTTTACAACATTAATTAATTAATAGCTCAATCTTATAAGTGTCCACCGACAAGTAGGCTGCATTGGGTTCAAATCCCTGCTAAGTGTTCATAGCAGAGATCGGTAACCTTTTGCCCTCCAGATGTTGCAGAGCTACATCTCCCCCTCAAGCCCAGTGAGTGCAGCCAATAGAAAAGGCTGGCGGGAGGTTGAAATATACTCAGAGTCGAGAGTGGATTTCATGCTCTTTATTCAGCTCATAGCGTTGAGGAGGAATGAAAGTCCCCTCAAAGTATCTGCTTTATATACATTATTTACACAATGGGCTGCACGTGATTGGCTAATTCCGGAATTCTCCTGTAGGCCAATCAGGTTGTGGATTCACTTCCATCTGGAGCTGGATTGGGTGGCTCCTGCAGACCAATCATACTGCTGCATTGTTCTAGGACCAATCAGACTGCTGCCTTTTGGATCCTATTGTTCTAGGACCAATCAGACTGCTGCATTTTGGATCCTATTGTTCTAGGACCAATCAAACTGCTGCATTTTGGATCCTATTCAACTCAGTACATAACAGAGGTGCAGTTCAGAAACATCTGGCAGGGTTCCTGTTCCTTGTTATAAACGCTTCTCTGGGATCTGAACCCAATTTGAACTTCTGAGTAGACACATATAGGATTCAAGTATTAATTACAATGCTGTAACTGGCTTACAGCATTGCAGTCTTTGAAATGAAAGTTTGAGTAAAGAGGTGCAAATATTAGTGTGTGTATATATATATATATATATATATATATATATATATATATATATACACACACACATATTATTTATCATATAAGGAAGAGCTTATTAAAACTTCAGATGGTAAGGACCATCTTAGAAGAGGCACTCCCTCCAGTGAGTGTGTGATAAGAAAACCTCTCTTGTGAGGTGATGCTTACTAAAATATGTACATTCAGAAATATGTACATTATGTACATGAGCACCATCATCTTAAAATCACACATCAAAAAATGTACTATGTTTGCACACATATGCAAATATATGCCCGTTTAATCAATTGGTTAAAACTTACACAACTAAACAAGTACAGTTTCTTTAATCTGCCGGCAGCCATGATGAGCCTTATTAATAATGCTACCAGGAAGAGATTCACAGAAATGCAATCAATTAAAATCACACTATTAAAGCAGCTTTTTGTTTTTGCTTTAACAAAGACTGATGCCCTTGAAATCCACAGGACTTCAGGATATGCAACTAAGGTTCCATTTTGTTCCAATGGACCTTTAGTGGCAACCAATTTTATATTTGGATGCCCAGGGGAAAGTGTGTGCAGCAGTGATGGGACAGCCACATGGAAAACTTTTCTCCGTTTGTTTGGAGCATAGACTTGATACACTGTGAAGCATCTTCTGTTCTAAAGAATCTGACAAAAAGGTCAAGCCACCTGGTGGTGTTGGTCAAAAGTGCTCCTTGCTACAACTTGAGTTTCCAGCTCAGGGGCGCATCCAGGAATGCTCCAAAGTTGCAAACTGCATAGCTAGGGAATCGTTCAGCTTCTCAGAGAGAGAGAAAGAAAAAAACCACCAGTGTTGTTTTTTTTTAAAACACACCTTTATTATACAACCATTTACATATAATTAGACAGTACATACAATACATACAACAACATAGACACACCATAGACACTAACTTACAATAACATAATTCTCACTTTAACTTCCAATTCACCTCATTGTGCTTTTTACATTTTGTTAATCTATACGCATTTCTTTCTTATTTTACTCTTCCATTCTTTATCTAGAAATTTTTTGCTATATGATTTCTCTATGTTTCAAGATTCAATCTAAGTCTGTCAGGAGATTTGCTTTATCGCAAGGTATTCTTTAAATATTATCCAATCTTTGTTAACTTCCTGATTTGAGGTTCCTCTTATTCTCCCAGTCATACTGTAAATACTCTTATCATTTTTGCTTGCCAGTCCCTTTTTGTGGGGATACTGTCGCCTTTCCAGTTCTTTGCTATTACGATCCTGGCCACTGTGGTTGCGTACATAAAAAGGGGTCTGAATTATTATTATTATTAATTTCCCTGCACATAATACCTAACAAGAAGGCTTCAGGGTTTTGTTTTGTTTTTTGGAATGAGAGTTTGAATATCTTTTTGAGTTCATTATATATAATATCTCAAAATTCTCTTATCCTCTTACAAATCACTAGTCCTGTTGCATTTCATTCCTGCAGTCTAGAAATATAATTATTTCTAAAGGATAGGGCTCACCAAGCTGCTAGTCGATCTTGAGATGTGGCGGGGTAGTACTGTGTTGTTTTAAAATCTCTGCTGGTCTACTTTCCAGCAGAATCCAGTGCTCTGCTGTTCAGTAGAACTGTCTCCCAAAGGGAGAAAAAAAATACATTTTACACTTCATCTTGGTTCTACGTCAAGGAAACATACAGGGTGGTATTCAGAGTAGAATTTGCTGAAATTAATGAACATGGCTAAGCTAGGTCCTTTAATTTCAACAGGTTTTCCCTGGGCAAAACATAGTTGAATACAGTGGTACCTCGGGTTAAGTACTTAATTTGTTCCAGAGGTTTGTTCTTAACCTGAAACTGTTCTTAACCTGAAGCACCACTTTAGCTAATGGGGCCTCCTGCTGCCGCCGCACCACTGCTGCACAATTTCTGTTCTCATCCTGAAGCAAAGTTCTTAACCCGAGGTACTATTTCTGGGTTATCGGAGTCTGTAACCTGAGGCGTATGTAACCTGAAGCGTATGTAACCTGAGGTACCACTGTACCGCCGGCAGGGAAAAAAGGCTTTGCAGGAAAGCAAAGCAACCTTATTCTAACATCAGCTGTGACAGTGAAGAAGTGCTTAAGAGGAGATAATAGCTACAGCACCGGGACAGTGTCACAAAACGCAATATCATATTGCCTTTTCAAGCAAGTTCCAAATCCTCCAGGAGCAAGACAGTGGCCTAGAAATAGCTTTCTAGAAAGTCTGCCTGCCTTTTGCCAATGCATTAATTTTCACTGGCTAGTGAAAGTAAGGAAGAGAAATCTTTCATTTCCATCAGGGGATTGCTCTCTGCTGGAGTGTTTACAGCCTCCACAGGATTACAGATTACGTCCAAGGGGCTTGACCACCCGAGTGGAGACAGTTACTTGTCATTACCGGCTATTGCTTATCCAATGAAAATGTGCTGTGAAATATGTGATCATATCTCTCTGGGTCAAGCACAGCTGGTTGTTCCCCCCCCCCCTCTTTTCCTTGCTCACTCGATGAGGCATCACTTGTAACACGGAAAAGACATCTCAGCCTTCATGGTTACTCTTCCGAAATGCCATCTCAGCCTCTATCAATGGCTTTTTTAAGATAGAGAAGAATGTTTGTTTTCTTTTTCTTTTGATGGAACCTGTCTTGTAGCCAATAAGGTGGTGTGCTTGGAAGGTTTTTTTTCATTGGCAAGTTTATATACTGCTTATATATTTCAACAAACCGCTTAAGGCATTTTAAATCAAAAGCAGATCCTGGAAATTTTCTGCATTCTATGAAACACAATTAACTACCAAAGAAAGCTTCACTTTTAGAATCAAGATAAGCACTACAACAAGGCAAGGGAAAGCCGCATTGTAATATGAAGTCATCATACTACTTGCATCAGGAAATGAAATATTACAAAGAAAAGAAAAGAAAACATAATATGACAATATTGTCAATTTGGCAAAAGAAAAAATAGCTCACTCTTCCCAACTATCATATGCCCAGTCATGCAGTTGACCTCTGTAGTGCACTTTGAATTGATCTATGCCAATGCTGCTGATGGGATCTACTGCTAAAATGATGGCAATTGTTCTCTTCCAATTGGTGGTCTCAACCAAATGGTATCCTAGCCCCAAGCGAGTGACAGTGGTTTTGAGCAATACTTTAGGTTAGAGGTAGACAACGTTGTGCCCTCCAGCACTGGTCCTGTAAGATGGGAGTTGCAGTCTAATAAGCATCTGGAGGGTACTACAGTGGCTACTTTAGGCTTAGTTTATAGTGAGGCAAGTAAAGCAAGTCAAAGTTCAATTTCCAGTAATGCAAAATTTCTGGCAAGGCGAGTAGCACCCTGGAGAGCTCCATGTGAAGCTCAGGCTAGTCAAGTTCACCATATTTCCACATCAACTCGCATTAAAATATTTCAACATTTTCATGCAGATTTCTCTTAATATACACATATTTACCAGCTCCCCCTCCCCCAGTACAATGCATTGCTTATTCTGTTTTACAGTCATACCTCAGCTCCCAAACACCTTGGGAGTCGAATGTTCTGGCTCCCGAATGATAGCAAACCGGAAGTGAGTGTTCCGGTTTTCGAATGTTCTTTTGGAAGCCGAGCATCCGACAGGGCTTCCATGGCTTCTGATTGGCTGCAGGAGCTTCCTTCAGCCAATCAGAAGCCACGCTTTGGAAGACAAGCATTTCGGAGGTCAAATGGACTTCAGGAACAGATTCTGTTCGACTTCCGAGGTATGACTTTACTGTCATATGCATTTGTATGCATACTCCCCCCCCAACATACATATTTTTTCCACATTTTTTTGGTTGGAGAACTTTGTAGCAAAATTCCGTGGCTGCAAATGTCAAAGGAGAGCTGCATTTTATGCACTGTTTTGAGCCCTATTCTTTTGGGAAGTGCAAATTGGGTAGGTTTGGATAAAAACGCTGAACCGAATTTTTCTGTATCACAGCACAGCAACATAAGGAACCACAACATTTGCCAGATAGATTTACAGTATTAATCAAACAGATTGTTTAAACTCAAACAACGCACAGCAATAAAAGCCATTCAGTTATTGAAAAGCATGAGCAATAAGAAAAGGCCACCCTACACTAATTGTTCCTCGGGTTGATATTTAAAGAATTGTAATGTCCGGATTTAAGTTAGTAGAAAGGCAATTCAGAATCACTGGGGCCAGCAAAGAAAAGATCCTGCCCCTCATGTTTGTCACTCAAATTGATCTCACTGGCAGATCTCCAAGCAGAGCTTCCAAGGTATATCTCAGTATCTGAGCAGGTTCACATGGGTGCAAGCAGTCCTTGAAATAATGTGGTTCCAAACCAGATAGGGCTTTAAAGATCAAAACCAGCACTGTGATTTGGCTCTAGAAACATCCTGACAACTAGTGCAACTCATACAGAACATCAACCAACATTTGGGTGGCTGCTTTCTGCACCAGCTGAAGTTTCCAGACTGTCATCAAAGGCAGCACCATGTAGTCTGGGTCTGGATTTCACGGAAAGTGGAGGAGGAGTTTGGATTTGATATCCCGCTTTATCACTACCTGAAGGAGTCTCAAAGCGGCTAACATTCTCCTTTCCCTTCCTGCCCCACAACAAATACTCTGTGAGGTGAGTGAGGCTGAGAGACTTCAGAGAAGTGTGACTGGCCCAAGGTCACCCAGCAGCTGCATGTGGAGGAGCGGGGAATCGAACCCGGTTCACCAGATTACGAGTCCACCGCTCTTAACCACTACACCACACATTGCCTTCTTTATCAAGTATGCTTTCTTTTTCAGATTCTAGCCTATTTCCAACCACGCTCTCCTCTGATCTCTAGAGAGAGTTTTCAATCCCGCCCCCGCCACCACCAAAAAAATCAATGGTTAGAGAACCACAGACACCATCGCTCAAAGACCTGCCATGTCTCATATATTCTCACTGCTTTGGCCTCCGTCGACCTCCTGACATACATTTTTGTTTTCTTTTAATTGATAGATTGCACAACGCTTTGCAACATAGCTGTGTCTGAAGGGGGGGGGAGAGAGATTTTTTAAAATAAAAAAAAACCAGGCTTCTTTTGGCTGTGCAACATTTAATAAATTTGCTTGTTGTCATGCTTTCGTTTGAAAGCACAGATAACTTGCAGCTTATGTGCGGCTGGTCTGGCCTCATCGCTTGCCTCCTCTCAGAGGCAGGCAAAAACAGTTCAGTTTTTTCCTAGGTTTTGAGAGCAAGGTCTCTGTTAACTGAGACTTCCATTATGAAGAGGTCTGCTGCATTTCTGAGCTGATCTATTTTTATTTTGTTGGTATTGCATTTGGCGCTGTAAACCATTTTAGGAACAATGGTTTAAAGGTTGTTTACTAGTGTACCTAACTAAATAAACCTAGCAAGAGAGAGCCATGTGCACAGCTGAGACAGATGCTCAGACAAATGCAGATGCACATTGATATATGGGAGTTGTGCTACAGCTTCCTTGGCAGAACACATGCTTAGCACACAAAAGATCTCAGGTTTATCCCTGGCACCTCCAGGTACAGCTGCGAATGACTTCTACCTACAGCCCTACAGAGCCATGGCTGTTCAGGGTATATCTTCTTTTTCCCCCAAATACATTTTTATTAAATTTTTACTTTAAACAACAAACAATAAATTTCAACGTTCATCTACACAACTCCTCTTCCACTGCTCTGCCGAGCAATGACTTCCCTCCCTCCCGGCCGCAGGCTTTCTTTTTCAATCTACATCTCACAGTTTCCTCTCCTTTCATCAAATCCACATCGTAAGATTTATTTCAATCCTGCTAGTGTCTTCAGGAAGGTAAACGGCGTTTCCGTGAGCTGCTCTGGTTCGCCAGAAGCGGCTTAGTCATGCTGGCCACATGACCCAGAAGCTGTATGCCAGCTCCCTTGGCCAATAAAGCAAGATGAGCGCTGCAATCCCACAGTCGGCCATGACTGGACCTAATGGTCAGGGGTCCCTTTACTTTAACAATGCACCTCAACAAACTGCAGTTCCCAGGATGCTTTGAGGGAAGCCATAACTGGTATAATGGTGGTTTCAGTGTATGGTATGGATGTGGCCTTGGCATGATATAGCTTCTCATGAACCTATAATCCTAAGAACACTCTTCTCTGGAGGCCTTTACATTTAATTGACATGGGGAAGGGCTGTAGCTCAGTGCTAGAGCATCTGCTTTGCATGCCAAAGGTCCCAAGTTTGATCCCTGGCATCTCCAGGTAGGGCTGGGAATGTGTCCATTCTGACTGGCAGTGGTTCTGCAAGATTCCAATCTAGACTCTACTGACCAATGGCCTGATTTGGTATAAGGCAGGCATGGCCAAACTTGCCCCCCAGCTGTTTTGGAACTACAGTTCCCATCATCCCTGACCACTGATCCTGTTAGCTAGGAATGATGGGAGTTGTAGTCTCAAAACAGCTGGAGGGCCAAGTTTGGCCATGCCTGGTTTAAGGCATCTTTCCTACATTCTGATTCTCATCTCATCTGGCAGCACTGGATTTTGGATGGTGCAGGCAGCCCCCCCCCCCCCGCAGAGGGCACTGAGCCAAAGGGTTGCAGAATCAAGAAGATCCCTAATTGAGAAGGTTCATTTGGGGGGTGCCACATTTTGGCCTTGCATAGGGCGCCATGTTACAAGAGATTACCAAAGTCCGCCTCTGCATCTAGAGTGCCAGCCATGAAGAATATGAACAGGCGGGACTGGATTTAGGCCAGAATCACTAATATAAATGGGAATACTCAGTCTACAAATAAGAGTGCATTGCTTATGCAAACCCTTGATTCCACAGATAAAGGCCTGTTATGGGATTGCTAATCCGTTATCAATTACCTGGGTTGTTTGACAGCCAAATCAGCTCTTCAGTAGCGCTCTCTGAGCTTCTGGTGGCATATGGTTCTCGCAAGAGTTTATGCTCTGCCATAAGACACAGACATAGTCTAATGAATCGACAAAGCAGATAAAAGAAACAAATACTCATGAGTTTGAAGTTGAGCTCTCATTATGTTGTTGAGATAATTCCACAAGAAAGAGGGAAAACAACAGGCGGCTTTCTGAAGAAATGCTTTTTGTGGGATGGGGGTGGGGGGGATTTCAGGACATTGCCTTTTATTCCCAGCTGGAGACAAATATGAAAAATATGCAAGAGCCATCTTTAAAGACCTGACAGATTGCCTAGCAATGATGGGGGGTGGTTAAAATCTGAGGATTGTATCCAGTGGAGTTGCTTTGCTACTAGAAGGTTTCCATTAGGGGAAAGGGGGGCAGTCAATTTTCAGCAATTTTCTCTCCCTCCTCCAGCCCCTCCAGCCCTCCCCATCATGTTCCTTCAGAAGAACAGCATTCCTGAAATTGTACATGCAGCAGTGTGCATCAGGCTCCAGTGTTTTTTAACAGCACCATATGTACCGTATATGCTTTTGAATTATGGTGCTGGAGGAGACTCTTGAGAGTCCCATGGACTGCAAGAAGATCAAACCTATCCATTCTGAAGGAAATCAGCCCTGAGTGCTCACTGGAAGGACAGATCGTGAAGCTGAGGCTCCAATACTTTGGCCACCTCATGAGAAGAGAAGACTCCCTGGAAAAGACCCTGATGTTGGGAAAGATGGAGGGCACAAGGAGAAGGGGACGACAGAGGACAAGATGGTTGGATAGTGTTCTCGAAGCTACCAGCATGAGTTTGACCAAACTGCGGGAGGCAGTGGAAGACAGGAGTGCCTGGCGTGCTCTGGTCCATGGGGTCACGAAGAGTCGGACATGACTAAACGACTAAACAACAAACAACAATGTACCGTATGCAAACTGATAGGAAGGGTGTCCTATTTGCCATCCGTGGGACCCCTGGGAAACTCAGCAAACCTGCTGGGAACTGAGAGTGTAGAGAAGAGAGTGCAGCTGGGTACTGAATGTCTGTTGGCAGCCTGCGAAAGCTCCATTCACCTTGGTGCCTGCCAATAGAAGCATGCCTAGAGTGACAGACTCAAGTGATGTCAGCAGGTTCCAGGAACCCTCTTCACTGTGAGATGTTGTGGGTGAACTGTGAGCTGAAGTGAGAGCCAGGGTGTATGTGTGGAGTCCTACGTGACAGCCAGGAGGTTGAGTAGAGAAGGGTGTTGGAAGGAGAAGGAACTGAGCAGAGATTTGTGTAAAGTACTACGGAATTCTTGAGGGCTCTGCATCTTTTATCTCCCTCACATGAGGTAGCTGAGGATTGGAAGAGGGAGAAGGAAGACACACTGAAAGGGGGGAAAGTAGGTGTTGTAAACAATAGCAGAAGGTTGAGTAAAGCAGGGGTGGAGAAACAGCAGGAGGAAAATGGTGGTTTTATACAAGGCAGAGGTTTGATGAAAGCAGGTATGGAGAGACATTGAGAGAGCAAAGGTGATAATTTTAAACCAGAGGTCGGCAACCTAAGGGTCCATGGGCCGGTTCTGACCTATGAGCTTCCTGGAACCGGCCCATGGCCGTTCCGTGGAATCGGCATGGGGATTCTGTGCTTTCCCCCCCTGCGGCACCATTTTTTTTCTCACCATGGGGACTGACTTCTGGGTCGGAAGTGTGCTGGAAATAGCTTGAGCACATGTGTAAGCGTGCACGCTCCAGCCCACTGAGAGGTCTGCTGGGGAGTGGAGCGGACCAGCCTCAAAAAACATTGCTGACCCCTGTTTTAAACATTAGCAGAGATTTCAGCAGAGCAAACAGAGGGTAACACTGGGTGAGGGAGTGGCAGTTTTAAACACAGGTTGAGTACAGGGATAAGGGTGTTTGGATAGGTCCTGTTGCATTAGTCTTTCGGTGCTCACTTCTGTGTTGTACCCACCTCTGCTATTTCCCCTTGTTAAAACTAGTTTGTCATATAAAAACCACCACCCCTCAGTCTCCTCCTATTCTTGCTTTACTCAAACCTCTGCCATTGTTTAAAATAGCCACCTTCCCTTCCAGTCCTCAGCTGCCTCGTGTGAGAGAGATAAAGAACGTGGAGCCCACAAATATCCCTTAGTACGTCATGGATGGGAGGCGAAAAGGGTGCTTAGTAGTTGCAACGTGTGGGAAGAGGAAGGGGCAGGAGGTCACCAAAACAATAGCAAATATAAAAACACAAAAAATCAAATGTCACAAGATTACTTAAACAACAAGCAGCATCCAATAGCAAAAACAACAAGGGAGCTTCACAGTTTCACCTTCTTCCTAATAACACCCCTCCCATGATGTTGGGGTTGAGAAAATGCAAAGCAAGTTTATTAGGTGTATGGGGTGAGAAGGTCTTGCATGTAGGATTGTGAGTCCTTGAAAAAAATGGAATTAATAAATCATTTCTTAAAATTACCATTGCCTTGGTCTCTGCGCCATCTTCCTCCCATCCCCCAGTTGCACGTGCAGCCTGTGCATGGTGGTGCTGGTTCACACCAGTGCAAACATTAGATAAAATGAATCCAATTCATGAATTACCTCTCGCCAAAGGAGTCCTGAAGTTTGTTGTTGTTGTTTAGTTGTTTAGTCGTGTCCGACTCTTCATGACCCCATGGACCAGAGCACGCCAGGCACTCCTGTCTTCCACTGCCTCCCGCAGTTTGGTCAAACTCATGCTGGTAGCTTCGAGAACACTATCCAACCATCTCGTCCTCTGTCGTCCCGTTCTCCTTGTGCCCTCCATCTTTCCCAACATCAGGGTCTTTTCCAGGGAGTCTTCTCTTCTCATGAGGTGGCCAAAGTATTGGAGCCTCAGCTTCACGATCTGTCCTTCCAGTGAGCACTCAGGGCTGATTTCCTTCAGAATGGAGAGGTTTGATCTTCTTGCAGTCCATGGGACTCTCAAGAGTCTCCTCCAGCACCAGAATTCAAAAGCATCAATTATTCGGCGATCAGCCTTCTTTATGGTCCCGCTCTTTGCAAGGAAAACATCTGCTATACAATAAAAACCCGTTAAAATGAAACAAATACATTAAATGTGTTCAGAAAACCTATGAGGCCAACAGTGGCTTCCATGGCCTTCAAAGGCACCGGCTACTTACAAGTCACTACTTGGCCAGTCTAAAGTCCCCCTTGATTTCAGTGGAACATAATTCCCAAGAAACAGACATAGGGCAAGACTGTAGCCAACTAAGTTCTACTCAGAGTAGACCCGTTAAGATTAATGCACCTAAGTTAGCCATGCCTGTTAATTTTAATGTGTCTGTTATGAGTTTGACTAGCCTCAGATACAACCATGGAGAGTTATATTGATTTAACTGAGTGTCTGACTGTATCAAGATCATTGAAATATGCATGAGATTTTTTTGACTGAAAACCAAGACAGATTGCTCAATAACTTGCTAAACTATTTAATTTCAGTTGAGGTTTACCATTTATTTCAAGAAAGTTATTTGAAAAGATGGTTATCTAAATATCTTATATTTATCTTTAGAATAATTTTCTGAATACATAAAACTTCTAAATGTTTGAGCTTGTCACTACTGAAAAATCAGAGGCAATTTGTAAGGGTGTTCCTTAATGGACCGAGAAGTATAAGAAAACATTGTTTTTGCATCATCATTTTTTGTTTAAATAAAATAAAAACCAGCCTAAGGTTTTTAGTAATCATCGTCAAGTGTGTTAAGCATTTAACAGGGTCTCCCAGTAAATTGCTGCCCGCGCAATCAAGTGATTTTGTTTTGTTCCATAGCCATTATTTTGACATTATGCATCAGTGATGCATTCGTTTTGGTAAGCTTGCTCTCATGCAAAGGTGTCTCAACAACTGTCACTCATTAATAAAGAATACAAGCCAGATTGGAGCTGCTTAATTGTGATTTTTCATCTCTCCTCGTCCAACTACTTGGGGTGACCAAGAATAATACAAAAACTAATCAAACATGAATCATAGAATCAAAGAGAACCAGTGTGATGAGATCAGATGTTCTGATGAAACCAGTTTAATTATTTCATCCTATGTTGCTCACTAGTATAGAGGGGCCAGGGCTGTATCTCTGCCCATCCTGACTCATGGCAGTTGAGTCATATGTATCTGGGGTCCTGACCCTACTCTTCCCCTTCTTGTTTATGCCTGCTAGCTATTTACTCATTGATTGATTTTTCCAGTTCTGCAAATGGAACCAAAACTGAACGATCACACCAACCAAGCACCCAATGCCTTTTTGTTTCCTTCCCAGAGCCACCAGTTTTGTTCAGGCAGATAACGTGACACACAATTCAATACAGAGCTGAAATTTTCTGTGCTTGCTTTGCTTTTGGCAAACCCTTTCTGAATGCAGTCCTGCTATTTTTCGCGCTAGAGATTAAGGAAGACCTACAAGTGGTGCCTGCTTGGCGTTCTCACTTTAAGTCTTGGGCATGTGCTGGGGGATTGGAAAGGCACCAGATCCATGGTTCCCAATGTGGGGCACATGCCCTATGGGGGGGGTGGAATTTGATTTTTAAGGGATGCAATCCGAGAATGAGTTGTTAACAGTTAATGGCCTTTTAGGCTTCTTCCACGTGAATAGGAGTTCACTTTTTGAATAATAAGAATTATATGTCATGGGGGGCAATCAGGATTTTAGAGATGCTTAGGTGGGGCATGGCAAAAAAAAAAAAGGTTGGGAACCACTGCACTAGATCCTTTAGATGCAAGTCTTCCTATGGTTCTCCCTCCCACATCCCAGCCTTCCCCACTTTTAGATCCTACCAACACTGGAGTGCCATTGGCAGTTGGGTTGTGGGATCTTCCATAATGGAGGTGAAGGAATCTGACATTGAATCTCCCTTTCCAAGGCCGGGTCCTCTCTCCCTCCCTCGCTCCCTCCCTCTCTTCCAACAGAGAGGGAGATCTGATGTTTCTTTCCAAAGGACATAGGATTGCAGATTATGTCTCCTGAGCATGTCTGCTTAGAGGAAAACCCCATTACGTTCACTGGAATGTTACTTCTAGATAAGTGTATCTAGGGCTTGAGCCTAGGGCTTGCCGATCAGAAGGTCGAATCCCTGCGATGGGGTGAGCTCCCGTTACTCGGTCCCAGCTCCTGCCCACCTAGCAGTTCAAAAGCACATCAAGTGCAAGTAGATAAATAGATACTGCTCTGGCGGGAAGGTAAACAGTGTTTCCATGTGCTGTTCTGGTTTGCCAAAAGCGGCTTAGTCATGCTGGCCACGTCACCCGGAAGCTGTCTGTGGACAAACGTCGGCTCCCTTGGCCAGTAAAGTGAGATGAGTGCCGCAACTCCAGAGTTGTTTGCGGCTGGACTTAACTGTCAGTGGTCCCTTTACCTTTACTTTTAAGTGTGTGTTGGATTGCAGCTATAATTTATTTTCTTCTTTAATTTCTTTAATTTCAATTTCTTTTTTATATTTCTTTTTTTAAAAAAAATCTGCTGATCGTTTTGTACATATTGACCATTGCTTTGTTTGTTTTGATTCTTGTAAGCCACACTGAAATCATTGATAGAAGGAGGCATAGAAAAGTTTGAAATTATTAAATTAAATTAAACAAACATTTTCCTCACAAGGAAAAAAGAAAGGTTTTCTCAATTGAGAAGTTGTCTGCTAGAGTGCAGGTCTCATGCGAGGTCCACCTAGGCATGTTCATCACATGATTCCTTCATATTCATCTGCTGTACCTAATTGTGTTCCACAAGCCTCTACAGAGAAGACTTCAGGGAGGCAGCTGCGTGGAGGGAAGGAAGTAACACATAAGCCAAGGTGTCTGCGTTGACAAATGTCACTTCCTAAGAGTGATTCACTGTGTTCTTCCAGCCAACAAATCATGAAAATTGTCAATGGGAAGCAGTCCCATTGTCAACATGGTTGGCTCAGATGTTTTTCCATGTGAGCGTGATGGGTTGCATCCAGCACTGCATAAGCAGTTGGGCTTCTCCTTCTTCCCCACACCTCACACAAAATCTGCTCCAGGGGCTTCCTCAGCTCTTTAGGGCAGATAGGGGTGCACCGGGGGGGGGGGGGGGCTGTAGAGAACATAAGAGGATCCTGCTGGATGAGGCCAATGGCCCACCTAGTCCAGCATCCTGTTCTCACAGTGGCCAACCTGGGGGTCTCAAATTTCAGCAACACCCTGTGCGATGCCAAAATTATTATTATTATTATTATTATTATTATTATTATTATTATTAATTCTTATTTATACCCCGCCTATCTGGCTGAGTTTCCCCAGCCACTCTGGGCGGCTTCCAATCAAGTGTTAAAAACAATGCAGCATTAAATATTAAAAACTTCCCTAAACAGGGCTGCCTTCAGATGTCTTTTAAAAAGAAGATAGCTGCTTTATTTCCTTCACATCTGAAGGGAGGCCGTTCCACAGGGCGGGTGCCACTACCGAGAAGGCCCTCTGCCTGGTTCCCTGTAACTTGGCTTCTTGCAGCGAGGGAACTGCCAGAAAGCCCTTGGTGCTGGATCTCAGTGTCCGGGCTGAACAATGGGGGTGGAGACGCTCCTTCAGGTATACAGGACCCCCTGCCTCTCGCCTTCCATTCTACATCATAGTTATGGTGCCCCCCCTGGCACCCCCGAGGTTCTGCGCCCAGTCCGACCAAGCTGGTCACACTCCCCTAAATCTGCTTTTGGTGCTCAACCAGATGCTTGGTGATAAACCCATAAGAAGGACCTGAGCACAAGAGCAATCTCCATTCCTGTGGTTTCCAGCAACTGGTATTCAGAACCATTACTCCCTCCATTGGTGGAGGCAGAGCACAGCTATAGTATCTAGTAGCCTTCAGTAGTCCTCTCCTCCAGAAATTTCACTAATCCTTTTTTCAAGCCATTTAGGTTGACATCCATCACAACCTCCTGTTGGAGTTCCATAGTTTCGCTATGTGCTGCATGAAGAAGTACTTTCTTTTGTCTGTCATGAATCTCCTGAAACTTTTCTCCATCTACTTTCCCCATGCCATGCCCAATTTTACAAACTTCAGTCATTTCACCCCTTTCCCACCTTTTCTCTAAACTAATAATTCCCAAATGCTGCAACCTTTCTTCCCAGGGGAGTGGCTCCTGTGGCTTCCAGCAACGGATATTCAAGAAGCATGCTTCCTCCGACAACAGAGGTAAAACATAGCTAGCAGCCATTGATGGCCTTCTCCTTCATGAATGGTTGCTGCCTCTTGTGGGAGTGAATTCCATGCTTTAACTCATGGGTAGGCAAACTAAGGCCTGGGGGCTAGATCCGGCCCAATCGCCTTCAAAATCCGGTCTGCAGACGGTCCAGGAATCAGTGTGTGTTTACATGAGTAGAATGTGCCCTTTTATTTCAAATGCATCTCTGGGTTGTGGGGCATGCCTGGTGCTTTCATATGAGTAGAATGTGTGCTTCTACTTCAAATGCATCTCTGGGTTGTTTGGGGTGGCATAGGAATTAGCTCTCCCCCCTTCAAAATATAGTCTGGCCCCCCACTAGGTCTGAGGGACAGTGGACCGGCCCCCGGCTGAAAAAGTCTGCTGACCCCTGGGTTTAGCTCTATGCAGGAGTTCTTCGTTTCTGGTTGCTTCTCCTCCTCCTTTTCTGATGCCCTTTGAGGAGTCACCATCTCGGTGCTGAATCTGCAGGGCTGCTGATTCATTCTGACAGGAGCAGCAGCAGGAACCTTTTTAAACACGGCAGTTGGCGAATGTCAGGAGCAGTTCGGCAGAACATTCTAAGCATCTCCCGCAATAGGGCACTTGGCAGCACTTTGGGGTTGCGATTGGATTACTCTGGCGCAGCAAATCCCTGGTGCTGATCAGTTGTGAAAGGTTCCCTTGGCCAGAGAGCTTTCGAACATAAAACTCTTGGCAGGTCCATTAGCAGGAAAAGGAAAAGGAGTAGTCTGTAAGGGGTGATTTGTTACAAGTCATTCCCCGGTCTTGTCCTTGGGCAAATGCACTACGGGACGTTAGCCATGATAACCATGTTCTGCCTCCACTGCTCTGAATACTAGCAGCTGGGAGTCACAATTGGGGAGAGGGCTGTTGCCCACAGGTCCTGCTTTGGGTTGACCACTTGGCGAATGGCCATAGCTCAGTGGTACAGCATCTGCCTTGCATGCCAAAGGTTCCAGGTTCGGTCCCCAACATCTCCCGGTGCTGCTTCTTAATCCACTTCTGTTTTGCCCCATCCTTCACTCCATGAGGCTTCTAATGTCTCCATGCTGCTGGCCAAAAGCATATTGCAGTTCCTCAGCAACACAAAGTCTGGTTTCCCGATCCAGATGTTAACACTGCAGTTCCAGATATGTGTACACAGAAGTAAACCTCAAAGGGTTGCATTCAATGTTTTTATTTTTTTTAATTACATTTCTATACCACCCTTTACTTGAAGATCACAGGGCAGTTTGCAAAATAAAAACACAAAAATGCATCCCTAATAACAAAGAAAACCAATAACCTCCCCACCCAGAGGGAGTGTAACCCCACCAAGAGCAGGCAACCTCCCATCCATCTGGTCTAAAGAACCACCCACTAACAGTGCCTGAGTCTTATCTGGATTGAGCTTTAGTTTGTTGGCTCTCATCCAGCCCAGGCAAATCAACATCCACTGCCACACCTGCAGATGTAAAGGAGAAGTAGAGCTATGTGCCATCAGCATATTGCTGACAACATACTCCAAAACTGCAGATGACCCCACTCAGCAGTTTTGTGTAGATGATAAACAGCATGGGGGATAAAACTGAACCTTGAGGAAGCCCACATTGAAGGCTCTACATGTCCAAAGAGCATCACCCTCTGGAAATGACCAAGTAGGACCAGAACCACCACCAAGTGGTGCCATCCACTCCTAACTCAGACAGCCGCTCCAGAAGGATACCAGGTGGTATCAAAAGCCACTGAGAAGTCAAGGAGAATTAACAGGGGCACATCTCCCCTGTCTCTCTCCTGACAGAGGTTATCCTACAGGGTGACCAAAGCAAACCCTGACTGAAATGGATCTAGAAAATCAGGTTTCCTCCAACAGTGCCTGGATCTGGTCTACAGCACAGCACTAAGGTTAAGGTTCCATCAGTGCAACGAAGTTCCTTGTGAGAAGGAACCTTTTCCGCCTCTCCTTCCCCGTGCACAGCACTAAATCTGTCTTAGGTTTTCTCCCAATCCTCCAGATTGGGGTGGTATGGGGCATGCATGGGAGAAAGAGGAGTAGGAGTATTTTTATTGTGCTATGGGGAATTATTTCACCAGCTTCCACTAGCACAACAGGTTAGTTGAATACAGCTCAATGAGCTCAATGGGGCTTAACCCTAGGTAAGTGGGACTAAGAAAAGAAAGAGGGCAGATTTGCATGATTTACAGTGAGTTCAAAATATGAGTTTCCATGGCATGTTTGGTAAGTTTGGGTGGATGAGATGAATTCAGCCTATGAAATCTCTGCAACACTTGCATGCCACCCTTAGAAAAACAAAAGGGAGGTGACAATGGGACAGAACAAATTACCTTACCTGATGTATAGCCCATGGGGCGCTGTGACTCAAAGGCACCTGTCTGAATTATTATTGTTTGGAAGAAGCAGTGAATTATTCATATGACAGCTGCAATTTATAGGTTCTATTAACTTTTCTGACTAATATATTCTATGCTCGAGGATTCTAGAGATTTTAACTATTTCAACAGCAGCTTTGAAGTATTGACACATTTCCCATTGATTTTTGATAGCGTAATGGCAGCATCCCACATGGCCATACATGGAATTCCCCTTGTTTGAGCTGGGTTTTTCCACACACGTATGTGCACTCCTTGACTTCTCAACATGCCGTAGCTCACAGCTGCATGTGTGAATGGGCTACAGTGGAAAGCATTCGCCCTGCTCTGTCATTCTGTGCACATGAGTTAGGGATGTGGGAGAAATTTGGTTTGGATTTTAATATGAACCCACCCAATTCACACTTTTATGCAAACTGAAACCCAGCTATCCTTCTCAAAACCACACTTCTCTAAACTCTGGTATGCAGTTCTCCAAACATATAATATGTACAAAGATGCAGATAATGGGGGGGGGTGCATTAAAATCCAGATATAAGTGGATTATATCCATATATAACAATGCACTTTATTGGGGGAAATTGTTTGAAAACTTATGTATAACAGGTCAAACTCCATAGAAAAATGTGTATAATCAAATAAATATACACTGAAATGCTTATGGGTAACCCTTGGGCCTCCCTTCCAATTCTATGATTCAGTGATTTTGTGAAATCAAAGCATTGACAGATATGCCTATCCTTAGGCAGTAGAGATGAGAGTTCTAGTCTGCCCACTCCCATACCCTGTTGTCCACGAGTTGAAAAATAATGGATCTAAACTGTGCAGCTAAACTCCAGACAGGTATCCTCCAAAACCAGGAAGCCAGCTAGACCAACTATGATGGGATGGAATGAGTTCACCCATCCCCATTGCACACCTTGAAGGTTCATGGTTACAGAACTCTGGTCCACGTCCACCTGCTCAAGAACCTTGCACAAGAAGGGGAGATTGGCAACTGGTCGGTAGTTACTTCAATTTTCTGAATCCAGGGCTGGTTTCCTGAGGAATGATTTTACCACTGCTTCCTTCAAGGAGGCAGGGACTGTTTAAAGTTTCATTACTGTTTCTTTGAAGTTAATTGCATTTGTTTAGGCAATTGATCAACCACTCATACAGCTAATGCGCATGGAAATAATTTTTATCGGAATGTCTATGAATGTTTCTAAAAGCAACTCAGTATCCAAGGGAGGTGGATACTCTGTCTCTGACACAAGAACTGTTATCATGTTGGATTGGGGTTGGGGGGATATTTCAATAAAGTTGTTGAGTGGTTTTTTGTTGGTTTTTTTTTTGTTTGAAAATCGAAAAAAAGAGCACAACCATGCTATTTGAAAATTAGCCAGAATCTACACTTCCGACATGAGTTGCCATACACCCAGATTTTCCCGGACATTTCAGTGATTTTTTGCCTGGTAGCTGTTTACGAGAGCCTAATCCCGGCTATGTGGGGACGCAGGTGGCGCTGTGGGTTAAACCACAGAGCCTAGGACTTGCTGATCAGAAGGTCAGCGGTTCGAATCCCCACGACGGGGTGAGCTCCTGTTGCTTGGTCCCTGCTCCTGCCCACCTAGCAGTTCGAAAGCACGTCAAAATGCAAGTAGATAAATAGGTACCACTCTGGCGGGAAGGTAAACGGCATTTCTGTGTGCTGCTCTGGTTCGCCAGAAGTGGCTTAGTCATGCTGGCCACATGACCCGGAAGCTGTACGCCGGCTCCCTTGGCCAATAAAGAGAGATGAGCGCCGCAACCCCAGAGTTGGTCATGACTGGACCTCATGGTCAGGGGTCCCTTTACTTTTAATCCCGGCTATGTCCACTAAATTCCAGATGTTTATATTGTAAATCTGGGTTCTAAATATTTTGACAAAATGATTTTATCATATTTTCCTGCACTTCATAAGCAGCTACCTATCAGAATACTGTGGAGTGTGTGCTGATGAGAGCTGATGGGAACACCTGTCCCATCTTGCCAGCACCTGGTGTTATGCCTCCTGGTGGGATATCTAAGGTTTACGTGACCACAGCTTCAAAGTCCTCATTTGAACCAACATTAATTATCATTCTTCCATAACTGGTTCTAATCTATTCCTTCCAGGTGACAGGAAAGGATTTACAGGGCATTTCTATTCATTTCTACTCAGTAAGTCCCATCCCCAGGTGGAGTTGAAGGAGAAATTTGCTTCAGTTCAGTGTTGATGTGAACCAACTTTCTGAAAAAATATTCAAAATGAAACACAGCTATCCTATGCAGTTTGCACTTTTTTTTGAATTTTTCGGTGCAGTTCTCCAATTAAATAATGTGTACATATCTGTGTATTTTAGAGGAATGTGCATAAAAATGCACATATGACTGAAAATATTATACAAAATGCATATTATTAGGGGGAAATGCTTGCAATAAGATGTATATCAGGAAAATTATATACAAAAATGGACATATTAGGAGAAATTTGCCTTAGAAAGCTAACAAATTTTCAAGGCCTTTTTTTTTTTTTAATTGCCAACTGATGCAAAATTGCAAAGAAGTGAATTTAAGATTGGGAGAATGAGAAAGTGAGCAAAACAATAACGAACAGATTCATCCATCTTTACTCCCAGGTAGATCTATAGCAGGAGTGAAGAATCCTTTCTGTGTCAAGAGCTGCATTCTCTCAGATGGATTGCCTGCTATTGCCTACGAGTAACATAAATAGGTAACATGCTACCCAGTATGGGTAGTTTGAGCTAGGATACTAGGGACCAGAAACCAGGATAAACAAGAAACATTTTTAAAGGTTACAGGCCTAAAGTGGAGGGAGTGGACTGAAGGCAGTTCAACTGTCGGGTACAAGGCCCTGCCAAAATTGAAAGGGAAAGGGAGACGGTTAGACACACTCAGGTTCCTGGTTCCTGGTTAGGGGTGTGTCATGGACCAAGACAACTCTGGATCCAAGCTGTTTCTTGGTCAACTACTTTCACTCTCTCCCAGACTTTTCAGGAGAGAAGTATTATTCACTCTTGCTTAAATACGCTTTGGCACCAATGAAGCTTTCTATTTGGTTTCCCGTTAAAAATACTGCTTTTCTTTTGTTTCTGCAAAATAACCAAGGGATCCAGTTTTAAAATATCAAAATGATTCAAGAAAATAAAATTCAGTTCTTTTTATTGCACCTCCAAACAATGGGATTTCGGTTGCAACAAATGATGCTTTCGTTTTTAGAAGTGAAAGTAAAAGGTGGCTGAGACTTTTGTGTCCCTTCTCATTCGTTCTCTGTTCCCCTGTCTGTGGCCTGCTCTCCCCAGAGAAACATGCCTGGTACCACCATTATCAGTTTGTAGTTACCTGGCTGAGACACTTTTATTTATCCAGACTTTGGGTGGTTAAGTTAGCCTCTGCTGGGCAGGGGTAGAACTTGTCCTTCTTATTGTATTGTTGGATGAGCAGTTTTAGGAATTGAATACTGGGTGACATTTTAAACTTGGCTTGTGCTTGATTTGTCTATTATTTTGTTGTTAAGTCACTTTGAGACATTTCTTTTTGTATAAAGCAACAAAAATGCAAATGCTATTGATGAAACAACATTGATGACTATGATGATAGTAGTAGTAGTAATAATAATAATAATAATAATAATAATAATAATAATAATTTGAAAAACAGCTTGTTCATGCAAATTTTCTTGTTAATGACTTGTGATTTTGGTTGCTCCAAGAGGCGAGGGATTCTTGCCTTGCTTCTGCTTTGTATATTATAGTTCAGCTTTCTCTCTGCAATATTGAAAAATTTACGCAGAGATTTTGCACCACCAAAGAAGAGTGATTTAAAGTCATTTTGGCATGCCACATTTTCAAGAGTGCTTTGGTTTGGAAATGAAGAAAGCTCTGGTCCTTTGCCGTGTACAGCAATTTAAAATTAATGGTGCGCTTTAAGTTTTAAAGAGCACTTCAATTTGCAAGTGATCAGAGATCTGGGAACAGAGAGTAAAACATTATAAATAACTGGAGTTCTCCCCCCCTCCTTTTATGATGAAAAACTATAGCTTGGGTTGATTGACATTTCTTTCACACATCTCCATTTCTAGAAGTCAGTAAGTTGGTTATAAGAATTTTGGCACCACTGAGAAGACATATCTGCAGTCATTCTCTTAGTATTCAACCTTTCAGTGTGCAATTTTTATCCACATGAATTGCTCTGGAAAGATAACCCAGGGTGATCTTTTCTTCTGCTGACAACTATAGCTTCACACTTTTGCTAAGGCTACTATGAAATAGATGAAGCACATGACAAACATGGCAGTCATCTAAGCTACCATTAAAAGGTAAAGGGACCCCTGACCATTAGGTCCAGTCGTGGCCGACTCTGGGGTTGCGGCGCTCATCTCGCTTTATAGGCCGAGGGAGCCAGCGTACAGCTTCCGGGTCATGTGGCCAGCATGACTAATCTGCTTCTGGCGAACCAGAGCAGCGCACGGAAACGCCATTTACCTTCCCACTGGAGTGGAACCTATTTATCTACTTGCACGTTGACATGCTTTCGAACTGCTAGGTTGGCAGGAGCAGGGACCGAGCAACAGGAGCTCACCCCGTTGCGGGGATTCGAACCGCCAACCTTCCGATCAGCAAGTCCTAGGCTCTGTGGTTTAACCCACAGTGCCACCTGCATCAAGCTACCATTAGATAGCTGCAATATTTATGAAAAACAGGAGAAGAGCTGTAGCTCGGGGACAGAGCTCATCCTTTGCATGCAGAAGGTCCCAGGTTATCTCTCCAGAATCTCTAGGTAGGGTGAATTTGCCACACCCCTCCTGCCATAATCTTTCCTGGTGGCATGCCTCTTTTCCCTTCTGTTTGTTCGTGCCCTGTTCCACTACTACATTCATTTCTAGTCTCCCACCCGGTTTGCACAACACAGTGAGCCAAACGATGACTTATCGGGATGGTGTGCACGCCTAGGCCCCAAGAGAAAAGCTCACTGTTACTTTCATCCTCCCTATTCTTTTTTCCCCTCCCCTCTTTTTTTTTTTTTAATAATATTTTTATTTTTCCATATAAACACAATACAACAAACATAAACATACAAAAACAAAAACAAAACAAAAAACATGTATCATTTCATATCCTAATTTCATATCCTATCTTCCCCGACTTCCTCATGCATCCCCTTTCTGTATTCCAAATTCTTATCGATTGTTCAGCAAATCTTCCCTTATTTTAATTTAAATTTAGACTATTCTCCTTTATTCTCCTTGTCATAACCATTGCTAATAGTAACCATTTACTTTCCAATCCAACATCATTCTAACTTTCATTAACTTTGTAATATTTCTTTAAATAGTCCTTGAATTTTTTCCATTCTTCTTGCGCTGCTTCTCTTCCCTGGTTTCGGATTCTGCTCGTCATTTCTGCCAGGCCCATATAGTCTATCACCTTCATCTGCCATTCTTCCAGTGTGGGTAGTTCTCGCGTCTTCCAGTACTTCGCAATGAGTATTCTAGCTGCTGTTGTAGCATACATAAAGAAAGTTATATCCGTCTTTAACACCCCTTGGCCGACAATACCCAAGAGAAAGGCCTCTGGTTTCTTGGGGAAAGTATATTTAAATACCTTTTTAAGTTCATTATAGATCATTTCCCAGAATGCCTTAATCTTCGGGCAAGTCCACCAAAGATGAAAAAATGTACCTTCAGTTTCTTTACATTTCCAACATTTATTATCAGGCACATGGTAAATCTTTGCAAGCTTGACTGGGGTTATGTACCACCTATATATCATTTTCATAATGTTTTCTCTTAAGGCATTACATGCCGTAAATTTCATCCCGGTGGTCCACAACTTTTCCCAATCAGCAAACAAAATATTATGACCAATGTCCTGAGCCCATTTGATCATAGCTGATTTAACCGTTTCATCTTCTGTATTCCATTTCAGCAGCAAATTGTACATTTTTGACAAGTTCTTAGTACTGGGTTCTAACAGTTCTATCTCCAATTTTGATTTTTCCACCTGGAAGCCAATTTTACTGTCCAGTTTAAACGCTTCATTTATTTGATGGTAGTGGAACCAGTCTCTCACCTTCCCTTTTAATTTCTCAAAACTCTGCAATCTCAATTTGTCCCCTTCCCTTTTTTCCCCTCCCCTCTTGCCAAGGTTTGGGTTATAGTGTTGTCTGAACCTGGGCTGGTGGCTAAACTTTCTCCTCATTACACAAAAATGTAAGAAGAGCCTTCTGGATGAGGCCAATGGCCCATCTAGTACAGCATCCTGTTCTCACTGTGGCCACCTAGAGGCCTGTGGGAAACCGACAAGCGGGATCCAAGCACAAGAGCACGATGTTAGGATTCCTGCTCCGTGTTTGCAGTCATGAGATTGTTGTCTATCACATGATGGTATATGTTTTCATTCCACAGTGTGGGAAGTGACGGAGACAAGATGTTTATGTTACTGTGTTCCGTGAAGTGAGACTATTGTCCTTTGTTCTTTCTCTTTTTACTGTCTGATGAGAAAGAGGAGGAAGGAGCTAAAGCAGAATGCTCTGAGTGTATTATATGTAAAGAAAAGTAGATTAGCCAAAATGCTGTGCTACTGAGTTCTGTTATGCAAACTGCAAATACTCTACGGATCCCTAAGTGTGCTGATGCTTCTTGGTATCAGTCGCTGTGATGTTTGGGCTGAAGAAAGCTTTTGAAGCTTCCGAACAATCGACCAGAAGGGAAAGAACATGCCAGTCGGGCATGTGTCCTATATGAGAGTAGGACGATCCTAACACACTCTCCCCTCCTGTGGTTTACAGCAATTGGTATTCAGAAGCATTAGGGCCCCTGACTGGAGAGGCAGACCATAACTAATCACAAGCGGTTCCTAGTCTAGGATTACCACCAGATAACACATGAGAAGTGCTTTGAACATGTGAAAGTATTCCGTTGTTGTTGCTCCTGACCATTAGGCAGCCGTTTCCTGCTAATTCTATGATGCCTTCCGCTAGCTTCTTTTGAATCTCAGTTTCTCATTTGTAAATTTTGTCATAATTATGTGTGTGTGTGTGTGTGTGTGTGTGTGTGTTTTGAGGGATGGCAGCAATAGGAATCACCTGCAGCACAAAACTGTCACATAGACTACAGAGATATTTTGGCATAGCAATTCTATGGAGGTTAGGGGAAAGAGTCTGGCAGAGGAACCACCATCTCCCAACCCCTGCCATTTTCACATCAACCAGGACAGAAGGTGAGGGGTGGGGGTTTTTTTTAACGTCCCCCCACTTTCACTCATTCCATGGGTTGGTCCAGAGAAAAGAGGACTATGGAACACAGAGCCCCCCCATCCATGCCCCCAGTACATTCTGCCGGTACCTTCCATTGAATATTGATTGTGGCTTGGCCATGGCAGCAGAGCTTTCCACTGCTGGCCAAGGAAGAACCTCCATTGGCAGATCTCCCTCTCTTCCAATGGCAGGGGAGGTCTGCAGTATCCTGTGCCCCCCCCCCCCCAGGATAACCTCTCAGGAATCAAAAGATCAAATCCTAAAATGCTTTTCAATGAAGAAGTGAATTAGTTAATGAGGAGACTTATTTCCTGCCTCTTTGACCTCCCTCCCCATAGTTTTAATGTTTTTTTTTTATGATAGGGTAGGAGAATCCATCCCAGATTTTCCAGAAGCCAATGTTCTTTAAAGGACAAGCCCCTTCCACGCCAAGGTTTTCTCGCCTGCTACCTTTTCCAATTAACTAGACTCAAGATTAATATACTTTAGGACCTTTCATGTGATGGATGAAAGATGCGATGTGGCTCATAACTTCATATTACCTTAGGCTTCACATTTTACTAAATGGCAGCTGGCCTCCGGATGCTAAGTCCTTGACTACAGCGCCATTTGAGTGTCATTAAGAGGAGGCTGTCAGTCAACTTCCCACCTGGAAGAGAAGTGCGAATCACAAATCATAGAAGGGCTTGCTTGTTTTTAACAGAGAATCTTGTGACTTATTAGTATAATGAAAATTAATGCTATTTACAGTTTGAGCTCAAGGAGATGATTGTTGATAATTTATTTATACAGTGCTATCAATGTAAATGGCACTTCCGAGAATTTCATAAGCAATGGGAGTGGTTTCTTCCCCAAGGAATTTAAAATCTCAATTAGTGGATAAATTCACAAAAACATTGATTGGACAACTAGACTTTGGCTGCTTCTAGGTGGGTATTTATTGTGGGACAGTGCGGCTGAGGCATGCATGCATTTCCTTCCTTTTTCCTTTTCACGGTAAAATCGTAGAACTGTAGAGTTATGCTCACTGACCCAGGTAAAATAAATGGGATGGGAAGACCAAGCAAAAGAGACTGACAAGAAAGTTGAGGTTTAGACCTTAATTTGGGATGATGATGATGATAATAATAATAATAATAATAATAATAATAATAATAATAATAATAATTTATTTATACCCCGCCCATCTGGCTGGGTTTCCCCAGTCACTCTGGGCAGCTTCCAACAGAACACTAAAATACAATAAACTATTAAATATTAAAAGCTTCCCTAAACAGGGCTGCCTTCAGATGTCTTCTAAAAGTCTGGTAATTGTTTTTCTCTTTGACAATTGGTGGGAGGGCGTTCCACAGGGCAGGCGCCACTACTGAGAAGGCCCTCTGCCTGGTTCCCCGTAACTTGGCTGCTCGCAGCGAGGGAACCGCCAGAAGGCCCTCAGTGCTGGGCCTCAGTGTCCAGGCAGAACGATGGGGGATGCCCTTCAGAACCCTGATGTGGTCCCAATGATGCTCTGAATTAGCCACAGAAGAAATCAACCTATTCCCCAAGTTTTTTTAGGGGGGGGGGGAGAATTGCTTGGTTTACTTGGCTGAATTCCAGAGTATAGGGGTGGTAATTTGCCCATTGCTACTTATGCAATATCAGTTCACTCTCAGAGTCTAAATGGTGTGTGTTTTATGCTTATTTCTTTCCATAGATTTTACACAAAGTATGACTCACAGCAAGGAAGATCCTGCTCAGTGGAACGAATCTTGCCAAGATGCCTAAATGGAGGTTTTGCCCAGAGAATGGATTCAATTCCTTTTCTTAACGTGTACAGACGATGTGCCCCCTTGCCTCCGAAATGTCAAAGAGACAAGTGCATCTTCTTCTATTGCCTCACTTGGGCTAGTTTTGAGGTCCGGTCTTAGATATGGTGATGATCTATGATAACTTGGTTGAGGAGTAAGCTGTAAGCGTACCAGAACAAGCCCAACAAAGTCTTGGTAAGTGAAAACGCCCGCCTTGCCAATTTTCAAAGGAAAGGATAATAACCGCCTTAAGTTTCAGGCTGTCAAGGACAACATTAAGAAGAAACCTGGTGGATCAGTGCACTGCAAGAGACTGGACTTAGATGATCCTCTGGGTCCCTTCCAGCTCTACAATGATTCAAATCCTGCTTGTGGACTTCCTACAGACATCCGGTTAGCCACTGTGAGAGCAGAATGCTAGACAAGATGGGCCTTTGGCCTGATCCAGCAGGGCATTTCTTATGTACTTCTTATGCACATGTACATACATGTACGTACCTATTAGCCATTTTGCATTATTGGTTGTTTCAATGAAAGACAATGTGGATATAGGTAGGATTTGATGTGTCTATCATCCATCATGCTGGCTGAAATCCACCAGGACCACTGCTAGTCTTCTGATAAAAATGATCATTTATTCCAAATGATTTTCTTTTGTTTCAGAATGAAGCCGAGCCAACAAAAACTTTTACACAAAATGTAGAATCCGTTTTTGAAAAAGGAGTGTCAGGTTGGAGAAATGAAACTCCTGTATTTTTCCCCTTTCTATGTGGGTGAGGCAGATTACAGCTTTCACTCTGACACCTGGAATTTCTCAGAATATGCCACAAGATCTTAAAATGTTATTCTCTTTTCTGCTGACAGGTTGTTTTTCCACATCATTTGCTTTTCTGAACACCCTCCCTCTCTCTTTGAAAAAAAAAAAGGGAGGAATGATTACTGTTTTCAGATGGAAAAATGACAATCCCCATGGAACTTGTTCAACCATAGCAATAGGAAGACTGTAATTTTGAGATGGAATCCTTCTGCTCTATGTCATATAAGATCAGTCTTGTGAGCTAGAGAAAATGCAAAAATCAAAAGACAAATAGTAGCAGATGGATATCATTAATTTCAACAGATCCATAAGGAATTGCCCCAATATTTCAGTGAGCACTCTCATAATGTACAGTTTGAGCTTGTTGTTGTTCTTCTTCTTGTTCTTAATCGAAATATTCATTTATGAGAATATTATCTTCAGGCATCATGTTGCTGTGATACTAGTTTAACATCATGGGTTGTATCTATGTTATGCTCAAAGTAGACCCACTGAGATTAAAGACTCTGAGCCCATTGTTTTCAGTGGGTCTACTCTGAGTAGGACTAGCATTAGATACAATCTTTGGTCACCCCATCCTTTGCATCTGTGTGTCAGGATGGATTCAGAGCACTCTAATATTGGTGCTGAGAAGCACAGGGCACTTCATCTTAGGGTCGTTCCTGTGGCTTTCATGGACCAGTGTTGGACCAGGGTGAATTGCTCTACCCAGATATGTGGCTTTCTGCAGTGACAATTGAACCATGTGACTGGGTTGCCCCATAGAGGAAGTGTCCCTGTCTTTTTCTAGTACTCTTCCTGTACTGTCAGTTGCATTCTAGTGTGCAGATCTGCATGTTGGCTATTTGCAGTTTAGTAGCACTGCAGAGAGCTTGCTGGGGAGACCATGCATTAAAAAGGGACTCAAAAATAACTTAAACAAGGTTTTAATTACAAAAACTTATACACTAAATACATCAACAACAAACCAGACCCAACCACCAACCCATCCCCCAGGGTAATGGGAGAGCTAGGTGCTGCTCCTTATATACTACACCCAATTGTTGACACAGCTTAATCAATACAACTCAGTAGCACCTGCTATGTTTCACAGCTGTAAGACTGGGTCTCATTATCTGCTCTGGCCCTGGCCCTTAAAGACATACACAACTTGTGAAACAATAATGAACCTTCACAGTTTAAAGTGACCATTCAACACTGCAAGCATGGAGTGTCTGGATACATCCTTAGAATCTGAACCAAAGGATTCAAATTACAAGAAAGTGAATTCTGACTAAACGTTTGGAAGACAGTAAGAGCTGTTGAACAGTGGAACAGCTCTTACTACCTCAGAAGCTGGTGGGCTCTCCTTTGTTTGAGGTTTTTAAACAGAGGATGGATGGTCATAAGTCATGGATGTTTAGTTGACTCCTGGGGCAGCTGCCAGCTCTACAGTTCTATGATTCTATGGCCTGAGCTCATTAGAAGATCAAAGTATGTAGACAGGGTTCATTTCCTTAAACAGTGTCAATTATGTTTTCTAATTTGAAAAGTTGTAGCAGGTTTCCATCTCATTGACATGTGTAATGAATAATTGCTTCCATTGAAATTAGAAACAGTTTCATGTGCTAATTCTAATTTATGGACCTATTGGCTGTCTTTATCAATCATTGTTGCGTGTGTGTGTTTCTTTATGCTTTCAGATCACAGTTCTCTATGTTGGGATATAGTTTTGCTTTCTCAATTACTTTTTAAACTTTTTTTTTTAAAAAACCCTATTAGATTCCATTGTAAATTATCATTCATTAGCTTTTAAAGAGACAAAGAACCTAGTGTTGGGTTTCATTTTAATTTGGCAAATAAATGAATGTCCTTGGAAATTAAGACACATCGGAGTTGATTGTAATTTTCCTGGTACATTTCATTACTTATTAAAGTGAAATTGACTAATTGTAAGATTCACTGTAAAGAAATTATGAAATGAAAGCTTTCTCTAATATGATATGCAGCTAGCCAGGAGTGAGGGACCTGTGTTCTTCCAGATGTTGCTGGACTACAACTCCCATCATCCCTCACCATTGGCTGTGCTGGCTGAGGCTGATGGGAGTTGAAGTCCAACAGCATGTGTAGGACTGTGCTGTAAACCTTGTTTCAGTAAATTTAGAAGTCACACACACACACACACACACACACACACACACACTGTTTGGGAAATTGTATACAATATCTTTTCCAAGTTTGCCTGCAGTCCTAAACGCAATAACTCAAATCAAAATCATCATCAACATTTATTTATTTATTTATTTATTTATTTATTTATTTATTTTATTCATGCCTCATCTTTCCTCCAAGGAGCTAATGGTGGCTTACATGACTCTCTCTTTCCTTGTTTGATCTTCACAACAATCCTGTGAGACAGGTTAGACTGGGAGGCAGTGACTGACCCACGTTCACCCAATGAGCTTCACAAGCAAGTGAGAAGAACCCTGGTCTCCCAGGTCTTAGTCCCAACACTTAGTCCCACTATGCCACGCTGGCTTTTAGAAAACTTTAGAAATATTTGCTTGAATCAGTTGATTAATAGCATTTGGTTTCTACGTGGTGTTTTTTTTTAAAAAAAATCTTGGTTAAGTATTGCAGCCATGATTTTTTTGGTGCATTATGATTCTGTCATCATATCTTTTTGCAGTTTCTGGACTTATGAAATCAAAGTCTCATAATGAAAGCACACCAGGTGCAACCCTATAGAGATGATCACAAGAGCCCCCTCCATACATATAGCCAATAACAAACGGGGGCAGTGGACTACACACTGTTGACCCCTGCCTCCTGATGGCCATTGGTCATACACTGAGTAGAACTTTGGGTGTGTGTGGCTAAGCCTGTGCAGCTGTATGTGCTTAGGTTCTCTCTGAGAATCAGAAGTGTGAGAGAGTCATGCTGGTGTGGAGAATCAGTGCCCATCCCAGATGTTGTTGGACTAAAACTCCTATCAGCTCCAACAAACATGGCCGACGGTCAGGGATGCTGGGAGTTGTAGTATAGCAACATCTGGTGTGTCACAGTTGGCCCACAGCTGCTGTAAAGGTCTGAACTTTGGCCCCAGCTTTCCAAGTTGCCCATTTCTAGTTTATTCTTTCATTGACTTTTGACTCCGTTGGACTTTTGTGCCAAACACCTTTTTGCAACAAACGCAAAACAACCCCCTCCCCAACTCTTAGGCCTGTTTCATGCTTGCCTTCCCCCTGGAAAGTACATTGCTGCCAATTTATTAAATTTATTAATCTGCCTTCAGAGGAGAGAAGACTTTGGCACCTGTATCCTTCTTCTCTGTTCATGCTCTTGAGATGACATCCTTGCTTTTTTATTGCTTTGTGCAAGATCACATTTATCACAGTGTGGAGGAGCATCCGTTTATAAAGAAGGTAATGCAGGCCTCCCAGGAGCAGATGTTAAACATCCCCAAATTATGCACATGGAACAGCAAACTTTCTTCTAAAGAATCAGTATCGGGACAATCATTATACAGTGGTACCTCAGGTTACAGACGCTTCAGGTTACAGAAGCTTCAGGTTACAGACTCCGCTAACCCAGAAATACTACCTCGGGTTAAGAACTTTGCTTCAGGATGAGAACAGAAATCACACGACGGCAGCACAGCGGCAGTGGGAGGCCCCATTAGCTAAAGTGGTGTCTCAGGTTAAGAACAGTTTCAGGTTAAGAACGGACCTCCAGAACGAATTAAGTTCTTAACCCGAGGTACCACTGTACTGTCAAAGTTTCCTACCAAACAATAACTGTAGATGGTGGGAGGATAGGGAGACTTAATGGACTAGTAGGACTCTGCAAATTGTTTCTGGGCTTGTCTCCTTATTATTTTAGAGTTGGCAGCTGTCAATTCCACTATTGCCAGCAAGACTTAGATAATTTCAAGATGTATCTGATCTAATAATCAGAATGATATAAATGTGCACCCTTGCAATTGGACACAGGGGGCTTACTTCTGATGAGGCAGGCATGTGGTCGCAATGCGCCAGAGCAATCCAAGCTGGAGTGGTGGGTCCACTGTTACATCCAAAACTATGCTGGTTCTTGTCAGCCAGGATGGAGTAGGGATAGAGAAGAAATTGGATTCAGCACACACTTAAAGCTATATCTATCAGGTTCACATTTTCCAAAAACAAAATGTGAACTGAATCATAGCTATCCTTTGAAATTTGCACTTATTTGAATTTTGCAAGGCAGTTCTCCATCCCAACAAAACCATATATATTAGGGGAAAGTGTACATAAAAATGCACTTAGTGTCCTGATTCATTTTAATTTGGCACACAAATGGATGTCCTTGGATGTTAAGGCTTCTTTAGAAAGGTATTCTCTGCAGAAGGGCTTTTCAGGAGTAAATCAGATATAAATTTGATTTCTTTCTTTCTTTCTTTTTTAAACGAACAAGAGGCAGGTGAACAGGCAACCAAAGATTGTAGGGAGAGGCAAATGGTGTCAAATGTATCCTTGAATCTAATTGATTAGGATTTGATTTTAATTCTTGTGTTTTTTGAAAATGAAAAATGCATCCCCTGGGGTGGGGGCTGGTAGTTAACTGGATCAGGGCTGGAATAGAGAATTAGATTTTCATGTTGTTTGTTTCTTGTTTACATCTAAGCCACCCCATAATGCAAAGTTCTCTGGGCAGCTTACAAAGATGCAAACACACATTTATGGTCACGTCTAGCTTGGCCCTAAGCATGAAAGAAACAGACAAGAGTCTTTCTGCATTGGCCATTCTAGCTCTCTCTGTGAATCTTTCAAAGAGGATTTTCCTCTAGTTGCAGTACTATCTGTCAGAAACAGAAAAGGGGTACCAGTAATAGCAGACACTCTGCACATCCTGCCAATTTCTGCTCCTGGAAGATTTACAGCCTTATCTTATGCATATGTATTTAGAAGTTGAGTTGCAGCGTTTTGATGATTAACCGGCTAGATTAATGGATCAAACACTTCTTGATCACCTTAAAAGGTGTCACCAATTAGTTGGGCCGTCTTCTTTTTTAAAAGAAGAAAATGAAAATTAAAAAAGATGTTTAGGGAAACTGCAGATGCAAAGTGCTGCCTTAGAACAAGGCTGTAAGATGGTGCCTGTTGCCAGATGTTACCTGCATTTGGCTCCTTGAAGCAAAATAGGGCATCAGAATTTGCATCCCCAGAAATATTGCTCCCCTAAGCAAGGGCTGATGGCTCGGTGCAAAACCTGGCCTATTATTGCTCTCAATTTCCATTGAACCAAATGCAGCAAATAGCCCTGGAACCAAGCCAGAGGTTGCTCCTTCCCACCTACTGCTCTTTTAGTTTTTAAACCATGATGAAATATAACAGCTGACTTCTGCTGACCAAGTGAAAAATCTTAAGAGAGTGGCTGGATTTATAGTTGCTATTATTGTTAGTGAAAAGAGAGTCTGTTCCAATGGGTCTAAATGCCCTTTACCTAATTTGGATGCAGTATTGTTCCATTCTTCTTGCTACTTTTTCTGCTGAGGAGCCTCTTAGCATCTAATTCTACCATGAAACTACTGCACTTGTCTTAATAAGAACCGGTTTATATAAAGCAGGCAAAAAGAGCTTCTCAGGTCTGCGTCCCTAGGGCAGAAGCTGTGGCTCAGTGGGACAGCATCTGCTTTGAATGCAGAAGGTCCTAGGTTCAATTCTCCACATCACCAGGTAGACCTGGAAGAGAACGCAGTCAAATCCTGGCGAGCCTCTGTCAATCACTGTAGATAATACCAAGGAAGAAGGACCGATAGTGTGACTCAATGTAAGGCAGCTTTTTCCGATTCCTACATTTACATGGGGACGCGGGTGGCGCTGTGGGTAAAACCTCAGCACCTAGGACTTGCCGATCGCATGGTCGGCGGTTCGAATCCCCGCGGCAGGGTGAGCTCCCGTCGTTCGGTCCCAGCTCCTGCCCACCTAGCAGTTCGAAAGCATGTCAAAGTGCAAGTAGATAAATAGGTACCGCTTTATAGCGGGAAGGTAAACAGCGTTTCCGTGTGCTGCGCTGGTGCTGGCCACATGACCCGGAAGTGTCTCCGGACAGCGCTGGCCCCTGGCCTCTTAAGTGAGATGGGCGCACAACCCTAGAGTCGGACATGACTGGCCCGTACGGGCAGGGGTACCTTTACCTTTACATTTACATGGGAATAAATCCCATTGAAGGAATCATAGTCTTGCAAAGTTGGAAGGAACCCTGAGGGTCATCTAGTGCATCGCCCTGCAATATAGGAATCTCAACTTCTGCGTAAGGATTGCGGAGCCCTAATTTGCACTTCCTGTAAAGGTAAAGGACCCCTGACCATTCGGTCCAGTCACGGACGACTCTGGAGTTGTGGCACTCATCTCACTTTATTGGCCGAGGGAGCTGGCATACAGATGGGGCTGGTCAACTTGGGAAGGCAGCCCATCTAGGAGAAGGAAAAGTCTGATTCTAAACCTCCTCTGCCTTGTGGGACATCTTTGCGAGAAGAAAAGGCTAAGGAGTAAACCCCACACAAATCCGGAGTGGAGTCCCTCTGGCTGGACAGCGCTTTGTAGGCCTCCTTATGGCAACTCCTGTAGTCAAGCTGCTGCCAAATGTATTTCTCTGATTTCTTTTGAACCACATTAGCGAGGCCAAGAAGAGGGTCTTGTCATCTGGGAAGCCCAGGGCCTCCATACACACTGGCCAGGCTTGCATCCTGCGGAGGTCACTTCAGTGCCACTAATGCACCCCTTGGAATTCATGCCTGGAGGCACACACCATTGTCTCTCAAGGCAGACGGATGGCAACAACAAAATGGGGAGATAAAGAGTGGGCTCCACCTCTGGGATGGTGCTGCTGGAAGGGCCCAAGCTCAGCGGCCTTTGGCAAGCACCCTCCCTTGCTGCTAAGTAAGGCTGATCGGTTATCATTCAGTGGATCTCCACCCCACCACCAAATTAGATTAATTGCAAACTTTCCTGCCCAGCTGCCAAGCTATGATTGATTAAATAGCAAGAAAGTCTAATAAATTCTCTAGATTTCCTCTAACTCCCCAGTGACATTTTGAAGGTGCTACAAGTCTTGAGATTTCTCAGAATGAGTGTGGATGTGTAGAGGTGGGTAGGGAGAGGCTATGAATCATGCACACTGTAAAGAATGCATCTTCTGTGCTCCCAGGAGTGTTTGGGTTTTTTTAATCATGGGATGTTCCCCAAACCTGCTTTGATTCACTTATTCTGATATAATGTCTTATTGAGCCATGTGGGGGAAACTTCCCTTGGGGATTCAGGTATGGAGGATCACACCAAACTTTCAGTTGGCCAGACTTTATTCAATAATGCATTCCTGACATGGTTCAACGAGTCTGTGAGAGCCTTCCACAAGGATACAAACGATATAGGCAAAATGTGTGTCAGCTGTTTGTTCTCCAACCCAACCACCTTTTGTTCCCTCAGCATCTCGCCATCTCTTCATCCAACCACAGTCCTTGAAATGCAACTTGCTCCACCCATTTTTTTCACTGCACCTATTATAATCCCTCTTGTTCCTTACATGGAGTTGCTTTCCCCTCTAACATTCATTTGTTAGGTTCCCCTTAACTGATTCTTACCAGATTTGTGGACCGGTCACACTCTTGCATACATGACACTGGTCACATTCTTGCATACATGACACTGGTTTCACTGCTCATGGGTAACAGGAATTCCACCTCAGCCAGAACTGGCAAACGACCTCATTAGTTTAACCAATTATATTCATGGTGCCCTTAGGGTTAGCCCTGACCCCTAGCTCATCTCTCCACTGGTGAGCCCTGCAATGCTAGGAGTGTGTGTGTCCCCATTTGGATCCTTTTTGATACAACTGCCTTTCTATATACTACTGCGGGAAAACCTTGAGAGTGGTTTGCAACAAAGAGAATAGACATAGTGAGCTAGAGTAGCTTTTCTTTGAATGGCTTTTAGAACAGCAGCGGTGATGTGCAGGTGAAATGGTGCGTCATTCCCTATACAGCTGCCTCCAGATTTTTCCATGTGTGTCTGTGACTTAGGACCAGAATACTTAAAAGACCATCAGCTGTCAAATAAGCCTGACTGCTGCGATTGAATAAGTCTGCCTCTTTTTCCGACAGGCATTTGGCTGACCTAGCTGACGGTTGTTTTCATTGGTTTTCTGGAGAAGCCACTTTTTAATCTTACATTTATGCTGTCCCACTGCCTTTGTTAAAAAAATCTTAATTATATATTCTCATGTCAGGACCACCTACCCTTAGGCAGAGTGAGGTGGCCATTGCCCACGGCCGATTTTTGGGTTTCATGAAAGGGAATAAAATAGTTAGAGTTTTAATTTCTTTTTATTGGACTGTAGTTAGTCCTACTCAGAATAGACCCATTAAAATTAATGGACCTGAGTAACTTAGCCCCATTAATTTCAATAGGTCTACCCTGAGCAGGACTTAGCTGGTTACAACTCATTGTGTTTTAACTTAACAAGGAGTGGGAAAGGTCATTATGGGATTATTATTATTATTATTATTATTATTATTATTATTATTTGCCCCAGGTGCCAAAATAAATAACCAGTCTTTTATACTATGCACCTTGACTCACCTGTGTTGGGGCCTCAGGGGTGCCATATATGCTGCCTGTCAAGGTTCAGGGGATCCTATCCCTCCTCCAGTGGCAGCCAAAAAGCAGATAAACACGAAGAGTCCTTACCACGTAATTTATTCAGTATTCACAGAGAGAGACAAAGGAATGTAGTTCCTATTCAATAATGGCATTGCTCCGAGTAAAGGCTAACCCCGTCCCTGACATCATCCCTGCATCAGCTAATCAGAGCTTTCTGCATCTGAGTTTTCTGTTCTCAATGCATACCTAGTCCTGGGAGAGGGCAGCTAAAGAATGTTCTCCAAAGACCAGGCCCTTCTTATCCATAGAGGCTAGTGGTGCGGGGTGCCAAGGCGGCAAGTTCTGGAGGGCGCCAGGTGAGAGTCCGGGGAACACTAAATGAGCACGCTGAGTGAGCGAGGGTGTGTGTGCTGCTCCCGCCGAGCGTCGGCTCGGTTTTTTCCCTTTTAGCCTGCAAGCGCCAAATTCTGCTGGGTGCCAGAAGGCTAAAAGGGAAAAAACTGAGCCAACACTCGTTCGCTCGGTGCAGGCCCGCTTGCTCGGTGTGCTGCCTGCCATGGCCACTGTGGCACAAAGCGGCCAGCTGAGCCGGGAGGTGCTGCATCCAGCCTCCTCCTCTTCCCCACCAGAGGAGCTGCCCTCCAGCCGCTGCCTGCCTCCTCCAGCCCTATAAAAAGGTCAACAACTCTGGGTAAGGGGGGGGGGTGCCAGAGGGATCTTTGCACCACACGCCGGATATGCTTAAGATGGCCCTGCCATAGACACTGATTCTGTCAGCTGTCTCTCCCCTGGTGCTTCTTCTTCCTGCTGTTCCTCTCCCAATATCTCCCAGCTTTTCCCCTCCGCAGTCTCTGAACTAGGTCTTTCTGCAAACCACTGTTCTAAATCTATACTGAACTTCTGGGAAGGTTCAGGGGAAGAGGGGGGCAGTCCCCACCATTCCTCCTCAGTCCATCCCCTGACACTGCCCCACCTCAGACATCGTAAGTCATATGGTGTCCCTAAGGACCTAAGATGCACATCTGGATCAGGCCAGTGTCCCATCCTGTTCTCACAGTGACCACTCGGATGGCTGAGCACAAGAGCACTCTCCCCTCCTGAGATTTTCAGCAACTGCCATTACTTCCAGTTCTTATTTGTTTCCATCCCTTATTTTAATATCCGTTGTTCTTGCTGCTGCTTTTCAGTGCCTATTAAAGGATGGGGCATGGCTCCAGAGAGAGATAGAGTGTCTGAAACGGCAGAGGTGGTGGCTTCCAGACCTTAATTCAGGCAACATATGACCAATGGGGATAAGGTAACATCAGGGCCAGATTTAGGTTTGATGAGGCCCTAAGCTACTGAAGGTAATGGGGCACTTTATATGTCCAGCTGTCCTTTGTCAACAACAAATTGTTGCTGTTTTTTGTGTTGAATATATGCTATATGGTAACTTATGGACCTAATAGGTATCTAAAGCCATTTGCACATAACAAAATACGTATTTTATCAAAGTAATTGTTGAACTGAAATACAATTAAAAAGAAGTACCCGGTATATTAACAGTGAAACTAAATTGCTGTTTTAGGGATTGATTTTAATTGCTGGAACAGATTAATCCATTTTGCAGTACTTTCTATGGGAAAGCACGCCCTGGTTTTGGAACGCTTTGTTTTTGGAATGGATTAAGTTTGAGAACCAAGGTACCACTGTATATAGAAATGAGCAAACCAGTGATATTTTAGGGAGCAGGCTAGCAGGCGGGGCCCATGACTCACATCATAGGAGCCTACACAACACAAAACACGGTTGTTGTATGTAGGTTTTATTTTATTTGTTTTTTTATCTTATATTTTGGAAATGTACATCCAGTTTTTTCCCCTTTAATTTTTTTTTGGGGGGGGCAAGAGAGTGGGGCCCTAAGCTATAGCTTGTTTAGCTTATACGTAAATCCAGCACTTGATAACATCCATGCATGAGAATGAAACACTCTCACTTCTGTGTGGCTAGAGGGGAGACGGACATGGATGCTTCCCACACTCCAGGCTGAAACATTCTACTTTTGCAAGCTCAGAAGAAAAATCTTTTCCCGTCGACATTACTGGAAGAAAAACAAGGGTCAGTGTGGAGTCTGCCAAAGAGTGTATCCCTGTGGTGGTGCTCGGGGCAGGATGGGCACTATTTTTCAAAAGCCTCTTGTGCTTTTGATGTATCACTGCACCAGTGCCAACCATTACCATGATATGTAGCGATGATATAAGGATGCTATGTGTGTTTGGATTGGTGCCCAGGGTAAGAAGCTCTTCAGATATCTGCTTGTAGCCCTTAAGCATTGCCATTCAGAGGCATTCCTGTGGGGAGCTGAAACATTTCAGGCAGGCTTTACAGCTAAACTAGACATTAATAATAGCCACACCATACATTCAAAGCGGGTTTCAAGCACACACAGCTTCCCCCTAATAATCTTTGGAATGATGGTGTTTGGAAGCGTAGCTCTAGGAGGGGTTAATTCAGTTTCCGAGATTCTTTCGGGAGAAGCCATGGCTGTAAAAATGATATGCATAAGTTTTAAGTGTATGGTGTAGATTTGACCCAAGATAAATGTGGATTTGCACTTAGCATGCTGTTTTCAAAAGTGCAAAGAGCAGGTGCTAATTATCAGCCCCCACAAAAAACCCTGCTATTTGCATTTATTTATTTTTTAGGAAAATGTGTGCATGCACACACCCACCCCCACACACATGCACATTAAGTGCAAAGACAAACTTGACATCATGCCTAGTTTCACCCTTAGTGTATCTAGTGAAGAGGCCCTAGGTTAAATCATTTGCCCAATTTATAGACTGATCATTGCACCATCACTTTGCATGTCCTTTGTCAATAATAACTGCTCTGTCAAGCATGTTTAAAATCGATAAGTTGCAATGGACACATTAGTTCAGAAAAACATTTGCCACACACCTCAAGAAATTAAAGACTAAATACTAGAAGACTATTCACTATTTTGCTCTTATTTCTCTATTTTTTAGGAGTCATTTCCCATTTTTTCCTTGCTTTTCTGTCTGCATTTCACAGTAAAGATTATTATAGCTCACGTTTGGCATAACAGATTTTTTTTTTTCAGAGCAGCCTCCCCCTCCCCCGAAAAGCTGGCTATAACCCAGATGTGTCATATGAAAGAAGACGGTTTATTTACTTACGCTTCTACTTCATCCTGGAAGGGGGGGGGGGGGAAAGAGCCTGGAATGGATGAAACGATGCAGTGCATCTCACTTGTAAATCTCAGACTAGATCTTTCTGCTTAAGGGTCCGAACAAGCCCTTGCTTCTTCTTCTTTTCTTATTGCCATTCTACAATCTATGACTGGTGAAAAATGCAGATTCAAAAACGGGCAATTTTATTAAGAAGGTATACAGTACAAATCTCAAAAGGCAATTCAAAGAGTGTAAGACACAGGTTTTAGTCATGTTGGTAGGATCCCTTGGTGGCTGGGTTGGGTGGGTAGGAATCCTGTAAGAACGCAATAACAACCCTGCTTAATGAGACCAACGACCCATCTCCAATTGCCAGAAGAAGAGGGATTGATTGTTAGAACACTTTGGAAACTGTAGGTAAAGGTAAAGGATCCCTGGATGGTTAAGTCCAGTCAAAGGCGACTACAGGGTTGTGGCGCTCATCTCGATTTCATGCTGAGGGAGCCGGCATTTGTCCACAGACAGCTTTCTGAGTCATGTGGCCAGCATGACTAAACTGCTTCTGGCGCAACTTGACACCGTGACAGAAACCAGAGCGCATGGAAACGCCGTTTACCTTCCCCTCACAAAGGTACCTACTTATCTACTTGCACTGGCGTGCTTTTGAACTGCTAGGGATGCAGGAGCTGGGTCAGAGCAACAGGAGCTCACCCTGTCATAGGGATTCAAACCACCGACCTTCTGATCGGCAAGCCCAAGAGACTCAGTGGTTTAGACCACAGCACCACCCATGGAAACTGTAGCTCTGTGAGGGGAATGGGGGTCTCTCAGCACTCTTAACGGACTACAGCTCCCAGGACTCTTTGGGGGAAGCCATGACAGTTAAAGGGGCATAAGAGTGTTTTAAATGAATGGAAGAGGAGTGGCCTTAAGTGACTGCAAACTATGAGTGGGCCAATATTGGTGGGATCTTTTTACTGAAGGAGGGCATGAGACCATATAACCTTTTCTCTTTTAAGCGGCTGTGTTCTTTCCTCCCCCATTTGCAACTGTAACCGGGGAGGGTGGGGGGACAAAACAACAAAATCCATTGCCAGTTGAGTGTAACTATAAGAATACAGTGGTACCTCAGGTTAAGAACTTAATTCGTTCCGGAGGTCTGTTCTTAACCTGAAACTGTTCTTAACCTGAGGTACCACCACCTTAGCTAATGGGGCCTCCCGCTGCCACCGTGCAGCCACCGCATGATTTCTGTTCTCATCCTGAAGCAAAGTTCTTAACCTGAGGTACTCTTTCTGGGTTGGTGGAGTCTGTAACCTGAAGCGTCTGTAACCTGAAGCGTCTGTAACCTGAGGTACCACTGTATCGCACCAATCCTGTTTTAAGTGTATACATTGACATAAGCAGTAGAAATATATATATATATATATATATATATAAAATTTGTCCAGTAGCACCTTAGAGACTAACTGAGTTTGTTCTTGGTATGAACTTTTGTGTTCGTGCACATTTCTTCAGACATAAGCTGTTCAGCCAGCAGTCCAGTCTAAATGAACTGATGATGATAAGCCAACGTAGTGAGATCTTCAAAGCACCGGGTGATAGTGGATCTTGTCCTCCCAGCCTTTCCGTCTCAGTCTCTGAGCTGTTGTGTTCTGATGCTGCCATTCATATGTGCTGTGGCAGAAGCAAGGGAAGACTTCTCCAAGTAACCTCTGGCTGCTCGTTGGAGGTTGCTATGCAGCCAGTCATTGTGTCCCATGCTTTGGTGACGCAGCTTCCCACCTGCCTTTGCAGAGACTGTCAACAAGGTTATCTAATGATAGTGCTTTTATTGATATATTTATCATGGCTGCAGTGCAGAAAGGACATCCACCGGCATCGGTTATAAATAGGAGCAGAACTACAAAAATGTTAAGGTAGAGCTTTAAGGAACCTCACAAACCTACTAATTCATAGCCACAAGTTTTGTGAAAGTTCTTTGGCTGCCTTGGTGGCTCACAGTTACATATCCATCCATACAGCAAATAGAAGGTCAAAATGGGTAGCAAATACCTGATTTTTGAAGCTGCATAAAAAAACAAACAGAAACATCTAAGCATGTATGCACACACACCCTTTATATCAGGGATATAAAGCCCTCCAGATGTTGTTAGATTCCAACTCCTATCATCCTAAGGCGCGGGTGGCGCTGTGGGTAAAACCTCAGCGCCTAGGACTTGCCGATCGCATGGTCGGCGGTTCGAATCCCCGCGGCGGGGTGAGCTCCCGTCGTTTGGTCCCAGCTCCTGCCCACCTAGCAGTTCGAAAGCACCCTTAAGTGCAAGTAGATAAATAGGTACCGCTTTATAGCGGGAAGGTAAACAGTGTTTCCGTGTGCTGCTCTGGTGACGGTTCGCCAGAGCAGCTTCGTCACGCTGACCACGTGACCCAGAAGTGTCTGCAGACAGCGCTGGCTCCTAGCCTCTAGAGTGAGATGAGCGCACAACCCTAGAGTCTGTCAAGGCTGGCCCGTACGGGCAGGGGTACCTTTACGTTTTTATCATCCCAAGGCAGCATGGTCAATAACAATGTATGATGGGAGTTGGTCTAACAATATTGGGATGGCTGCAGGTTCCCCATGCCTGCTGTATATGCTTGCTTGAAATCTCATGTGTGAAGACAAATAAAGAGCCACTTTCATCTGCTTGGCCATTTCAGATCCTGAACAGCAAGTTAATAAATTACTCATCAAGATGGGTGACACAAATGTGCTTCTTCTTTCCTGAAACACAATGCATCAAAAGTTGTTCAAGCAACCTTTGAGTAGGCTACTTGGATAAATGATTCCAATGAAATGACAACCAGTAGAATGTCAAATAAATAGATGTCAGTTTGAATGTCTTCTCCCAATATCGGTGCCCCAGGAGATTTCACAAATGGGGAAAAGAAATGGCTAGCTGTGTCTCCGCTTTCTGTAACCTTTTTCCTTTTTCTTTTTTGGTCGAAACCACTGGGAAATCTCCAAAGAGTGAAAACGGTCCTCTCAGTTGCTGTTTCTGTCTCTGCAGCATTTGCTTCATTCTACTGATGGGAAACCTCTGGGGAAGGATTGCTGTAATCCTTTGGGACCATTTAACAAGTGTCGGATGTCTAAGCAGAATGTGCTTAAAGGAAAATGGGGAAGAGAGGCTGCAAAAGTCAAGTCGAGTAGAGTTGTGCTCAGACAGCCTCTTGAAATTATCCCCTTTATATATGGACAGAGAAATTGTGTGTATGAGAGAGAGATGACCCTGAATCTCTCAATCACAAGGGGACATTCTCCCACAGTTTCTCAGCAGGAGGAGTGGGGTTCAGCATTAGTAATAGCAGTAGCACAACCTCTCTCACTTTCCCTACACTTCCCCCCACCATTGCTAGCAATCGTTCTAGCAACTGTGTTGGCAGCTTAGCCACCATTTTGTATTCTCCACAAGGCCACATACCAAGGAATTCTTCCACCGCATGAGGGAGGATGAAAAGCAAGACCAGGTGCAGATTTTATAGGACAGCTACACTTCAGTTCCCATATTGCTTCAAGGAGGTGTAGATGAGGGGATTTCACATAAGAATAATAAAATCCAAAGTTGTGAGCTTAACGTATTGAAATCAATTTCTGAAATGAAAAACAATAACATCCTGCGGGTAAGAACTGTCAATAGCACCTACTGATGATCATGAATCTAAAGTCATTATTTAGGATAATTTGTCGTGTGGATGTAGATGCTTAAAAAGCAGCTAGATGCTAAAGAAAAAAGAAAAAAACCTTCTGCAAATACTTGAATAACAATATTTTGATGTATATCGGGGGGGAGGGATAATCTTCGGAACATGTTTCCAATCATTCTTAATTTCTCTTAGCATTCAAACTTGGCTTATCTTGAACCACATTCATGAATCAAGGAATTCATTCTGACATCCAGTGATTTCATTGTCGGAAGTGAAACTTTATGTTTCACTTGAGAACATAAGCACACAGGCCCTGGGCATATGTTGGAGATCTCAGCGCTTGTAGAATTGGGCACATGGAACAATATTATCTCAGACTGCAGCTCATTGATTTGGCCCCTGAGTGCTCAGTGGGAGCCACAGAAAACTGAACCAGTTCTGCCTTCCCCTGTTTCTTGATTCTGCTAGAAATAGATAAAAGGTTGGGAGAGTGGGATTGCAAAGTGCTTCACCAGCTAGCTATGGCATGGACCTACCTTATGTATTTGGAAGACATACCACAGTTCTCTCTCCTGTCTCCTGGAGAAGGTCTCCCCTGGGGAAGGTCATCTGTCAGGGAGGAATCAGCCTTGTTCACCTTCCCTGGGGGAAGAGACAGGTGGTGTAAACCTGTTGCTCCTGCTGGATCTCTCAGCGGCTTTTAATACTATTGATAATGGTAATCTCCTGGACCGTCTCTGTGAGTTGGAGACTGGAGCATCTTGTTTTCCATGCAGAAGGTCTCAAGTTCAATATCAGGCATCTCCATGTAGCTAGGAAAGACATCCCTTCTGGAACCATGGAGAGCTGCTGCCAGACAGTGTAGCTTGATTGGTCTGACTCAATATATAACGTAGCTTCCTATATGAATACCCATGTACCGCCCTCTCTCTTCAAACGCCTCTGACGTGAGCATTTTCCTTTATGGTGCATCAATCTCTATGAATTGCCACCATGTTTGTCTCTTGCATTTTCAGTGCCTGGTTCTACTGCTCTCCCATTTGGATGATCGTGAACCTTCTCATCCTCGTCCCTTAGGGATGATTTGTCCCAAAACACATGCTCTTCAGCTCCTGTTGGTCTTCCCACAATTTAAACGATTCTGTGTCCCCTCCCCCGTTAAGGCCATGTCAATATATGGATTGATAATTGATTGATTGATTGAGTGATTAATATATTTTAGGGAAGTTTTTAACGTTTAATGCTGTATTGTGTTTTTAATATTCGATTGGGAGCCGCCCAGAGTGGCTGGGGAAACCCAGCCAGATGGGCAGGATATAAATAAATAATAATAATAATAATAATTATTATTATTATTATTATTATTATTAGTTCACACACACACAAACACAAACGCACACACATTTTTGATGCATAATCTTTCCTGTATACAGGATCACACAGAGCAGCCTCGTCAGGCAATGGACTGTGCCGCCTGCACTGCTATAATCACAGAACCAGTTTTCTGAGCTTGAGGAACAGCGGCTGCTCATGGTGCCTATGCCCAGCTTCATTCACATTCATGTTTCTTCACATTATTCCACCAAACACCTGACACTGCAAGGGCGAACTAGTACCAACTTTCACTTTCTATGACATATAAGTATTGATTACATTTTTAAGCAAGCAAGCAAACAAGCACAAATACTTGGTCTCAAATCTATCTTTGCAAGAGCAAAGAGTGTACACAAATGCAATATATTTCTCTTTAACTGGGCCATCCTTTTTCAAACCCTTAGCTAAGTGATTCCTTCTATTCCCAAGTGAATCAGGTAGATAACTATTATTGGCATTATTATCCGTTAACATGAGCTGCATAGTAGAGAGACTCCCAGAGCTATACTTTGAAGAGCGACAGACTTCCAAGTAAGGGAAGTGCAACAAAAAGAAAGTGAAAACCAGCAAGGCGAAGAGGGAGAAGAAAAGGAAACGGCAGTATTTGCAACAATTCCAACTGGATCTTGCCTAAACTGATAGTGTTTTGTTTCGTTTTAAAAAGTGAGCAATTCTGTTTCTCGAAATGGGGCAAGCTAATTGTTTAATGCCTCTTGGCAAATAGAAGGGGAAGAAATGGAGGCAATGAGAGATTTTACTTTCCTGGGCTCCATGATCACTGCAGATGGTGACAGCAGCCATGAAATTAAAAGACGCCTGCTCCTTGGGAGAAAAGCAATGACAAACCTAGACAGCATCTTAAAAAGCAGAGACATCACCTTGCCAACAAAGGTCCGTATAGCAAAAGCTATGGTTTTCCCAGTAGTGATTTATGGAAGTGAGAGCTGGACCATAAAGAAGGCTGATCGCCGAAGAATTGATGCTTTTGAATTATGGTGCTGGAGAAGACTCTTGAGAGTCCCATGGACTGCAAGAAGATCAAACGTATCCATTCTTAAGGAAATCAGCCCTGAGTGCTCACTGGAAGGACAGATCCTGAAGCTGAGGCTCCAATACTTTGGCCACCTCATGAGAAGAGAAGACTCCCTGGAAAAGACCCTGATGTTGGGAAAGATGGAGGGCACAAGGAGAAGGGGACAACAGAGGACGAGATGGTTGGACAGTGTTCTCAAAGCCACAAACATGAGTCTGACCAAACCGCGGAAGGCAGTGGAAGACAGGAGTGCCTGGCATGCTCTGGTCCATGGGGTCACAAAGAGTCGGACACGACTAAATGACTAAACAACAATTGTTTAATGTAGCTTCACCCACAGCACACAACAGCTATAACCTGCCCATCATTTTTAAGCCGTGAAAGAAAACTGCTGTTAATTGAATACATTCTGGAATACAATCAGTTCGGTTCGGTTCTTTTGGACACATTGAATTCCAAATACTTACAGCTGCAATAGGACTATGACTTGGATTGGTTCAATCATCATGTCCATCAAAGCAGCTGTTATTGAGCTATGGGGTTCAGTGTGGCTCAGCTCACAACACTGCCTGCACAGTGGCCTGTTTGTACTACACTGGCAAAATGGAGGTTACTTTAAATTGCTCTTTCCAGGATAACAATGGGCAACCCTCTTCTCTTCTGCATCTCTATCATTAAGCCAGGCACAGAAAGTCTCCCACTCTCTCTCACCCCTTCAACAGGCTGCAATGGAGAGTAGCTTATATCGGCTTCAGTGACTCCATTCTACTAAATAAAAAATTAAAAAATAGTCCAGTAGCACCTTAGAGACCAACTAAGTTAGTTCTGGGTATAAGTTGAAGAGGTGTGCATGCTTATACCCAGAACTAACTTAGCTGGTCTCTAAGGTGCTACTGGACTATTTTTAATTTTTAATTTTGACTGCATCAGACCAACACGGCTACCTACCTGAATCCGTTCTACTAGACATGGTAGTTATGATGAGCTTCTAATGATATCAAGGTCTGGAAGAAAACACCTATTAGGATACAGTTGCTGGCCAGTGTGTTGATCAGTATTGCTGTACACGATTAGCATGAATATTCTGGGTTGGGTGGGGTTTTCTTTTCTTTTTTAGCAGTCTCCTTCCCTAAGTATAGAAGTTCATCTCGAAAGCAACACAGGCAGTTTGATGTATGAAGAAGTTCTGTACCTCAAGGGTAAGGAGAGAAAGATAAAATTCAGGGAGAACACTGGTAAGGTAATAAATCACACAGACGACTTGAATATTTATCTATCATGTGCTATCCAGCTGATGTGGCTCATAAAGTTGTTTTCTCCAAAAAAAATGTTTTAGCAAGTTGGAATGTATATAATTTACATTTCTGATTGTGGAGTTAGCATTAGTGAAGTGAGATTAATTGGCAATTATGAGTTTCAGTTATTAGAAATGTGATGGCTTTGGTTGAAAGCATACAAATGGGTTTGAAATAATTGGGTCGTTACCAATGCTTGTCCTACTATGAGTAGACTCATTCAAGTCAATAGACTTTTTTGTTGCTTTCTTCTTTTTAACTTTTTTTTTACAGTTTCAGAAAATACTTATAACAAGCAATCTCCATTTAATCCCATCCTCAAGAAAGAATTCTATGTGTCAAACACTAAGCAGGTGTGTATAATAATTTAGAGTTGATTACATCAGTCAGATCTCTTCTACTTGCTATCTTAACGAATTAGCCCAGAGCTAGCCATGAGTGGTGAGGGGACAACATTGTCCTTTCTAGTTGGTCTTTGTGCTCCTGAGTACTCTAAAATGCTCCCTTAATGTCTCCATAAGGGTCATTCCATAGTCGATCCAACCATGCCTCTAGAGTTAAGTTAGCAGCTTTTTTCCAATATTGTGTTAATATATTTCCAGCCACACCTCAGGAAATGGCTTTGACTTGCTGGCTAAACCAGGTGAAGGTGGTCGATGGATCTTCAACCCTTGGTGAGTTAGGGACTTCCTCTTCAAGCAAAGACAGGCTCTGGTGGATTGAGTGGATAAGATAAATAGTAAGTCCAACTGTCAAGAAGGCAGTTTCTGAAGGGCACATGGGGCTCATCAACCTGGGAAGGTGGCCCATCTAGGAGAAGGAAATCTCTGATCCTAACCGTCTGCTGCCTTGCAGGATATCTTCAGGAGAAGGAAAGGCTAAGGAGTAAACCCTACACAAATCTGGAGTGGAGTCCCTCTGGTTGGACAGCGCCTTGTAGGCCTCATTCTGGCAACTCCAGCAGTCAAGCTGGTGCCAAATGTATTTCTCTGATTTCTTTAGAACCACATTAGTGAGGCCAAGAAGAGGGTCTTGTTAACTGGGCAGCCCAGGAGCTCCATACACACTGCCCAGGCTTGCTGCTAACACAGCGGTTTGACTTCACCCCTAGAGGTGTACTCCATTGTCTCTTGAGACATACATATTTTGAGCTGCAGATATGAAAAAGGTTAGTAGGTCCTTAAATAGTAAATTGTTATGGTCAGTTATAAACAGATTTAATAAAGCTAGCTTTGGATATGGTTGTCCTATAACACAAGAAACTTCTTCAAATACCATTTTCCAAAATAATTGCACCTGGTTTTCATTCTCTCCCCATATGGAAATAAGAACCTCTCCAACATAAAGTCCTTGAAGGAGAGCTTAACCCGGGGCATTTCATGGATGTGTAGTGCCATCTGTGAATTGTTTTAAAACCATTTTCTCTCATTTTAGCCAACACTGAGTTTTCACTAGTCTGTGTTATTGATTTCACAGTGTAAATCTGTCTCCCATATAGATTTTAACGAGATTAGATTCCATGACATCACATCACTGATAATTTTATAGAAATTTCAGAGTAATTTTTTTGATGGGTATGTGGAATGTAAAATTAGCTGTTCAATAGGCTTTAATGGGCTGGTAGCTTGAGATAATACTGCTAGGTTGGCAGAGAAATGTATAATTTGATGTTTGGACAGCCAGTTTGTTTCAGGTTAATAGACTCGCCTAACTTAGGTTCCTTAATTTCAGTGGGTCTACTCTAAGTAGAACTCATCGTATTTTTCGCTCCATAAGACGCACTTTTTTACTCCTAAAAAGTAAGGGGAAATGTCTGTACGTCTTATGGAGTGAATGTGTGGTCGATCGCTGGCTCCCTTTCCGGCCCCGGCCCCTTGCCCAGGCCTCCATTGTTGAATGTTCTGCAAAAGGAGGCTGTTTCTTTCCCCAGTGACATGTGACTGGCTGATTAGATTATCTGTCTGGAAACTATAGAAGCTGCAGAACTGTGAGTTGAACCCCATAAAAATGGAATTTTTTCCCTTTGCAAAGTAAGCTCAACAACTTTGAGCTGATCCTCAAAAAAGGGGGCTTTTATCCTTTTCAAAAGAAGCTGCACTACTGTGAGCTGCTCCCCCCAAAAATGGGGCTTTCCCCCTTTCCTCCACTAAAAACTAGGCATGTCTTACGGTCAGGTGCGTCTTATGGAGCAAAAAATATGGTAATTATTGCTTTCCCCCTTTCAGTCTTTTTTAAAAATAAAAATTCAAAAAAATAACACAGTCTTGAGCACTGACTTCTCCTGGCTTATCCTTAACTAGTGATAAATGGGACTTGTTTCTGAATGAACATTCATTGGTCCAGGCTACACATCTAACTGACAGAGTAATGAGACTGAAGTTGTAGCTTACACTGGTTTCAACGGGACTTGATCACAACTGATTTTCAATTAAAAGCAAACTAAGAAGACAGAGAGATGGGCGTCACTGTCAAGTGTTGAGCACTTTCCCACTTGTCCATGCAAACGTATATATAGCTGTGTGCAATAAAACAGTTCCCTTGATTTGCAAGGACCTTGGCTGGTGCTACCATGAATTAGCCCAACAGCTGGCTAATTCCAATATGCTCCACATGATCAATACTCCTTGGTGCAACATCAGCAGTGAGCTGGAGCACCAATGACCCTTTCAATCAACAATATGGTGAGTGACTCAGCTGGTGCAATTTCCCACCGGAGATAATGCCCCATGAATCTTCAGGTAGGGAGCGGAATAAATTTCCAGAGGGTGCCATGATTAATTGCAAAGCATGTGCTGTTTTTCTCCAGAGGTGACACAAATTATTGAGAGGAGGTGGTGAGCAGGCAGGAGCTGAAGCTGTGCTCCTGGTTGCTGATCTCTTGAGGCATCTGGAAAGAAATGAAAAGAGAAAGGAAATTGCATGATACGGACAACGCAGGCTAATGAGACAGCTCCCCAACATCTTGCCTTTGGAAACCAGGAGCAAGACCAAAAAGCTGATATGTAGAGGGGGCTGAGTGTTTGGACTCAGTGAGTATTGAGTCACAAGGTACCACTCTCCATAGATGAAGGACTGAAGCTCAGTGGCACATCACATGCTTTGCATGGCAAAAGGTCCTGGGTTCACAATCTCCACAAATTCCAGGGAAGGCTGGGGAAAGACTCTGCTGCCAGTCAGTGCTGACAATACTAAAATAGATGGACCAGAGGTCTAAGGCAGCTTCCTATATTCCTACTTACAACAGTATTTTGTACCTCACTCACTTGCTCTGGTTTGTAGCCAAACACCCTATTTATACAGGAGCCTAAAATAGTTTAGTGCTTTTCCTTGAGCAAATTCCCTGAGGGATTAACTTCTGCTAACCCATTACTCAGCATTAAAAAAGGCAGAATTTGAAAGGTGGAGCAGATAAGAACGATTAATCCTCTCAGACACACTCTGCCCAGAGGTTGCCAAAGCAAAGGAGAAAACTTATACTGGATACATATGTTAGGTTCTATATAGTTTTCTACGAAGGTATATAATTGCTTGGGCTGATTCAAAATGTAAATGTAATCAAAATGGCCACTGCCAAGCTTTCTCTCTCAGGTTCTCCTTTCCTCCAACTCCAGTTGTTTGTGTATTTTTTTCCAGATAAAACAAATTGTTTTTAACACTACCATCACTATCTCACTAAATTGGCCGGGAGGGTGCCAATTTTTGGCACCCCGTCAGAAAAAAAGTAAAGTTCACAAAAATCATGTAACCTGACCTGACTAGAACACTGAACACTTAACAGGCACTTAATTGTCCCCAAGAAGACCGTCTAAAGAGCACATAGTTACTCACTAGTTCTGTTTGTGGACTATATTGAAGCAGGAAAAAGAAATGTTTAGGGTCATTCCCATAGGAGCACACACACAACTCAGGGGCTAACACACACACACACACACACACACACTGCCACCAGAACCACAAGAATAAGAAGTGCAGGTAATTCTCTTTGTGTTGGGACCAGAGGCGAGCCATGCATCCCGATCCTATACACGCCCCAAGTCAGGCTTTAACCGTATGCACTTTTACCTGGAAACAAATTTCATTGCAATCAGCTGGCTTTACTTCTGAGTAAAGGCAGTTTTTTTAAAGCATCAAACTATAAATCCAAGACACCCTACACCCCCAGCTGCAAGCAGCTGGGATTACTTCTGACTAAATGCACAGATTTTTTTAAAGCATCAAAATACCTGTACCTTGGGTTACAAACACCTCAGGTTACAAACACTTTGGGTTACAGACTCCGCTAACCCGGAAGTAGTACCTTGGGTTAAGAACTTTGCCTCAGGATGAGAACAGAAATTGTGCAGCGGCAGCGGGAGGCCCCATTAGTCAAAGTGGTACCTCAAGTTAAGAATGGTTTCAGGTTAAGAACGGACCTCCGGAACGAATTAAGTTTGTAACCAGAGGTACTACTGTACCTCTAAACACAGCTAAAAATAACTCTTTGTTGCTCCTGGCAGTAGTTGGAGCAGAAGTCCCAGGGTGGGCAGCAGGCCTCAGTACTGGTGCCATTTTGGGAGTGGCAGCAACGGCTGCTCCAGCACCAGAGGGAATTGGTAAAGGCTTCCGGGTCAGCGCCAACGACGAATGGCGGAGTTCCTCCGATCGGAGGAACGGGCTCTGTGGAAATTGGGTCTTCCCGCCGCGGCGAAGGCGGGGGCCCACTAGAAATCCCAGGCGGAGAAGCCTGGGAACGTGGGGTTCGGCAGAGCACCAAGAGCGCCTCCCCTACTCACGAGGAAACCCCTTTTCGGGGCTCCGGAGTGAAGTGGGGTGAGCAGCGCGGTGCTGCGAACCGATCGCTATTTCCATGGAGGGAAGCCGCGCAGCCATCGCTGGAGAGCGCTGACTTTTTCCTGATGACATTTGGACTCTAAATCAAGCACCCGTGAGTAAAAACGGAGAATTGGATTAAGAAATTTGCAAAATTTATGAATTAGGCACGAAGCGGGAAGGTTTAAACAGGAAGTCCGCCTTCCGCTTTTTGTATATAGACCTTGTACAAAGACCTTGCAACCTAATAGCCTGGAAAACTGCTTTAAAGTTGGAAATTTCCTGCATCCACAACCAATAAAACCCCCTTGGAAGCAGGAGAAAAGGGGGGGGGATTTGACTGTTTAATCCTGCAGGAGGAGAGTAAAGGAATTTAAGTTTTCATCATCCCAAACCGGGGGGCGGGGTGTCGGGACAGAAACTGTTTGAGACGTCCATTGATTGAAAGTGGAGTACTTTGACAGATAGTTAAAAAAAGAGAAACAAATTAACTTCAATGCTACTTTCTGCATTTCTGCATTTTAAAGAAACAAAGGATTTGAAATCGAAAGGATTTGAAATCGAAAGTAATCTCCTTTGTTGGATATATTTTAAAAATGGATACAAATAACTCATTTTTTGTATCCATTTTTAAAATATATCCAACAAAGGAGATTACTTTCGATTTCAAATCCTTTCGATTGAGTTAAATGATAATTTGTTTGAAATTAATTTAATAATGATGTAAGTGTATGCGGGAGGTGTGGGGGAGTCCCATGTAACAATTGAGAGATGTTAAATGGACAATGATAAGTGCTTATCTAATATATGCTTTATTTGAAAACTTTAATAAATATATTATAAAAAAAAAAAAATAAAAATGGATACAAATAGAAATTGTGTCCCCTAGAGGGAGCCTGTCAGTTTGTTGTTGCAGCTTACTTGGAGACTCTACAGCTGTGAGATTTGGATCGTGGGACCAGCCGTTTGAACTTGACCTTGAACAGAAATGTGTTGGAAGGAAGGTTTGGTGTCTGCCCTTGGCATGACTAATGCTTTGCTGGAGCAGCTGCATGAGAAAATGAACTTGATGCATGAAAAATTGGACTTGATGAGTGCTGTGGCCAGTGAATATGATTTAACAGGGAATAAGGATAAAGAAGTTATACAGCAATCAGTTCAGGAATCTGGTTTGACAAGGCAAGTCCAAGGGCAGATGGAGAAGGGAGAGGCAGTGATTACTCCTCAAACAACACAAATGGAAAGATCCAAAGTCCTGCAGGAACAAAAGCCACTGCATTGGAAGATTGAACTTGGAGAGTGCTGGGAAGTATTTGAAGTCAAGGAAGCTTTTAACTCCAGTGGGACTATGAAACAGGTGAACAATTATCTTCTGGGTAAATATTTTTTGGATTACAAAGATGAAGACGGGGAGTGGGACTGGGGGGAAGGGGCCAGTCTGATGAAGGAAAATGGAAACTATTACCGGATGGAACCCTCCGGAGACCCACTCCCCAAGAAACCAACAATAGACAAAGAAGTGCGTAAGCACAAACAAGAACAAAAAAAAATGCAGAAGGGGCCTAGAAGAGATTTAAGGGCCTCGGACATTAGAACACCAGATTGATGGACTGGATGTAATGGACAGAAAGGACTGACATGACCCGAAACCAGGAAGAAGGGACGTTGGATAAAAATTAGAGATATCAAGGGAAATTCTTTTGTTAATTTTGGAATTAGTGTAACATTAATGAAATATGAGGGAATATGCTGGAAAGGAACTAAATTGGCTTTAGCAGAAATGATTTAAGGAGATATGTATGAATATGATGTAAATTTTGAAAGTTTAAGATTTTTAAGATAAGATAAGGTTAAAGAGATTAAGGTAAATTGAATAACAGATTATATTAAAAGATGGAAAGGTTATGTTGATTAATAAATAAGATAGATTGTGAAGATTAATCATTTAAATTAAAATTGAGAAACATGGGAAGAATTTGCTGAAATAACGAATTAAACTAGAATACAAAAAGGGAGGTGTGAGGAGGTTCAAGAATTAAGCAAATGAAAAGTTGTAATCTGAGATTTGTATCTTTCTTCTTTCTTCTTTGGGTTTTTTCCTTTTGTTTTATTTTTTGCTGTATTTTTTTCTGTTTTTCTCATTTCTTTTTTTGTGTCTATGTATTGATGAAATTTTGAATAAATATCATTTTAAAAAAAACAACAGAGGGAATTGGTAAAGTTCCTGTTGTGGCCACCTCCAAAGTTGGCTCCTAGGCCGCAGGCCTCCGAAGCAGCAGGCACAACAGTGGGATCTTTGGCAGTGCAGTGTAAGCAGCATTAGGTGCAGCAGCGGGACCTGACACTCTTGGATTCTGCCGGGATTCTGCCCCCTGAGGCAACTGGCCCTGGCATGGTAACACTGGCCCTGGACTGATCTATAGCTATGCTATAGTTTACTTTCAGGAGCTAGTTGGATGTACTGCTTATCTAAGCTCACTGCAATCAGGCAGCACTCTTCATTATGCATTATTTGTAACAACAATAATAATAATTAAATATTTAGGAGCCGCTATCGTCTTTATTACTGCAGAAAACCCATCTGAACAACTCTTTCCTGTTTCCACCACACATCTGAGTCTAGTCTCAGTAAGTCTGCCCCTGGAGCTACAATTATGTGCATTGTTTAATCTCTCTCTCATTCAAGGACTGAGAACTCATCTATTTTGAATGTACATCTTGTTTGTGCAGCATTTTATCTTTACTTGCCTTCCTGCTCTGACCCAGTTTCCGTTTCCCCATCAACAGAGCTGTGTAAAGAATGAAGCACTCCAACTATAAGAAACGGGCACTTTTCTCGGTGATGTTTTGGTTGGTGCCTCCTTCCTGTTGACGCCAGGGCCATTCACTTTCAGAAAATTTGGGGCCTGGCTGGACTCACAATTTTCATGAGTATGTTTGCTACCCATTTATGGTGTGTGAGGTCTCCCCACCAGTGTTGTTTTGTCCTTATGGGGTTCAAAGCAGTCACCAGTTCTTGGGTGATCTGCATCAACATATGTCAAAGACTGTCGTGCAAGTTAGTGGTAGGGCTACTGGTGCATATAAAAGACAAAAATGAAGCAGGTGGCTGTAAATGTCTCCCTAGTGACATACCCTGAACACCAACTGAATGATCCAGCCATGTTAAGCATTCCACTGACTTCAATGGGGGCGTCACAAAGAATATGCTTAACTCTCTCACCGAAATCAACCCGGTTTTAAACATGCATTAGCTTTAACTGATTGTACCCAGAGTTATCAAAGTTTCCTTAACTAAAGATAATAGGAGAACACAGGTGGATGATTTGAGTACTAAACCACATAATGAGTAAAATGCAAAGCCAAAATGCAAGGCAGTTTTCATATGTGGAAACAGACATTTGCACATTTCTCGCAGCATGGATGCTCATGCTCACATGAATGGAATATATATATATCCTAATCCTCATCCGGGCTTCACTAGCCAGATGCTTATTTTGATGTACGTACACATTCACACTGAGAGGCTGTGTACCAGAAGAACTAGATTGAGGCCAATTGGTTTTTTAATGGTTTATAAGGAACACTGTCAAGGGTGCTGATGGATAATGGACAAGTGGTTGTAGTTTTCCAAGGATGGCCTTGCAAGTCAAATGGAGACACCTAATGGGCCAAATTAGGTCCACAAACCAGAGATTTCCCATGGATGACAGAGAACACTGAAGTCAAGAAGTTAGACAAAAACTTTATTTTCTCTCAAGCAAGAAGAGGACAGACATAAGAAACTCCTAACTCTACTCAGATACGATTAAGTCCACTGCAAGTTAGCAGTTGAACTTTCTAATCATCTTATTTACATCCAGTCTGCCAGGCTAGCGTTCTGTTCAAGCCATTGTCAACCTCATAGACTATCTGCTGGGTTACCTTTGGCAAGGCACCAATAAAACTAGCATTTAACATTTGCTATTTTTCTGGGATGTTTTGGACTACATCTCCCCAGTTCCAACCAACCTCAACCCAAACCAGTGCGACCCAATGGTCAGGTGTGATGGGAGTGGATATCCAGAACATCTAAAGGTGGGGGGAGACTGAGGCAGAATATAAGCTTTAAAAATCAAAACATGCTCCCAGTATATATAAATGTTACTCCCACTGTGACTAATCCTTCGTGACACAACACCAGCAGTAACAAATCACCAATTATCTCTGTACTTTTTGCCAGATCTTGCGGTAACAAGAGTAACAGCAGATAACTCATTCTTGGTTTGGGGATGATTCACTCAGTGATACCGCTTCTGGTTGCAGCTGCTTGGAAATTACAATATTTGACTTGCACTACTTGTTTCTGTAAGAACTCTTTGAGCATTTCAATGACGTGTGAGTTCCAATGGCTCTCTCAATGCCTTCTTCATTGTTGAGTATGAGCATACTGCTGTTTAAGACTATAGGTTTAGTTCAAGTCAGAGCTACCCCACTACAAGTTACATGAGGGGTGTGTGAGTTTGCATGTGTATAAGACTCTGTGTGTGTGTGTGTGTGTGTGTGTGTGTGTGTGTGCCCTTCCCATGTTTATTAAGCCAAGACTGCTTAGAACGCACCTCAAAATTTCAGCAGTGTATTTCACAAAATAAGCAAAGAGCGTACAAAAGGAGGCACCCCAAAATGCCAAGTCTTTGCACAATGACCGCCCTCCATGTCCCTGTTTAGCAACCCACTGCCTGTCACCATTTTGCACCTCTGAATTGCAATGCAGTTCAAATGGGTCCATACATCTCTACTTGTCAGGTCTGACTAGTGCAATATTGAACTGGAATGGTTACATAAGGATGGCAGAAATCAAATACATGATTCATGCCAGCTACAACTATTCTCATAAAGGGAACAAAGTTGCAAGCAGGGCAGCAGGCCTATGGATTCAGGAGGAGTTGCCTATGGCCTCGGCTCCAGGGAGCAGAATCAATCTCGCCATCAAGCCATTTCAGTATATGATTAATCTGTTCAAAGCATTCAGTATAGGCTCAGGGTATTAAAAATAAATAAATGAGGACCTGTGACCTGTTGAACATCTGGACGGCTTGGGCCGTTGACACAATTGCCCCCCAGAGTGCCCTCTCCCACTTCATGAAGCCCATTGGGCTCCCTGGTATAAACCAGAGCTTAGTGTGAGGAAACAAGCTGGCAGACCACTTGAACACAAGTGGAGGAGAACGCCAGTCAAATCCAATTGAATATTGGTGGAGGGTCATCAATGAGCCTACCTAGTGGCAGTGAAGGCACTGGGGCAAGACGGTTTGATAACATAACAGCCCGACTGGCCCAACTACACTGGCTGCCAATTTGTTTCTGGGGGGGAATTGAAAGTGCTGCTTTTGACCTATAAAGCCTTAAACAGCTCAGGACTGCAATACCACTTTTCATACGAACCTACCTGGACCCTGAGATCATCTGCTGAGGCCCTTCTTTGTGTGCCTCCTCCTCAAGAGGTCCAGAGGGTGGCAACATGAGAACGGTCCTTTTTGTGGTGGCTCTCCACTTGTGGAATGCTCTCCTCTGGTAGGTCCACCTGGTACCTGTTCTGCCAAGGGCAGGGTTCTTTCCAGATCTGGAGCCAATAAGCACACAGGTGGATGAAGAATAAGTAATGCTTTATTCACATAAGGTTACCAGATAACAGCAGCCATACAAAACACAAATTATAGCATACCAGACAGAAGTCACACACAATTTCCCCTTCAGCTGCCCAGAGCTCCAGGTAGAGCAGCGAGAGAGACCACCAGTCTCACAGCATCTGGTACCTCAACCTGTGAAGAAGCTCTCTAAGCCCCTTCAACCTACAGCTTTCATAGCCAACTTTGATTGACTTGATTGACACCTGGTTAGCAGGCATCACTCATGATCAGCTGGGGACACCAAGTGTGACTCAACAGGAATGTGGAGCAGCTGAGAATGTCCAACCCAATTCACTGCAACTGGGTATCCTCCCCACTAGCCAATCAGCACTTAGAACACAGGAGACCCAGGAAACTCCTGACACAGGTGTGTGGAAAACAAGTTATACCAGCATGAATCGGCAAATTTTAAACCGGGGATGTAAAGGGCAAGCGACATGTCATGTAACTCGTCAAAATTACAATGGTCTTCCGCGTTTCCCCTACAGCACCTTGGTCACATACCTTTAGGCATCAGACATTCCACTTCTCCCAGGCCTTTGGCTAATTAAACCACCTCTGGCCTTTTAAACTGGGGGTATTGTTTCTGTTTGTTACTATGTCATGTATTTTTGTCTTTTTATATTGTAAACCACCCTGTGATCCTCAGGTGAAGGATGGTATAGAAATTTAATAAATAAAAAATAATAATAAATACATTTCCTTAGATGCCGCACCAGTTGCTCAATGTTACAGAGATCCGCCTACCTAGAGGCTGGAAGTTACACCTTTTGCAATCTCTGGAGTTCTGACTACATAGGTCACGTTCTAATAATGTTTTATTAACAACCATTTAATAGCTGGTTCAAAAAAAACAGGCATTATGATTTGTTTGTATGTGAAGAACTGGCCTGGTATTGGTCTGCATGCTAACAACTAATGTTCATGAGATTTACAAAGAATGGTCTTAATTCTTTGTGTGTGGATACATTTATTCAACAGAACTATGAGTATTCAATGAGCTTTCCTTGGCAGCATTACTTTTTTAGTTGTTTACCATTTTGCTGTTACGGAGACGTGCAAATTCTAATCGTCTTCCTCATCCTAATCCTCCTCTGGTTTTTCTAACATGACAAAAACTGCAGATGCATTTCTCTATTGTCTCCTGAGACAGATGGATGCCAACTTGAACCGCTACTCTTTTGGGGGTTGACTTTAAAGTCAATGTGCTAGCGACAAAGCCAGTGGGCATCTATCTGATCACCTCCTCACATTTAATTCAGCTGCAAGATTTCCCTCCCCTTCTATGGGACTTCGTTTCATTCCGATCTTACACTGTAACTGACCTGGACTGCTTTCCCCTCATGCCAAGTTCCTCTGCAGTTAGATGATGGCAGAAAATCAATATTAACTCTCATGCTCAGAGGTTAGGTTGCAACCTCATCTCTTGTCAGGCGGAGGTGGAATTCTAAGAAAAGGCTAAGAGCAAAAGCTGCCTCGGTTCCCTCTGAATTATTCCACGGTGTCAGCAGTCTGGGTTGGCTACTGTGCTATAGGCAGTAGAACAGAAAACAGAGCCTCATTGGAGGCCGGATGTTTCTGAGCAGGTAAGAAATTAAACTATGGAAAAGTCTGGAGAGGACCAGTGTCTCTTACTGCTGTTGCTGGGGTGAAAGAGGTGCTCGTTGTCATTTCTGAGATTTAATTAATTTTCATCTAATGATCCTTCCCTTGCAGGAGAAGGAGAAGTCAGTCAGTGATTTTTAATCTTTCTCCCATAAAAGAACTGGCAAGATCTTTGTACAAAGGCACACAAAATTTCTAGGAGTGGAGAAGTGATTATTACAAAATCTCCCTTGCAGTTAGCAGGGTGGCAGGGTGGCCGCATAGGGAATGGCCATTAGTTCTTTTGTTCAGGCTGTCTTTGAACTTGAACAGCTGCTCCTCTCAAATTCTAATGGCCAATTCTTTCCCCTTGATCTTTCTATGCCAACCCAAATAGAGGACACCACACTTCTTCAAATCCATGTGTTTCTTCCTATGCCTGTGTAGCTATCGGTGATTTAAAGGAACTGAGTGGATTTAGAAATATTTCCTGAAGAGCCACTTGAATTGACTGAGCGTTCACATTTTTAATTCTTTTTAAAAAATTGTTTGGTGCCACTGTTTCCCCCCAAGTGCTGTTGGCTTATTGTCATCTTGCCACCCACCCCAGTTGTTGACGTTCCTCCTTCATCACAGGGGTGATCCTGGTTCATTGGGGCTTGAACATTTTGATGTCACAGTGACCATAGCAAATCATATTTGGCTATGAGATGATGTCACCAAGAGAAAATAAAGTCAACTGGCAATTAGAGCAATACTTTCTGGATCAGTCACAGCCAGTCAAGAGTCCTAGGCAGTCAGAAAACATGGAGGACAATGTTACTGTATGAAGTAGCCTATCAGTATTGGCTCATTGTTGACATAACAGAGAGAGAGAGAGAGAGAGAGAGAACACCCACGCCAGGTAGCAAAGAGTTAAAGTCCCCCTACACCCCCCATGTCAGGGTGACATCTTGCCATCAGGCACAAGCCATATAATTAATGTGAACATTGGGTTTGGCTATCGACGACTACAGAATCAAGTGATAACTTATACAGTAAATGTGAAACAGCTGTCCCAGGTGAAACATTACAGAGAGTTTTCATATCACTGCACTTGTTAAACATAATACTTAATAGGAATAGTTTGCAAATCTAGCTGTGAGTCACGGAGAGATGACACAGGGAATGAATGATATGTTATCTGTTTGCTTCTGTGCATTTATGAATAAGCCCTTAAATCTGCAAGAGACTGCGATGAGAATTGCTACAAAATGGTTTGGGGCTTCGACTCGGTCCAGACTGGGGCCACTCTGAAGCACTGGATTGAATTCTGAACTGGATGGGAGGAGGGGACACATGCACAGCCTTATCACTTAGGCACCCCCCTCTATACTCCAAGAACCAAAGATCAAGGCCAAAGAAACCCCCAAGAGGGAGTGGAGCACAGCTGGAGCACAGTGTGGACTAGGGAGAGGGTGTGTGGCTGGGGAGAGCCCCAATTGCCAGACAGGAGGGCTGCATTTGCCCACCAAGGCCTGACACTCCTCTCCGTACCTGCATGTCTGTAGTGTATGAAAGATCCCTGAGATGTGATGAGTTCTGTGAGTAGCCTCAATATCTTCATTGTTCAGATACAGTGGTACCTCTGGTTAAGTACTTAATTTGTTCTGGAGGTCCGTTTTTAACCTGAAGCTGTTCTTAACCTGAAGCACCACTTTAGCAAATGGGGGCCTCCTGCTGCTGCCGCACCGTCGGAGCACGATTTCTGTTCTCATCCTGAAGCAAAGTTCTTAACCTGAAGCACTATTTCTGGGTTAGCGGAGTCTGTAACCGAAGCGTCTGTAACCCGAGGTACCACTGTACTCTCTTTGGGATTCTGTGCTACCACACTGAACCAGAACCTTGTCCTCTAGATTCCAGTGGGATCTTTCAAATATATGGGGAACTCTACAGCTCTTGAACTTGTATGCCCTTGCACAACACCTGTTGCACAACATCCATTCATTTCAAGAGGCCGACGTAGTAAGACTTCCTGTGGGATTATAAGACCCTGCTGGATCACACCAGTGGCCCATCTATTCCAGCATCCTGTTCTCACAGAGGCCAACCAGAGGCCTTTGGGAAACCCACAAGCAGGGCCCAAGCCCAAGAGCACCCTTCCCTCCTGTGGATTCCAGCAACTGGTATCCAGAATAATAATTATAAATATAATTATTTATACCCCGCCCATCCGGCTGAGTTTCCCCAACCACTCTGGGTGGCTCCCAATCAAGTGTTAAAACAATACAGCATTAAATATTAAAAACTTCCCTAAACAGGGCTGCCTTCAGACGTCTTTTAAAGATAAGATAGCTGCTTATTTCCTTCACATCTGAAGGGAGGGCGTTCCACAGGGTGGGTGCCACTACCAAGAAGGTCCTCTATCTGGTTCCCTGTAACCTCACTTCTCGCAATGAGGGAACTGCCAGAAGGCCCTCGGTGCTGGACCTCAGTGTCTGGGCTGAGTGATGGGGGTGGAGACGCTCCTTCAGGTATACAGGACCGAGGCCATTTAGGGCTTTAAAGGTCAGCACCCACACTTTGAATTGTGCTCGGAAACATACTGGGAGCCAATGCAGATCTCTCAGGACTGGTGTTATGTGGTCCCAGCGGCCACTCCCAGTCACCAGTCTAGCTGCCGCATTGCTGTCTCGGACCATAGAGGCAGCGCACAGCCATTGTGGCAAGCAGCCACTGAGATCTTATGCTCCACAAATTTCTCCAGTCCTCTTTTAACGCCGTCCAAGTTGGTGGCCATTATGACTGAAATTGTCCTACTTCAGCTGCTGTTTGGAATGTATTTAAAACTTTCTACTTATTAGCTACATTATTATTTATTTAGCATCAACTGCAGCAGTGGTGATTATTGGAAAATTCTTTCCAAGCAATGAGCAAGAGAGTGCTTGAAGCTGTTTTTTAAAAACAAATTTCTAGAAATGCGTAATGGCTTTAAAAAGTTATATAACTGTTTTGAAGATGTGGGATGATACCACACTGTAAAATGGATACTTAATAACACCAAATAAAAGCTTAGATGTGGGAACTTTTTTTACAAGTCTCAGGTGCTTGCTTTCAGTACATTTTGAACATTATTCTAAAAAAATTTCTACCTTTTTTCTCTCGTTGTTGGTATTTACAACGAGCAAAAAAATGCCAAACATCAGTAAGATCATAGGTTTCCACTCCCCCAAAAAAATTGCACTATATTTTACACAACTAAAAGGAAGAAGCAAATACCTTTGAAACAGCCATTAAAATGGTCTTTAGAGCAATATTAAGAATGGTATTAAATGCAGCAACCTGGAATAAAAATAAAACAACTAAATCAAGTGTCATGGACTGGCTGTCTGCAGAGGACTGGTGGCAGGCACCAGCTACACCAGCATCCAAGGGAACCCCCAGAGGAAGAAGGCTCAGAGCTCAGGGAGTGGTGGTGGGATGACAATGAGTGGTCCATGGGAGAAAAGGGAGCAGACTGGTGGGAGGAGATGTTGGAAGCTGAAGAGGCAACTGGATTTAGTGAACAGGAAGAGGCTGTGGCAGAGGGCAGTCCAGACTCAGAGGCAGGAGAGGAGGTGGGTCAGGAGACAGATATGAGGCAGGCTGTGGAAGAATCCAGGGAGTCTTCCCCTCCTGCTGCAACCAGCTCCTCTCCCTGCTTGTCTCCCACAGAGAAATGAAGAGGGCGGAGCAATGAGAGACAAGATGAGAGAGCCTTAGGCTGCAGGGGAGGAGCCTTAGTGAGCGGTTGGAAGGTGGAAACTTTCAGTCCTCGCAACTGCTTCATTGGGGCAAGACCTACTAGGGAGAGTTGTTGTGATCACTAGGCTTGCTCTGTTTTGGTTTCTTTGAAAAAAGAAATGACACTGGTGTTCTTTTATTGCTGAACTACTCATGACTCTTGCTCCTGACATCCTGCCCAATGCTGGAACAGGATAAACTTTGCCAGGTGCCTAGAAAATAGCAAGAAAGGTGTCAGGTGACACCTCCACCTGGACTCCCACTAATGAAGCAAAAGGCAGCTCTTTCTCAGCCATCTCCCCCTATTTGCCATAAATTGCAATGGAAGCAACAAAACCTTAAGTCATCAGGGCAGATGGCAGACAGAATGTGACACCTCTGCTAAAACATCTACACTCCATGCTTACATCTTACCAAGCCAGTTTCAAGAACCTCATGTTGATATACAAAACCCGGAACAACATGGATCTAGGATACCTTTAGGACTGCTTGAACCCTTATATCCCAGCCCATTCACTGGCACAATCTGGAGGAGCGTTCTTAGTTGTCCTCTGTGTTACAGAAACCCAACTGGCCTCAACCAGGTGTTTAGTATCACTGCTCCCGTGCTGTGGAACATGTTTCCAGCAGAGTTTCAGCAGGCACCCGCATGCTTGACTTCCAGACATCCCTTGAAGACATTTTTTTCATGCAGTTGTCTACTATGTCCCTCAAGTCACCAGTCACAGAAATGATGGTTCTGCATTGGTTTTTAAATGCTTTGATCTTACCATACACTGTTCTGATGTTTTGCAAGAGGGTAGCATATAAATATTATCCCAAATAAATAAATAATGCCTCCAGCCTCTTGCAAGGCCTCCAGCTGGGCCTTCTGAATGAGTGAGGTTAAATCCCTATCAATGATGGCAATGGGGTTGCCATTCTCTCTGACTGATCTTTGGCCATGCTGTCAGTCAGGGCTCCTCCAGATGATATGCTTATTGAGCGTTCATCCTGATTTTCTTGTGCAAGTCTTTATGGTGGTTAGACTATGAGTGGTCTCTACAGAGCATTCCTTTTGATTTGCTTGCAGGATGTTAGAAGGCCTTTCCCCCCGGACGCTATTTTTTCCGGTTAAATTCCAAGCTTGTGCAGTATTTAGAAGTCTTCTGGTCAACACAATGTGAGCATTGGTCTTCCCCTGACCACAGAAGTCCATTGTTTTTGAGTGGATCTGTGCTGCACTAGGGTGACAGAACACTTCCATCTGCTTTAGCTGTGCAAACCTACATTTGTGGTATACGCAAAAAACCCTCCTGCAAAATACTGGCAGTGTAGCAGCAGCCTCAGTCACTGTGAACCTTTAAGGACTCTGGGCTGATCTGAGGCCCTGATCTACATCTAATCTGCAGTCTACAAAAGTCAGGCCTGCCATTTCCAAGGGAAATGTTGAGTGATCAAATGGAGCTGAAGCTATTGGCCTGCGCTGTGAACAAAGTGCAGCTCTCCTTTGTGTTCAGCATAGTCCACTACAAGTGAAATGTCACTCTGGCTTAATACACATGCTAATGAAGGCTCGGGAATGTGTTGTGGGCTATTGACCAGTGTAAATCATGTGCTCCTTCCTATTAAGGTGAAATAATAGCCACCAAAAGAAGCCATGAAAAGGGTTCATATTAAGGCCTGGATTTAATTTATTATCATTTATCGTTTGTTTATTGCATTTCCAAGGAGCTCAAACTTATGGCACAAATAAGTTTTCTTCCTTCCCTATTTTAGCCTCTGTTGTCTTTGTCCATGGAGTTTTCTTGGCAGGGATACTGGAGTGGCTTGCCGGTTCTTCCTCCAGGTTGCTCCTCCTCCTCCAGTAGAGACATCACCTTGCCAACAAAGGTCCGTATAGTAAAAGCTATGGTTTTCCCAGTAGTGATGTATGGAAGTGAGAGCTGAACTATAAAGAAGGCTGATCGCCGAAGAATTGATGCTTTTGAATTATGGTGATGGAGGAGACTCTTGAGAGTCCCATGGACTGCAAGAAGATCAAACCTACCCATTCTGAAGGAAATCAGCCCTGAATGCTCACTGGAAGGACAGATCCTGAAACTGAGGCTCCAATACTTTGGCCACCTCATGAGAAGAGAAGACTCCCTGGAAAAGACCCTGATGTTGGGAAAGATGGAGGGCACAAGGAGAAGGGGACGACAGAGGACAAGATGGTTGGATAGTGTTCTCGAAGCTACCAGCATGAGTTTGACCAAACTGCGGGAGGCAGTGGAAGACAGGAGTGCCTGGCGTGCTCTGGTCCAAGGGGTCATGAAGAGTCAGACACGACTAAACGACTAAACAACAACAACAACATTTTAGCCTCACAGCAAAGCTGTTGGACTAAGACACAGCAGTTGACCCAACATCACCCAACAAGCTTCATGGCTGAGTGGGGCTTTGAACCCTGGTCTCCCAGATCCTAGTCTGACTCTCTAACCACTCTACCACACAGTCACACTAGCAGAAGCCAGCACAATGGCTCTTGCTAGGGCAATGGGGCTTCCCCTCTCCTCCCCAGCTTGCTCACCACACCTCTCCCAAATCTGCTCAGGAAGGTTAGAATAACACCAACAACAACAACAGAACAGTGTGCGGAAACAGAGGAAGAAAAGGGGCTCGTTCCATCTGGAAGGCAACAGTGCTTGCAGAGGTTGACCAAACAGAGGAGCTCAGCATGGAATTCCTCCCTAAGGAAGTTCAGGAGAACTTTTAACAGGGCAAGTTTTGAAGTAGGAAAGACTTGTTTCTTCTGGCAGAGTTTCTTTAAGGGGAAAAGAACCACCTGCAAAGCCACTTTATATTCTGCTCTTTGTGATCATGCATCATCTACTTCAGGGACAATGTGACGTGAAATAAACACGATTGGCAGCGTGAAATGAGCAGTTGCATGCTGTGAAACAGAAAGAGGTTCTGAGCGATCCATCATGTTTCGTAGGGTAATCAAACGGATGGTTTTCACACCGTCGCCACTGACGTACTCGCCAATAACCAGCAATAAACCATGGCAGGGATAAAAATGGTGGCTGCTAGTGAGCAGTGGCCAAACAAAAGTGGGCATTGCTGGGCATTCCATGGTACTCATTAGATTTGATTTGCTAGTCTGACTCATTGGGAGCAAGGTCATTTCCATGGGGGTTAAAGCTTGAGACCTGCTCTCCCTCTGTGGCACATCTCCTTACCAGCAGTCACTTGACATCTTTACAATGACCTGTTTGATTGGAAACAGTAACTTGTGGCGTTGGTGGTCAACAGCTCTCACTGTACCTGGATTTTGGTCATTGCTGGTTGGGGCTGACAGGCTCCCCCCTCTGCTGTGGAGTTTGGATAGGAACGTAAGAAGCTGCCTTATACAGTGGTACCTTGGGTTACAGATGCTTCAGGTTACAGGCGCTTCAGGTTACAGACTAACCCAGAAATAGTACCTTGGGTTAAGAACTTTGCTTCAGGATGAGAACAGAAATCACGCACTGGCGGCACAGGGGCAGCGGGAGGCTCCATTAGCTAAAGTGGTGCTTAAGGTTAAGAACAGTTTCAGGTTTAGAACGGACCTCCGGAACGAATTAAGTTCTCAACCAGAGGTACCACTGTGCTCAGTTAGACCATTGATACATCCTGCTCAGTATTGTTGACACTGACTGGTGCCAATCAGCTAGTTGGTGCTGAGTGCTTTCAAAGAAGCCTGCTTTCAGCACCAATCAGCTGATTGGCACTAGGAGGAAGCCCCCCCCCCCCATGAAGTCTAGTGGTAAGTGCGGTTTTGGTTCAAACCATACCTACAAACAGTCTGTGGAGGAAAGATGTGCATTGGGCTCAAGTGCCCATCTCTGATCACTAAGAGGGAGCCCTTTTGAAGTTATCATGTGACATCTTAATGATGTCACGTAATTGACAGGTGGACAGCCTTGCAATATGGTATGGGGCGTGGCCCAGAACAGTCACTTCTAATTTCTGGTTTATTTATGAGGCATGATAATGTCAGAGAAACGCCCTCAAAGCCTCCCTCCATGCTCTCACAGCTGGAAATAAATATAATGATCATGAGACAAAAATCTATAACATCAATTGGATCATGCATACTTTAACACTGTAATGAAGCAATCTAATGCACATCAATCATTTCAACTTATTATTAGCTCATTTTCTGAAACAAATCTAAATGTACATAGATATAAGAGAAAAAGCACAGAAACGCCTTATATTCTGCCAGGTCCAAAGTCTCCACGTCAAGGGAATCCAAGGGCTATGGAGGAAAAAAAATCACACGTTTTGCATGCAAATACTTCCATCTCAGGCATTAATGCCACAGGTTGAAGAGGAGCTAGACCGTCCATGAAAAGCCAATAGCTAGTAGGCGAGATCATTCAGGGGCATGACTAAAAAAAAAGTAAAGAAACATAGGATTAGGGTTTGGACTGGATATCTTCCTGGGATCCCTTCCAACCTTGTGATTCTATAGCTCTGAGGCAGGAGTAAGGAGAAGGGGCAGGCTGCTAAAATGGTCAAACCAATTTCTTTCCGTTAATCTAAGTGCCCTGATCTGTTAAGCACCCACTTTGTTATGTAAGCTGGGATCAATACATTACCACAGTAACTAAATAGCTGGAGACACTTCAGGAAAGGGAAAGCCACTAGGGCTAAGGAGAGCATGCCTTTATTCTCCATAAGGGTATAGGTGATGACACCCAGGTGTCTGTGTGTGAGAAATAAAACAATACACTGGTAGGCTGTGGATCACGTATAGACCCTGTTTGTGTACTAGTCATGTGGAGGGCATTAATGTCTAAATATGGAGTGAGCCTGTGTTTTTATCCCCACCCTTCCTTAAATAATTGCCCATTGCTACATGGAGACCCAGCACACACACAGGAACCTGCACACCAGGGTTTCACTTCAGACAACCAAGCTGTTTTGATGAATAATAATAATACTGATTTTATTATTTGTCCCCCACCCATCTGGCTGGGTTTCTCCAGCCACTCTGGGTGGCTTACAGCAAGGAGTTGTGACGTTAAGGCTGGGGCTAAAAGCACAAGCCCACCTCACCCGACATGTGACTGATGAGTGAACAGATCTCAAATCAGAAAGAGAAGGTGAATTTTAGACTGTAGAAACTAAAAGCATTTGTGAAGGGATGTGCTGGCTGTGTCCCCTTAGAAATATGAAGCCTGGAACATTTGTTGAAGTGAAGATGTATCACTACCTATGTTCAACCTGTATATACGCATAAATAAACCTTTTTATTATGAAACACAAACATGAACATCAGGTGGTTGCTAAGCAACCGGGTAGGCCATTTTCCAGCCCTGTACCAATTGCTGCAAAGCGGTTAGCTTTTGGGACCCAGCTTCTCATGGGCACAATGTGAGAAGTTGAGAGGCCACACAGGCTTCGAGGGAGGCTCTTCTGGGGTCTAGACCTGATTTCTAACATCCCTGCGCAAATGGCTTTTGAGGACAATCTATTCTTAACAATTCTCTGTGCCAGATCTGCCCTATTCCATACTGGAGCCATACGCATAAAGCTGTACAACAATGTATATGTATTAATAGACATGTAAAATTATGCTGCAGAAGTAGAGTACACCATGGACCTTGACATTCTCTCTCTCTCTCTCTCTCACACACACACACACACACACATTTTGTCTACAATTTTGTGTACAGTGATACCTCAGGTTACATACGCTTCAGGTTACATATGCTTCAGGTTACAGACTCTGCTAACCCAGAAATAGTGCTTCAGGTTAAGAACTTTGCTTCAGGATGAGAACAGAGATCGTGCTCCGGCGGTGCGGCAGCAGCAGGAGGCCCCATTAGCTAAAGTGGTGCTTCAGGTTAAGAACAGTTTCAGGTTAAGTACGGACCTCCGGAATGAATTAAGTACTTAACCCGAGGTACTACTGTATAATCAGTCAGACTCTGCTTTTAAAAACACCACCACCTTTTGAAAGTGGCTCACAGAGTTACAGTTCTCAGCAGCCTTTAACAAACTGCAATGCCCAGAATTCTTTGAAGGGAAAAAGTGCTTTGAATGTGCTTTACACTGCTATTTTTCTAGAAAAAGATGTGCTGCAAATCACCACGAATGCTTCCCTTGTTCTCTTATAATGGTAATGGTGTCCACCTGAGAGGCGCCGGAACTGAGTTCTGGCGAGTTCCAGCTGAAAAAAAGCCACGTTTAAAGGCATATTGTGCCCACAGCCTTAGACAACACATGCAGTAGTAACAACTGACAGAATGGTGTGATTTATGATTGTTATTATTTCTATTATTCTGAGGAAAGAAGGCAGGCAAATGCTGTAAAAGGCTACTTGTGTTCTCCCTGATTTCACAAGTGGTTTGTACAGAATATATATATATATATATATATATATATATATATATATATAATCAGATCCATTCCTCTTCTCTGTGCAATGACAAATGGGAAGCCTTGCAGCCTTTTTCTTTTAAATGCTTTGTGGGGGCCTTCTTGTGCTGTTTCTTAAAAAAAATTAAATTCCCACCAGGAAAAGGGAACAACCTCCTGTCATCTAAGGCTCATTTTTCAAAATCTCATTTATCCAAATGGCTTGGGGGGACCGTCCAAAACAATTGGTAGTGGAACGTTCAGGTAAACAGAAATAATATTTGCAAAGGTTTGTATTGACTTCATGGTGCAAACAGGGACACCCAGCAAACTGAGCTGAGAACTGCTTCACACGTGCAAAGTCTGATGGATGGTTATGTTCCCATCCACAATTTAGTCCTGACCAGGTTAAGTCATATCAGAATCTGCAGAGATTGAATGCTTCAGGCATCCCTACTTTACAGTACAGATAACAACTGAGACGTAGTGAAACTTTCTCCCTGCGAGGAACACTTGTTACGCTGAAAAGAGTCTGTCAGAAAGCCTCATGGCCATCGGCTACAAACGTCCTGCGCATGACAGGATTCTGGGTCCGGCTCGAAGCAGAGGCAGATTTAGGAGTGAGACAGGTTCAGTCGCACTGGGTGTGGAGCCTTGGAGGTGCCACAGGGGGCGCTACAACTATGATATAGGATGGAAGGGCAGAGGTGGGGGCACCAAATGTTGGTATAGCACAGGGCACTGCTGAAATTTGAGAACCCAAGGTCCCACTACTCTGAGTTCACACAGGGTAGTATTGGGCTCGCCGCTGTCTGCTGAAGGACTGTCTTCACTCCTGGCAACCTACCTTCAGAGTCCCTGTTTAGCTGCTTGCCTGTGAGGACAATCAGGCTGATGGAACAGCGCCTTCTTGGTGACAGCCCCACACTTGTAGAGGTCAATTCTATGTCACCTCAGGCAAGTTCCAGCCCTTTGGCCTTGAAGACCCACCACAGCTCCCATTAGCTCCAGCCAGTCTGACCAGCAGTCAGGGATCATGGGAGGTGTAATCCGACATTATGCAAAGACCTAAACATCCACCTAGTAACAGTGGCCAGGATGGAGTGGTCCCAGCACTGGAGATATCATTTCCATTTCACTCTGAAGCCTGGTAGAATAAGGTATGACGGTTGGTGGTTACCTCTTTGGTCTTCCAAATTACTGTTTTTATTTCTTCCTCTTCTTCTTCTTCTTCTTCTTCTTCTTCTTCTTCTTCTTCTTCTTCTTCTGTCGTTTAGTCGTGTCCGACACTTCGTGGCCCCATGGACCAGAGCACGCCAGGCACTCCTGTCTTCCACTGCCTCCCTCAGTTTGGTCAAACTCATGCTGGTAGCTTCGAGAACACTGTCCAACCATCTTTTATATCTTACCTATTTTAATATCCACTGGTTGCTTTAGGTTCCCCAACACCCCTCCCCGCAATGCATCAACAAGTAGTAACCAGGACTAAGTTCACAGTCAAGTTTTTTTTATGTATGCTGTGATGGTTATTATGCCTTTCTTATATGTCTGCATTTCTTTTAAGTAAAAATCATTTTTTTACAGAATTAACACTGCCGTTCAACCTGAAGAAAGTGTGATATTTCCAAAAGTATTTCCTAGTTGTCAAAAGTTCTCCCGGCATATTTTTGCATGACTTTAATAAGGAGCCAAATAAACTTCAAGAATACTTTTTTAAAAAGAAAAGAAAATTAATCTCTTCACAACAGAAACTGGAAATGTCAAGCTTGAGCCTGGAGTGTATTTTTCCACAGTCAAAGTTTTAAAACCTCCTCTCCCCAGAAAACAGGATTTAATAATGGTAATCCTGACAAAATCTATGCTGCAGCCAAGCTTGTGGGCGCCGCTGTAACATATCTATATCACAGCGAGCCCAACAAAGCACATACTGTGGGAATAATTTATTGTTTTGCACTGGCTGCAATTCTAAAGGTATTTTCAGTTGAAGGTGTGCTGGTTCCCCTCCCCACCCCCTTTTGAGTCTGGATCATAAGACAGATTGATGACTGTAATTTCTTCATTGGTGTTATTTTATTAAAACATGCTGGGGAAAATTATGACAGTTATTGTTAATGGAATCCACAGGCCCAATTCCCTCTGAAATGCACTCAAGATTTATTCCACTGTGCCCACCAAAACAACCGTGTCGTAAAAGTCCTTCTCGCTGTGCCAGTTAGATCCACACAAGATATGATGCAGACAGGGCTGGATTTAGGTTTGATGAGGCCCTAAGCTACTGAAGGTAATGGGGCCCTTTATATGTCCAGCTGTCCTTTGTCAACAACAAATTTTCGCTGTTTTTGTGTTGAATATATGCTACACAACACAAAACACTGTTGCTGTATGTAGGTTTTATTTTATTTGTCTTTAATCTTATATTTTGGAAATGTACATCCAGTTTTTCCCCCTTTAATTTTTTTGGGGGGCCGTCAAAAGAGTGGGGCCCTAAGCTATACAGTGGTACCTCGGGTTACATACACTTCAGGTTACAGACTCTGCTAACCCAGAAATAGTACCTCGGGTTAAGAACTTTGCTTCAGGATGAGAACAGAAATCGTGCAACAGCAGCGGGAGGCCCCATTAGCTCAAGTGGTGCTTCAGGTTAAGAACAGTTTCAGGTTAAGAACGGACCTCCAGAACGAATTAAGTACTTAACCCGAGGTACCACTGTAGCTTGTTTAGCTCATACGTAAATCCGGCACTGGACGCAGGAGCCTTTGCCAAGGGTCTGCTGCTGATGGGTTTGTGTGCATTTCCTCTCCTTAACTTTTATGCTGCCACAGTGACCTCTGAATCTGATCGGAGCCTGGCAGGCAGGGAGGGAATGCCTGCCCTTTGCCTGCTAAAAACCAGCAACAACAGCAGCAGAAGGCTGCCTTGGTGCAATGGTGCCTAGTGCCTGTTGATACTGGTAGGTCAGAAGGCCGGGAGGTCAACAGCAGGTGGAGCCAGAGCTAGACCAGAAATGGGACATCCCGGGATCCAGTCAGAAGCCAGAGTTCTGTAATTCTGGGGTGTCCTGCTCAAATTGGGATGGTTGAAGTATTTATCCTGTGGGTTATTTGAAATCTAGTTCTTCTGTAGCAGCAGAAAGCACAGAAGGGGTGCCCCAATTAATGTGCTTTATCCCCCCCCCCATACACACAATAAAATATCACGTAGCTTGCTTGCTTCCTGGCCACCCCAGATTGCCTGCTTCCTGAGCGAAGGGACTAACTAAGAGATGAGGGAAACATTTCTTTCCTTTACGACTCGTAGTTATTTTCATTCTAATGAGCAGGCTGTGAAGCTGCCCTTTGTAAAAATGCCCTGTCACTCCAGATTCCTATGCTTGATAGATTTTTACTGGCAGTAACCTTCACAATAATCCTTCTTTTTCTGGTGCCATTTTCACTTGCTGTTCAATGTGACTCTAAGGAATCTCCAAGGAAATTGTGTGGGATTGGAGTGAGGGCAGAGGGCAGGGAGAACATGCTCCGTGGGATAGGGAAATCATTTTCTGTAACTTTTATTTTCCAAGAGTTTTCCAAACCGTTTCCAAACCGTTCCAAAACGAAACGGCATGAGAAGGATCTCTGCTTACCGCACCACACTGCAGTTCTCCTGAGCATGCTCAGATTTATTTATGCCAGAGGTAGCCAAAAAGTTGCCTTTTATATGTCATTGGACTAGAGCAGATCGACACCATACAGTGGTACCTCAGGTTACATACGCTTCAGGTTACATACGCTTCAGGTTACAGACTCTGCTAATCCAGAAATAGTACCTCGAGTTAAGAACTTTGCTTCAGGATGTGAACAGAAATCGTGCTCCGGTGGTGCGGCGGCAGCAGGAGGCCCCATTAGCTAAAGTGGTGCTTCAGGTTAAGAACAGTTTCAGGTTAAGAACAGGCCTCCGGAACGAATTAAGTACTTAACCCGAGGTACCACTGTACATTTAAAGTGCATTCAAATCCTGGGAACTGCAGTTTCCCCTTCACATACCTACAATACCCAAAACTTTAACAAACCAGGAACTATTCCTGATATCAGAAAATGTCTGAGTGCAACATTAAGGTTAGGGTTGCTGTTGTTCTTTTTTAAGGGTGCTATGCTATGAAATACAGAAGAACATTCTGAACTCATGGTTGTATAACACCGGGGCTGTTATATTCTGGAACAGGAACTGAAATAGTATTCTTTAAATTTTATTTATTTAATTCAGCTTGAACTAAGAACCCTCTGGCAGACTGAGAACCAAGGCGATGTTGCTCAGATGACCAGAGACCATAACACATAATAGGTTACAATGAGTGGACAGGTGGTTTAGCAGGGGTAAAAACATATTTACGCAGGGTTTTATTGTCTCTCCTTTAAATGTTTGCTTTTCAGGGAGGGAGAGGAAGACTACTGCAAAAGCAGCTGCAAACGCACAGGTGTGTATCTATCATCATTAAATATTTCTTCCTGGCTTCCCTGGAGCCCAAATTAAGTGGTGATCACTGAAATGCAGAAGGCAGCATGTGACATGAGCTGATGACACCCTCCAACTAATTATAATGCGTTCTGGCTCTTGTGGGTCTTTCGTAGCCAGAGGACAAATCCCAAGTCTTGTCTTGTTTCACATTGCCAGGTAAATAACAGCTTGGCATTTAATATGCATGCTCTTGCCATGCTTAAGAAGCTATAGCCTGATGTCAAAATTTGCAAATGAACATGCAGAACAGCAGCGGTTTTTAAAATTTCTAATCTCAGGTCCACTTCCTTAGTGATGGATGGTGGTTTTAAATTGTGTGCATAGACATGTACGTACATTGTACACAGTCACACTGAAGCAGCTTCGCATGGTATTGCATATGCCCCTGTCTATGCAGTGAACTAGACATATAAATGTGCTTTGGAAATGACACAGTACAGGTTATGCACACTCATGGACACAAAATTTGGGAGCAGGAAGATAGTCTTTCTCTCTCCCGTGGCAGAGCAACTAAACTATTGTGTACCCACAGGGACCTCTCAACAATGGTACGTAATTGGTTTCTTTGTCTTTTTGTTGCATGCCACATCCTGGATGATGTGATCAATTGGTCAGTAGGGGTTCAGGTACCTGAACAAGAGGACCTTTAAGAAATGACAAATTTTGAAATGGTCCCTTTTGAAACGACCCATTTCAGTCGGTGGCTTGTGTGCCTCTGGATTTACAGATCACAAGGACTAGAGTATCGATTCTGTGTTGGATTAGTGCTAAAATGTTAAACATGTCCCATGTTCGAGATAATAAAACCTAGCCCTCAAATGATGGTTATACTTCTCAGGAAACTTTCTTTTCCTGCCTCCCTGTGAGCCAGTGTGGTGTAGTGGTTAAGAGCGGTGGCCTTGTAATCTGGTGAACCGGGTTCGCGTCCCCGCTCCTCCACATGCAGCTGCTGGGTGACCTTGGGCCAGTCACACTTCTCTGAAGTCTCTCAGCCCCACTCACCTCACAGAGTGTTTGTTGTGGGGGAGGAAGGGAAAGGAGAATGTTAGCCGCTTTGAGACTCCTTCGGGTAGTGATAAAGTGGGATATCAAATCCAAACTCCTCCTCCTCCTCCTCTTCTTCTTCTTCTTCTCCCCATTGGCTGGTTATCTTTGCCTTCTAGGAACTTACAAAGAGCGTAGCTGGATCAGACAAATTGCGTATAAAAATTAGGAGGAATTTGCAGTTAAATGCTGGTGAATTTTCATGAGGATTTTTTTAAAAGCACAAATACACACACACACACAAATAGCTGCAAAATGTGGAGAACTAGATTTGATATTGGGAAAATGAGAAGCAGAGGGAACCAAAACTAACACAGATCCTTCCCTCCCTACCCACAAGCAAATGCTTGCAGGTTGGTCTTTCATTGTGCGCTGTGCATGGTTGTTGAAGGCAAAATTGCTGCTGCTGAGGGAGGGCCCTGTTTCTCCTTGACCCTAGTGAAGCCTTACACACGAGTAACATATGCATAGGGCTAGGGAGAACAAGAGGGCAATGCACAGGCCCCAGTTCCAAGCAAATCCTTGCTGTTTTCTGACAGTGTTCCTGGAACAAGCAAAGCAGGAGAGGGATCGGGAATTACATAGCTCTGTCCAAGTGGAAACGACCCTGCACACTGTACCATGGGGAGAAATGACCTCAGAATCCAGTACAGTTTTATTCTATAAAACGATATCAGCCTAGGACTGAAGCTGTAGTTTATGAAAACAGTTTTCATTTTTAATAAGGATTCCCTTACAAGCTCTTGACTCCTAGGGCTGTTGACAATTAACAATGGAAGTGGTACAAGGTACCTTATTCAATAAGAAGTGCCCCTCCAAATCACAGTTCCTTTGTCAATGTCTTCCGATATATTTGCATTCCCTGCTTTCGAGCTGTGAGAAAAATGATGACTCAGAAGCAATAAGTTTGCATTTTTAAACATCGCCTCTCCCAAACCAAAGCGCTCGGGCTGCTCTTTAGCATTGTTTTTCTTTTAGATGAAATGGTTTTTACTGTCTGCCTTTGACAACAGTTATGTTTTGCAAAATTGCTCGTGGCAATCCTGTGCTCCAGCAAGTGTAAACATGACCATATTTCAGTTCCAACTCCGAAATTATGTACAGCTCAATGTCAGTGTCACTAATGACAGGGCAAGACTTGAAGTGGAGGCAGCTCACCACTGCAAATTTGCCCTGCTTGCGAAAACTGTTCCTGTTTTGTATCTGGTCCACCTCCCTCCCTCCCTCCCTCCCTCAGCTGCATTTGCTGCCCAAACTTCCCTTCACTGGGATAAAAAGGTAAAGGGACCCCTGACCGTTAGGTCCAGTCGCGGACGACTCTGGGGTTGCGGCGGTCATCTCGCTTTATTGGCCGAGGGAGCCGGCATACAGCTTCCAGGTCATGTGGCCAGCATGACTAAGTCGCTTCTGGCAAACCAGAGCAGTGCACGGAAACGCTGTTTACCTTCCTGCCGGAGCGGTACCTATTTATCTACTTGCACTTTGATGTGTTTTCAAACTGCTAGGTTGGCAGGAGCAGGGACCGAGCAACGGGTCACCCCGTTGTGGGGATTCGAACCGCCGACCTTCCGATCGACAAGTCCTAGGCTCTGTGGTTTAACCCACAGCGTCACCCGCGTCCCTCTTCACTGAGATAGCTCAGTCTTTAACCTCAGGGTTGTGGGTTCCAGCTCCACATTGCCCCTTGTGGTCCCTTCCAACTCTACAGTTCTGTGATTCTATTATTGTCTCCACCTTCTGAGGAAGGAAGAAGTGTCCTGGGGCAAAAGAAGAGAAGGTAACAGCAGAGAAGAACCACTTTCACACAGAAGAGGCTCATAGGGAGCTGCATTATGCTGAGTCAGACAATTGGTCCATCTAGCTCAGTACTGCCTGCACTGACTGACAGCAGCTCTCTGGGGTTTCAGACAAGGGGCATCCCCAGTCTTACCTGGACATGCTGGGAATTCAACCTAGGATATAGGGTTGCCATATTTCAGAAAGTGAAAATCCGGACACAAAACTTATTTACTTCTTTGGGGGGGGGGGTTGAGAAAAAAATTGAGGTTTTAGAGCTATTTCCCCTGTAAATCACCAAAATTGCCACTTCCAATATGGGTTGCCATACGTCTGGATTTTCCCAGACATTTCAGTGATTTCCACCCAGACGCTGTTCCCAACAGCCAAATCCTGGGTATGGCAACCCTAACCTGGGACTTCCTGCAAGGAAACCATGTGCTCTACCACTGAACACCGAGTCCTACCCTAACCACGGCCCTTTCCCTAGCAACAGCTACCTTCCTCCTTATCTGAAGATGATTTATGAAGGATTTTCCCAGGGATCCTTTCCAACTAAGGAGGATCTTTCCAGGGCTTCATCTATGTGAAGGCGAGTCCTTTCCATTGTGCACTTATGTGCAACCCCACCCCACCCAGCCTAGATCTGCATAAAATTTGCACATGCCAATTTAGATGTATAGGCGCAGATGTAAAAACCATTGCTGTAATTTAAGTAGAGATGCGGTACATCTCATCATGCTGGTGAAGGCTGGGACCAGGAGCCTGTCTTTCTGCTCGGTCTGCTGTCCAGGCTGTTGCTGCAAGAAGGTTCTAAGTTCATTGCTTGCTGTCTTTAAACCACTCTTGGACCACACAGCCCTTCAGACAAGAGGACTCCTTTCTGAAAGAGGATTGCCCTGTGCAAAGTAGGCATGTAGCCATTCACATCCATTGCTTGCTGCTTCTTCCTCTTCCCCAGGGTAATGCTTGATCCTGCAAGGAACAATCAATTCTCATCCTTTCAAACGAGTAGTATGTTCAAGTAAGCGTCTCAGTAATTGACTGGACAGCTGGGGAAAGGCGTAGAGCCCTCCTACGTTCAGACTCCGGCTGTCTGACTAAGTGGCTGAGCCATATTTCCCCCTTCTCTCGATAAGAGAAGATGCACAGGGCCCCGTTGCAAGCAAGAATTTCAAGTGGCATTTCATGTTGCTTGCAGCAGGTCACAACTGAAGGCAAAATAAATCAATACGTGCATCTATTAATGCTGTTGCTAAGAAACAGGGCGGACTTTAAATAATCTTATGTGTCTTAATGACAAGCGCTAACATGAACTTTCTTGGCTGGTACTTATTAGAAGCTAAGCTGCGTCGGAAAGAATCAAGGCACACGTGTTGTTGGAGATGTAACTGAGATATATCTCAAAAGATTTGGCAGGGTGTTGGCCACAGCCATGGATCAAGGAGTCATCAGTGTAACAACTGCCCTTCATCACGTTGGAGTTTGCCTAGCAAAGTAACCCCACTATCAGCTCCCAATACCCCCATTTGCTACAAATGGATACCAGTGTTGCCCCCGCTGCAGAGACATCACAAGAGGATATTGACCACAACGTAGATAAGGGATAGCCAAAGTGGTGCCCTCAAGATATCGTTGGACTACAACCTTCATTAGCCCCATCCAACATGGCCAATGATCAGGGATGGTGGGAATTGTAGCCCACAACATTGTGGAAATTCTGTGTTAAGAGATATGTCCTGATGATAAGAGCTGATTAACAGTGGAGCAGACTGCCTCAGGAGATGGTGGACTCTTCTTTACAGAAAGTGCTTAAGCAGAGACTGGGCAGTTGTCTATTAAGGATGCTGTAGTTGCATCCAATATTGCAGAACCAGCATTGAGCAGAGGGTTTTACTGGATGATGTCCCCTGACCTTTCTAACCCTAAGATGCTATGATCTTCTACATGTACAAATGTCTTTACATCAAGTGAAACTTTGTGACTGAGTGGAAAAGTAGGTTGTTTAGTCGTTTAGTCGTGTCCGACTCTTCGTGACCCCATGGACCAGAGCACACCAGGCACTTCTGTCCTCCACTGCCTCCCGCAGTTTGATCAAACTCATGCTGGAAGCTTCAAGAACACCATCCAACCATCTCATCCTCTGTCGTCCCCTTCTCCTTGTGCCCTCCATCTTTCCCAACATCAGGGTCTTTTCCAGGGAGTCTTCTCTTCTCATGAGGTGGCCAAAGTATTGGAGCCTCAGCTTCACGATCTGTCCTTCCAGTGAGCACTCAGGGCTGATTTCCTTAAGAATGGATACGTTTGATCTTCTTGCAGTCCATGGGACTCTCAAGAGTCTCCTCCAGCACCATAATTCAAAAGCATCAATTCTTCGGCGATCAGCCTTCTTTATGGTCCAGCTCTCACTTCCATACATCACTACTGGGAAAACCATAGCTTTTACTATACGGACCTTTGTTGGCAAGGTGATGTCTCTACTTTTTAAGATGCTGTCTAGGTTTGTCATTGCTTTTCTCCCAGGAAAAGTAGGTACCATTTCTTAATTTCTATTCTGTGGGTTTTGAAACAGAGTTTTTCTTGTGGAAAGTCAGAATTTGGGCGTCACCATTTCCTTTCCTTTAATTTTTACAGATCATTACCCTCTCTCATTCACAGTTTGGGTTCGTTTTCTTTTCTTTTGACATAGTTTTTAAGCCTGTACTTTAAAAGCATGCCTAAGTGCTCTGCTGCATTTTGGCTGAAACCCCGTTCTACTTTGCTTTTTGATGCGATTAAATCAAATGAAATTACTTGCAAGTTTGTTCACTTCTTGGCAACAAAGATTCAAAGTGCTGTCTTTATATCACATCATATATAAGGATTTAGCTGCTGTAGAAATACTTTAGCTGTAGAAATACTTTGCCTCTTGAAAACTTTCCAGTGATATCATTGTCTTGCAAAAGATATACATCTAAGTGTTTTTTTAAAAGTGGTAAGCCTTCTTCCTTTGTATAGAGATGGATAGATACAGCTATATGATACTAATTAAAATCTTTTACTGTATAGCTGCTGCTTTTTAATAACTTTCCATCATTGCTGCACTCTCAAAGCTGTTTTAATAACCTGCTTTAATGTCATACTAGTTATGTAAATTTTCCCCACCCCCTCATTTCCTAAACCCATCGTATAGTTGACACTGTTTCTACCCACACAGGTACCCAAATCCAATGGTGTCTGTTAACTCATGATGTCTGCTCTGTGGAGTGGATGGTAGTCTTAAGGAAGGCACAGAAAGTCTCAGGCTCAAGATCCACACCATCTCCCCTCACACCTCTTACCAAGCCCGCTTCGCACCTCATTGAGTGCTGGTGCCTGGCTGGAGAATGTATTTGAACTCTGCTATTTGAATTTCATATCTGGATGGAGGGACAGAGAAGTGGGTGTGCTAGTGTAAACTACCCTACTGCCCCAAGGTAGAATATATTGCTCCACCCACTTTTGCCTATGGCCCCGCCTGCTATGGACATGTGGAAAAATGGCCTCCAGGCTGAGAAATATCCCTCACTCCTGCCTTAGGTTGGCTCCTGTCTACTAGCTGCCATTCCCATTGACCTAGGCTGCCATGTGGCACATGCAAGGAAAATGGAAAGAAATATTCAAGGGTTAAAGTTAAAATTAAGCTACAGAAAAAAGGAAATTAGGCTTCCAAAGCAGGATTCAAGACAGACCAACAATGAGGTATCCTGTTTCCCCCACCTTTCAGAATCTTGTAATCGGAGCAATATTGCTTCTAAATGTCAGGCGGCATTTGTAGTTGTTCTGCTTTAATAGCCTGTCCATTGTGACTTGCCCAGCCCTCTCTGAAAGCCATTTAAGCTATCATGACGTTCTGAGGCAATTAATACCATGCATTCATTACACCTTGAGTGAGGTGTTTCCTTGACCATTTGGCTTGATTCTACTGCTGCCAACCACTTTCACGCAGTCTAGAATTTTCATTTCACTTCATTTCATGTTCAGATATTTGCATTTTATTTCCCTCCATGAACCCCACCCCCGTTGCTTACTCTCCTCTCCCTTAAACTATAGCCCAGTTGTGCTGTTCAGATTGCATGTGCAAACAGGCATGTGGGAAGGTGCCATGAGTCTAGCCCCTTGGTGATGTGGTGTGACCCGTGCCCAATTGTATAAGCACCTTAAAGGTAAAGGGACCCCTGGCCATTAGGTCCAGTTGCGGACGACTCTGGGGTTGCGGCACTCATCTCGCTTTACTGACCGAGGGAGCAGGTGTACATGACTAAGCCGCTTCTGGCGAACCAGAGCGGCGCACGGAAACGCCATTTACCTTCCCGTCAGAGTGGTACCTATTTATCTACTTGCACTTTGACGTGCTTTCGAACTGCTAGGTTGGCAGGAGCAGGGACCGAGCAACGGGAGCTCACTCTGTCACCGGGATTCGAACCGCCGACCTTCTGATTGGCAAGTCCTAGGCTCTGTGGTTTAACCCACAGCGCCACCCACATCCCTTAGAAGCACCTTAGTAAAAGCATAAACAAAGCAGACTCCTTAATTTAAAAATGTGCTCTGTGTATCATTATTATATTAGGCAGAGTCAAGCATCGTTAAAAGAACCAGCTTGGGAGCAGTGGAGTCTCCTGATCACAATCTAGTAATGAGAACATGAAGCGCCTTCGCTAGAAAAAAAAAAAAAAAATCGCCCCTCCCCACCTGCATTGTTCTGCTAACAATGCCCTGCTCTCTTTAATTGTTCATCGAGGTAATTAACTGGGCAACCTGAAATTGAACTCTTGCCAAGTGTGACAAAGGAAGATGAAGAGATGGCTGGTTACATTAAGGATATAAATTGCTTTCATTTCCCTCTCGGTGCTATCTTCCGTCCTCTCCACCTGTGTACATTTCTAACCTCAACTTATGAACACACAGAGCCTGCACTTATAATCTGAGGGCTTGTGGTAAATTTAGCTCCCTTCATCCTTTTATTGGGAGGTGTTGACAGAGACGAACTATTCCCTGACATGATGCATCCCTTTTCTGGTCTATCCTAATTTGCTGCAATCACCCTGTCAGTGCTGGTATCAGGGTCTGAATAAAGTCAGCGGACACTGTCACACCCATTTCTTCCTTCTGGAGTGGTGACTGAATGGGGACCTTAGGAACGATGTCTGCCGCACAATTTTCCTGGCCACAATTTTCCAGGGCTAAAGGAAAATCTCACCAGGAGGAGAGATTTTCTTTTGAAGTGCTCTGGGGTGGACAAAAAACCAAATGGGAACTGATTGAATCAAAGGACATCAGTGGTCTAGACTCCTCAGCAATGGGAATTTGCCCAAAGCCAGCTGTTGAATCAACCTTTGTGAATATATTGGCTCCTGACAACTAAGCCAATGTCTTAGCCGCCTGAAGTGGATGTGTTTCCGTGCATATATGTTTCTTAAGTTGTTAGGTCAACACAAATGGAATTTTCCCCCTTTGGGCTTTGGCACAATGACTATTCCTGCATGCCATTTAGTAGGCTCCTCAATTTCCTCTTTCACCTTAGCTTGCAAAGGGATTGGACTCAGTGCAGTGCTGTCAAGGCAAAGCGAGTAGCTGAAGGCACCAACTTTATTTTATAGTCACCTGATATTTGACCCAAACCTGTAAACATCTTTGGATATATTTCCGGATTAGTGTGTGTCTGTAGTGTCAAGTTTCTGCAGAAGCTGTAGCTGCTGTACTGTGCCTAACAAGGGCACGTTGAGGTCTTCTACTACATACTTTGCCCCCAATTTTCAATGTGGCATTACTAGGTCCTTAGAGAACTCTCCATGCTGGTTTGCAAGAGTCCATCCTGATGTGGGCCATAGTTTTCCATGGGAATAATTCATCTCAGTCAACAAGGATGGGCCTACAGGGTGAAAAGTACTTAGGATGGGATATGTTATTGGCCAGACAGGAATGGTCTTCACATAATGGCCTGTTTGCTCATAAAAGGACAGCAACAGTGTAAGGCTGGGGTGCAACGGTCCTTTTTATATCCAAGATTTAGCAAGCAAATACAAAGATTTGTTCAACGCTGCATAGAATGCATCAAAACAGAGAAGCAGGCCCCTGAGGCTTCAATGCCTACAAAACATGCTAACCTTGGCAACAAGTAGCAATGGATCTGTTTGTTTGGAAAGGAAGTATATATGTTGTAGTCACTGATTATTTCTCCAAATATATTGACCTAGACTACTCATTCAGCCTTTGTCATATCAGGGCATGCAAAAAAAAAAGCTATATTTTGCAGACACAGAGTTCCTTTCCCCCAAAAAATTTTAAATTGATTTTCAGCATTTGGAACATCACATGAACACATAAAAACATAAAAACTTAAAAACTTAAAAACACTCAACAAAGAAAACACAACTAATAACTAAACACATACAAAACGATTATTTCTTCTAATACCCAACTTCTTCACATTAATAGGTGACTTCCTCAGATCCCCTCTAACTGACTTTCATTATATCACTTTTATAACAGTTCTCCAAATTCATATTTCTAATAATAATAACAACTCCTTTCATTTACAAACCTCTTCTCCTACTATTATTCTGATCCATAATACTTACTAATACTTATTCTTATTCTACCCCTAAGCCTATTTGATACTTCCAAGGTGCAGACACAGAGTTCCTGAGACCCTCATCTATGATAACAGACTTCAGTACAGCTCAGACAGGTTTGTGTACAAGTATGATTTTGAACACCGCACTAGCAGTCCACATTATCCTCAAATGCAGGTCTTTCTTTCAAATAACAGAAGGCATCCATCACATCCAGAAAATTATTGGAGCAGAAAAACCTCCCAAGCAACACATTTCCCCTCCACACTGAATATGTTAAAGACTTATTCACACATTTTGTTTTTAGAAGATATACCTAAGTTTTTTTTAAAAAAATGTACAAATATAAAGTATAGGAGCGACCAACATCTTTGCAAGCATATGTGTCATGTAAGAGGACTCTTCAAAGAGCATTCCTGAGCTATTGTGTATACAACCTGCAACAAAACATGCCACCTTCAGTCTGAAAAATAAAATGAACAAGCATCTAGCACCATCCTATTTCCACAAGGCCCTGGGATGACTAACAGAAGACAAGAAGGAAAATGCATGGTTTGTATAGCATTCCCCCCTCCTTAAAATATTACTCAACTCTGAATTTATGACCATGTTGGGCCCTTTACTTCCTAAGGAAAACATGATCTAAAGAGTCGCTATTTTTGTTCTTCTAGTAGCTCAATGGCTTGGCTAATAAAAACTCCGACTTTCTAAAGAATCTCCTATTATTGTTAATATTCTTTCCAGCTCTTTGTCTTAAAAAGAGATGTGGTAGCAAACTATAAAAAGACAAATCAATATTGACAGGAGAGCTCAGAGTCCAACGGCTTCTTTTGCACTGAGTGCTCAATACCGCTTGATTTTGTTGTTGTTCCACTTCCTCCCCCTTCAGCTAGCAGATGAATTACTCATCAACTCCTTCCAAAGAGCATTTGAAGTCTGCCATGACCCATTATAATGGTTCCTGTGAACAGGACTTCTTTCCGCTGCCCCCCTCTACTGCTGATCTCTTCTCTCCCTTTTTTTGGTAGCGCTGCACTTCGGTGGCCTCCAAGTCACCTCAAGTTGACTAAAGGGTGTTATCACCAAACTGACATGACCCTTTTGGTCATCTGTCATGGGAACGATCAGCACTTTTCACATTGTTCCTGTGTGTGTTTGAGAGAGAGGGAACATCGGTAAGAGGAAATGCTGACATGACTCAAAACCAGGTTTTTAATGAGGAAGAGGCAGCAAGTGTTTCGTTGAGGCCTGAGGTTTGGATGCTTTTTAAGCAAAGGAGCTAAATGTTACAGAAGAAATATGTTGTGACATCAAACAAAATATAGATTTCGGGGGAGCAAGTGCCTAACACAATGCAGATGGCCATTCACTGGCTTTGCGGTGCAATTCTAGATGGGTTGCTCAGTTGAGAATGTCTCTGGGCTTTCTCGTTTATATACGGAATTAATTTTTCACCATAGGGAATACAAAACAGCAATGGTGTGAAAACATAACATGGTCAATGGAAAAGGCATGTCCTGAAATGTCAGATAGAGAGGAGAAACAATGCAGAGGTTGTCTGCCGGCAGTAGAACAAGTTTCCTAGTGAGCAAACCTAGTTAGGAGGATTTCTTCCTGGAAGTCAGGAACATTATGGTTCTCTGTGTGTGGTTTGGGAGCTGCACAGCCAGGGAAAAAACAATGCTGTTCAGGGTTGTAAAGACTGCAGAGAGAATAATTGGGTGCACTCTTCCCGCCTTAGATCAAATCTATGCTGCCAGGTGCCATAAGAAAGCTGCAGAGAGCGCAGGATAGTACACACCCCGGAAATGATCTCTTTCAGTTTCTGCCTTCTGGAAGAAGGTACAGGGTTATAAAGACCAGGACTAGCCACCTGAGTGTAATGGTTATAGGGGTTGCTCGTGCGTAAGTTGCTGCCACTCCTGGCTAGGTTGCCTGGTTAAACCTTTTCTGTCTGGACAGCCCTTCACTTCGTGGCTGTTTCAGTCACTAGCAGAATCCATCAGTGGGCGTTTCTTGAACTTCTTCCAGCAAAGAAGTTCTTTGACGCCAAGTCTCCGCCTACTCTCCCTGCGCGGAAGTCTTCTGCGCAGGGTGGGTGTGGGCAGCGGAGGACCCATGCTCTCCCCGCTGGTCTCCGGCGAGGAGTCCTGGAGCCCCCTCGCCGATTCCCCCATCTGCCCCCCTTCACCCCTGGTGTTACGCTGATTTCCTTCCCCAGCAGATGGGCTGCCTCTCTCCCTGCTGGGCCCCTCTCCAGCATCGCTCTGGAGCCTTGCCTCCGCCTCTGGCTCCGATGGCAGTTCCCTGACACTGAGAAACAGTTTCTACACAAATGCAATTCTGGTTCTAAATGCAGCATAAGGAGTCTCTATAGTATATTGTATTTTAAAATGGGGTTTCAGAGTTTTTAGGGGTTTTTGAATGTCTTATGTAGATTTTCAATTTCATTGTTCTGTATGGGACAATGACAATAAAGATATCGTATATCGTATATCATTGCCTGATCCATTCTGTCACTATTAGGGGAAGGGCTGTAGCTTAGTGATACAGCATCTGCCTTGCACATAGAATGCCCCAGGTCCAATCCCCAATGGAATCTCTAGGTAGGACTGGGATAGACTCCCGGTCTGAAACCCTGGAGTGTCAACACAGACACTACTGAGCTAGACTGACCCAGCAGTCTGGCTCAGCATGAGTCAACTTCCTTTGCTCCTGTGCAAATAGATCTCTTTCCCTGTTTGCATCTGTTTTGTTTCATCACTTGTTTGCCACACTGGACTCCTTTGAGATGTAATTCATTAATTCGTTTATTTTAATGAACAGCTTTCCTTAGCTGATGTGCCTGATCTCCTTTCAGTTCCTGCTTTGGCCAGATCTGAGTAGAAGTTCCTTGCCTGACGTCCCTTAGGTCACCAGTTCATAACCCATGACATGGCAGGTTCAAGCCTTCTGACACTGGTGGAAAGCTATAGCTCTCGTGTTAAACACAGCTGGGAAGCAACCTGCAAATGCAGCAGATCAGCTTTCCCCTCTGCGACATGGGTCTGCTCTCCTTGGGTGGCTCTGCTCAACGGTTGAGCAACCCAAGCAGTACAGCTGTATACAGAGAGCAATTTGAAGATGTCTGAACTGGCCCTTAGTGAACCCCGATCCATTTTGCATCACTAACCCCAACATTGTTTTTCAGTCACATGGGAAATTGGTGACACTGTGCACTTTGCTCATTGCTCTTCAATGGGAAACTGTGAAGTACCATGGTAAAGAAAGCTTCCTGGTGAACCACAGGTGACACTTGCAGGAAGACCACTGCCCCGTGTGGTAGGAGAGAAAACTGCAGCCCCCCAGTGACAAACCTTCCAGGCTCTAGACAGGTTCCACCCACCAAGCCAGCCATTGGCTCCTCCTGAGCATGGAGGAGTATAGGAGGGTGCCCTGTCTGAGTGGGGCCTCACTTGAGCAATGACAAAAGCCTTCCTGAAGCCTGATATGTCCTGTGGTGTTGTTCTTCAGTTCTGCTTCCCAGTTTGTCCATGGATCCTGACCCATTGTTGGTCCTGATATGAACATTTGTCCTTTCTGGCTCCTGACGTTCTGCAGATTACTACCCACAGCCCTTCCCCGACAGACATTCATGATCTACAGGGGAAAAAAATCAGAGTCATCAATAATGATCCCATCTGTGTGTTGAAGTCTCAACCAATAACCCTGGAGCTTGGCATTAATGATTAACACATTCTGTGTTTATGGTCTTCTTAAGCTGGCAAGCCTACTCTTCCCTCCTCACAGGAGCAGCTTCTAATACTTACATAGGAGCAATATTAAATATCAACACCTCCTCATTGTCACTATATTTATTAGGCAGGTAAAATTTATTAGCCTGTTGTGGGAGGCTTCAGACTTTTAATTAGTCTACAATGAAACTACAAAGGTGGGACAGCAAGGTGGGTTCTTCTTTTCTTTTGAATAGTGTTTTGGTTGCAGTTTCTCATATATTTTGTGCATCAGTCACCAGCCCCCAATCACCAAATGCTCATAAACACAAACAATATTTTGTTCCGCTTCCAACATATATATCACAACCAACAACTTCGCAGTGGCAATATTTCTTTTGTCTGTTTGTTTACATATTTATAGGCTTCCTTGCCTGTCCTTCACTATATGCTATTATAAAGAATGGGCTGCAGCAAGATGGTAATACAATAATACCATATTAAAAGCATTTGCATGAGAAGAATGTGACGGGTCCTAAAAACCCAGCTCAGCTGTCAAAGGCCAGGCTAAAGAGGTGCATCCTCAGCGTATAATGAAAGCTATACATGGAACCTTTGCAGGCTATACAAAGCTATACAGACACACCTTTGCAGGGAGGGAATTCTGCAGCTTAGGTCATGCTAACAAATGAGCCTGGAGGCATCTGCCCATAGCTAAAGGAGTTAAGTTAAAGAACATATGACAAACCTGATGGATCAGACCAGTGGCCTATCTAGTCCAACGTTCTGTTCTCATAGTGACCAACCAGATGACTAGGGGAAGCCTGCAAGATGGACATGAGGGCAACAGCACTCTGCCCACCTGAAATTCCCAGCAACTGGTGCTCAGTGGCATGATGCTTCTGACAATGGAGGCAGAACATAGGCATCATGGCTAGCAACCACTCATAGCCTTGTCCTCCATGAATCTGCACAGTCCTCTTTTAAAGCCACCCAAGTTGGCCATCACTGCTTCCTGTGGGAGTGTCAGGCTTCAGGGAATCCCATCCTCCCTCCCTCACAGCAGGCTGCCAGCAAGGAAAATACAAGAAGCTCTTACCAAGGTAATTTATTCAATATTCACACAGAGAGAGATGCAGGATGCTGACTCTAGGATAATGACGTTGCTCCGAGTAATCTCCTCCCCGCTTCCCTTCTCGGTTGTCAAAAGCTCCACTTCCCTTACGGTGTCTGCTTAGGGAAAATTGCCTCTGGGTTCTCTGCTCTCCTACTTTCATCGCTTGCCATGTTCTGGGAGAAGGGGGGTCTGGAATGCTCTCTAGTGATAACGTGTCAGCCAGCTGTTCCTGCTCTGCTTCTCCCATTATTTCCCAGCTTTGCTCCTCTTCTATCTCTGAGCTGTGACCCTCTGCAAACCACTGTTGTAAATCTGTACTGTCCTCCTTTTCTTGGGAAGGTTCAGGAGAAGGGGGAGAGGGTCTCTGCCATTCCTCCTCAGTCCAGTCCCTGACAGGGAGTGAGGTTTCTAGTTTAACTATGCACTGCATGGAGAAGTCCTTTCTTTTATTTATCCTGGACATTTGTAGGCCAAAGAACCTGGAGGGGGCCATGTTGGGGAAGACTGCTCTCTCTGAATATCCTGCCTCAGACACTACAAAAGCTAGGAGAAATGTACAATGGTCTGATGGTTGTTCATTATCACAGCATCCTGAAATTGAGCTCTTTCTTTATTTCTCTCTATCAAAGATCAATGAGCCATCGGGTAGAGCAAGAAACTGGTTACAGCAAGATGTTTTATGTTCTGCTTATCAAATGTGCATATTTTGTGTCTGCAGATTGCTTCACATTGCGACTCTTGCTGAATTGCCAAGCCTTATTGTTCCAGCACCACAAAATTGCCTTGCAAACTTTTGAGATTTCTAGAATAAATAATAACACTTTTTAATTTTCCTCTCTGGTTCCTTAGCCTCTGCGTACAAATAACTGCAATCACTCTTTCAAACTTCCCCTTCCATGATTCGCTCCAGGGGCTCCTGAGAGCTGGAGTTCATATAACACAATGTAATAATGCGAGTCTTGTTCAGAAACCTATCCAAATCACAAGATTTAGAATTAGGCGTACACTGAATTTTCAGAGCACCGAATTTTGGTACAGCAAAGCCTTCTTCTGAAAGGCTTGCCTTTGAGAATGGCCAGTGTCCAATCAGCAAAGTACTGAGCTTCATTCAAAGTTTTGTGAAAAAGTTTTGTGCCTTGAGAAGGAGGGAGATGAGATTGCAATTGTTGCGGTATCTGATGTATTCACGAAAACGCTCTCTGACAACAACTCTATTCATAGATGTGCAAGAGCATTTCCATTCCACTTTTCTGCTCTTGAAATGGTGGTTGGGGCTTTAACTTTACCAGTTTCTGGGAACCGCAGGTGGGCAGAGTGCTGTTGCCTTGATGCCCAACTTGAAGGCTTTCCACAGGCTGGCCACAGGTCAGCCACTGTGAGAACAAGATGCTGGAACAATGGCCTAGTCCAGCATGCTCATCTTTCTGTTCTTCTTTAGCTATGGGCAGATATTTCCAGTTTCATTCACTGGCATGAACTGATGTTACAGGTAAGGTAAAGGGACCCCTGAACCAGAGCCATGCACGGAAACGCTGTTTACCTTCCCGCCAGAGTGGTACCTATTTATCTACTTGCACTTTGACATGCTTTCGAACTGCTAGGTTGGCAGGAGCAGGGACTGAGCAACGGGAGCTCACCCTGCCACGGGGATTCAAACCACTGACTTCTGATCGGCAAGCCCTAGGCTCTCTGGTTTAACCCACAGTGCCACCCGCGTCCCTTGAACTGATGTTAGTACTGCACTATTGTAACATTAACCACAGAATTAATTTTATTGGTCCTATGCTCATGGCTTTGGAGGGTGGGCGAAGGAGACACTGTTGGCAGTGGAGCAGCTGCCACTGTTTCATGTTGAGCAAAGGATGGTGGGACCTGTGGATCTGCTTGTGGACTTCCCACAGGCATCTGGTTGGCCACTGGGAGAACAGGAGACTGGACTAGATGGGACATTGGCCTGATTCAGCAGGCTCTTCTTCTGTTCTTATGGGTCCTGCTGCCCCAAGCAATATGCCCCTAGAGCAAGGATGGGGAACCTGTGTCCCTCCAGGTTCTCCAGGGCTGATGGGAACTGGAGTCTGACAAGATCTGGAGGGCATCTCTGCTCTAGAACCAAGAGCAGATAAGCACCACACACCTGGCCTCCTGGCCACAGTGCCACTGTCACTTATTAGAAGAGAGAGGATGCAAGATGGTGAGGAGGTCAGTACTGGTGATAGCATTGGATCTGCTCCACTGGTGCCAAACTCCCCACTGCCTCATCCCCTCCCACTGACACCACTGCCTTTCTCTGCTGACCATTCCTGCCTAAACTACAAATTGGATTGTTCTCTGAGCACTAACAGGTTTCTGGGGTCCAAAATGTTTCTGTCCACCCAGGTTGGTCACTGTTTCCTCTTGTCCCGGAAAATCTTGGAAGGCTTCCTGTTTGGCTTAGATCTTTGCCAGGGCAACAATAATATTCGCTGTGCCTGGCACCAGATTCTCGGCTCCTAGCTCTCGACTGGCTGCAGTCCAGCTCCGATGAACCACTGCTGCCTCCAAAATCTCCAATAACCAGCTATGGGATCTGTAAATAATGTAATAGGGCCTTATGCAGCCAATAATAAGGTTCTGCGGTGACGGCACCACGGCAAAACTGCTGGTACACCACAGAATTACATCACTGATTCAGACGTGCATTTTGCAAATGAAGACAGATCAAAATGCTCAGGAGGGGCCTTTGAAAAAGTTGTAAACACGCTTAGCTTTCGCAGTGGGCAAAAGCAAATGTGAAAATGGACGGGCTGTACGTACCATTGAATTCTTCAAGGGAGACGCCCTGGGGAAAGGGAGCAAACAGCATTAGGTACTATTGCATCCCCTGTCCAATTAGATACTCTTCAAATTATTATCAGCGTTATGAAAAAAAAATCCCAATGTTGATGCAATCTCGTTAAAACGCTGAGTGAATTACACATTCCATTAGTGGGGAAGCAGCTTCTCCTTCCTGTGGGCTTCTTCACCCTAAGCAAGAAGGCACCTGATCGAATAACTTATGTGATAAATTCACCAGCTGGCCTCTGAAGTCTTTAAAGGCTTAGTAAGCATTTTCATCCATCATAAAGGGGTCATTACAGCTGCAGAGGCGAGTGGAAAAGAAGAGCCTGCTCTCTCATGCAGAACTAATTCAGGTAGAAGAGGTGGCTCCTGAGGGAAGTGCACTACTTGCACTATATATATTTTTGAGTGGGCATCTTAGACCACACGGTGTTCCTCAGTGTCATTTCTCTTCAAGATACTGCAAGTCCTAAGGCCCCACTAAGCTAGGAAGTGCATCGCTGCAAAGGCTGAAATTCTCTTGTGGGGGGAGGGGCTTTCCCCAGAGGAATATTTTGAAAGCAAGCTGTCTTGTTTCTGAGAGCATATGCCACAAAGCTGCGGTCAGTGCAGGTTTGAAGAGCTGATGGTAAAAGCTGGCATCCATTTCTAAGGCAAGGCCACTTCCTCAGGAGAACAGCCTTTTTTCTTCCTTAAAAGCCCAGTTTCCCACAGAAGGATTGCCTGGTGCATTCAAACAGCGGGGATTATCCTCTCAGGTACTCTCGTGAACAGGGTCACTCTAGCTCAACGAAGGTCCAGCCTAGGTTTCATTCGTTCGTTCATTCAGCCTTTATTGCCATAATTCAGACAATAAAAAACATAAAAGACAGGAAAAAAACACCATCCATAAAACACAGGCAATCCAGACATACTAAACACATAAAACATCATATAAAAGACTCAGGAGCCACCATTAAGTAAAATTAAGTCGTTTTAGATTTGACTTCAAAAATGCTCAGCCTTCTCCTCAGATCGCATAAATATTTCACCTAGGTGTTATCAGGGCCAGCCCAAGTCATTTTGGCACCTGAAGAAAACCACAAAATGGTGTCTCCCTCTCCACCAGGGAAGAAGGAATGAATGAAAATCCACATCCAGTACAAGGAGGGAATAAAAATCTACCATGGGATTTGCTGCCCCTGTGGATCCTGCCACCTGAGGCAGTTGCCTCACCTTGCCTCATGGGTGGGGTGACCACTTACCAAAAGGTTATTTTGGAACATAATAGTTGGACTCATAGGTTGCTGAATGCAGCTTCAGCTGCATATGATATAATATATTGTACGGCAACATTTCAAAACTGTTCTGTGGTGACACTGTCCTTGTTCAACCTCTCCCCCCTCAGCCACTTTGAGGAACTGTGTCCTGTGAGTTCCTGGTAGCATTCCAAAGGAAGTTGCTGAAGCTGTTTCCAAAGTGTTTGCCCTTACTCAAAATGGTGCCCAGATACAAAGGTCCTACCCTCCACATCCTACTTGTCAGCTATTGTTCCATATATATCATTCCCTTTTGTTTGGCGCTATGAAGGTGCCTTATATGGACATAGGCCACTGGGTCCATTGAGACCAGTGCTATCTCTTCTGACCAGACAGAGGTCTTTCCAATGACTTCCATCTGAGATCCTTGGATAGAAAAGCTAGTGACTGCACTGGAGACCTTTTTCAGGAAAACATAGGCTCTACCATGGAGTCGTAGTTGACTGCAACATTGTCTAGACCGATGTTTTCCAAGCTTGGATCTCCAGCTGTTTTTGGACTACAATTCCCATCATCCCTGACCACTGGTCTTGCTAGCTAGGGATGATGGGAGTTGTAGTCCAAAAAGAGCTGGAGACCCAAGCTTGGGAAACACTGGTCTAGATGGCACTGGGAGGTAGAAGATAAATAGTAGGGTTGCAATCTTTCAGTTGAATCCTATGCATGTTTCTGAACAGTAAATTCCATTAAGTACAATGAAGATTATGGTACCTCAGGCAAGTCATTCCCACAGAAATCAGTAAACAGGCAGAGAGGCACAAACTTGTTTTATAAATGTCCTGCACAACAATACTGATGGGAGCAGTGAATGTAAACTCTCTTCTTCTTCTTCTTCTTCTTCTTCTTCTTCTTCTTCTTCTTCTAGTTCTAGATACTATCCCATTCCCCGCTGACTGTAATTCACAGTCTTCCAATTAGGTTTAACTATACAAAGATTGTGATTCATTATTTTCTAAAGTGTAATGAAGTGGAGGAATGCGGCATAATACTTTTTTTTCTTTTGAAAAAAGGATCACACTATGTTATGAGCTTTTAAAATCTAAAGTAGGTCACTGGAAAGCAAGGGAATTATATAAACAACTTGATTAGAGATTCAGTAAACATAAAATAAACTGCTAAGAACCTTTTGAGTGTTAGCTAGTGAAATTCACTAATAGCTTGAGCAGCTCTAGTTTTTGGCTATATATATATATATATATATATATATATATATATCCCTCCAGTATCTTCAAGCAAACTTTCTTTTCCTCAAAGTGATTACACAAAATAAAAACTTTATCTACGCAGAAAGAAGAAACGCCATGGTGCATCTGCAGCAGCACAACCAGATGCCTTCATCTGCCTCAGCTGCAACAAAACATGTCTCTCCCACATCGGTCCCTCTACACCCACAGCAGGCATTGCAACCTTCTAACAGTTTGACTTCACCCCCCCCCCAAAGGAACCTTCCTCTATTATATCCGGAGGAAGAAGGATGCCAACAAAACTTTTAAAGCTGAGGACAATGGTTTTGTAAAGAATTTGGATTTTGTCTTCCACTTTTGTTTTGTTTTTATAATTTGCTTTGAATTCTTCTTTTTTTAAAAAAGTGACTAATAAATATGACAAGTAAGAATACTGACAGTGGATAAATGAAATGGGATTTTAATATTTGATCTCAGTTAATCTGCAGGTGTCATTTTGCAAAAAATGTATTTTATAAGATCCTTACAGGGAAGCTCTTGTAAAGGGCTATAACAGCTTACAGCTTTCGAAAGCTTACCTTAACTGTTAAAAGAATGCAACAAAAACACACTGTGGTTCACAATGAAGAAATTAGCACATGTAGTGTAACCCCTTGCACATTTCATCACTAAATTAAGTTTCACTGTGATGGCTGGTGATTACTTCCAAGGAAATGTGTGTAGGATTACTGGCATGTGGCCCAATCCTATGCACATTTATGTAAGTCTGCATAGGATTGCAGCAGCCATAAAAGCATCTGAGATCACTCTGGCCTGACAAGTAGCTGGAACGTGTGGGATGCTGGGACTTGGCAAGAGGATATATTAATGATATTTAATCCTCTAGAGACCCATGTATGTGGGTTAACAATAAAGGAAAATCTGCTGGTGCCTGCTTTTAAAACAAGGGGCTTTGCAATTCTCCAGCAGGAGAAAGCCTCTAGCAAAATTTTATTCCAATAGTCAAGCAGTTTAATGCAGCATAGGAATATAGGATATTAAACCTCATTAAACTTTATTTATTCCATTCAGCTACCCGTTTTTCAATAAATAAACCACAAAGTAAGATTCAAATGCTTTACTTACAGTTTCTAGGTCTCAGACATGCATTTTTTTCATGCGGCTGCAATAAATTAATGCAGGTAAAGTACTCTTAAGTAGGAATACAGCAAACCAGCCTCAGGCACTTGTCTGAGCTTGGGTTGGGAGCTAAGTTGTGGCTGAGGGAAGAGGGAACTCACAATGGCATATTTTAAGTTCTAACAGCTTGTATTTCCACACTTTACTTTGCTTCATATTTTGTGATGCTATTATAGCTGCAGTGGTTGAATTTTGCTACAAGGGGCTGTGGCTTGAAGTCTATTTGAGCCATTTAAAGAACCCTTACATTTCCACCAGATCAGCAATGTAGAATGCACACCAGTCCCTTGCGATCTAGATCCTTCCTACCTTGGTCTCCTGCTTGCCACTGGTCATCTACCCTCTAGACAGGTGTGAAAACAGAGGCAGAATGAGCCTGGACCATAGCAGAGTTGTTTGTGCAGGCCATTTGGGAATGGCATTGCTACAACAGCTCAAATGGGCGCCTGCATTTTATAGGCATCTGCAATGTTGATCAGAGGTGCAGGAAGGTCAGGTGGTACCAGGAGCAGAAAATTTCTAGTCACCCCCCCCCCCCACACACACACATTGATTTTTATTTTATTTTTTGCCTGCAAAAATGGTTTTACGTTATTTCATATTTTCTTACAAAGGAATGTGGATTCTGGGCCTCTGATAACAAGTAGGCGACTATGGACAGTTACTTAAATCTACAGGATGGGTTGTGTTTTGGCTTGTGTTGTTTTGTTTTATATTTATTTTTTATTTATTTACTAAAATTTATTTTAAAAAACCTGCAAAGTGGTTTACTAAAACAAAAAAACAACAAAAATCACTGCAGTAAAATAAAAAAACAAGAAAAATCCTACCTTAAAACATACAAAAGCTAAAATATTAAAATTAAAATTATTTCAACTTCCTAAACATCTGGGTATGCTTGCCTAAAGAAGAATGCTTTTAGCAGGTGCCCAAAAAGAGTCTAGCAAAGGCACGTGCTTTGTTGCAATAGGCGGGGAGTTCCAAAGTATAGGTGCTGTCACAGTAAACAATGCAGTACAGCTATTATGTGGAACCTGTAGTAGTGCTTGAAACTACTGAAGGGGAGGTTTTATTTATTGTGCTTTCACCATGCTCTGCATTATCTGAAAAGGAAAACATTTATTTAAAAAACAGGACTGCACAGCAGCAATCTAGTCTCGTCGTGGGACTTATTCCTGAGCCGACGGTGCATAAGATGGGCTGCAATCCTATGCACCCCTTGCATCCAACTTGTACCTAAAACTCTGCACAAGCCTGCACCAGAGAATTTAAGAGTTGGAAGGGATCCCTGAAGGTCAACTAGCCAACCCCCTGGGGCAATGCCAGAATCTCAACTAGACCATCCTTGACTGATGGCCATCCGTTTTCTGTTTTCCCCCTCAGCCAGGACGCACAACGGATAAAGACACAACAACGGGGACTGGAGGTGAGGGAGGGAAGCCCAGCGGAGGGTAGGGCAGTTCATAAAAAACTTTTTTTTTTAAAATAAAATGCCTGCTCCAAAGGTCTTATCTTACTAAACTAGGGATTATATAGCTATAGCTGAGATTTCACGCATATCAGTTAATATCTTCACCCTGTTCCACTGAATTGAAATTTCAGCCTTCACGACACAGGAAAATGGCCAAGTAAGCAGCTATTTTCGTGGAGGAGGGTCAAGATATTGACTGATATGCATGAAATTTCAGATATAGCTATATAATCCCTAGTGTAGTAAGATAAGACCTTTGGAGCAGGCATTTAAAAAATAATAATAATTTATGTACTGCCCTAGTAGGGCAGTAATTGCTCCTTGATAATTTGTCATCGTCCCCCTCCATGATGGCAGCTGGGGTGAACCGTCCCCCACCCCCCTTCCTACGCCCCTGATGTTGATGTCCAGATGGGTAGTCGTGTTAGCTCTGTTGCAACAAAAGTGGCAAAAGCTTTTTCTGGCCTCAGCTTTCACTTCAACCCAACTGATGCAGGGAGGCTCTAAAGTTGTTGGTTTCCCAGGCGTCACAAGGCTTCTCACTTTTTCTGCAAGGTTTCTGTTTAAGGCGTGTCTATCATGCTAAGATTTGGGGATTGTGTGGCTGTTAATTAATTAATTAATTGCCTTTGAGCGTGCCTCAAGGCAATTTACAGACATACCATAAAAACAGCTAAAATAGTTTTTTTTTAAAAAAAAAGCACATAAACCAATTGAAGATAGGTTCAAAACAACACAAAATGATCATCTAAGGTTTTCGATTGTGTGATCACCAAACTAGTGACCTGCTGCTATTTCCCCCCATGTGGAGGGCAGGGAAATAACCAAAGAATGAACTGAAAGTTAGCTTTGCCTGAGCAAACTCATTCCATGTGAAACTTACAGGGAAGGGATTTGGGGATGCAACGAAAATACAAGGATTGAATCATTCATGGGAACTTATACGACTACTAAAACCATGCACTGTGTCGTATATGTGTGTCCTTATTAAAACTTCACAGAGCTGATGGCTGAGGAGGGGATTTAAGTAAGCTTAGTTTGCTCTACAAAATCAATTTATTAAATGCATTTGTAATGTGGTTAAGCCACTACTCTAGAGGCTTGTCCTCCGTATAGTTCATTTTCACTTTTGTTTTAGCTAAGAGGCAAAGTATTCTTTTTTTTGTGGTGGTAAATCAAGGATAAGGAACCTGCAGCCACCTCCAGATGTTGTTGGGATTGTGATGGTCAATAGTCCGCATGGTCAACAAATAAAGGACAGATCTCCCCACCCTTGTGGCAAAAAACAGAGGGGAAAATAAAACAGAGTAATGGGAAAATAATAACAAAAAACATTTAATTTAAGGCATTATCCATTTCCTCTCAAACTGTAGTTTGGTGGCCACAATGTCCAGAGGGAAGAAAGCCACTTTAGCTTACAAGTACAGTGGTACCTTGGGTTACATATGCTTCAGGTTACAGACTACGCTAACATAGAAATATTACCTCGGGTTAAGAACTTTGCTTCAGGATGAGAACAGAAACCGTGCTCCGGCAGCACGGCGGCAGCAGGAGGCCCCATTAGCTAAAGTGGTGCCTCAGGTTAAGAACAGTTTCAGGTTAAGAACGGACCTCCGGAATGAATTAAGTACTTAACCCGAGGTACCACTGTATATGATAATTACCTGTGACTGCTTTAGGACCAGATGTAAAAGAGGACAGGACTCCTGTATCTTCAACATTGTTAGGTGCTATTTAACTGCTAGAATTCTCCTCAGTTACCTTGTCATCTTCTGCATCTTAAACAAGTTGCACTGCTTAGCTATGAAGGTTATCCAGAAAACTCTTTCCTCCATGCCTTTGCTTCGCTGTTTGTAGTTGTGCAAAACACAACCTCAAGAAACACACACACACAGACACACACACACACACACACACACACACACACACACATTATAATGCCCTTATGCAACAGCTCTACTTCTTAGGCTGCTACTCACACAGCGTGGAAATAATTCTCATCAGGGTTGCTTTTACAGCCCATGCTGCAATTTGCTTCTTGGATATTTTATTATTCCAAGGGCGCCCCCTCCTGCTCCTTGAATGTAATACCTTATGGCCCCATAGGTTTTAAATATATATATTCAACTTTGACTACACACACAATTTATGGTTTTAGCAAAGCCTTGCTTTCTTTAAAATCAAAGTCCACCATAGAAGATGCTGGGGAATGGGAGCAGGTGAGAAATAATTATGTATTATTTCACTGAATGGCCTTTTCACTTGCCTCTCTGAGGTATAAAGCCTCCCAGCATGTATTACAACCAATCAATACAATATTTATTTATTTATTTATTTAAAAAGCATTTCTGAGCTGCTTAATATTTTAAAATCTCTAAGTGGTATTGCAAAAATAAAACAGTATCCTAAAAAGAGCTAAACCTGAAAAACCAGTATAACAGAAGCTGGAATTCAGTAATAACAGGGCTTATGGGCCAGGGAAACCCTGGGTCAAAAGATACATCTTCAGTGGCATAGCGTGGGTTGCCAGCGTCCAGGGCTGTGCACAGAGGAAGAAGGGAAATGGATGGAGTATGCATTTCAGCCATGCAGATTGCAGCCACAAAGATAAGAAAAGAAGAGTCATTCTGTGGTCTGGAGAGGTCACTTCCAGGTTTGCATGAAGATGCCATTTTCAACAGAGCCCAGCAACAGAAGCACACAGTTGTATTGAGGCAGCACCAATTGTTGAAATTTTGCGCCCTTAACAATTTTGCACCCTGGACAACCGCCCTTGTGCCCCCCGTGCTATGCCACTGTATGTCTTTACAAGACATCTGACAGATTATGCTTCACATACGGCAGAGGGAGAGGCGTTCCAATGCAGAGACGATGGAGGAAAATGCCTGTTTGGGGGTCACCGCCCAGTGAAATTCTGTAGGGTGCAGGGCCAGGAGTAAAATTTCCCCTGGTGATCTAAGTACGTTTCCGAGCACAGTTCAAAGTGTTGGTGCTGACCTTTAAAGCCCTAAACGGCCTCTGTCCTTTATACCTGAAGGAGCGTCTCCACCCCCAACATTCATATCGGACACTGAGGTCCAGCTCCGAGGGCCTTCTGGCGGTTCCCTCACTCCAACAAGTGAAGTTACAGGGAACCAGGCAGAGGGCCTTCTCAGTAGCGGTGCCCGCCCTGTGGAACGCCCTCCCACCAGATGTCAAGGCAATAAGCAACTATCTTACTTTAAAAAGACATCTGAAGGCAGCACTGTTTAGGGAAGTTGTTGAAGTTTAATGCTGTATTGTGTTTTTAATATTCAGTAGGGAGCCACCAGGGACGCGGGTGGCGCTGTGGGTTAAACCACAGAGCCCAGGACTTGCTGATCAGAAGGTCAGTGGTTCGAATCCCTGCGACGGGGTGAGCTCCTGTTGTTCGGTCCCAGCTCCTGCCAACCTAGCAGTTCGAAAGCACGTCAAAGTGCAAGTAGATAAATAGGTAACGCTCCAGCAGGAAAGTAAACGGTGTTTCTGTGCGCTGCTCTGGTTCGCCAGAAGCAGCTTAGTCATGCTGGCCACATGACCCGGAAGCTGCACGCCGGCTCTCTCGGCCAATAAAGCAAGATGAGTGCCGCAACCCCAGAGTCAGTCACGACTGGACCTAATGGTCAGGGGTCCCTTTACCTTTAGGGAGCCGCCCAGAGTGGGCGGGGTATGAATATTATTATTATTATTATTATTATTATTATTATTATTATTATTATTATATTACGAGCCACTGCATGAATTCTGGAATGCATCTATGTCATCTTAACTATATTATTCTACATCAAGATGATTGGGACTGAAAAATTTATATCGAGGAAGAGGAGGCCTTCTGGATGCTCCTAGTTAGATCTCCCATCACCCTCTGGAAACTGGTCGTGCTGGCTGAGCCTCATGGGAGTTGGAGTCCAACAATGTCTGGAGGGTCACAGGTTCTTTAACCCTGGTTTAGCATAACATCTGCTGTCAGTCTCAGTTCACACAAAGCTGCAGCAAAAACCCCGCAGGGCTTGAAAAAAAAGATTGAGGCTCAGCCTGGTGCTTTCAAGTGAACATTCATTTTGGCAAGTGTGCGTGACACATTTTGACAGCAGTCTTTCTCGAGGACGTGCTGCCTAAATGTCATAAAAATAACCACTACCATGGTTCTTAACGCAACAAGTGTACCCACATCCTAAAATATGAAGGAAAACCAATCATTTATATAGAGCACAATGGTAAGTGGGTAATATTGATACTAATAATTTATTATGTATACCCCACCCGTTTGGCTGGGTTTCCCCAACCAATCTGGGCAGCTCCCAGCAGAATATTAAAAATGCGATAAAATATCGAAGATTAAAAACTTCCCTGGATTTCATCCTGGCAATGACTGTGCACACATGCATGTTTGCTCAGAGTGAAGAAGAAAACAAAACAAAACAACTAAATAAAAAATAAAAAAATTGTCCAGTAGCACCTTAGAGACCAACTAAGTTTGTTCTTGGTATAATCTTTGGAATTATGGTGCACAGTATGGTATAAGCTTTCGTGTGCATGCACACTTCTTCAGATTTTTGTTGTTTAGTCGTTCAGTTGTGTCCGACTCTTCGTGACCCCATGGACCAGAGCGCGCCAGGCACTCCTATCTTCCACTGCCTCCTGCAGTTTGGTCAAACTCATGTTGGTAGCTTCGAGAACACTATCCAACCATCTTCTTCTCTGTCGTCTCCTTCTCCTTGTGCCCTCCATCTTTCCCAACATCAGGGTCTTTTCCAGGGAGTCTTCTCTTCTCATGAGATGGCCAAAGTATTGGAGCCTCAGCTTCATGATCTGTCCTTCCAGTGAGCACTCAGGGCTGATTTCCTTCAGAATGGAGAGGTTTGATCTTATTGCAGTCCATGGGACTCTCAAGAGTCTCCTCCATCACCATAATTCAAAAGGATCAATTCTTCGGCGATCAGCCTTCTTTATGGTCCAGCTCTCACTTCTATACATCACTACTGGGAAAACCATAGCTTTTGTTGGCAAGGTGATGGTCTCTGCTTTTTAAGATTCTGTCTAGGTTTGCCATTGCCTTTCTCCCAAGGAGCAGGCGTCTTTTAATTTCGTGACTGCTGTCACCATCTGCAGTGATCATGGAGCCCAAGAAAGTAAAATTTCTCACTGCCTCCATTTCTTCCCCTTCTATTTGCCAGGAGGTGATGGGATCAGTGGCCATGATCTTGCACTGCACTTCTTGATAGATGTAGAAGATTTAGCAGAAGCAGCACCCTGGGTGGGGGCAGAACTACTATGCTAGCTTCCCAGAAGATGGGCCGCTGGAGCTTATTGGGAGGAGTAAGGCAGCACAGAGGTCAGCCTGGTGCAAACACACTTGGCAGGAGCACCAGATTGGCTCCACCAGGGCATTTGCACCATGCTAGTCTCTCCCAGTAAGCAACAGCGACCCCGCAGAAGCTAGCAAAGCTGCTGCACCCCACTCAGTAAGACTGATCCAAGAGTGTTAGTGTGGCCAGCACCCTAATGTCTCATTTCACTAGGTTAATAATAATAATAATAATAATAATAATAATAATAATAATAATTTATTTCTACCCCACCCATCTGGCTGGGTCTCCCCAGCCACTCTGGGCAGCTTCCAACAAAAAATTAAAAATACATTAAAACATCAGTTATTAAAAACTTCCCCTACAATAAAATGCTAAAGAAATAAAGAACATTGCTACGTGCTCAAATATCAGACACAATTTTTAGCTCTTCTTATCTTTAGTATATATCCTTTAACAGATCTTGCTCAGGCTACTTCACAGACTAAAATTCAATTAGCACATTTGTTGCTCAATTATGAAAAACCGATGAACACATTAAATATAGCTTTTCCAAAAGGCAAAGTGGAAAAGGAAAAGGAAGGCAAGACAGAGCAACGGAGGGGTGTGTGTCAATAAAGAATGGGCCCTCTAAAAACATCTCTGGAAAGTAGGAAAGTTTCCAGACATTTATCGAAGAAGGGGAAGACATACGGACATCCTCCTCTAACTTGGTACCCTCCCCATGTTGCTGGAATCCAACTCAGAAGTATCCTTGCTCATTGGCTGGGCTGGTTGGGGCTGATGGAGTTAAAGGAGGGCACCAGGTTGGAGAAGGCTGATCTAGAGGAAGGATGGCCCACCGTGATAACTGCCACAACAAAGGTCATCTTGTAGGATTCCCAAATAGTTGGTGGCAACCTTGCATAGCTGTCAACTTACAGATTTGAAAATAAGGGACCAGCAGCCTCGAAAATAAGGGATCAGCAGCCGAAATAAGGGATTTTCCAAGCACAGGTATGTTCAACTTCTGAGCCCCTCCGAGCCAAAGACAGAAAGCCCAGCCAGCAGCCAAACGAAGCCTCAAACGATGGTTCCCACAGCACAGCAACCCGGCAAAGGGGATGCAGCAAGGGAAACCACCGTCACCTCTCCGCTGGGAAGCGCTGAGCAAAGGCGAGTCCCCAGGCAATCCGGCCGATTTGGTCGGCACAAGGCATGCAAGCTCCACCCCCCCCAGTCGTTCTTAGACTCCTTATTGGGTGAGCAATGCAGCCAAGCAACACAGTTGAAGCCTCCCTCCTCCCTGGCTGGCAGGGAGGGAGGGAGAGGAGCTGCTTCCTTTGAAACCCAGGAAATTTAAGGGACATCATCAATAAGGGACAGCAGCGGGACACGGCGCTGGGATAAGGGACTTTCCCGTCAAATAAGGGACGGTTGACAGCTATACAACCTTGTAGTGACTATGAATTTGGACTCCACCCAAATTTTAGGAGACTTGTGCTGAACCAGGCTCCCAAGCCACATCTGCTTCTATCCAATTTTTCATTTTTCAAGAGCAACCTTCCCCAACCTGGTGCCCTCCAGATGTTTGGGATTTTAGCTCTCATCAGGGAACAACTGCAGCACACCTTAGTTGAGGAAGGTGATTCCTGATGTGTTTGAGAGATGGAACTGTTCGAGGACTTCCGGGTTAGCGCCATCGGCAATGGCGGAATTCCTCTGATCAAGAGGAACCCGCTCCGTGAAAATCGGGTCTTGCCGCCACGGCGAAGGCGGAGACCCTTTAAAAATCCCAGGCGGAGGAAGCCTGGGAACGTGGGATTCGGCTCACACCAGGAGCGCCCCCCTACTCGCAAGGAAACCCCTTTTTCAGGGATCCGAAGCGATGTGGGGTGAGCGGCGCGGTGTTTTGCATCGACCACTATTTTTACGGAGTGAAGCCGCACAGCCGTTGCCGGAGAGCGCTGACTTTTTCCTGTGGACAATTGGACTCTAAACAAGTACCCATGAGTAGAACGGAAAATAGGATTAAGAAACATTTTAATTTGACACTGAAGCGGGAAGGTTCTAAACAGGAAGTCCACCTTCCGCTTTTGTAAATAGACTGAAGCAAAAATTGTGCAAGCTAAAGTCAGGAAAGTCGTATATAAAGGTTTAAAATTCCTCCAGTTTTAACCACCAAAACCCCTCTTGGAAGCAGGAGTAAAGAGGGGGAATTCTGATTGTTTAAGCCTGCAGGAGAGATAGTAAAGAAAGAAAAATTTCCACCGTCTCAAACCTGGGAACCGGGTGTCAGAGACAGAGATTTTTGGGGAAGTTCAGTGACTGTGAATGGAACGCCTTCTGACAGATAGTTAAAGAAGAGAAACAAATTGATTCCAATGTTGCCTTTTGCATTTAAAAGAAACAAAGAATTTGAAAAATGAAAGTAATTCTCTTTTGTTGGACCTGCTTTCAAAAGATGGATACAAATAGAAATTGTCTCCTCTAGAGGGAGCTTGTTAAATTGTTGCTGGAGTCGATCTGGGGATTTCACAGCTGTGGAGATTAAGATCGTGGGACCAGACTCTGACCTTGAATAAAAATATGTTTGGAAGAAGTTTTGGTGCTTGCTTTTTGCAAGACAAGCGCTTTGTTGGAGCAGATGCATGAGAAGATGGATTTGATGACTGTTGCAGTCAAAAATTTTGGACAAACAGTGAATATTTATACAGAAACCATTCAGGAGCCAACGCAGGAACCTGTTTTGACAGGGCAAGTGCAAATGCAGAAGATAATGGAGGAGGTTGCTGTTGAACCTCAAGTAACACAAATGGAGAGACCCGAGGCCCTGCAGGAGCATAAGCCGCTGTCCTTGAAGACTGAATTTGGAGTGGGCCAGGGGGGGTCTGGAGATGTGGGGGGCCTTAATTTTGGAGGGACTTTGAAACATGCTTTTAAATATTTTTTGGACTGCACAGCCGACTGTGGGGAATGGGACTGTGGGGAATGGGCTGATCTGTTGAGGAGAGACGGAGTTATTTTTGAGTTGGAGTATCCCCAAGACCTACTCCTCAACGAGAAAGAAAAGAAATTAAGAAAGAGATCAACAAAAGACAAGGTAAAGTGCAGGTACAAACAAGAAGAAGATCTGCAGAAGGGACATGGAAAAGACTTAAGAGCCTTGGACATAAGATTACCAGGTTGATGGACTAGATGGAATGGACAGTAAGGACTGACATAACCCGAGACCAGGAAGAAGAGACGTTGGAGGAAGATTGGAAGAAATTTTTTAAAAAAATTATTTTGGAATAAATTTATGATGTATATCGAAGGGAATTATAGAAACCTAAAAACTATAGCAGGTTTGATATAGATCCTATGATGTGTAAATCAGTAATAATTATTAGCTGCAGGAGAATGAAATTATCTATACTAAGAAGCCTGAAATCGGGAGGGATGGAGGTCAATAGGCGTGTAGGGGACTGATTTAAGCATTTGAAGATATGAAGATCTAAGTGTGAAGATAAAGAACTGTAATGGAATCTGATGTTATTCTTATGTTATGACTGGACATCTATTTATTTATTTTCTGTTTTCTTTTCTTTGTGTAATTGTTGATTTGGTTTTTTCTTTGGTTATTTAAACGAAACTCAATAAAAAGAAATTAAAAAAAATTATTTTGGGAATTAGTGCAAAATTAATGAGCATTAGGAAAAATGTTGGAATGAAAATATTTGGCTTTAGTAGAAATGATATAAGGAATTATGTACAAATAAATATTAAGTTTTAAGCTTTAAGGTATTTTATGGTAAGATAAGGTTAAAATAAATTATGGTAAATTGAATGACAGAATATAGTGAAAGATGGAAAGGATTTGCTGAGTTAATTAATAGGTTAGACTGTTAAGACAAATTACTCAATAAAAATTGAGAAAGATGGAAAGAATTTGCTGAAACAAATAACTAAACTAGAATACAAAAAGGGAGGTGTGAGGAGGTCGATGAAACAAGTAAATGAAAGATAAAGATATGGAATATTGGATGTGTGTGTGTGTTTTTTATTCTTATTGTTGTATTGATTTTTGTGTTGTTGGTTTTTTTCTTTTTTGATGTATTGTTATGTATGTTTTGTTAAATGTTTTGTTGTTTTCTTTTTTTCTTTTTTCTGTAATTTTTGAAACTTCTAATAAATATCATTTTTTTAAAAAAGAGGGATGGAACTGTTCACAGTGTGTCACTATGAGCTCAAGCTTCTCTGCTGCATCTAAATACTGGTATGTTTCTGAGTGAGCGTCAGCAAAGAAGTCGGAGAGGGGAAAGAGGAGTGTTGTCTCTTTACAATCTACTAAGTAATTTAGTTTTGACAGACATATGTTGAGAGTCTGTAGCACAAATGTAATAACAGAATGACAGCGTCTCTTATTAGTAGGTGATGGAATGCTGGGGAAAGAAGCTTGCCAGATCCTGCAAAGTCATTGCAACAGCTGTGTCTTTTTCCTGGCAAACGGCGATTATTTGGATATAGGAGAGTCTGGTGCAAGGTGGGAGCTATGGAGGAGCTCTTGGGTCACTTCCAGGCTGTTGCCATGTTCAGGTGGGATTCAATCACGTACAGTCAAATTCAGATTTCACAGTTACAGCTCTCGCACAACAAAGCATCTTTTTTTTTATTGTAAGGAAACTGAAAGAAAAATACACCAGGGAATATGGGCTAATAGACACAGTAGCGCCTCACCTCCCTGCAAACAAATCAAAATGAATGCTCAACAAGCAGGCCGTCTGGAAGTGACCTTGGCTAGCTAGTTGCCAAAGAACCACCATTATAGTCAGCTTGGCCAGTGTGGCACTTTCATTCAATTTTTACCATTTCCATTGGTTCAGCTTGCTATTAAAAACGTTTCTACCCCAAATCAAAGCAGCTGCAAATAATACTTCAAAATGAAACATGAAACCCCCATTTCCCCCCTTTTTTTCTTTCTGACCTCATGTGATTGTTCCTCAAGGACCACTACATAGCTGTCTAGCTTCCTGATTCTACCAGCTGAGTGATGATGGCAATATACAATTAAATGGGCCTATGTACCAGGTGTGAATAGCAAATGCACAAATCCCTTGTCCTTCAAAACAAAAATGGGTGTCTTGTCTGTCCTTCATTGGTGACACTGTATAATTATTGTGTGCTCTAAAAGAAGATCACTTGAAATACGGTTAAAAAATACACTGCTTTTCTTGGCTACTTGATCTTGATATAGCAAAACAAAGGTTTTCAGTCCTATCTGAATCTTACTTCCACACTAAATTTCCTTGCACCCCCCACAACCAAAATCTAAAATGGAGCCTATATATGTTGTGGTAAGCCTCTCAGCACTGTACATAACGCTGCAGAATTTATTCTCTTGACCCACATTCCTCAGCACCTGTGGCTTCTCAAATTGCCACATAGCTCTCCATACACGGTATCAGCAGCTCTAGGTTAAAAAAAAAAAAAAGTAAAGGAACCCTGGACAGTTAAGTCCAGTCAAAGGCGACTATGGGGTTGTGGCGCTCATCTCACTGTATACAATTCAGTGTGTTAGATCCAGTTACTGTGCAATCCTATGCATATCTACTCTGATGTCAGTGCCACGGAGTTCTGTCAAACTTACTCCTAGTTAAGCATGCAATAAGCCCCACTGAAGACAATGGGACATATTTCTGAATAGACGTGTAGACATTTTCTTCTCGTTGAATTATGCCCTATTTCTTCCATTTGTTTCAAGTTTTACTCCACAGCATGCAACTCCAGGTAGAAAATTATATTAGCAGCGTGTGAAGGCGTTGATACGGCTTTGCTGTATGCGACATTCCGATTTGGTCCATGGATAGCAATAGGTATAGCAGTGCAAAATTGCATTGTTTAGTGGTATGAGAGATTTTGGTGTCAAGCAAAAGCTGTTTACATCCTCCTTGATATGTACCACAAGATGGAAAGGCATGACAACCACACTCACTCACAGAGAAGTTCTTCGCACACCTTCTCAGTTCAGAATGCATGGATCGAATAAAATGTGATTATGCTCAGGCTGGGAAACGGGCAGGTCATATTAAAGGTAGGAGTGGCTGGAAGGGCACAATCTTGTGCATTGTGGATTCTTTTTGCTACTTACTGAGATCTCTCATGGGCACCACAGGAAGTACTGGTGGATACACTGACACCCGTGGGCACCGTGTTGGCGATGTCTGGATCATTACGTTAACTTGGTGGTTGAAAACCAGTCGCCTAGGACTCCTTTTTTTTAAAAAGATATTTATTGAAGTTTTACAAAAACATAAGTTTACAAAATGGAAAAAGGTCATATAAAAAGAAAAAGATACAAAAAAGAGAACATAGAAAAATACATGAAAAAGAAAAAAGAGGAATAAAAATACAAAAGACAAAAGACAAATAGCTAAAAAAGAATTAAAAACAAATCCGTTTTTTGTAACTTTGAACTCATTAGCTTATTTCCTTGGCCTCCTCACACCTCCCCTTTTTGTATTCCCATTTAAATAATCAAATCAGCAAATCCTTACCCTCTTTCGTTTATCTTAACTCTGTATCTTAACATATTATAACTCTATATTTTCATCCATTATCAATTCATTTTTGCATATTCTTATTAACTTTGTTGCTAATGCCACTTATTTTCAATCCAACATCATTTTAACATTCATTAATTTTACAGTATTTCTGAAGATAGTCTTTAAATTTCTTCCAGTCTTCTTCTACCAACTCTTCTCCCAGGTCTCGGATTCTGCCAGTCATTTCCGCCAATTGCATATAATCCGTCACCTTCATCTGCCACTCTTCCAGGGTGAGTAGCTCTTGCGTCTTCCAATACTTTGCAATAAGTATTCTTGCTGCTGTTGTTGCATACATAAAGAAAGTTCTATCCTTCTTTGGCACCAATTGGCCGACTGTGCCCAGGAGAAAGGCCTCTGGTTTCTTCAGAAAGGTATATTTAAATACCTTTTTCATTTCATTATACTCCTAACCAACTTGGGCCAACCTTAATCTGCTCAGAAAAGCAGGGTCACAACCATCGAATGCAGTGTGAAGCCAATGGATTTCAGTGCTTCAGTCTGTGTTGGATTCTAGCCAAAGAGTCCACCCACATACAGCATTCTAGCATAGGGCAAGCCGAGACAGCTGAACTGACAGCTACGGCAGTGAACTTCTCAGTAAGCTTCTGGTTTTATCTACAGTACGTCAGATAAAGTTATATTATCTTCATGGCTGCCAAATATCCTGTCGAAACATTGAGTTCATTATCCCAAATGTTTGACGAATCAACTTTCAAGATAAAACCAAATTGATCCAAAGCTAAGGCAGCACATCATGGGAGGAAGACATGCAAGTTCTTAATTAGCAAAAGATCAATTACAAAAAGATCTGCCCCAAACTGACAGCAGATTTCCAGAATTTTTTAAAAGTCGATGACTGCAAGCTCGATAATCATTCAGCATTCTACAAGATGTGCGTGGGTTCGTTTTCCCACGAAAGCCAATAAAAAAATGAGAACCTTCAGCTCACACAAGAAAAAAATGAAACCTCTGGCTAGTATGGATGTGTAGACACCATGTCACACAGAAAAACCCTTAAGAGACAATGACACACAATGGATTCCAGTATTAAAGTAGGTTATTTCCATTGAAATTCCATTACAGAGTACTAGTTTATACCTACAGGGCTGTGGCACTTTTTTGCTTGATCAGTCGATTGCTCTTATTATTATTATTTTGGCTGTTTCTTTCCTGCCCCATTCCATGGTGTTAGATGGGAGCAGGGATAGAAAAGGTTTGGTTTCTCAATATTTTCTCTTGTTTCCTCCACCTTCGTTTTGTATGCCAAGCCACGGAATGCAAATGCTAGTACATAACATTTTTCAAAAACTGATTGCATTTCTTCTGTTGCCATTCCCTACATCTTGAGCGGGACCTGAATGACCTTGTGTCTTTGTTTAGGAATCCAACCTGCAATCGGAAGGCACTTTCAATCCATTCCAAATTCCGATATATGCCTACTGGAAGAGAAATTAAAATATCCTGCTTGTCCGTGTCCTTTATCCATCTAGAACATTTCCTACCCACTCTTCCTGTGCAACCAGGTAACAGCTTTGCCTGATTGTTCCATTCCAGCTTTTTCTTCACTGTGACAAAGGAGGAGCTCAGGTTGATTCTGCCCTGGTTGTCTCACCTAGACTGACTTTCTCACTGGCTCCAGGCCATCAGATCCTGGGACATGGCAGCAAGATCTGGAGAGGGAGGCATGGTCCAAATGCAGAAAAGGCAAAGCCCTACAGCAAGGGATGGAAACAACTCCCATCAGCCTTAGCCTGCATGACTAATAGTCAGGGGTGATGGGAGTTGGAGTCTTGTAGAAGAAAAACAGATGCAACCCAGTGGTGGAGGCTGGTAGTGTAAGAAACCCAAGAATTACAGAGAACAGGTAGGGGGTGAATTCTAGCTCAGATCATCCAGAATGAGACTAGACCCATCATCAGGAAGAGCAAGACAGTGACCTCTGTCAACTGATCATGGATGTTGTATAGGACAGCAGCTTGTGACAGGGCAGAAAATGGTGGTCAGTTTTAGTTTTTTATTATTATTGTGTTTTTACTGACAGGGAGCAGGCTTTGAGTACTAGGTTCTTTGACCAAGATTGTATGGGGAGAGACATTTGCTGCTTTGTGCCATGCAGCAAAAAGTAGGTGCATGGCTGAAAATGGATGTGATCAGGCCCCAAGGGTTTGGAAGCAGAAGCAGTATGCTCACCCAGATATAATTTGCTCAGACCAATGAGTAAATTCTAAGGCGGGGCTTGATAGGGCTTGGTTGAGAAGTATTGGTCCTTGGGATCAGCTGACAACACTCAGCCAAGCTAGCACAGTACAAACAAGCAGACTGTTGTTGCTAAAAAATCTCAGATTTCAAGGGCTGAGGAAGCCTGGTAGTTGGGGTAGATGAATAGATGAGAAGAACCCTGAGCTGATGGGTGTGGCCTTTAAAAACTGGGGTGTTCCAATGCTGGAATCAATTGGTCCCTCTCCAATTTGCGCTGCTAATCTCCTTCCTCCTGGTAGTGTCATGACTTGTAAACTGTTTACCATTACTGAATACAGTGGTACCTCAGGTTAAGAACTTAATTCGTTCTGGAGGTCTGTTCTTAACCTGAAACTGTTCTTAACCTGCATCACCACTTTAGCTAATGGGGCTTCCTGCTGCCGCTGCACCACCGCTGCATAATTTCTGTTCTCATCCTGAAGCAAAGTTCTTAACCCGAGGGAATATTTCTGGGTTAGCGGAGTTTGTAACCTGAAGTGTATGGAACCTGAAGTGTATGGAACCTGAGGTACCACTGTACACTATTGCTGGTGGATCTGCACTGCCGAATACACTACCAGGACAGGTTTAAAGTTTTGTTAGTATATGAAACTTTAAACAACATGAGACCAGGATACTTGAGAGTGCCTTATTCCCTGTACCCCAAGTTGGTCGTTGTGGTCATTACGGTGGTTCCACATGTCTCGGAAACTCACTCTGTGTCAAAGGCTTTAGCGTGGCTGCTCCTGTACTGCAGATCTTCATTCCAAGTACTATCAAACAGGTGTGTTGCCTTATTAGGCCCTCAACTCCTACTGAACACGTTTTTATTCAGAAATGCCTACCCAGATAGGTGAGCACAGCCATCTCTACCATTAGTTTTGTCAAATGCCCGAGAAATATTTTATATTGTTCTAATGTGCTCTTATTATCTTATATGTTGCCATCTTGTAAAATACCTGTTGTACATTGCTTTGAAAATTTTCAGATGGGATTGTCAGATTTATTTTAAAAATTGCCAACTCCCCCTTCACACTGCCAACACACACAGACTCACACACCCCTCCTTTATTAAGATGTACATCAATTTGGGTTCAACAGCACTGAGCCCTTGTTAGAATTGTTTATAAAGTCATTTTATACTACTTTTTGGCCCTAACAAGGGCTCCCCACAAAGCTTTTTACAAAAAAAAGAGTACAACCAAAAACAAACAAAACCCATCAGGAAACAAGATTCATTACCAAAAACTTTAAAATTGATTAAAAGGAAAAGGTAGTGCTTTTTTCCTTTGCGACACCACTTTATAGAATATCTTGGCAAGTGAAGTATATCAGAATTATACTGCTTCAAATGGTTGTTAAGAAAGGTTCTTTAAAAAGGCTGACTAATTTATTTTTTCACTAGCTAAGTTTTATGTTTATTTTGATGGCTGTTTGGAACTGTTAGTTCTTAGTTTTATCGTAATATTTTGATTGTGTGAGTCAGTTTAATTTGCAGAATTGCTGCTTTATTTTATACTGCTTTGCTGTTGATTAATTAGCTGCCTTGAGGTTCTTTGGAAAAGACATTTCTAAAACAAATAATTTTAAAATAGTCAAAACCTCCCTGTTAAAAGCCACATGGGGGAAGAATGCTTTTGCTACCTGCCTAAATGCCATTAGGGAAGGGGCCAGTTTCACCTCTTTGGGAATTCCTCAACTTGGGTGCCATCACAGAGAAGGCCCTGCCTTATCTTTGCACTAACTGAACTATCGGTGGGACATATATAACGGAGCCCATGAAGGTGATCTCAATCTATGGGCAGGTTTATACAGGGCAATGTGATCTTTCAGCTATTTAACTGTTTTAGTCTTTTGTAGGGAGGGACGCAGGTGGCACTGTGGGTAAAACCTCAGCGCCTAGGGCTTGCCGATCGCATGGTCGGCGGTTCGAATCCCCGTGGCGGGGTGAGCTCCCGTCTTTCGGTCCCAGCTCCTGCCCACCTAGCAGTTCAAAAGCACCCCTAAGTGCAAGTAGATAAATAGGTACCACTTTATAGCGGGAAGATAAACGGCGTTTCCATGTGCTGCGCTGGTGCCGGCTCGCCAGAGCAGCTTCTTCACGCTGGCCACGTGACCCGGAAGTGTCTCCGGACAGCGCTGGCCCCCAGCCTCTTGAGTGAGATGGGCGCATAACCCTAGAGTCGGACATGACTGGCCCGTACGGACAGGGGTACCTTTACCTTTATGAAGGTGATCTCAATCTATGGGCAGGTTTATACAGGGCAATGTGATCTTTCAGCTATTTAACTGTTTTAGTCTTTTGTAGGTAAGCACTAGCACATTGAACTACCCCCAGAAACAAATCACAGCCAATGCAGTTGACATAAAATAGAAGAAGTATTGTGGCCTAAAAAGCTTACCCCCCAAAGCAATATGGCTTTGTTTCCTAGCACAATATCTCCTTGCACTCGTCACCTTGGTCCTTGACAACTGCTAAATCCATTATGTCCTGTTGTTTCAGCTCTCCAGTGTGACTGCTTAGCAAGCAATGAACAATTTATTCAGCTAGTGTTTGAGAGCCTAGTGTTCTTGTAAAGTCCGAAAGCATTTGAGAAGTTGAACACAAGCTGATTGACCGCTCCCCGCTTAAAACTGGGGGCGCCCTTTGCGTGGACGCGTGCAGCCCCTGGATCTGGAGCGGCTCCAACAACATAGGCTTGGCTTTGCCTTCCCTCAGGTGGGATGCCTGGAGGTCTCCGCCTACCTCAGTCAGTCGTCCAATCCCACCTGGGGGAAGCGTTGCCAAGGAGACCAGGTCAGGTAGGGGAGGGATTACCTGCCCACACAATAGAGGGAGGATCTTACCTGGGAATCCTCACTTGGCTCCAGAGCTTCTCCCACCCTACCCACCCTCAGTTAATGTCTTATTTTACAGGTTAATTTTTCTTCACAGGTTTTGCAGGTTAACTTTTCTCCACAGGTATGCGGGCGCTGCTACGTTAAGGTCGCTGTTAAAGGGCCGGAAAGGAATTTCCCTGCATTGGCAGGTTTCGCCTTTCCCGTAGCAAAACGTCACAACTTTGGTGGTATCAGGCCTTGGGCGGAATCCTTTTGTCCATCTTCCTCTTTGCGGCGGCGATACCAGGGTTCCCCGTTAAAGGGGTTTTCTGAAGGGAGGCTTTGACCGTACGCCGAAAGGTCGTCATTGCTCTCCCCTGCGGCGGCGGCGTTACGGGGGCGGCTATCTCTGCTTGAACATATGTTCTCCAGAGCCGGCCCATCCCCCCCACACACACTGGATAACCCTGATGCTCCCTAGGTCCCCGGCTGGGGACTGGGGAGGGAGAACGCCCAATGCCTGAGCCAAGGTCTACCCACATTTGAAATTTAATAAAGTTGTGGCCAATTTAATCCCATAGCACGTTGTCTTGAGTCGTTATTCCACATGACGGGGGGACCGCGCGGGATCTGGGGACTCCGCCTGTCCACGCAACAGGCGCTTACGAAAATGCCTTGATGTTCCCCATTGATTTTCTCCTGTGACTAAGAGGCATCTGTCCAGCCTGCACATGTAAAATGAGAATGCTAATTTTTTCCCTAGAGGAAAGAATGCTTTTTAAGATTGGGATTTTTCTTGGCAGTCTAAGTCTCCTAATCCATACCAGCCTGCCACAGTGGTCATCATCTCTGAAGACAAGAAATAAAGCTAATATTGTAAGAACTCAGCACTTTCCAATTAGCGGGCAAAGGAAATGGAATGAAAATAGCCCATCTCATAATCATCACAATGAGGCTAAAACTTGCCCTGGGACCTTAGGGTGAACAGCAGGATGGCGATGATCGGGATAATGATGATGGTGACAGACACTCCAAGTGTCCCTTTTTTCCAGGGACAGTCCCGGATTTATAGAAGCTGTCCAGGTTTCTGATTTGATCCCAGAATGTCCCTCTTTTCCTTAGGGCGTCCCTAATTTCATCAGAGAAATGTTGGAGGGTGTGGTAAGGTGTCCCTGTTTTCATCGGAGTTATGCAACCCCACAAGCCAAGGAGATAAGTAACTAGACAACCTTTAGAAGACATCTGAAGGCAGCCTTGCGTAGGGAAGTTTTTAAATGTTTAATTATGTTTTTATGTATGTTGGAAGCCACCCAGATTGGCTGGGCAACCCAGTCAGATGGGTGGGGTATAAATCATTAAAATATTATTATTAAATCATTATTTTCACATCACATTGCCAACAAAGGTCCGTATAGTTAAAGCTATGGTTTTCCCAGTAGTGATGTATGGAAGTGAGAGCTGGACCATAAAGAAGGCTGATCGCCAAAGAATTGATGCTTTTGAATTATGGTGCTGGAGGAGACTCTTGAGAGTCCCATGGACTGCAAGAAGATCAAACCTCTCCATTCTGAAGGAAATCAGCCCTGAGTGCTCACTGGAAGGACAGATCGTGAAGCTGAGGCTCCATCTCATGAGAAGAGACAGTGTTCTCGAAGCTACCAGCATGAGTTTGACCAAACTGCGGGAGGCAGTGGAAGACAGGAGTGCCTGGCGTGCTCTGGTCCATGGGGTCATGAAGAGTCAGACACGACTAAACGACTAAACAACAACATGTTGTTGTGGTGGTGGTGGTGGTGATAACTGGAAAGTGTCCAATGTAGGTACTGTACAAGACCTGAAAAACTCAAGTCCCTGTCCATAAGCTTACAATAGAGGGGGGAAGGGGAGTTTGTGAGGGGATGGGTGAGGAGGGAAATCTTTGCACTGCTTGCAGGAGGGAGTAAAAGGAGGAGGAAGGAGTTTTAAAATGCAGGAATTAACCCAGGAGCAGGGACATATATATATTTTTAAGGTAACAAAATACGAGTTTTTAACAATTCCTTAACGTGAGTCAAGAAGGTGGTAGCTGAATAAGGACATACAAGCAAAAGATAAGCTTGCTGGATGAGGCCAATGGTCCACCTAGACCAGCATCCTGTTCTCACAGTGGCCAAAGAGATGCCTGTGGGAAGGCAAGAAGGAGAACAAGGGCTCAGTAGCACTCTCCCCATTTATAGTTCCCAGCAACTGCCATTCAGAGGCATGGTGTATTTAAAGGTGAAGTGAGGAGCCTTTTTGTCCTCCTGATGTTTATAATAATAACAATAAATTTTATTTATACCCCGCCCTCCCCAGCCAAGGCTGGGCTCAGGGCGGCTAACAAGCAATAATAAAAACAAGTTGAATGAATACCACTTAAAAACAAGATTAAAATACAACATTGAAACATTGAAACATTAAAATGCAGCCTCATCACAGGAGGAGAAAGGAAAAAAGATAGAGGGGGTGGGAATCAAATTGACTCCAAGCCAAAGGCCAGGTGGAACAACTCTGTCTTACAGGCCCTGCGGAAAGAAGTCAGATCCTGCAGGGCCCTGGTCTCATGAGACAGAGCGTCCCACCAGGCCGGAGCCAGTGTTGAGAAGGCCCTGGCTCTGGTTGAGGCTAATCTAAGTTCCTTAGGGCCCGTGACCTCTAGGGTGTTGCTATTTATGGACCTTAAGGTCCTCCGCGGGGCATACCAGGAGAGGCGGTCCCATAGGTACGAGGGTCCTAGGCCATGGTGAATTACAACTTCCAACAGCCCTATCATGAGTGGCCAATGATTAGGCATGATGGGACGTGTCGTTCAGCAAACATCTGGAGGACCAGAGATTCTCCACACCTGGCTGAAAGGGAAAGAGATCAATAAGAGTGAATGCCACAGATGAGAAGTGGACAACTATGGTGGCATACACTTGAAGCGCTGGGGTTGCCCCCACAAAAGTTGGGCCTATGAAGATCATAGATGACAGGGAGAATTATTTCAGCACTTCTGAAATCAGCTGTGGTTATATAATTACTCAGCATAAATGTGTTATTTCCAAGCAGGAAATAATAAAACAGATTTGATGAAAACGTTAGCATAAAAAGATGGATCTAAGCCTGCATATATTATTATTTTTTCATCAGAGAATCCAGACGCCTTGCCACTACTTACCACAATGAGTGTGAATTAGAATATCTACTTCAGCAAAGATAGGATTTGCATAAGCACTTCAGTGGAAGGTTCCCGTTACGCAGCTGACAGCAATTCAAGAATTAGCAGTTTGCTCACCCAAAAGCTTCATTCCTGCAAAGGTTTGGCACGCTGCCTTTCCCAGAGTCTGGCTTGGGCAAACACATTCTAACAGCCCTGATCCTAATTCCGTTCTCCTTGACTGTGGGTGCCAAGTCTCTGCAGTCTGACTTCTCTTCAAGGCCAATCCTGTCTGAGAGACTTTTTTCCTGTTTTGGGGGGAAGCTGCCTGTTTTCTACACCCTGAGTAAGCTAAACAAAATGGAGGGCAGCAGTGGTGCCAGTCTTCTCCATTGTGGACAGGAGGAAGGCAGTGCCATGCGACAGGGCCGCAGTAACATGTATCTGGAAACATGGTCCACAATTCTGGGCATCAGCTAGACTCAGAAGGAGCTCTTCAGGCTATGTAAACGTGTCAGAAACTGCCTCTGTATAATATTAAGGAATCGATCAATAATTAACTAAACGTCACATGACATGACAGTGACTTAGCATATCTCTGAAAAGGGTTGTAACAGGAATGGGGAAGTTGTTATACTACATTCCAAACACTTGGCCATGCTGGCTGGTTTTGATGAGAGCTGGAAGCCAACAACATCTGAAGGGCCAAAGGTTTTCCATCCTTTTCATATAATGATAGATACTACAGTGCGTGCGGCCCCGCCCACTCACCTTGGCTGGATTGGCTCAGGATTCAAATATTTAGATGACAGGAAAGCCCGCCAATCAAAGCGGCCAGCCAAGGGGTTCCCCAGCTGCTGGCCACCTAGCCCCATCATTGCTCCCGGGAGATCAGAGCCCGCCATGATGGGCCGCAAGAGCGGCCCACCCCATAACCGGGTAAACAGCCATTTGCAGATCCCGATGACAAGTTTCTCTACAGTGTGGAGGTCTGAATTTTAGTGTTAAGAAATGAACCAATTTTTTATTGGCACAGAATAAAAATGATCAGATATCCTACACTACAGATCAATGATCACTATGAAATATGTTGACGTTTCTGTTCCTCAACATCTAGAATTAAAATCATCAAGATGACTAAGATATTTTTTAAATAAAAATAAATAAATCCAGATTTGTGGAAGAGAATGTCCACAGTAGTTACTTTGTCTTCTGGATGTTAATAATCTATTTAATAGACCCTATTACATTTGGAGGACAGCATATAAATCTCACAAATAAATGAATAAATTTCCATTTCACTACTGTATACAATTCAGTGTGTTAGATCCAGTTACTGTGCAATCCTATGCATATCTACACTGATGTCAGTGCCACTGAGTTCTGTCAAACTTATTCCTAGTTAAGCATGCAATAAGCCCCACTGAAGACAATGGGACATATTTCTGAATAGACGTGTAGACGGTTTCTTCTCGTTGAATTATGCCCTATTTCTTCCACTTGTTTCAAGTTTTATTCCACAGTATGCAACTCCAGGTAGAAAATTATATTAGCAGCGTGTGAAGGCGTTGATATGGCTTTGCTGTATGCAACATTCAGATTTGGTCCATCTAAAGCAATAGGTATAGTAGTGCAAAATTTCATTGTTTAGTGGTATGAGAGATCTTGGACTCGAGCAGAAACTGTTAACATCCTCCTTGATATGTACCACAAGATAGGTAAAAGGTAAAGGACCCCTGGACAGTTAAGTCCAGTCAAAGGTGACTATGGGGTTGCGATGCTCATCGCACTTTCAGGCTGATGGAGCTGGTGTTTGTCCACAGTCAGCTTTCTGGGTCATGTGGCTTCCGGCACAATGGAACACCATGATGGAAGCCAGAGTGCACGGAAACGCCATTTACCTTCCTGCCACAGCGGTACCTATTTATCTACTTGCACTGGCATGCTTTTGAACTGCTAGGTTGGCAGGAGCTGGGACAGAGCAATGGGAGCTCACCCCGTCGTGGGGATTCAAACCGCCAACCTTCTGATTGGCAAGCCCAATAGGCTTATAGCTCTTAATTGGAGGATAGCTCCAACTAGGCTTCTGTATAATAATGGGGGGGGGGGAATCATCCGTGCTGGCAAAGTGTTCCATCCCTTATGACATAGACAAATCTATTATGTGGAAGACAAGATTGGGAGCCAGTCAGGATTGGGCTAGCACGAGTGACTTTATACAACTTGACCTGGGCTGCTGCATCTCTGCAAGGCAGAATGGCATTCAGATTTGCTTTGGTGAGAGACAAGGACAATAATTTTTAAAAGCTACTTTCTGATCAGATTAAATATGTGTATGACAACACAAAATACCTATAAAAACAGGCTTGCTTTGATGATTTGGGACTTTTTAAGGGGCCAAAGAGAAGCAATTGCCCCAAGGTTTAAACATTCCGCTTCAGGCCTCTCAGGTTGCAAACCCATGAACATGAAAAGTAAGTCCTACTGAATATCTTTAGGACTTATTTCCATGTAAACATGCATTAGAACATTCTGTTGGAATCTCTTGAAGGTCATGGTGTGTGTGTGTGTGTGTGTGTGTGTGTGTGTGTTTTAAAGGAAGTCAGTATGGCAAACTGCCCACATTGGACTTTTATTGATCCAGTTGATCACAAATGGTTTCAGAAATATTTGATCACTCCACATTCCCTGACAGACACTGTCAGCAAACATCTATACCCTTGAAGTCATTCAGCCTGCCACTGTAGGCTTTAAGAAGCAGGGAAGCAAGATCAGAGGGCGTAAAAAGGATTGATAGTTTCTGAAGCTTTCCAAAAATGAGAAAATGAGGACACGGCTAATCCTTGCTTTTCAAAGAGGAGCCCTTTTGTTCGTTCCCTGAAACTCAGTAATTCAAATCAGTTGGAATTAAATTAATATGGATAGGCAGTTCTTTCTTGGTCTGATAAGGGCTTATTCAGCTCTGGTAGCAAAATGAAGCGCTCACAGTATTTGTTTCTCAAGTTGCCAAATCCAATCAAACCATCTTCCACTGCATCAGGAAGGCAGCCACAATTAACGACAGGGAGGGGAAAATGTGCAGCAAAATGTATTTTTACAGATACATGAATGTGGCGTCACAACCCATGCAGTGCTGACAACCACTCCTAAACCATGCTTATGCAGAGAAGGGGAGAAGCCAGAGGGTCCCAAATCTTCATAAACTATACCCTGATCCTGTACTGCCATCTTGCTCCCATGAATGAACCTATTACTCTCTTCCCAATGATGGCTGCTGGCTAAGGAAATATCAGCAATAAGTTATGTGGTGGGGACATTTTGCAGCTTCACAGATTTACACTATTTAGTTCTTTGTTTCTAAAAATGTTTTCATCCTGGCTTTCTGCAGTAATACCGAACCAACAGTCATGGGAATTGCCCCAAAAAGATGATAGGTTATTTTTGTATGCCACTATAGTAGCAAGACTTTTATTAGCCAAAAATTGGAAATCGCAAGAAATACCAACAATAGAAGAATGGCAGATGAAGATGTTGGACTTTTTGGAGCTGGCTGACCTGACTGGAAGAATCCGTGACCAGAAAGAAGAGGAGACACAAGAGGATTGGAAGAAATTTAAAGAATATTTAGCTAAATAATGCAATATAAGATAAATAGAAAATCCTTGGAAGTAACAAATAGGCCTAGGGGTAGAATAAGGATATGTGGTAGTAAACATTAAGGATTAGAAGATTAATAAAGGAAAAAAGATTAGTAAATGAAAGGAGTTAATATTATCAGAAATATGAATTTGGAGAACTGTTATAAATGTGATATAATGAAATTCAGTTTGAGGAAGTCAGTTATCAATGTTATGAGAATTGGGTATTAGAAGAAATAATTTCTTTTTGTGTTTAATTTTATTGTATTGTAATGTGTTTTTCTTTGTTGTGTGTCTTGTGGTTTTTTGTTAGGTCTTTTTGTGATAAATGTGAAAATCAATTAAAAAAATTTGAAAAAAAACCAGTCATGGGGAACCCCTGTTTCTGCTTTCTGAAACTCTACTCTGAAACTGCCCAATTATGGCCATTTTAGAACTATTACTTGGATTTTTATTTTATTTTTCAATTTTAAATACTCCTCATATGCAAAGCTGTATCATGCTGAATTATACAGGTGTTTTACACAGAACTGTACAGCACAGCCGCTGAACATGCCTGATGGGGTCCTGTGCATGGCAGGATTACTGTATACCGAATATTCATTGGACGATGTCACGTTTGACACATGCTCAGAGTAAACTCGGGCCACACATAAGCAACAAGCAAAGTGACTCCGAGGGTGGATCTACACACAGGAAAAAACCGCTATAAATAAGTCATAAATGAAATCGTTATAACGAAAGAAAAAAGCACTATGTAAAATCGCATTAAAAAGTTTTTTGCTCTACAGCGCCACCTGGTGTTGCATGTTTATAACACACTCAAAACACTGTTGTTTGACTAATGTAGCTGAGCCCCCAGTTTCTCGGTTCTAATGCAGTTGGAGGCAGCAGTGCCAGGCTCTTGTAGACTCTTGCCTTGCCTATAGGCACACTGCATGTTGGAGTGCTTCTGCAGTGGCTAGTGGCTAGCGGCTAGCACACAGTGGCTGGCACACAGTTCTTGTTGGAGGAACTGGACATGGAGCAAGGGTTTAATGTCATTCATGGGCATAAATCACCCCATGGATAAGATAAGCCAACTGGTGCATGGGCACCCAAGCCAGTTGCTATGTTAATGGTCCAGTGATGACTATATATGGCATTTCAGCTCATTAGTGTCATGGTCTTGTGCTGGGTTTCAGAGTCTGTGTCACGTCACAAATTGCTGGAGCAAAAGAAATACAGTGGTACCTCGGGTTAAGAACTTAGTTCGTTCTGGAGGTCCGTTCTTATCCTGAAACTGTTCTTAACCTGAGGTAATGGGGCCTCCCGCTGCTGCCGCGCCGCCGGAGCACGATTTCTGTTCTCATCCTGAAGCAAAGTTCTTAACCCGAGGTACTATTTCTGGATTAGCAGAGTCTGTAACCTGAAGCATCTGTAACCTGAAGCATCTGTAACCCGAGGTACCACTGTATTGTGTGTGTGTGTGTGTGTGTGTGTATCTGCAAAGCCTACAAGTTGTATGTATCAACGTCCATAAATGTATTACTGAAGCCTTATCTTTTGCCGCAGTAAACTATTTTGGACCTTAAGCTGCCTCTGTGTGGTGAACTGGAACTGGGGGCAACTTGTGCCACGTGGGGAATCTCACCTCAGATTCCCAACATTTCTGCGGTTTGGGTAAGGTCAAATAATAAAATCAAAATATAAAACCTCAAAATACATAATCAAAATAAAAACAACAACCCAACAACCCCCCCAAAAAACCCCATATTTTAAAAGGGTGTTGGATGTCAGTAAGATCAACCAAAGGCCTGGTTTAAAAGGAACATTCTTGCCTGGTGCCTAAAGGTGTATAAAGAAGGCACCAGGCAAACTTCCCTGCTAGGTTGGCAGAAGCTGAGACAGAGCAACGGGAGCTCATGCTGTCGCATGGATTTGAACTGGACCATTATGTTGGTCCAGACTGAGTTTCCTCTCTAGGATCAGTCTTGACTGAATACATATGGATATATGAAGTTGTCTTATAACAAGTCAGACCTTTGATCCACGCAGATGTGAAAGAATGAAACTGTTTCACCCATCCTACTGCAGCGGACAGAAGGAACTCAGCATTGAGGTCAAGGGAACAGTCTGGGCTAGTTGTAGCAGAATCATTTCCCCATATTATTGTTCATTCGCTCTTACGGTTCACTCGTCGTACATTCTTTAAGGATAATATCCGCCCCCAAGGATAAGTCACAATAAATGCTTAGAGAGCAATTGTAACCAGCCCTGATGTCATGAAGGATATAGCTGAGGTGCTCAACAGATGGCCTCACTGGACAGGGGACATTCATCACTGTGGAGGACTCTTTCAAGGCAGATTCCTACCTTCCTATGTTTGCAAAGTGCCATGCCATGGATGGTATTATATAAACAGATAATATTTTAAGACACTGTTCTAAAAAACCTGCCCAAATCACCTTTGAAAGCAGCCTCCCTCTATCTGGTGCACTCCAGATGTTTGGAATACAATCGCCATCATCCCTGAATTTCCCCCCACATTGGCTGTGCTGTAGCTGTAATCCCAAACACATACGGAGTGGTTTGCAGAAGCCTGCTTTCAAGGGTGAATATTATTTTCCCATCCCATGAAGATATTTGATTTGAGTTATCCCTCCCGAAAGTGTCACAGTATGTGCTGCCCTTTCATTAACCTATTGTGTAATTTTGTGGCTACTTCAAGCAGGGAGGTAGTCGATTAGAACTCTTCTTGATGAAATATTAGCTTTTCACAGAGTACCCTGGAGCCTCAGAGACCGTCTTCACGAGATGAAGCAGCCGTCCTTTTCAAATGGCGCCAGCCTTTGCTCATCGCGCTCTTCCGCCTCCCCTTTCCCAAAATATAAAGACTCCAAAGGAATTGAAGCTGCAGGTGGACTTAGGATGTGTATATTTAGTTCATGGCTTCAAATATTTATAGGTGGTCTTTATGAGTAAAACTGTGTAAGACAAACGGAGAGCAGATCCTCTTGATGTTTCAATTCCTGTAGAATGTTGTTAAAATCAGCAGGTATGTTATTAAGTTTGTGTCTGCTTGTTAAGGAAGAGTAGGTATGGGTAAGGATTTTCCACTAGCAGTACTGCAAATGTCTTTATTCCATGCAAATGTATTTACTCCTTTGGCACCTGTTTTCCCCAAAAAATACCCAAGGGCTATCATTGAGTGCTTTTGGCTCCTCGTAGTTTGCAGCCCAAATACCGACAGTGAACTGAGATATTTAAACCAATGAAATAAATGATTGCCAGCATCAGGATTCCTTCTGGTTCAGGTGTGTTGGCTGCAACACACAAGAATGCATGCAGCTGTCTTATACTGAGTCCGGCTATTGGTCTGTCTAGCTCATTATTGTCCACACTGGATTTTGGACTGGGTTTTCTCCCAGCCCTGACTTGAGATGCTGGGAGTGGTGTCTGGGATCTTATGCATGGAAAACAGATTCTTAACACTGAGCTATGGCCCTCCCACCATCACACAAGCACCCAGGGTGCCACGAGCCATTGGTGGAAATGATAATGGTGCTAACATGTGCCAAAAGCCACCGGGGATGTTCCTGCTTTGCTTGTTTCTCATTGGTCTCTTCTGGGTTCCTGCAGAGTTCTTCTGGTTCAGTCCTGAATGTGGCAGTCAAACTGGTTGGCTAATAAAGACCACTTCGAAGCATTCCTGTGCTTACAATATTTCAGCAACAGCGGTCTCAAAAACAAACCCACATCTAACCCAAGCACTTGCAGCAGCAGAACACCATATTTTCACTGGAGATTTCCACAAGCGCCATTATTATTATTTATCAAATGATTTATTATGATATACGATATCTTTATTGTCATTGTCCCATGCAGAACAATGAAATTGAAAAAACTACATAAAACATTCAAAAACCCCTAAAAACTCTGAAACCCCATTTTGAAATACATTATGCTATAGAGACCCCTTATGCTGCATTTAGCACCAGAATTGCATTTGTGTAGAAACTGTTTCTCAGTCGGCTAGTCCTGGCCTTTATAACCCTATACCTTCTTCCAGAAGGCAGAAGCTGAAAGAGATCATTTCCGGGGGGCGTACTATCCTGCGCTATCTCTGCAGCTTTCTTATGGCACCTGGCAGCATAGATTTGATCTAAGGTGGGAAGAGTGCACCCAATTATTCTCTCTGCAGTCTTTACAACCCTGGACAGCATTGTTACATTTGAATACCACCCTGTTTGTTCCTGTTAATATTCTCAACACGGTGAGATTTATTATACATATAACAACAAGGTAATTCTATATCCCATGTAAATATATTTAGCTGGTTCTCCTTTGCTGAGGGTCTCAAATGCCCCCCCCCGGGCCCCAAACTCACTGTTAGCTGCCCTGACTCACAGTATGTACTAAATTAAACGTGTTTTGGGGTTTTTTTTTGCAAAACAGTCCTACCTTTTCTTAAGCCATTTGGCACCACCGTGTGGTTGCAGCGCAGATTGCAATGAGGAATGAGAGATTAAGATACCGCACTGGAAGAGACAAAGGGGATGTTTGCCGAATGATGTAGTTAATCTAATTTAATTAAACACACAGCACTTGCCAGCCTGGAGCAGTGGCTTTGACTGCTGAATTTTACACTAGAGATGTGAAGTGGGATGATCAACGACCCCTTTCAACGGAATCACTTTGAGCGCTGCAGAACAATGTTGCAGCAGGTATGTTGTACACCCACACAGCCTTTATTTAAAAGGAACAACAAAAACTGGGAAAGGAGAAATCTGTTGTCAATAAAGTAAAATGAAATGAGCAAGGAGAAAGAAAATAAGTGCAGATAGATTTGGTGTTCCATTGAATATATATATATATATATATATATATATATATATATATATATATATATATATATATTGTTTTAAATGTCTGCTTTGCTTTTGGGAGTGCAGTCCCATTATGTGTTTTACAAGCTGGTCTCTGACCATAATAATAATAATAATAATAATAATAATAATAATAATAGGAGTAGAATGTGCTTTTAATTTCTTGATTTTTAGGCAATGTGTATAATGGGTCCCCTCCTCCATTTCTTATTTGCCCTTGTTTGGTGTAGTGCTGGTTCACCAGATTTGCAGCAGACTCCTATAGAATTCTGAAGTAAGCGCTACTAAATTCAAGGATGCTTATGCTACAATATTAACCACATTCACCAGTGACTAATCCCCACTGAATTCAGCATGATTTTTTAGAATTGTAGTGTTACTCCCATCTAAGCAAACAGGACCGTACCCTTTGTCTATGGGTGGTATCCAACTAAGTTCTACTTTGAATAGACCCACTGAAATTCATAAGGAATGTCTATTGACTTCATTGGGTCTACTCTTAGTAGGATTAGCACTGTATAGGCCCTTTTTAATGTGCCTCCTCCACGAGAGATCCTGAGGTGGCAACATGAGAGTGGGCCTTCATTTGTGGAATGCCCACCTGGCGCCTTCACTGCATGTCTTTAGGTGCCAGGAGAAAACATAAAGATATAGCACAGCTGTTTACAACAATATAAAAACATAAAACCAAACCATAAAATCACAAAAAGTTTAAAACAAGATAAAAGCATGTAGGAAAAGCAGGATACAATAAATAAAACTAAATAACTCAGCAGAGGGGGACTTGAGGGAAGTCCAGAGGAGGGGAGGGAGAATAATTGTAAATAACATGATGAATGAAATTTGTATCATTATTTGTTATAAAATTCAATAAATATTAAAAAACAAACCCCAAGATAAAAGTAAAAAACTGTGTTTTATAAAAACAAGGATTGATAGTCCATTTTAGGGAACATACTCTTAATCACCTGAATAGGCCTGGCAGGACAGAAAAGTTTTCAGCAGGCATTTAAAACTTGACACAGAAGGCGCATGCTGACTCTCCAGTGGCAGGGTGTTCCACAGGACTGGGCTGATGACACTAAAGGCTCTGTTTTCCATTGTTATCAATCGAGCTTGCCCAGCATGAGGAACGACCAAAGACACACCTGCCGATGATCTCAGGGATTGAGCTAGAATTTCCAAAGCGTTACCATAAGGTTTAGAGTAGACATTATGGTAAAGGCATGAGTACTAATTGCCCCAACAGAGACCAAGGCATTGAAAACTCTCCTTATAATTAGCAAAGAGATGATCAAAACGTTGACAGCTGTTTTTGCTGGCACAGACCTGAGAATAGTTTGACCTTTTGAGGCAACTCTCTAACGGACGGAATCAGTTAATTAGCTGCTCCCTTGTGTACTGTTTGTTATGTACCTGTAAGGAAAATTTCGCCTAAAAATAGACGCTTGCTAATTCAAGCGAATGTAGCAGCCCATCTGAAATGTGATCAGCTGGCACCCTGCTGATTGCTTCTTTCACATGATTTTGGAGGGGGAGAAAGGATACAGTAGAGTGGCGGAGGGAATCTGAAGAAAATTGGACAAAACCGAACCACCACAACAGTGATGAATATTTCTAAAAACTCCAGCTTCTTCAATGAATATTCCAGATGAGGGGAGAAGGTAACCCACAGTTCCCATGTCAGGTGTGGTATCAGCATTTGGCATCCTAGGGTGGCTTCCATTCCCCATCAGGATCCACCAGCGGTGAGGCCTACAGCAGGCCCTTCACACCAGGCAACTGGGCTTGTGAGCCTCCATTTTAATTTGCCACAACACCATGGAATGACATTAGGCCAGGCACTCCAAGGAATTGTGGGGAGTTAAAATGGCAGCTCCCAACCATTTTTTAAATGGTTCTTTGGCCATCTCTGCAGGGGTAAACTTCATCTGGTAGTGACTGGTGGATTATTGGCCAATTTCCAATGGGTCAACCTAAGGACGAAAGGGAAATGGATTTAGGTCCCTGAAAAACTCCTGTGTGGGTTCTCTCTCTGGCAGCATCTACACTGAAGAAACAAGACTGGTGATCTGTGTAGTCTCGCAATCCGAAAAGCTGGGGGACTGGACCCAACTACATCTTTGAGACAAGCTGCCTTTTTTTGCTTTCACATACTCACACTTACTTTTTTCCACATTCTCAAGGATCTCCGTCTGGACCTCTGATCCAGCCAAATAAGTAGAGCATGAAAATTAGGTTTGGGCTTGAATTTTATCCGTGACGTTGACTCTGCCTCTTTCCCTCTCTTCTCCTGCAGGGTAAAACCCTTGTTATAAAAGGGAAAAAGTCACCGCTAATAGTTCGGAAGACAGCCCCCTCCTCTTTCTGCAAGAACATTCCCTTCAGACTGAGCTAGGTACATTTTCAAAAGGAGAAGAGCTTTGCTGTTCATATTTCAGAAAGTGTGTGTGTGTTTTAACCCATCGAAGCAACATGTAGGGATGAGCATCCTCTGTGCATTTGGAAAGGGGAAGGACCATAGCTCAATGGCTAGAGTGTCAGCCTTGCATGCAGAAGGTTCGAGGTTCAATTCCTAGTGGCATCTCCAGGAAGGACTGGGAGAGATTACTGCCTGAAACCCCAGAGAGCTGCTGCCAGTCGGTACAGACAGTATTAAATGGAGTGGACCAATGTTCTGACTTAGTATAAGGCCTACGTTCCTAAATGAATTTTTCTATCAGGAAGTGCAATCCACCAACCACTATCTGCACACTCTGCTGGCGCAGAGCTCTCTCTTTCACCCAACAAATGTGGAGGCAGATAGAATTGCCACTGGCGGCGGCAGCCAGCTGAAAACCGCTAATATTGGGCTTTCCAAAGCTGGGGAGAGCCTAGGGCTGTTGCGTGGTAGCATCCAGGCCTGATTGCTGTGTCATCTCCAGCTGACATGGTGATCGGCCTGCCCTTTCCTCACCTTCCTGCAGAGGCAGTGCTGGTCTCATCCCTCTATAAAGCCCCACCAGGCACAGGGGTGGGGTGGGGTTTAGAATTGCCAGCCACATGGTGAACAGCTGTCTGCCCATGCTCAGGAAAAGGTCTCACCTCCATTTCTAGCACAGGTCATATCACCTTCCCCTTGAAGTTCACATGGAACAAGGCTGTCACAAGGGACCCTTTTAGCTGCTGGAGAGGAGAGATGCTGGAGCATCTCTGGAGGGGGACCCTAGACTGCCACTCCCCATCGCTGATTTGCAGTACCTGGCCTGACGCTAGAATTATGGGTGGCGTGGTTAAGGAGGAGAAATGTGAATGATTTGGGGGCTAAGGAGGACGGGTTGAGTTTCTGTTTCTCTGCAAGTTAGTTATTGCTTTGTTTACTGTTTGTGTAATGGGTTTCTTTATTACTGTTTAGGGGGCTGGTGTGTTGTTCTTGTTTTCCCATATGTTGTACGTTGCCTGAAATATCAACATATTGTTGTTTGCCATCCCAAGCTCTAAGCGGTGAGAGAATCCAGGGATTCCAGGGGCTTGTAAAATAATAATCATTCAGGGGTTGTAGCCAATTCAGTTATACTCAGATTTCCACTGAAATCAACAGACTTAACATAGACACGTTGAATAGTTTCAGTGGGTCTGCTCTGAGTGGGACTACGACCCTTGTCTACAGCCCTTATTGTTTTAATAGTTGTGCTAGCTAACTTTAGGAAATGGCAGCAGGGCACAAATATTAAAGTGAATATTATGGAGTACATTGCCCCCAAGCTTCACCTTTTTTCTGTGTACGGTGGTACCTTGGGTTAAGTACTTAATTCGTTCCGGAGGTCCGTTCTTAACCTGAAACTGTTCTTAACCTGAAGCACCACTTTAGCTAATGGGGCTTCCTGTTGCTGCTGCGCCGCCAGAGCACGATTTCTGTTCTCATCCTGAAACAAAGTTCTTAACCCGAGGTACTATTTCTGGGTTAGCGGAGTCTGTAACCTGAAGTATATGTAACCTGAAGCATATGTAACCCGAGGTACCACTGTAATTTTTAAAAGTTCCCATCTGTTTCTGAGTTGCTCGATGCTTTCTTTCCTCTTCGATCCAAAATGAGTTGCTCCGTAGAAGATTAATCTGTGTGTTCCCTATTCACCACCATACTGAGGAATCTTAAATTTACTATGACGTTTCCACTTTGGGTCAAAGTGGATGAAATCTATAGGCACAGGAGTGGATTCCGTCTGCCCAAATACAGACAGGTCCCTCCAAGGATGGTTGTGTAGATCCCCTTTAAAGTTTGGGGTTTTTTAAGCAAAGGAAAAGCCCATAACCTTTTTCATTTACTACTACTACTACTACTACTACAACAATTTCAGTTATGAATAGTTTCCTATGAAGCATCTTGAAATGATTTCACAGTGCAATAAAAACCTGCACAAAATCACTGCATGCAAAAGAAAATAATTAAAACAAATGCACATATAAAAACAATTGCAAATATTTTTTTTAAAAAAAATACAATTAATTCATATACCAACTGGGTTTTAAAAAAAATCCCCACCGAGAAAGCCTGTTGAAAGAGGAGTCTTCAACAGGAAACCCCCCCTTTTAATGGCACTTCTCTTATATGTAATGGGAGGGCGTTTCAAGGGGTAGGTATTGGCCAGCTACCCTAAAGAGCCAGCTCCAACAACGCAGAGCAGACTTTCTGATCAGATGGTATCTGTTGGTTGCCATCTCCTGCAGAACAGCGATCTGCTGTATAAGGGATGAGAGTATCATTTAGGTAAACCGGTCTCAAGCTTTACAGGGCTTTGTATACAGGAACCTTGAACTTAGCCCAGCAACTAATTGGCAGCTAGTGCAGTTCTTTCAACAGTGGTATAATAATGAAGATGATGATATTCTGTCACAGTGAGCAGCCAAGCTCCAATGAGCAGTTAAGCTGCAGTCCCATGTAGAGTGTGCATTGCTGTAATCCAATCTGGAAGTTACCAGTGCATAGATGAAATTTGCGGCCCAAAATCTGGGGGCGTGAAGCCTAACAAACATTAAAATAGTGCCATGGGCTTTTATCTGTGTTAACTGTATCTTGCTTCTTAAATTCACTGTGCATGCAGTTTGCCATAGTTTTCAGTTTGCATCTCCTCCATCTTTCCTCACCTTTTGAGTTATAGAATAGCACACATGTGTATTCATGGAAACATAAGTGCAGAAAGGAACTCTTGACATGATGGCACATTTACCGTATTTTCCGCTTTATAAGACGCACCAGACCACAAGACACACCTAGTTTTTGGAGGAGGAAAACAAGAATAAAAATATTCTGAATCTCAGAAGCCAGAACAGCAAGAGGGATCGCTGCGCAGTGAAAGCAGCAATCCCTCTTGCTGTTCTGGCTTCTGGGATAGCTGCACAGCCTGCATTCACTCCATAAGACGCACACACATTTCCCCTTACTTTTTAGGAGGGAAAAAGTGAGTCTTATAGAGCAAAAAATACAGTATTTATTGACATAGTCATAACCTGCAGGACACAGCATATAAAAATTAAGTCAGAAGAAAGCTGATCCATAAGAACGCCATTAGAAAAATCAATAAAGCATCAGTAAATACTGATTGGTTAGAATGAGATTTATTTATTTCATTTCATTTCAAAGGTGTGTCTAAACAATATAGTTTTCAAAACATGTCTGAAGCGAGGGAATGGCCCTGCAGAAACTCAGAAGCATGGGGAATTAGGATTTCATCAGTGTACAATAAGCAGAGATCACCCATTTGCTTATTGTTCTATAGGTGGCTCCTCACTGAGCTCTGTTTTGCCTATACTTATTCGTGAGAAAGGCTTCGGGAGTAAACCCTGATGAAAAATCCATACCCACTGCCTTGAAGGACATCTATGGGAGAAGAAAAGGCTAAGGCGTAAAGCCTGCACAAATCTAGAGTGGAGTCCCTATGACAGTTGGATGGCGTCCTGTATGCCTCCTTCTGGCAAGTCCTGCAGCCAAGCTGGTGCCAAATGTATTGTTCTGCTTTCCTTGGACCACATCAATGAGGCCAAGTCTTGACAGCATAGGACCTCCATAAGCACTACCCAGGCTTGCACCCCGAAGGCAGCTAATGCAGCAAAAACAACATGAGAGGCAGCAGTTAGGAGTTACCTGTCTCTATACCCCAGTGGGTGCTGTGATTCTCCAATGGTTTTACTTCACCCCCAGAGGCTTACTCCATTGTTTCTTGAGACGTATGCCAACAAATTTCCAGTTAAACTTGGACAATTGATAAAGTTAATTGTAGGACTGTATGGAGTACGCTACACAGTGTATGTCTTCTCCATGCTTAAATATTACCGATACACACGTGTGCTCTGAATCAATTTCAGCCCTAAATGTATTTTTGAGACTGTGATTTATTTCCAGAAGTATTGGTTGAATCTCATATCTATCTTTTCTTTCTTTCTCTTATAAAAGTTTGTTCTGTGCTTTGCTAATAGATCTGTTCCTGACAGAGACTTGCCACCTCCAGGCCTGGTTTGAGAGGTACTCATTGCAGCGTTCGCTATAAGATTCTGTGTTTCTTAGCCTGCCAGATTAAATTGATGGGATAAAAGAGATGGATACACCAGCGAGAGACAAGTTGTTGCCTATGTGAAAAACGTAAGCTCAGGCTTCTTGATTCCTGGGCAAGTTCCCTTGAGGACAAAGCCACGAATTCTATGGAGCTGAAGCCATTTAGAGGAAAGAGGACCAAGAGGCATGTCCCTGTTGTGTGCCGCACGTTGCCATGGAACCAGCTGAGCGGATAGACTGTGCAAATGCTGAAGATATGGAAGACTAGGCAAAACGCTCCCATCTTCAATGTGACTCCGAGCTATTGAAATAAACCCTAATGGAGAAGTCCTGACTTCAATTCTCTGGGGATTTTGTTCCACCCCTGAGGACTTCTGGAGTGTGTCATGATGTAAATTACACAGATTTGCTCAAGCAAGTGAGGACTTCCCACTAGTTCTTCCTACAAGGCATTAAGATCGTTTAATGTCACCGGCAGGGGTAGCCCCTTACTTCTCCCCCATAGCATGCTCCAATATCTTGCAAATGTGCTGGGAATTCTTCCTGTTCCTGCTTCTCCATCAAGATTGGCCTGAACAGTAAACATTCCACTTGAGTGTGAACCAGCAATCACCACTCATATCCACATAAGCGTCTTCCTTCGCTGTGATTAAAGAGCTGTTCTTTAAGACAAGAGCTTCACTTTTATTGGGGCTGGAGAATACAGATGCAGTCCGGTTAAAGGCATGATGCCTGCGAGCCAGTGACAGAATTTAAAAATAGCTTTTGCTGTCAGCATGGTTTTTTCTTATTTGTATTCCAAGGATCATTGCTTTGGCAGGCACAGGAAGCTCTTCCTCTTTGCATTTTATTTTGCCTGCGGAAAATTTACAGTTCAAATAACTTCGCCATGCTTCATCAGGCTAATCGGATGACAAATTGCTTGAACTACATAGAAGAGACCTCAGACAAGGAAGAATTGCAGATCAAAATTTTTTAAAAGCCCCCCATTCCAGCCGAAATTGCCGCACAAACAAAAAGTGTTCTCTCGTGTTCGTTTCATGTATGCAGAAGTCATCCAAATGATGTCCTACAGGTTTTGTAAAAATGGCTGAAGAATGGCGATCGAGTTAACAAAGCGAACGCTGTTAGCAAAGATTCCTATCTGCTGTTACGGTCTGATGCTACAAGATTTCATTTGGAGAAAGAGATCTTTTAAAAATGTTTTCCCTTAAAGTGCAAAGAGCTATGTAGCCTATTAAGGACCACAACTTCCACAAAGCTTCCCCAAAGCCCCGCCCTGCTAATTTTATTTTCAAAATTTGAATGGATCAGTGATTTTCAAGATTATCAGTTTCACAAGTGCCGTGTGTTTCGTCTGTGAATATGGCACAGAATTATAACAACCAGAGCCGTTGCAATGGCTGACCTTGCCTTGAGTGGCATGGAGCTGAGATGCTAACGATACATTGCCCCAAACCAGACTTTCCATGCTGGAAAATGTTAGTGCCTCCAATCGTCATTCCAGCTGCCTTGGAATATAGATTTCACTTTATATTTCTATGAGTATTTTCATGTCCTGATATTTGGAGAAACACAGATTCAATTATTTTGACTGTTACTTTTTGTTAGCGACAGAACTGGGGCTCCATCTTCTGGATGGCTCTTTAGATGATAAGAGGAGGGGGTGAGTAGCTAGGCAAGTGCTCCTCCTTTCTCATTCCTAAACAAATGATCCGTGAGCTTGAATATTCATTAAATGCATGCCCCTGATTACAGTGCCAATTTTAAATAATTTAATTATGCAATTCCATTTTGGAAACACTGATAAGAGCTACAGTCAAAACACTTGATTGCTGAAACGTGTCTTAAGGGAGTTGCTTCTGGGGGGATTCTAAGCAGTTTTTGCAGCAAGAAATTCTCCAGTGTTCAACATTATGTCACATATTTTTGTTGTTCCTGGTGCACGGTTTGTTGCTAATTCTTCTGGCATTTAAAAAAAATGATATATGTTTTGGATTCTTAAACAGCATGACCATTAGAAAGAATGGTGCTTCATGCCAAAATTGTAGCAAGGCTTTTCACTGCCGTCATTCTCCGTGACGCTGCTGCATTATCCTTTATCTTTTACTGCCGCCACCCCCATTTCCCAACCGCACTCTTAAAATGGATCCCTTCATCTGTAATTAAGTCCTTGGATAACCTCAACCTGGAGCAGATGCTAGTTTCTTGCATATCTTTATGCATATTTTTAGATGCGTGTTGCCACCAGTTTTGAATCACTCTGCTGAACGACACACAAGCAATCACCTGATTTGTGGTGAAGTACTGAATACAGAGAGGATTCATGTCATGCGTCTGTTGCTGCAATATACCATAGAGTATATGGCATCTATGTACCTAGGAAGAGCCTCCTGGATCAGACCAAAGACCTATTTAGTCCAACATCCTGTCCCCCACAGTGGCCATCAGCAATATCTAGGCAACACGATGACCGTGTATGTACATACGCAATAGACAATCTTTATAGAATTCCTTCAAACTATAACAAGTAACAAGTTATAACAAGTACAAAATGAAATCTTTAGACTCAAAGTCTCTGAAAATCTTTAAATGAAGCAGACACAGTGGCCAGACAGATAGAAAACACTCCCATAGGCCCCTCCCATCATTGCTCCTCAGTGACTGGTTTACAGAAGTATAGTGCCTCTTCTCTTGGAAGGAGTAAGCAGACATTATTTGTAGCCAAAGGAACCAATTCCTAGGGGCTATAAAATATTTGAGGTGGCCAGGCCCCCACAAAGTTGATGGGTGTGCACTGCGTCATGTGATCAGTTGTGCAGGGTGGGATTTACCTCCCCCCCTCCAATGTTTTGTTCAAGTTGGCACCTTGTTTGTATTCTTGTCTTCCATGGATTTGTTGATTCTCTCTTAAAGTTCATCTGAACTGACGGTCATCACATCATGTTGTGGCAGCAACTTCCCTGTGTGAAGAAGTACAGTGGTACCTCGGCTTACAGATGCTTCAGGTTACAGATGCTTCAGGTTACAGACTCCGCTAACCCGGAAATAGTACCTCGGGTTAAGAACTTTGTTTCAGGATGAGAACGGAAATCGCACGGTGGCGGCGCGACGGCAGCGGGAGGCCCCATTAGCTAAAGTGGTACCTCAGGTTAAGAACAGTTTCAGGTTAAGAACGCACCTCCAGAACAAATTAAATTCTGAACCCGAGGTACCACTGTACATCCTTCAGCCTGTCCTGAATCTCCCACCCTTCTGCTTCGTTGGATGACTGTGGATTCTGGGATAGCAAATAGGTGAGTGCCGTCCCAAATAAAATAGTCCCTACGCATACAGACTGAACATGCAAATGAAAAAACAAAACAAAACTCTTATAAGTTAGCCCTGTTCCCTGACATGTTTCTTTTGGATTGTGGCTTCATATCCCCCATATTCATAACAATATTATGATTCAAACGCTATTTTTGAGAAACCTGGGGGGAAGGCAGCAGAAAACTCACTATTCATCCGTTTGCAGCCATCATCTACTGTAGAAGCCATTTTCCACTTGGTGAATCCACAGTTCTGCTGGTATGGCAGCCTTAAGATAAAATGAAAAAATAATCTTTGTTAGCTATACTGTACTGAAACTTAAAGCAGGCAGAGCCACTTACCTGTGCCTGGTGACACAGCAATACCTGGTTAACTTGCTTGTTCCAGTGCTTGCGAAAGCAGCTGGAAAACTGCCATTGGTGCATAAGAAAAAGAAATACTGCTTCATGACCAATTAATTTCATGAAAGCAATGGTCCTGTGGCTGTGTATTCCTGTGCTCACTGGCATGTAAGATCAAAGCACAATCTAGATGTTAAATGCTTCCTGCTGAATGTTGAGTACATCCATTTTCCTAACCTACTGTTAAGTGTTTTTTTTATGATTTACGGAAATCAAACTGGCCACTTACGGAACAATCCAATAGATGTTCAGCACAATTCAATACATGTTCACTCATGCAAAGTTGGGCTCAGGTGTCAGTCCTGCTGAGTTCAGTGGGACCTCCCTCCGAGGTTAGTATACATAGGATTGAAGATTCAATCTCATTGAGGTTGCGCATTGAAGCCTGTGGAATAAAATACTACGGAGTCTACTTGTATCCTATTAAATTCAAAATAATGTTATGATCAGTTCAATTCCGTGATGCCTTGTTAGACAAAATATGACTGTGGAGGCAGATAATAAAACATGCAGAGCTACTAAACATCGATTATTTTGGTGGAATGAGTCATAACAAATTGCAAGGTTCTGAAACTTAGAAAATCTCTTTCCACCCCTCCCTTGCCAGCTTTCCTGACTCGGTGCTTTTTAACAGCTGGATCTCAGGCAGAAATTAAACTAATGAAATTTTTCCCAGCATTTTATCTTCATGCTTAGAAAGGTTACACCTGCTGAATTTCTGTCTTTCAGGTGGCTGTTAAAGGCTCAGGAAACAAGTGCCATCCTGACTTACAAATTCTTCTACATATATATATCTTCATTTGGATTTAAGCAGCCTAACTAAGCATATTTTTAAAACACAGCCACAGGATTGGGTCTTTTTTTTATTAAAGGTTCCTTATACTAGGATCCTGAAGGAAACAAATGCTGCTTACATTTAATATGTTAGTGATTTTTTTCTGATACAGTGTTAAATTTGTTTTTTATGTATATGTAACCCATCCTGGGATTATTAGTGAAGTGTAGGCCTATAAATTGAATCAATCAAATCAAGCCATCAATCACTGATATGAATTGATTCATTGGTACGTTACAGTGCAATCAATACATTTTTATCGCATCCATGCTCTCAAGGAGCTCAGGTTGGCACACGTCGTTCTCCAGCTTTTATGAAACAGCCTTGTGAGGTAGGTTAGGCTGAGAAAGAGTGATTGATCCCATATTAGAAATAGAGCAACTGGTCCGGTGAGTTCATGGCTGAGTGGACATTTGAATTGGGGTGTTTCTAGATGTGCTTTTCACTTTATGTTGTTCATATGCTGATTGCTACATCTACGTTTCCAAAGGATATGATCAGCAACAGAATTCTATTCATGTCTATTCCGCATCAAATTCTTCAGTGGACTTCAGTGGAATTTACCATCCGGTAAGTGAACATAGGGGCTGGATCTTGGCATATTAAAGAAGCGATTCAGTTAAACGTATTATAAACTTCATACAGGGAAATCCCGTTGGCAAAAGACAGGACTCCACAGCGCCATCTGGTTTCACATTGTTATAACACATATAAAGCACTTTATCCTTACGAATGTAGCCGAGTCCAGGGTTGCAGTTTTCATCAATAAAAATAGCTGCTTTCATTAATTATATAAAAAATCTGGTATATCATACTGTGCTACTTAACACTTTCCAGTGGTTGTAACTGGTTGAACTGCTCTTGACATTTTCATAATGCTGGCCAAAGCATTTCACTGAAGTAGAATACCTCAGTAAAATATAACCTATCTAATTACCTAATTAGCCTCTCATTTCTTGGTCTTCTTTTCCGTGTTTTCAACTGAATAACTCAGCACAGCAGTGAACTTTAACAGATGGGAATGTTTGTATATTTGTACTAGGGTGGGAGGGGGGAGAGTTACGAAAGGGAACTGTCTCTGGTGCTGAACATGAGAAGCTATTTCCAGAGGAAGGTTTAGACTGAGAGCGTCAAGAGACAGCTAGCCTGATATTTTAACTACTAAGCTGTCTAAGGGTTGTCTGTAATGAGAACAGATGTGGAAACCAAAACAGCAGATTTTGGCCATATTGAAGCATGAGCACCAACAGCCATCTGGAAATCTCAATGAAGGGTAGAGAAAATATAATTCTCTGTCCATCCATGCCATATTCAGCCAATTCCTAGGAATACCATTCAAACAGACTTGAAATGGAGTTTTTTTTCCCTTCCCACCTTTGCTTCTTTCATGGAACTGTTTATCTTTATGCCCTTTCACTAGTCTTTATTTTGACTATTTAAAACATTTTTCTTTTTTATAATAATTTTTATTAATTTTCTAATTTACATTTTCAAATATTCTTTTAAACAATCTTAAATCAATGACTTCCCTTCTTCTCCTTCTGTGGTTCAATTTGCATACCAAACATCCCTGCATATTTTACATGCATATTTTACATAATCCAAACCATTCAATATTCCAGTATTACATTCATCAAAACTTACTTACCCTGTTGAATTTATCTTAATGCTGCCAGCGTTTTCAAATGTACACAGTTTTCACCCATATATTCAATAAACATTTTCCAATCTTCTTTAAACATGTGTTTTTTCTTGTTCTCTTATTTTCTTGTTCTCTTATGTTACATCTGCAAACTGTACATATTCCATCAGTTTAAGTTGCCATTCTTCTTTGGTTGGGACCAGAATATTTCTTAACCACCCTTCAACCCACAAATTCAGAAAGTGTGGCTAAAGTTAATTCACACAGTATACAAGTACAATTGAAAACCAACCAGTAAGCAATACAAAATAAATAAATGACAAAGCAAAAACTTTTTTTTTTAAGGCAATACAATTCCGAAGTGATAAAAAGAAAAAAAGGAAAAAAGTAAAAAAGTGATTAAAAAAAGGTAATACAATTCCAAAAATTTACCTGTAACAGGAGTGGGGAACATTCTTTAACTCAAGCACAATATTCCAGTCTGGGCAACCTTCCAGAGGCAGCATGTCAGTTGTGGGTGGGGTCAGAAGCAAAAAGTGGGTGAGGCAACAAATTTAAAAGAATGTGCATCTCCACTCCCTGAAGGAGTTTCTCCACCCCCATCATTCTGCCTGGATACTGAGGTCCAGCGCTGAGGGCCTTTTGGTGGTTCCCTCACCGTAAGAAGTGCAGTTACAGGGAACCAGGCAGAGGGCCTTCTTGGTAGTGGTGCCTGTGGAATGGCCTTCCATCAGATGTCAAAGAGAAGAACAACTGATGTTTAGAAGACATCTGAAGTCAGTCCTGTTTAGGGAAGTTTTTAATGACTGGTGTTTTAATGTATTTTTAATCTCCTGTTGGAAGCCGCCCAGAGTGGCTGGGGAAACCCAGCCAGATGGGCGGGGGTATAAGTAATAAATTATTATTATTGTTGTTGTTGTTGTTGTTGTTGTTGTTGTTGTTGTTGTTGTTATTCCCCCTTTGCAAAGTAGGCTAACTTCTGCACATCCTCCTCCATACTCCATGTAGAGAGGCAAGAGGCATTATCAGAGTCCACAGACACATTGCAGCCAAGCAAAAACACTGAAGGAGGGCGTAGAGAAGGGTCATTGTGGGGAGAACCTCAAGGTCCAGAGAGAGAGGCTTGGAGTCCCCAGTCAACCCCAAGGCATGAAGGTCATCACTCCTGAGCTAAAATGCCCAGATTAATAGGAAGGTTGTCATCAAAAAGCTTGCAATGTTGGTGTCAGGTGAGCTTCCTGAGGGAGGTCACACCATAGACATTGGGTGGAAGTCAACTGTTTTTTTTTATGATCAAGCTTACCACACTTTACTAGATCCCATTTCCCTGGCAAGTTGAGCACTCACCTTTCCTACACAGATATTGAATATATTGCTTGATGACGCAGGTGTCCTAGACACCAAGCAAAGGCCTTTTTATTTGCCCAGCTTTTTGACATTCAGTAAATTTTAAGATTTATAAACCATTTTCAGTTTTATTGTTGGTTTGGGATGTTTGTAAGGTTAGCATTTTCAGTTAATGCATTTTCATGATTCTTTAGTCTTGTTTTAATCTGTGTAGGCTACCTTGATTTTTACAAAAATAGAAATTGGGCGCACATTTGTTTGTTTTTTAAAGAAATGCTGCTTTGCTTCACTCAAGACTAAATGATCTGCCTCTCTCTCTCCTTGTGGTTCTATGAAAATATTGTGTGTACACTATTCACAACATTTGAGGAGAACCACCCAAACTGCCCTTCCAGGAGTCTGGACAGAGATGTCCTTCCATCCAGCTCTGCTGCCTAAACTGGCTTCCCAGTGGATACTGCTGACACGTTGCTTTTGCAAAGCATTCCCTTCCACCCACTGAACATGTGATGGAGAGAAAGTGCTGCAGCAGCACCCCTGCTGGAACCAACCACGAGAAGAACCTGAAATGGCACATTCTGGAGGTGGTCGGGGCCGAGCTGGCCTGAGACCGGTTGCATCTCAAGCCAGTTCCACCAGGATTGTGTGGCAGCATCATGCTACATCTAGGCCTACTCTCCATGCCAGCTCCAGGTTGGCCCAGCAATTGTCCTCACCCTTCTCCCTCAGCTGTCATGTGCAGCTGTGCTGAGGATGCAGCTGCTCCCCAAAGCCCTGCAGGTCTGCAGCTGGAGCTTGTTTTGCCCCCTAAAACAAACTGACCAGTGCAATGCCATGGTTGACGGCTGGTTCTCTCTGGTACTGGCAACTATGTGCTGTTTACATACAAGGTTCTCTGAGCAGCAAGGAGTGCAGACATTTAAAGACAACAACAACCATGAAAACTATATTCATTTACCCGGAGATCAACGAGGCAAGAAAGCGAAAGTGCTATGAACACTGCAACGGAAATTACAATTACAGTGGTACCTCGGGTTACATACGCTTCAGGTTACATACGCTAACCCAGAAATAGTACCTTGGGTTAAGAACTTTGCTTCAGGATGAGAACAGAAACCGTGCTCCAGCGGCGCGGCGGCAGCGGGAGGCCCCATTAGCTAAAGTGGTGTTTCAGGTTAAGAACAGTTTCAGGTTAAGAACGGACCTCTGGAACGAATTAAGTGCTTAACCCGAGGTACCACTGTACTATATAAATGATAAAAGCTAATGATAGTAGCTGTGAATAAAGGAACTTTGGCAATCATTCCATGTGCCCAAGGAGATATTTGTCCTTGTCCTTCTTGAGCAGCAGTTTCTACAGACTACATGGAAAACCAGTTTTGGGATGGAGGGTGCTTTCAAAATCGGTTTTTGCGATATGGCATGGAAGTTTGGATAAACACCTTTTTGTGCATCCCAGAGACCCTTGTTTACTTACCCATACTCATCTTTTTACCCAGCATTCTAGCTGACAACAGGCCTCCGAGGAGCTGCTGTGAGAGTTCCCTCTTTTCCCATGTTTATCAGTGTATATGAAGAGAGTAAAAAGAGTCACAGCAACACACTGCTGGTTCCACTGAAACGCTCAGGAGCTGATGCAGTACAGTCTTCAAGATATAGTGCCAAACTGCTTCTAACTCAACCAGTTCTGGCTTGGCGGTCACTTTTGGATTTTATTTATGTTTTGCCCTCTTTTGTGACACACCCTTAAAACATTTTAAAGCACTCTGCAATTTAGAGCACTTTAAAAGGTACTGTGAAATCCGCCCCCTCCCACTGAGATAAGAAAAAAATTGCCATTTTGTTCTCAAGAAGCAAAAAAAGGTAGTGGCTGGAAAGCCTTTTCTTCCTGCTTTGAAAAGAACTGTGTGAGGCAGGAAAATGTGCACATTTTCAACAACAGAAACTGGCCCACGAAAAGTAATGTCTCAGCACTGTCCCCATGATTGGCAGTTATCACAAAACCTCGTGGTTGTTCAGCCTGGAAGCCCAAACGCCAACATTTTTAACCAGGCACCCTTCAAATCTAGAGTAGATTCTGTAAAGCTTACTGTATATAGTAGATTCTTCATGACTCCTTTCTAGGTGTCACATCTTTTTGACTACATACAGAATACATATGCTGTTTTCAGAGAGCTTAACTAGGCAGTCTCATCCATCAATACAGAAAGCTCAGAATCAAGAAGATGCACAGCAAGAAATCAAGCAGTGGATGGAGAGCCAGGATCGGCTGACCACCTGTAGGCAATTCTCCTGGCATAGCAAGCCACATTCAGCCTGTCTGTTTATAAAGCATAAGAACTGCAAGAGTCCGTTACAAGGTGTTAGGTGGCTTTCCTCAGCAACAAGTGTCTCTAGTCTATATAGGCCCATCTCAATAAACAAAACAGTTCCTTTAGAGAAGAGCTGGGAAGAGCAGGGGGTGGGAACCCATTCACAATGGTTCAGGGTAGGGTATGGGACAGCCTGGGTAAGGGGCACATGGCATAGGCTAGTGACTGTGCTGTGTGCTAGCCCCTCCTCCAACCTGGGGAATTGTGGTTGTCTTTTATCAGTTGGGTGTTGAGTCTGTGGCTGCTGTGGCTGAATGCCACTGATTGTGGATGAGGAGGCCAATTTGGTCTGCATCACCGAGACCTGGATGGGTGAGCAGGATGGAGTTGGTCTCACCCAGCTGTGTCCACCTGGGTACTTGGTGCAGTATCAAGACAGACTTGAGGGTCAGAGAGTTGCTGTGGTCTACAGAAATTCCTCCCCTCTGTAATATGACAACGTTTACCGATGTAATATAAAAATGTTAACAAATAAATAAAATGCAAATTAAAAAGAAAAAAGAAATTCCTTCACCTCTCTCTAGGATCTCTGTCCAGTTGTTGAGGGGGCAGGGGAATCTAGTGTGTGTATTTCCTTCACAAAGCTAATTTGCATAGTGAACAGCATTCAGAAGCAATATAGCGGTTTTTAATATTTTGGTTTCAACAGGAAAGTTCCATTAATTCCAGCAAGAGATATCTGAGCATGCTTTGGTGCACTTAAATTCGGCTTGCCTCTTACCTGATCTATTCCCCTTCATTGTAATAATGAAGAAGTGGAATCAGTGTCACAGGTTCTTTTTAAATGCAGTTTTTATTAAGCGGCTAGAGAAACATCCCCTTACACAGTCCCTCCTGGGATGATCTTTAGAGATTCTGCTGGTTATTTTATTTGGAGGGCTTTAATTTTTTTAATAACTAAGTTGCAACATTTCTAAATATTGCAATTTCCATTAACTCGTGGGCTTAGCTCATGGTGAAAGGCCATAGCTCTGCAGTAGAGTATTTTCTTTCCATGCAGAAGTTTCCAGGTTCAATTCCTGGCATTTCTGGGGAAAGCTGAGAGTGTCCTGTCTGAAACTTTGATAGCTGCTGCCGGAGTAGACCGTGCTGAACTAGATGGACCAATGGCCTTGACTCAGCGTGAGAGAGTGTCCTATAGCCCTATGAAGAAAATGAGACAATTATTTCAACACATAAATCTATTGGTCTGATCCTGTGTGTTACATATTCAAGCTAGCTTTTAAAACAGATGCAAATGTGGAAAAATCAGCTTTCCATTCTTTGTTTTTAAAAAATAATGAAGTGAGAATCAATAAATAGTCATATACAGTAGTATTTCTGTTTTAGATCATGGCAAAAGTATTACACAGATTATTCCCCAACAATTACTTCAATCCTTCAGGATAGAAACAGCTGACCAGACTACTCTTACCTCTAAAAAGCAGGCAATGAGGAGGCCAAAGAATCACGCTGAGTGAGGTCATTCCATAATCTGGGTGCCACAATCAAAATGATCTTCTGTCTTGTTCTCACCAACCACACCTCTGCCAGTGGGGGTGGACCATGAGAAAGGGCCTCAGAAACTACACAAAGTTCTTGAACAGGGTTAATCTAAGAGGGGCTGTTTCTGAAATACCACAGCCCACTTGTGGCAGGTTGGCTAACCTGTGGCCCTGCAGAAGTTGCTGGATTCAAACTCCTTTCAGGCCTAGCCACCATGTCATAAGGCCAGGGAACTGTAGTCCAACAACATCTGGAGATATTTAGGGATTTCAAAACCAAAGCTAACAAAGTAAATGCTTAAGCAAAGTTAAGTGTGAATATTCTGAGAGGTAGAACAGGTAATTTCATAAGTTAATGCAGGCATGAAATCAGATCGTAATAGGGAATTCGAATTGGGTAAAGTGCAAATACAAATGTAGATATGGGGCAGAATCTAAAACAGGGCTTGGAAATATTTAAATGATCATGTATTCTATCTTACATGAATAAGCTTTTGTTTAGAGCTTTAGCGCTCTCTTCCTTTCTTCTGTTTTCAAGGTTTGGTTCTCTTTTAAGAAATAAAGTTTTCCAAATTGCAAATTTGTGTTTCCCATACAGTGGTACCTAGGGTTAAGTACTTAATTCATTCCGGAGGTCCGTACTTAACCTGAAATTGTTCTTAACCTGAAGCACCACTTTAGCTAAAGGGGCCTCCTGCTGCTGCCACGCCGCCGGAGCACAATTTCTGTTCTCATCCTGAAGCAAAATTCTTAACCTGAAGCACTATTTCCGGGTTAGTGGAGTCTGTAACCTGAAGTGTATGCAACCCGAGGTACCACTGTATTTTTAAAAAGTCTCATAAACATTGAGGTAGCAAAGATCAAGAAAGAAGGGGTGGGAGGATAGCTGTAGAAACAGAAGGACTAAGCAGAGTCATGGGGGGCAGGGTTTAAAATGCCGAAACTCTTCCATTACATGTATTTGCATTTTTATGACACCCAGAGCTTTACGTACACTCCTCTGGGTTCTGTTTTTCTTCCTTGGGGTGGAGGAATAATGTCAGGAATTCCACTCTGTTGCTCCTCAGAAATGTGCCCCATCGAGAAGAGAGGCAGAGGCCTCGCAGGAACCCTTCATGTCATGCCTCCTTTCATTTAGATTTGCTTGAGGGGTAGAATAGCAGCCTCCTGCTTGCACTCCAGAGGAAGAATCCATTCGGGATTCAAGTGGCACACTTCCCAATGGTGTGTTCTAAATAAATACACTCAAGAATGTCCCTCGGTGCTTCAAGAAAGGCAGCAGCCAAGCTGGTGTGTTCAAAACAGTGCAGCATTTCAAGAGATGTGCGATGTTCCGGGATGTTTTATCTCGATATTGTGAGGAACGCTGGAAAAAACAACAACAGCGACTCTTTAATGAGGTTTTAGTTTCCATGAAGAGGAGCACATAATTAGAGGACTTTTAAGGCTCTAATTGGTGTGCTGCCAAAGAAGCATGCCATTGCCCAACACCTGTAAGTCACACTGTGCTAATCCTCATGCTGATCTCTGCCAGTCCAAAGAGTAGCACATCATTGCAGCCATAAAACCCTCAGATGACTTGGCTGTAGTTATCTCTTTGGCTTGCTTTCTACCCACTTCCTTATGCAGCCTAGTCCTCTGCATGTCAGCTTCCAGTGAAGCAAATCCCACTGGTGATCAATGAACGGTGCTGACTCCTAGATTAAGGAGACAACCCCATTTACCCAGGTGCAAGCCCCACTCAATTCAGTAAGACCTGCTTCTCATGGTAGGCATGGTTAGGATTGCACTGTACATTTGCTGAGGATGTGTACAAACCTAGCGCATACATGCTGGAAAGAAATCTAATTTAGCTTAACTGAGAGAAAAATACACACACAGAGAGAGACAGGGCTAAACCGCATACATGGTGTAGTAAACATTAGCTGCATCCACTGCTCCCTCTATTGCTTTCCCCATTGCTTATTTCAGACTGTAAACTCCTTGGAGGCAGGGGTTTATTTTTGCTTATGGCATTTGCACACACGGACTGTGCTGTCACCCCTACTGGGGCTTACTCCCAAGTAAGAGGGGAAGGGCCATAGATAGTGGTAGAGGGTCCGCCTTGCAAGCAAAAGGTCCCGGGTTCAACCCCAGGCCTCTCCATGTAGCTGCTGCCAGTCAGTGTAGGCTTTACTGAGCTAGACGGGCCAGTGCTCTGACTCGGTATAAGGCGGCTTCTGAGGAGACGTAGGATCGGGCTACGAGTCCCCCATCGCGCGCGAGAGGGAGGGCGCAGCTCTTCCCTCGGCGGGAAGACGCTGACTGAGGCGAGCGCGCCGCTATTCGCAGGGACGCTGCGCGGGAAAAAGCGCGCCGGAGTGGCAGCGCGTCCCCTCTCTTCAAAAAGTCCTCCTCCTGTTCTTATTTCTGCCTCCGCTTCGACATGCTGAGGAAGCGCGCCAGCACCGTCCAGAGGTTTGTGAGGGGAGAAGCGCTCAGCCCGTCAGAAGGCGAAGCGAGCGGCTGAAGCGTCCCCTCCTCTCTCAAGCAGCGGCCCGGCCACCTCGCACTCGCTTCTTCAGGCGACTAGAGCGCGGCAGAGCGGCGAGCCTGGGCAGCCCACCCCCCTCCTTCTCCTCTCCTTCCCTCCGCCCAGCGCGCTCGGCTCGGGCGTGGATGTTCGCTGGGAGCTCAGCTCTTCTGGGTTTTTTCCCCCCGCCCGCCTCGCTCGCTCCAACCCGGGCTCCTCGGCTGCCTTGCTCGGCGCGGGCAAGCCGCCTAGAGCCTCTCCAGGGCGCTCCTTGCACCTGGACGCCGCCGCCTGCGGGGAAGCTGAAGTTTGCGCGCCAAAAGCCGGGCAGGGATGGAACCCGTTAACCAGGTAAGGGCGCCTGAGGGAGGGAGGGAGGCAGGGGAAAGCGCGCGCGCCGGGAGGCTTCGCCGCGGGGGTTGGCACCCCTCCTGCCCTAACTCTGCCCTCACTGGCTTTTCTCTCCCCCACCCCCCAGCTCGCCTCCAAGGGAACCTTCCGGGCGCTGAAGGAGCCCCTGGCTTTCCTGAGGGTGCTGGAGTGGGTAAGTCGGACTGCCAGCTGGAAGAGGTGGAGAAGGGAGGGAGAGCGAGCGGAAGGGGTGGTGTTTGGGCTTGTGTGGGGCTGGATATCTATGAGTGAGGGGTGCCTGGGTCGGCTGGGGGGAAGCTGTGCCCGGCGTTGAAGGGAATGGCTAGACTCCCCTTGGTCTCAAGACAGTGGTTTCGGTGACTTCTTGAGCCTCTGCTGGTTAGGGGAAGGGTGTTTGGGGGAGGGGGGAATCTTGCAAATCCAAACCCCTCTGGATCTCCACCAACTGCTTTTCCTTTCGAGGGTGGGAGCAGGAAAACCCAGCTCCAGGTTTTTCTTCCCCTTCTGAGGTAGGAAGAGGAGTGCATTTTTTATTTTATTTTTAAGAGGGTTCTGGCATTCAAGTCCACCTAGAAAGGTTGCTAAGTGCTTGTTTTCTATTTAGGGAATAATAGCCCTCTCTGTTTTGCATTCACTTCTTCTGGCTTGATGAAACAGGTGTGTTTCCTTCTCCTCCTCCCCTCCCTGCCACCCCCTTCAAGGTTCTGGTGAAGCCTGGCTAGGTTTGCAAGTCCCTTGAGGAGGAAGAAGTAGGGTGAAGAATTGGATTTGGGGTTAAGTGCGGGGAGGTGGAGAAAAACACAGTCTTGCTGCCTTTCATTCCCCAGGATAGGAAATTGGGGAGGGAGATATGGCAGTGAGAGTTTCCCAAAGTGTAAACACAGGATAGAGTAGAGGCACATGTTCCTCCTAGCAACCTGCTGGGGAAAGGAAAGAGGATGGGGAAAAATAAGGGCAGGTAAAATGGTTCAAAAGCTTCTCTCTATCCCTGTTATTCATTATCTATTGCCCCTTTCTAAGGGGCCTATTTGGCCTCCCCACAATAACCCTTGAGAAGGCCTGGCTTGTCCTTCCCCACTTTTTGAGCCAGCCCAGATGAATGGCATGTTAGATCCACCTCCCCAAACTCAAATTTGTTTGTTTGTGCCTGGCTTCCTTTGGCTTCATCCACTCTGCTCATTTAAGTGCAAAACGAAAGAACTGACGATATTTCCCCCTCCTTTCTATCAAACATTTCTCCCCCACCCCACCCCCTCTAGTTGTTATGCATTTAGCAAACTAGTCTCTGGGCTTGAGCAGTAAATTGAGGCAGATAATTGGTTAGCGGAATAATGTCAGTGTTTGTTTCTCTGATCCTTATTCGGAGTGAAATCTGCAGGTCAAATGACATCCATTGCCAGTAGGTCTGAAGGAAGAGGAAGAACCCATCTGAACGGAAAGTTCAGAGCCTGTCGTGGAAGATTAATCACATCCCCTCTAATGTTGAATGGCTAGCAAATTATGTAATATATATATATATATGAGTGTGTGGGGTGTGTGTTTTGATTCACACATATTATGAACTTGTACATTCGTCTGACGTTTAGTACACACATCTGACGTTTGCGTTGACATACACAAGCCCTTTGAAGAAGCATTTTTTGTGATTCTTTTCTTCTGTGTGAGTCCAATGTTAAGTATGCTTGCATATGCACGTATGGCCATATTTTCCCATAAGTTTTCCCTAGCCAAGTAGTTTGCTTTATACATTGTTGTGTGAAACTTTGAATAGTTTTATATCTAACTCTTTCCTACGGAAGTGTGTAAACAATGAGGGAAGTGCTGCCAATCTATTATTATTCCCCTCCCCACCCCATTGCTTCTTGTGCATAAATTCATTTTATGTTTGTGGAATGCATAAGAAAGCTTTTAATAAAAAGTTTTAGCTGCTAATTAAATGCTCTGTAGGAACAGTCTTAACTGCTAAATGAAATGTGCCATAGAAACAGTTCATCAGTTGATGGGAATGCCTGTTGGGCATGAATTATATGCTTTGAGCCTACCTTTTCTACACAGCAATGCTGTTTGAAGGAAATGTATGTTGCTGGGCTAAATACTGGCAGTTTGTATCTTTGCCTGTGAATACTGTATTTTAATAGTTATTACAGTATCTCTGTTTCAAGGATGGGGCAGAAGCTGAAAGGATGAAGTCATGTGGCCTATCCAAAGTCTGAAGAACACCCAAAACAGAGCAAAAAAAAAGAAAAAGAAAAAAGGAACAACTCAGGGAGCCGGGAATCTAGCTGGTGGTGAAGGCTTGCTTCAGAAAACCAGTTGTTGGTGTAGAAAACTGGCTAGGCCAGAAAATTCTGCATACTTTGGTTCCAAACAGTGTTGCAACTGGAGCCTAATGATGATGATGTGCTTGTTTTGTGCATCTTACCATCCAGCTAGACAATCACAGTGAAATACATTGAAGGACAAGTTAGGCATGGAAATGGAGCTTTTGCTTTCTGCCCATAATTTAATTGTGTTGCTATATCATGTGTCTGCCTGTCTGCCTGTCTGTCTCTGCAGCACATGTGGTTGGATCTGTGTTTATTTTATAGCAAACCATGATACATTTGGTCACCTATGTCTGCTGAAGATTTTTGGATTATGTGTATGGAATTTCACATTGTCTTGGCAGGGTAGAAAGAATCTAGTTGTGACTATCTATGATTGTCTTAGAGTCAGTTAGAAGAAGCTTGATGCTTTCTGTCATATGACCAGTATATCATTTTGTTTTATACGAAAGCCACAATATCTATGTACCATTGTTTATGCATACCATCCTCTGTGCTTCCTGAACTTTGCAATGAAACCTGAACTTGGGCCTTTTAAGGGAAGGGTGAGGCATTTTGGCAGGATGGAAGAGACTACTCAGACTTTGAAGAGAAAGTGCTTCTCTCTTCCTCCCCCCTCCCGCCCATCTCAAGGTGTTGCCTCCCTTTTTTAAGGCAAGTCAAAGCAGAAATGTATGGAGCATTCAAAGGAAGATACAAAGAATGCTTGGACAGTGTATTTTTCAGAGACTGCTATCAGCTTAATACGAGGATTGCACCACGTACACTTTCTTCTGCCAATTCAAACCTACAGATCTCTTGAGCTTTGAGCCAGAGGTATAAAACACTTCAGGGACTGGACAGCATGACTCCATGGGGGTGCTTATGGGGTGGATTGCTGACCCACAAAGAGCTTGGCTTAAGGAATCGTAGAACTGTAGAGTTGGAAGAGACACCAATGCAAGAAGGCAGCAGTCAGGGCTTTATGGTGCTGTGGATTTTGACTCTTTGGTCTTTTCAGCCACATTAGTTTTAGAGGAGCTTTCTACAATTAATAGCATCATTGGTGTCAAGTATCCATCAAGAATCACAGAGTTGTTCAGACTTGTGTAGGCTGAGCCTGGATAGCTCAGTTGGTTAGACCATGGTGCTGATAACAACAAGGTTGCAGGTTCGATCCCTGTATGGACCAGCTGCGTATTCCTGCATTGCAGGGGGTTGGACTAGATGATCCTCAGGGTCCCTTCCAACTCTACAGTTCTATGATTCTATGATTCTATGATTATGTAGCTTGACTCTCACCCAATAGTCTGTCCCCTTGGACAGATTTTGATCTTATGAAAAATTATTCAAAATTATGACTTTTAGGTAGGAAATCGAAACATTATAATTCATTTTTCTTCCAAACTGATATGTTGCTGATTTCCTAGAGCAGTTTATGATAAAGCTACTAAAGCACAGTGTTTTCTGTTTTCTTAAATGCCCTTTTTATTGACTAATTTTCTAGTGATAACCAGCCAGTGACAAAACTCAGCTTGATTCAGCCTCAACCCTAGTTCCAAAGATGTAACCACATTATTCTCCTAGCAAAAGGGGGGGGGACCCAAATAGTTTTGTGGCATCTTCTTGTTTTGTTTTTCCCCAGCATCTCACATCCATATTTGGATATATGCCTCTTCAAGTTCTCTCCATTGCTTTCTGCTGTTTGCTTCTTGCATTCACATAAGCCTTTCTGTTAGTTTCTGATCATCCGCCTGTTGCATAAGTGGTTCCCCCTTGGTCTTTTGAAACTGTAGGCTCTCCATGCTAACCCTGCTTTATTCCATTGGCCTAAATTGCCTCTTGTCACATGTCCTGCATTATGTCCAACTTCAACTTCATGGCCTTCACCACTCCATCCATAACTTCTGGTCTCTGTCATATCCAGTTTTCTGTCTTTTAATGATATTCCTGACATTGAACGTTCCATGGTACGTTGTGTTATTCTTAAGCTGTTCATGTTTCTCTGTGTCATGGTCCAAGTCTTCTCTCCAAAACACATCACATGTAATACATTATTTTAGTCTTGGCTGTGGGTTAAACCACGGAGCCTAGGGCTTGCCGATCAGAAGGTCGGTGGTTCGAATCCCCGCGACGGGGTGAGCTCCCGTTGCTCGGTCCCTGCTCCTGCCAACCTAGCAGTTCGAAAGCACGTCAAAGTGCAAGTAGATAAATAGGTACTGCTCCGGCGGGAAGGTAAACGGCGTTTCCGTGCGCTGCTCTGGTTCGCCAGAAGTGGCTTAGTCATACTGGCCACATGACCTGGAAGCTGTATACCGGCTCCCTCGGCCAATAAAGCGAGATGAGCACCACAACCCCAGAGTCGGTCACAACTGGACCTAATGGTCAGGGGTCCCTTTACCTTTACCTTTAGGTTCATCTTCAATCCTACCTTTTTTGATACTTCATTTAGTTCTTCCAACATTTTTTTATAGTTCTTGTTGACCTTTGGCTATTGCAACTATATCTTCTGCATATCATAGACAATTTAGATATCTTCCATTGATGTTGATTCCATTCTGGCCTCTTAAAGGCTAACAAATATCTTATGCCTTTTGTGGATCAAAGTGTACCCCATAAAATGCAGGAAGTGCTATGAGTTGCAGGTATACATACTGTATACTTGAATATATACCAACCAACTCAGGATAACACTTCATGCATCTGATAAACTGGACTGTAATCCATGAAAGCTTATGCTATAATAAATTTATAAATAAATAAATACTGTACATACATACATACATACATACATACATACATTTGTCCATCTTTAAAGTTCCATAGGACTCTTTGTCACTTTTGCAGCAAACCTAAACACACTGACCAGTGTGTGTATTCCTCTGAACATAGTAGAACTAAAAAAAGGAAACACTTAGGGTCACACAATCATCCTTGCCGCATAATAGGTTTAAAATCTCACATCTCCTTTTCTTGCACTTAATGCTCCATATGAGTTGTCATTTAAAACTTAAAATAGGAAACAGCAACCTTCTGCTCATTTTGTTTTTGTTGTGACAAATTCTACACCAGTTTGCATCCATTGACACATATGCTCAGAACAGTCCAATTATGCCCCCTTAATTGCCAGATTTACAGCTGTTTCCTTTCGGGTGTTTAATGGCATGCAATATGACCAGTTTCTCTCCCTCTTAAAATAAATAAAGTGCTGATTGCAATGGAATCAATCTGTTTTTAACTACTCTTACTAATAGTGGTGTGTTCTTGGCTGATGCTACCATGCAAAGATTTGAAGTGTTTGTTCACTGTTTTTCATGCAAGGAGACTTGATACTGGAGTGTCTAATAAAGTTCTCAGTTTTGACATCTTTTCAATAGTATGTTGAACTACAGTACTATGTTTCCTGCAGTGTCTCAAGAAGGCCTGCATCTCAGAACAATTCCGTTACTACAAGGGGTAGCCCACATGGTGCTCTCCTGATGTTTGTTGGACTCCAACTCCCATCATCCCTGACCATTAGCTATACTGACTGAGGCTGATGGGAGTTGGAGTCCATCAAATATCTGGAAGTAGCTGGGATGGCTACCCTTGAGTTACTGTGCTGCAGACAGTGTATCTCGCTGCCAGCAGCAAGGTGTAAACCCTGAAGTGATCTCACATATTCATAATGTTTGAATATTCATTCTTTGGTGACCAGAGTGGTGTCATGATGGTTTGAGTTTGACTATTTCAATAAATTGTGTTAAGCTTTTTATAGCATTGTGTTTTAATTGTTGTAACCCTCCCTTTCATATGAACAACAGGTAATAAGACAACAGCAGCAACAAGTAAGAGGAGCATTATTCACAGACTGTGTTCTTGTGGTTCAGGAAGTTCTATCTCTTTCCTCCCTTTATATCCAAGGTTGTACCCAGCTGCCCCACGCAGCCTATTCAGGGGCCCTGGATAAGGCTGACCCAACTCGGAGACCACTCAATCTGGACTGTCATGGGAATAACGACACAATTGGTAACATTTACATGGAAAGGGAGGGGGAGTCTTGATAGATTACTTAATTTATGGATGGTCAGTGCAATCACTTTGAAGCATCCTCTTCTCTCAGATGGAATTAATAAGGTTTTGTACTTTACCAGGTTACAATACTGGGGCTAATCTTGCAAGTAGGAAGGCAACTAGGGCAACAGTGGAAGAAGACTCACAGCAAACTCAACCGAGCACATCTTAAATAAACATTTTCCTGTTTATTCTATGATGGTGGCAAAGAAATTACTGTTTTCTATCACCATCCCATCTGTTCAGTGTTGTGCAGCGGAGTTCCCCCATGTGATGAGGGACTTAATTGAAAGCAGTCTGGCCAGAGAGAGAGTCTCTGAGTTCCAGCACCTCTTTGTTGCATTACGGCAGCTCTGTAGAGTGGTGGGAATCACTGAATTCTTCTGAGTTAAACAGCTATCACCTGATCCAACACATTTTGGGTTGGGGGGAGCAAGGGGAGTGTGTGGGTGGTGGTGGCACAGCTCCAGAGATTCTTGGATGGAATTGATTGGATGGAATTGATGAGATTCTTTCTCATCTGGCCTTTGGACTGGTTTGGGGACTGAAACTGCCTTTGTTGACCCACTGAATGACTTGAAAGGGAGATTGTTGGTGAGTGTGACCCTCTTGGTTCTTCTTTTCAACTTATCAGTGGCATTTGACAACAGTGGCCATGGTTCTTCTGGGTAACCTTATGGAGATGGGTATTAGGATTGTGGTATGGAACTGCCACCATGTATTCCTGACCACAAGGACACCTAGTGGCCTACAGGATTCTGTGTGGTTCCATCTTGTCTCCTATACTGTTTTACATCTATAGCGTATCACTGGAAGAAGGCAGCAGAAGATTTAGGGGGTGGCTTCATCAATATGCTGATGATATCCAGCTCTATTTTTTTTTTTTTACACATACGATCCTAGGGAGAAAATGGAAACTCTGGACTACTGTTTGTTGTGAAGTACTGGGGTATTACAAGCTAAAACTCAATTCAGAAAAGACAGAAGTACTTGTGGTGGATGGGCCACCCAATTCAGGTTTAGGAGCCTATAGTTTGGAGGTGCTCCTTGACATGGTGTTGCTGCTGAATGTGCAGGTTTTGAGGAGCATATTTTCATGACTTCAGCTGGTACATCACTTACAGTCTTACCTGATGAAAGAGGACCTTGCCGTACTCACTCATGCCCTAGGTACCTCTAGGTTAGACTACTGTAATGCGTTCTAGATAGGGTTTCCCTTCAAAAAGGTTTAAAAGTACCTGCCATTAGTGTAAAATGCTGTTGCCCAGGGTCTTGACTGGAATGAGGTGAGCATAACATATTATTCCATTTTCTTTGACCTACTCTGTGCACCAGTTTGTTTCCAGACTCAATTCAAGATCCTAGCTTTTACCTTTAAGTGCCTAAATGTCAAGGTGGTGTTACCTCTTCACAGTAACACTCCAGTACACTCAGCATGATATTTGCAGTCTTTATTACATATATACAAAAGAACAGCTACAGTTCAAAATCATGCGTCCAAACCTATCGAGTCAGATTCAGGGAGTGGCTTCTTTCGATTCCGGCACCAACAAAGTAGGTGTGGAAATCTCACGAGATGTCTTTGATCTTTATGTTTCATTTCCCTCCTTGCCTGTGGTGATGTGAATGCTCCCCCCCCCCTTCTGAGTCTGAACTTCCTTCTCCAGGCTCTGGTGGGTTATAGGGCTCTTCACCATCTCTGACCCCCTGCTCCGCCTGACTACTCTCCGCCCCCTGTTCTGCTTCATGCCTCATTTCCCTGTCTTCCTCTTCTGACAGTTCCTGCTCAGAACCCTCCCCTGCTACTGACGAAGCAGCGCGTTCTGGCTCTTCCCTGACGCTAAATGACTTGGGAACCATAAGGACTGACTTCTTCCATTTGCTCAATTTATCATTTGAGGCCCTGACTTGTTCTCCTTGGCAACAAGGAACAGGGTTGTTCTTTGGGTGTCAACACCTATCCTATGGAACGCTTTTCTGGGTGACATGAGACTCTTAATCTCAGGGCTGTGAGTCTGAGCCCCACATTGGGCAAAAGATTCCTGCGTTACAGGGCATTGGACTAGATGATTCTTGTGGTCCCTTCCAGCTCTACGGTTCTGTGATTCTAGATTCACCAAAACCTGATACTGTACTTTATGATTTTCAGCATTTGGTTAAAATGTAGCTGTTTAGAATGGAGTTCAACTGAAGGACATTTCTCTCCTTGTTATATTAGTATTGTTTCCTTTTCTGCGCATTCAGTTGCGGCTTTTGAGGCTGCTTGGGAAGAGATATGAGTTGTTTTGTGAATTTGGTTTCTATTGTTTGTATATTGCACTGTTTATGTAAGCCCCTTCAAGGGCTTCTTTAAAAAAAAGTTTTAAGATTAAAAAATAAATAAATACAAAATATGCATGAGAAGACAAATGTTTTGAATGGGTCCTGGCTGTGTAAACAGAGTACACCATATGACATTATTTTCCCATCACATGAATCTCTGGTGGCCAGTGGGACCAAAATTTTAAAAAAAGAAATGTGACTCAGCCAGGTGGTGTTCAAGTCTGTGCTTGTGGTGTGGCTTTTTATCACGGTGCATGAACTTGCCCCAAAGCTGCTATAAGCCAAAGACACACAGAATTCACTTGTGTGCAAAGTAAGTGTAGTAGACAAGCAAGCTACACAGGTGTGGCAAAAGTTGGTAGCAGGACAATGAGACACACCCCCCCATTTCTGAAGCAAAGTGTGAGACTCCCACCTCCTTATCTCATAGATTATTCATGCTGATTTACACAATTGCCCTGACTAATAAGGACACTAGCACCAGGATTAGGAAGAGATGTATGTTTTGGGGTAAACATGTTTTTTTCACTAGCTATTCGTATTATTCCTTCAGTTTGAGTTGGGGTTTTTTGCTTGTAAAAGGAATTGTGAATTTCATTTGGTAAAGTGGAATCTTGTTGCTTTTTTAAAAACTTCTATTTACAGTACAATCCCGTGAATTTTTACTTGGAAATAAGTGTGCATCAGCTGGCAGCCCTAGAAATGCGTTTTTTTTCTTTAGAAGTTACTCTTTCTTCCTAAGCCTTGAAATATCAGTTTTACTAATTTTTAAATAGTTTATTTCCCCGCTCAAACAAAACCTGACTGGCATGCAGCTTCTGTTTTGAATTGCTGTCATTGGTAAAAAACATTAAACAAACACAAAACAGACAGAGGGCAGTTAGTGGATCAATCCTTGGTTTCCTTTCATCTGGAGAAAACATCCTTCCTTTTCAGTGCTGCTTTCGTTCTGTTCTTTCTGTTCCTCTCACCCTCCTTAACAGGCATTTCACTTTATCTTGAGGCAGAAATTGCAAAACTCTTTAATGTACAGATAATGCTGGTGCACTGTATTTATCTCCCAATCTGTAGCTGGAACTTATTTTTGAGCCTTACCATGGCAGTCTTCAGATAATCAAAGCTGATAAGCCTCAATTTTCAACATACATCAGCATAAGTAATGGGAGAATGAGGGCAAAAAAGTATTCTAGGAACACAAATGCTCTGTTTGGGTCAATGTAAGTTGGAAAGAGCAAACATTCCAGACAACGAAAACAAAATTGGTTGGAGAAGATTCAGGGCTATATTTTTGTTGTATTCTGCAATTAAATGTATCACATCTAGGGCTGAGTATGTACTGAATGGGGAAAAGCATGTCCAGAAACTTTAGCTGGTCCAGAGTGGCACTCTGAGAGTGGCTCAACATTTGGGTGGGGCAGACAGAAGTCTAAGCCTGTTTTGTTTTCATTGAGTACATACTGTATTTGTTTTCAGACCAATTTAGGGGGCTAGCTTAATCCTAAATTATTTAATGTGTTGGATATCTAAAGGACCGACACATCACATGTACTGTATGCAGTCTTGTAGATGCAGGTCAACATCAGAGGTCCTTGTGCCTCTTCACCACCAGCGAGTTTAGCAGGTTGGCACTTAGAGGCAAGAGCTTCTTAGCTGTATTCCCTCATCAACATATGCTTCATTAATGTTTTTATTTCACTGTATTGCCAGTACATGGCTATTTCTAGAGGGGCTTTGGGGACTGCTTCTATTGTTTTTTAACTTGAGTACTGTTTTCCACTTTGGTGTGTGTGTGTGTGTGTGTGTGTGTGTTTGTTTGTATATATATATGTGTCTAAAGGCAGGATATAACTATTTTAATAAATTGATTAAATGCAGCATTTACTGTTTTTACAAAGATGTTTGCAGTGTCAAAATATGATGATGATGATTTTGATGATTCCCCCCACCAGTTCTTTGTAGAATATTAGTATATTTGTTAAATCAGCCTTACTTTGATATTTGATATTACTTTGATATTTTGTAGCCAAATGTGATTGTGTTAATCTACATTCTTTTTTGTGAAACAGCATCAGGAATGGGAATGTGACACCCTGTTTACTATGCGACCCCTGATGGGATGGATTACCCTACCCTATTGGGAATTGAGTTTGAGTAGTTCATGTATATTCTTAGCAGTTTTGTAAGCTGCTCTGAGGGCCATTTTTTAGAAGGATGGGGTATAAATGCTATACCACCAGCAGCTAAAGTGTTTGGTATGGTATATTGAATGCACCTTTTCAATAAAATGGAACAATCTTATTTCCCGCCCACCCGATGCTGACTTGGAGTGGCTAAGCCCCAATGTATTCTGCTTTTGTTCAGTTTGTATGTGTTTATGTTTGAGTAAGTCAAAGAGTGCATAAGCTGCTATGCACTGCTGTAAAATACTTACATGTGTTGTCATAAAACGAAACTGCTTTCAAATCTGTCTTTCCTTGAGTGCTTATTTGACAGCAGTACCTGTTTGAAAACCTTAATTAGCAAAGAGAGGATATGATGCTTTTACTTAATGGTCTATTCATATACCCCTCCCCCCCCCCCGTGCCCCAGCAATTCTGTTTTAAATAGGTCCTGTAAGGCACACAGTCTTTATGCTGCATCCAGGCTATAACAAAACCCACTCTTCTGTCTGTTGTCCCAATGTACTTTCACACATCTTTGCAGCTATAGTAGCATGCAAAATAAGAAAGTACAAGCGTAACCTAACTTTTTGATCTGCTGGTGTGGGGTTCTGTCATCAGCTTAATTTGTTTTTGCTTTGTTTAGGCGTGCTTTTTAATAAGAAGATACTTAAAAGCTGAAAATGAATGAACTGCAGCTAAAATCTTATGTTCATTTTTCACATGGTCTAGTCCTCATCTGAAGACTGCAAAAAACAGCCATGCTTCCCTTGCCCGCCCCCCTAATATTCTTAAGAGGGTCTCTTCTCCAGTCTTCAGAGAGTGGATGGAAGCAGAGAGGCAGAAAATGGTCCTCCTTTCCTTCCACTCTGTAGTTTTAATCTGAAATCTTAGGCGAAACTGCTCGCGCTAATGAAATTCCTTGTTGCAAAACACACCTCGAACAATGGGAGTTTTGAATGTCGCAGAATACAATATTTAAATATTTTAAAAATTCTCAAACGAAACTATAACTGGGAAACAGTTCTGACCAGCAGATTACTGGACTGTGCCTCAATTTCCCTAATTTCTGCAATTATGTAGGTAAATGCCTACATTTGCTCAACAGGTGACCTTGCTTCCTGTTCTGTAGACTCTGCCTCTTTCCATTATTAGAGGGCTGCATTGTGGAACCTACAATTTATTTTGAAGGCTTACAGCTGTGTCTCTTGGTGAGAGCTGTAAACAAACATTTGCTGCCCTTACCTGAGTTTCTAACCCACTGCATTTATATATCGTGTGCTGTAACAAAAGTGAAGGGAGAATGGGTACCGCTGCCGATGAGTCATCAGGTGCTGCTGCTCTGAATCTTTTTACCTTTGTGTTGTTTCACCAAGAGACTTTGCCATCGTTTAAAGCCTGAGAATATATGCTTGCTTTTTCACATTTCAGTACTTCTTCACATTGCATATAATTAACTTAGGGAATTCGCTATCACAAGGTGGTTAGATGGACACAAACTTGGATGTCTTTAAAAGAGTTTTTATTTGAAATTTAAAAATGCAGATAAAACCAGTAAACACTTTTCCTGGTCAAAGTCCATAGTTGTGTTGATCCCATAGAAGAAGAAGACAGAGAGGCACACGAGACTCTTATCTGAACAAATTACTGTTGAAAATATATATAAGGTTTACAGTGACCCAGATCTTCTTCCTCAGGCAGAATGTTTGAGGGAAGAAATGAGAAAATATTTAGATATTTCTGTGCAGAGACTCCCCGCTGTGCCTGGCTTATCCTATTGTCTGCAACCCTTTCAATATTAAGATGAAGTTGATGCAGATCATGCTTAACTATATTAAATGTAGGACATGTGCTGAAGCTTCAGGATATACAAAGGCTTCCTAGGCCAAAGAAGTAAATAAAAATCTCCTTTTAGGTTTCCTTTTGGATCTGTTTGGCATTACTGGGTGCAGAGTTATGTCACACTAAGAGAATGCTGTAGTGGGAAAAGTTGGAGGGCACCCACGAATTTTAAAAAATGACGCGAGTCCTGTGTCACCCTGAAGACTAACAACATTAGAATGTGACCTTGCTTGGCCAAAGTTATGCCACAATACATTTGTTAAACTTAAAATGCCACAAGATTCTTTGTTACATATTTTTTTTGTAGCAATGGATGGAGCACAGCTATTCCTTTAGAATTTGCAGATTCAAAGTTCATCAAGGGAATGTACATAAAGCTATTCTCTGATCATGACATTGCTAGCAGTTTTCTACACATCCAGTTCAAAAGCAACTGAGAGGAAAGGCAAAGTGTCTGCATATTTCTGTCAGCTTGAAACTTTTTGGTACTTCTCTCCTGTTATCACTTTTATACTTGTTTTGACTCAAGTGCCTCTCATGGACCCAACCTGGCTTATGCACCTAAAGCTGCAAATATTTCAAATGGACCTGGGAGTAAGTCCTGTTGAACAAATGGGACTTGATTTTGAGTAAACAGGCATAAGGCTGCACTGTATATATTTTATTATTTTTATTAAATTTGTATAACGCCCTTCATATGCAGATCCCAGGGCAGTTAACAACATAAAATTGCAATACAGTGGTACCTCGGGTTAAGAACTTAATTCGTTCCAGAGGTCTGTTTTTAACCTGAAACTGTTCTTAACCTGAAGCACCACTTTAGCTAATGGGGCCTCCTGCTGTCTCTGTGCCGCTGGAGCACGATTTCTGTTCTCATCCTGAAGCAAAGTTCTTAACCGGAGGTACTATTTCTGGGTTAGCAGAGTCTGTAACCTGAAGCGTCTATAACGCGAGGTACCACTGTATAAAAACCACAAAATAAATAATAAAAACAAGAATAACAACCAACCAATAATTTCCCCTCCCCCAACACATTTAAAAGGGCTTTGTATGTTAATCAGCCGAAGGCCTGGTTGAAGAGGAACGCTTGTTGAAGTTAAACCACAGAGCCTAGGACTTGCCGATCAGAAGGCCGGCAGTTTGAATCCCTGCCACGGGGTGAGCTCCCGTTGCTTGGTCCCTGCTCCTGCCAACCTAGCAGTTCGAAAGCACATTAAAGTGCAAGTAGATAAATAGGTACCACTCCGGCGGGAAGCTAAACGGCGTTTCTGTGCGCTGCTCTGGTTTGCCAGAAGTGGCTTAGTCATGCTGGCCACATGACCCAGAAGCTGTACGCCGGCTCCCTCGGCCAATAAAGCAAGATGAGCCGTAACCCCAGAGTCGGTTATGACTGGACCTAATGGTCAGGGGTCCCTTTATCTTTACCTTTAAAGGCATGTAACGAAGGCGCCAGACAAGCCTCCCTAGGGAGAGCATTCCACGAGCGGGAATCCACTGCAGAGAAGGCCCATTCTCATGTTGCCATCCTCTAGACCTCTTGTGGAGGGGGCACATGAAGAAGGGCCACAGAGGATGATCTCAGGGTCTGGGTATTGAGGTATTGCAGTCCTTAGACTTTTAAGGCTTTACAGGTCAAAACCAGCGCTTTGAATTGGGCCTGGGATCTTGAGGGGGCATATGACAATTTCTTTTTCAGAGGTTACTTTTCAAAAGCTCCTCCCTGCTCACACACAAATTGGCTACCCTGTCAAGTATGATCTAGTTGACATTCCTGCACTGTAGGGGGTTAGACTAGATGACCCTCAGAGTCACCTCCAACTCAGCACTTCTATGATTCTATGAAATTGCCAGTTTGAAAGTCTCATGAGAGAGTTGTTGAAGGGGAATGTTGCCTGTAGATCTCATGAAGTGTTATAATATAAGGGGTTCACAAATGCATGTAAAGTTTGCTCTTATTGTTCTTCCCAGATCCCAGGGTCAGTGATGGGGGGACAACAATATATGCTACAAACAAGGCCAAACCTTGGTTTGCCCATGCTCTATATCTTGAAGTAGGGCATGCCACTGTGTCAGTATATATGTCTCAATTGATAGGCAAATATATTATCTATCTATCTATATCTATCATCTATCATCTATCTATCTATCTATATCTATCTATCTATCTATCTATCATCTATCTATCTATCTATCTATCATCTATCTATCTATATCTATCTATCTATCTATCATCTATCTATCTATCTATCATCTATCTATCTATCATCTATCTATCTATCTATCTATCTATCTATCTATCTATCTATCTATCATCTATCTATCATCTATCTATCTATCTATCTATCTATCTATCTATCTATCTATCATCTATCTATCTATCTATCTATCTATCTATCTATCTATCTATATCTATCGTCTATCTATCATCTCCCTGCCACTTCTCACTGTGGGGACTCACTGTGATTATTTGAGGAAGGACAAAAAAATCAAAAATATATTTAAGGTATTGAAATAATACGGTGAACTCCACAGCTTTTATGGATGAGCACCATGGAGTTCCATGTTTTGTTGTTTTCCAGCACCATGAATTAACTGTGCACATCCTCTAAGTACATTAGAACCTCCAAATCCCTTCCCTTCTTTTAGTCTATGGGAAATTTTGCTACAGGTCTGTGTTAAGAGCTCTGCCAATGAGCTATGATTTATTAGTTGTTACGATTTGAATCCAGTAACCAAGGGTTCAGCAGGCAAAGCATAAGAAACAGAAATTTGCATTTGGATATGAGAAATCTGGCCTAAAGATCTACCATTCTAGGGATTCTAAAATACAAATAGTATGTTCTTCAGAGTTGTTGCAAGGGCGGAGATGATGATGAAGATCATGATCATGATATTACTTATACCCCACCCATCTGGCTGGGTTTCTCCTAATTAGAACAATGTATTAATATAAAGAATAGCATGCAATGTATTTTCTAACCTTTTTTGTGCTGCTCATTCCCTGCCTTTCAAAAGATTTTATACAAGACGAAGGATTTCATGGGAATGTCAAACATTCGCCATCTTCAGCCTGTATCTTTTCAGGTTTTCTCTTTTAGTCCAGGTACAAATGGTCACAAAGTGTTTTGCAACAAAACGTCCATTTTGGTGTCGTAGAGAGGGACCCCCCCTTTCTCTAGACTTGCTGAATTAGGCATGTAGTACCAACTATGGAATTGTGTTGCAACGTCTGAAAAATCTGTCATGCCCATGTTTAATTGTATTCAACTTTTCCCTTCAATAAAAATAAGTATTACCTGAAGTTCTGCGCATAGCAAATGGCCAGCTCTGCAGACTAGTGGAACTGTTGGCCTGTCAGTCTGATGTTTATTGCAGAAGAAATACCTGATGTAGCAGGCAATCCTGTAGAACACTGAGTTTGAAGTACATGATTGTAGACTTAAAGTACAGAGAAGGTGGGAGGGGAGGGGAGGGGAAGTAGAAGAAATGTCCTTCTAAATTTCCAAAAGAAAATTATTTGAGATCCTGTTTACCTAAGAGAAGGGTTTAAAGCAGTGCTTCACTGTGCATCTACATTTCAAAAGAACCTTCTTTCGGTGTTTTCTGTCCTTCCAAAATCCGCTTCTTTACTTGCTAAGTATTAACTGCAGCACTAATATGCATTTCTGCAGATGAAGCGAATCCATAATCTTCTTCTTTTTTTCAAGTTGAAATTTTTACACTTTTCTAAATTCAGTACAAACTATGTGGTGCAGTGCAAACTTATAACAGTACAGCAGCAACAAAACAAGGAGGGGTTGTTAAAGGAAAGGAAGGGGGGCACAGGAAAACGAAATGAAAACCTAGTACTGTAATGCACGTCCAAGCATCAAACATACAGCAGATTCATAACAAAATGTAGAGCACAATATTCAGGAAATTAATGTAATAAAGTTGCATAAGTTAATGTGTTGTGATTTTCCAGCAAAAGCACCCAGTCTGCAAACCAGGGCCAGTGAGGAGTGTGGTCTGGGGGAGGGTTCAATGAGTCCTAAAATCCTTCACCCCTTCCTTTGCTGATGCTAACAGATGTGGAAATGAATTGTATGGGGGTAGGGGCTTCTCCCCTGATCTAGGTGCATTAGCTTACCCTCTAACACTCCACTTGAAAATAGGGACATTCTGTTGGGTGCCGTATGTGCAAATGATTCTCCATATATGTGGCCCTCCAAATTCTGCTGGATTCCAACTCCCTTTAGCCCAAGGCAGTATGTCCAATGGGAGTTGGAGTCTGATAACATCTGCAGGGGCCACAGCCCTTCTAGTGAAGATGCAAATGGCAGAGGATGTGTGGGAAGAGGCCTTACTGCAGGGCCTACAGCGTGCCTGAGCCACGTGTCTTTCCTGGGAGTGACGTGGTGGCTCGGGCGCCTGCAGGCTCTGTGCTCCCTGAAACAGCAGCGTGGGTCTTGAGTCTGACCTCCGCCTCTCCCTCAGCCGCCCTACAGCTGAGGGGGAGGCAGCAGAAAGGCTCCATGCAGCACGTCCCGCCTCCATGGGTGGCTCAACCCACCCCCCATGGGCAGCTCACCGCACCCTGGCTATAGGATGCACGCACCACACCTGGCTGCTGAGCGGCTAGCTACGCCACTGTCTACAATGATTTCCCATCTGCTTAAACCTGCACACACACACACATTCATGCAGACTGAATCTGCTGGTGGTGTACACTATGGATGGATGAGCTTATCTCCTTCCCCTAACCAACCCCACTGCAATTGAACCCCAGCTGGAGCCTAGTGCAAAATAGAGATTTTGATTGGAGGCCCATACTTAGAATTAAGGAATAGTGCACCTTTGATAGCATCTCAGTCCAGGAATCTCTGCCCCACCACCCAATACTAGAACTGAAACAATCCTTCCACACAAAAAACTGTTTCTGGTTCCCACCCAACCCCACTTTCTTCATTGCACAACCTAACTGGGGATGGGGAGAGTTCTTGCTATTATTAAATAACCAGGAGACAGAAATCCTTGGTGATCTACTGCAAACCACCCAGAGATCTAGTGTGTAGACCCCCATCCACACACTATGAATGAATTTTTCGTATATAAATTGATAGCTCACTATAAAGAGAGACCTGCATCTGCAAATGAAGCACAAACCTTTCCCGCTCCCCCAGCTGTCACCATTTCTCCCCAACTCACTGCAGCCCAGGATACCCTTCTCTTATCCTGACTCAGCTGAAATATTACAGGCTGGGAAAAGGACATCAAAACTCACTGCAACAGCAAGGGCAGTATGCAGGGAAAGGCACTTCATTATTAGTTTACTGTGACCTGTGTTTATACATGGAGCTGAAGGTGGCATTCATGGTTCTCCCTGTCATCACAACTACGTGAAGAAGGAACAAGGGTTCTTTAAAGCCCTTCAGGGGAAATTTCAGTCATTGCAGTTGTTATTGTCATTATCTTCACTCCCTCTGCTAACACATTTATATCACACTTTTGCTCCAAGGAGCTCAAGGTTCTGTATGCATTTCTCGCCCTCACTATTTTATCCCCACGGTAACTTTAGGCTGAGAGACAGTACCTGGCCAGCAGTCATTCAGTGGGCTTCATGGCTGGGGGGGGGAATTGAACCCTGATCTCCCAGGCCCCTCTAACCACTATACCACCCTGGTTTTGCCACCACCAGCCACTTTGTGTTTCGTCCTCACCCCTGCTTTAGACATGACTGGAAGAGGTGAAAGCTTGCTGTAGTCAGGTGCAGTTAGATTCTGAATTGCTTGGCCTCTTTCAAAGTACAGTACTCTTTATCCAGTTGCTCCTTTCTGGAATATTTTTAAAAAGAGAAATACTTCTCACTCTGCCCTTTTTTTACCTGATAAGAGTCTCATTACATCAAGAGTTTACAGAGCCCTTTTGAGAATCACTGCTCCTGTGGGAGATACATTAGTCCTACTTTCTTCATTATTCTTTCACTCTAGGTATTAAGGCATTCTTTCAAACCCCCCCCCCCTTAACAGCTTAGTAAGATTTGCCTGTTAAGTTTATTTTAAAGTTTTAAAATGAGCTGCAGTAACCCATTTCAGTAGCTTTCCCCAGGGGTTCATCGCTATATTGCTTTCTGAATCTCTGTGGGAGAGTTGGTGGAGTTGTTAGATCATTCAACCTTTTAAACTCAACTTAAGTTTCCTTTCCCAGGGAATTCTAGTGCCTCTTGTACCCTATGAAGAGAGAGCACACCTTCTCAAGGAAAAGGATCTGGCTATGTTTAGGGTGGAAAAGAGGAGACTGAGAGAGGATATGATAGTCACCTTCAAATATTTCAAGGGTTGTCACATGGAAGATGGAACAAGCTTGTTTTCTCTTCTCCAGAGGGTAGGACTTGAATCAATGGCTTCAAGTTACAAGATAGGAGATTCCAACTAAAGGGGGATTAGACAAGTTCAGTGGCTAGTAGCTATCAAGGGCTATTAGCCGCAATAGTTAGCTTCCGCCTCCACTGTTGAAGGCAGCTTGCTCATGAATACCAGTCTCTGGGAATCACAAATAGTCCTGCTTGCAGGCTTTCCATCAGCATCTTACCATCCACTGAGAAACAAGACTAGATGAGTCTTTAGTCTGATCCAGCAGGGCTCCTCTTATGTCCTTACATAACCCAATTATTTCAAAGCCTCATTCTATTCTGTGTTTTACTTTCAGTATTCAGTATAACCACCAAGCCATGCCTTCTTCATCATTGGTCCACACTTCCTTGATGTACAGTTAAGGCACTGATTTTTCTATCACGGCTGGAGTTGGTATGTTCAGTGCAGGAGAGGCTGAACTAGTGCAGATTGGAATTGAGCTGAAAGAGCAGATAGCCTCTTGCACACTGTGCATTTTTGAGGGGGTAGCTACTAAGAACTGTCCCGGGCAAAATACTGATGCTGTCAGGTGTATTGTTGCCTATGGGAGCCATCTCGTTGACTCCTTTGCTAAGGTCTCCTTACACACAATCCCAACAATCTTCACTACTTCTTAACTCTCACAGATTTCAACAGGAGAGGGTCAAGCTGAAGTTTAACCCTCCAACATAAAAGTTGCACCTTGAAAAACCTTAAACATGGCCCTTAAAAAGGTAAAGGACCCCTGACAGTTAAGTCCAATCGTGAACGACTCTGCGGTTGCGGTGCTCATCTTGCTTTACTGGCCGAGGGAGCTGATGTTTGTCCACAGACAGTTTTTCCGGGTCATGTGGCCAGCATGACTAAGCCGCTTCTGGCAAAACCAGAGCAGCACACGGAAATGTCGTTTACCTTCCCGCCGGAGCAGTACCTATTTATCTACTTGCACTTTGACGTGCTTTCGAACTGCTAGTTTGGCAGGAAACATGGCCCTTAGTATTCCTAAATTGAACAACAGAAACAAATAAGGCTGAAAGTCTATTCAGAACTGCAGAAAGCCCAACCCCTCACAATGGGAGGACACTTGTGAAACATGTACCGAGGCACAAGGTACAAAATAAGCTTTGTATCTCATTATCTCTTCCCTAAGCCATCAGCTGCACTGACTGCCTGTTTTCATCCAAGGACGTGTGTGTGTGTTTTCCACTTCAGTTGCCAAAAAAAGAAATAGTTAAAATAAGTTAAATCACCTATTTTTGTACTTCTGAAGAGACCAGTTAAATAAGAGCCTCTTGCTGACTGAAAATCCAAGAGTGTGCCAGACCTGTGCGATTAAGACCATATGTTTCCTAGGTGATAAGCTCTTCATTCCACACACACACACCCTTCCCCGCTGGAAGACTTTTGAAATAGGGGAAAGGAAGATTAATCCTCCCTCCTGAGAGAAATAAGAGTCCGTTGACTAATTTTTCCAGCATTTAGATGTTATAATTATGCATATTGATTCACCCACTTTTGTTTCTTCACCATATAATGAAACAATTAAAGGGGAAAAACTTCAGTGAAGCGTTTGAAATCTGATTCTGTGCTGTTCTATCAAATGTGTTCTTTCAAACCTGATATCCATTATGCGAAGGCATGGGGAGAAATGACCACTTACCATGCACACACAGAACCTTTTTTGAAAACCATCTGCACAATTAAACAAAGTTCTGGCAGCCCAAGGCACTACTTTATCCTGAACAGTGGAACCTCGGGTTACATACGCTTCAGGTTACATACGCTTCAGGTTACAGACTCTGCTAACCCAGAAATAGTGCTTCAGGTTAAGAACTTTGCTTCAGGATGAGAACAGAAATTGTGCTTGAGCGGCGCAGCAGCAGGAGGAGGCCCCATTAGCTAAAGTGGTGCTTCAGGTTAAGAACAGTTTCAGGTTAAGTACGGACCTCCGGAACAAATTAAGTACTTAACCTGAGGTACCACTGTACACAGCATAATTTGTTTTACCTACATAAATGTTGCACTGCTGGTTGATGAGATGTAAAGTCTGTGCCTTTTGCAAGGTTTGCTTGTAGAGGCACTGGTGTTTGGGAGGTCACTCCCCAAAAGAAATAATTCTAACACTGGGAAGTCAAAAGGCATTGGTCCCATTACCCACCCACTGCTTACAGCCCAGCTATTGCAAAAATGTCCATTCATTCCTGCTTTCTGCTTCCTGTTCTTTAACAAATTACTGTTTTTATCCCATAACTGCTAAGCTTACACAGAAGTCTTTGGTGAGGAACTTTGTCAAAAGCCTTTTGAAACTCCAAGTAAATAATGTCTATCACAGGACTGTCCAACTTCGAAATGAGCCATTGCTTCCTGTTGTAGGCAGAGCACATCTTATTCAGATTCAGAAACAAAGCAAACATTTTAGAGAAATGCGTAGCCTTAAAACACATTTTGAGAGGTGTTTTCATCCTGCAGCAGCTGCAGATATATCTCAACATTTATAATGGCTCTCCAAAATTTCAACAAAATATATCTTTGTTATGCAATTCTCGTTTTTTTGACTTGGTATGTTTTTATTGGATCATTGGCTGATTTTGGATGCTTATAACAGAAGACTGACGAGAGTGACTTAAATTACTAAAGGGGGTGGGTGGGTTGTATTTCTGCCTATCACCCTATCTCTGTAGTTTCCAAAAGGCCCTCCAATCCCCAAGAGCCAGTGTTCAGGGAACTGAAGAAGAAAGGAAAGTTAAGATCCAAATCAGAACGTCCCTGCATTGCAGTTTGTTTGGACTTTGGGTCCCTTCTAACTCTACAATTCTATGCTTACCTTACAATGTGTGTTTTACGTTTCACAGAGTTGGATACTCATGTTGCAGAGTTTCTCAGTCCTTCCTTTATAGCATTCAGTTGTTTTCCTATTTCCAATGCCCATCTGCTTAAACGTTTCCCCCTACCACTCCTATGGGAAAATTCTGTCAGCTTGTATACAAAGTTCAAATGTATGCTTTCTGTTTGATGGTTTGTTTGCATGCCAACACCATGATTGCTACAGGAGGTTTCTTTTCTTTTCTTTTCTTTAGATAATATTTATTCAGAATTTTGAAGATTACAAAGAGAAAAAAGAAAAAAAGAAAAAAAGACAGAAAAAGTACAATCATTTTTTAAAAAGAGAAAAAAAAACAAAAAAACAAAAAAAACCAGATTAAACCTTTACATAACTTTCTTCCTTTACTTATTTCCTTGACCTCCTCACACCTCCCATTTTTGTATTCTAATTCAAATAGTTATTTCAGCAAATCCTTCCAACCTTGTTTTTATCTTAATAATTTGATTTAATATATTGTAGTTTTACGTTCACTCTTTCGTCAATTCATTTTTACTTAATCCTTTATATCATTTCTACCAAAGCCATATAATTTTCTTTTTCCAACATCTTTCTAACAATCCTTAATTTTACAATATTTTTGAAGATATACTTTAAATTTTTTCCACTCTTCTTCCACCGACTCTTCTCCTTGGTCCCGGATTCTGCCAGTCATCTCAGCCAATTCCATGTATTCCATCACTTTCGTCTGCCATTCTTCCCGGGTGGGTAGATCTTGTGTCTTCCAATACTTTGCGATGAGTATTCTTGCTGCTGTTGTGGCATACATAAAAAAAGTTCTATCCTCCCTTCGCACCAATTGGCCCACCATGCCCAGGAGAAAGGCCTCTGGTTTCTTCAGGAAAGTATATTTAAATACTTTTTTCATTTCATTATAGATCATCTCCCAGAAAGCCTTAATCCTTGGGCACGTCCACCAAAGGTGGAAGAATGTACCTTCATTTTCTTTACATTTCCAACATTTATTATCGGGCAAATGATAGATTTTTGCAAGCTTGACTGGTGTCATGTACCACCTATATATCATTTTCATAATATTCTCTCTTAAGGCATTACATGCCATAAATTTCAAGCCTGTGGTCCATAACTTTTCCCAGTCAGCCATCATAATGTCATGTCCAACGTCTTGTGCCCATTTAATCATAGGAGATTTAACCATTTCATCTTGTGTATTCCATTTCAACAGCAAGTTATACATTCTTGATAAATTCTTAGTTTTAGGATCTATCAATTCTGTTTCCAATTTTGATTTTTCCACCTGAAAACCAATTTTCTTGTCCAGATTGTAAACCTCCCTTATTTGATAATAGTGAAGCCAGTCTTGTACTTTATTTTTTAAACTGTCAAAGCTCTGCAATTTCAATTTATCTCCCTCTTGTCCCAAAATTTCCCAATATTTCGGCCATTTGGCCTCCATATTGAGTTTTTTCAGAGCCTTAGCCTCCATTGGCGACAGCCACCTTGGCGTTTTACTTTCAAGCAAGTCCTTATATCTCATCCAGACATTAAACAGTGCTTTCCTGACAATATGGTTTTTAAAGGCTTTATGTGCTTTAACCTTGTCATACCACAAGTATGCATGCCATCCAAAAACATTATTAAAACCTTCTAAATCCAAAATGCGGCTGATTCATAATAGAGTTTAAGGTCTGGCAGGGCAAATCCACCTCTTTCTTTAGCATCAGTTAAAATCTTAAATTTTTTTCGAGGTTTCTTGCCCTGCCAGACAAATCTAGAAATATCTCTCTGCCATTTCTTGAAACAGTCCATCTTGTCCAAAATTTGCAATGTTTGAAACAAAAACAGCATCCTAGGCAATACATTCATCTTTATCGCAGCAATTCGGCCCAGCAGTGATAACTTCAGTTTTGACCATATTTCTAAATCCTTTTTCACTTCCATCCAACATTTTTCATAGTTATCTTTAAATAAATTCACATTTTTAGCAGTCATATGGACCCCTAAATATTTCACTTTCTTAACCAATGTTAATCCTGTCTCCTTCTGAAACCTCTCTTTCTCAATTACTGTTAAATTTTTTCTCTAACACCTTCGTTTTCAGCTTGTTCAGCTTAAATCCCGCAACTTGACCAAATTCTTGAATTAATTGCAATACTCTTTTGGTACTGGATTCTGGCTCCTGTAATGTCAAAACTAAATCATCGGCAAAAGCTTTCAGTTTATACTGTTTAGCTCCGAGTTGTATACCTTTAACCAATTGGTCCTTTCTAATCACGTTGAGCAAAACCTCCAGGACCGATATAAAAAGCAATGGAGAGATTGGGCAACCCTGTCGTGTTCCTTGCTACAGGAGGTTTCAGATGGAGGGGTAGAGCAGGCATAGGCAAACTTGGCCCTCCAGTTGTTTTGGGACTACAATTCTCATCATCCCTGACCACTGGCCCTGTTAGCTAGGGATTATGGGAGTTGTAGTCCAAAAACATCTGGAGGGCCGAGTTTGCCTATGCCTGGGTTAGAGGTTTGGTTCAGGAGGATGGCATGAAACAACTCTTGATGAACAGTTCAGCATATGTACACGCCCTGCTATTAGATGAAACACAAAGTTCCAGATAACAGAGGTACATCCTATTGCATAACACAGTGGACAAAGCAGTATTTCTGAAATACGGTAATTATCAGTTCATGTCCCAGAGGCGGATTTAGGGCAGTGCAAATGGTTCTGCTGCACTGGATGCCAAGCCCAGGGGGCGCTGCAGAGCACCGCAACTATGACATAGTGAATTGAGCATGCAGTGAAAGGCCCACATGCAGGGCGCCACTGATATTTGAAAGACCAAAGTCTGCTTTTGCGTGTCCCTTATGGCTATCCAGCTTGATCATCTGTGTTCATGAAGGCCATGGGGTGGGATGAGGAAGCATCACCTTGGTTTTTTGTGGCCATGTCAGTCTCCTTGAAGTAAAAGATCTGATGTGAATATAAATTGGGATTTTTCTGCCAACTAGTGTTTGGTGAAGCTTGCAGTAATATTTGTTTCTGTAAGGTGATGCTATTGTGTAAGCCGATTAGCCTTTTGCTGGGGTGAATTAGGCTTTGATTGAGCTCTTTCGGGCATACTCATTGTATGTCGTGCATATGACTCATTGAACACACCAGAATTATTTCTTGTGCATAATTACTAAATGTTTTTGAAGAGGAGACACCCATCCTCCCACTTGCCCTTTCAGCCCTCCATGAACAGTTGTAGGGGCCAATAAAGCAAGAGGGATTGGCTGTTCTTTAGGAATCAAGCTGTTTTTCTGTTTTAAAAAAATCATTTTCATGCTTCAAAGACTGAATATAATGATAGTCACATTGCATGTAAGCTACTCTCTCCCCACCACGTTACACTAAAAATAAAATAAAAAATGACAAGCATTTTAGGAGCAGTAACCTAGATGACAGTGGAGTAATGATCTACACTTTTGTTGTGGTTTGTTTACTTAATAACCTGCCTTCCTGAAACCAGTCCCCTAGACACAATTCAACCTCTGCCTTGCCTACATGTCCAAGTAGTTAAACCCAATGATAAGTGAGTCGAAAGCAATACAAAAAAAATCCTTTGAGGGACTTTTGAGTTCATTTTATATTGGAACAAATACAGTGGTACCTCGGGCTAAGTACTTAATTCGTTCCAGAGGTCCGTACTTAACCTGAAACTGTTCTTAACCTGAAGCACCACTTTAGCTACCGTGGCTTCCTGCTGCCGCTGCGCCGCCGGAGCACGATTTCTGTTCTCATCCTGAAGCAAAATTCTTAACCTGAAGCACTATTTCTGGATTAGCAGAGTCTGTAACCTGAAACGTATGTAACCTGAAGCGTATGTAACCTGAGGTACCACTGTAACCATGTCAAGTTTGAATGTTATGAGAGTGGTAGCTGCCCAAATCAGGTTGGATGCTATATACCAGTAAATAAGTTAAAATGTTATCCATCACATGATGACTCGTGCTTTAACTGCTTGATACTTTAATGACATTTTTAATAAAACACATGCAATTATATTTAACGCAAAAAGATGCATATATGCATGCAAAAGATTGTGACTGTTGGCATTTCTTCAGATTTACCAGTGAATGTTACAGTTTCCTGGCTTTCTAACATCATAAGGCCAGTATCTCTTGCATTGTGTAAGCAATAATTTACTCTTGGTGATGATGCTTTGCAAAAGGATGGCAATTACTGATTCACACCTGGCTTCACAAACACAGATACCCAAAAGGTAATGCTTTTTACTACATTGTATATTTGAAATAATTAAGGATAGCTTATTCTCAGTTGTTCCTAATTCTGTCCTTATTATTCAGAACTGAAGATGCTACTGGTGCTGGAAGCCTACAGCTGCAGCAAAGATGCATAGGAAACTGATACCTCATCTGTGTCTGCTATAAATAATGACAAATGGCTAGGCAGTAATCAGTAACTGCTTCTTGATGGCAATTTGGTGCCATTTCATTTTACTTTTTTTTTCAAAATTGGATTTAAGGGGCTATGACTGAGAAAAAGAAATCCTTTCATAAGAATGAAAAGGACTAAAATGTTTTTTGTTGCTGGCCAGCACCCAAGTTCTGCCAAAGATGAGCTTTGGTACCTGCTTGGGACAGTCTGCCTCATCATATCTAATGGTAGGACCGGGCCTGAGTACTATGATCTACTGTGCTGAACACTTGACTCATCTCATCTCCTTGCACTATATGAGAGGTACATTGCTGCTGTTCCAAGACAGTGATCATCATTCTGTACAAGTGCTGGAGAAAAGCCTGTCCATTATTCTGGAATTGCTTTATTTTGCAGGGTTGAATTAAGGGTTGAAGTGGTGGTTAAGAAACACTGGTGTGGAAGGACAGCCTTTCCATTTAGAGCTGATAAAATTTTACACTGTTGAATAGTGTTTTTTTTACTGTGCAGTTTGTTGGACTGAGGAGTTCTTGGAAGCAAGTGGGACATAGATGGTAACTCTTCCTCACTTGCAGATGCCACTTAATTTATTGCAGTCAAAACATTGGCTTGCATCACAACAGGGTAAGCCTGCATAGGTTTTGGCTAGATTTGGGCTGGATTGTAATTTGCAACTCACAATGGATGACTATGAGTTCTCTCAAGCTAAGTACCTGTCATGGACTGGTTGGACACAGAGGAATGGTGGGAGGAACCAGCTCAGGAACCACCAAGGGAAGAAGGCTCAGAGCCTGAGGAATGGTGGTGGAAGAATGATGAAGGGTCAAAGGGAAAAGACTGGGAAGAGGAGATGTTGGAAACTTAGAGGTAACAGGACTTAGTGAGCTGGGAGAATCTGTGGCAGAGAGAAGTCCAGAATCAGAGGAAGAAGCTGAAGCAGAAGGGTGGGAGGAGGGAGGCCAGGAGTCAGAAATGTCTGACTGGTGAAGAGTTACAGGTGTCTCCCCCTTCTGCCTCATCAAGTTCCCCTACCCTCTGTCTCCCAGAACCAGGAGAGGCATGAAAAGGGCGGAGGAGAGGTTGGCTGCGTGGAGGCACAGTCTCTGCTCGGGGAAAGCCCTGGAGAGGAGAGGACTTAGATGGTTGTGGGGAGGCAGGAACTTTCAGTCTTGGCAACTGACTTTCATGGAGTAAGACCACTGGGAATGAGCTGCTGTGCTCCTTAGGCCTGACACTCTGCCAAGTCTGTGGAGATTGTATTTTTTGCTACTAAAGAGTTAACTCCAACTTTGAGCTGCCCATCAGGCTTTGTGACAGTACCTAAGTTCCAGTTACAGGAGAGGTCAGATGTACATGTGTAGCATGCTCCCTGTCTTTCTGCCTGCTTTCAATTTTTCTATAGGTTTTGGTGGCTAATAAACATCTTTTGCTGACGGGTGCTTGGAGGAGAGACCTTATTGCTGCTGCTATATTAGCAGTAGTTATTTAGTGATTTATTGTTACATGTTTTTAAAGGATTGCGTTGTTTTGCTTAATTTTATGGATTATTATTTTATTTTAAAAAATCTATTTGCTTTGTTGTACACCTCCCTATGGCTTGCGCAAATGGTGGCATATAAGAAAAGATACAAATTAATAAATAAAACACTTCAGCAGTAAAAGCTTGATAGAGAAGAACAGTGAGAAATATGAACTATAAATGTTAACTGGAAAAGGCTGGTTTAGCAGCTGTGTGTACCTTTTCTGTATGAATGAGAGAGAGAGAGAGAGAGCCCTGATTACGAAATGCTAGGTAGCAGCTGTGATGCACTTTGGAGAAGGATTACCAGATGGTTAAGTGATTAACTTGTCTCCATGGAGATCACAGAAATAAAACCAAATCTCAGAGATGTAAGGAACATGCTAGGCTTAGATATTTTTTTTAATGTATATATGTAAAATAACACATATATGTGCCAGGTTTGTTTATATGCCTTTTCAAGAGAAATATGGCTGCTTGTTTGACATACTGAAGACAGCTTCAGTAAACACTCCTGTCACAAACCTGTGCTCTTCCATTTGGAAGTATGATGCATGTTATCATCGGGGGGGGGGTCGCAAGGGGGGGATACTTCGGTAACAGATTGTTCCTCCATCAATACTAAATGCTGAATTGTACAGATGGGGTGCTTAAGTGTGTTGTCCTAACAGAATGTTAAAGATTATGTGAAGGTTAAAAATAAATATATACATACTACCTTCCCCCCCACCAATATCCACTTAACCCTAGACCAGCAACAAAAGAAAACAGCTCATTTCTGATCCGAATTCAAAGTGCAGATTTTTGAAATGGCAGCTGCTATTGTACTTTACCTGCATAGTCTGGTTCTAGGACAGAGCTGGACTGCACACTTGCAAATGGGAATAAGCTGTTGTGGGTCCCTCACACATCCCACAATCAAGCTTGCACTACAAATCTATTCTATTGGTTATAACAGAATTTGTTTTTCAAGCCAAACTTCAGTGAAGGGGGTGGAGGAACAGGAGGAGACCCCCTTGGGAGGCAGGGAAGGCGTCCACAATTGCATGTGCACTCGTGGGCACCATGTTGACAACATCTGTTTTAAGATATTGAGGACAGGGTCTACTCTTGAATGCTGCTGCTTTTGGAGGTAAGGCACACAATATTTTCTGCGGTGACACTATCCGAAGTGGAGATCTGCACCTAGACAGGCATATTTGACCCCTGATTGAATCTACTCAAAAAGGTAGCATAAACATTATTCTTTAGGAAGACATTTGTTTAGCTGAACTGTTGCTTGTGCTTTGCTAATAAGTCACTTCATTTCATTTTCTGTTTGGTTTCTGTGGCCTGAATAGCTGAAGTCCTCTTCATTGTATCTATTATAACATTGATCACCATCAGAATCCTGATACTGAGCGGATTGGTGAGATAATTGTTTTATAATACAATATGTGAATATGTAAGTGGCCGGCCATCCTCTGGAGGCTTAAATCATCATTATGGAAGGTGTAGGTTAGTGTTTGGAGGAAGACTTCTTTGATGAGACTCTGGTGCTTGGAGGAAGGAATTATATTTGTCAGTCCACTTTTCGGGGGGTGGGAAGAGGGAGCCATATCCAATGTGAGGCACACTCAAATTAAAAATAGAACCTGACTAATGGTGCTTTAAAAATAATATCTGAAGGGCTGCCTACTTCTACATGGCCCACTCTTTGAGCTCAAAACAGATACATCAATAATCATAAAAATTAGTAGTTGTGTGTGTGCTTTAAAAAGCAAATGGCAGTCAGGGCGTTGATCTAGACTGTGACCATGGCAGTGTGGAGTGGGGACTGTTTGCCACTGCCATGGTTCAAATCTGGGTTGAAGAGGACCCAGCAGTTGCTATTAAAACAAAAGAGGCAATCTTGCCATTGCCCATTCTGTTGTGATTATCCTTCCAGCGTGGTGTAGAGAGCCAGTGTGGTGTAGTGGTTAAGAGCGGTGGACTCGTAATCTGGTGAACCGGGTTCGCGTCCCTGCTCCTCCACATGCAGCTGCTGGGTGACCTTGGACTAGTCACACTTCTCTGAAGTCTCTCAGTCTCACTCACCTCACAGAGTGTTTGTTGTGGGGAAGGAAGGGAAAGGAGAATGTTAGCCGCTTTGAGACTCCTTAGGGTAGTGATAAAGTGGGATATCAAATCCAAACTCTTCTTCTTCCACCTGTGCGTGGCCCTTTGAGGTCCTGCTCCAAGTGACATTCACTTTCAGAATATTGTTAGGTGCAGATAGAAACGGGGCCTTTTTTGTTGTTGGCAGTGCCCTATTTGTTCATGAAATGTCCTTCCCAGAGTAAGTCCCCCGCTTTTTTTAATGGTTGGTCTACACCTTTTTCTATGTTCCTCGTGCATTTAATAACTGATAAGTGTCAGCTCTCCTGTCTGTCTGTTTTAAATGCTACTCTCTTTGGCTGTTTTAATTTTTATGTAGGTTTGTCGTGATGTGCACTGCTTCAGTTTTTTATGTCTGGATTTTGTTGTTCTTTCGTAAGCTGCCTTGAAGGCCCCTTTTGAAGCAGAAAGGTGAAATATAAATAGATAAAGGTTGTAGAACAGCCTGCTGCAAATGTCAGTAATTTTATTTTTGCCCTCTGAAATTTATTTATTTATTATCATTTTAAAAAAACGTTCAAGGCAAGGATCACACATGCATAAAATGCTATAATGTGTCAGTATATTTTTCTTAATCTCTTGTTTCACAGGCATACTATCTGTATAGTGTAGAAGCTCTAACTTGTATGCATCCCCCCCAAAATATTATAATGGTATTTATATGCAGCCTGCTACACTCCATCTCATGGCAGTGTACAAATTAAAAATGCCAAAAGAATAAAATCACAGTAATAAAAATAAAATGCAACTGATAACCAATAACCCAAGGGCATAATTAATTAATTAATACGTGGCATCAAACACCTATAGCACAAAATGATCTTGAAACGTTGTACTCTGACATATCCTATCAGAATAAAAAATGCTATTACTGCATACACTTCTGTTTTCCTTTTGTTATTTTCCCCCTGTTTTTCCAATATTGTTGCCCTGTTCTTTCCAAGAATGCTTCAAGAACTTTCAGTCCTGCATTTGCTTCTACAGAAAACATATGTTTCATCCCTGTTCAAAGATCATTACTTTTGCCTAGCCTAGTCTGTACTGTGTCACAGTGTGTGATCAAGAGTTGATTCCAGCCATGTAGAGGCTGGGTCTATCAATTGCCATAAGCAGCGATCGATAATGAAACCTCGACATTCAGACACAGTATACCCCTGAATACTAGTTGCTTGCATAGGTAGGAGAGAGTGAGGGAGTGCACCTTCCTGCTATGAATTGGGCATCCTAGAAATATATATCTGGCCACTGTGAGAAACAAGATGTTGGGCTAAATGGACCCACCCGGCTTTTGTTTTGATTGCTTTTGTTGTTTATTGTAAACTTAATGACCATTAAGTTTATTGGGCAATCTTGTACAAGTCACTTTTTCACACCTAATGTATTGCACAGGGCTGTTGGCAAGATAGACATGGTAATGGGAATAGCTGAAGGGAATAGATGAAGTTGATACCTAGTACATTACAGAGCACCTTTTCTTCCATGAACCTGCCTTAACTGTTGCCTTCTTCCAGCCAGTTTATTGTGGTTTGATGGTCTTCGTTAGTTCAATGTTTTAATGATGATCATAGTGATGTACTTGCAGAAGCAGGGTACTGCTTGTTTGGTGTAAAGAGCACTTTCTATTGTGTTTATTGTATGCCTTTGTGTTTTAGATTTTTATTTATTTATGCTGTATTATTTTTAATATTCGGTTGTTCAGCAGTAAAACATTCTGCCCCAGTAAGTGGTGATCTCTCCTTCACTTGGAGGCATTTAAGCAGAAGCTGGACAGCCACCTGTCAGGTATGCTGTACCTGCAAACTGCACTGAAGAGCTGGTTGGACTACATAACCTAAAAGATAACCAGAGAACTTTGCTTCAACAAGATGTAGTAATGGCAACCAACGTAGACAACTTTAGAAAGGAGTTAGATGAATTCATGGATGTAAGGCTACAGCTCATGGTGGCTATATTACCAGTACCTCCAGGGTTGGTGTTGCCAGGTCTCTGAATAACTTGTAGGTAACTTGCATGTGTTGAAGGATGAAGGAGAGGGGAGGTTTTTTTCCCTGTTCCAGGAATCTAGTTGACTGTGGTCTTTAGATCTGTAAGCGAAAAAACATCATGTTTCTTTTTTTAGGTCCTCTAGTGGCATTGTTCTCAGTACATATCACAATAAACTATTTACGTGAGTGCGACCTTTGTTTGAAAAGGTTAACTTTTTTATTTTTACACCAGACTCTAATTTCAGTCTCCTCATGCTAAAAATATTGTTTTCAGCGCAGCACTAAATCAGCACTTGCAGGAGATAATTGAAGCTTTTTTGTCCTGGATATACTTCTGCAGATATGTTGTCTTTCTAGTTTTCATAATCAGATTGGGTAAGTGAAGAGAAAGGGAGGAAATAGTACACAAAAAATCGAATTGTGAAATGTGACTATTAGTGCACAATGATCTACTGAGGATGAGTAATGAAAAGGGGAAGCCGAAAGCTGCTTGATATGGTGGGTTTTTTGTCCTATTCCAGATACCTAAAGAAAAGATCAGAACCTTGTTAAAGTTCATGTTGTTTCCCACCACAAGTGCAGGCCCCAAATATCATCACTTGTTGATGAAAGTTGTTCCATTGATGAAAATGAGAAAGCAAAAATGCTTGTGTACTAAAAGAACTTTCATTTTAATTTGTTTGGGGGAAATCAAATATTCGTTTTATATATATATGTGAAAGCAGTCAGGTTTTTTTAGAAAGGCTGTGGCCTCATTCTACAAATCCTTTTTGCTTGCTACCAGCCGCTTGCATACATCTATCAATTCCATGTCATTTCATGCAAACCGTTCATTGCATGACATTTCGCCCGCAAGTAGTTCCTAGCAAACTTTGTGTGTCCCCAGTAGCATAAACAGTGAGAGGCTGGACTCATGATTTCAAATTCAAGAAATCCAGTTACAGCGCTTTGTGTTTTGTTTGTTATGAATTGATGATGGGAGGGGCAATGTCACTTGATCAAGGTTTTCGGAAATGAACCCTCTCCTCCCTCAAGAAAATATTGAAACTATGGCTAGAAACAATAAGCAAGCGACCTTTCCCCAAATCTGGTATGAAATGGTAGTTAATGATGGGAGAATGGTCTCTGGGAGATGCCCCAGAGTACTGGCTGAACTACAATAAGATGTTTACTGTTCTGGAAGCATAACGCAACTTGCATTTATTTCAATGCATCAACAAAAAACCTCCTGGATGGTATTAGAAGCCAAATACATAATATGGAAACTATGTATTTTGGAGCTGCATTCAACCGAGCTAACAAAGTGGATTGGCTCAGGCATCTACTAGATGACTCCTTCCATTGGTTGTTAGATTGCTGCCTTACAGAGGCAACCTCATGCTTCTGCGCAACAGTAGTTCCTCTGCTTTTATATCTGCATTTCTGTCCCTTTATGGCAGAGATGTGGAATCTGGGGCCCTCCAGATGTGCTGCACCTCATCTCCCCTCAGCAGCACAAAGGTGGTGCAGGTGGTTCTCCTGCACAGGGCGCCAAGTTGAGGGGGTTCATCATCACCACCATCTACATATGGGTACCTACCGAGAAGGTCCATTAAAAAAGCAGCTGTACCGAAAGGAATTATTGTGAAAATAAGAAATATTTGCAGGGGGGCCCACCAGATTTTGTCCTCGCTCAGGTCACCATATTACCAAAATCCACCCCTTGCCGTCAGCCCCAACTAGCATGGCTAGTGATCATGGATGATGGGAGTTGTAGCCCAACATCATAGGGCAACCTATCCCTGCTTTAAATAAACTAATGATGACTTCAAAGGGGGAGGGCAGGTATGAAGGTTCCATTGCAGAAGATTATAGGGTATAGGCATGATGTAAGAAAGCAGAAATGAAGCAGTCAGTGCCAACATCAGTTAGGTTTGTGCACCTCTGGTGAGGAAGGCATCATGCTTCTGTATACCAGTTTGTTGGGAATCACAGGTAGGGAGGATATTGTTTTGCTCTCGTTCTGTTTGCCAGCTTCCCTGAATCTGCTTTAAATGTAAGGTGCAGATGGAGCCTACAGTCCGCATATCGAAAAATACGCAGAGAGAATAAAGCGGTTGAGCGCAGCAGAGTAATGAGAATGAAGCGGCTCTGGTTCTATTGGCTCAACTTGTCACTAATCTGGTACAAAATTGTTAACATAGCAAAGCTGCTTAAATAGAAAATGCAAGCTTAACACAAAAACACTGTGTGATTTAGATGTATTAGTACAGCTATTGGCCTCGGGCAGCCCAGCACTAACAAACCACAACAAACTGATCCTTAAGTGTAATAGGATTTGGGGTTAGGGTTATTTGGACTAATTTTCTTTGACTTTTAGTTTCTGGGTCTTTGGGGGAAACTCTCTCTCTCTCTCTCTCTCTCTCTCTCTCTCTCTCTGACACACACACACACACACACACACACACACACACACAAAACTAATGGGCAATTTTACAACTTCTGCATCACTTGTTAACTGCATTCATAGCCACTTAAAAGTACCTTTTGACATGATGTACAGTGTATTTCTCCTCATTTTGAATGAGGCAGTTGCTGGAGGACAGCATTCTTCACTTAAAATACTTGCAAATCCTTCCCCAATCAGTCTGAAGTCCTTCCATCAGGCTGGCTCACACGTACATACACATTCTTCAGTGGCCACAATATCAAGTGATGGTGATTTTTATGTGTGAATGAGACAGATAAAGCATCCATGTCACCCAGTATCCAAAACAGTACTTTGAAATGGTCAATTTATACCAGAGGTGGTTAGCCTGTGAACTTCCAGCTGTTGCTGAATGGCAGCGCCCATCATCATGTTTTCTGCTGCTCAGAGGGTAGGACCTGAATCAATGGATTCAAATTATAGGAAAGGAGATTCCGACTAAACATTAGGAAGAACTTTATGACGGTAACAGCTGTTTGACAGCAGAATGGACTAGACTTGGCCTTTCCGCAACCCTTGAATGGTACATTTTGGGGCTTTCCACTGGCCCCCAATGGCAGGGAAACAGCCAGTAGGATGCCTGCCCACTCTCATGTTGGCTGCCTGAACTAGGGGAACTGGATGGAGGGGGACACTTTTTCCTAATCCAACACAAGCAACTCAGCATAAGGGGAATTTAGAGTGTTTTGCCTGTCTTTAATGTGCTACAAAAACTTATGTCTTGCCCTTACTTTTAGAGCATTAATAGAATCCCCTGGACTTGGCGAGTCCAACCCTGGAATTTCCACATGAGTTCCTATTCTGAACATGCCTCTTGTTAGGAAGAGCAATGATCCATGCAGGAACCAAGTGGTGACCCCCCTCTGAATATGCAGAATTCTACTGAATTTCAGGCTGAAACATCAGGGCCGCATTTGCTTCTGGTCAGCCTTATGGGAGCCACGTGCCAGTGGTGGATTTATACAGTAGGCTAGTTTTCACACACACCTACTTCTCTATCTTCCGCCTGTCCAGGGAAGATTCATTACCAGAGCTCAAGGCATCCAGGCAAAAAAAATACTCAAGGAGCATGCTCAGCAGGGCTAAGGAGGAATGTGGGCTAGGGAGAGGGAGCATTGAGATTGTCCCAAGGGGGTTTGAGTGCTGCATTTCCCTGAGGGTCCCTGCCCCTGTTTTTCTGTGCATGTGTGTCTTCTTCTGAAGTTAATTGCCCATGCAATGCAAAGACATGGCAGAATTGATAGACTGATGGAGACTGATAGGAAAGGGGTGAAGCCAGAGCTGTGAATCGTATCATACGCAGACTCCTCTGTGGGTCTGTGCTTTGGCCATTCCAGAGCCTCTCAGTTTGTTCTATCTCACTATCTAGGCTAGCTAGCAGTTCAGAATTTATAAAAATCACATTGTTGGACTGGAACCGTGGAAGTTATCTAGTCTAACAAGCTACTCTGTACAGTTTGCAATGTTACAGCATCCCTGGCAGGTGGCTGCCCAGCTTCTGCTAACAGCGAAGGAGAGCCCAACGCCTCCTGGGGCAGACTGTTCCACCTTTGAATAGCTCTTGTTAAGAAGTTTCCCCTCATCTTAAGCTGAAATCCGTTTTGCTGTCATTTCTGCCCATTGGCTTTTACAGCCCTGCATTCTAGAGCAACAGGGCAGAAGCCTGTTTCCTTTTTCTGTATGATGGCTCTTCTGATAGTAGAAGGCAACTTTCATGTTCCCCCTTAATCTTCTCTTCTCCCAGCTAATACAGCACTTTCAAACGTGTTCCTCAAAACCCCTCACCTTCCGGCTGCCCTCTTCTCATGAAATACTAGTTTGCTCCCACAAAGTTTGGGAATTGTTGTTTTAACCTCTTGACTAACTTTATGGCCTGATCTTCAGTTTTGGAATAGATTGCACTGGCAGAATGGTATGATTGAATAAAGAGCAATGGTGTTGGGGGTGTGGGGGTGTTTAAACTTGGGAAGAGGAGGAAGAATTGCACATAGCATCAGGCGCAAGGAGGTCAGTAAGGAATGTAGTCATTGCAGGGTTGGGGCAATTGAAGAACGCAGTAAGTGGACAAGTGGAGCATGCACTTTACGGCTTTCTGATTTATAAAGTGGGTTTTTTCTCTCATTACAGTACTTCCTAAGTACTTGTTCTATTAGTCAGACAGTTGTTGCCATTATGATGTGGGTTTGTAGCTTTGTAAAACAAGAGTTTGTTTGAAGATTCTGTATCAGGCCTTTACTTATTTGATCAAGAACTTAGTGACACCTGGTGGCAGTCTTCATATTGCCTCACAGAAAGATTGTTCAGCAAATTATATGTACTGTGGGCTGACCCACTTTTGCTAATAGATTCCTTTTTAACCTTGCTTCTGTGAAAATCAGCTTGTTTCCCTAATGAAAGCGTGCTAACTGTAGATAACAGCAATATGCTGCTATGGTGATACCAGCTGTCCTCATTTTTTTTGTCAAGATGATCCAGAAAATATTCTGCATATTGAATGCAGAATTTTCTCTCTTAGAAAATTTCCTGATTTATTTTAAAAATAAAAGAATGTATGCAACATACAGGAGTCCTTTCATATGATATGGGATGTTTTTATTGCATATACATTACATGGAACATTTAAAATAAATCCAGCACTACAGCATTTGGCAAAAATAGATACTTATTCTATGTGAAGCTGGAGTCATTTAATAGGCTGTGAGCTTTCTCTGTGATCTGGAATGGAAGAATGAGAAGAAATTGTCTATTTCCTATTTACAAATGAGAGCATATATTCTTGTGGTGTTTTTGTTTTGTTGTATTTTTGAGCACACAAGTTGATTTTTCCTTTGCTGAAAAAAGTCTACACACAAACAAACAAATCTGAAAATAGTGGAATTGGAATGTTGGCTGACAACTGCTATAAATAGCTCATTCCATGTTCATGATTGGCCAGGACCCTTTATTCATGCATAGCTTTTGCACCCCAAACCCCATAACTAAATAGTTGGGAACTCTTTAAAGGGGTGCAGCTTTTACAGAGGATTGACAGCTTAAGGTCAGTATTTGGAAATCTAGAAACTTAAGTTGCATCTTGCTTTTGGCTAATGTGGCAAACACATCCTGTTATTATCTACTTGCCTTCTGAAAATGCTTTACCACCAGGAAACAGTGATGCTTAATTTTGCCAGTTAATGAAGAGTAGGTGTGGGTTATTAGTAAGGAACATGTGGATTGGAGTGGATGAATAAAATTAATAAGTAATAAGGCTAGCAAGGGGACACACTCACTTTTAAATTTTGGTCGCTCGCATGCACACACACACCAGAGGTGTGGCCTGTTGCCCAGAAAATGTTACCCTTTCTCAGTGGCTGCCCTGGAATGGGCACAATTATTGCACTGGAGCTTTTGGACTGGAACAGGGTCCATAAATGTTATTCTTTCATGAATTACACCTTGTGTTATTCAACCAGCAATCCTGTGCTGTAGGGGTGCCTTGTACTTAGCTCTTTGCCCTGCTGCAGAGATATCTGCACCTTGTTCTATAAACCACATTCAGTTATTTTGTTGTTAAGGTACTGTGGTTAAAAGCATCTCTCTAGCCTGTACTTGACTCAAGCTCTCACTTAGCTTTCCTTAAGAATTGAATTGACTTTGCTGACAAACACCTGCTCTACACAGCTATCTCCCCACCCCCACCCCCACCCCAAAAAATTACTCTATGCATGGGTTCTGTGTATTCTGCAATATGGAATTGTGTATTTCCACAAGTTTTTTAAGTTTAAATATGTAGTATAATCTAAGTCATGGGTTGTAGTCTGCGAAGGACAGCAGGACCAGCATCATTCTGCCCTGAAAATGTACCAAAAGTGATGGGGGTGGATGGATAGGCACTTGAAAGGAGTGGAGAGGATTAGGAGACAGAAAAGCAGAGTGAGATGAAGAAGGACGAAGCAGCGAGAAAGAGTGAGTGAGTCAATACAAGGGAACAATGGTGAGCAGAATGGACCTGGAGTGATGGTGGAAGGAGTCACTTGAAACACAAAGGAATCACCCAGCTTCTAGCACAGTGCATTGCAGTTCCCACAAGAGGCAGAAAAATCATCATGCTGTCCCTCCAAGGCCCTCAGCAGTTTTCAAGTGATTTGTAGGAGAGGAAAGTGAATGCCTGGCTCTTTCACTGCAATGTTTACTAAGCTGCTGCTGTATCAGTGAACAGGGTTTGCCATGTTAACTGCAAATGGGAAATAAATTGTCAACAGGAACAGCTGGCTACCCAAAAGAAGACCCTCACCCCCCCAAAAAAAACCATTAAAAAATTGTACAGGGGGGTGCCAAAGGGTGTGGTTGAACACAGGCACCATGTTTAGAAACCCAAGGGCAAAGCCTTCCACTGGCTATCTTGGAATTTAACAAGGTATGGTGATTGTAGGAGATTATTAAAGTTACAGACATTGCGGAATAAGGATTCTGTGTATCCAATGTATTTTATTCCCCATATTTCAAAAGCAAGTGACATTACTGAGCTGTGTTGTTCTGGAGTAATACAAGGAAATAAGAGTGCTCGTAGAAACAAATTGAGAATTTTAAAATATATGTTTAGCCCCTTAACAGGGGTAGTGCTTTCAGCAGTGATGCATATTCCCAAGCAAATTGCTTTGTTGTGATGATCTTACAATTTGAAGAAGAAGAGGAGGAGGAGGTGGAGGAGGAGTTCGGATTTGATATCCCGCTTTATCACTACCCTAAGGAGTCTCAAAGCGGTTAACAATCTGCTTTTCCCTTCCTCCCCCACAACAAACACTCTGTGAGGTGAGTGAGGCTGAGAGACTTCAGAGAAGTGTGACTAGCCCAAGGTCACCCAGCAGCTGCATGTGGAGGAGCGGCGAAGCGAATCCAGTTCACCAGATTACGAGTCCACCGCTCTTAACCACTACACCACACTAGCTCTCTATTTGAGGAAATAGATGCATTGGTGGGCGCTCAGGCTTTAAGCCCTGGTCCTGTTTGTTGACCCCCCCCCCGCCATTAAAAAAATGAACTGTCCTGTTTTGATAGGGATATTTAATAGGAACGTTTTAGTTTGCTGATTTTTAATCATCTCCAGAAAATGTGTGAACAGATTGCAGTTTTGATGAATACATTTGAAAATATTTGGCTAGTACCTTTTCAAATAATTTATTGTCCTGTTTTGATCTTATATTATATTCATAACCTCCTACATATGTGGAAGGCTACCACGCACACACACACACATAGATACAGCCTTGTGCTCTCGTTCTCTCTCTCTCTCTCTCACACACACACACACAAACACAGAGGAAGATACATTTTCACAGCCATCTGAAATAGAAAGTGACAGCCGTGGAAAAGCAACATGTCATGCAACAAAATGTTCACTTTTGCTAACACTTACGATTTTTTTGTTAAAAATCACAGCTTCTGCAATAATTCTCCAACCCTTTCGAAACCTTAGACCCTGAAGCCATACTGTAACTGAACAAACAAAAGTTTGCAGTTTTTGAGGTCTATATATAAAGTTTGAGTCAACAGTCAGAGGATTCTCCGTCTTAAGTTTCAGACACTCCAAGGTACATAATGAGTAACGAACAGAAATCATTATGTTCCCAGTTGTGGTTTGGGGGCATCATTTATTGAACAAAGTCTGACACATACACTGCCAATTAATTCTTATCTTCATGTTAAAACTGTCCATCTTAATCAATTTTTAACCCAATGCACAAAGGCTTGCAGCTGTGAACGTAAAGAAGAGCTTTGCATGGCAAGGTCCTGAACCCTCCCCCATTGTAGAATAAAGACACTTGACACCAGAATTTGGGTTAACGAGCTGAAAAAAGGCCACAACTTTATTGACTACAGAATGTGAGTGGTATTGGAACCAATGACTATATCTGACTCCTGCCCATCTGCTGGGAGTCTAATAAGGGTTAACCACCAATAGCGGGAGCCCTGTTGATGCACATCAATGAGGAATTCCCCCATGATCACCGATAGGGGTCGTGCTATGGCCCTGGGCCCCATCTGGGCTTTGGACAGAGGACATGCCCCCCAGATTCCTTTAATGGAATACCCTTGAAATAGGAGGGGTAGGTGATGACCGCCACCTTCCCTCACTTCCCACCAAATACTCCAATGCCTAACCGCCAAACCTTACAAAGTTGTGACAATTTGCTATGAGGTAGGTGAAAAACCAAGTGTCTGGTGCCAATTTGCCAAGTGGAAAAAAATCCTACCAGGCCCCTTCAACAGGTGACCAACTGAAGTCCATAGCAAGGTCAAAGGATAATGACCTAACCTTAGGGAGGGAGGGAGAACTCTGCAAGCGGGAGCGAGGTAATAGAGGGTGGGAGCCTGGCCACGGCTTGTTTAAATGGGCTAAGTCACGCCCCCCTCGGCTGATTGGACTGCCAATTTGAAGTGATGCAGCTAGGAACTCCCTGTGACGCGGAGCTACCTAAGCCTGACATGACGGGTCGGGCTCATGATCTGCCTGCAACATTGACTCCATACGAGGGGAATCGGCTTTGCAGGATCAGAACAAAGGCCTATCTAGTCCAACATCCTGTTTCTCACGGAAGCCAGCCAGATACTCATGGGAAACCCACAAACAGAGCATGAGCACAATTGCCCTCTACTGCTGTTGTCCCCCAGCGATTGGTGCTTAGGTGCATGCTTCCATCATAGCATTTAGTCATCATGGCCAGCAGCCATTTAGAGCCTTGTCTATACACAAATTTGTCTCATTCCCTATTAAAGCCACCCAACCCCTCAGCATTTCAGGTAGGGCTGGGATTATTTATTCTCAGTTTGAAACCACGGCAAGCCATTGCCAGTCATTGCGGACAGTACTGAGGTGATTCAGTATAAAGCGGCTCCCTATGTTCCTAATCACATTTATTTACATATGTGTGTGTGTGTGTGTGTGTGTATATATATATATATATATATATATATATATATTTACAAAAATCCAACAAGGCAGTGTATACTGTACAGAAGTTGCGACAACAATAACAAATACCAGTAAAACATCTGTTAAATACTGCTTGGTCAAAAGGAAATTCACATCTCAAAGCCCTGTCTGTATAACACAATTTTTGAGTGATTACTTGAGTGAGGCAGGCCTGGTACCTGACAAATCTCTACTGGCATGAAATTCCACAGGGCAGAACCTGCCACACCTTAACATCTTGTGTTAGTGAATTCCATAGTTTAACGATGCACCATGTGAAGAAGTTCTTCTTGCACTGTTCGGCTTTGTTGGACGACCTTGGGTTCTAGTATTGTGAGGGGGGGGTGAAAACTCTCTTTCCGGTTCCTCCTCAGTATGCATGATTTTGTAAACCTCTATATCAGTGGCATGATGAATCTAAACTGGCACCAGTCCTAATTATCTGCATCTGTGGATTGTCACAAACACTCATCCGGGGATTACTTGGATATTTAACATTAGTACTGATCGCTGATCATTATCATTAACACTTAATTGCCCTTCTCTGGTCTTTTAAATATTATAGAGCAGAAGGCTATTATCTTTTAGCTATTTCCTCCTGGTTCAGCAATTTGCAAACTTAACCATTCTGCATTCATAGGAAATGAGGTGTATGCATATGGTGGTGTTTGTGTTGTATTTAGCCACAATGATTTAACTGTGTGCTATCCTCCTTAAGAATTAATTTAATTTAATTTAATTTAATTTTTGTAGACTGCCCACTTACCCAGTGACTGGGACCATGGTAGGTTATAGTTAAAACAGGTACAGCCAGATTCTTTCATCCCCATTTCTCTAGATTAGGAGAAACCCTGCTGCTAGGTTGTGTTTTTTATAGCCCTGCCAGAGAGCTGTACAAAAGCCTGTTAGTCGCCAACACCTGTTACCAATGCCAGTATTCAAGAAACAACAGGAAACACGCCACTGGTGTGATTTGAAAAGGGGGATTACAGCATAGCTGTCAACGTACAGCATAGCTGTCAACGTTCCGAATAGGATTCCTCGCAAGAAAATGGAAAAGTTGACAGCTATGGGTTACAGTCAGCCAAATGCAGGAAAACCTGAAATATACCCCCCACCTCTCCACCTCCTCCCCATTCAAGCTCAGGGTATTTCCCTAGTCAACTTGTTTTTTCTTTAAAAGCAATGCCCCATTTGTTTTATTTTAAACGGCAAAATGCAGCATTTTGGAGTCCACAAAAAGCGACACAAGACTTACATAACTCAATATGCCTTACTAATGGTGCAATTTGCTCAGACATACAAAAACATCACCCAAATCACCTTTATTCACCTCATAATTCAGGCTGTACACAGGGTTGGTACACACCTCTAATACAAATACCCAGTGCTTCTCAGACACTCTGACCGGTGGATATTAAATGGCCAGAGTAGGCTACAGCACATTTAAAAACCATTAACACTGCTTTCTGGAAGCATTTAGTAAAGTCAGAGGGATCAGCTTTAGCTTCTTCCCATGCAAGCGGATGGACTGCATGGCTGAAGTGAATAAAGAAGCAATTCCCAGGCTATTTATGGTGCACTTGCCTCCTGAAGGCAAAAGTGAAACTCTCTCTTTTCAAAAGCTGCAAATCCTGTATCCACTTATCTAGGAGTATATCCCATTGAACTTAATGAGACTTAATTCTGAAAAGGCATGTGATAGGATAGCACCCCTATAGAAAGATCTGCCAGGATGAGCAGGGTTAGGATCCAGCAGATCTCCCCCTGGGCCAGGAGGATCCCTGTGGAGCTGTGCTCTGCTGTCCCTCATCAGGACTGAGATATGCTGCCTTCATTACCATCCCACAAGCCAGATGAGCCAAGCATAGCAGACCCAAAGCTGGTGTGAGCCAGAAAAGGGGGCATTTTGTGGATGAGGCTAGGGACCAGAGTGGGGAGGGGGGTTCTAGGCTAGATCCTAAGCCCATTCAGCTTTGTCACATGGTTGTTTTCCCTCTGCAAGGATTAGTCAGCAGCGGCCCTACTCCAGAATGGAGTTTGGATGTTTCCTCTGGCTTAACTTAAGCTAGGCTTGCTTTTTATGCCAGTTCTTGTGCGTAGGATTGCTCCCCAAGCCTGTTCGTTCATTACTGCATTTGCTCCAATATCTAAGGGTGCATCTACCTAAAAAGACTTTGAAAATGAGCAAACAGTCCATGGGAAGTACAGGCAGATACCTGGAGAAGAAACCCAATTCCACTAGCATGCCAGCTGCTAACGTGCATGAGATACAAAATGCCATGCCTCTGCAAGATACTTGGGAAACAACCATATCCCTGACCTTAAGCAAGTAGCTGATTAGGTGTCTTTTCTGAGACTATTGCAGGAAGTGGGCAAAGAAAATGGGTGCAGGCATGTTTGTCTTCATTATGCAAACATAAACTATTCCATTCATCCCAGCAGGCCAATTTAGCTAGGCCGTTACACCCAGAGTAAATCTTAGCTACAAAAGAGCACAATAAATTCTACTTTGTCATTGCATGTGCACAGCCTCTCCAGATTATGCTAATGCGGCTAGCACTTGGGGAGCTGGAAATATTCAATGTGAAAATCCTGTCTAAACATTTTCTGTTTATGTAAAATATCCAGATAAGGAAAACATTTGAATAAGGAATATTTTATTTGCTTTATGTAACCTCCTGATGATGCTTCCATTTCCCCATATGGAGGAATACGTTGGTACTTTTTTCCCAGCCTCATAAACCTGAAAGGTCTGTTGTTGGAGTCACATCTGCAAGGAAGCAGTATGTGTCTGTGGCAACATGTATACTAAACCATCAAAGGGGTTAGGGCTTTAAAGTGTCATAGATTCATAGCATTATAGAGTTGGAAGGATCCATAGGGTTGTCTAGTCCAGCCCACTGCAATGCAATGCAGGACTCGAAACCACCAAGCTTCTGGTTAACAGCCAGGCACACTGACCTGTTGTGCCTTATGCGGTGTTACATGTGGTGGTACAATTTGAGCTAATCTCACATGAGACCATCTTAAAATGTCCGTAACAAAGCAGTTTCCCTATGGCCTGTTCCTGGTTGCTTTGCAGCGCCCTCTGGTGTCATATTTTTTTTTTTATAAATTTTTTATTGGTTTTTCAACACATATTAAAAGACAATACAACACAATACATAGACAAACAAACATATAAACATGTATAATTTCTTGACCTTTCTTTCCTAAAACCTTCTTTCAGCGACTTCCCCATACCTCCCCTTTCTGCATCCCTGTTTTAAATCATTCCAGCAACCCCTAATTTCAATTTCTTATAGCACTTTCTTTAACTCTTTTTTTTTTCATGTCCAATTGTTTGTCACTGCAATTCTATTTTGCATTACCCAAGACATTTTAACATTCATTAATTTTACAGCAATTCTTAAGATAAACTTTAAATTTCTTCCAGTCTTCCTCCACCGTCTCTTTCCCTTGGTCACGGATTCTGCCAGTCATCTCCGCCAGTCCCATGTAGTCGATCACCTTGGTCTGCCATTCTTCCAGTGTGGGTAGTTCTTGTGTCTTCCAACTCTGGTGTCATATTTTAATGACACATTATTAACAAGCAAAATGTAATGTGTCCACTATCTATGTTATGGAAATAATTCCTTAATGTTATCAGCCATGAGTGTATATCCACCTTGGTGTTGGGGATGGGATGGGACAAACTACGCATCATGTACAAATACATGTAGTGAAGCCCCTCCCCTTTTAGAAACACCCTAAAGAGGTCTGTTGGACCTACCAGATATTTGAGAAATCCACAAGCTTTTAATGAAAAGCAGACATAGGCAGCTGCAGTTCTGAGAGGAGGAATGGTAGGGAAGGTGAGGGGCTGCTTAATCCTTTCCCAGCAGCAGCGGCAACAATTTATTTTTGTACCCTGCGCATCTGATTGGGTTCCCCCAGCCACTCTGCGTGGTTTTCAACATAATATATAGAAACACAACAACAACACAACGGAACATCACACATTAAAAGCATCCCGATACAGGGCTGCCTTCAGATGTCCACAGGTCGTATCATTATTTCTCGCTTTGACATCTGACAGGCGGGTGTTCCACAGGGTGAGTGTAACTACTGAGAAGGTCCTCTGCCTGGTTCCATGTAACTTCACTTCTTGCAATGAGGGAACCACCAGAAGGCCCTCAGAGCTGGACCTCAGTGTCTGATCTGAACAATGGGGGCGGAGGTCCTCCTTCAGGTATACAGGGCTGAATCTGTTAAGGGCTTTAAAGTTACACAGTAATACTTGAATTGTGCTCAGAAAACATACTGGGAGCCAATGTAGGTCTTTTAGGTGTGATGTTATATGATTCCAGTGCCTGCTCCCAGTCTAGCAACTGCATTCTGGATTAAAGCCACCATTGCACTCAAAATTGCCCCATCCCAGTGAGGTTCCATATATTTCTCTCTGAGGCTTTTGCAACTGACAGGTTCATTGCATCTGTTGAACTTGAACCTCAGGAACAGCAGGTTCCAAGTTACTTAGAAGCACACATCTGGAACTCTGTGAGTGAAGGAAGCAGTTTGGGAAAGCAATCTTGTGTGTGAAGGCAATGGGTGGAGAGGAAAGACATGAGCAGACCCTCCCATCTTTCACTGAAAGCTGCAGTCTGCTGAGGCTGCTTTTTTTTTTTTTTAAGAAGCAAAACTGCCAGGACTTCATTGCACACACTTGCACGTAACGTGTAGTTTGCTCCTCATTTGCCTGCTTTCCCACAGACTTCCTTAAAATGGCGGCTGACATGTGAGATTAATTACAGAGGCAATTAAGTGGCTGTCACACAGGAAGAGCTTGGTTCCATATGGTTTGTACGGGGGGAGTCCGTATGCAGCTCCTGAGACACTTGGGTGCTGCAAATTTTATCTTCTGTTGTTTTCAGATCACATGGTTGCAGGGCAACAATTGAAAATACGCTGCCTGCGGCTAAGGTCTTTCCCCACCCAACTCCAAAGGGCTTGATACTGCCCTTCTAGAAAGGACACGAATAATAATCACAACATGACTGCTCACTGTAACTGTAGATCAGGCAGGTTCATAAAATGCTTACCGGCAATTAAAATACAAAGATTAAGTATAGCATTCCAGCCAGCCTTTCTCAACCTGTGAGTCCTCAGATGTTGTTGAACTACATCTCCCATCACCCCTAGCTAGCAGGCCAGTGCTCAGGGATGATGGGAGTTGTAGTCCAACAACATCTGGGGACCCACAGTTTGAGAACCACTGATCCAGCTCATGTTGAGTTTTTTTCCATAGGAAACTCCGTGGATTGCGGTTGGCATAAACAATTGGAAGGTGAAAAAAATTGTTTAGCATTTCTATAGAGCTTCTGTGCTGCCTACAGCAGCACCTGGGATTATGTGATAATGTCAGTTTTAAGACAAATAAAAAGTTTTAAAATGAAGTCCAGTCTAAGAATGGAAATCCAAGCAATTAATCAGTCTGCACTGAAAGCCTGTGTGCGATAGAGGACAACGTTTTGGGCTTTTCCTTGAAGGACTTCAGTTCAAGTTGCTGCTCAGCCACAAAAGTTCCATTGATTCTTACAAGATCTATTAATTCTAATAGTTTGAGAGTAGCAAGGACTGTTGTATGGAATAGGGAGAGAATGTAAGACCAGTGGGACTTTTATTTCAAAGCCCAACTACCCTGTTTGGAGGGGCATGTAACTAGGGAAGCCGGATCCTTGCCAGATTTGACCAGTGGTCCAAAGGTTCCCACCTTGGTAATAAAACCTTAGATGTTATCACTATTTATCAAAGAGGGGGGTGGCTCAATTGCCCATCATGTTGCCTTGTTTTCAGTATTCTCATCTGCAGCTCATCTTTCAGATGGGACCAGTAGAGGTAGAGGACTGAGGACGAAAGAGAAACCTGGCTACTAAAAGTGACGTGTGAATGATTATGTAAACCTATATAGACCATGAATTCCCCAATCAAGCTCTGGAGTTGAGATTTATTTATTTTTCCTTAATTTTGAATATAGGAAGAAACATACAGTCAGTTCCCCCCATTTACCCACCCCCTCATGATTTCTTAATTTAGTGTGAGTTTACGTTCATGACACAGTGACTGCAACACTAAACGATGGCATGTGTGCAAGAGGCAGTGGTCATTGGATCTGAGACAATCGCTCCAACCAGAATACGTTTCAGTGGAGGAAGTTCACGCAGTCAACTATGGGTTAAAGAATGTTGAGTAACCGAATGAAGCGATATACCTTCCTTTGTGAATGGGCTCTTAGAATGCCAGCAGTTGAAACACATTAGTCATGTCAAGGGGCAAAACATGTTTCAAGGAGCTGTGGGGTTTTGCTTTTAGCCCTGCTCTAATGTTGCACAGTGTCCCCTGGCTGCTCCCTCATGTTTTTCCATGTGCTGGATGAAGATTTGCTGAAAGTGCATTTGCTGTCCCTCTGAGTGGGAACCCTGAGCCCACAAGGGTTGCGTATAACAGGGATTCCCCTAACATATGCAGGTGGAACGAGAAGGTTATGCACTAGCAAAAAATGCTCTTCCTCCACACACTGTCAATCAAGTGGAGGCTGATTTCCTAAAATGTATGCAGGCTTTGTGTTTAGTTTTGAGCCATGACCCTCCCAGTTATCTAGAGCAGGCATAGGCAAACTCAGCCCTCCAGATGTTTTGGGACTACAACTCCCATCATCCCTGACCACTGGTCCTGTTAGCTAGGGATGATGGGAGTTGTAGTCCCAAAACATCTGGAGGGCCAAGTTTGCCTGTGCCTGATCTAGCCATTAGCTGTTGGGGTAGGGTGTGTGGGGCTCTTTAAGTAACCTGTTCATTGGCTTTTGGGTGGGGACCTTCTTTGCCTGGACCAATTCTCTGCTTCACTTGGCATCTTTCTGCTGGGAGGAAGGATTTGGTTGTCTAATATTTATTCTGTAGCATCTCTTGAGGTAATCATGTGATTTGTTCAGTCAGACACAGAGCATTGTTCCTGCTGCTTAGTGATAACAAATGGCAGAGTTTTAATGTGCTGCAGATGTCTGTAATGGTGCATCGGGACATTGGAAAGCTTCCAAAGAAGGAAACCTTTTGCTACTGAGACTCATGTGCCACAGGCTGAAGCCGGAAATCAGCCCAGGCCGTAATTGCATACTTTGTCATGGTGTAAATGGATCTAAAGCCCTAAATCTCAATTTGAGGTGCATTGTGCAGATGTTGGTCATTAGGACATTTTATCTGCTGCTCTCGCATTCTTTTTTTGCTCCCTCCTCATTTGCAATCACTTTAAGCCGTGAGGGTACACATGGCTATGAATAATTTATTTTAAAGACATAATGACTGCCTGAGTTTGAAACACAGTTTTTTTCTTCCTGAAATGTTTTGATGTTATCAGTCGGCTTGCCATTTTGTTCATTAGGGCAAGTTCACCGTAATGTGAAATAAAGGTAACGTTAACTGCCTTGAAAGGACTCACCATATGGTAGGGCAAGGACTGAATTTACATGAGCATTTGGGGGGTCGCTAAAAAGGAATGTAGGGCAAGCTGCTTTAAGCTGGAGCATCTGGAGCGCACTTCACTCAGCTGGGGGTCAGGAGCAAGAGTCTCGCAGGGCAATAGAGTGAGATAATAGTGGCAATGCAAGGATAATGGCAATTTGCAAATTACAATCTAATTGATTATAACAAATTAAGCCCTCTGCAGTCCTGGCACTACTTATTTTATGCCAGCAGCTTTGCACCTCTTACATCTTGCCCACCCCTTCCACTCTGCAGCACGAAACATTCGACAGGCATTTTCAGGAGATTCCTCACCTAAGTGGCAGTTCCATTCTGGGGAAGAAGAACGGTTTGGGTGATGTAAACGAAAGTACTGGTGCCTGCTTCTCTGTCCAACTCAGGAATGGGGAACCTGGTGGCAGTGGCGTAGCGTGGGTTGTCAGAACCCGGGGCAAGGCAAGTAATTTGCACCCCTAACCCGTGGATTTGCGCCCCCTAACCTGTGGATTTGCGCACCCTAACCCTAACCCCCAGATGTTGCGCCCGGTGCGGCCGGCCCGCCCTGCACCCCCCACGCTACGCCACTGCCTGGTGGCCTTCCAGCTGTTGTTGGACTCCAGTTCCCATCAGCTCCAGTCAGCAATCAGCGATGATAGGAATTGTAGTACAGCAACATTTGGAGGGTCACAGGTTCCTCACCAGTGGTCTGGCTCAATATATTCAGAGGCAAGCCACATCTGATGCTGGAGGTTAAGCAGCCATCATGCCTAATAGACGTTTATTGTCATCCTCAATATATATCTGCCTGACTCCCTTGTAAAGCTGTGCAAGTTGGTGGCCATCACTACATATTATGGAAGTTAAATCCATGCTTGTGCTGTGTGAACACGTATTTTATTTTCTCTGTACTAAATCTCCCAGTGTTCTACTTCAGTTGTGCAAGATGCCATGCCACCTCTTCTGGGAAAAAAGATTTGGAGCAACAGCTGGGTTTTTTCATCTTCTGCCGAATGAAATGAAATATGTCAAGTGTTCTTAGCACAGCAGCTTAGGATGGTGATAGTACCTGAAAAAGTTTCCTCGGGAATCAGAATAAAGTGGAAGGGATGGGTATCGTCCCCTTCCTAGGGTTGCTTCTATTTGGCCTTCTGGGTAGGCTTATGGGCCAACAGAATTTCCTCCTAGGCTTTCTGAAGGCTGTCCCTGCCCCTCTCTTCCAACTCTCCCTCATCTCTGTTTCGCTGTCTCTCAGGATAAGGGCTGTGCGTGTTTGACAAGCCTCGTCTAGGGACCCCAATTACTGTGAGACTTGAGGGCAAATATTTTACAAGGGAACTTTGCAATGCCAAGCGGCTGGCCCTATTGTGGAAGCAGCTCCCTTTCTGATGTTTCTCTCCCTGGCTCCCACCTTCCTCGGGTGGTGCAAAACCTCACCGTTTGCAATTTCCTCATCTCCCCACCTCACCAAATCTGACCTTCCTTTCTGCTTCCCCCATCACGGCTACATTGGTGCCTTAAATATATCAGCTCAGTATAAACAAGCACTTAAACCAGATACCAGCAGAGGGCATATTGCTTTCAAAACAGGCTATGTGCACCGGCACCTTTTAATTATAAAGGTTGTGCTTGTACGTATTCTAAGCTTCTTTGCAGACTATTGGAAAAGCAATTTCTTTACACTATAAAATGATTAGGCTTGAAAACTCATAAAAACGAATTCTATTAAAATTAAAGGCATTTCACTGCTATGCCATTCAAAGCAAATAGCACGCGGGAATGTAGCTGACACTTGCAAAAGGCTTTGTGAGAATTATGTGATCCCCCCCCCCCCCGAATATGAAACAAGCACAGTGCTTATTTATGTGTTTATACATCATGTGCTGCCCACATTTTAAATATCTTATGTGAGACACATAAGAACACAAGAGCCTGCTGGATTAGTTGGAAGGGACCCTGAGGATCATCTAATCAAACCCTCTGCAATGCAGGAATATGCCACTGTCCCATATGGGGCTCGAACCTGTGACCTTGGTATTATCAGCACCACACTCCAACCAACTGAGCTACCCAGTGGTGATGGTGCCAGTTTAGACTGTCTAGTCCAGAATCCTGTTCTCACCAGTGGCAAACCAGATGCCTGTGGGAAACCTGTAAGAGGATCCAAGAGCAATAGCACTCTCCTGTCCTGTGGTTCCCGGCAATTGGTATTCAGGTGTATTACTGCCTCCAGCTGTGGAGGAAGAGCACAACTATCATGACTAGCAGCCATTGATGTGCTTATCTTCCATGAATTTGTCCAGTCCTTTTTTAAGGCCATCCTAGTTTGTGGTCATCGCTACCTCCTGTGGAAGGCTAGTTCCTTTGTTTAAGTATGTGCTGTGTGAAGAAGTACTGTTCTTTTATCTGCCAACATTCAGGTTCATTGAATGTCCACAATTTCTAGTGTTATGATAAGAGGGAGAAAAACTTTTCTCTGTCCATTTTCTCCCTGCTATGCCATAATTGATCATGTCACCTTGTCTCTAAACAAAACAGTCCCAAACGCTGCACCTAGATTCAGATATCTTAAGAATGCCCAGGATTGTCATAGAGATAACATAGCATTGCACCATGTTCAGCTCCTTAGAGCAGAAGTGACTAACCTGTGGCCCTTCAGATGTTGCTGGACTCCTTCTCCCATCAGCCCCAGCCACCAGAGCCAGTGCTCAGGAATGATGGAAGTTGTAGTGTAGCAACATTGGGGAGGGGGCAAAGAGGAGCCACCCCTGCCTAAAGGGAAAGGCAGGACGAAAACACAAGCAAACAATTGCTCTTAAACCTTGCTGCCTAGTACAGTGGTACCTCTGGTTGCGAACGGGATCTGTTCCGGAGGCCCGTTCGCAACCTGAAAAGAATGCAACCCGCATCTGCATATGCACGGGTCACGATTCCCCGCTTCTGCGCATGCGTGCTATGTCATTTTGCGTGTCTGCACATGCGCGAGCGGCAAAACCTGGAAGTAACCCTTTCCGGTACTTCCGGGTTGCCGCGGGACGCAACCTGAAAACGCACAACCTGAAGCAAACGTAACATGAGGTATGACTGTACAGTACTTAAGAGGTCAGCACCTTCCCGAATAAGTCCAGTTTTAAAATCCAGCCCAAAACAGTTCTCTGAGATCGTCTGATGATTTGAATATAAGCATGTTCAGTTGGGTTCATTAATTTCAGATATGAATTCTTTTTACTAAATAGAAAAAAATCTACCGTTTTCCAATATGGCAGCTTTTCTCCAAGTTTGATTTGAGGGTGGCCAGGGAGGGTGCAAGACTTTTTCCACAGCCATCAAATGAACATGCCCTACAATTTTCAGCTTATTGTTCAAAATGTCTGGGTTGGGCCTAAAATTTTGTTAGTTGCAGTGGTTTAAAACACTCTTGCATTCACCACATGGAAGAAAGCCAACCCTGCTCCCTGCATAAGTGCTTTTCAAACCTTATTTATCTCCTTTATCATTGCTGCGCTTTAGTTGTTTTATTTCTATTCATTTTTTAGAAAGTTCTGAAACTAGACCTTCCCTGTGGTTCTGGGGCTATAGCTTAAGAACCTAATGATTCCGGTTTTTGACACTCAGTCACATACATTTATATTTTTAACAATATCGTTCATTCTAAATAATGGATTTTAATCTTACATGTTTTTAGTTTTGGATTTTTATAAAGTTGCATATCCCACCTTTCTAATACAAATGTGCTACTCAAGGCATCGTACAGTACTCAAAACCACAATGGGAAAATGCAGCAAGAACAGAAAGCAGAGACCTAAAGCACTTCAGCCTGGCAAATTAAAGGGTTGCGTGGCAAGTCCCCTCCCCCATGTGAAATGAAGACACCGGACACAGAATTTTAGGTTAATGGGCATAAAAAGGCCACAACTTTATTGATTACAGAATTGGAAGGTATTGGCCTTAGGCATTGGCTCCTGTCGTCTACCCGGCATGGGGACCGGGAAGGGTTGTCCACAAACCGTGGGAGTCCTGTTGAAGTACGCCAACTAGGATCCCACGGGTGTCACCGCTCTGGGGCGTGCCGGTGGCCCTTACCTCCCTAGGTTTCGGACAAGGCCACGCCCCTCGGAGTCCTCTACCGGACTACCCTTACTTTTGGGGAAGGTGATGGCGCTTCCTTCCCCCCTTCATTTGCATAACAATTGACCCCTGCCAATGCCTAACCGCCAATACCAAAATAAGTTGTGACGTTTGCTACGAGGTAGGCGAAAAAACCAAAAGGCTTGAAGTGCGCCAACTTGGAAAAATTCCTACCAGGCCCCTTGCGGCGACCAACCGAAGTCCATAGCAAGGTCAAGGCTAGCTAAACCTAAAGGGAGGGTGGGATGGGAAAACCGCTCAGCTGGAAAGGGGGCAAAGAGGGCGGTCCCCGGCCGTGCCTAGTCTTAAATAGGCTAGGCTACGCCTCCCCAGCCCGCTGATTGGCGGGCCGGGTCGCTGACACGCCCGGGGATTCCCTAACCACGCGGGGGCAAGGGCCAGCCCCCGCGTGTGAGATGTGGGAGGGATTTCTGCCCGCAACCCCCTCTCCTCCCAGGTCGGAAATGGCTTTGCGTGGCAAGTCCCCTCCCCCATGTGAAATGAAGACACCGGACACAGAATTTTAGGTTAATGGGCATAAAAAGGCCACAACTTTATTGATTACAGAATTGGAAGGTATTGGCCTTAGGCATTGGCTCCTGTCGTCTACCCGGCATGGGGACCGGGAAGGGTTGTCCACAAACCGTGGGAGTCCTGTTGAAGTACGCCAACTAGGATCCCACGGGTGTCACCGCTCTGGGGCGTGCCGGTGGCCCTTACCTCCCTAGGTTTCGGACAAGGCCACGCCCCTCGGAGTCCTCTACCGGACTACCCTTACTTTTGGGGAAGGTGATGGCGCTTCCTTCCCCCCTTCATTTGCATAACAATTGACCCCTGCCAATGCCTAACCGCCACTCGAGCGAAGCTCGCCGCCAATACCTTCAAGCCTGTAACCAATTCCTAATCCCTGCTATGATGTCCCCCAACCAAATATCATTTCCATCGTCAGACAGATGCACGCCATCCCATCTGTAGAGGGCCTCGTTGCTGTACTGGACGCTCGGGTGGCGGATGATGCCCCCGCCCAGAGCTGCCACTCTACGCTCCACAGCCCGCTGCAAGACCCTTCTTGCTTTATTGATTCCAACCGGGCTCACGCAATCCCTCCATGTTCTCCTCTCAAGCAACGAGGACCACAGGATAGTAATGTTTGGGTAAACCGCCATCAGGCCATCAAAATCGTCAAAGATGTTCCATCTCAAATCAATAGCTTTGCGGTACGCTAAGTCATTTTCCCCCAACTGGATGAGCAAGGCATCCGGGGGGCCCTCAGAGGCGGCTCTCGCCATCACGGTTGGCTTAAATTCACTCCAGCGCATCCCTCTTCGCGCTATCCACGTTAGCTCAACATTAGCAGGTAAGTTCAAGTTTTGCCCCAGCCCGGTACTAATGGCACGATTCCTGGCCCAGTGCACAATGCTGTGGTCCACCAACCAAATGCGCACCTTTCGGAATTCTGAAAAGCAAATAGACAAGGAAACCGAGGTCAGCGACGCGCCCAGTAGTCATAGGTTCTTTCTTACGTAAGCTCTGTATGCATTAGATTTCCACCGGCCCAGATCCTTTACCCTCTCCGTGGAAAGCCCGAGGTGCACGGCAGTGGTTGCAGCACCGATCCGGAAGGAGTGAGCCGCAAATTCGGCCGCGGGCTGTCCACATGCAGCCAGAGCCCTGCGCATCACCCGTGTAAACTGGTGCCTAGCCAGAGGCGCTCCGTCAGCATGAATTAACAGGGGGCCTGGGCTACTGGGTCTTAGGTAGAGGAAACGCCTTGTATCCCTAACTGGGCAGGGGCCGCTACCTTGCGCGGCTGGTAACCGTAGGAGGGCCCCCCTGCCCTGCTGGTCAGTCTTAGAGCTCCGAACTTGGACTATAAGCTCATTAGCTGAAAGGGTCAGATCGCTTAAGAGAATACCCCTCTGGGCGTGGAGAGCCCCTCCCTCACAAACCATTTCCCCTATGCGAAGGGCCCCAAAGAAGGCTATGGAATAAGCGGCCGAGAATAGGCGAGCTTCGTATTTTGACCAGCAAATTTCACGTAATTTTTTGTGTATCTGGGTCAAAATGTCGAAAGTTATGGGCCTCCTCCTGTCAGGGGTGGGGGGCTGAAGCCGGCGCCACCCTTCTAAGGTCTTACGCACTATAAATTTTGCACACGGGTCGGTGGCGAAAAAGGTTTTACAAAAATATGAAATCCCTGCGGAGTGAATATTAAGAGTCTTAGGTGCCCTGCCCATCTCTTTCAGGTGAGCTAAATAGTGGAGGACCTCCCTCGTTGAGGGAACAGATTTCTGTTTCGCGCTGGGAAATTTATTGCGGAACTTTAGGAAGTCCGCCCATGCTTTTTTGTAAGATCTCATTGTGGAAGGGGCGACTGCACCGAATACTCCCTTCATCACTTCTTCCTCCCAAGACTCCAAAGATGCTCCGGGAAAGGCATCGATGATTGTTCCGCATCCGGCGCTAATGAGCGGAAGCGCTCCATCTGAAAGCGAGACAGAGCATCCGCAATGTCGTTATTGATACCAGGTACGAATTTGGCTGAGAAATATATATTGTTCTCCAGACACAGGAGGACGAAGGACCGCAACAAGTTTCCCACCCTAGGGGTGCGCGCGGACTGCCTGGAAAGAACCGCTACCACTGCCTGGTTATCTGTGTTGAAACAGACCCTGTGATTGCGAAACTCCACCGCCCAGAGATGTACTGCCACTAGGATAGGGAAAAATTCCAAGAATGTAAGATCCCGGGAAATGGGCTGGCCCTGCCACTCTTCCGGCCATTTTCTCGCACACCACTGCCCCCTGAAATAAACTCCAAAACCCAAGGACCCTGCTGCATCTGACTGAACTTGGAAGTCAGCATTGAGTGACAGGGAGTCCTGCCACAGGGATATGCCATTGTATTTATCAAGGAATTGTAGCCAGACTTCCAAATCTGCCTTGACTTCCTTAGAAAGGCGGACCCTATGTTGCGGAGCTCGGAGACCAGCCGACAGCCTGGCCAGACGGCCACAAAAAGGTCGGCCCGGTGCCACCACCCTACAAGCGAAATTTAAGTGACCTAGCAGGGATTGAATTTGCCTTAGAGTCACCTTCTTTAGGGGCAGCAGCTGCTGTATCAATTCCCTAAGGGCTGCCAGTTTTTCCCGAGGCAGTCTGGATGTTTGGGCTACGGTGTCTAACTCGATGCCTAGGTAGACCAATGACGTAGCTGGCCCCTCCGTTTTTCCCGCGGCCAGTGGCACCCCCAGCTCACCTGCCAGGGCCATGAAAGCCTCCAGAAGGGCGGAGCATCGTTGTCTGCTATCTGCCACCAAAATAAAATCATCGAGGTAATACGACACGCCCGACGATCCTGTCCTGATGCGTAGGGCCCAATCCAGAAAGGTACTAAAGGACTCAAAAGCTGAGCAAGCCACGGAGCAGCCCATAGGCATTGCTTTGTCAATGAAATACGCCCCCTCGAATCTAAATCCCAGCCAACGGAAATCCGCTGGATGGACGGGAAGAAGGCGAAACGCCGACTCAATGTCACACTTGGCGAGGAGTGCCCCACGCCCAAATTTGCGGATCATTTTTACTGCTTGGTCGAAAGAGGCATATTTCACTGTACACAGCTCCTGGGGGATCGCGTCATTGACCGAGCCTCCCCTTGGATAAGAGAGGTTGTGGATCATGCGGAATTCCCCTGGGGTCTTTTTAGGTACAATACCCAATGGGGATAGGTGAAGTCCTTCTACTGGCGGCTCGGCAAAGGGACCTGCTACCCTACCTGCGCTGATTTCCTTCTCTATCTTTTTCCTTACTATCTCTGGCCTTTCTCTAACTGATTTTTGATTTTGTGGGTCCCCGGTGTTAGGGGGAAAGGACACAGGGATTCTGAAACCCGTGGAGAAGCCCTCCCACAGGTACTGAGCGGATTTCCGATCGGGGTATTGATCCAGCAAGGTTTTGAGGGGCTGAAGATGGATAGGGGAGAAGGCCAGGCCAAGATGCAAATTACTGGCGGCTACTGGTCCCTTGGTGGGAGGGTCCGGGGGTGCCCCTGTTATTGTTGTGGAAGAACCCCCGGCCCCCACGAAAGGGCTGCTGTTTGTTCTTAAAGCACGCAGAGGCGGGGTGGTTGCCCCAGCACCGCTCGCATTCATGAAGATACTTACAGGAGGGACGTGAGCATACACCCCTGTTGTACTCCCAGCAGTGGCGGCGCCGTCTCGCCTCTGTCTTACCCGCCTTGGCTGAATCCTGGTTTTTCTTTCCAATGTAAGGATTGACGTCCTCGCCCCAGTAATTAGGATCCGTTAGATCCCATCGGGTAGAAGGCAGGAGAGAAGCATTTCTACGGAAATTCTCATCATAAGTTAAGGCAGCATTTGGCCCAGCTAGCGCGTGTGCCCTCCTCACGTGAGCCAGATAGGCAACCAGATCCATGGAGCGCCGCGGATAAGCCGCACAAACGACTCCCATGAAAACCTGGAACCCGTCCAGCCAATTCTCAAAAGTTCGCTCCGCCCTAGGGGTCCTATACCTCCGCTTACCGTAAGGGCGCCTCTTCTCACCCTTTCCTGTTAGCTTAGTCGGGGGGAGGAGGGTGAAGATGTCCACGTAGTCCCCATTGAGGATTTTATTCCTCTTCTTCTGGGACAAATGGTTCCCCAATATAAAGTCGGTGGACTGATTGGTGGCAACTTTTACATCCTCCACTAAAGCCCCATCTTTCCAGTGGTTGTGGGAACAAAAAGGTATTCACCAGCTGACGGAAAGCATTCAGTGAGGAAGCTTATCTGAACCTCATGGGGCAAACTGTTCCACAACATTTGTGAGGCCGCTGAGAAAGTCCTGTTCTGTGGACAGAACACAAGGCAGGACTCCCCCCACCCCACCCCAGATCTAGATGATAAGAGAGGATAAGCCCCTTCAGATGAGCTGGACCCAAACCATTTAGGGCTTTAAAAGTAATAGTCAATGTTTGAATTGGACCTGGAAAGAACTTGTTAGCAAGTGGGCAATATGAACCCATGGGCAAGCACTCACCACAATCCTTGTTGCTGGATCCACTGACATTTCCGAAGAGTCCTTAAAGGTAATCCGATAATCTAGTCCAGATGTAACTAAAGCATGTGTTACCATAGCCAGGTCAGACCTCCCCAGGAGCAGCCACAGCTGGGCAGAGGCACCCTTGCAACGTCCAAAGCTGAACCCAGGACCTTGAGATTAAGTCTTGTGCTGCACAAGAGCAATTGCCACCTGAGCAAAATGCCCAGGATGATTTTGAGATGGAGAACAGAATAAGCAACCGAAGGAGGAAATTTTATAGTAATAGGTGACTTCAGTTACCCTCACAGACTGTGTACGTTTTTATTGAAAATAATTAACAAAAGAAAGAGTCTTCATGGCACCTTAAAGTTATTGTGACATAAGCTTTCATGGATTACAAATTTGTTAGTCTTTAAGATGCCTAATAAGCATCTTAGTTGTTTTTCCTGCTACAGATTAACATGGCTACCCTTCTGGATTTTTTTTTAATGCCTTGGTGCTTTCACAAACAAAACAATAAAAGCAACCTTAATAGAATTTTAAATATATTTGATTCTATTGTTGTTTGGTTTTTCTTTTGTTGGCAGATGCTGCTCTCCTGATCTGCTATGTCTTCTGCAGCTCCGTCACCCCACCCACCCAGCTATGTGAGAAAGTAATATTCAACATTGTGTGTCAGAGTAGGGTAGCCAGAGTGTTGACAGCATTTCAAGCCTTCGGCAAAGTTAAATGGGCAGACAGGGTTATCTGCTGCAAGCTTCCTGCCTTGCACTGTTTCTTCCCTAATGCCTTTGGTTAGCAGTTGGGTTCATTTAAAATAATATCAACGGTTCTGTTTGAGTTAGCATAAATATTTGCATTTTGTAGTTTACATCAACTGAAAAGATCTGGAAGGTTGAATTATGCTGAATCCATTTTGCTTTCTATGGAAGCAGTGGAATTTTAATTGACTTTACTTCTCATGTGCATTAACCCGTGAGTAATATCTGCTTACATGTAGAATTCGAGGAGAATAAAGCAAATCCGTTCCACCACATTAAAATTACTGCTGGCAGGAAGGCCTATTTTTGCGACATATTTTTCCCAAGACAACCCATTTATGAATTTTCACAAAGAGAGGATTATGCCTCCATTTTAAATGGCTTCAACACAACTAGATTTCGCTCCCCTCCCCCCCAAAAAAAAAGTGTCAAAAAGGAAACTTAACTAAATGCACTCAGCCAATAACTCGTTTAATTTAAAAGAGAAAGTGCTGGAGGAGTAGCTATGTTAACCTGTTGCAGCAGAAGCAAAAAGAGATTTGTGTCACCTTAAAGGCTGACATATTTGTTGGGGCATAAGCTTTCATGGACCAGAACTCTCCAACATATGATCGGCAACTATACTTAGGCCCTACTGAGAGGCACCAAAAGGAATTGAACAACTTGCAGTAAACATTCCTATGGAAGTGTATGAACATATTTCAGGAACTAGCACTCCCGCCATGAGCCACCATCAAGAATCATCTGTTTTCTATCCAAACTCCACAGATGGGTACCCCATGGTCTCAGGCATTTACAGCACATTTACAGAAGCAGTATCTGTCTTTGCTTGGTGGTGGGGATGGCGAGGGGGGCATTAAGCAGATATTCTAACTGCACAAATTCCCTGGCAGGCACTCTACAAAAAAGAAAAAGGCTGAGTTATTAGCTCCTTGCTTATACCCTGAAATAGGACTGGCCTCTCCATAGGAGTCTGCAGTTCCTATCCACTATACAGTAACTAACAGGATACTGCTGTAAATCCTAACTCAGTGACATACCTGTGCAAGGACCATTGGATCATCTTGAAAGTTGTCGGTTCCTGCTGCCTCATTACACTTGCACTGCCGAACGTGGCACTTCTCTAACACTGGACTTCTGTTTACACCAGGATTGCCTGTTAGGCACAACTCAGCTGGTGGCTTGAACTGGTCCATGTTACACTCTAGTCAATAGGGCTTGCAGTGCAGACTTTCAGTACTGAATGTTGTTAGCACACATAGGAAACAGGGTGACTCCTGGCACCATATGGTATTGTGAGTGAGGGGTGAGGAGCATAAGAGCCTGAGCTTCTACAGCCACCGCCCACCATGAACCACCATCGGAAGGATTATTATTGTTGTTATTTATATACAGCCCTATACCCGGAGGTCTCAGGGCGGTTCACAAAAAAGATCACAATATATAAAATCAAAATAAAAACAATAACCCAATAACATCCACCCACCCCAAAAAAGAGCCACATTTTAAAAGGGTATAGGATGTCGGTCCGGTCACCAAAGGCCTGGTTTAAATGGAACATTTTTGCCTGGTGCCTAAAGGTGTATAATGAAGACGCCAGGCAAACTTCCCTGGGGAGAGCATTCCACAGATGGGGATTGGCAGCGACAGCAGATACCCGTATTTTTCCGTCTATAAGACACCGCCATGTATGATGCCCCCTATTTTGGGGGACTCATATTTAAGAAAATGGGGAGAGATATATCCATGTATAAGATGCCCCCTAATTTTTGACATTATTTTTTAGGGGGGGAAACCTAGTCTTATACATGGAAAAATACGGTATGTCCTATGATAATCTTACGATATACGATATCTTTATTGTCATTGTCCCATGCAGAACAATGAAATTGAAAATATATTATATCTTGTTAATTATGCTGTTTTAAATGTGCAATTTATATTTGACTTTCCTTAGTGTTGTTTTCTTTTGAAATGTTTAAGATAATTTTTGTTGTTGACTTAGCTGCATTAGAATAATATTTGTTCACAGCATGGTAGAGTTGGAAGGGACTGTGAGGGTCATCTACTCCAACTCCCTGCAACACAGGAATCTTTTTGCTCAACATGGAGTTTGAACCCACAGCCCTGTGGTTAAGAGTCTCATGCTCCAGTGACTGAACGGTCCCATTAAATGTGCATTCTGTAGTCGACCTCCTTTGTAACGTTTTATTTCAAAATCTTTAAGATAATATTTTGGTTTCCTGCCGATTATGTTGCTTTGGATGTAAACTTTATATTTGACTTTCTTCAGTGATGTTTTATTCTGGATTGTTTTATTTGATGTTTTAATGTGTTGTAAACCACTTTAAGATTTTTTTGTCTTAAAAAGCAGTATAGAAATGAGATGAATAGTAATAAAAATGATAATACATATGAAGAAAAAGAAAAGAAAGCCGGCTAAACACTCCACCTGTTTCTGACTAAAATCACCCTTGTACAGTGTCAGACTCAGATCTTGTCTTGTGCTTGTCTTGGCAGCAAGGAAGTCTAAAAATTGTCTCTGGCATCTACAGTTGTTCTCTGCCCTTGAGTGTCTTCTTGCTCAGTCCTGGTTCTGCTCAGTTCTTCCAGTGGTTTGCTGCTGAATCGCACCAAACAGCAATCAGGTTTTCTTCATATTGCTGTTTGTTCCAGTTCAGTGGTAAAGAGTGGTTTTTTTTCTGGGGGAAAGTGAGCAGGGTAAATGTAAAACCACTTGGACCCGTACTTTCCAGTTACAGGATAAGCAGACTTGAACATATTTCAGGAACTAGTCCAATGTACTGATACTTAGCCTTACATGATTGAGGGCGCATCCACACTTCTGCTCACACACACAGTTCAGCTCTGAATCAAAACTCACAGCAACCACTCAGACCTGTGCCTAGAAAGCAAGGAGCAAGTGGGAAACTGCTCAGACCTGTGTACAAGTACAAGCAGAAGTATAGGCAACTCCTTAAAAAAGAAAAAAAGGAAAATCCAACTCGAAGCAGCAATAAATTGCTTCTGCAGCCAGGTGAAGTCAAAGCAGAGAGAGATTGGTAGCTTTGTTCATTGTGCTCCACAATCAGAAGGACGGTCCTCTTAGTTCGCTGTGCTACAGCATTTTGCATTGTTTGCAGAACCAAGATGCCAATCGGCGGAGCATTTTCAGAGGGATTTTAGATGGTCTGTTTCAGACCATCTGGCCTGTGATTCGCCTGGCCAATTTGAAATCAGGGCACAGAGGAGTTAAGTGAGCAACCCAAAAGGGACTGATCAATGAGTAGTAGTTCTCATACCCAGCTGAAGTTCTCTCTGTCTCTCGTATTTTTGTGTAATATTATATTTCTTTTTCTATTCTGCCTTTTCCCCAGACTGGGACTCAAGGTGTTTTACAGATAAAAATACAATGCTGGAGTCAGGAGAGTGACCCAAGCATACTGGGTGCTGCTGACCGGCACTCTCAGTCAAACATGAAACATCACAGATTTTCTGAGGGAACCGAAGCTCATTCGTGATTTCCAAGAAGGCAGTATCCTGGCAGCGATAGAAATGGGAGTTCTATGCATCGATATCCAAAACAGTGGTGCGCCACAAGCCATCAAAGAAGTTAAATACCTGATAGCATCGCAGCCCACCTGTCAGCTGAGCTTCCCAATGTCTTCTGACAGCTCGTCTCTTCAGATCAGTGAGACTTTCTCCAAACTCTCATGTTTCAGTATCAGCCACATAATTGCATTTCAGTTACATAATAGGCAGAAGAAAAAGAATCATTACCGAAGCTGTCTTTGATGTTAATAAAACTGTTGCATTTAAAATATGTACATTTATCCTGGCAATAAGGCAAGAGAGTGAAAACACCTTGTGAGCTGACAAGTTTATGGCATCACACATTGCCTTCTTCATCCGCTGCTCATTAGTCTTCTGCTCTTCCTCTGTGTTTTTTTTCTCTTTTTGATAGGGGATAGCTCCCCTATCATCAGACAGGCCTCAAAATCTAGTCATGCCCTTAAGGCGAGCAAGCTGAAGTCTTTAAGATGGGAGGGAGATGAGGTCTTTGTTCCTTCAGCTACAATTACTGAGCTGGACCACTTTATTTCTCTCTCTCCTGCCTTTCCTGATCAATCTGCTGTTGGCTTTTGTAGGCCAAGAAATCAGCAGGCCTCTGCACAATGAGAAAGTTGCAGCGCTTATTTGGGTGGGAGATGAGAGCCTTCCGAGTGACAGCAGGGCTATAGAAAGAAAGGACAGAGTGAAAAGCCAGCAGAATAGCAGCAGATTTCTGGTATCAGTAGCTGATATAAACCTGACAGTCGATACAGTGGCGTTTGCAGGGCAGAGACTCATGTATTTGATAGTAACTCAGCCACAGATTCCTGTAACGGATGCACAACATGGGCACACTGCAAAATTACATTGCAAAGTAACGAATTCCTGCATTGCAGGGGCTTGGACGAGAGGATCCCTTCCAAGTTCCAACTTTACAATTCTGTGATTCTATGGGCAAAATACAACTAGAGCTGTATCACTGAGCCAATTCAGTCAGTTTATTGGATCACTTAAAAGACCTCACGATCAGATTTATATATCTGATAACATACGAACATATAAAAATGAGATGCGAAGAGCAAACACCTCTACTGACAGGTTACATTTGTTTGGAAAAGATTGTAGTTCATGTCTTCATTGGTCTCAAAAGACCAATTTATATTGACTCATCTAAATAAGTAACCATATTTGCAATATATTTTCATGCCTTAATTTTCCCAGGTTTAATTATTTGCAAAAATAACAGAAAAAAGACAAAACAAATAATATAATAGTAGTGATAAAACCACAGCAAATAATAATAATAATTGCAAGCTGACCTTAACAATAAGAGTTATTCCATAAATCCTGTTTTAATTGTATTAATTCATATTGGCAGTCCAAATAAGTATCAAAACAAAATTGAAATAAGCAATGCATTCAAACTTTGAAAGGCTGTTAACTGACAAGAATAATGTTTTACAATAATAATTGTTAGTTTTATTTAAAATGATAATGTGGAAACTTAAAATAACTTCAGGCAGTGACAGAACTTTTCAGAGCTGTATGAAGACTCCATATAGAGTTACTGCCTTTGATCTTTCACTTCGTTTTCTGCAGACTGAAATAAGAAATGTAACTTAATATATCTTTAAAAATGAAAAATGAGCAATTAAAATTAACCTTTTCTTTTGGGATGTAGCATTTCCTTTGTAACAATAGATCATACTAATTATCAAAGTGCTTTAAATAGCATCAGTTATGCTTACGCAGTTCTGTCCAGTTATTGAGTTCACCTCAAGGTTGGATAGTATATATTCAGTTAATTAAAGTTGGAGAAAGTAATGAGTAAGTGTATAAAATTAAGAGAGAGAGAGAGACAAGAAAGGGTATATTTTTAATTAGACAGTACAATGTGCAGATTGAAGTTGCCATTACTTAAAAATAGCCACCGGATTTCAAAATACAGTTATAGCTAGACATGATTATTTAATGAATAGATTCATACATCCATACAGTAGCAAAGAGAGAGGCACCTCAAGTGGTTAGAATAAGGAAAATGTGATGGAAACCCTAGAGGAAATGTCTGTGCTTCTATTAGAAAAGATTAAATGATAGTCCAGAACGTTTGCAAATTCGCTTAAACTGTGAACCATCCTGAGATCTATGAATACAGTATCCAAATTTAATAAATAAATAAACAATAAAACCTTTAATGGAAAATACCCTAGGTCAAATAAGTATTTTGTAGTGGTTTGTTTTTACATTTGCATCTTCATAAGATGCCAACATAGTCATTATGGGGACATTATTATCTGTAAATCAGTGAGTCCATGATCAAAATTAAGTGGCTTGGATTTGAAGGTGCCCTTCTGCTAGCAGAAGGCCTTTTCTGAACATGGAATGATTGTTCCTTGGCTCAACAAAGTAGTGTTGTAGGAAGAAAGTGACCACAAACTTAAGGAAGTTGCACGAATCCTGTGGACCTTCTTATGGCCCAGTAGAGTTAGCATCCTAAAGTTGGTATTTTCCTTGTTCGCTACGTTCTGGTACGTTTTGACACTTCGCTGCAAGAATTCTTCTTCCTCTTCTAGTGCTTGCGCAATAGCTCCCCAAACAGCACCAACACAACATTTTCTCTCTCTGTTCATAGTTCTTTGGATCCTTGATCAGATTTAGGAGTTGCCAAACCCTCACAGCTGCTGCTTAGAGTTTAACCAGTTTAGTTTAATGCTGGTTGAGATGGGAGTCCACTTAGGTTTATTCAATTTTTCCTTCAAATTGTTATCTATGGAATGAGGAAGGGTACCATAACATGACTCCAAGAAAAAATACCATTTTGTATTGTCATGGCATCAGAGGACCATTCGCTTTCTCCAGTTGCACAGATGTCTCCTAAACTTGCGTTTGTGTTCCAGTTTGTCAGCTGACATGTTTTTAAACAATCTCATTTGACCTTGTTGGCTAATCTGAAATAAAGCATTTGGTTCGAAATGATAAAATGCGGTCATTGTTATGAAAAGTACTTATCGGATATTACTGAACTTCTAATAAGAAGAGGTTCTTTATCCTAATTAGTTTTGAACAGTTGCCCTCCATGGAAAAGGATGGTCAAATAAAAAGTGTTCCTTAACTCCAGAGACATGGTGCATCTGGTGTTGACTCATCAGAAGGAAATTCTATTTTCCAGTTTGTTTTCATTGCCCCATTTACAAGGAATCAATGATAAATATCTAGAAAAAGGGGCACTGCTGAAATCAGAGGGGAAAAAACTTCTGCTTCCAAATAGTGGTAAGCATCAAGAGAAAGAAAAATGCTCCATTTTTCCTCTTGCAGTGGCAAAATTATGAAATTTTTACATGAAAAACCATTATATAGATTATCTGGATAACTGAGAATCTCATTGCTTGTTTGTTTTGGTTTTTTGCTGCTCTTGTTATAAGCTAACATAGCTATAGGATTTTATTTATTTGCTTATATGATGATTTTATCTTGTGAAGATTAAAGCTCAAAACAATAAAAAGGTAATTAGTTGAGAGAAGCAGTAAGCAGAGTAAAAAGAAAGTACAACAAGAAGTACAAACAATGTATAGACTGCAGTTGCAATTCATAGAATCCCAGAATCCTAGAATTGGAAGGGACTCCAAGGGCCATCTAGTCCAACCCCTGCAATGCAGAAAGCTTAACTAAAGCATCCAAGGCAAATGGCCATCCAACCTCTGGTAATAATTAAGGTACAAAACAACATAATATTTCATTATTTTGTGTGTGTGTGTGTGTGTGTGTGTGTGTGTGTGTGTGTACAGCCATACCTTAGGTTACAGATGCTTCAGGTTGCGTTTTTTCGGGTTACGGACCCGCCGAAACCTGGAAGTACCAGGATGGTTACTTCCGGGTTTCAGCGGTCACGCATGCGCAGAAGCGCTAAATCGCACATGTGCAGAAGCGCCAAGTCGCAACCCGCGTGTGCACAGACGCGCTGCTGTGGGTTGCGAATGCTGCGGGTTGCGAACGTGCATCCTGCATGGATCACGTTCACAACCCAAGCGTCCACTGTACACACACACACACACACACTTGTTCCTACAGTGACAAACATTTTAACGGGCTGTGGTAAAATTAAGCAGGCTATGTTGAATAATGATCATGAAGGTAGTAAAGGTAAAGGGACCCCTGACCGTTAGGTCCAATCGCGGACGAGTCTGGGGTTGCGGTGCTCATCTCGCTTTATTGGCCGAGGGAGCCGGCGTACAGCTTCCAGGTCATGTGGCCAGCATGACTAAGCCGCTTCTGGCGAACCAGAGCAGCTCACGGAAGTGCTGTTTACCTTCCCACCAGAGTGGTACCTATTTATCTACTTGCACTTTGACATGCTTTCAAACTGCTAGGTTGGCAGGAGCAGGGACCAAGCAACAGGAGCTCACCCCGTCGTGGGGATTTGAACCACCGACCTTCTGATCGGCAAGTCCTAGGCTCTGTGGTTTAACCCACAGCGCCACCCACATCCCATGAAGGTACTTAAATATGATTGTGTGCTTGCCTGCCCCTTTCACACTACAAGTGACTATGATGCCTGATTGAGATTATGGTAATAAAAAGTATGGGAACACAATATGGCCGCCCATTGGTTAACAAAGGCTTCCATGAGCTTGCAGCTAAGATTCTTGAAGGACCATCAGCTGCTTGACGTGTCTACCTGTGCTTTAAGCATCTGGTGAGGATGTTGTTGTTCTTATCAGGGAGAGGACCTTCTTGGTGGCATAACTTCAACTAAGGAATGACCTTTAGAATGGTTGCTGCCTTTCAATTGGCTTTAAAAAATTTTTTATTGCAGTTTAATTGTGTTGCAGCTATTTCCTTTATATGTAAACTAACCTGAGAATTCAGTTCAAGGGCAGCATCTCAATATCTAAAAAAAACAAATAAAGGTGGTTCTCTCCACATCCTCTATTGGCAGCTTGTTACATTGCAGCTTCAAGCTCACCTATTAAGTATCTGAACGCTCACAAAGATAACACATAAGCCAGTCACAAATATTTCTGCCTTGGCATTTCCCCATCTTTTATATCCCCCCCCCCCCATATTTCGGTGGTTGTGTGAACAGGATCAGTTCAGTACTTCAAGAATTCTTGCTTTTTGACCAAGATGCAAGCAAAAGGAATTTTAGTATTTCATGGGTATGCATGATACAAGTGAGACAGCAGAGTACTCCTGTTCAGGGTGCTCGCTTCCAAAATATTTGATTCCATTCCTTCTCCCCTGGTTGGGATGTTTTTGGGGTTTTCAACTCTCCTTTTAAATATTTTGGATTTTTGTAGTTCTTCAAGCCCCAGGGTTTCCCCAAGCTCACTGACACTTCTGGCTGGTACCATCTTGGCTATACGAATTTGCTATTAGTACATAGGATTTTAGCCCCGTTCCTCCTCTGCTTAGCTTTGGAAAGATACTGAAATGCTTGCTTTGTTTGCCTGTGACTCCTCTTGTCCTTAAGTGTCAGCCAAATAACTTGGTTCGCTTTATCCACGCCATCTCCCTCTCCCATCCACCTCCATTGTCTGCCTTCGGGATACTAGCAAGCCTTTTTTGTTTTGAGGACATGCAGCATAAGAGTTTTCAGAAGGCTGACAAAAAGGGAACTGGGATTAAAGGCCTTCTGCCTGAATATGCCGAGCTTTTACATTAAAAGGATATGATTGCTTTCTGCCCAAACAGTGCATCACGGGTAGAGGAGCTGGGGCCAGAGCCTATTTAATTTATTCGTGAATTATCTGGAGTCAGGGGGGTATGTGGATGATATTGTATGTTTCAGGATGGTGATACTAGATAACTCAGTCTCTGCAAACTGGGCTAATGGGCAACAAATGGCAAAATGAGATTCGGTGTAAACAAGGGCAATGTCATTTTCACTGGGCCAAACAAAAAGAAGAAGAATCCTCACTTAACCTTTGTGCTGAAGGGAATCTGAACTGTCCGTGATTCTCCGTGAAAGATCTTGCAGCGTGGGGGGTGAATAGATCACTAAAATATCAATGTGGCTTTGAAAAAGACAAGTTAGGGATCACAAGTGGGGATCTGCATGAAAATGTTGGAGGGTGTCTTGAATTAATACCTCACAGTCCGCCTCTTTCCATATGAACCTACTTGGACCCTGAGATCATCTTCTGAATCCCTTCTTCGTGTGCCTCCTCCATGAGAAGTCCGGAGGGTGGCAACACGAGAACAGATCTTTTCTGCAGTGGCTCCCCATTTGTGGAATGCTCTCGAGGTACGGCTGGCACCTTCATTATATACCTTTAGGCACCAGGCAAAAACATTCTTCTTTAACCAGGCCTCTGGCTGATTGACATCCAGTGCCCTTTTAAAATGTGGTGGGTATTCTTGTTTTTCTTTTTATTATGTATTTTGTGCTTTTATATTGCGATTTTATGTTGTTACCGTACTGAGACCTGCGGGTATAGGGCTGTAAACAAACAAACAAACAAACAACAAAACCTTTCTTAAATTTGGGAGCAGAGGGGAGCAAGTCACACAGCCATGGCTGGAAGAATTGGCCCAGTGGTTCCCATGGCAACCAGAAACTGCCCCCAAAGCCTTCCCAATTACATGAGAATGGGAGACAGAGTGAGGTAGAAGGAACCTGTTTCCGTGTAGGTTGGGCTGACCCTGGGAGGCTTCCCCTCTTTGCAGAGCAGCGGAAAACAAGAAGGGTTTGCCACAGATAGACATTGCTGGCAGCATCCTGTTCTGGACAGCACTCCTGCCAGTCTGCACAAAGAGGAGGCCTCCTCCATGCATGGTTGAAGAAAGCAAGGAGCACAGCTAGGCAGGGGCATGGCAGCTTTTATTCTGCTACTCTGCATGGAGAAGAGGGCTTGTCTTACAAGCGTCACTTAGGCATACCCCACACTTTCTCTGTTCTATGTAAATTCAGAACGTTGCAACTCTCTTAAACTACTGCTTGACTCAGTGAAATACACAGTTTTACTCCTCAGCCGTGCACTGCTGTTGGATACATGGGTAGCATCACTAAGGAGAGGTACCCTTTTCCAGCTCAGCAACTATGACCCATACTGACAAAAGTGAACCTCACCAGCACAATTTATGTCCTATTGACCTCCAGGCCATACAACAATGCACTCTATGTTTTGAAACTAATTAGTGTTGTTTTTTTTTTTAAAAAAAGGACAGCCATGTTGCTGGTGGGTGCCAGATGCCTCAATTCCATCACACTGATTTTGCGCAACCAGCCCTGGCTTCCTGTTCATTTATGGTCACAATTCAGGGTGCTGATGTTAGCCTTTAAAGCCCTCACTAGCTTGGGCTCTGGGTGCCATAAAGGCTGCTTTCTTCCATAGATTCCTTCCTGCATGTCCTGATCATCATCCCTTGGCCTCACGGGGCATTGCTGATTGCATCCAGGACTGGGGAACTTCTGATGGTGATACCTGCCCTGTGGAATGGTTTGCCAAGCATGGTTCACCAGGCTCCATTTCTACATGGTTTTAGCCACAGAGCTAGTAAAATGTGGTTGTTCAGAATGGCTTTTTGCAAATTGTTACTCTATATGGCCGTTTTGTGTGTGTGTGAGTTTTAGGACTGAGTTTAACTTGGTGGCTGTTCAGTGTTCAACATTTTGCTCTGGCATTTTGACTTATTACCTGCCTTGAGGTCCCTGGGAAGTAGGAAGCGTAGGAGCTTTATAAATAAATTGTAATTATCAGTGTTACTATTTTTGTGAGACCAACGTCACTGATGTAGTAAAACTTTGTGGATCTTCTGCTCAGCAGTCTGGAGTTGAAAATTGTTGAAACCGCTAGTGTCCATCAAAATATTTTGGTTCAAAATCTCACCAGAGGGAGTCATGATAAGTTGAAGGATACCTGGACAACCCTATAATCACATTGATGTGGCTGATTTGTTTATGCAATGCTAATTTTGACTTTTACGTTGAGGTCAGGTTCTTGCATGAGTTATCAAGATAAGTGCAGATACCTCTTTTTATAGCACTTAATTGTCCATCTGAAATATTTGTCAAATACCCACCTAGGTGTTTCACATGTTTGCTTTAAATGTTTGTGATCTAGCTAATGGAGACTCCATAGATAACAGGCTGGCCCCTGGCCCTGCTCTTTTGTATTGTTTTCTGCCTTTCATTCCATGGGTCCCAAATTCTGATTTCTTAACTAGAATTTCTAAGGTTAAATCCAAAACTGGAGCATGTGGAGAAATGCCTTCTTCTTCCACATATGCCTGCCCCTCCTCTAGGTGTTTCCACCTTTAGAGGTTGGGTAGGTTGCTGAGAAAGAGCCATAAAAGTCATAGACACTCCCCTCCCTCTAGAATGGCCTCCCCAGGGAGGCTTCCTCAGTGACAGGCGCATAGGGACCTCTCTTGTGCCACCTACTCAAGAGCAGGAGTGTTATGCATGGAGGGCCTGAGCCCTCATCTGCTTTATGTAGATCAGGCTTCCTCAACCTCGGCCCTCCAGATGTTTTGAGACTACAATTCCCATGATCCCTGACCACTGGTCCTGCTAGCTTACAACATGGGAGTTGTAAGCCAAAAACATCTGAAGGGCCGAGGTTGAGGAAGTCTGATGTAGATGATTATTTTGGCCAACCTTATAAGGTTGTTGTATAAATTAAGGAAAACTGTTTATATGGAATATCCAGGGGGCGGGGTGGGCTTATACCAGTAGAATCATCAGTGATTTCATTTTAGAAACTCATTGCAAGATAGTGCTTGTAATTTCCCCTCCAAGGTAATCTGCTCTTTGTACAACACTGTAACTAGATCTCCCATGAGGGCTGATTTATTTATGATTGTAACAAAACAATTATCCAACCTGCCTGGCTTAATTGCTTTTTAATGTCGTAAAATGATGTACCAAGCAGTGCGTGCTTTAATCAGCTAATTGAGTGGCCAAACATAAAAAGCACCCAGTTCTTTGAACCAGACCTTTTATTTGCAGCTTGGAGCATGTAAATAGTTCTTCCAATTGTGAGAGATTAAGGACGAATTTACATGTTTTGCTGTGTCTTCTTAGCTTGCCTCACTCTTAAGCAATTTGCTCAACATAACAGGCGTTGTGGTGTTTCACACACTCCACTGGCCAATACTGCTACATGAGGAGCAGGTATGTGCCCACAACACCTCACTGCAACACAGGCTGTTTTTGCTGAATATCTGAAGGTGCGGACCAGGAACCAAGATGATGGGCAGGTTCAGATGCCAAAAAGTGGTCACAGATAATTTAGGTCATTGTAAGGTGTGTGTTTTAAAGCCTTACAGTTTTGCCTGGAAACAAGCTGAGTGAGACCCAGTGGCAATATTTAAGTACAGGTTACTCATTACAGTAGGACCCGGTTAATAACTTGCATTCTAGACCAACTATGTGTATTCATCAGGTAAGATGAAATTCATTTTTATGGCTGCCCACTAAAAGCTCCCCAAAGCAGTACATAAAAAAGTTAAGCACAATAAAATACATATTGCAAAACATATTGCAGAATGTAATAGACATACCAGATGGAGGTTCTGGTGGTGGACCAACTACAGTTGCAACAGGCACAACTTGATCAACTGCAAGAAAAGCTGGTTCTCGGACCCTGAAGCTGCAGGATTAACCTTGAGGAAGGTCTGCAACCCCCACTCCCAGCACTGCTTGTGTGCACACCATACATTTAAAGTACACATGCACACTGCAAGAATCCTGGGCACTCTAGTTTGTTAAGAATGCAGAGGATTTTAGCTCTATGATGTGTCAACAATAGTCCCCAAATTTCTTTAGGCGTTGTTTTAAATGTGTGGTGTGTATGCAGGCTTGGCCTATGCATACAATACTCTGAAATATGTTTCTGTAAAGCAGTGTTACCATTTTATTAGTTTTCTTTTTTCATTTAAAGTTTGCTTGTTGCTTTCTGTTGCCTTGTTGCAGAAATCCGTACTTCTCAAGTGTGTATTTTGAAACCAGAAGGATTGCTCTGAATTTGTTGTTGTTCTTTAGACAGTCCTAGCGGTGTCATGAAAAGCAGGCATGCTCTGTCAATACATTTTCTACATATTGCAGGCATATGAACAATCCACACATTCTGTGGAAAGAACCAACTTGATACTAGGTGAAAACTCATTGTGAGATGGGGAACAGCATTGAGATAGCCGTTTTGTAATTTCATGTTCTCATGCATGAAATGGCAGCACTTTCAGAACTTCAGGTTTTTGGAGCCTCCAGCAAACGGGATCTTTAATAAGGGACACAGAAATGTTATGACAGCACATATAAGAATGCCTAGGTATCGTCCCAAGTTGCAGACCCAATTTGACAGACATGGGACCTGGAATAAGCTCACACTGGGCTTTGTGTGTTGGTTTCTTTTGGTAGCTCACAAGGACATCTCGGGGCGTCAGCCATCAAAGGTACTTTCTTTCTCTTCTGCCGTTACTACCGGCTCAACTCAGACGGATCCAAGTGCTTCAAAACATCATTAAAGGCAGATCTGCACCATACATTTAAAATACATCCAATGCACATTTAGAGCGCATGACTTCCCCCAAAGACTCCTGGGGGCTGTGGTTTCTATTCGCAAAGCTACAATTCCCAGCACCTTTAACAAAATACTGCTTTTCATCTATGTTTGTGATGGAGAAGAAGCCCTTGGAAAGCACTTGGAATAAGTGGCGGAGTTAGCTACATGGGTGCCCCAAGCAGCAGCCATGCCGTGCACCCGGGGGGGGTGAGTTATGGGGGGGGGGCGGCACAATCCTCCGCATGTGGCAGCACCTTGAGCCGCTGTGCACAGGGGTGGCAGGGCAAGCCCCCCACGGTGTGCCTTTTTGTCACACACCCCCCCAGGGATGACAGCAGGGGCGGATCGCCCCCACTACACCCCCCCTTCCTACGCCACTGCTTGGCATTAGCTCCAGTTGGCTCTCCAGAAAAGGTGTCTGTGTCAGACTCCACCCTTTTTATTTATTAAATTTATGTACCACCCTTCATCCAAGGTTCACAGGGCAGCTAAAAGTATAAAAACACAAAAATACACAGCATAATAACAAACAAAGCAATAATCCCCCACCATGGATCCCATGTTGGTGATGGACACTAGAGCACCGCCTGGATTGTCCACTTACAGGCACCAAGCCCATCTAATTCTCTGGCCTGCCTCTTCTTCTTCTTTGGCTTACTTCGCAGCCGAGTAAGATTGCCTTCCATGAACATGGTCTTAACAGTGAGTCTGTAAGTGACTGTGGAGGCTAGTTCTGGATCCACACGTCCTTCCGCAGTGGGGACATAGGTTTCCGGGCAGAAGTTGATCACGGTGAGGGTTTGCCAAATGTGCCTTCCTTTTAGCACGTTTCTCCCTTTCGTCCTGAGTTTGAACATCTTCAAAGTCCATGACACTTTTGGTAAAGGCTGTTCTCCAGTTGGAGTGCTCGCAATCCAGTGTTTCCCAGTTATCAGTGCTTATGTTACATTTTTTTTTAGATTTGCCTTGAGATCGTCTTTAAACCTCTTTTGTTGTCCACCAGTATTACACTTCCCATTTTTAAGTTCAGAATAGAGCTCTGGCCTACTACATACTTAGCACAGACTTTTATTACATGTATCAGTGGAGAGGAGGCAAGGAGTGTCTGCAGAGAGCAGTTTATTTTTTGCAATAGAGATGTGATTTGTACTATTACAGACACATAATTATTGAGGAGCAAAACCAGCATTTGCATAATGCAGTAGCCTCTGACTTTGCTCGTTATATAAGCTAGTGTTTGCATGCTCAGTTAAGTGAGCCATCCTCTCTACCCTCACATTCTTGATCCTACTTCCAGTGGACACAGGTGGGCAGTCAAATGTTTTCGAAAGTAATTGGTTGCATTGCGCTTTCCCCGAATTAAACAGCTTCCCTAGCTCTAGTTGCCATAGCAAAGAAGTTGAGTGTTCCCTTGATGCGAGCAATAATTATGGTGATTATGGAATGATTCTCCCCCCCTTTTTTTTTGGAGCAGCTATTGCAAGTGGTTATATTCCGGTCCAAAGTACAATGTGAATGACACGTTAATTGTGTTTGAAGAGAAGAGGAGGCTGCTCTTTTGCTAGGGAAATGACTGTGAAACAAAGCCCCAGAGGTGAAACAAAGAACCAGCATAATAGTTCAGTGGCAGCAAAAATAAATGTGCCGTGAGAAGGGCACACAGAAAGGACTTTAGCGCCAGCGAAATGTATTCAGTTTGGCCCAGGTGTTTGATAAGCATCTGCTGTGCTGTCAAGGGTCCCCACCTCTGTGCCAGGGGTCACCTAGTGTTGGCAACACTTAAACTCTGCACCCCCGAAGGCCCCAATTTCCAGACATACTTCACCAAGCTCACACTTAGATGTCATTCCTAATGGGACCCTCAAGGCAGTGAACAACCATCATAGAAACATAGCAATAGACCAAGTAACAAGCAAGCTTCTGCTGAAGTGGACTCCAGTCTACAAAAGCTTGTGCCATGTTTCGTGTCAGTTCACTGTTGGAAGCAGTATGCCACTGAATACCAGTGCTGTGCGCTTGGGTCCTGTTTGCAGCTTCCCATAGGCGTCTGGCTGGCCACGGTGAGAACAGGATGCTGGACCAGACAAACCTGCTGCAGATGCTGGTCTTCCCTACAACCTGATGTGCAGTTTCTGTGCTAAGTTCAAAGAAGGGCATTTACCTTTAGAATGTCAAACGAGAAAGAAAGTAGGACTACTACGTGTATTCTGAATGGAGCATGACACTGGATGCAGAATTCCTGTTCCATCGCAGCAATGTGAGGCGCTGCTAAGCAGGGTCAGAATGAAGCAAGGAAGCATGGTGGTAATAAGGTTGTGTGAGCAGCTATGATGAGCACAGATGAATAAGCCCTCGTACCCGCTGCTGCCAACCTGGCACTTCCCCCATCCTCACAATTATGCTGCCTAACTTCTTCCTGGTTGAGATGAACAGCAACAGAACTTAATTCAGCTGAAGCAAAAATAAAAAATGCATCATTTGCATAATTTACACAGGTTGCAGAATTCGGCTTTTTGTGGCACATAATTTTGTTTTTTGATTGTAGCCTACTGTGCACACATCCCTGGCAGAGTGTAAACTATTCAACAGCAGCAACCATGTTTCTGCATCCCTCCCAACTGCAGTAATATAATAATACCTTGGTTCTAGCAACCAGTGAAAACAGGAGTTTAGAATCTTTTGTCTCCCCTCTTCATTTGCCACATACATTATTTGCTTATTATTTATTAATTTGTTAGTCGCTTTATCTTGCCCAGGGCAACCCAAAGCAACTTACAACTAACCAAACAGACAGAGACACAGATCCTAATACATTAAAATCAAGAGGAAAACCAAATATATTAAAAACTTCCCATCCACATATAGGTAAAAGCCGAGGCCTGGTTATGGAGTAAAGTTTTTGCCTGGCACCTAGATATATAATGACAGCACCAGGTGAGCCTCCCATATATGCCTATACCTGAAGGGCAGCACCTTGATTATATAAAGAACTGAACTGAACTGGAGGCAGTGCCAGATTTACGTATAAGCTTAACAAGCTATAGCTTAGGGCCCCACTCTCTTGGGGGGCCCAAAAAAAATTAAAGGGAAAAAAACCTGGATGTACATTTCCAAAATATAAGATAAAAAACAAATAAAATAAAACCTACATACAGCAACAGTGTTTTGTGTTGTGTAGGCTCCTGTGATGTAAGTAGTGGGCCCCGCCTGCTAGCCTGCTCCCTAAAATATCACTAGTTAGATACCTTTTAGGTCCATAAATTACCATATAGCATATATTCAACACAAAAAACAGTGACAATTTGTTGTTGACAAAGGACAGCTGGACATATAAAGGGCTCCATTACCTTCAGTAGCTTAGGGCCAAATTAAACCTAAATCCGGCCCTGACTGGAGGTTATACAGTGGTACCTCGGGTTAAGTACTTAATTTGTTCTGGAGGTCCATTCTTAACCTGGAATTGTTCTTAACCTGAAGCACCACTTTAGCTAGGCTGCCGGAGCACGATTTTTGTTCTCATCCTGAAGCAAAGTTCTTAACCCGAGGTACTATTTCTGAGTTAGCAGAGTCTGTAACCTGAAGCATATGTGACCCGAGGTACCACTGTAATCTGTGATAGGGCTTCTGATAGTTGGGACAGAGATCCAAATCTATCCTATGAAAGCTTTCCACATACAAGAAGAATTCCCACTTAATAGAGAATTGCTATGTTGGTGCTCTTCTATTTTTCTTCACCTGTGAAGAAAATGTCATTATAACGGGGACATGCAAAAGTTTTTGTTTTTGAATGGTGCAGAACTTTCTCACAGAACAGAAAATAACATATGATTGCTTAAAATGAAACATTTAAATATGGCACATTTTAAAATATAGGCCTGTCTGTAGTTTATACATTAACATCTGTTACTGGATTGAAATCATACTGGTTTGGTGGGTGTGGTTGCAATAGTGTATATCTCATCAACATATCATGAGTTTCAACTGGGAAACAACAACTGGTTGTGGAATCACTTGTAAACTCTCTCCCTCCAACCTAACACATTATAAACTGGGAATTGCCAGCAATTTCAGTCTGAATAAAAAGAAATTGGTTCAAGAAAAGAAAAAGATCCCTTATCCATTCTTTACCTTTAAATTTTTCAAAAGGAAGGCTGCAGTCCTAACCAGAACGCAGAACTAAGTCCTTTTATAAAATTGGTGGGACTTACTCCCAGGTAAGTGGAGTTAAGCTTGTGGCCTAAATTCCCTATTTTTAACTGAAATAGAAGCAAGTAGATGTGCGTGTTCATTTGTGTCCACCACAGTGAGCTTCTTGATCAGGGGTAGGCAACCTAAGGCCCGAGGGCCAGATCTGGCCCATTCACCTTCTAAATCCGGCCCGCAGATGGTCCAGGAATCAGCATGTTTTTACATGAGTAGAATGTGTCCTTTTATTTAAAATGCATCTCTGGGTTATTTGTGGGGCCTGCCTGGTGTTTTTACATGAGTAGAATGTGTGCTTTTATTTAAAATGCATCTCTGGGTTATTTGTGTGGCATAGGAATTCGTTCATTTTTTTCTTTTCAAAATATAGTCCAGCCCACCACATGGTCTGAGGGACAATGGACCGGCCCATGGCTGAAAAAGGTTGCTGACCCCTGTTCTTGATGCTAAGCTGATTTCTCTCATCTTTTTATTCATGATTTGCTTGTAGTTTTCGTCTCTGCCCGCTAGAGAGCAACCATGGCTCAGCGTTACTGTCTTTGCTAAAAGAGCATGAAAGTAGTTTGATATTCAGCTACTCAGGAAGGGCAGTGATTTAAGTGAAAGAGCATTGAGTACAGAGTGCACTGTGGAGGGGTGTGTGTGCTATATTTGCTTTTTTAACAGCTACCCAGCAACTCAGAGTGATCTGATGAGAGACTGTAACAGTGACAACTCAGTGTTGCTGTCTCTGAAGTGTGATTGATTCTTGGCAACTGGCAACATGCCTCTGCCACATTCCATGTTTTTCGTTTTAAATAATGGTCCCTAAAATTCCCATGCAAAATTGCAGAATTAAGATGATGCCTGCATGCTTCCTTAAGTCACCACAACCTCCTGCAGCAGATAGCAGGCATACATGAGGTATGGACTTGCTTTGAGAAACAATAGAGTTGGCTGGGAAGGACGTAAAGAGATCTGCTGATCACTTCCTTTCTAGCAACACAAGGCCTCAAAGTCATTTTGCTGAGAAAATACATCAGACCATGAGCCATACTGCCAGTTTGTCCTGTTGCCCCACCAGGTGGGTGAAAGGGACCAAGAGGGCAGGAAATGTGGGAAAGATCAGGGACTTTTATTTGTAAACGTTAATTTTGTCTTGGGCTGGGCTGGGTCAAGGACGAATCTCAAAAATGGCTGCCTGTTCCCCACAAGGGAAGATTTACATGTGGCTCAAGGGGGAAAGAAAGGTCAACATCAGGATCCTCCCACCTGAGGCAGTGATCTCATCTTGCTGAATAAAGATCAGCATTGGGATCATCTGCCCCTGTGGATTCTGCCGCCTGGGTCAGATGCCTCATCTTGCCTCACAGATGGGCCGGCCCTGGTCTTGTGTGTGAGAGGGTGCACAAGCAAAGGAACTATTCTTCAGCTACTGACATTGTAATATCTGATCCATTGGGAGCAGCTACTCCTGTGTTGATTGGTAACAGACTGCTGTTTTCATTTCACCCAGATACAAATGTGGTCATTCAGTAAAACCCTGTTGCATTTGATCACAATGGGCTAGATGGTCAGATGAAAAGTGAATATAGTCAGGCCTTGGAGAAATAACTCTTCAAAAAAATTCCATTAGGCGGCAACTTGGGATTTTTGATTGACAGATCCTCTTATGAAGCTAATATTGTAAGTTTAGCTATGAGTAAAATAATGATTCTTGTGTGGGAAGCAGGATAAGGAAGGCAATTAGTAGTTTAATAACAGCTTTCTGCTGGCTGAATAGTAGCTGGAAACGTAAAGTACAGTTGATGGTAATCAGCTGATTTTTTTTAACTCCTAAATAAAAACAACAGCAGCAAAAAGATTCAATATAAACTCATCTTGCTCCTTCCTACCTTTCAGTGTTTTCTGTTTTTGCATGATTGGTGATGCATTTTAACTGCTTTGTATCTGAGAGAGAGAGAGGAAAGGAGGTTGTTTCTGGAAGTGAGCGAAGCGCAGAATAGCGGGCATGGATGAACAGAGCAATGTTAACATGGTGCGAGAAATGCTGTCATGAACTGTGGAGTAAACTGCTTGGTACAACAGAAGCTGAAAGGTTCTCCAAGGTTTATGAAGAGAAGATGTATGGATATTTAGTCTGGCCTCCTCTTAAAAATATATATGGAAAAGGATTCTTCTCATGATTTCCCTAGTCATTTTCCCCTGTTGTCCAGCTTTTCTTATTATGCGTGAAAAATGTCTTTATATGCATAAGGTTCAGGGCTGGCCTACCCATAATGCAAGATGAGACAACTGCTGCAGTATAGCAGCAGATCTTGATCTCAGTCTTTCTTCCCTTCTTGTTCCTGAGGTATATCTTCCCTGGTGGGGAGGGGAGCACCATTTTGGCAACAGAGGTGCCAAGATGTCCTGCTAAGGCTGATTTGCTTCAGTGGCCTTTTTTCCCCTTTTGAGGAGTCGTCCTTATTCTTTAGGATTCAATTCTATTGCATATATCCCCAGAAGGCTGTTGTATTCTCCCCTCACTCTTGTTTTATTTCTTCTAGCCAGGGGCATGGCTAGATACTTAAAAGAGAAACAAATCTGAATATAATGTATATGTATAGTTGCCTCTGGGCAAATTAAGGTGGCAAGTGGGCTCGGGGGTGTTCTGATTTCTTTAAAAGTCAGGAGACTGTTACATGCATCTGCCATGTAACATCTAGTTTGTTATTGTTGTTTAGTCGTGTCCGACTCTTCATGACCCCATGGACCAGAGCACGCCAGGCACTCCTGTCTTCCACTGCCTCCCACAGCTTAGTCAAACTCATGCTGGTAGCTTCGAGAACACTGTCCAACCATCTCATCCTCTGTCATCCCCTTCTCCTTATGCCCTCAATCTTTCCCAACATCAGGGTCTTTTCCAAGGAGTCTTCTCTTCTCATGAGGTGGCCAAAGTATTGGAGCCTCAGCTTCAGGATCTGTCCTTCCAGTGAGCACTTCAGGGCTGATTTCCTTCAGGAAATGGATAGGTTTGATCTTTTTGCAGTCCATGGGACTCTCAAGAGTCTCCTCCAGCACCATAATTCAAAAGCATCAATCCTCCGGCCTTCTTTATGGTCCAGCTCTCACTTCCATACATCACTACTGGGAAAACCATAGCTTTAACTATACGGACCTTTGTCGGCAAGGTGATATGTCTGCTTTTTAAGATGCTGTCTAGGTTTGTTAGGTAAGAAAAATGCCTGGGATTTTACAGGGTTTGCGCTTCCTTACAATGTTTTGTTTCTGTGAATAAAACGAGCACGGGGGTGGGGGGGATGCCAGTTGCCTGCTCACATGGATGCCTCGAAATTTGAAATATTTATTGAGTCATGTAGCATTGGCTTGTAAAATTTTGAGGCCAGCTTCTAGAAACATGAAATACTTTTCCAGCCTTGAATACAATCCTAGAACAAGACACTTTCCACCCTTTGTAGAACACCGCTGCTGTTGCTGCCCTTAGAAGGCGAGAGCCAGAGCATATATTTATCTTTCTAGGCTTTGCTGAAATCCTTATAAAATTTGCCAGGAAAACTGGAAGTGACTTATGACATGATTGTGACTGCTGAAAGCATCCCAACTACATGAAGCAGAAGAACAAGAGGTTTGGAGATTTGCTGCCGCACTGTGCATTGAGTTCATAGTCTTGTTCTTTCCCGCTCCAAACAATACTGCTGTAAATCAGAAATGATTCTGCTGTAAATCTTAAGGATCCAGTCTGCAAAAACTTTCTTACTGAGAACTGTATTATTATTTTTTTAATATAGCTGCCAGGAGGGTGTCTTTGTTTACGTTTGGCATGCCAAAAATCTCTCTCTGAAACCAGCTTACATAATAATGTTTCAGCCCTGGTTTACTTATTAGCATTGCAAACTGCAGCAGTAAGCCATGGATTGATGCACGCTCTGTGACATTTGCATTTAGAAATGAAAAGGCAAGTGTTCATTAAGTAGTGTGCCATTTCCAAAAGGAAAGGGGGAAAATACTTCCAGTTGTATTTTAGGCTTAATTAATTTGTGTGTGTGTGTGTGTGTGTGTGTGTGTGTGTGTGTGTGTGTGTGTAACGTTCCCCAGATACTTTTTGCCACAAGGGTTATTAGCAAATGCACACTGCCATCTTATTATTTTAGTTGCTGTGGCTAAGACATCAGCCTATTATAGCATCCTGAAAATGCCTTTAGCCTTGTAAATATTAGAAAAGAGTCTGAATATGAACCACAATAGTTCTGATGGCGCCTGGGAATTAAATTGCGTAGTTCTGGAAAGCTCTAAATTGCAAGTATTCAAACATAAGGACTTGAGGCCTGATGACACTTACATGTGTTACACAGTGCTGCTGTTTTGTTAATGTTTCTCTAAATGGTAGGGGTGAGGTATTTCTGAGAGTACTGACCATTCCTATAATTCAGGTGTGGTTTGAAGGTGTTATGTGGGCTGAAGCAACTATCCTCGACACTAGAACTTTCTGTGACAGACAGACCAGGGCTGTCTGTCAATGTTTTTAGTGTTTGTTTTGTTTTGTTTTGTTTTGTTTTGTTTTGTTTTGTTTTGGTGGCTTTAACTTTTTGTCATATTTTTAGGTTGGCTTGAGTTTACTTTTCATAAAAAAAGTGACTAAATGCAATTAAGAATAATAAATAATATGTGCCTATGTACCATTCTGTTGTGTGCACTGCTTAGAAAGGTTTGGGATTAAGCGGTCTTTAAATCTCCCAAAAGGTATAAATCACAACCAGCACACAGGAGACACCTGCAGCCCTTTGCTTCCATGCCATGCAATTGTACTCACACTCCTATGGGAACTCGCTCCCTAGAAAAGCCAGACTGGCTCCCTCCTTGTTGTCCTTCTGCTGGCAGACTTTCTTGTTCCAACAGGGAACTGGCTGCTTTTAATGAAAGGGCTGGTGCCATGCTCTTCTTATTGTAATTATTTGTATGGTTTTATTAGATTATAATAAATTTTAACAATGTTTAATTGTTCTTCATTAATTGTTTCTTCTATGTTTTTAGTTATTCTTACTTTTATCTGTAAGCTGCTTCAATTATTATTATTTTATTTACCATTATTTATTAAATTTATATGCCGCCCTTCATCCAAAGATCACAGGGCGGTTTGCTGGGTGCCTGACCCCCACCAGCCCCAGCCAGGGCAGACAGTGATCAAGGATGATGGAAGTTGCTGTCTGAAACATCTGGAAAGCTTATTCCCACCATCCTTGATGTCCCTGTCAGGGGAAAAGGCAATGTATAAATAAAAATATAATAAAAATACAGTAATATTTACAACCAGTTTAGCAAATGATAACCTTATTGCCTCTTTAAGTAGTGGTCAGATTCCTCGTGGCACAATCTCTTGAATTCAAGTAGGCTTTCTTGTGCAGAGGAGAGGTCCAACTAAGTGACTTTAAATTTCTCTTTTGATCTTTGCTTCGATCCAAAAAATCTTGCCATGTGAGCAAGAAGCCCTTGCAGTCCCGGGCCAAAGTGCAATGCCATAACCACCTGTGTTCTCAAGCTGCTCCTGAGGGTCTCCTGACCCTTTGGAACCAGAGTGAAATCTTTTGGGATCTTTGGATCTAAACTCTGTGAAACTCAGTGAGAGATGTGGGGTTTAAATAACTGTGACAGGAGGACGCAGATCATTCCCGATTCAATTACAATGGGATTTTGTCGATGGTAAGTTTGGGATTTTTCCTCCATGTTTCTCATTCACCTTTTCACACTGTGTTGGATACACCTGTTGGTCAGTCTTGCACGTTGTTATTCTACTTGTTCTTGCTGCATGTCATTGTGAGATGCGTCTGGGATGTTGACTGAAGTGCCTCCTGTGTATCGTCCAGTGTAAAAGACATTCATTCATCAGGCAGCTGTGATTAAGGCAAATTCCGAGTGAATTTGTGAAAGTTTCTTTCTTCCCTGTGTAATCTGTATCTCTTTGTTTTGCAGAGCTGACAAAACAAAAGAAAACGAGGAAAACGAATGGCCTGGCCTTGAAATTTCCCTCAGCAATAGGAGATTAGAGAGAGATGTGTCTTGAGTCTTATTCTTTGGAAGTCCAATACAGTTCACCATATACAAATATTCCCATACTGTGCTTAGGATATTCAGTTCATTGTTAGACATGGCAGCTTATTATTGGCTTAGCTTCAGAATGTTCCTGCAAGTCACTCCTGTGCCCAAACGGAAATGCACATTCCATGGACTCTAAAAAAAAAGTGAGGCACTGCAAGAGCTTTCAGCAGGTGTTCATCACCATTTTCTTTTTTCAGACCTGACGTAGTGTGCTTTTATACATTGGAGTGGCATCAGAACAATCCTATGTTATATTAAAATACAACACAGAAGAGGTTTATGAATTATGTAAAGCTATGCCCTGCTTCTGCCAACCTAACAGTTCGAAAGCATGTCAAAGTGCAAGTAGACAAATAGATACCACTCCGGTGGGAAGGTAAACGGTGTTTCCGTGTGCTGCTCTGGTCCGCCAGAAGCGACTTAGTCATGCTGGCCACATGACCCGGAAGCTGTACGCCGGCTCCCTCGGCCAATAAAGCGAGATGAGCGCCGCAACCCCAGAGTCGGTCACGACTGGACCTAATGGTCAGGGGTCCCTTTACCTTTTTATGCCCAGGCTGAAGTGACTTGCTGTTGGGTTTAGTGCAGGGCTGGAGTATTTCGCCAAGCTTTCTTCAGCATTTCACGGGGATAGGAGTGAAAATGCTCCCCCCAAAGTTTGATTTTATCTTCGGGGGAGAGGGTGGTAATTCTAAGACGTTTCATGACCAGGATGGAAGTCTTCTTAAATAACCAAGGATTTCACACACACATTTTTTTTTAAAGAAAAAGTGTGTTGCTAAAAGCAGAAAGTCCCCTTCGTTTTGGCCACCAAGGAATTTCAGCTGGAGAATCTGAATCACAGAATTTGCACCCTCCTGCCCCCCATTTCAGAATTCTAACTCTCACTTCTGTGTTGTCATCACTAACACTCTAGCCCAGAAGTGAGAGGCCAAGTTCTTCTCTCAGTTATGCTGATTCAACACCATTAGGTTCGGGAGGGTTGCAGAACATAGCCCAATGACTCCCTCAGGTTTAGCCCTCTCCTGATTAATTTTTAAAACACATGATGTGCATTAATTTTATTTTGAGATTGTGCTTGTTTTCCTCTAGCTTTGATGTAAAACAGAACTGCACAGTGATCTGTCCTCCGTTATAAGAATAATAATAAAAAATGTTTCACTGCAATGATGTACCTTGTGGTTTTCTTGAGCATGGCTTAGTGGTCATAGAAATGAATTACAAGGCAGCGGCAGCAGTGGAATACAGGGAGAAACAACCAGTGAACTGATCTGATGTTGTTTCAGTAAAATCAAACAGTTTTGCAAATAGTGAGCCATCATGGGAACCCGATCACTTTCAGGAGATAATGTTGCCATGCATTTCTTCTGGACAGCCACTTTCACAAAGTAAAAGAAGGCATGTTTGAGAATTCAAATCCTGCTGAAATGTAAGTGGCAGCTCAGTGTTCAGGTTAAACAAGCCACAGCCAGGCTGACTGACCCTCCCCATTACTCCAAGTTGTAGACTGACAAACCAGGGTGGGTGCAGAGAGCAGAGTCCACACGGTGGACTTCAGTGCCATAATCAAAGTAATACCCATTTCTCCTGCTACAAGTTCCTCCATTCTTGGTTCTTTGCAAAGATCCCAAACCAGGATCAGAGAAATGCATTGCCGGGTGCCCCCATGTTGGTGCAGGATAGTTTTTGTTCATTTTTTCTTGTTAAAAGATAAAATTATTTAATTTTCTGCTCTGCCTTGGGGTATCTGGCATTGCATTTCTTTGAGTGTGATTGAGATGAGTGTGTTTAAAAGCATTATCAGGAAGTAAAACTGTTTTCGCTCCGGGGCTGGTTCACAGCCATCTCAGTTATCTATACAGGCCAGCAAGAAGTATAATCAAAGGTTCAAGGACATCTTCAAGCGAGGCAAAAAGCACTCAAGATACAAAGGAGGACAAGGAGTGGGGACTGGGGAGAGTCCAGAGGACCAGATAGAGAGCCACATTTGGCCCACCAGCGCAAGGTCCCACATCCCTGCTAAAAGCTACCAGTTAAGAGATGAGTTGTCATAGAATTGTAAAATTGTAAGAGATCCCCCTGTGATGCAGATATCTCAGTTAAAGCATACATGGCGGATGCTGAAACACTCACAGCTTGTTTAAAATACAGTGGTACCTCGGGTTACATACGCTTCAGGTTACAGACTCCGCTAACCCAGAAATAGTGCTTCAGTTTAAGACCTTTGTTTCAGGTTGAGAACAGAAATCGTGCTCCTGCGGCGCAGCAGCAGCAGGAGGCCCCATTAGCTAAAGTGGTGCTTCAGGTTAAGAACAGTTTCAGGTTAAGAACGGACCTCCAGAATGAATTAAGTACTTAACCCGAGGCACCACTGTAGATGATAGTTGTGCAATGGATCACACCTCAGCTTTCAGGATTATCTTTGCAAATGGTTCACGGACAGCCAATTTAAGTAAAATATTTGTGCTGTTCTGAAAAGAATTCCCATAAGTACCAAGTATGGCGTCAAAACTAATGGCTTTTTCACACATTATACTGCAACCAAAGCCAATTCTAGCTTGCTGGATCATGCACCTTCGAAATATGTATTTGCAACATATGTTTGCATCCATGTGTTATGTTTTCAGGTGTATATTTAAGACAAGATAAGTGTTTATCTAAAAATGCAATGTGTGAAGAATTACCGTTACCAATAAACTACAGGAGTTTAACTGGAGTACGGTTCTTCCACCACCCCTCCTATCTCAACATTTCTCTCTCTTGTGGTTGTCTGAAAAGTGGAGGTTCAAATTTGTAGCATAGTGCTTCACATCACCCTCTTATTTCCACAGTGCTTGCATATATTTTGGGAGCACAACAGTGGAAAAAACACACTGCTCCATTCTCTCCATGCACAGTCTCTTCACTGATTGATAACTGGGTGTGTGGTTGTAGCGTTGTGTCATTGGGGACACTCTTTGAATGCAGGAGTGATGAAATAGCACTTAGAAGCTGTAGCTACAATAAGCAAACAACATGCAGCATGACCAGATATGACTTAAGTTTCTCTGTATATTGCAATCTCCATACTGCAATCGCACCCACTCACCCATCCTTGTGCTACACATGAATCCATATAACATAGCTAACACACATATATATGTTCACGGTATGCATTCGCAACATAAATAATTATCTACTGCTTCACCCAAAAGTATGAGTAAATGGCTATCAATGGCTACTAGCCATGATGGCTGTGCTCTGCCTCCACAGTCAAATACAGTATCCTTCTGAATACCTGTTGCTGGAAACAGCAGGAGGGGAGAATGTTCTTGTGCTAAGGTCCTTCCTGCAGGTTTCCCAAGGGTATTTGGTGGCCACTGTGAGAACAGGATGCTGAACTAGGCAGCCCATTGGCGCGATCCAGCGGGTCCTTCTTGCATCCGTAAGATTGAAACGTATCCTTTCTTTCTATCCTAATTGTAATGATGATGATGCTAATTTTGGTGGGTGTGGAATGGAACACATAAATTCATGTCAGGCAATCCAGCTGGGTAATGATTTGCAGAAAGGGAGGAATTGATTCAGGATGATCTGTGGGTAGGATATTAATCTGAAGAGCTGGGTGGCAGAAACTGAGAGAGGAGAGTGGCAGGGAGAAAAGAAAAAAGTAAATGACCCCTGGATGGTTAAGTCCAGTCAAAGATGACTATGGGGTGTGGTGTGTTAGAATTCCTGCTCCATGGTTGCAGTCATAGGATTGTTGTTTATCACATGACGGTGTATGTTTTGACTCCACAGAGTGGGAAGTGATGGAGACAGGATGTTTGTGTTACTGTGTTCCGTGAAGTGGGACTATTGTCCTTTGTTCTTTCTCTTGGTTGTCTGATGCTAGAGAGAGAGGGAGCCATGTTGCAGTGCTCCATGTGTGTTTATATGTAAATAAAGTAGATTAGCCAAAATGCTGAGTTGCTGAGGTCTGTTACACAAGCTGTGAAGACTCTGTGGATCCCTAAGTGTGCCGATGTCTGTTGGCATTGGTTGCTGTGGTGTTCAGGCAGAAGAAAGCTTTTGAAGCTCCCGAACGATTGACCAGGAGGGAGGGAACATGCCAGTCGGGCATGTGTCTCTGCCAGGGTCCTACTCGAGAGCAGGATGAGCTCCTGACATCTCGCTTTTCAGCCCTAGGAAGCCGGCGTTTGTCCAGGTCATGTAGCCAGCATGACTAAACCGCTTCTGACCCAATGGGACACTGTGATGAGTGCCAGAGCGCACAGAAACACCATAAGTACCCTGCCGCAATGGTACTTATTTATCTACTTGCACTAGTGTACTTTCGAACTGATAGGTTGGCAGGAGCTGGGACAGAGAAACAATAGATCACCCCATCACGCGGATTCGAACCCGCCATCAGCTTTGGCCCTTCTCACGCACCACCAGCAGATGTGTGCTAGCATATTAACCCTGAGGGAGTTCAACCTTTGACAGATGGATGGCTCCCACCCCCTATATGCTAAACTATATTGTTGGTATACTGTAAAGGAGATGTGTAGAGCATGCTTATTGTCTCAGAGCTGAATACCTGGGTTTCCAGTGGAAGTTACTCCCAGGTAAATGCATAGATAACCTAAAGGAGTAAACAGTTTCAGGCAGCAGACCTTTGTACATTTGCGTACTTGGAAGTAAGTCCAACTGAAGACATTCAGATTTACTTGACATGTACCGGTAACTGATTGTTGTTCTGCTACTTCCACTCTGCTACCTGTCCTTCCCAGGTTAATTTGGCACATTCTATAGAATGTGATAAAGCTTGGGGAAATCTCTTGCAATCCATTATGTCGAAGTTCCTGCACTTCCTTTGGGACCAGCAGCGCTGCTGGTAGCAAGAAGACTTCTGCCTCTCATCTCTTTACCTGCATGTGCAATAAAGCTCCTGTGTTTTAATGCCATGTACATAGTAGCCAAAGTCAGCCACTGGGGCAACTATGGATGTGCTAACATGCAATTTAAAGCCAGCAGGGGGAGAGATTTTCCACATCCGTTGCCCATGGAGTCCCATGTGATTTGCATCTTGTGCTTGTGGGGTTAATAGCAAAAAGCAGGTATTGTTCATACTTCACTACAGGATGATTGACCTAAATCCAGAGCTTTTTTTCTGGGGGTACACATACCTCTAAACATTTTGTAAATCTTTGTAAAAGGTAAAGGGAACCCTGACCATTAGGTCCAGTCGTGACCGACTCTGGGGTTGCAGCGCTCATCTCTCTTTATTGGCCAAGGGAGCCAGCGTACAGCTTCCGGGTCATGTGGCCAGTATGACTAAGCCACTTCTGGCGAACCAGAGCAGCGCACAGAAACGCCGTTTACCTTCCCGCTGGAGCGGTCCCTATTTATCTACTTGCACTTTGACGTGCTTTTGAACTGCTAGGTTGGCAGGAGCAGGGACCGAGCAACGGGAGCTCACCCCGTGGTGGGGATTCGAACCGCCGACCTTCTGATCGGCAAATCCTAGGCTCTGTGGTTTAACCCACAGCGCCACCCGTGTCCCGTGAATCTTTCTACTTTTGTCCATTTACTATATTTTTCCTGATTTGAACTATAAAATGATGATTTTCTTGAGTCAAAATGTGAGTACCCCTTTTTAGGGAAAATAAGCACTGCCTAAATCTATTAGGCTCACTGGGTGACCTTGGGCCAGTCACAGCCTCTCAGCCTAACCTACCTTACAGGGTTGTTGTGAGGATTAAATGAGGAGGAGGAGAAACATGTGGCCCTCCTTGAGCTCACTGGAGAAAAAGGTGGGATGAAATGCGATAAATAAGCAATAAGTCATGTTTAGGTGGCGGTTGTGGTGTTTGCAGGACCTTTGCGTTTTGTGTCTCTGGTTTTTTTGTTTTGCCAGTCCTGGCTGTTGCGCATTCAAAGTGCCCCCTTACCCGTATTCGCCCCACAATTTCTTCTCAAATGAACATGGAGGTGAATGAATAATGTTCAGGCTTATTTAGCATGAGCCCAGGACCCAGTTCCCCACAATGACCTTTCCCACAAAGCAAAGCTAATGCGTTCTCAGGTCTGAGCAATGATCTGTGCAGCTCTTTGGCACTTCCTAGACAAGAGCTGAGCACTTGCTATAAAAACAGCCGGGTCCCTTCTTCCACCAAGGGAGAAAGTAGTATTAGATTCCTGTTCTTAGACTGTGTGTAGTCATTCTCTAATAACATGAGACCATTTCTCCACCGTTCCCACCTCCCTCTAGCAAATAAGGCTCTAGCTGCTGCCTGATATCATCTCACTTTCCCTGAGCATTGATTTTTTCTTCTTCTTCTTGCTTGCTTTTTATTTGCTTCATAAAAACAGGGACAGGAGCTACTGCTGGCTACTGAGGAGCTTTTGGGGTGCCTCTATTTTTAGCATGAGCCCATTTTTGTCTTCTTTCAGATGAGGGAAGTTGGATTATAAAACCTTTTGTAAATGTGTATGGTGATATTTGCTCCGGTAAGTTAACAACAACTGTAACCAGTCAATGTTCTTTTTCCTCTAGAGGAACTCTTATTTTAAAATCCAAAGCTACCTTTGTTACACTGATCTGTGTGTATCTGTGTCTCTCTGTCTTAGCAACTGCACCCTAATCTTAGGTGATTTTGTTTCTGTGGGTTTCCTTGACATATATTAAGAATACTGCTTTTTGGGGTAGAGGGAGAGAACTGTTTTAGTGAACTTATTCTGCACTTCAGGAAGCTGTAGTGATGTGTGCATAAACAAAAACAAAAAAAGATTGCAGAATTTATTTTAAAATTATCATTGAATCTTTGGTCTGTACTGCCCAAGTGTTTTCAGAATATTTTACTTTTCTTTCTTTCTTTTCTTAAAGTAATGCAGTTTTTTTGAACAAAGTAATGCAATATATTGAAAAAAATATCAAAATTAAGGAAAGGTTGCATGGTGTCATACTGTAATTTGATGCAGATGTTTGCTGCCATTGGATAGTATTATGCAAAACAAAATAGTTAAATGATGGTATCACAGCAGCTGACCATTTCTCACAATGCGTATCAACAGCACCTTTGGAGATGTTATTAATCTGAAACAATCTATGCAGGATTCCTTCTGTAAAGCAGAGATTTTTTGTGCATTAAATATTTCACTGTGTTTTGTTTTGTTTTTGTATACTACCTTTTCATTGAAAACATTCTTTATTCTATGTAGTCACAGGATATAGCATTTATTTTGATATGCAGCATTGTAATACTGTGTACATTTATGACACAGTACAGTAACTCTGTAGCTAAGGAAAACAAGCGGTGTGTAAGTGGTTAAGCTGCACGATAGAATTTCTGGGATTGTAATGATGAGCATTGTAACTTTTGCTCCTCCTGGAAATAGTGGCTTTTGATGCCAAGTGTTTGAAAAGTACAAGAAAAGTCCATTAATTGTTCTACTGCTCAGTACTGTTAACAATCAGAATACATGTATGAACAGAGATTTCCTTGTTGTCTTTCAGCAATTAACTAATCCATCAATTTGTACCCTGACACATTTGCTATCATGATATCAGTCAAATGGCATTGTTCAAAGTATGGAAGATGAGATTGATTTAAATGGAAAATCAGAAAGAAAACAATAGCAGAAACAGTGGCTTTCAGGGGAAGTTTAAAACCTTCTGTTCCAAATTTCCTGGGGAGCAACTTTAGAATGGGGATTAAATTGAAGCTGTCCCATTGTAGATTCCCCCTCCCCCAAAAAATAACCCAAAGTCCTTTGAGTCTCACCTGCTTCAGCCAAAATCAATGCTAATATGTTTTGCAGGGTGCCCCTTTTCTGGTCTCCAAGTGTAAAGGATAGTGAAGCATAACAGAAAGAAGGGAGAAACCAGTAATTTGAACGCATGGCGATCAATGTTACCAATTAGCATTTTTGTGATCATGTAATAGAATCTGAAACTTTATATAAAAATGCTAAATATTTTAGATAATGCATGAGCAAGCACATTCATTTCAGAAAATTATTATAAGGAGTGTAAACAAGTTAGTGTTCTTTTTAGCAATTGCAAGCCTATCATCATCATCATCATCATCATCATCTTGCTATTGATAACATAGATGCTTCCATAGCTGGAATCCAAAACAATATTCCATGCACATGGGATCACTTTAATTGGGGACGAAAGAACAGTAAAGGAACTACTTGCTTGGTTTTGCAACAGAACCAGATACAATATTTTGCCTCACTACTCCCAATACGTGCAAGTTTCAATGCCTTACAAACCTAAGACAATCAGATCCATGATATCCAGAGATGTGGATCGAGGATCGTAACAAGTTGCACATTTGCAGCTGAGACAGTCAGCACTGAGTACCCCCTTTTGTACATAGGTCCTCTAGGATATATCACACATTATTTTCGGTGGTGGTGAGTGACAAACCTGTGTCTGGGTTTTCTTCTTCTTTTTTTAAGTTACCCAAAGTTTATTCCAACCGTGTTACCAAACCAGCACGGGTGGTACACCTATATATCTTACTACTATATGAGTCAACACACTGACGTCTTAGAGTAGCTCTATATAAAAGTTTCAGCAGTGCTCCTGCAGTTTGACTAAAGTCCTTGAGTGGCTCTTGTAGCTGGTGAAGCTGCAGCTGGAACAGAATGCGGCAGCTCAACTGCTCACTGGGGCAGGATGTCACCAACATGTTAGCCAGCTGTTGAAAGAATGCCATTGACTGCCAGTTAACTACTGGACTAAGTTTGAGGTCCTGGTTTTGGTGTGTAAAGCCCTATGCAGCTTGGGATCATCTGAAAGATTCTTTAGATATCCAGCCAATCATGGTGCTCTGCCAGTGAGGGCCTCCTGCAGATCTCATCTTCTCAGGAGGTCCAGTCTGCACAATGTAGGATTCAAGCCTTTAATGCGATGGCAGCTACCCTTTGGAATTCCTTCCCCGGAAATATTAGACAGGCACCATCTGTAGTCTACTGAAGACCTTCCTGGCTCCTTACTCACCATGCCCTCTGACACAGCACAACTATGTTTTGGGCTACATTAAGAGTTGAAAACTTTCGATTTGAAAAATTATCATAGCTGGGATAAAGCCAGGAGCGTGTCAGGCAGCAGAGGCTAGTGGACTTCATCAGGAATGGAAAAGCTTCTCTGTTTGCTCATGTAGATAGAGCTAAGTGAACCTGTGCTTGTGTCCTAGTGTGTGATGAAGGAACTGCACACAGAGATGGCTAGAAGACAAAGCCTATTGCTCTGCCAACAACAACCAAGTCACTTATGGCTCAGCTATCAGGTGTGCGGGTGGCAGGGCAAGCATCCTTCAGTCATTCACACTAGAAGTAGCCAACCAAATCACCCCACCCACCCCAGATCCTGCTGGGCCACCAACTCCCATCAATCCCTGATCCAGCCTGATCAGTGGTCAAGGATGATGGGGCTTGTAGACTAGTTGCATCTAGATTGGCTACCTGTGACTCTCACAATAGCATGTGCAATGACATGCTGAAGCTTAGTGTGCACTGCGTAGGTTATATAGTTCAAGCATGCACACTACATAAAAAAGGATGCTTCTACCTGTAACTCAAAAGTATTCCAATTTTACACGCACACCCAAAAAAACTGGCCTTTACACAATGATATATAGGCTAGCCACTAAGCTAGTACTCACCACCATGTCCCATAACAGCAGATTCCATAAACGGATTGTGCGTTGCATGAATGAGGTGCTGTATGCCCGTTAAACAGTGTCAGTCTTGCCGTCAAAAATCTTCATGCTACCCATGGTGCTTTTAAGGAGGCTTGATTCCCGGTCTCAACTTTTGTGCCTCATTATGTATCAGCATGCCTCGAAAGCAATCTGATAGCTTCAGCAGCTGTTAACAGATGGGTGCAGGCAACTTGTTATATTGGAGCGATTTAGTCCAAAAGGGCGAGGAGATTAGGGTGCAAGCTTTTCCTAATTAAAAAAGTGGCATCAATTTACATCTACCACTGCTAAAGAAGAGAGCTTTTGCTTTACATCCTGGGAAGCTGGCCTGAGAAAAGTCTGAACGGAGCTGTCCAAACAGAAATTCTCACACCTGGCTGATGCAACAATTATGGCTATAACACAATGCAATCTTACTGATTTAAGGTATTTATATATCCTGTTCGTCATACAGCTCAAGGTGGTCACCATCACACAAGAATTTCAACTATCTCCCGAGAAGAGGGCAATATTCCTTAACAGCTGCTGCCACTGAACTGTCATCCCCCCCCCCTTCTGATACCATGAACTTTCCCTGCTGTGTTCCATTGATAAGAGGCTTAGTGTGATCACACCCCTTGTGCTGTCCTAACATCCAGGTCAAGGGATCCTAGCATACAGTGCTAAAAGGCAGCAGATTGTCACTCTTTAAATCTTTCCAAGCAATGAAAGGGGGGGGGGGAGTTTTATCCCTATTGTCTGACCTCTGCATTGTAGGAGCACAAGATCCAAAATGACTCTGGTGCATCATAAACAGCTCAGAACTGCAATACCCCAGGGACTGCCTCTCCTATTATTAATTACTACTACCACTACTACTAGTAGTAGTATAAAGGTAAAGGGAGCCCTGACCATTAGGTCCAGTCGCGGACGACTCTGGGGTTGCGGCACTCATCTCACTTTACTGGCCGAGGGAGCTGGCGTACAGCTTCCGGGTCATGTGGCCAGCATGATGAAGCCGCTTCTGGCGAACCAGAGCAGCGCACGGAAATGCCATTTACCTTCCCGCCAGAGTGGTACCTATTTATCTACTTGCACTTTGATGTGCTTTTGAACTGCTAGGTTGGCAGGAGCAGGGACCAAGCAACGGGTGCTCACCCTGTTGCAGGTATTCGAACCGCCGACCTTCCATTCAGCAAGCTCAGTGGTTTAACCCACAGCCCCACCCGCGTCCCTAACCCACAGTAGTATACCACCCTTCATTTGAAGGAATGTGGAATGCTGTCGCCAGGGAGGCTCACCTGGTGCCTTCGTTACATATCTTTAGGTGCCAGATAAAAACATTCCTCTTCTTCAGACCCTCAGCTAATTAAACAATATAAGGCCTTTTAAACTGTGTGTGGCATGGGGGTATTGTTTTTGTTTATTACTATGTTACATATTTTTGTGTTTTTATATTGTACACCACCCTGCGAACCTAGAATGAAAAGCAGAATAGAAATGTGTTAAATAAAATGAATATAAATCTCAATCATGTTATCAATGCATGCCATTTCATTCTGTCCCCATGCTGGATGGGGCGAATGGGAGTCATAGTCTGGAGGGCACTAGAGTGGAGAAGGTTGGCCCTGCACTTTTTGCACATCTTGGGTGCTCTTTCTTTTTACAAGAGGAATCCAAAGTAACATGGTAGGTCTTACAGCGTGCTGCGTCACACCCCAGCCAGGATCTCAACACCAGTTGAAGCTCTTTCCACCAAAGCCATTTCCCTCTCTCAAGAGCAGCTTTTGTGATTCTTACAATATCCCTCCCAGTGGCACACTGAGCCAGTGCATCTTGCTGTTAACTGGAAGTTTGGTGGTTCGAGCCCACCCAGGGATGGCTGAGGGCAGGGTTCCCGAATTGCAAGGGGGCTGGACTAAATGACCCGTGAAGTCCCTTCCTGCTCTACAATTCTGTGATTCTATTTCACTCTACGTTCCATAATGGTACCTTGGAACTTTGCAAGCCTGTGAAGTCTTTTTATTTTTGTTGCAAGAAGAGAGGAGGAGTGAATCATTTATGCACTGAATAGCAATATGTCAGGATCGATTGCTGAGCCCTGTTATCACCGAGCTATTCTGAGAGCTGATGTTCCTCCCCTCCCAACCGCTGAGCATCACCACTAGACAGCCCTGTCTCGGGGCCAGCTCCAGCGCAGCGTTTTCCTCCGCAGGACTGTTCTTCAGCTTATTATGGAGAAGGCAAATCAAGATGGATGTTGCAGGAAAGATATGTGGGGAGGGCACTACATTCCAAGAGCCTGGTATTCCTAAATCTCCCCAGAGGAATCCCATGCTGATTTCCCTCCACTTCTCCAACACAACATTTCCACCCATGCCTTTTTCCTATGGGAAAAACTCCAAAAGCAAGCAGATGCCAGCAGTGGTGTAGCGTGGGTTGTCAGCACCCGGGGCAAGGCAAGTAATTTGTGCCCCCTAACCCATGGATTTTAGTAGGGGCAGAGAGCTGCCAGTGCGAGCGCGCCCCCCCCAGATGTTGCGCCCGGTGCGGCCGGCCCCCCCTGCACCCCCCACGCTACGCCACTGGATGCCAGAATTGGTTACTGGTATTACCATCACCATCTCTATATTTAATACGCGGAGGTCTATGGTCATATGAGGCTGTCTTATATGGAGTTGGACCATTGGTCCATCAAACTCAGTACTGTTGACATTGTTTGGTTCTCCAAGGTACCCGCAACCCACCCCACCCTCTTTGCTACCTTATTGTCATTTTTTTCACTGCACTTCTTGGGATTCAGCATGGGATCTTTGCATCTGAAGCACGTTTCTAAGCTACAGGGCCCTCCTCCAAGTTTCTACATAGAATCCTACCCTCTTTTTTATGCAGACCTTTAAGAAAAAGAAATATTTTTTTGCAGTAGCTAGCCAGCGATCTGTGATTTTAGTTTTTATGTGGTCTTGTTTTATATATAGTGGTTGTAAACTGCTCTGGTTTTTTATTTAAAAAATGAAATTGCAGCATAGGATATGTTTTTATAAATATATCCATATGTTTGCTGTACTTTTTCTGGCACAAGGCATGGGGTACCAGCAGGGTCTGGTGGGGGAAAGGTGGATGTTTCATCAATGCAATCAGTCCCCCAAGGCTGTGTCTAGTGCAAAGCTGTAGGTGGATGAAACACGGACACTTGCTGTCTGCCTTGGGCTCCATGTCAGTTGTGTGACTCACTCACACACACAGGGTTGGCAGTGCAGCGAGGTCCAATCGCTAGCATACCCTTATAAGGTCATGATGGTGCTATGATGCTCCTGTAATAGGGTTGCTAGCATCTGGCAGTGCCAGCCCACCAGGAAAACCATGGAACAGGCTCACAGCTTTATGGTACAGGCATCTCCCCACTTATGCATGTTCAGCATGCGTGTTCCCGGTGACACACGCGCTGAAAACAACGCCTAAAGGGGGTGAGGTAGGGTGGGATAGAGGGGGAAGATTTAGATTGGTCCTCTGATCTCTGGTTTCATATTTGGTTCAAGGCTTGTCTCAAAATGTTTTCATTATTTATTTGTTATTTGCTGAGTACTGATGACTTTAGTGCTGCGCTTTCCAAATACTGGTGATACCAGTGTTGGGGCCAGGCAGGTCTCGCTAGGGAGAGAGGTCTTCCTGGTGCCAATGCTAATATATGCTTTTGGTGTCAGGCTAAAATACTCCTTCTCACCCAGACTTTTGCTGAGATATGAAATTTAAGCGTTTCCCACAGGGATAGCTGACTCTTGCAGAAAAAACAAAGAGTTTAAAGACAAGCTTTTGTAAAATGCACTTCTTTGGATATATGAAGTGTTACCCTCAGCTACAAACATTGGAGCCGACTCCTAGCCAACCCCCCATAAAATATTTGAGGAGATCGCCACCACCATCCCAGAGAAACCACCCCTCCAATTCTACAATTCTGTGCTCAGTTCTGAGCATGGTCGGAAAACCAAAATGCATGTCCTGCTTTCCTGGGGTACCAAAGTGGCTTACAAGAGGCTTTCTTTACCAGTTAACACTTACATTGTCTTACGTTGCTTTGCATTAAGCAGGACCTTAATTTTTCCTCTGTTGTAAAGTTATAAAAGATAGATGCATAAAATAATTCTCACAATTTCATTCCCCATTAAGTGACATAACAGCAGAAAGAATTTTCCTTAACTATATCTGGAAAGATCACACATGGTGTGCTGTACTTTTTAAAAAGCAAAATCTGAAGTGTGTTGAAAAATATAGCACGCACACACACAGCTAACCAAGGAAAGAAACATATTACTGTCTGCATTGCAAAGATACTAACATTACACATGCTTACCCGAATGGGATGGGTAAAAAATTGCGCATATTTTTTACTTCTGCTCCAGTGAAGAAGAATAAGAGAAACTGAGGGTAACAAAACGTTTGTGTCAAGTTCTCCAAAGAGCTCCTGCATAAAATTAATGAGGAGTTGTTAAAATAGACTGTGATGTTCACAATAGGCGCAACGTCTAGCGTGATGATAATGAAGTTAGCAACCTCATTAATTCGACATCATCTTGGATTAGGTTTAATTGAAGGTTGCCAATGAGCAATATAAATTATAAATAATATAATGCAATGGAAGCCTTTACTATAATAATAACTAAGAGTTTACAGTCATCAGTTGCAAATATGGCAGTGTGGTGATTGGGGTTTTGGGGGTTTTTGTCTCCTATTCACCTCTCTGACCCATCTGATTTCCTTGGGTAGGTTTTTGAAAAAATCTCCACCCAAGGTGAATTCCCACTGCATTTTCTTGATAAAGTCCTCCTGTTATCTACAATTGCTGCTCTGAGGAATTGATGCTCTACAATAACTGCTGGAGATCTGTGAAAGAGCATCTGCTTTGCATGGTTCAATCCCTGAGGTCTCCAGGTGGGGTTGACAACTTCCTCTTGCCAGAAACCCTAGAGAGCTGCTACCCATCAGTGTAGACCAGGCATCGGCAAACTCGTCCCTCCAGATGTTTTGGGACTACAACTCCCATCATCCCTAGCTAACAGGAACAGTGGTCAGGGATGGTGGGAATTGTACTCCCAAAACATCTGGAGGGCCGGGTTTGCCTATGCCTGGTGTAAGGTAAAGGTAAAGGGACCCCTGACCATTAGGTCCAGTCGTGGCCGACTCTGGGGTTGCAGCGCTTATCTCACTTTATTGGCCGAGGGAGCCGGCATACAGCTTCCAGGTCATGTGGCCAGCATGACTAAGCCGCTTCTGGCGAACCAGAGCAGCACACGGAAACGGTGTTTACCTTCCCGCCAGAGTGGTTCCTATTTATCTACTTGCACTTTGACGTGCTTTCGAACTGCTAGGTTGGCAGGAGCAGGGACCGAGCAACGGGAGCTCACCCTGTGGCAGGGATTCGAACCACCGACCTTCTGATTGGCAAGTCGTAGGCTCTGTGGTTTAACCAGACAATACCAAGTCAGATGGGCCAATGGCTGGACTCAGTGTAAGGCAGCTTCCTATGAGAGATGTCAATAGATGTATAAAGCAGTCTCTAGGAATAGGGAGGGGAGGGAATCCCTTTGCTAATCTAAGAACAAAGCTGCTGCTACAAAAAAAATAATGAAATGAAATAAAGTGACTGCAGTGACCTTATTTATGAACTTATTTGGAGAATTTCTAAAATGCACCTTCGTCCAAACATAGGTTCCAGCGTGACACTCATAAAAATTCCAAAAATCAATACAATGTTGAAGTAAGCAGTGAAAATAAAAACAACATTATGAGTTGCTTCCAATTTTTTAAAAGTTATAATCAGAGTAGACCCACTAAAATCAGCGGGTTTAAGTTAGTTGTGAGATCCATGAGCTTCAGTGGGTGTACTCTGAGTCTGATTTATTCCCCCATATGAACCGACCCAGACCCTGCAATCATCATCTGAGGCCCTTCATGAGATTCCTGGAAGATGGCAGCATGAGAAGGGCCTTTTCTGTGGTGGCTCCCTGTTTGTGGAATGCTCTCCACAGGGAGCCTTGCTTGGCACCTTCATTTCATATCTTTATGCACCAGGTGAAAATGTTTTTCTATAACTAGGCCTTTGGCTGATTAACATTCTATGTCCTTTTAAATGTTTTTTGTAGTAGGAGCATTATTGTTTTTTTGTGTGTGTTTTATCATGTATTTTGTGCTTTCATTTTTGTATTTTTATATTGTGAATCGCCCTGTAATCTTTGAATGAAGAGTGGTGTACAAATTAAACAAACGGGAATAAAATAATAATTTAGTCAGATGCTAGTAGCTAAAACCTCATGTGTTGGCCTTGTCCTGATATACTTTCCAAAGGTGTGGATTTATAATGTGGAAGCAGCAAGGCACCGCTGTGTTATGCTTCCACAGAGCCAAGTGGAGCCAAGGCCACCCCAGGAATTTGCCAAGGGCAGTGCTGTGTTCTTTGGAGGGAGCAATGACCTGCTGCTTTTGGCAGCTGATAGAAGAGACTTTCTCCCTCCACAGTGCTCCTTTGGTCTGTGTACATTTGCTCCTCAGGAACAGCAGGGAGGAAAGGAAGCATGTGGAGCCTACCGATAGGGTCTAATGCAAAGAAATTGAACTTTCCAACATTGTGTGTTTGTGTTTTGGTTGTAAAATGATTGCTTTTTGCTTTCGAAGGGCTCTCGGGCATAGCGAGGTCAAAGGTTCACAATATGGTTAAAAAGTACACAGGAGGGCTAAAGGTTCAGGCGATGGACCTGGCAATTGAGAGGAAACAGCATTTATCAATACCTAAACTACTGAGAGCAGAAGGTGGTTGATGGAATTCACAATGGCATTTAATGTTTCATCATAGAATTGTAGGGTTGGAAGGGATCGCAAGGTACATCTTTTCCAACCTCCTGCCATGCAGGAATCATAGAATAATAGAATCACAACTAAAGAATCTCTGGCAGATGGTCATCCAACCTCGATTTAAAAACCTCCCATGAAGGAGAGTCCACCACCTTCCAAAGCAGTTTGTTCAGCTGCCAAACTGCCCTTAATGTCAAAAGGTTCCTCCTAATGTTCAGTCAGAATCTTGCTCCATCTTTCATGTGAAAGTCCTTTAGATCTTTGGAGCTGGTTATCATAGAATCAAAGAACTGTAGAGCTGGAAGGGACACCAAGGGTCATCTAGTCCAACCCCCTGCAATGCAGGATCATATCTTCTCTCAGTCTCCTCTTTTCCAGGTTAAACACACCCAACTCCTTCAACTGTTCTTCATAAGGCTTGGTTTCCAGAGCCTTGATCATCATGCTCAGCCTCCTTTGCACATGTTCCAGCTTGTCAATATCCTTCTTAAATTGTGGTGCCCAGAACTGGACACAGGTGTGGCCTGACTGAGGCAGAATAGAGCGGTACTATTATTTCCCTTGATCTGGACACTACTTCTGTAGTCATTGTTTACATACTACACTTTTCAGGGATGTGGTGGTAGCTGATGCCGCAAGGTGCTGCTGTTTTGCAGGCATCTGCTGTCTTCTGAGCTATGGATCTCAACTGAGAAGGTCACATTCTATTACTTCTCCCCACGGCTGGCCCACCCAAGAGGCAAAATGAAGCAACCACCTCAGGTGGCAGGATCCACAGAAACTGCAGATCTGGCCTCTGAGGAACAAGCTCCTTGGAGACCAGATCTGAGCACCCCAATGCCGCCTCTACAGTGGTCTCTTGGCAAAAGGAGACATTGCTGGTCTCCTCCCAATGTAGATCTTTATATAGATCTCACTCCTTCTTCCCTGGTGGGGTGAAAGCACCGTTTTGTGGTTTGCCTCAGGTGCCAAAATATATTTGGCCGGCCTTCCTTCTGCCCCATCCCAACTATGGTAGCATTCCCTGTCTCCTAAGACTGAAGGCGAATTTAAACATTGCAGTTCCTGTCTGGAAGCTGCTGAGAATTATTTCCATGTGGCAATGTTCTATCTGGCAGGCACAGTGCCTGAAACCGGTGACAGAGCCTAGGACTTGCCAATCAGAAGGTTGGCAGTTCAAATCCCCGCAACGGGGTGAGCTCCCGTTGTTCGGTCCCAGCTCCTGCCCACCTAGCAGTTCGAAAGCACATCAAAGTGCAAGTAGATAAATAGGTACCACTCTGGCAGGAAGGTAAACGGCGTTTCCGTGTGCTGTTCTGTTTCACCAGAAACAGTCATGCTGCCAGAAGCGGCTTAGTCATGTACGCCGGCTCCCTCGGCCAATAAAGCGAGATGAGCGCCGCAACCCCAGAGTCGGTCACGACTGGACCTAATGGTCAGGGGTCCCTTTACCTTTATATGGCCCTTCCAACAATGTATGGAGGTTACCAGAATTAGGGACACATCAAGTGCTTTTAAAACCAGCCTCCCTGGATTGCTTCCTTCTCTTCTGAGTTGCCATTATGGACAGGGAGATTTCCCCTTTTCTTTCCATTTTATTATGATGACTTTGTAGATGACCTACTTCAGAGCATCTGGTCTGGTTATTGCAACTTCAAAGACTGTTGAGGGGGGAGTTCAAATGTACATATATTTACACCAACAAATGCAAATGAGAAATTGCAGCAATCTTTTACTCCTCTGGGAGAGGTGGCAACCACATGTGGATTGCGCAGAAGATAGAGAGTGTTTATGTGCCCTAGGAGGCTGATTGCCTTACAGCTGTGTGCGATGGATAAGCAGAACGAGGTCTTCTATCGTGGATTAACATTCTCTCCAGACTATTAATCCCACTTTGATTCTTTGATCAGCATTCTTGCTGATCAAGTTTCCTCCATGGACTTGAGCTCATTTTGCCCTTATCCTAGACTCTCTTATCAAAATGATCCAGGTTCCTTGACTGTCCTTCACATCATGTCCCATGTTAGCACACATTCTCAACTTCTGACTTATTAAATACTTGGAATGTTTATTGGAGCCATGTGGATCACTGAAGTTGCATTGCATTTTTAAGGCAATAAAATGGAACCCCTTTTTTTTGCAAACAAAAACAAACACAAACCTCAAATACACCATATGGTGTATTCAAAAAGACTGGGGCAAATTTATACTTTATATGAAATAAAATTGTAAACAGTTGAAAACGCTTGTAGGTTTGAGTTGAGATGTTTGGTAATGGGAAATTAAGGAGGTGATTTACATATAAGAAGGTGATTGCTAAAAGATTGATATAAGGTAAAAAAGTGGATATAGGTATGCGAAGAAATTGGTAAAGGTGTGTGGAAGTCTGTCAGAGGGAGGGAAGGAAGTTGATGCTTTATTTGAGCAATGCTTAAAGTTATGGATTGTTTTTTTCTTTAATGAAATATAGAAAACTTAATAAAAATTATATATATAAAAACAAAAAACAAATACACCATATGGAAATGAAGCTTCCAGGACGCTGAAAACTGAAACTATAATAGCCAGGTTTCTGGGTGCACTTAAAGCAAAAAGTTTATATTTTTATACTTGCAACTCATTTGTAGTCTTGTTGTATTAGGTGTCCTGTACACCATTTAGGGACAATATTGATTAAGCGGCATACAAATTATTGAAATAAATAGGTAAGCATTGTTGCAGCAGTAGCATTTATAATATCAGGCAGGGTCAAAGGAGTGGCATGCAAGCTTCAAATCCAATCCAGTGAACAGCAAGTCCTTTCTGCTGGGATCTGCATTTCCCAGCACTCCTGGCTTGCACCTGACTCACAGTCATAGCAATGTACCAGATGCCAGGAAGCCTTCCTCCATCTCACCATGCCTGGTAACTGGAGGAAGGCTGAGGAGGTTTGAAGACAGAGGGGAAGCAGAAGGTACGGAGGCCTCCTGGGGGATGGAGAATAGGTCTCCATCACACTCCCAAAAGCATCATTAAGGGTATGACAGAATCCAGTTTTGCTTGGAATAGAGCTGTTTTCTGAATTGGAAGGGTTTGTGGGGGGGGGGGAATAGCTCAGTTTTCCATTGCAGATAAATGCCCTCTGGACATACCAAGGAACCTGCAAGCATCTTAATAGTTTAGATTAGAATACAATTGAGTTTTATTCTATTTCTATTAAAATATAATGAGAGAGGAGGAGTACTAGTATTCCATTATGTGGTTAAGCTAAATGGTGTGTTGAAGGGAGAGGGGGGAATGGTTATTTTAAAATAATCAATGGGAGATGATTAAGATAAAGCTTTTCTTCAAAGGAAAAGATGGAAAATTGTCTCTCTGGAATTAAACTATTATGCAAGTAAAATTATTAGAACATGATGGTTACTCAGTTTAAAATATTCACAGCGCCAAGTGCCATCATCCATCGATTTAAGAATCATATTAAGTGGTTTTCATCTTAAAACCTGAAGTACTAAATTGGAGCGTCTGCCGTTAAAGGCAGCATTCAGGGAACCCTTTAATGGAAAGTAACAGAAATGAAGACACACACACGGCTTTTAAAAGGGATTAGATAAATTCATGGAGAATAAAGCTATAACTGGCCACTAGCCAAGCTGGCTATGCTCTGAGCGCATGATCAGAGGCAGTTGTTGTTGTTGTTTAGTCGTTTAGTGGTGTCCGACTCTTCATGACCCCATGGACCAGAGCACGCCAGGCACTTCTGTCCTCCACTGCCTCCCGCAGTTTGGTCAAACTCATGCTGGTAGCTTCGAGAACACCATCTAACCATCTCGTCCTCTGTCATCCCCTTCTCCTTGTGCCCTCCATCTTTCCCAACATCAGCGTCTTTTCCAGGGAGTCTTCTCTTCTCATGAGGTGGCCAAAGTATTGGAGCCTCAGCTTCACGATCTGTCCTTCCAGTGAGCACTCAGGGTTGATTTCCTTAAGAATGGATAGGTTTGATCTTCTTGCAGTCCATGGGACTCTCAAGCGTCTCCTCCAGACCATAATTCAAAAGCATCAATTCTTCGGCGATCAGCCTTCTTTATAGCCCAGCTCTCACTTCCATACATCACTACTGGGAAAAGGCAGTAATGTAATCAGTAATCAGAGGCAGTAATGCTTCTGAATACCAGGTGTTAGAAAACCCACTGGAGGGGAGAGTGGTTTTTTGTTTGGGTCATGTTTGTGGGTTTCCCACAGGCATTTGGTTGACCTCTGTGAGAGCAGGATGCTGGCGTAGATGGACCACTGACCTCATCCAAAAGGTTCTTCTGTTCTTAAGAAGATAACTTTGAAATAGAAGCTTTGAGCAACAGGTGGCCCATGTAAATAAGGGCAATTTCCACAACCTCCCCAAAATCTGAATATTGGCCTATGCCCCTCAATAATGTTTCTGGTGCAAATGCAGGAAAATCTTGGTTTCCCAAAGGAAAACACCTCATTGGATGGTAAAAGTGTTCTTGGACTGTACCGCTATAGAATGTATGGTGCAGACTGAATGATCCTGCATGAGTCATATAGGCCTGGTTCACACATTACAATAAGCCAAACCACAGGTTACCATGACTGCACAACCTGTGTGGGTCTGTCCCACTCTGGCTAATGGTAGGGCCGGTCCTGACATCTTGGATTCTTTTGGGCAACCTTCCACAGTGGTGTTTCGTGGTGGTTGCAGAGTTCAGGAGTGGCAGAGAGAAAATGCATTACCTGGATCTAGTCCTGACTAGAAAACATATGTTTTGGCCTCGGCGTTGCAGATTGCCAATGAGCCAAACATAAAAAATGTCACTGGCCTCAGGATTGAATTACTTGCGTGATCTGTGCACAAGCACGTTGGACCATATTAGATGGTTGTGTATATGTATATATGTGTGTGTGGATGGATGGATGGATGGATGGATAGAGACAGATAGAGATAGATAGATAGATAGATAGATAGATAGATAGACAGATGATAGATGATAGATAGATGATAGATAGATAGATAGATAGATAGATAGATAGATAGATGATTGATAGATAGATAGATAGATAGATGATAGATAGATAGATAGGTAGATAGATAGATGATAGATAGATGTAGAAAAAGCCCAGTTTATTTAGGCTGATCACTCTTGTTAAAAAAGAGAGGGGAAACCAGTTTTGGTTCAACTGTTGTAATAGTATGTACGTTGCTCGGAAGTTAAATCAGCAATAGGAGGAGGAAGAGTCTGAAGGAAGAACAGGAAGTGAGGAAATAGAGATTGGGAGATGGATAGAGAGGCAAGGAGAGAAGTGTAAGCCCTTTAACTGTTTCAACTACTTATAAAAAAAGTACACTGTTGAGAGCTGCTCCTTTGATTACACAGACAATGTCAAATGAAACAGCTGGAGCCTACAACACACTTAAAACCCAGAACATTTGGTGCAAGTTTATGCTGTCCTATTTGTTTCCAATGATTTTTAAAAATGTAAATACTAAAACTGTACATGTGACAAATAGGTGTTTAAGAGCACATGCCTAATAAGGGTTTAGCCAAGATTGGCTATGGCTCCCTGCTGAAGGTACACATGGAGTTGCTGTTTAATGTGGGAATGGCCCTAAAAGTCTGTCGTCGTTGTATCTGATTTGCTGAACGGCCTGTCTGACTTTGCTCCTATCCTGCACCAGACAGCATGGTAGGCTGCCACCACTGATCCAGTCAGGCACATCACCGCTGGGAGTTAGAAGGGAAGGTGGGGAGGCAGCATTGAGGATAGTGCATTCCAAACATGCCAGCAGAGCCAATCCAGTGCTCCTACTAGTGTGTTTATTCACTTCATTCTCATTCACCCTTCACCCAAAGGCCCCAGGGTGGTTGCAGCATTACAGCCTTGCCCCTCCCACTCTGCCTCCTAGTCACAGGTTAGGTGAAAGATGGTGCACTGCGTCTGCTTCTGTATGTATATGAAGCATCCTTATACCAGCTCTGATTTCTGGCTCATCTCACCCAATATTTCTTACTCTGACTGGTAGAGGCTGCAAGGCCTTGGGCAGGAATCCTCACATTGTGGGGATCCCTCTCTCTCCTCCCTGCACCAGTGTGAGGGCAACAGTTATGATGTAAAGGAACAGACAACGATTTGGGATAGAAATTGGTCACAACTTTATTAATTGCAAATATAGATGGACTTTGGCTCAGGCAGTGGGTGTATATCCATTTCAGCCTCCTGCTAGAGGGCTTAAATTTTAAACAGGGTCATGCCAAGGATTGTGGCCTTACCAAGAACGAGGTGGCCGACCCCAGGCCATCCCTGGAAGCTCTATGGCCCATCTGCCCCACGCTTGGCTTCTGGATAAAAACTTCCACCTAAACCCCTTTAGTTTGTGCCTGCTTTAGGTTGGGTGATGCACCAATTCACCCCAAACCTTGATGACTAGGATTCCAACCAATGCCTTACCCACCAGAAGTTATCGGTTTTAACCCTGGCCAGTGGACCAGGGCACGATTTCGGCCCTCAGGTCTGCCGTCCAGGCTCCTGCCACTTGGATTCCCCTTGCCACGCCTTTTGCCCTACAATGCTGCTAGCCAGGGAATTTAAACAGCCGCCCACTGGGATATGACTCCTTACTGTCCGGGGAATGGAGGGCAACCCACGAGGGACTGCAACTACTGTCCACCCAGAGCAGGGTAAGCAGCCATTAGAAGCTTCTGGATCCTTCTAACTAGAAATTCCATGGACTGAGCTGGGAATCATCTGCATGCACAGTGTCTTCTCTTCCGCTGAGCTATATCCTTTTCTTGCATACTGGAATGAGTGTGAACACTGTTTACCTCTTCATTTATCAGATTATTCGGTTTCTGTCCCTGGAATTCCTAACTGAATCGTCTCCTGTGCATGGATTCTCACTTCCAGCCCTCAGAAGACGGCATATCAGAATTACTCATGAAAAGTTCCCCACACAAAAGCCTGGTTTTAAGAAGAAGAATTGGTTCCATAACAATTGACAAGTGACAAATGTTCAGAAATACTTTGTACCTGACTTGTTGCACATTTATTTTGGTGCCTCTGAAGCACCTTGTTAAATGGAGCTGCCTCCATTTTCCTTTTGGTGTTGTTGTTGTTGTAAAAAAATCACAATAATCAGAACTTCATCAAGATACTACGCAGTGTGAATTAGATTGAATGCTGACCTGCTGTGGCAAATGCTGAAAGTCGAATGGCTGAAAGCCAATAATTTCATCACACTACATAAGTACTCCATTGACTTGCTCTCCTGAAGCACTTTTGATGTCAGCTGGAGGCAGGTAGATTATGATTCCATGCCGGGGTCTAACATTTCACAACCTTTCCTCGGCTTATAAACTGAAATATTTTTGAGGAGCATAGTGTTGGTGCTAAACAAGATTCCCTGTACTTCATTCAGTGCCTTTTAAGTCAACAAAAGGCAGAACTTAAATGCAGCAGATATGTTCTTATATTGGGAGGGGAGGCAGCGGGATGAAATCGCCATATAAATATACAGCCATAGAACAAAAAGATGCTATATATCTATAGCAAATGTGGAATCCTTTCTGCAGTGCGTTTTCTCCAGGTTTCTTGGACCCCAAGTTAACAGTCAGTTGCTGGCTGCCCTGATAAAAAGCCATACTGCACTAAGGTACACCCACTCTCAGTAGCATCCTCCCTTAAAGGATCAAATAGCCTTTTTAACATAATAATAATGAACCATAGCAGGTTTCCAAAAGATAGTTTTGCAATGCTGCAGTAGTGATACAGTACAGTTTGCATGCAAAATCTTTTTGATTAAATCTCTTGTATTTCCAAACAGTACTTGGGAAAGATTCCTATCTGGAAGGCCAGTGCCAGTCAGTAGACAATATTGAACAGGACCAGGGGTTGCCAATGTTTTTGTAAACCAGAGAAACTGCTGTGGACACTAGACACCACAATCTCTTATTCTATTGGCTACAATAGAATGCTTCTTCAATAGACTGTGACCCTTGAGCTAGATGGATCAATAATATTGGTTGATATAATGCATCTTCCTAAGTGCTTTCATTGTTTGATCCCAACATTACATGGGCAGCAGTGGTGGCTGTGTTCCATCCTTTGGTCACTATACCAGGCGGTGGTGGGAAATGGAGTGGGGGTGGGGATACCCAAGCACAGTGTTTATAGTGTGCAAAATCCTGACCTAATGAGGGCGGGTTAGAGGCGCTGCCTAACCTCTTCTAAAAATGGTTGCAGGACATGTGAAGAGCCAGGCCTTTTATTAGTCAGATCCTGTGTCCACATGCGCTGATGGCTTGCAATTCATCCAGTGCCTTTTGAGTCAACAAATGCAGAACTTAAATGCAGCAGATATGTTCTAATACTTTTTGTTTTGCAGGGTGTGGGTGTGTGGGTGTGTGAGAGAGGAAAATAGCTATATAAATATACAGTATTGTCCGATTGTTGGCATTTGAGAGACAATGGAGTGCACCTCTGGGGATGAAGTCAAACCACTGCGTTAGCAGTACCAAAGTGACCTCCCTGGGGCGCAAGCCTGGGCAGTGTGTATGGACGCCCTGAACTGCCCAGATGACAAGACTCCCCCTCTTGGCCTCGCTGATGTGGTCCAAAGGAAAGCAGAACAATGAGTTTGGCACCAGCTTGGCTGCAGGAGTTGCCAGAAGGAGGCGTACAAAATGCCATCCAACCACCTTAGGGACTCTGAATTTGTGTAGGGTTCACTCCTTAGTCTTTTGTTCTCTGGAAGACATCCCACAAGGCAGAAGAGGTTTAGGACCAGAGTTTTCCTCCTCCTAGATGGGCTACGTTCCCAGGTTGACAAGCCCATCCTGCCCTTTACTTCCTTCTACAGCTCGTGCAGAAACCACCTTCTTGACCATTGGACCCACCATTAATCTCATTTGCTCGATCTGCCAGAGCCTGTCTTCACATGTGGCAGAAGTCCCTGACTCACCAAGGGCTTGACACCTGGTTTAGCTGGCCAGTCAAAGCGTGGTTGCAGTCGCGTGTTGACAGTTTCTAGGAGCCACGGGTGAGAGCTAAGTGCAGGGCAGGGACCAAAGGTAGACAAACTACCCCAGGAACAGCACAGCGTGTCCCCCACCAGAAGTACTACGCCCCCCCCCACACCCTATACATCCCACACTATCCTATACTGGCTATTTATTTATGACTGCAATATTTTTTCCAGATTCTAAACACCACTGAAAGTTTGTAAACTGAACATGAGACTGGGAAAATGAGGAACTATGAGAAACCGGGTTTGACAGATCTGTCCAGCTTTCCTTGGAGAGGATGTTGAACGTGGGCAAGAGAAGACTGATGCCCCACCGCTGTGTCTCTGCTCCCCTATGCCCACCTGTGTTCTTCTAATCAACTTCTACTTAAGCCGTTTTAGCCGCTGCTCATATAAGCTGAGCTATTGCCCATTTCACAAAGGTGGCTTTCTATTTCTTCACCTGGTGGGCATTGCCAGTGGTCATCTGAGAGCACAGATGAACCTCAGACCCAAGTAGAAGCCATGTAAGAAAAATACTCAGCATGAAATGGAGGCGAATGCCTCTCCCCGATGCTGATCTTCTTCCCTGCCGCAGTGTGAGAAATTGTAATTCTCTCAACTCTCCCAGAATGTACTGGTTGCGGACTTGCTACTGGCGAGTGGCTTTGCTTTAACAAGCCGCATCTCTTGACAGGTGACCTATTGCCGGAATGACAAGATGTCCTTTAATGCAGCACACTGGAAGTGCAAAACTCTTTTACATTTGTTATCTAGCTAATCCTCAAATGTCACCCTAGTTGTGTAGCTCAGCATTATCGTTAATGTAATTATTCGGTTGTATCCAGTTCTGTCCCTCCACTGTGTAGAAAAGGGGAGGTGATTATTATTTTTTTGGAGATGCATCCCTTTGTCCTGTAGTTCCTCTACACCACCTTGCACACTGTTTGAAAGGGTCCACCAAGCCTCTGGAGCAGATTTGGTGGGGGCATAAAGAAAGAAGAGGACTGCAAAGAGAAAGGATAATTAGCGGGGGAAACACACACACCCCACCCTTATGTTTATGGAAGACTGTGCTGCATGAAAGAGTCTCCTCTCAGCGCAGGGTCAGTTCAGGGAAAGAACTGGATACAACCCATTATACTGTGCTTGAAAGAATCCTTGCTCAGTGGAAGAATTGCGTATGTCACAATTCTTGTCACCCTAGTCATTTGCCTCGTGCAGCAAAACCTCTCAGGTCAGCCCTGGCCCTGGACTCAAAAAGGTCTTTTCTTTTTTTATAATTTTTTATATTAGGTTTTACATAACAAATTTAAATTCAAACACATCAATCACCTCTTCATTTAGGATTCCCTGAATCCTCTGACTTGGCTCCACCCTTCCATGGTTACCATTATCAATCCAATTTTCCATCTGCTTATCTTATTTCCTCTAAGCTGTTAAAAGAATATTGCCCATTTTTCAATTTTTTTGTACATTACAAGCATTACTCAAATCCTGCCAAAGTTTTTAGTTGTTTACAGTGTTCTCTTAAGTACATTAAAAAATCTTCCCCATTCCTTCTTAAAATTCTTCTCTTCCTGGTTTCCAGTCACTTTTGCCATTTTGCCATAGTCCACCATCTTCACCAGCCATTCCTCTGTGGTTGGAACTTTGTCTTCTTTCCATCTCTGGGCCAGTAGTATCCTCGCTGCTGTTATCACGTACATGAATAGTCTTTTCTGGTCTCTCGGAATCTCTGTACCTAAAATGCCTAACATAAAAAACCTCTGGTTTTTTCACAAATGTTATTTTAAACATTTTTTTCCAACTCATTGTACATCATATCCCAGAATGTTTTAGTTATCTTGCATGTCCACCACATATGGTAGAATGTGCCTTCTTTCTCCTTACATTTCCAGCAAAGATTAGGTAAAGGTAAAGGGACCCCTGACCATTAGGTCCAGTCGTGGACGACTCTGGGGTTGCAGCCCTCATCTTGCTTTATTGGCCGAGGGAGCCGGCATACAGCTTCCAGGTCATGTGGCCAGCATGACTAAGCCACTTTTGGCGAACCAGAGCAGCGCACAGAAACACCGTTTACCTTCCCGCTGGAGCGGTACCTATTCATCTACTTGCACTTTGACGTGCTTTCGAACTGCTAGGTTGGCAGGAGCTGGGACTGAGCAACGGGAGCTCACCCCGTCGCGGGGATTCGAACCACCGACCTTCTGATCAGCAAGCCCTAGGCTCTGTGCTTTAACCCACAGCGCCACCCGCCTTTTCAACTATGACCACTAAGCAGGCATAGGCAAACTCCGGCCCTCCAGATGTTTGGGACTATAATTCCCATCATCCCTAGCTAACAGGGCCAGTGGTCAGGAATGATAGGAAGTGTAGTTTGCCTATGCCTAAGAGCCTAAATCCATCTGTGTGGAAAGTGGTGTCAGGCTGTGTATACACCATAACTTTAAAGCACAAAGAATATTGGGAACTGTAGCTTATCTTTCACAGAGCTACAGTTCCCAGCACCCTTAACAAATGATAGTTCCCAGGATTCTTGCTGGGAAGGCAGAAATGTGCTTTACATGTGTGGTGTGTACGCAGCCTAAGAGACCCTGCGCATTTATAATAATAATAATAATAATAATAATAATAATAATAATATCTTTATTGTCATTGCCCCCTCTCAGGGACAACGAAATTACTTGATTACTGCATTTGCGGTACATTGAAGCCACTGGAATTAAAATGGGGCATTGGGGAGAGGGAATGTTGCTTCCAACAATGCTTTTCCCGGGCTCACCAAATATATTGTTTTCTCCCTTTGCCGCACAATTTGTAGCTGCACGATTAATACCAATTTACAATGCTGTTCCCTGTGCAACTCAATTAATTCCAAGGGGAGATCAGCTCTGAGTGTTTTGTTAGAGGAAATAATTGAGCCTCATTTACTTGTGAGAGGTCTATTGTTCATGACATAGTGGCAACAATTACAGCTTCAGTGTAAATATATAACAACAAAATGCACACAGAGCCGCCTCGTCCCATTTTACCTGCCAGTATTTTTTCCCTGCCTGTCAGTTTGGCCCTACCTGGGCCTGGACAAATTGTTTCATTAACATTTTATTGCATCTCACTATTGTTGTTCAGAATATGTGAGCAGCTGAGAGACAGTTTGAACAGAACTGCCCAAAAATATATTTTTTCATGAGCATTTATCCCTTCACATAGCCCATTTATAGTCAGTGAGTGGCCCTTCAGCCAATAACTGAGGCCTGTGCTGACCCAAGAAATTTTGCTGCCTGAGGCAGTGAAGCAAATGGCTCAGTATCCCTCAGTATCCCTGGATACCTCCCTCAGTATCCAGGGCCGACCAAGTTCTTTTAACACCTGAGACAGAAAAATTCCACGACCTCCTCTTTCTGGAAGTAAAACAGAAAACAACAATAAGCTAAATAACCCAAATGGCTGCTCTTTTGTGATGCTGAAAATCTGCTGCATGAGGTAGCTGCTTCACTCTGACTCATGGCAGGCTGGTACGGCCTTGTGGCCTTTTGCGGCCATTCTAGGCTGGAATATGGTGGTGGACCTTTAAATGTTGCTGCTGAATTGTTGGATAAACCCACAGAAAAATAAGTCCTGTGGCACTGCTATAATGTCTAAAGGTCATCTTAAAGTGTGGGAAGGGCTGTAGCTCAGCAGCAGAACACATGCTTCAGACCCAAAAGGTCCCATACTCAACCTGGGCACCTCCAGCTAAGGGGGCCCAGGCAGCACGTGATGGGGAGGACCTCTCTGGCTCTCAGACCTTGGAGAGCCACTGCCAGCAGTAGCAGCTGGTAGGGCAGCTCACCTGGCAGACAATATTGCGCTAGAAAAACACATAGCCTGACCTGGCACAAGGCAACTTTCCATATTAGCATAGCAAGCTGCCTTATGCTGAGTCAGTCCCTTGGCTCTCAAGAGTTTCAGACAGAGGACTAGGGCTGGGCAATATATCCATATACGTATCGTCCAAAACCGGTTTGAAGTTCATATCATGATATTGGTTTCATAGTTTTTGACCTGGCAATATATTGCAAATCATGATGTGTGTGTGTGTTAGTTATGCAAAAATCACAATGTGGGGAAAACTGTGAAACCAGCCAATGTTCCTCCATATTTCAGACACTGTGATACAGTATATCAGTAGATCTTGATGTTTAGCTGGTGATATATCATGAAGCTGAAAACTAGATATCACCAAGCCCTACTGTTCACCTCTACATACAGTAGTACCTCGGGTTAAGTACTTAATTCGTTCCGGAGGTCTGTACTTAACCTGAAACTGTTCTTAACCTGAAGCACCACTTTAGCTAATGGGGCCTCCCACTACCGCTGCGCCGCCGGAGCACGATTTCTGTTATCAACCTGAAGCAAAGTTCTTAACCTGAAGCACTATTTCTGGGTTAGCGGAGTCTGTAACCTGAAGCGTATGTAACCTGAAGCATATGTAAGCCAAGGTACCACTGTCGTTCCAACTCTGTTTCAGACATTGTGATATATTGGTATATTAAGAAGTTTAGCTGGTGATATATTGTGATGTTGAAAACCAAATATTGGCCAGCTATTCCCCCAGCCCTATCTGAAGATATCAGGGACTGAACCTGAGGACTTCTACATGCAAGGCAGATTCTCTGCCAGTGAGCTGAGAGCCCTTTCTGTGACAGGGGAGAATTTATGTGGCTGTGGCTGCAGAACTAGAAAGCACTAATTCTTACGAGTTGGTTCAAAGGTGTGATCTCGACTATGTTGTGCAAAGGAAGTTTGCTTTTGTTCGTTTTTGTGCGTCTTAATCGTGAGTCTTTCTTTCTGGCCACCCCTCATTCCTTTCAGCTGGAGTTGCCATGCCATGCTAGAATAAATTCCAAAAGGAAAACAATGAAACTAGAATTCAGCTGCTCGCAGTCCTAAGAGGTAAAAGCAGATAAGTGCTATTAATTGTGCTAAAAGCAGCCCAAGGACAAGGGAACACACTACATGTGAAGAACTGCAACAAAGGAATTTTAGTACAGATTTGTAGGGTGCTGTACGGAATGAGCTAGTTTTCTAGTGCTAGGTTTGCTTTGTGTTTGTAGACAGCATATGACATACAATATTTATAATGGCTCAAATAAATAGACTTCGTCCTTGAGCTCTTGTTGGGCCCATCTTCACAAGGTAACAAAAGGAATGTGTCCTCCAAGAAGATTCAGTGAATTGATTCAAGTGTAGAAAGCTGCAATATGTTGTCTGGTTTCCAAATCTGCCTATTTAATAGGTTTAGCGCTGCTCGCATTTGTAAACTCAATGCTTGCCTAATACAGGGGTAGTCAACATAGTGCCCTCCAAATGTTGGACTCCAACTCTCATCACTCGACAGGCTGGGGCTGATGGGAGTTGGAGTCCCACAAGACTGAGGGGAGATACAGGACCGGCCCACCCATGAGGCAAGGTGAAGCAACTGCCTCAGGCAGCAAGCCTCCAAGGAATGCATCACATGCTGCTGCTGCCATGGTACGTTGTGCTCTTTGGAGGCTGGATCTGCCACTTCCTCAGCAGCCCCCCACCAATGCTACCTCTACAGTGGCCTCTTGGCAAATAGGAGTCGCTGCTCATCTCTTCCCACCCTTGTTCCCACCAGTGTAGATCTTTATTCCCCACCCCTTGTTCCTGATGTCAGTCTTCACTTGCCCTTGTTCCCTGATGGGCAGGGCGCCATTTTGTGGAGAGGTGCCAAAATGTATTGGGCCAGCCCTTGGGGGAAAATCAGAGTTTCTGTAGAAAATAAGCATCAGTACATATACCCAAGCAGCGCATACACTCAGCCAGGTGTCTCATCCTGCCCAGAAAATATTTAGCAATGCGTTTGGCACCAGCTTGGCTGCAGGAGTTACCAGAAGGAGGTGTACAAGGTGCCATCCAACCATCTTAGGGACTCTACTCTGGATTTGCGTAGGGTTTACTCCCTAGCCTTTTTTTCTCCCGAAGATATCCAGCAAGGCAGTGGAGGTTTAGGAACGGAGTTTTTGTTCTTCTAGATGAGCTACCTTCCCAGGTTGACAAGCCCCATCTGCCCCTCACTTCCCTCTACAACATGGGCAGAAACTGCCTTCTTGACTGTTAGACCCATTCTTGGTCTTGTCTGCTCAATCCGCGGGAGTCTGTCTTCGCATGCAGGGGAAGTCCCTAACTCACCAAGGGTTTGAGAGCCATTGGCTACCCTCACTTGCCCTCACTTAGCCAGCCAGTCGAAACTGCTCCTGGGTGTGGCTGCTGTGGCATGCTGACAACTTCTAGGAGTCACGGGTAAGAGCTGAGTGCAGGGTGGGGACCAAAGGTAGACAAACTACCCATTAGGATACCCTACACGCTGTGGTTTGTATGAACCGGCTGTCAAATTCACTTCTGCTTTGGAATGTCATTGTGTCTCTTTGCATTGATCTATATATGCAGATATATAACTGCATGTAACATCTAATAATCCAAAATTACAATTTCGAGTTGTTTGAGGCAGTCTTGCGATGAATTGCTAGCGCTTGGAGCAGGAGGCATTTTCTTTAAGCACGGCTCCTGATTAGGAATGTAAAAATCGATAACGTCTGAAGTATTGTGAGAGGACTTCCTAAATATGGCTCATCATGTTGGAAAAAATCAATGCAAAATGGGCATGTGGAGTCAGTGTGTCCTAAGAGGGGAGCATTAAGGAGGGTTAACCCATAGAAGCAGGCAGGAAGTAGTCACTAAGGATGAAGCCGGCAAAGGATAGGAAACGTCAGTGATGCTTTCGTTTGATGAAACTCTTAATGGTTTCCTGTGTGTTGGGTTTTTTGTTTTGTTTTGTTTTTTGCTTTTGTTAACTCCCAATGGTGCCCTCCCAATGTTTTGGAGGTCCAGCTTTCATTATTCCTGCCCATTGCTAATACATGTTGGACCTTACAGTAGTTGGTGTCCAATATTGCCTGGTGGGCACATGCTGGGTTGCTTTCTTCCAATAACTCATTCTTCTTCATTTGAGAGCATGCAACCCTTTGCTGCGATTCAAAACTACTGTTTCTCTGGGAGGACAAGTCACTGGCTTCTGATTTAACGCTGGTATAGTATCAGTATGAAAATGAAGAATATGCTACAAAAACCCGTGAACTTCTGCTTATGGGGGGTATTGTTTTTGCTTGTTATTATGCTATGTATTTTTTTGTTTTTATACAGTAAACTGCCCTGTGGTCTTTGGGTGAAGGGCGGTACAGAAATTTATTAAATAAGTAAATTACCTCTTTCCTCTTCCAGAGGACACCTATAATTGTACTGTCATAACTGCTATTCCACAAATATTTTCACATGCTAAAATTGCATTGGTAGATGAGCTAAAATTACACACGCACATATATATGTATGTATGTATTTCCCCCCACAGCTTTTTGCAATCTTTGCATTTGCAACATGTGGCGGCTATTCTGGAGGACTGCGGCTCAGCGTGGACTGTGCAAACAAGACAGAGAGCGACCTCAGCATTGACATAGCCTTTGCCTATCCATTCAGGTAATCTGTTGTAGTTCTTTGCCATTCACATGCAATGGGGCAGCCATTGTCTACTGTGGTTCAGTGTAGCGCTTCCTGTAGATATTTGCAGATGACAAGACATGCAAAGACTTAAGGTGATGTCACTTACTGGTGCATTTCAAGTTGCTTCTAAGCTGGAACCCTTCAGCACTGCTGAAGCTTTGCTTTCCCACAGTTAGCTGGAAGTGGAATTAAATTGAAGACTCCACAGAAGCACTCAGATTAGCTTCAGGTGGTACGTTTGCACCTCACTGACTTCCCTCTGCCAGTAAGTGACTGAGGTCCACCTGACAAGAATCTAGGATAGTGGCTCTGCAATGCCCGGTGACCTGTCTCTGGAAGTATGTGATATTGTTGCACACCATCCCAATCTCTGAGTGATGCAAGATTCCAGGGGTTCCCAGGGTTTGTATTTTCTTTTGGGAATGAGGCACAACAGAGACTGCAGTGTCTTTATGCCATTTGGTTTATTTACGCATATATGCAACCTACGATGGAGGGGGTTCACACCATCAACACCCCAAAAAGGTCTTGTTTCTCCCATAGCCACAGCCTTGGATTCAAACAGAAATCAGACATTGCTCTCAAACTTTGCTCTGACTCTCTCTCCAGCTTGCTGCTTTACGTCTAGGTCACACCACTGCCCCTTTTAACTCTAAACTCAATGCTTTGTCCTTCTGTCTCTGAGTAGAGGGAGGGGCATCACCCATTTAGACCTATTTCCTTTGTTTTTTTAATGGCCCATCACCCAGGTGATTGCCTCAACACAGGAAGCTAGCCTGGCTTATATTTTGACACTTGCTGGATTCAGGGGTTACAAGGATCTTGCATACAGCCTACTTCCAACCCCCCAAACTTATAATGCACTTATATGGCAGTGTTCTTCCCCATGGCCAAGTTTTTCTTATAATTATTAGTCCTGTTCACAAGGCACAGCAATGTTAATGAAAAGTTTCTTTCTGGTAAATAACAACAGCAACAACAGCAACAACTCCTAATGAGAAAGGTGTGAGAACAGTGATAAATAGACTCTCAATTTCCCCCCAATTTAATCATTTCTTTAAAAAAGACACTTTTAATTTTTATAGGAAAATAGTACTATTAAAAAGTGGGGGAAAGATTAGTTGATGGATGTGCTGAACTGGTTACTGGCCCCAAAAATGGACTATATGAGAGTCAATAAACCTGAAGCTCAATCCAGAGAAGACTGAGATGTTTCTATTGGGTGGTTGTTCTTACTGGACAATTGGTGTAGACCCTACTCTAGATGGGCTCACATTCGCTGTGGAAGAGCAGGTCTGTAGTTTGGGGGTGGGGTGGGGGTCCCCCTAGATCCACTGCTGTCACTTGAGTACCTTCCACTAGCCTTGACCCAGTTGACCCAGCTACAACCTTATCTGGATGATGATAGCCTGTCTGCCATAACCTGGACTCTGGTAACCTCAATATTATATTACTGCATTGTGGTTTTCATGGGGTTGCTTTTGAAGACAGGTGAGGTGACCCAGTCATATAACACTGAATCTGGCACAGGGGCATTGGCTGCCTGTATGCTTCTTTTATACGATATACGTTACTATATCTTTATTGTCATTGTCCCATACAGAACAATGAAATTGAAAAACTACATAAAACATTCAAAAACCCCTAAAAACTCTGAAACCCCATTTTAAAATACACTATACTATACTATAAAAACCCCTAAAAACTCTGAAACCCCATTTTAAAATACACTATACTATACTATACTATAAAATACACTATACTAAAAAATACTCTATACTATAAAGCTCTTTATAGCTCGGGGCCCCAGTATCTTTCAAAGCACCTCTCCCACTATGACCCTACCTGGACCCTTCAGTCTTCATCTGAAGCTCTCCTCCAGGTGCCTCTGACTTCTTTTAGTTGAAGTTCCCTAGCTGTGGAATGCTGTCCCCAGCAAGGTCCACTTGGTGCGTCTTCCATGTGCAAAGTTTAAACATATCTCTTCGCCCAGACATATGACAAATTATGACAAGTTGGCTGATGGCCTACTTGATGGAAAGTTTTTGCCGCTGAATATTTTTGTCCTTTTTCCCTGCACTACGAAATGGTTTTCTTGACATATGTTGTTTTGGGTTTTGTGTCATTCCTGTTGGGCTCGTGACATTTTGTAGGAAGTGACTAACAAGTTAAATAGATAAATAATTCTCAGAATGTATGTATGCGTTGACTAACAAATTGCCTTTCAAAAACATCAGCTCTCCAAAAGATTCAACTATGTCTCGGTTTCATAGCATCTGAGCTAAGCTGTCCTAGAAAGCCTTCTTTAGCCTAGTGATGTGTCTGATGTGTTTCATAAGCCAGTTTTGGGATGATAAACACCAATGGAAATGAGGGCAAGTGTCCAATGCCAGAAGTTAACAATGAAATATTTTTAAAACCCTGCTGTTAATAAGACATAACACATTCACAAGCAGATGCAATGCAAAAAATAAATAAATATGGTTATCAGCCTTCCCCATCCCCCTTGCATCTAAACGGTCATGTCCTGCATCTATAAAAAGTCCCCAAACCTAAAAGTAGATTCACAGATATCTATTTCTTTCTATACAAATTCTATTCCAAGAAATGTTTTTAAAGACAGCAACACCATCTGTCTGTAAAATGGCTATTTCCATCAGACATCATTTGCTGTTTTGCTTTTGAGTTCCATTTATGCCTTTATTGATAGCAATGCTGTTCACTAAATGGATCTGAGCAGCTGGCAAACTCGTGAATTGTTGTTAATTTATGAGATATTTATGCCATACTTGTGCTCCACAGACTTGTACTGCCCTTTATTACAAATGTTAAATTTCCCCCCTTTTTGCTAACTTTGCTGTTCTGTACAATCTTTCATCTCTTGCTTCTTTTAGTATTCATGAAGCAGCTTTGGAAAATCGAGTTATGCAAATTTATAATTTGATTCTCTTCCAAACTTGTCACATTTCATGAGTGTTCTTCACAGAGGATGGGAGGGAGTTCCACAATAGAAATTGCTATTTAAGATGTTGGTTTATATATGTTATTAGTTTATCATAATAATATATAAGAAAGAAAGCTTGAAAGCCAGCATTATTTGGCTCAGTTCAGAAATACATAGCTTATTGAACAGAGGTATGCATGATACTTGCTAGTGCACTCCATCTTTATACTTACCCCTTCCTTCCTCCTTTTTTGGTGAGCTGTGATTGAAGTTTTCCTCGGTTAATTAACCATAGTTTCCTGTGAAGTTTGAATCAGGAAACTGTGGTTATCAGCAGGGGCAGACATCTTTCACAATATGGCGCCCTGTGTGAGGCTAAAATTTGGAACCCCCAAATGGATCTTCTCAATTATGGATCTTCTTAATTTTGTTTCCCTTCAACTCGGCACCCTGTGAAGGGGAACCAGCCACACCACCCAAAATCTGGTGATGTTACCAGTACTGGAACAAGCCAGAATATTACTGAAGCCAATTTCAAATCATGTAAGAGCCAAGGCTTATTCTCATCGCCATAGTTCTCCAGTTCAGATGTTCTTAGAACTATGGTTAATCAACCCAGGAAGTCTTCAAAAAGAGCACAATGAGAAGGTGGGGAAAGGTAGCATGAGACTGGGGCATGCGAGTGAAAGACTGCCCCACTACTCTTTTTTTTTCTAGGTTTCTCTTAAACCTACAGTCTGGCACTCCTGTTGCCATGATGAGATGCGAGGTTGTGTTTTCTTCAGTATTGTCCATCCTTCATGCTGCCTTGCTTCCGTTGAAATTGCAATACATGCCAGATATAAGGTTGCCCTGTTTGAAGGAAACTTGTAATAGATCTGTTCAAAATTGGGCTAACTGTTGTGATTAAGTATGGATTCCTGGTGCCCATAGCTGCAAAATACTGAATTTAAAAAGTTAAAGTTAACCTCAAACTGTTGCAATTCTCACAGTTTTATTATTCTGTTAAATCTGATTGTGGTCTCTCTCCCCCCCTCCCCCATCCTCTGTTTGTGCAATGATTCACTGCTTTGAGATTTCAAATTATGCCCACAGCATTATTCAAGGGGAGAGATGCAGGAATACCTATAAATGGTTGTTTATTCAATTGTGTCCAGAAAGAGGAAGGAGGCCTATTATATTGCTCCCTGGATAGTTCCCCTGGGGAAAGATTTTTGAAAGAGAGTCTTGAGACAGGTTTGTTTGTTTTTAACAGTGAGGCGAAAAACTGTTTCTTATTGCTTGACTAGGATAAATATATTGCATAAAAGGTTTTTATGTTTGCTCTAGGTTCCCAACAGATCACAGTGCCCTGGAGACCACCTATGTTAAAATGTATCTTTCAGCTTGACTATGTCTGAATTTTTGTGATGACCAATGCTTTTTAGCAAATGAATTTGACTGACACAAGGCGTGTGGATATCTTGGCTTATTAAGATAATGAACATCTAGCTGTTGACACCATTAAGGGACCCCTGACCATTTGGTCCAGTCATGACCGGCTCTGGGGTTGCAGCGCTCATCTCGCTTTATTGGCCGAGGGAGCCTGCGTACAGCTTCCGGGTCATGTGGCCAGCATGACTAAGTCACTTCTGGCGAACCAGAGCAGCGCACGGAAACGCCGTTTACCTTCCTGCCGGAGTGGTACCTATTTCTCTACTTGCACTTTTGACGTGCTTTCAAACTGCTAGGTTGGCAGGAGCAGGGACCGAACAACGGGAGCTCACCCCGTTGCGGGTATTCAAACCGCCGACCTTCTGATTGGCAAGTCCTAGGCTCTGTGGTTTAACCCACAGCGCCACCCGCATCCCACGTTGACACCATTACCTTCATGCAATATAATGTTTCAGAAATAACATCCATCAGTGGGCTTACTTTAAAACCATATTGTTTATTAAAATATAGTCTGCCACACATTACTGGAAAGCCTTTGTTGTGGTGGTCTTTCTGCAAAATAAAAATAAAAATCCATGCTTAATTTATTAATTTAATATATAAATAGAAGGCATTATTAATACACTGTCAAGTGGAGATTCATATAAGTTGTCCCAAATAAGCAAAGATATGATCTACTCTGTTATTGACTAGTGTGTATAGAGATGCTGTGTTAATAAAGGAAGATATGAGTCTCACTTGGTAGGATATTATTCATTAATACAGAGAGAAATAATAAAGTTGGGGTTTTATGTAGAATACATCCTTGAGCAGTATTCTTACCCTATTTTTTTGGAGTTTGATCAAGCATTCCTTCATGCTATGAAAGGGCTTGAGGAAAGTTTTGTTGGTCAAGAACCACAATTCATGGGATGGTAGAAGGAATAAAAAAGGAAGTGAGTATACAGTTACATGACATGAGGCCATTCATCCACTCCCATTTATTGTAAAGCAGGCATCCCCAAACTCGGCCCTCCAGATGTGTTGCGACTACAACTCCCATCATCCCTAGCTAACAGGACCAGTGGTCAGTCATGATGGGAACTGTAGTCCCAAAACAGCTGGAGGGCCAAATTTGGGGGTGCCTGTTGTAAAGCTTGGTTTGGATACCCAAGAGCTAATGGTGCAACAGCAGAATCACACAGAGCAAGGTTTCTGCTTGCTCTGAGTGTAACAATCAATGTTCCGTAGTTGAGCAAGAAGACAGTTTCCTCATCAGGAGGAACTTGTGTATATTTCTTTCTGTTCATGTCATGACAAATACTCAAACTTTTGACATTCTGCCATTGGATATAAACCCACATTAGGCCCACTTATATATGCAGATATCCATATCTCTGATATCTTTTCCCTTACACTGTGTCCAAGTCCACTTATTCAAATCAAATCAAATCATTCTTTATTATGGTCTAGAGACCCAACAAATAATTACAAAGCAATGCACAATTCATACAGCCTACCTCCAGCTTAAACAAGCATTTTGTTCAAAATGCTTGTTCATTCTTTCTTACACATACACACATTAATGGACACAGGTCCACAGTTCCTTAGGGCCACATAGTCCCATAGGTCTCACATCATCATTATTATTATTATTATTATTATTATTATTATTATTATTATTATTTCTGCAAAGCTGGAATGTCCGTAAGCATTTCATAACCATGCATTCCAGCACTGACCTCGTGGCTAGCAAGATCTTGTTTCAATGTCCTGAAACTCTACGTTCTTATAGCCAACAGCAATGGTGGTTTCAAAAGTTGTGCACCTTTTGTTTGCCTCGTTTTGTTTTTGTTTACTTGATTTGGAGTGGTGGTGGTGAGTAAAATCGCTATTTCCCCCCTGCAATCCTTTATATTAATTTGATATCTTAGTTGTCCGTCTGCAATCCTGCTAAGAGATTACTCAGAGCTGACTTTGAAAATAGATATATGATTATGATTCAAATGTAACAGAGAGTGCTTTTGCTTGACAGTGCTGGCATCAAAAGGCCTGAGTAAATCACCTCCGTATCTGTTAAGTTAGGACCTTCAGCCACTCAGCGCCTTTGTTCAAGAGACAGGTAAGCTTCTTCATGGAAAGAACATCACAGGTTTTTCCTTCACTGCACCTGGGAGTGCAGTGAATAAATCTGTTTTTGTGCAGCATTTCTTCACCAGTTCCTCCCTGATTTATGATTACTGGTTGACAGTGGAAGAGTTGAGGGGGTGAGCCCGAAACAAAAGATGCCACGCAGAGAGCCCACGAAGCTTATACCTGTCATGACTGTCAAACGCTGTGCTGGAAACAAGAAGAAGCTAAAATTTAAAAATTTGGATCTATCGGTATGACTCAGTTCTAGAAGCAGTTGTGTGTTTGTGTCAGTTTTTCTCTTTCTTCGTCCTTGAACTTGGTGCAAAAGAAAGGATATCTGCCGTGGCTTGGAAAGCGTTGGAACAAGATGGTGCAGCTGATCATACAGGAAACTGTGACAGATACCGTATTTTTCGCCCTATAAGACGCACCCAACCATAAGACGCACCTAGTTTTTAGAGGAGGAAAACAAGAAAAAAAAAATCTGAATCAAATGTTCTTGAAGAGGCTTTGCACGGCTACCCCTGAAGCCAGAACAGCAAGAGGGATTGCTGCACAGCAATCCCTCTTGCTGTTCTGGCTTCAGCGATAGCTGCACAGCCTGCATTCGCTCCATAAGACGCACACACATTTCCCCTTACTTTTTAGGAGGGAAAAAGTGCGTCTTATAGAGCGAAAAATACGGTAAATAAACAAATGGTACCTAAACATGAACGAACCAAAAGCCCTTACCTAAGAAGGAATTGATCTAGAAAAGAGCTATTTAGCATCACACTTAACTAAATTTTGCAGTTGATAAAGTGGAGCTTTTAAATGTACTTCGCCAATGGTAATTTTAAGAGAGGATTCTCTTCCCATTGGCATGTTTTATAAATTATTCTTGCAGAGCTGGGATAGCGAACCTCAGGGCCTCCTGATGTTGCTGGACCACAACTCCCATCATTCCTGACCATTGGACATTCTGGCCGGGGCTGGTGGGAACTAGAGTCCCACAATGACTGGAGGGCCACAAGTTCCCCTTTCCTATTCTAGAGGGATGCACACATAAGGAAAGGCTAACAATCAGAATTTACACTGAGAATTAAGCTGAGATCTGAACTCAGGGCCATGCCCAGAACTGGCCACTGGCCTACACTGGTTCTTGCTTGCTGGGCTGATGAAGCATCCATTCAATTCTACTGTTTTATTTCTTTATTTCAACCATGTATATTCTGCTAAGCAACATGATTTTTTGTAAGCGATGCACAACGAAGTTGTCCAAGGGACACAAAAGATGAAATCAGCTAAAATCAATCAGAAAATCAAATTCCTTCCCCCCCCCCTCAACCTCATATAGTAAAAAAATAAAATAATATCTGCTGGGTTCAGTCTACCCAGCACTTTATGCATCTGTGTTCAATAATGCATCAGGACAGCCAGAGATCTGAAGCTCTGCCGATTAATTATACAAACCGCCCCGCCAGGATGGGCAGTGAGGAATAGGTCAGTGCTTTCATGATCAACTTCCACAATTCAGTGTCGCGTTGTGGTCCCAGCAGTGCAGTTTTCTATGTAATTTGGGGCTTTTGTGAATGGATTAGCCTAAGCGGACCTGTTTTCGTTGTGTTTCTCTTTCTAAATTGCTCTCACTCCAGTTGGAAAGGAAACAAGCAAAGAGTGTAATGTTGCACCCCGCCGTGCAGAATTTGGGAGAGGTATCCTTCAGGGCACACAAAACTCTCGTCGTGACATTTTCAGCAGCTCAGTTCCCCTTTTTTATATTTAATGCGACCTAATGATAGAAAGTAGACCCAAGGCTCCAGCATCTTTCTTAGGAAGGTGAAACTACAAGTGTCTTCATTTAATAGTGATCCCGGTGGTCAAGAAGTTATTACAGGTTTGGGGGGCAGGGATGGGACAAGTCCTAACACAAACTTTGCTGCCTCATGTATAGGACCCATGACCTTGACCTGATTTTCATTGGTGTTTCAAAGGGAGTAGAAAAATAAGATAAGCTTGTTCATTGTGCTGCCAGGGCTGGCAAAACTGCACAGATGCATTGGCTACTTAACATAGAGAGGTTTTCCTCTTTTCATATCTTGTGTGCTGTAGCCTTGTGCCAGAAGATTGCCTGGGAAACCAATTGCCTGAAAGGCTAGCCATTTTGCAGCCTAATGTGAAGGACCCGATGAGCATCCCCATCACTCTGACCAGACAGCAGCCCAATCTTTCCTCCACACTGACAATAAGGCAGCATCTTCCGTTGTGCTTGAGGGGCAGCAGGTTAAATTAGGGTCCACAAGTCAAGATATGAACTATACAGACACAGCCCTGTCCTCTGAACACTTGGGCGCCACGCATTACTACCAGCATCTAATGCCTAGGGCAACTGGCACACTCTGCCCAGTGGCAGAGCTGGACCGGATTGTCTAGTGGGAAAATGTGACTCTGATTTGCCTGTGTCACAGACTCTCTTCCCCTGCAGCAGACAAATTTGTGAGCAGTCACAGAAGAGGTGAATTATACATAGGTCTGCAGGAGTGTACCATGAACCCTATAACCTCCCATTTCATCATCAAGTCTCAGCTTTGCTCAACCCTAGTTATTATGGGGGGGGGGGGAGTAATGTCTAAAATACCTTTTTAATAATAATAATAATAATAAAATTTTATTTATATCCCGCCCTCCCCAGCTGAAGCTGGGCTCAGAGCGGCTAACAACAGTAAAAATAACACAGTTTACATAAAATGACAATCAATTAATTGAAATACATTCTAAAATCAATTCATTCTAAAATCAATTCAAATTAATGGCAACCATTGGGCTAGAGTTCTATGAGGATTACAGAAGGAGGGGATCAGACTGTGCCTTGGGCAAAGGCCTGGTGGAACAGCTCTGTCTTGCAGGCCCTGCGGAAAGATATCAAGTCCCGCAGGGCCCTAGTCTCTTGTGGCAGAGCGTTCCACCAGATCAGGGCCATGGCCGAAAAAGGCCTGACTCTGGTTGAGGCCAGCCTAACCTCCCTGTGGCCCGGGATCTCCAAGATATTTTTATTTGAAGACCATAAGGGCCTCCATATTTATTACAACTCTGCCACGTATTTATTACAACTCTGCTTGCAGTGAGATTGAAAGATTAAATGAATGTGTGACTCAGTGCATTCATTCATTCATTCATTCATTCATTCATTTTTTTAATGGTTATACCTCCCCTGTCCCTCCTACCAGAGCCCAGGCTGGCTTATTACAACTGCCTTAATAACAGAGCACAACTATCACATGGTTAGGATGGCACTTTGTTAGAGAAGGGCTGTATCTCCCCAATCTCTGAAGTACTCTCAGAAAAATCATGACCTTCTACAAAGGCCTAGAAAGACCCCAGCCCATTACAAATGGAGATGGGCAGATTTCACCCTTCACTAATTTCTGCAGGATGTAAGAAATCGATCCTTTAGAATATTGGCTCCATTTGTGTTACCCAAAATACATTTATCCATGGTTTGGAAGACTTTAATTTAGTTCTGTGCTCAGTGCAGTGATGGATAGGGTATGTAAATGATTATTCAATCGACATTTCTGACTGATGTTTTCCCCCAGCTCAAAAAAAAATGGAAAGAAATGTGCAGGTAGGAGGTTACAGCTGATATGTTACAGATCAGCTTTTCAAGGCCTGCTGCAAAAATTGTTCTCCATTAATGCATGATACTATGCATTATACCGGAACTTATCAATTAACCTCATTCCACTTCCCCAAATTCCCCAAGCTACCTGTATGGTTTCAGTTTCCACTCTTTTAAAATCCTGAAAGCCTTTGTACTTTGAGAAGAGTGTGGATTCCAGTTCATAAACTTAATTTGTAGAGAGTTTAGAATGCTCGAATCCATTGATTGCTGTTGTGGAAGAGAGATGGAGAGGAAAAGGAAAATTAATACCTGGATCAAATGCTTAAGGGGGGGAAATGTGCTATCTTTTTTCAGTGGTCCTTGCTTATCTAGTTGGTGCTGATGGTCAGCACACTCAACTTTCAGATCATCCTAATTCTGTACCGACCACAACCCAATTGCACTCATTTGTAAACCTTCTTTACCACCACTGCTCCACTGATGGAACAATCATAATAATGCAATGCTGAATTCCACACAAAACTTAGAAATTGCAGAATCTTACCAATTTTTGTGTGTATCCATTCTCCTAATGGATAGACATTCTCCTAACGGATAGACTTATTTTGTTGTGGAGACAGCAGCTATCTCAGCTGGCAAGCTCTTAAGGTTGTGATCCTGTTGACAGTATGGGATGGGCCCTTCTTTAGATAAATTCTAAGCCATTCAGGTCTTTAGAAGTCAAAACTAAAAGCTTCATTTGGGCTTCATGACAAATAGACAGCCAGTGCAGATCTTTGAAAATTAATGACCCCGTATAGTCTGGTGTGTTGAAACTCTGGCCACTGCATTTTTGCACCAACTGCAGCCTCCAAACCGTATTCAAGGGCAGCTTCATGTAAAACAAATGACAATGGTCGAAATAGGAGGTTACTAGAGCATGGGTAACTACAGTCAGGCTTTCCCCTGTCCCAGGGTGGCTATAACTGGCAAACCAACTAGAGGTAGGATAAATCATTGTTTCTCATTGTCCAAAAGAACTTCCTGGCTTCTTTCTTTAACTCCAGAGGTTGAAGCCATTTCTACATCCTGCTACAACCTAGCAAGTCATTATTTTTCTTTATAACTGTGAGAATACATGGTAGAGATTTCAGATTTCTTCCCATGGATATATCCATAATAAGTAAGGAGGAGTTTGCGGCTGAGAACTAGTCTTTGCCAGCCTAATTGGATCCAGCCCACATTTCTCTACAATCTGCAGAAGAACTTGCTGCTGAGATGTAGCATTTGCCCAGCTCAGTTCAACCAAGCCAGAATTCTGTGGGACAGAATTTTTGCTGGAGAGCCAATGGCTACCCAGCTAACATTAAACCCAGGTTTACCTCCTATTTGCAGAGCACTTTACTAATGAGAACCAGCATTTCCAACCCAAAGATTCCCCCTTCCCCCCCTTTTTTTACCAAGGGACTGAGTCAACCCATCCAAAATGCAATTCTCCAGGTGAGGCTTGCCTGTTTCCCCCACCTGTGTAATGAATGCAGGTCTAATCATTCCCAATATGCTAAAGCAGAAACAATAGTGCATTTGTGCCTGTACCAAATGCAACCTTGAGAATACATTCAGACTAATTTTAGCCAATTCATGCTAGCTCCTCTTAATGAGGAGAGGGTTTTCTAATTTTTGAAAGCGTAGATGATTTTGATGCATACCAATCAGGATGAGTCTGTCTGCTAATGCAGCTTGACTGTCTGTTGGAGGAGCTTTCTCAGGAGAACAGAATATACCTGCTTCTGCCATACACTGAGGGGAGTAATGAGAGAGTGAGGAACAGCAAAGAATAGTTCATCACTGCTATGAATACCTCCAATTACTCCTGCCATTCTGTGTGTCGAGGAGTTTTCTGTTGGGGAAGAACGGGGCAGCCCAAGGGAGGCGCAAGCTGCATATTAAAGCTGCAATTTAAAGCTAGGAGGTTGTCAGGGAGCAATGAATGATGAAAGTTACAGGAAAGTGCCATGCAATCATGTGCATATTTACCCAAGCTGCATACACACATCATTTTATTCTGGAATCTATGGGGACTCAGTACACAGTCCACAAACAACACAAATCTCTTCCATATTTTGCATTCATTAGAAAAGAACCTCAAGGAACAATTCATGCCCGCTGCCTTGTAGGACATCTTTGGGTGAAGTCAAGGCTAAGGAGTAAACCTTACACAAATCGAGGGTGGGGTTCTTAAGGCAGTTGGGTGGCATCTTGTATGTCTCCTTCCAGCAACTCCTGCAACCAAGCTGGTGTCAAATGTATTCTTTTCCTTTCCTTTGAACGACATCAGCAAGAAGCCCAGGACCTCGATACACACTACCCAGGCTTGTGCCCCAGAGACCTCCTAGAGACTTTTGTTGTGGGTGGGTATGATTTGTTGTGGGTGGGTATGATTGGGCTATGATTGGAAGATAGAGAGCCAAGGTTGTAAGAGTGTTTGTGTCACTGCAGTCTATTTAAAGATTACTCAGGTCTTGATTCAAGGGGTGCTGTGTGGATTAATAATAATAATAATAATAATAATAATAATAATAATAATAATAAATTTTATTTATACCCTGCCCTCCCCAGCCAAGACCAGGCTCAGGGCGGCTAACAACCAATAATAAAAACAAGTTGATTGAAATACAACTTTAAAAAAAAATTAAAATACAACATTAAAACAATTAAAACATTAAAATGCAGCATCACAGGAGGAGAAAGCAAAAAAGAAAGGGGGGGAATCAAATTGATAAAGAGATCCAGATCCTACTGAAGTCCATGGGATTTAGGTTCTTCTGTTTTGAGTGTCCTCTATATTTACCATACATAAGAAGCAACTTGTTTATGCATTGCTGCTTGCCATCTACTGTGTTTGTTTCTCTGTGCCCTAGTCCATCTTCTGTTTCAAACACTCCCAGTAACCTTGGTTAGCTTTAGGAGGCGGGGGGGGGGGGGAGCCTTTGTCTCCATGCTTTGCAAAATCGCAAAGGCAGATGCAAAGAGAGAATTCCTCCTCCATGAGAAGACAATAAACCCTGATGAATAGTATTTGCATAACTGAGATGGAAAACCTTAAAGACCAGTCAGAAAGCTCTGGCATCCTTATCACACTTCTAAGTTCTTTCTTCTGCCCAAATGGTTTTGTCCACATGGCCTGTGTGGGTAGATGTGTGCAAAGAGAGAAGCAGCTGTTGTTGTGTGGCTGTACGTGTCAGGGACCGTGCTGAGGAGGGCTGCACAGATGAGGAATGGTGGGAGCTCCCCCTCCCCCTGCTCCTGATCAGGATCCTGAATCTTCCCAGGAGCAGTGGGACAGTATAGATTTGGAACAGTGGTTCGCAGAGGGACATAGTTCAAAAGACAAAAGTTGGGAAGAACTGGGTGGTGAACAGCTAGGAGAAGAAGATTCAGGAGAGAGAGAGAGTTAATAGACTCCAGTTTGGTGGTAAACATTCAGCCGATCAGTCCAAGGTCACTGAGATTAGATAAGGTATCTGCACAGAAGGCATAGTGGTTGCCAGATCAGTTTGCAAGGCGAGGAAGTGACTCGGGTGACTCGGGGGGGGGGGGTGTCAACCTTAATTGGGAGCACTTTTGCTCCGAGAATGGACTCTTTGTTCTTTCGCTGTGATCATTAAAATCTCTTTAAATGGTAAGAGACTATTTTTGCTTTGATCTGCTTATCCACGGCCAAAGGGAGAGAGGAAGCCACTTTCCCGAAGCCTGACAATACGCTAGCACAATGTGGAGAAGCAAACTTTTAATATTTTTTTTAAAAAAATGTGTCAAGCATGTTTCAGACCTCAAAGCACAGACTACATCCCATCTAGCTGGTTTTATAAATTATTGAAACAAAATATATCAGCTGATAAAGGACAAATGCCAAACACCACATTTTTCCCTGTACAGTGGTACCTCGGGTTAAATACTTAATTCGTTCCGGAGGTCCGTTCTTAACCTGAAACTGTTCTTAACCTGAAGCACCACTTTAGCTAATGGGGCCTCCTGCTGCTGCCACGCCGCCGGAGCACGATTTCTCTTCTCATCCTGAAGCAAAGTTCTTAACCCGAGGTACTATTTCTGGGTTAGCGGAGTCTGTAACCTGAAGCGTATGTAACCTGAAGCGTATGTAACCCGAGGTACCACTGTATAAGACGCCCCCATGTATAAGTTCCTATTTTTAGGGACTCCAATTTAAGAAAATATGGCGATTGCCCTGTTTATAAGACGACCCACAGTTTTTCACATAATTTTTAAGTTAAAAAGCCTAGTCTTATACATGGAAAAGTATGGTACGTACTATTAGTGGAAACTATGGGATCCATTTTGATGGGGAAACTGGCTAAATATACAGTCTTTATGCAATCCGAAAACAAAAGACTTCTATAAGGACTAGCAACAAAAAGCAACTCATGGCAATCCACCAGAAGTACGATGCTCTCCAGGACAGATTTCTAGGCAGCAGCATCACTGAGTTTTTGCTGCAGTAGAAGGCTTCCTCGTGCTTCTGCTCCTCTCTTCTTTATAGGCGACAAGCGTTGGTAACAGAATTACATAAATGATGGAATCAAACAGTGCTTTCCTACTTCAGATTAAGGGACGCTGGTGGCGCTGTGGGTTAAACCACAGAGCCTAGGACTTGCCGATCAGAAGGTCGGCGGTTCGAATCCCCGCGACAGGGTGAGCTCCGATTGCTCGGTCCCAGCTCCTGCCAACCTAGCAGTTCGAAAGCACGACAAAGTGCAAGTAGATAAATAGGTACCGCTCCAGCGGGAAAGTAAACGGCGTTTCTGTGCACTGCTCTGGTTCACCAGAAGTGGCTTAGTCATGCTGACCACATGTACGCCAGCTCCTGCGGCCAGTAAAGCGAGATGAGCGCCGCAACACCGGAGTCGGTCACAACTGGACCTAATGGTCAGGGGTCCCTTTACCTTTACCTCAGATTACTCAGCATGTGCCCCACTAAGCCAAGTGCAGCCTGGCAGTCATGTTCCGTGGCCTACAAGATACTTGATAGCCTTCCAGGTTTGGCAGTTCCAAAGGCAGGGAAAAATGGAGTACATTATATATTAGCTCCTGGCAATCGGTGGCTGGTGGGCTCAATGTAACTCAGCAGGTCACAAGTTGTGTTGCCTTGCAAGCTTTGAAGTGGCCTTTGGTTCTGTGGCAGTGTGGAACTGGAAGTGGCTAAATGGCTGCTATCTCTAACTTTCCAATTGGTCATTCATTTGTTAAAAAAAAAAGTATTAGCTTAAGACACAGGAACTGACCCACTGAATTCTAGAATGGGGCAGTTATATAGAGATGATCATATAACTGTCACCCACACTGTTTTGTTTTTTTAAATAAAAACTAATCCAACTCTCTGTCCTCTCATTCTGGATTTTAGGTTGTACCAGGTGAATTTTGATGTTCCCACCTGCGAAGGCAAACGACGAGAGAAACTCTCGCTAATAGGCGACTTCTCTTCTTCCGCGGAATTCTTCGTCACTATTGCAGTCTTTGCCTTCCTCTACTCTTTGGCCGCAACGGTGGTTTACATTTTCTTCCAGAACAAATACCGTGAAAACAACAGGGGCCCTTTGATTGTAAGTGTTCCTTACGCAGACAGCTTTGTCCCTATTTATTGATTCATTTGTTTAGCCTCTCGCTTTGAATACCCTCTGTTGAGTCAGTCTGAGTTCTGGTGTGGTATTGTTTTTTCTTTGACCACCAAGGTTGAATGAAATATTTGGTCAGCTGACATCATTGCTGAACACAGCAATGAAGATTGCAGAGGAGATGAATGGATGGATGGATGGGACTCTATCAGTTAGGACTACAATGTATGCTCTTCAGCATATAATCCCTGCTGCATACAGTATTATATTCTTATTTTATTTTCATTTACTGCTTTGCACAAACTTCACCCTTTTCATTTTCAAACCTTTCCCTCTAATTTTTTTATCAGAACTAATTTTCCATCCAGACCCTTCTGGATCCTAGATCAACCTTCCTAATCTTTCACCTAAGCACACAGGACCCCTGCTTGGATAGGGAGATGTGATTTTCTTCCCCCACCCCTTTAACCTTTTGCTCAAATTACCTTACGACTTGAAATTCAGCGACAGTTTAACTAGTTTGCACAGATGAAAGTTCTTAGACAGAGATGAAGAACTTCAGAGATGATGAACCCAGGGGTCCATTAGACCTGGTCTGGGGCTGTGCTTTGGGCCACATCACTCACTAACCCTGCTTTGCACCCTCTTCTGCCTGACTGAATGGGTCCTGGAACTCAGTGCTTTTGCCATCTCTGGATGGAGAGTAGAGGGGGATGTGTGTCGAAACAAGCTTGCTTTTACAGTGGTACCTCGGGTTAAGTACTTAATTTGTTCCGGAGGTCCGTTCTTAACCTGAAAGTGTTCTTAACCTGAAGCGCCACTTTAGCTAATGGGGCCTCCTGCTGCTGCCGCACCGCCAGAGCACGATTTCTGTTCTCATCCTGAAGCAAAGGTACTTAACCCGAGGTACTATTCCTGGGTTAGCGGAGTCTGTAACCTGAAGCGTATGTAACCTGAAGCGTATGTAACTCGAGGGACCACTGTATGGTGGTGTAGTGGTAAGAGCGGTAGTCTCATAATCTGGGGAACTGGGTTCACTTCCCCGCTCCTCCGCATGCAGCTGCTGGGTGACCTTGGGCCAGTCACACTTCTCTGAAGTCTCTCAGCCCCACTCACCTCACAGAGTGTTTGTTGTGGGGGAGGAAGGGAAAGGAGAATGTTAGCCGCTTTGAGATTCCTGAAGGGGAGTGAAAGGCGGGATATCAAATCCAAACTCTTCTTCTTCTTCTTCTTCTGTATTGCTTTGTCCAATTCTGCCTCTGGTGCAGTGGCGTAGCATGGGTTGTCAGCACCCGGGGCAAGGCAAGTAATTTGCACCCCCTAACCCGTGGATTTGCGCCCCCTAACCCTAACCCCCAGATGTTGCGCCCGGTGCGGCCGGCCCCCCCTGCACCCCCCACGCTACGCCACTGCTCTGGTGCAACCCACTACTGGCATGTGGTTCCCTATCTTGGTCTAGAATGATGCAACAATACAGTTTGGTATTGTTTATATGGATCCCTTTTAAGGATTATTATTATTGCTACTACTACTACTATTGTTGTTGTTATTTGAAGATTACATCAATCTTTATATTCCCATTTTACTGCCATGTCCCACCTATTGTTTCTGTAATTGCCAATCATTTCACATTTTCTTTTCCCCCCTTTTTTGCTCAGTAAATCGTTATCTGCATCTCACATTGTACTTTTCATTTTATATAGCACTAACTTATATTTCAGTTATATATTCTTTTTATCTTTCCTGTCTGTTAATGTGGAGTCTGTACAGTTCCATTGCCTGTTTGCTGGGACTGGAACAAATCTTCCAGATGCACTCTACTTTTGGTCTGACTCTGGTTCCTCCTGGATCCCACCCCTCGCTTGCCGGAAGGCTAAAATTAGAACCTCTTTTCTCCATCCACCCCACGAATGGCTGAAGAAGGAGCTGGCAGGATGTCTGGCAGCACAGCCTTAGTTAATTCCAATGCGAAAAGATGCAGAGCTGCTGGAATATTAATTAGATAAGCTATACCCAATATAAAACAAACAGTCCTGAAATGTGCTTTGAGACTGCTTTAATATAGAATACAGTATCAACGCAGAGGCTTTACAACATTAAAAATTCCCCGAAGTAACGAAACTCTTTTGCAACATTTCATTAATTAAAAAAAAAGTGAAGCTTTGAAAGCAATACTAATGATTACATTGTATCAATTATTCATGAAAAGTTAAACGCCTTTTTCTTCTGCTGAGAATTTAAAACAACCTTTATTTTTGTTGTATATTGATTATTCCTTTCAAACCAAGTGGTAGCTTGAATAATAATAATAATAACAACAATAATAATAGGAGTAGGATTCGGTCTTTTTTTTTCCCTAATGAAAAATTCCATTTTCTTTAAATAATCCAGCACAAATATATATATTGTTTCCCAGGATGCTGTTGGCATGCAATAAATATTTGATATTAATGAGGATTTTTTGCCTCCTTTACACCTGCAGATGTCTCAGTTTCCCAGAAGAACTGAGATCCACCGAGATCAATGGGGCATTTGCAGCTGAAGGCTGCAAATAGGCGAAGGGTTGTCACACACAGATGATGGAGCAAATTTGCTTTCTGGTGCGCCAGAGGGTAGAATCATAGAATCATAGAATCATAGAGTTGGAAGAGACCACAAGGGCCATCGAGTCCAACCCCCTGCCAAGCAGGAAACACCATCAGAGCACTCCTGACATATGGTTGTCAAGCCTCTGCTTAAAGACCTCCAAAGAAGGAGACTCCACCACACTCCTTGGCAGCAAATTCCACTGCCGAACAGCTCTTACTGTCAGGAAGTTCTTCCTAATGGGTAGGATGAGCTGTCGGACAAGGGGACAGACTATCTTGGGAAACGGTGGACTCTCCATGATTAGAGGTTTCTAAGCAGGGGCTGGATGACAACCACCTATGAAGAATGCTGTTGTACAGTGGTACCTCGGGTTACATACGCTTCAGGTTACATACGCTTCAGGTACCACACTCCGCTAACCCAGAAATAGTGCTTCAGGTTAAGAACTTTGTTTCAGGATGAGAACAGAAATCGGGCTCCGGCAGCGCGGCAGCAGCAGGAGGCCCCATTAGCTAAAGTGGTGCTTCAGGTTAAGAACAGTTTCAGGTTAAGAACGGAACTCTGGAACGAACTAAGTACTTAACCCGAGGTACCACTGTAGTGGATTTCTTGCCTCAGAAGCATACAAGCACTGCCAGTTACTAGACAGAGCTGGAGAAAAACAGCGCCTCATGTACACACCATACATTTAAAGCTGATAATTTCCCCCTCCCATAAGCCTGAGAATTGGACTTAACACCCCACAGAGCCACTGTTCCCAGCACCCTTAGCAACTGTAGTTCCCAGGATGCCTTGGGGGAAGCCGTGCATTCTAAATTTGCTTTATGTTTATAGTGTGTTGCACAGCCACAGCCAAATTTGTGAAACAGAGACCTACCCCAGCAGAACCCTGTTTGCTTGGGAATATGTGGCCTTACTTCTGAGTAAACAGGGTCCTCGCTGTGAATCTTGGTCATCAGCACATTCTTTTCTTTTTAAATGAAAGTATCCCAAGTGTTCCTGAAGGGCTCCATGGTTTGATAGGAGCATGTGCCTCCTTCCACATACATAAATTGAAAGGTAAAAAAAATGTTTGCCATTTCACTGACCATATGCAGAGTGCTTTCTGTCTCTTCAGCTGGGCATTGACTTCTAAACAAACATGCCCAGGGAGCTGTGACTGACAGACTTTCCTTAGCAAGGGACGTTAAAAATCCCTATCTATCTTCCAGTTGCAAACTATGAAGAGCAAGGTAACAGTGAAATTGAGGGCAAAGGAGCCTTATGTAAAATCATAGTCATACAGTAAACAGCTGGCCGCACCGCCATCTTGTATATACTAAACTTTGCCTCATAGACAAAGTTTGTGATTAAGTTGCTGTCCACTGTAGCCACAGTCCCAGTGACTGGGAAAGGCGTTTTTCATGGTGGCCTCTGCTTACACCAGGGATAGAGAAGCCTAAGGGCCACATTTCTTTCTGTGGAACCTCTCAGGGGCCACATGCCAGTGACGGGCAAAGTCCTAGGCAAAAGCGAGCAGAACAATAGACATGGGAATTTGACTTTTGTTCCATAGGCTTCCCCCTTACCTCTACCCTCTATATCCTCTGTTTAGGCCAGCAAGAATCATGATCAGAGTTCCTGATTAAAGTTACCTCATTATTTGTGGAGAGAGGGGAGTCTTAATTTGCCCCATTTAGAAGACTTAAGCAGGATTGTCTACCAATTAGCTCCCATGGAAAGACATCATGGAATAGTCACACAGACACACTTACAGAGAAGTTCTAAAATTAATATCAGGAAGCACCTACTTGACTTGTAGGATTGCCCATAGCAAACCCCATGCTTTAAAAAGAGGAATTGCGTATGTATAAACTCCATAGGAGCAAGCTGTATGGGCACCAGTCCCTGCGCACTTAATTTTAACAGGACGGTGTCGTTGAAAGCATATTTCAGCATTCAGCAGGCAGCATTCCCTTGCATGGGTTCTGCTTGACATGTAAAAGACATTCCCAAGTCATGGGCTGCACCTAATCTAAGACGGATGGCCCCCTATCTGAGTTCCCTGACACTATTAGGGCTCCATTATTTTCAGGGCAGATAATCCTGATTAGCAGAGGTTGTGACAGAATCTTAATGCACTGACTCCTCTGCTCTTTTCGGTAATGTCTTTCTAGTCCATAAAGCCTGAACTAGCCACAAGCAGAAAATAAACCATTGTAATAAACCGTACCAAGGTTGTAATGTAATGGTGACATTTTCATTGCCTGCGATTTCTGAAAATAATTAGATGAGCTATCACACACTGCATAAATCAGTGTTGTGTTTCCATACAGTCTCAGGGGAAAGACAAATTGGATAATCAGTAGCCTGTATAAAGGGGACCTTTTCGTTGATCTGCACTCCCCCCTCCATCTCTGCCACATTTTCTTGAAGGAACTCTGGATGGTGTAGCTGCTTTGCCTCCCTTTTTATCTCCACAATAACCCTAAGAGGTAGGTGAAGTATAGGAAGTGGCCCAGGATCTGAACTCAGTTCTTCCCAGATGGTGAAACTACATGTTATGCACCACAGCAGGGTGCTGCTCAGAATGGCATCCCTCTCTTGCATTGTCTTATTGGGACTGACAGGGAATGGGGCAGGGAGACAAGCAGCAGGTGGCGCCAGAGCCAATTTCTCCTTCCTGCTGAGAGGTACAAAAGCAAGCAAAATTGAAACTAAGCATGAGGTAGATGGAAGCTGGCTGAGGGCATACACATGTTGGTGGGGCAGTGCCCCCAGTGGCCCCAATGCCTTATGCTCTACCAGCCCCAATGGACACCAGCCACCATTTTCCCTCCCCCCCCCCCGGTAAATTTACATTTGAGCCACAAATCTATGACCCACTTTCTTACGTTACTCCGTTGCTAACATAGCCGTATGCCTGCAATCATTCCCTTTGATTGGAGGCCTTGGTGAGAGTCCTCCAGGCTAGCATTTAAACCCTGCCACAAAGTGCTTTAATGTTTCAATGCTTGTGATTAGCTCCTAAGCTTTAAAACACGAGCTGTGAGGGAAACCGAACTCCGGTCACCGCTCATCAAAGCCCTGTTGAGGCTTTGTCATTTTCGGGCCTGTAATTCTTACGTTTGCCTTCCGTTTGAATGCACACAGAAGGATTGGTGTTTTCCTCCACATCCCAGAGAGCACTGGTTTTCTGTTGGTTCTCCAATGTATGCCAAACGCCAAACCTCCTCCTTACATATGTGTTGGTATGGCTTCTCGCCATGATGGCCACAGAAAGGCTGCGTGGCTGGGACTGTGTTGCCCTCCTGCCTTCCCAACGCTGTACATCACTGCTGAACTGCAGGCGCTGTGGTGGAGATAATCTGATGCTCCCGCCACCATGTTTACACCACACCAGCACCCCACAGAGCTCTTGCTGCCTTGCCCCTCTCCCTTTTGATTACACAACAACAACACATGATGTTGGGACGACTGGAGAGCAATGATCGCCTACATGTGAGGAGATACTGATGCAGGAGTACTTTGAAACCAAAACAATGCAGAAGACTGTACCGCATGCCCCTCTGCCCCATTCAGGCATCTCATGAACCTGCACTGTTCCATTTTCTCTTTTCTTTACGTAGGACTTCATTGTGACGGTGGTGTTTTCGTTCCTGTGGCTCGTGGGCTCCTCTGGTTGGGCTAAAGGTCTCTCTGATGTGAAAGTTGCTACAGACCCCGACGAAGTGCTCTTACTGATGTCGGCTTGCAAGCAGCAGTCAAACAAGTGCATGCCTGTGCGCAGCCCAGTTATGTCTAGTTTGAACACTTCAGTGGTAAGAATTTGCTTTTATGTTATTGAAAGACAGGCTGGGGGGAGAGAGCATCCATGGAAGAAGAGGGATGGTCCTTAGCTGTGAAATCAGACAAGAGTTTTGGGTTTTCTATTTCCCTGTCAAACCACTGGAGTCCAACACGCAGCTCATCATGACTTCACCTAATTCACAGGCTCTTCTGTGAAGCATAAAAACAAAGAGAGGGAGCAATGATAATAATCTGAGCAACAGACTATAGTAAATGACAAACTTCTTACCTGAAGATTAAAAGACTGGGTGCCGTGGCACACTTAACAATCAAGATGGATTCATCAAAGTAGCCTGGAGAACAAGCATGCAAAATAACTTGATAATTAGATTATGCAGTATATGGAGTAAAAGGGAGTTCTTACTTACCTATGCTTATAGATGATTGCCACTGCTACTACTAATGTTACTGTTACTTCCACCAAGGGAGTTGTCATCTGCCTTGCAAAAGATTTACTTTTAGAATGGTTTTAACAGCTTTGCGATCAGAAAAGGCAACTAGGTAGTGATTCGTCGTATCTAATAATGCACACAATAATTAACAGGGGCCACAGACGTGTAATGCCTCCTGCCAAAGTACGTGAGTCTTCTTTGAATCAGGGACCAGCAGTCCTCTTACTGGAAGAAAGCTGTAGGCAGCCTTTGGTAGATTCCTGTTTACTCCAATGATCTCAGTTTATAAAGACTAGGAGCAGCTAGATCAATCTTTCATTTGCTTTAATGGGATGACACCCTTGGCCCTTGCACATTGTTGCTTGATTCTTCATGCATAGAGATCCGAAGGGGGCTTAGATCAATCTAGAGCTGGGAGGAGGAACATGCCCCCCCAGGTGGCACTGGACTGCATCTCCTATCACCCTTGACCATCGACCAGGTTGGCGGGAGTTGGAGCCCAACACTGTCAGGAGGGCCACAGGTTGATGGCAAAACCATATGTGAAAATTCATGTAATTTTTTTGAAAAAATTATTATTATTTTTTAACAATCATTTTAACATTTCAAAATTTGACTTCCTTCGCCTTCTTTCTGCCGTTCCTTAAATTTATTTCTGATATCTTCTGCATATCCAGATTAACTTAATTTGCTCATTTGTCCATGTACTTCAAATATGTACTCTTATAAAACTGCAGGTTATTACAATAATCCTGCCAGTGTTCTTATCTGTTTACAATTTCTCTGTAAATATTCAGTAAAGCATTTCCATTCTTTTAAAAAAGTTTTTTATCTTGATTTCTTATTCTTCCGGTAAATTTCGCCATTTCTGCATAGTCCATAAGTTTTTGTATCCATTCTTCTTTTGCTGGGACTTCTACTTCTTTCCATTTTGGGGCAAGTAACATTCTTGCCGCTGTAATAGCATACGTGAATAAGTTTCTATACGGTTTAGGTAGTTCTGTCCCTATAATTCCCAAAAGAAAAGCTTCTAGGTTTTTCCCCAAATGTTATTTCAAACATCCTTTTCAATTCATTATATATCATTTCCTACAAGACCGCCACACATATTAAACATTACCTTCTTTCTCTTTACATTTCCAGCACTTATTTGATTTAGATTTATACATTTTTGCCATACATTTTACTCGGTGTTAGATACCATTGATATATCATTTTCATATAATTCTCTCTTAGACCGTAACATGCTTTAAATTTTATATCCATATTCCACAATCGTTCCCATGCTTCCATGTCTATAATATAACCAATATCTATTGCCCTATGTATCATTGAGGATTTTACTTGCTCATCCTTTGTCTCCCATTCCAATAATATTTTTAGACAGCACTTTTACATTACATTCCAACAGGTCTCTCTCCAGTTGTGATATTTGTTCCTCAAACCCTTGAATCCTATCTTTCTTAAATACTTCATTCAAATGATGATATTGTATCCATGTTGTTAATTTCCCTGATAATTCCTTAAATTCTTTTAATTTATACTCTCCTCCCTTTTGTTTTAATAAATTTCTATAAGTTGTCAACCCTTCTATCATATTCTTTTTCTTTACTGCTATAGCTTCCAATGGTGAGAGCCAAGGTGGTGTTTTTACCTCTAATAAATTATTGTATTTATCCCATACTCTATACAAATTTTTCCTAATTATATGATTTGTAAATCCTTTATGAACTTTCACCTTTTCATACCATAAATAAGCGTGCCAACCAAAAATATTGTCATGACCTTCTGAGTCTACAGTATATGAATTCTGTAATGTCATCCATTCCTTCAACCAACAAAGACAGGATGCTTCATCATATAGTCTCATAACCATGTGTTGATTTACTTCCCATTTAGGTCTTCGGATTCTTGAACTTTATTCTCTGGGCAGGAAACATTTGGTTTGTTTTCAAGGAGACTGGCTGGCATTCTTCAGGCACGAGGCACCCTCAAGACACCATGGAGAAGCAGTCTGGCGGCTTTAACCAAGGTGGCTACAATCAAGATAGCTACGGGCCAACTGGTGGCTATAACCAACAGGGAAGCAGCTTCGGGCAGCAGACCAACTATGGCCAAGTGGATGAATTTGGCCAGCAGCAACAGAGCAGCCCCACCTCCTTTGCTAATCAAATTTAGCACGTACAGAGTTCCAAGAACTCTTACGTTGAGCATTGTGTGTGGAAAGCTGAAACACAGTGGCAGGCAGCAGATTTCTCAAGTTTTAGATAAATGTGACAGAATTTCATCTAAATCAAAGGTCTACGGGTACCATCCGAAGAAGGTGGGTTATGGTTCTTACTTTGTTTATATATGAAGCATCTTCTCCTTGTGAGTAGATGATTGAGGTTATAGTCATCAGAGGTGGTGGATTGGGGTAAATAATTGTTGTATGTACTGTATAGATAACCTTACGGTAGTTTTGTATGTGTATGGTGGCAGCATTTTGTAGCCTCGAGTATGTAGTATATGATATGGAGAACACAACTGAATTAGCTTTAGATTTTCTTCTGCATTTTGGTGAACAGCAAAATGTGTGTTTTCGCATTATTTCTGATCGTATCACAATGCATGCATTGTAGCGCCTAAGTTTTCAACATTGCCTGTCTATGACTGTTGGTTTACAATATTTGGTTTTGGGTTTTTTTCTACATAAGAAATTTATTTGACATTTGTCCTGATTAGCAAATTTGCAGAGTGTCTTAGTGCATGAGGCTGCATCATTTTCACGCCAACAGAATGTTATGAACTGTGTATATGGGATTTTTTCAATACCACCACTACTACTTTTTAATTGGTTTGTTTGTTTGATATAATGTTTTAGATAATGTATGTATGTATGTACGTATGCCTATTTTATATATTTTGCAGAGTTGAATCAATGGCTTACCCAAATCTTGAATGCTGCATATAACTAAAACAGTTTTCCTTAAAAGGGCATTCAGAAATAATAGATAGATAGATTCTTTATTGTCATTACACACGTGCAACATTGCACAAGTGCAACGAAATTGGATGCCATCCCTTAAAAACAACAAAAGCAAAACAACAACAACAACCCACAAACCACATTCCAGCCACACCCACACCCCCACCCATCAATCTCCCAAGTCACACTATCGAGTTATGCTGTAAACTGACCAATTTGTTTGTTTAATCGAGCTCAGTATTCCTTCTTTAAATCCATATTTTGATGTTTTGTGACTCTTTGAACGTGAACTGTGTAATATAAGGACCAAGTAACTGTGTTTACATGTTTACAAAGGTATTTATTTAATTAGGATAACAGAGGTGCAGATATCAGTAAGTGAAACTATCTGGTGGCAAACGCCACATTGACAGATAGCGCAACAGAGCATGTGCACATTCAGAGCTGTTGCGAAACACTTTTCCTCTATGGCCATTGATGGTGAAGAATGTTTTTCTCTCTAAGCTGTTTCAAAGTTGTTCAGCGTCTGTTTGGTCCAGCCGTTATGATGATGTATACTGGATTTGGTGCTATTCGTAAGTAGAAAGAGAGTGTCAAACACATAAGATCTCAGCAATTGAGAACACTGAGCCATTTCCTTAGCGGGGTAAAGATAATTTAGAGATCATGCTGATCTCAAATTGTGCGTAATATTTTCCAGGGGGAAAAATGGTTTCTGCTCAGCCATTTTTCCGCAGAACCCTTTAGCTCCATGGCAAGGCAACAGAGCCAGACTTCTGCTGCTAGATGGAAAGCTTTGTTTTCTCTTTCCTCCAGCAATAGACAGGACTCCACATAATAAGCAGCAAAAGAACCCAAGCCATGCTGCTAAATGGAGCCAAATTTGAGAGCAGCAACCTCTCTCACACTGCAAGGGGAAAGACTGAGCTCTACTCTTATTCCTGTGTGAGTTGAGCATTTCCATGTCTCCACATATACATATATGTACTGCAGGGAATTGGTAAGGTCAGGAGGGAGTTAAGTACTGAGTTGCTACCTTGCCTCAGTCTCACTGATTGTGACTCATCCTGGTGAGAAAGTGTCGCTAACCGCTAACCTAAAACACATTGGATGCTGCGCAGCAAAACTAGGGTCATCTTAGCATCCCTTTCAGCTGCCCTGCAACCCCCCCGAAACTCAGTTTGCAGCCTACAGATGAACACACCACTGTAAAAACTGAACATCTGCATTTCTAAATAGAAGTGTATCCGTCTATGATATCATTGTATGAGCTGTAAATGTTCAAAGCATATTTTAGCATAAAACGGCATAGTCACTTATATGATTGTTGTAACCAATGTATGACTGCTCAGTGGATGACTCAATATCGTGATATATCTATTTGACCCGCATAAATAAAGATTATTGCATACAATGCTTGTTTAAAGGCATGTGGTGGTGCTGCAACACACACACACACACACACACAGAGAGAGAGAGAGAGAGAGAGAGAGAGAGAGAGAGGAAAAGGATAAAATAGGACATACATCTTCTTACCATCCATTTTCACTCCAAGTTATTGTCTAACTTAGGCTTCAACCTGAAATGACAAGTCAGCTTGTACATGCATTATGTTTGGATTGAAAATAATGGGGGAAATTATGTTTTCTGTTGGATCAGCTTAACCTGATATGGGAATGTGCAACATAGTCTTGAGTATTCTTCTGCAACTTGATAGTCCTTCAGATATTTTGGACTGCAGCTCACATCATCCTGTGATTCAAACTATTGTAGAGTTACAGCTCCTGCTGTGGCTGTAGAGGTCGATATGGGAGAGACATGTTTTGTTGTAGCTTGGCAGTATTCAGCTAAATAACTGTGTGAGCGGAACAACTTCCACTTGCATAATGGACTGTCCCTCCTCTCCTCCCCATACGCACACTGTGACTTTTCCAAACTTGCTCCGAGGGTTTGGGGAACACCTAGAACAAATGTTGGGGTACATAAGGGGAGGAGAGGGGGAGAGCATTGAATTGTACAAGGAGTAGTCCTTGTGCTGATAAAACATTCACCTGAGCGCTATGTTGAATTCCACACCGAAACATCTGGAAGAGACTTGGTTGGGGAGAGTTTATGCAGCCGTTCATCATTACAGATGAGAAAGGTAGCAACGTTTCAGGAATACAAGTTACAAGGGCCTGAACAAATTTGTCTTGTTGGCAATGGGCTATTTGCAAAGCTGAGTGACAAATGACATTTGTATTGTAGGAAACATTCGGCATTCACGGTCAGGGTGTTCGTTTTTGACATTTATAAACATCCCATTAAACAAAGTCATATGGGTGGCTCATAACACAATATCATGCTACAATCAAAACATATATTAAAGTATACTACCTAGTGTTTTTTCTGTAACCCCCTCCCTGACTAAATCAGCAAAATCAACATCAACAACACAAAACCAGCACAGAACAGCATAAAATCAATCTCAAATAGCCTACAACCAGCACAGGAGGAAATCATTAGTGCCTAGAAGGAGAAATATGTAATCACATATTAGCAATAATTATAATTCTTTCAAAATCCCTGATTTACGTGCTGTAAGCTGCCTAGGGTGGCTGGAGAAACCCAGCCAGATGGGTGGGATATTATTATTATTATTATTATTATTATTATTATTATCATCATCATCATCATCATCATCATCACCACCACCATCTCATTATCTATTATGTTGGGGGAAGGTATGAAATTCTGATTCTAAGGCATAAAAACGGAGACGGGGGGGGGCGGGGGCGGACGGACTCTGCAGAATCAGATCAAAAGGATCCATCTTTTCCAACACCCTATTTTGAACCACAGCCAATGCAATGCCTGGCTGTGGCATTAAGAGTGTTGCAAAGATTTCCTGTTTACCAATAGGACTCAATAAATTCTTGCTCTGGATTATCTTGAGACTGGAGTTCATAGACTGCCTAGCTTCACAGATATATTTTTCCTCCAGGAAACCTACACAGCACATTCGGAAAACAAACCCAGGACTTAAAGTTCACAAGGAGAAGAAGAAAGCACATAGCAGTCAGTCTCTGGCAAAAGGGTGAAGACAGAGTAGTTGTAAAGAGGCATGGTAGGAAGCAGATGGAAGGGGAGTTGAGCAGCTGATGGCTTAGCACCTTCTGCAAAGCCCAAAATCTAGCAGAAATGCCTCCTTTGCCATAAGGGCACATGCCAACCCTGAAGAAGGCACATCATTATGTATTTAGCAAAGAAGGGGAAGCAATGAATCATAGGCTATTTTCAATCTGTGCTGTTAAGGTTGTACTAGCTTTGCTGTCAGGAGGAGACTGGAGATATCACAATAAAAAAGGGTGATGAACCTCTTGCCTCCGGCTTGCATGGTGACAAGAATGTAGAGGAATTCTCAACATGGACGCATCATGTATCTTAATCTTATAAAGAACGCCAGAGATCTGTTGCCTTCTAACAACACTTTCTTTTAGGCAACTGGAGAAGACTCTTGGTTAGGAAAAGCATTACATTTTGTTCTGATGTACCTCTGTCCTCTGTTAGTGAAGTTAACTCTTTATTCAAAGAAACCCAAACAGTGCCGGCCTAATGATCACAGCAACTCTTCCCAGTAGATCTTGCCCCAATCAGACAGTTGCAAGAAAGCCATTTCCGACCTGGGAGGAGAGGGGGTTGCGGGCAGAAATCCCTCCCACATCACGCTCGCGGGGGCTGTCCCTTGCCCCCGCGCGATCAGGGAATCCCCGGCGTGTCGACAGCCCGGCCCGCCAATCAGCAGACCGGGGGGCGTGGCCTGGCCTATTTAAGGCCAGGCACGCTCGGGGACCGCCCTCTTTGCCCCTTTTCCAGCTGAGCGGTTTTTCTGTAGATCTTGCCCCAATCAGACAGTTGCAAGAACTGAAAACGCCTGCCTTCTCAACACTCTTTAAGGCTCCTCCCCTGGGTCCTTCCCCAGAAGCCTAAGGCTCAATTGCCTTGTGTCTCATTGCTCTACCTTCTTCATTCCTCTTCGTGTTGGGGAAGACCAGAGGGGAGGGGAGCCGGTCGCAGCAGGAGGGGGAGTTTCTCTGGCTTCTTCAGCAGCCTGATCACCTCTGTCTCCTGACTCCTTCCTCTCCTGCCTCTGAGTCTGTACTGCTCTCTGCCCTAGCTTCTTCTTGCTCACTAAAACCTGTTGCCTTTTCAACTTCCAACACCTCCTCCCAGTCTGCTCCCTTTTCTCCCTCTGACCACGCATCGTCGTCCCACCACCAATCCCCTGGCTCTGAGCCTCCCCAAGCTGATGGCTCCCACCACTCCTCTGCATTCAGCCAGTCCATGACACCTAATCGGCAGGGCCAACAGTTAAGGATGATGGGAACTGTAGTTCAGCATCTGGACATTCAATAGATTCCTCAGCCCTGGCCAGTACATTTGGCTAGCATAGTAATAACTAGCCAAAGGGCTCTGCAACTGATAGATACAAGGCAAAGGCCAAACCACATATGACACTAAATGCACCTCTATAAACACTGAACCACCTCATCCTGCGCTGCTTGGCACAATGGGCACAGGAGACAATCTCCATTGAGATCACAGGGAGGGAAGGGGTAAGGTCCACTAAGCTTGCCATCATGACCAGGGGTCAGCAAACTTTTTCAGCAGGGGGCCGGTCCACTGTCCCTCAGACGTTGTGGGGGTCCGGACTATATTGGGGGGGGGGAATGAACAAATTCCTATGTCCCACAAATAACCCAGAGATGCATTTTAAATAAAAGGACACATTCTACTCATGTAAAAACACGCTGATTCCCGGACCATCCATGGGCCAGATTTAGAAGGCAATTGGGCCAGATCCGGTCCCTGGGCCTTAGGTTGCCTACCCCTGATCATGACTATGGTCCCAATGTATCCCTGACATGCTTTGTCTTAGGACACATTTAGTTGGCCCTAAAAGGAAACTTTGCGCCTTGAGTCTTTGATGTAGCCCAAGTTATAAATCTAAGCAAATGCATCCTCAAACAGTTCTGTTTCTGTACTATGGTTTGTACTACCTTGCAATCACAGACTTTTAGTAACGGCATTCTGGAACAATGCATAGGGCACCACAAACTATAACAGCTTGATAGTAGTTTATTGCATTGCTGCCCCAGGCAAGCTTACTCAGCAGCAAGTCATGCTGCGTTCAGTAGACCTTACTCCCAGGATAGGTAAAAAAAGGTAAAGGACCCCTGGATGGTTAAGTCCAGTCAAAGGCAACTATGGGGTTACGGCGCTCATCTTGCTTTCCGGCGTTTGTCCACAGACAGCTTTCCGGGTCATGTGGCCAGCAGGACTAAACCGCTTCTGGCGCAACGGAACACCGTGACTGAAGTCAGAGCACACGGAAACATCGTTTACCTTCCCGCCACAGCGGCACCTATTTATCTACTTGCACTGGCGTGCTTTCGAACTTCTAGGTTGGCAGGAACTGGGACGGAGCAACGGGAGCTCACCCCATCATGGGGATTCGAGCCGCCAACCTTCCAATCGGCAAGCCCAAGAGGCTAAGTGGTTTAGACCACAGCGCCACCCGTGTCCCTTATATCTCCCAGGAAACCATGTATGGACTTATAGCCCTGTTATTTAACCCTTTCCCTTATTAATGGAATAGCTACAATCTGTGTTCAGGATTCCAGCGCAGTTAGCTATTCATCAGTAAATTAATATCAATGAAGTCAGTCATTATTTTATCAGCAGGTAACACTGCACGTACACACACACCCTGTTGAATTCCTACTCTGCATCACAAAGTATTGCTTGAATTGCAGGATGGTTCTGAATTATTCTTAGCAGGGCCTCTGATATATTGATGAAAAGAGGCTGCATGCGACATTTATTCCATCTGCCTTGTCTTTGCCACCTACCGTTATGACTCATATAACTCTTCTTTTCCAATCTTTGCTTGCTCCCTAAATGATTTAATCTAAGCTACAAAGGTCGTTTCTCACATTAGACAAGAGGGGACGCAGATTGCCACTCGGTGCATATGAAACAGGGACCTGCAGCCATTTAGAGGGTCCCTGGCAAGCATTCCTGTATGATAAGATACCACACACACACACCCGATGTGTGAATTGGCCCTACGTCTCTGTATCATTAGTTCCCTCCTGGAGCTTTAAACTACAATCCTATATCCACTTACCTGGGAGTAAGTCCCTCTGAACTCAACAAAATCAATTGCTTCTGAGTATAGGATCATGCTGGTAACCACCTTAATTGAAATCCATCATTACTAGATGGTATCTTCAGTGACACCTCAGCATGACAGAATAGATGCTCATTCGTTTGTTACCAGATAAACTCTGGGTGCTCTTCCAGCTGGGATGAACATAAGGACATAAGAAGCACCTTGCTGGATCAGGCCAAAGAATCATCTAGCCTAGTGTCCTGGTCTCAGAGTGGCCTACAGCACACTCCCCACTTGCAATTTCCAGCAAGCAGGATTCAGAGGCACCACTGCCACCCACAGGACAGGTGGAGCATAGCCATCAGAGCTAGTAACTATTGAAGAAGTTTGTTGTACAGTACTGAGGGAGCCAATTGAATAGGCCGCATGTTGTCTGGTTTGCTTATGGTCTGGTGGCACCATCTACTGCTGTCAGGCATCAGAGGAGCCAACCCCCACGCCAGGTTGCCAGGAACAGATAAGACAAGGAAAAGTCTGTTTTTTATTCAATATTCACAGAGAGAGGCTTGGGAATGCAGCCTCTTGGGATAATGGCGTTGTCCTGAGTGAGTCTCCATCCCACCCCCCCATGTGTATCGGTACAGGTGCTGAAACGTGCCCTCTGCCTTTGAGCTCTTTGTTCTCCCACTTTCAGTGTTAGCCAGGTTCTGGGATAGGAGTGGGTCTGGAATGCTTTATTAAAGACACTGTGTCCATCAGCTGTCACCCCCTGGTGGTGCTTCTTCCTCCTCCTCCTCTCCCATTATTTCCCAGTTTTTCCTCTCATCTGCCTCTGAGCTGTGATCTCCCTCAAACCCCTGTTGTAATTCTGAACTGTCTTCTTCTCTGGAAAGGTCAGTCTAGCGATGCGGTCTCCACCATTCCTCCTCTGCCCAGTACCTGACAACTGCCTAGGTTTTTTTTGAAAAAAACAATGTAACCTAAAATATATATTCACAACCAGTGCTTTTTTCCTAAAAAAACTGTTTAGGGGTACACTCTCTCTAGAGGAGCAGGGACACGAACCCAGTTCCCCAGATTACGAGTCCACTGCTCCTAACCACTACACTACACTGGCTCTCAGGGCCATAAGTTAGCTTTAAAAATGATACAGCCAAAGGTAGGAAATTTGTCCTGTGGACCCTCTTGGCAAATGGGTGTTCAGCTTTCACACAATTCTTTTGAGATTTTTTTTTTTAATTATGCTGGGGAGACAGAGAAGCTGGGGAGACAGTTTAAATCACCCCACAGCCACGCTTCCCTGTTCATAATCCAGTTCTCCATTCCAGTTGATACAAAGAGATGGGGGTTGTATTTTAAGATGAGAGCACAGGAACATGCAGGTGATTATCTACAAATGCAAGGTGAGGCTCCATAATCCCTGAGGTACCTTGAAATTCAAAAATAGCCTTTTCACATTCAGTATGGTGATCTCTTTCTGAAGCATGCCTGGAATTGAAGCGATAAATGATATGCCCTCACCTGCACAGTCATAGGCCTATTATAGTAGCTCCTCAGAATGACATTTTACCAGCTTTATCTTCAGAAACAAGTGATTAGTATTTTAATCATTAGTGACCCACAGAGCTCAATTTAACTGTCAGAGCTGCACAAAGTGTGTTGTCAGCTGAAGAGCATAATAGTTTCTAAAGCTGAGTTTTACCACAACCAAACCACTCTTGAGCCTTGCTGTTCACACCTACAGGCTAAACACCAATGTAACATCCTGCACTGACAAACCACTTTAAAATACCATATATTGAAAGCGCATCCAACACACATTTAAAGCACATGACTTTCCCATACTCTGGGAAAGAGGAGAATGAGAGGTGATTTGATAGCCATCTTCAAATATCTCAAGGGCTGTCACATGGAAGAGGGAACAAGCTTGTTTTCTCCTGCTCTGGATGGTAGGACCCAAACCAATGACTAAGTTACAAGAAAGGAGATTCCGGATTTTCTGAAATTAATAGCTGTTTGACAGTGGAACAAACTTCCTTGGAAGGTGGTGGACTCTCCTTCCTTGGGTATTTTTAAGCAGAGGTTGCAGGGCTATCTGCCACTGGTGTTTTAGTTGAGCTTCCTGCACTTCAAGGGGTTGGAATAAATGACCGTTGGGGTCCCTTCCAGCTCTACAATTTTATGATTCCTGGTGTGCATATAGGGTCCAAGCAGCTAGAGTTCCAGGGCCAGCCCCTCCTTCATGTCAATACGATATGATATGATACAATACGATAATCTTTATTGTCATTGTCCAATACAGAACAATGAAATTGAAAAAATCTATGTCAGACATTCAAATACCAACAAACCTGCTACCCCAGCTATACCTGCATGGATAACCCCCTAAAAACTCTGATACCCCATAATTAAATACAATATACTGCCATAGAGACTACCTTAAAAGGTAAAGGTAAAGGGACCCCTGACCATTAGGTCCAGTCGTGACTGACACTGGGGTTGCGGCGCTCATCTCGCTTTATTGGCCGAGGGAGCCGGTGTACAGCTTCCGGGTCATGTGACCAGCATGATTAAGCCACTTCTGGTGAACCAGAGCAGTGCACGGAAACGCCGTTTACCTTCCTGCTGGAGCAGTACCTATTTATCTACTTGCACTTTGACGTGCTTTTAAACTGTTAGGTTGGCAGGAGCAGGGACCGTCGCGGGGATTTGAACCGCTGACCTTCTGATCGGCAAGTCCTAGACTCAGTGGTTTAACCCACAGTGTCACCCGCATCCCTTCCAGAGACTACCTTACACTGTGTTTAAAACCACAATCACATTTGGATAGAAACTGTTTCTCAGGCGGCTAGTACTAGTCCTATGTCCTATGTCCCTAGTCCTATGTCATGTCACAAATGACTTTTGCAAGCCCCCTCAGTTTCAAGAGTGAATTGACACACAACACTGCCCAAAGCTGGTACCCAGTCTAAACTAGAGATGGGGCAGACAGACGAACCTACCCGAATCACAATATCCAAAACAACATGCGAACCGAAAAAACAGCCATCCTTTGGAATTCGCAGCTCTCTGAATTTTGCAATGCGCACCTCCAGCCGCATAATATGCACAAAAACTAGTAATGTTTCGATGCAAATGCACATGTTAGCAAAAGTGTGCTACGTTAGGCAAGAGTGCTTTGCAAAAAGAAATTTGCACGTTAGGCAGAATTACATAAAAACGTGTGTACAGGCACAAATTCACAATTGGTGTAGAAGTGTGGAGAACTCCACTGAAAAGGAGGGAAATCAGAAAGTGAGACAAGTTGAAATTGACAGAGTCACCCTTCCCACATCCAAAACAGTTATTGGTTCCTGGCCAGTGATTCTAATCTCCCCAACAGCATGACAGAAAACTTGGCGTGCCGTATTGTGGGGTTCAGCCGGTGGGGAAAACAATCCAGATTATTACTCACACTTCATGTGAAAGCTCTTTCTAATTTTCAAGCTGGGAGCAGATAAATTTCTGTGTAATTTAAGTGTGTTAACTGAAGGAATAATGAGCATGGATTACATGCATTTTGGCAGTGACATTGCAATTACAGGCTCTCTTTTATTCATAAGCCTTCCCTAAAGAAGGCACCAGGAATGTAAGAAATCTTAAAGCACTTCCAAAAAGGGCAAGGGTGGGGGAAAGAATGGCTTGAAAGATGACACATGAAATATGGTGTGGGTGAGGTGAGGTGAGGTGTATGGGATGATATTTTCCTAGATAATTAAAGATAATTAAAATCCAGAAAGAGTGATAGTTGTAGATATCTATATTTGCTTTGGCCTCAGTAATTTCACTGCAGCTAAATGAGGGAGAAGTCTTAATTCTTTCGGCCATCTGTTGCAACCTTCTTTCTGTGTCATCATCATGTTACGTAAAGAGTCGCTCCAGAGAGTTTTGTCGTCGGAATTTATCACGGCACAGGAAATACTAGGTGGAAATTTGAGAAGCAGTGATATGCAGTGGCCTATAGGGATGGGTTGGTAGGAAGAAGAAGAAGAGTTTGGATTTGATATCCCGCTTTATCACTACCCGAAGGAGTCTCAAAGCGGCTAACATTCTCCTTTCCCTTCCTGCCCCACAACAAACACTCTGTGAGGTGAGTGGGGCTGAGAGATTTCAGAGAAGTGTGACTAGCCCAAGGTCACCCAGCAGCTGCATGTGGAGGAGCGGAGACACGAACCTGGTTCACCAGATTATGAGTCTACTGCTCTTAACCACTACACCACGCTGGAAAATTTCACATCACCAACAGTGCAAAGAGCTCAATGCTGCGGTGGTGGCCATATTGTCCAAAAGAAAACTGCTGGGGAACACCAAAATAATAATGAGGGCAGAGGGGGAAATGAATCTGAATAGCAGCTCTATCTAATTTCTTGTCAGTTGCTTTCACAAAAAGGTCGCATATCTCAAAACACATTGCCAATGTTACAAAAGCAGAAAAAACAAATTTCAAAACCATTATTTAATTTCAAAACCACATGCAAGCAAACTACGTATGAATTTTTTTCAGCATACCAGAGTTGGTTTCCACAGATGAAAGGATATAATTTTTATATCGATTTTCTAAATATAAAATTTGATATAAAACTATTCTGTAGCATCAGGGATGCTCAAAACAAGTGTTCAGTATTTTAATACCGAATTTATTTGACGTATTCTGAAGCAAACTTACATCTAAGTGAACTGCCCTGAGACCTCTGGGTATAGGGTGGTATATAAATTCAATTAATAATAATAATAATAATAATAATAATAATAATAATAATAATAATTTAATGTCTCACAATGGCAGAATTAGGGCTCATAAAACATGCCGTACATCCAAGAGGGCTGAGATGAATCCCAATGTTTAAGCCCCACATAAACTGTCAGGGAGGATTAGCACTCACGCCATAAGTTAGGGTGGGCTCAAAACGTCCTCTGGATCTGGGGAAGCGAGATGGTCATACATTTTCAACAACAGCTCAGTTGGCAGGGCATGAGACTTAATCTCAGGGTCACGAGTTTAAGCCCCACATTGGGCAAAAGATGGTTGCGTTGCAGGGAGTTGGACTAGATGACCCTTGTGGTCCCTTCCTTTTTAAAAAAATAATCTTTATTAATTTAAATTACACACTTATACAAAGAATTTACAATCTCATACTACAAAAAGAAAATTAAAGAAAGAACAATTAAGAAAAAAGAAAAGAAGAAAATACAGAAAAAAGAAAGAAGAAAAAGCAAATTTACGTATATAAAAAAACCTTAATCTTCCTAATTAATATTTAATTAAACACTTAGATAAAAAAAAAACTTCTGACAAAATGAGTCTTCCAATCGTTCTTATTGTACTGTTTATACTGTCATTGTTTTTTTCGCACAGTTTTATATTATTTAATATTGTTCCCGTCTACGCCACAAATGGTATTTCTTGTGTTTACAAGTATCACTCAAGTTGTGCTAATATGGTGTGATTGGTACAATATGATCTTATATAATCCTTAAATATTCTCCATTCTCCAAATATTTTCTGATTCAATACTCCTCTAACTCTTCCCTTGTGGTCCCTTCCAACTTGACAAAATTCTGATTCTATGTACGTGGGCTGCATTATACCCTGAAAAATGGTTAATATAAATTTGATATCAAATCGATCAGATTGAAATCCTTTGATATAGAATTGATATAAAATTTTAATATAAATTTGATATCCCTTGATTTAAAATTTATATCCTTCCATACAAAATTCATATCAAAAGGTGAGACCACCTGTCACTTTCTTTTAGAGATGATGGGTGGCAATCACTGTGGTTTTCTAGCTCAGAAGCAAATTCCGGGTCTCTTCTGAAGGTATACAGTGGTACCTCAGGTTAAGAACTTAATTTGTTCCGGAGGTCCGTTCTTAACCTGAAACTGTTCTTAACCTGAAGTACCACTTTAGGTAATGGAGCCTCCTGCTGCCGCCACGCCACCGGTGCGTGATTTCTGTTCTCATCCTGAAGCAAAGTTTTTAACCCGAGGTACTATTTCTGGGTTAGCAGAGTCTGTAACCTAAAGCGTATGTAACCTGAAGCGTATGTAACCCGAGGTACCACTGTATTCAGACAGGACATTATGGCTGCAATCCTCTGGATTAGTCTCACGCAGTTCAATGAGACTCATGCCCGGGTGTGTGTTCAGCACCGCAGCCTGTAAACTGCTGGGTGAAATCTGAATGTAGTATCTACATTGACCAGAAAGTACTGTGTTCCATTTACAAAGTGATTTCCCCACCCCAATTTCATTTTTTTAAAAAATAATATTTATTAAAGATTTTTTAAAATTATAAAAAAGAAAAAACAGAAAAAAAGACAAAACAGAAAAATAAAAAGAAAAAATACATCCATCATTCTCAAATTTTTAACTTTCATTACCTTCTTTCTTTGACCTCCTCCTCCTCCCCTTTCTTGTATCCTGGTTAATAATTATCACAGCCAATCCTTTCCATAGTTCATAATATTTTGTCCTTACATTATCTTAATCTATTTTCATCTTGTCTTATAGCAAACCTTAAAACGTAAAACTTAAATCTTATTTTTACCAACATCTCATAACCATATCATTAACCTAATTCTTTAAACATTTTTACTAGAACCAAGTAGTTCCATTTCAACATTTTTCTAACATTCATCAATTATTTTAAAACAGTCCTAATGATACAAGAAAAAAAAGTAAAACAATCCAATCTTCATCCAGCGTCCCTTCCTCCTGGTCCCGGATTTTGTCAGTCCTTTTTGTCCCATTAATCTAGCGCATTAACCTGGTATCCTTATATCCGAGGCCCTCAGGTCTCTTCCATGTCCCTTCCACGACTCTTCTTCATATTTTCCTTTCACTCGAGGGAACTCCAGCTTAGTAATGTTTTTGACCCTTTTCAGCAGATCAGCCCCATTTCCATAGTCCAGACTAAACTCCATGTAATATTTAAACACCTGTTTAAATTCCCTCCAAAATTAAGAGCCCCCACAGCTCCAAACATCTGACGGCCCATTACCAGACTCAGAAAGTCCAAACATCCCTGCATGGGAGGGTCAGTCCAACCCCCCATTTCCAAACCAAACCAAACTTTATCTTTCCAAATCTGGTTTTTTCCAAATTCATTTATCAAATCCAAAGGCTCATGATCCTGCAGGGCCGCAACTCCCTCCATTTCTGGCACCCAGGATTCAGCAGTATCCTCTTCTCTCATCTGTGCTGTCATAGCACACTCCTGTTTTAGTTCCTGGGTAGGCTCCATGTAGTTTCCTACTGCCTGTTCAAAATTTCTGGCCGCATTAGTCATCAAATCTGTCTTCTGGCTTAGCTGATCCAATAGGGCATTTATTTTACAGAAAGTACCCAACAGAGCTTCTGAAAACATTGTCCTACAAGGTCACAAGTCCTTTCCCACAATTGTAATCTGTAACAGCTGCAAGCTCCTGAAGTTGGTTACAATTTCGCAGTCTCCCTCTAGGGGGAAAACTTCTGTTTATTCTTTCTTTTAAGAACAATAGCAACAAAGTTTCTTTTTTAAGACATTCAGTCAATATTTGTTCCTTTGAAATGCGAAAGGAAACAATGGAGTCACTATGTTACTTTTCTTTTAGCTGTCTGTCAAAAACATTTGTCTCTGGTCAATGAGCTTCAAACGTCAGTCCTGACACTCCGCTCCAGGATCAGGACGGTGGAAAGTTACTTTACTTTAAACTCACTTCTGCAGGTTTAAACAGTCCAAAAAGAGATCCCCCTTCTTCTCCTGCTACCGAAGGGGGGTTCCACGATTTTAGATGATGAAAGCCAATCCTTTAAAAGTAATTTTCTAAGCTCTAGTTTACGTTGTCTTTGCTTTCTTCTGACTACAAAGAAACGGAAGGCTGACTTCCTGTTTAGACCTTCCCGTTTCAGTACCAAATTGAAGTAAATTTTAAGTCCAATTCCTCTCTACTGGCCAGTCCTTATTTAAAGTCCAATTGTTCGAGTTTTAAGTACTCACGGGTGATTCTTTAGATGCCAAATTGTCCCAGGAAAAAGGCAGCGCTCTCCGGCAACGGCTATGCGGCTTCGCTCCACGGAAAAAGCAGTAGACTCACAGCACCGCGCCACTTCCCCCTCTTCGCTTCGGAGCCCATTAATGGGTTCCTTTGCGGGTTGGGGGGGCGCTAAAGGTGCCTGCCGAGTCCCATGGTCACAGGCTTCATCCGCCTGTGATTTTTTAAAGGGTCTCCGCTTCGCCATAGCGGAAATGACCCGTTTCGCGCGGAGCTGGTCCCTCCAGTTCAGAGGGAGTCCACCATTGCCGATGGCGCCACCCCGGAAGTCCTTCCCCACCCCAATTTCAATCTCATGTTGTTGTGAACTCACATTCACAAAGTGTTCGCAGGAAGCACAAGATCAGGGCCGTATTTACCTGGGGGTGCAAGGGGTGTGGGACACCCAGGCACCAAATTCTGGGGTATGGGGCGCCAGGTGCCCACTGATGAAGCCGCCTAAGCTCTTAAATATCTACCTGTTATGAAATAATAAATAATTTTGATCAAGCTAGAAAAACAAAATACATATATACCTAGGCATTACCGAATTGTATTCCTACTGTTTCACTAAAGGACTTTCGACTTTGTGCGCTCATTTGCCAAAGACGCGCCGCACCAGCGCCGGCGCTTGTCATTCATAACGGTGGCACTTGTCAGACTCAACAAGTATAAGTCTATTGTAAATAAATGAGCAAATAATAAAGTTTGTTACTTTTCCCTCCCTTCTTTCGTAAACAGATAAGGCGTCGGCGTAGTGTCTGACATAAGCATAATAAAAGTTAATTTGGGGGGCTAAACTAAATTTGGTGGTGCTGGGCGGATCTTTGCATCCAAGCAGCGTGTATGCTAAAGACTTCCCTGCTCAAGAGCCAGGTGTGTTGCACAAGCAGCAATGAGCTTCCTTTGTTAATCTCTTAGCTTAGAATGTCCTCCCAGGCTGATTTATTTTGCCAGCAACTTAGTGACCAGAGAGCCTTCCCATTATTAATAGGCCTGGCTGGCGCACAGGCTGCACCCCCTTCCTCCTTCCCAGCTTGTGTTTGTCTTTTTTTACAATCTCAGAAGTTGCTAAGAGATCGTAAACAGTGCTCAGGCTGTAGCAAAAGATGTGTGGCTGTGCATCTAGCGCTGCGGACAAAAAGTCATATTCTCTAAATCAGCCGGGAGATGCTTCTTCTTCGAAGAAAGGCACAAATTCAACTTCCAAGAAGATGGCCAAGCCGTAAGTGTTCATCCTGTCCTCTTTCCCTCTAGCAGGCTCTCATACATTTTCCTTGCTCTCTCTCTGTGTGTGAATGAGGTTCCACAGGAGAGGAAAAGACAGAGGTTTCACAGCTTGTGGGCTGGGCTGTAATGAGTTTCTCACACTTCGGCAAAACTAATCATACTGTCTATTAAAATGTTTAAATCCTAGGGGAGAATAGGAACATCCTCCAAGAGCATTTTCTTGATACGCGCTTTAAAAAATTGATTGCTTTATTTTTCAAACTTCTATCCCACACTTCCTTTTGAAATCCCAGAGCCACTTAGACGGGCTCCTCACTGGGCAGCTAGCAAACCCAGGTCAACTCCTAGCCGCTGCTTCACTAAGGCTAGTAGAGGGAGTGGAGTCCACAAACAGAAGCCGGAATTGTCCAAAATGAGTTGAAAACATCGGAGTCAACTCCTAAGGGCCGAGGTCCCTTTGCCACCCCCTTATAAAATATTTGAGGGGGCTGCCCCCCCAAGTTAATGAGCTTTGCCATTCAAATGGTGTAGGTTGCATCACGTCATGTGATTATGTGGGACAGGACTTACCTGCCCCCCGCTATTATATTCAAGTTGGCACCCCTGGTTCTAAAGGTCTTATCTTAAGATGGGTTCAATATACACAGGCACAAATTCTATTATTGCATGCAACCGAATCTGATTATGTTTTGAGCGGCATTACATTTTTATCCTATATCTCAGAAAAGAAAATAAACTTTTAACGAAAAGGAGAGTGACCAGCCCAATATTAAAAGCCCTCCCACTATCCTCTCAGATAATAAAAAAAATCATTTCTTGCTACATTAACCACCCAGATATACCAGTAACAATGTCTATTTAATTTCCAGTATTCCAATATCCAAGCAGCTGGCTTCTATAAAAGGTAAGTGAGATACTCCCCTTGTTTCCTTTATACATTCATCTATTTTCCTGGACAGGGCAGCATAAAATGCTGTGATGCACATAGCATTTCTAACAATGTTTACTTCTAACCTTATTCTGTTGGGCTTACTCCCAGGTTATAGGGGTTAGAATTGCAACCTGAATATATTGCAACACAAAGCACACATCGTTCTCATCCCAAAGCCAAATGCTTTTGAGGTTCTCTTAAGAACGTCTAAGGAAACAAATATGTCTTTAGTTGATGCTGAAATACAGTGGTACCTCGGGTTAAGTACTTAATTCGTTCCGGAGGTCCGTTCTTAACCTGAAACTGTTCTTAACCTGAAGCACCACTTTAGCTAACGTAGCTTCCTGCTGCCGCTGCGCCGCCGGAGCACGATTTCTGTTCTCATCCTGAAGCAAAGTTCTTAACCTGAAGCACTATTTCTGGGTTAGCGGAGTCTGTAACCTGAAGCGTTATGTAACCTGAGGTACCACTGTATATTCTTTTTCAATGAGTTGGTGCCATACATTACTCAGAGAGGAGGGCATTCCATCAATGGAGTGCCACAGCTGAGAAGCCCATTCCTGCATCACCACAGAATGAATCTCTTCCCACACCAGGATGCTAACAAGGCCCCTCTATAGATTTTAAGGGTTGGGCAGGCTCAGGACTATTTTTGCAAAGTGGCAACTCTAACCATCAGCCTGAATCACAACCCTCTCTTAGTCTGCAAGGTTGTTCCACCTCTAAGCAGGCATCCATAGTGCTGGGCTCTATTACAACACACCGGGCCACCGCTAAGGGTCTTCTAAGCCTTCCTTTGAATCCTGCAGCCGGCTCTTCTGCAAGTAGCTCACAACCATCAACACCCTCGCCATACAAATACAGTATGCAGTGTCATTGCTGTCAACTGCAGGAAGCTCAGAATAATTTACTCTCGCTGACTCTGGACTCTACTGTTCTTCTTCTTGTTGCTGCTGCTTAAAAAACTGCTTCCATTGGCCTCCCACTTATTGCATTTCGCCCCTCAGCTCTAGGGAAAGGCTCGGATCTGGAGAAAGCTGTTGCGACAGCAGCCTTGGTTTATGACAACGTTGCAGACACAGAGGGCAAGCTCAGCAAAGCCGAAGCAAAAAAGTTGCTCGAGACTCAGTTTGTGCATTTCATGCAGGTAAGTGGGTTGAAGGGAGTGATCAAGCTGGTGTAAAGGGAACATCGGGGGAAGGGACCAAACTCTTCAGCCCTAGGCCAAGAACATTGCCAGGCCCAGTTGAAAGTACCAATATCACCTTTAATAAAGCCTTAACTTTCTGGGGTTTGGAGTATGTGAAGGACCACCTGCTGAGATCTACTGGGGGTGAGGAGTTGCATGGTACCCCATATCCCACTGCTAGCTGAACAGGGGCTGGTGAGGGTTCAGGGGCCCAGAATCTGGAATTCCCATTTCCATTTCTGGCCTTCTTCTTCTTCTTTTTCTTCTTCTTCTTCGTCTTCGTCTTCTTCTTCCTTTGAAGGGTAAACATTTGGTGAACAGTTAATCTTATGTGGGAACCTGCTGTTGGTTTTTTAGTATTATTGCTGCTGTTTTCATTATGTTTTCTATTGCTTTTCTCTTAATACAGTTTTCTATTTTGTCGGCTCAGAGGACCAAAGAGCAGCATATGAGATTTTAGTATAAGCTCCTCTCCAGGCCTTAAAAAAAAGCAGTGTGTTTTCAGAGCCTTTCTTCTGGCTACTTCTTCTGACATCAGTCCATGTCAGCTGGTCACACATACCCTTTCTTATCTTTTCCTTTTTAGCATAGCTATTTGTGCCTTTGGCATTCTTGCACCGAACGCATTCGATTGTGTCTGTTAATAGTCTCTTGACGTGCGGCACTTCCCCTTAAATTGACCCTGATTCTACAACCTGTCTAGGAAGCATGTTTTGTAACTGTTCTGCTCTCCCTCATTAGCAGCCGTGATGAAAGCAGCTTCCATATTTTGCCACAACATGATTCACGTTTTTTCACAGGGTCAGGAAACCAAGCCAAAATACCAAGAGATCATTTCTGCTCTTGAGGAGAACAGGGACGGCGAAATTGACTTTGAAGACTTCATGGTTCAGTTGCTTAGCCTCACACTGATGTCTGATCTCCGGGAAGAGATCCGAAACGTGAAAAAAACAAAGTGATAAAGGATGCTGGATTGAACAGATCTTTTGGGTGGTGGGATGGGGGGGGGGAGAGAGAAACTAAGGGGAGCATCTTATTTTTATGGCATGTTTCCAGAATGAAAGATAGATCACTGGTATCCTTGGCAGAATTGTGGAGCACAGGCGTATGGGTGACTCCCCACTTATGCGGGGGTTTCGTTCTGGCGTCCTGCGTGCATTAGTGAAATTTCTGTAAGTGGGGAGCACACTCTAAACACACTTTCATGCCCTCTCTGCCACTGTCTCTCCAATTCAGATAAAAAACGCTGTACCAAAAATATCCGCAATGGGATTGAAGCTCTGGGGGGCAGCTATCCCACACATCAGCTGTTAGGCGGGGAGGCTGAGCAGCCTAAACAAATCCCCACTGTGCCTCCAGTCTCTTTTCTGCCCCCACTGAAGTCCTCTTCGGACTCCAGGGAGAGTCTCCTCATAAGCCACTAGGACTCTCCAGCTCTCGCACGCACGCCATTTCCTGGTGTAAATGGAATGATTTAATTATTTCCTGGCACCACGCATATACGCGGTCACACACAAGTTAATCACACGCAAATTGGGGGATGCCAGTATTATAAAAGGGGAGAAAAGTCTTTTCAAAAAAAGGTTACCTGCCTTCCATTAGGCTCTAGTGTGACCATCAATGATCAGATGAGTAACCAACAACCAACAACCCAAAACTGTGCAGGTTTGCCCACTGAACTGTGGGGCTTATTTGCAAGTAAGGATACACTTGGCTGCCAGAGGTTGCAATCCTGCGCACTCTTATCAGAGAGCGTCTCGTGAAACCTTTGAATCAATAAGCTTTTGAGTACATATGCATAGGTTTGGGCTGTAAGAGCAATTTGCATTTCAATTGCACGTCAAAGGGCAAAGCAATATGGCGAAAAAGAGATACTGGCCCCAACCCAGAGATACTGGTGTGCAAGAAGGTGTTGCATGAGGCAAGCAATGGGGGTGTGAAGGCTTTGTGTGTTGGCCCCGAATACCTTACAAGCATTCCCATCCACACTAAGACAGATGGAATGGGAATGTGCACTTTCTGGAGCGATGGAGAAGGTATGAGTTGACTCACATAACTGTCCTGCCCTTATTGAACTCCACCTGCAACCCCATGTCTGTTAGATTACATACACATTATGCCCTGCATCACGCACTCCCTTGTACCATCTCCTCCACAAGAACCCCAGCTGGGTGAGCATGTGAAGCAACCTTAAGAGTGGACCAGGTCTACAATACAAATAGTTTCATCTCCTAGGTATATTCATTGACTAGGCTATTGTGTGGGAAATGTATAGGAAAATACCTAGAGTTAGTATTGAGGACTTTGGGTGCTGCAATTAAATGCTGGCTTATTGAGCTGAGTTGAAAGATTATATTGAATCTTAGCCTGATGCATTATAACGAATAAAATTAACGCTAAACCAAGACAAATAACGGTTTATCTATTTATTCTTGCAAAAGGTACAGAGCTGTCAAAAGCACAGAATTTCCTTAATGTTATTTCACATGAAGTAGATTCTCAGGCATCCTGAAATTGGTCTATCTTGGCTTTGCCTCTGGACAATTTTGTGACAGCTAGAATCTCTCTTTTCAGATGGTCCGTGTTGCGCAAAAGGTAGTGGGGGGACATTTCTTTGATAACCTGTGCACTGATTATTCAAATGTCAGGTTTTCAGCTCACAAAGCAGCCCTGAGCGATGATAACTTTGGAAGGCTGCACATTTACTTGGACGTAAGCCCAACTGATCACAGTGGGACTTCTGAAGGAAAATGAATGAGATCATGCTGTAAGGTTACTGACAACACAATCCTATGGATTCCATTCCTTGGAAATAAACTTCATTGTGTCCAGAGATGTTTATTCCCTACTAAGTGTTTAGGAGTGTGGCCTAAATGCCATTGAACGCATTGGGCATCATTCTCAGAAAACACATTTATGAATGATATCGCTAGGTTTGTCCTGAGAGACTGAAACAGTTGGAGGATGTGTCTGGGAGCAGGGAATTCTGAATGCTACCCTTTAGCTTTACCAGCTCCTGCTTATGAAAAGTTCTGGAACTTCAAGCAGAGTGTTTTAGAGCAAATTTATATTAGTGTAAACACAGTGTCTGTACTTTGTGAAGACTCCAGAGATCTGAAGGGAAGACTCCAGATATTCTTTCCTGTTCTGTGGAATCTGGTCCTCCATGTAGGATGATGACCAGATGCAAAAAGAGAATAGGATCTCTGTAAACCTTTAACAAAATACAGTCGTACCTTGGAAGTTGAACGGAATCCATTCCGGAAGTTCCTGCAGCCAATCGGAAGCCATGCCAGACATTCGGCTTTCGAAAATCGTCTGGAAACCGAAACTTCACTTCTGGGTTTCAATCATTCGGGAGCCGATTTGTTCGGGAGCCAAGGTATGACTGTATAAGGAACCTATTCAATGCAATTCAGAGTTTTTGGCTCTGCCCTGGTTTGCAGGCATGGTCATGGCTGCCTTATATAGCTGTTTGAATATTGCACTATTATAGACCAGGGGTGGATCTACACACAGGGGCGGAAAGGGTCAGAAATTAAATTGTTATAACAAAAGGGAGGGAAACGCTATAGGAAATCACAAAGAATATTTGTCCCTTTCCAGCGCCATCTGGTGTTGCATGTTTATAACGCGTTCAAAGCGCTGCTTTTTTGACTAATGTAGCTTGGATTCACTTCCTCACTCAGCCATGAGGGGTGGCTGTGTGAAGTAATCATTAGCTCACAGTCTAACCAACCTTAGCAAGGTTGTCGTGAGAATCAACTGGGTGAAAAAGAGAGCCCCGAGCAGCTTGGAAGAAGAGTAGGATGCACATGCAGTAAAATAAAATGGCGGAAAACTAGTGGATGCAAAATGCAAAGATACAGAGGAGGAGGAGGAGGAGGAGGAGGAGGAGGAGAAGAAGAAGAAGAAGAAGAAGAAGAAGAGGAGGAGGAGGAGGAGGAGGAGTTTGGATTTGATATCCCGCTTTATCACTACCCGAAGGAGTCTCAAAGCGGCTAATATTCTTCTTGCCCTTCCTCCCCCACAACAAACACTCTGTGAGGTGAGTGGGGCTGAGAGACTTCAGAGAAGTGTGACTAGCCCAAGCTGCATGTGGAGGAGTGGGGACGCGAACCTGGTTCACCAGATTACGAGACTACCCCTCTTAACCACTACACCACACTGGCTCTGGCACCATTCATAGTTGCATAGAACCATAGAACCATAGAATTTTAGAGTTGGGAGGGACCCTAAGAAGATTTTTAGGCAGATGTAACTTGCATGAAAATTCTAAAATTCCCTCTTTTACACACCTCTTAAAAGGTTCAAGAGCCCTGTCTCCTTTGAAATCTGGCCACTCTACTGAGTATGCCATTTTAATATTTTAACTTTAACACGTGCATTTTTGTACTCATCCCTTGGCAGGAGAAATGCATTGCAAAACTCAGGGAAGCGTGAATTTCAAAGGACAGCTGTGTTCCAGTTTGTGCATTGTTTCAGGAAGTGCAATTTCACCTTTAGATGCAGACTGAATTGAACCTGTTCCCCATCGCTGTTGACGCCTGCATATTAATGTACACCCCCCCACACACACACAACAATAGATTTAGCAAGGAAACATTAATCTCTTAGAGGGAAGTGCAACCCAACAATGAAGAAGATTTCCTGGCTACATTTGGATGATCGTTAGGCTTGTCAGGGTCCCCCTGAGAAATGGTGGGTGCTTTCCTTATGAGATGAACTAGCTGGAGTACTTCCTGCCCCCTTGCTCTGCCTGTCCCGTTGCTAAGCCTCCTTTCTTGCTTGTGGGGTGAAACGAGGTCTTACGACGGAGAAAACCAGGTGGCCATCAAAGAGACGGAAAGAGCACTGGGGCCAGACTTTCACCAGCTGCATCTTCGCTTGGTGCGTCAGAGATTTTAATGGGAGAGATGCAATCCCTGGCAACAGCTTTAGACAGTTAAGGGGGGAAAGTGGGAGACACAAGGTAGTGGGTTTTAGGAAAACTTAGCATAGGCAGCAAGCTTTCAGAGAGCAACATGCATGTTAAAGTGAGACGAATAAACTCTAGCAAGCCTTGCCTTCCATGCTAAGTATGTTTATAATTTCCCTATTTTAAAAAGGCAAAAAATATGTCTAAGTAATTAGTTGGAAGGAAAATGCCCCTAAAAGGCCCTGGAGATATCAATGTGTCTACAAATGTTCCAACCCTTTCATTTTCTCTCTCGCCTGAGCTGAGGAGGTGGGCGGGCGGTCCTTTTGCCTTGGCATGCTCTTATTTTCTTTAAGCAGGAAGAAAGAGAAATGGGGGTAAATTAACCCGTTCGCTGGTGACCTTCAGTGCTAATGAAGGAGTACAATGTAGGGGCTTAAGGACAGATTTAGCTCACTGACACCAGAAGGTTGTCCAATGAAGCTTGCTGTTGTGTCACACCTTGCCCACTCAGGTGAATGAAATTTAGCACAACACGCTGGCATATTGATCAAAAAGCCACCGTTCTATAACACAACAGGGACTGCTGTATGAAAGGAACACTGGAAAAGAGGGCAGAAGCACTTGAATTATATTCAAGAAGCTAACACAATATTCACCGTGTTTGAATGCAGCCTAGGAATACTCAGGGGCCACAGAGAGTGGGGAGGGGTAAGGGAATGGAACAAACTGTCTAGAGTCCTGAACAGAAGCATACCATGCTGCACACTTCCGTTGCAGCTCTCACTTGTAAAAGTCATCACCTCCATTAATTTGGTGAGACCAGCAAGGCTACTATTACATTCTAGTCACCTGTGTTCTGTGTTTGCTTTGAGTGTGCTTGTCTCTATAGCTCGGTGTGTGGGCAGTGGAGGTTTTCGCCTTAAGCAACTGCAAGTTCAGGCATGTGCCTCTTCAATTCAAAATGTGTGTGGCTCTATTTTAAAAAAATAATAAAAAAATCAAACCAACAAACAAATGTCTTCAAAAGAAGTTGAGGAAGCTGGCCGCCTGCCACTCTCACACCGGCTAAATCAATAGCAAACAAGTATCAGGGTAAGTGATCCCCATGGCAAAACTTTGTCTTACTGTACATATTTGCAGAACAACTTCTTCTAGCAATTACCAAGGAATGTCACCGAGCTTGCACAAAACAAACTGCCGGTAAAAGAAATGGCAGTCAATCCAAGATCAGGCAGCAGCTGTCTGGATGAATTGATCCATGCCATATAATTAGCTATCCCTCTCCCCTTTTTTAAGGAAGTGGCATGGCTGGAATGGGTATATATTAATACCTGGAAACGTACCAAGGAACTAATGTAGTGAAAAATGGTAGTGCTCTAACCGAGGCTGGTAAACAGATCCTTTTCCCATTTAGAACATTTGCTATTTTTATGTCAGCACTAGAGGGAACAACTTTATTAGACAGCAATATTTTTGCGAGGCAAAGTGTGTGTGGCACCCCGTGCCCTGGCTGTGTAGACTCTGGAATTTCATTTAGTGGCTGGGCTTTCTCGTGGCATAATTGTTTTAAAAAATAGAATAACTGTTCCCTGAAATATATTAATAATAATGGAAGCAGAGTTCATGATGGCTGGGAGTTTGTTAAGAGGGAGATAGTAAAAGCACAACTTCAGGCAATACCAATGAGACGGAAACATGGAAGGTGCCTAAAGAAGCCAGGGTGGCTATCTAAAGAACTTTTAACTGAGTTAAGATTAAAAAAGGATGTGTACAAAAAATGGAAAAGGGGGGAAACCACCAAAGAGGAATTCAAACAAATAGCCAGCACGTGTAGACACAAAGTCAGAAAAGCTAAAGCACAGAATGAAGTCAGGCTTGCTAGAGAGGTTAAAAGCAACAAAAAAGGCTTTTATGGGTATGTTCGTAGCAAAAGGAAGAACAAAGAAACCGTGGGTTCACTCAGAGGAGAAGATGGTGAAATGCAAACAGGGGACATAGAAAGGGCTGAACTCCTCAATGCCTTCTTTGCCTCAGTCTTCTCCGATAAAGAAAACAATGCCCGACCTGAAGAATTTGGAGCAAATGATTCAGCAGAGGAAACACAGCCCAGAATAACTAAGGAGATACAGTAGTACAAGAATACTTGGCTAGTCTAGATGTATTCAAGTCTCCAGGGCCAGATGAACTGCATCCAAGAGTATTAAAAGAACTGGCAGATGTGATCTCAGAACCACTGGCAGTCGTCTTTGAGAATTCCTGGAGAACAGGCGAAGTCCCGGCAGACTGGAGGAGGGCAAATGTTGTCCCTATTTTCAAAAAGGGGAAAAGAGAGGACCCAAATAATTACCGCCCAGTCAGTCTGACATCAATACCAGGGAAGATTCTGGAGCAGATCATTAAGCAAACAGTCTGTGAGCACCTAGAAAGGAATGCTGTGATCACCAATAGTCAGCATGGATTTCTGAAAAATAAGTCATGTCAGACTAACCTGATCTCGTTTTTTGACAGAATTACAAGCCTGGTAGATGAAGGGAACGCAGTGGATGTAGCCTACCTTGATTTCAGCAAGGCATTTGACAAGGTGCCCCATGATATTCTTGTAAAGAAGCTGGTAAAATGTGGTCTTGACTATGTGGATTTGTAACTGGCTGACTGACCGAACCCAAAGGGTGCTCATCAATGGTTCCTCTTCATCCTGGAGAAGAGTGACTAGTGGGGTGCCACAGGGTTCTGTCTTGGGCCCGGTCTTATTCAACATCTTTATCAACGACTTGGATGATGGACTCAAGGGCATCCTGATCAAATTTGCAGATGACACCAAACTGGGAGGGGTGGCTAACACCCCAGAGGACAGGATCACACTTCAAAACGACCTTGACAGATTAGAGAACTGGGCCAAAACAAACAAGATGAATTTTAACAGGGAGAAATGTAAAGTATTGCACTTGGGCAAAAAAAATGAGAGGCACAAATACAAGATGGGTGACACCTGGCTTGAGAGCAGTACATGTGAGAATGATCTAGGAGTCTTGGTTGACAACAAACTTGACATGAGCCAACTGTGTGATGCGGCAGCTAAAAAAGCCAATGCAATTCTGGGCTGCATCAATAGGAGTATAGCATCTAGATCAAGGGAAGTAATAGTGCCACTGTATTCTGCTCTGGTCAGACCTCACCTGGAGTACTGTGTCCAGTTCTGGGCACCACAGTTCAAGAAGGACACTGACAAACTGGAACGTGTTCAGAGGAGGGCAACCAAAATGTTCAAAGGCCTGGAAACGATGCCTTATGAGGAACGGCTAAGGGAGCTGGGCATGTTTAGCCTGGAGAAGAGGAGGTTAAGGGGTGATATGATAGCCATGTTCAAATATATAAAAGGATGTCACATAGAGGAGGGAGAAAGGTTGTTTTCTGCTGCTCCAGAGAAGCGGACACAGAGCAATGGATCCAAACTACAAGAAAGAAGATTCCACCTAAACATTAGGAAGAACTTCCTGACAGTAAGAGCTGTTCGACAGTGGAATTTGCTGCCAAGGAGTGTGGTGGAGTCTCCTTCTTTGGAGGTCTTTAAGCAGAGGCTTGACAACCATATGTCAGGAGTGCTCTGATGGTGTTTCCTGCTTGGCAGGGGGTTGGACTCGATGGCCCTTGTGGTCTCTTCCAACTCTATGATTCTATGATTCTATGATTCTATGAGTTTGTTCAGTGGTAGAGCACATACCTCAGTCAGTAGAGCATAAGACCCTTAATCTCAGGGTTATAGGTCCAAGTGCCACATTGGGCAAAAAAGATTCCTGCATTTCAGGGAGTTGGACTAAATGGCCCTTGTGGTCCCTTCCAGCTCTCCAATTTTATGATTCTCTGTTTTGTTCAGGGTTCAGTCTCTGCCATCTCCAATTAATAATAATAATAATAATAATAATATTTTTTTATTTATACCCCGCCCTCCCCAGCCAAGGCCAGGCTCAGAGCGGCTTACAAGCAATAATAAAAACAAGATGAATGATTACAACTTAAAAACAAAAATAAAAAACAACATTAAAATAATGGAACATTAAAATATTAAAATGTAGCCTCATCGCAGGAGGAGAAGGAAAAGAAAAAAGAAAGAGAGGGAGGGAGGGAATCAAATTGGCTCCAAGCCAAAGGCCAGGCGGAACAACTCTGTCTTACAGGCCCTGCGGAAAGAAATCAGATCCTGCAGGGCCCTGGTCTCACGAGGCAGAGCGTTCCACCAGCCCGGAGCCAGTGCTAAAAAGGCCCTGGCTCTGGTTGAAGCCAATCTAACTTCCTTAGGGCCTGGGACCACAAGGGTGTTGTTATTTATGGACCTTGAGGCTCTCCGTGGGGCATACCAGGAGAGGCGGTCCTGTAGGTATGAGGGTCCTAGGCCGTGAAGGGCTTTAAAGGTCAAAAGCAGCACCTTAAATCTGACCCTGTACTCCACCGGGAGCCAGTGCAGCTTGAAAAGCACTGGGTGAATATGCTCCCATGGCAGAGACCCCGTGAGGAGCCTCGCTGCAGCATTCTGCACCCGCTGGAGTTTCTGGGACTGCTTCAAGGGCAGCCCCGTGTAGAGCGAATTACACTAGTCAAGCCTGGAGATGACTGTTGCATGGATCACTGTGGCCAGGTCAGGGCGGATACAGAATTAAAATTAAAAGGATACAGAAGCTGGTGAAGAGGAAAGAGAGAGACCTCTGCTGGAGAGTGGTGCTGGGACTGAAGTAGCTGGACTACTAAGACAGCTTCCTATATTTCCAGCTGTTAGGAGTGTAAAGATATATGTGGGCAAACCTCAATAAAAGAAGCCAAAGGGACGGATCAGGACCTTCAGTGATTTGCCACCCAGCAGCATAAGTGATGAAATCAATGGCCACCAGTGACCTTCTAGAAGAACCTTGTGGATTAGCATCAATTTGGCACACGTGATGCTGCCTTCTGCTGAGTCAGACCATAGATCCATCAAGCTCAGTATTGGCTTGCAGTTCCAGCTAACTCAATATTGACTGGCAGCAGCTCTCCAGGGTTTCAGGCAGGGTCTCTTTAACTACCTGGAGATGCTGTGGATTGAACCAGACACTTTCTGCATGCAAAAGCAGCTGCTCTGCCGTTGAGCCATGCCCCTTGCGGTTGGCAGGCTCAGGGCCGGATTTCGGTTTGATGAGGCCCTAAGCTACTGAAGGTAATGGGGACCTTTGCATGTCCAGCTGTCAACAACAAATTGTCGCTCTTTTTTGTGTTGAATATATGCTATATGGTAATTTATGGCCCTAATAGGTATCTAAAGCCATTTGCACATAACAAAATATGTATTTTATCAAAGTAATTGTTGAACTGAAATACAATTAATAAGAAGTATATTAATAGTGACATTTGGGGGGGGGCAAGAAAGTGGAGCCCTAAGCTATAGCTTATACGTGAATCTGGCACTGGGCAGGCTGCTAGTTCAAAACTATCCTCACTGCCCCTGCCTTACTCCTTTCTGAAACTTTAAGGGTTACTTAGAAAGCTTGACTAAAGGCACTGGAGAACAAAAGTTCCCAGATAATTCTTAGTTGGGCGGAGCCCTGGGGCAGGTGTCTTCATTGTACATACATTGCCCAGTTGCCAAATTCATCTTTTGTTTTCAGACTTTGTGGCCAGGGCCGCCTCTACCTGGGGGTTCAAGGGGTGTGGGGCACCCGGGTGTCGAGCTCTGAAGAGCGCCAGGCTGAGTATCTGGGGAGGAGAGTTGTAGTCCCATCCAAGTGCCATGGGCTCTTTCTGCTGTGGGCTCTGTGTCTGGGGCCAGCGAGGTGATGACGAGGCGGCTGGCCAGCTCCGCTCTGCGTGTGTGTGTGCCTGGCAGCCTTGGATTGGTCTAGGGCTATCGAGGGGCCTGCCCACCCAGTACACATTGCTCCCCCCCCCAGGCACCTGGCTTTGCTCAGTTGCTGCTTCCTCGTGCTCTGCACTGCTGCGAGGCTCTGAGGCAGGCGGCCCTGTGGGAAAAGGGAGGCGGGTGACGGTGAGGGGGAAATGGAGCATGAGGAGGAGGAAGACACCACTGCCACGGAGGAGGAGGAAGAAGAAAAGAGGCACACACCCCCGCCCTTGCAGGGTCGGCTTGTTGGGATTTTCCATTCCACCTTTAGTGGCAGGCGTGGGATTGTTACTTGTCACATGGCTGTTTACATTCCAGCACAGTTTGCTGGCACAAGCTGAACTTCCGCTGTATTGTTTTTCTTTTGCTTTGGCTCTCTCTCCGAGGAGACGGCAAGGAGAGACGACATGTTTCTTTGTCTTGATTTATGTTTAATAAATCTGTAGTTCATAGTACAGTGGTACCTCGGGTTAAGAACTTAATTTGTTCTGGAGGTCCGTTCTTAACCTGAAACTGTTCTTAACCTGAAGCACCACTTTAGCTAATGGGGCCTCCCGCTGCCGCCGCGCCACTGGAGCATGATTTCTGTTCTCATCCTGAAGCCAAGTTCTTAACCCAAGGTACTATTTCTAGGTTAGTTGAGTCTGTAACCTGAAGCGTCTGTAACCCAAGGTACCACTGTATTAATATTATTGAGTACAATGCTAGCAATTCTGTCCTGCTTTCTAATGTTGCTTGCACACTGCAGTACCTGTTGCGTTATGGAACTGTGGCTTTTTGGTGACATCCTGGGGTGTCACACTGAAACTCATTTGTACCAGTGACCATGGTGTGACACAACAACAAATGTCATTGAATGGCGCTGCTAACCCCCTGCCCTTTCTGCGGATGCATGCTTCTGTTCCCTCATGATTCTCCCATGAAAATAGCTGGAAAGAAATGTATGCTGCCACACCGTGGAAAAATCCACCACTTAAGTCCTGTGATTTTCTGGGTTAATAGAGTTGCAAAAAGATTTTTTCCCCGGAACAAATTAACACATAAATAAGCCCAAACCTTCTGCCATATTGCACCAGATTTTCGGAAGTCACTTTTATGTCATGCGAAAGCCCAGATATAATGCAAAAATTAGCAGGGAAACATTGGGGAAACAGAATAAACTGCCATGAGAATGCAGCCTAGCTCAGTTCAACTGTACTCTATTGAGCTCTATTTCTGAATTTTCTGCTGATTGATTATTGGCTTCGTTTTATTGCTCTTTTAAAATTGCAGTCTATGTTTTAAATTAATTGATTTCATTCTTATTATGAACTCTCTACTGATGGGATAGATTTAAAAGAACAAAAACAAATAAATTATTTTGATCCATCAAATGCTTAAAAAAGAGCTAGCATCTAGGCAGAAGTCTTTAGTATAGTGGTGAAGAAGGTTTCTTTTAAAATAGTGTGAGATATAGTTTTGCTTCTTTGGCAAAGGAGGATTTCTCCATCCTTTCTCCTTCTGTCTCCAAGCAGTGGCATTTTGGCCAAGTGTAAGATTAGTGGGCTTGATATGGTACAAACTGGACAGAAACTCAATTGACCTTTGCCCTGCAGGAGATCACATCTCTTCCCATCACAAAACTATTGTTCAATTGACAAATTTCCTGTGACAAGAAAATGGTATTCGCCCACACAGTAGGAAGAGTTCTTAAATGGACTTGGTTTTTGATACTCGCAGCAGAACTATAGAGAAGAGGGGGAGCGAGAGTGGTAACTTATCCTGGTATTCGTGAATGTTCACTGACAACATATCTAGATCAAAACATGATACCTTGAAAAATGGGTTGAAATCAGATGCTAAGTCCTGTGATGCAGGCAGTTACTGGAGCATTAACCAGGGCAGTTAAACACACACAAAAAAGAACTGAAAATAGATCAGGAGAGTGGAGACTCAGTACAGTGGTACCTTGGGTTAAGTACTTAATTCGTTCCGGAGGTCCATTCTTAACCTGAAACTGTTCTTAACCTGAAGCACCACTTTAGCTAATGGGGCCTCCTGCTGCCACCACGCCGCCGGAGCACGATTTCTGTTCTCATCCTGAAGCAAAGTTCTTAACCTGAGATAATATTTCTGGGTTAGCAGAGTCTGTAACCTGACGCATATGTAACCTGAAGCGTATGTAACCTGAGGTACCACTGTATTGGAAGGGATAGAAATTGATTAGGGGGCAAAGAAAGTTCAGATACAGTAGTATAAAGGAAGCAATGCAACACAAAGGTTCGTTGAGATCCTTTCAACACATCTCCAACTGCTCCATTCTAGCAGCAATGGTGAAAGCTGTGTTTCTGTGTAGAGTAATGCCTGGTTTTCTGAAACTCTTTCAGTTGGTGAGGAAGTCAGTGAAATTCTCCTCCACCTCCGAATTATCTCCCATGGAGATTTATTTGGGAAGAACATGAGCAAAATGATTGCAGTACAAGCACCTGAGACAGATCTGGGCATGGTTTCCAACAGACAGGTCAGAGTTCCTACCTGATTGGGTTTTCTCTTTCACTTCAGTGGAGAGAGCAAAAATATGCAAGCCCTGAGACACACAGAGCTTGAAGTGACTGAGGAAGCCCTGGCAGCCAGATGAGCTCAACAAATACATCAGAGCTCCCATATCAGCAAAAGGGATTTATGGGATGGAGACATGAGGTGGAAATCTTGAACACAGCGATACGTACACTGAAGTTAATGGGATTTATGTGTGTATAAATATGGACTAGATTGCAGCCTAAACATTTTATTATTTGCTCTCCTACATCCCCAGGTCCATAATTCCCCGGACTTAAACTACCTTCGATTGTTTCTCATTCTCTCTATCTTTCATATTTACATTTTTATTGATATTTTAATGAAAACTGTAGGACAAGATATAGGAGCCACTCGGAGTTCTGATAAGAAAAGCCCTTGTGGAAATCGAAAAAGTTAAAAATTACATTACATTGAATTGGCTAAACTAACAGAGGTAATCAGAGACCAACCTAAACAAAAGTTCAGAACAGAGTGGGGAAAGTGTAAAGATTACTTTATAAAACAGTGTCCCCAAGTGAAAACCTGGACTTGTTTTAATTAATTTCTGCAAGATGATTTATGATTCTTAGGTTATGTATGTGAGACAATCATAATAATAATTCACAAAGGAAACAGTTGAAAAGAAATAAATTTAAAAGCCGGTATCAGGATGAAGGAAGTCAAAATTTTATGTTATTTATATTTATGTGGTGTAAATGTATAGGTTTCGTTGGTTGTAACTTTTATGGTCATTATCTAATTCCTAATGTATTTTTATTGCTGTATATATATTTTTTCTTCTGTTTTGTTGTCCTGATGTATCAATAAAATCATTTTAAAAAGAAAAGAAAAGCTAAAAATCACAGTTCCATCTGACACTGGACATGGTAGCGAGAAGTATATGTAGTAAATTACGTCTTACGTCCCCAAACCCAAAATCAGTTAGAAAAAGATTGGGATGCCTTGTTAGAATGAATCCACACCCTAAGGATGCATTCACTTTAAGAAGGAATCATAGAGAAAAAGAGGGGGAAAGAAAGAGTGAAGTAGACAGAAACAGAATGGCAGGCTGTACAAGATTCTGCTTGCACAAAACGGCTTTGCCCCATCCTTTCCCCCACTTCCCCCCCACCCAATTGGCTGGGAGGGGGAGGGCCAGGAGAAACCCCAAAGCAGTGTTCAGGGGGAGAAGAAGAGGGATCATCCCATCCAGCAAGCTGCAACGCTTGTGCAGATAGAACAATGGGAACTGTGTGATACTGAATTCCACCCTACGGACTGAATGAATTGCTTTTAAAAATGTGAAAAATTGCTTCTGCCGTCTAATTATGTGAAATGCCGAAGCTCATCATGGTGGTTAATTAGGTTAATGTGAACTACAGCGGGGGGACTTTAAATTATATATATATATTTAAGCCTGATGGCTTCCAGCGGCCGTGCCAGGAAGAGACAGGCGTATTGGGAAATGATGCATTGGGCAGTCTGCACCAAAATGGGGAGAGGCCACTAAGAAGTTTGTCAGAGCTCTATAGTTCAAATTAAATATGAGGGTCTGGGAAAGAGCTACAGACAAATGCATTTAACCAACGACAACAACCCAACTTTGCTTTAGCATAGTCAAATCCGGCACATCTCTCCGCAACGCTGCACAGGCCTTTAAAAAAACCCCTTATTTTGTACATCATTTGTCATGCCTGTGTAAGCATCGTGGAGGGCCCCGCTTTATCACGCCACAGGGTACCATCTGGCGCATTGTGCCTGTCACTCTCTGGCATCCAATAGAGGACTCCCTTTCTCTTGCACATGCATTATCCAGCTCATCGATACCATATTTTATCTGTCTCCATTTGCCTCCTGTGGTTCCTCGGGGTGGTTGACAAATGAAAGTGTAAAGACAAAGGCTTTGATCCTGCCCGGAGTATGAGAAGTTCGGCGGTTTCTTTTTTTAAAATAATATTTTTTATTGATTTTTTAACATAATTATACAATTTTAATCCAAATTTTCACAAATTCCATACTTGTGGACTTCCTTCAACTTCTCTGACAATCATCCATATTTAACTCTTGCTTACACATTTCTTCTGTTCTCTATTGCCATTAGTCCCCCCTCCACTCATCCATTTTTCATTTAACAATATACCTCAGTTTTTACAGTGCTTCTTTAAACCCCACTAGCGTTGTTTGTACTTCACATGTGTTTTTCAGATATTCCACATTTCCCCCAGTCCTCGATGAACTTTTGGTCTCAAAGATATCTAACTTTCCCTGTTAACTTATCCAGTTCTGCATAGTCTGTTAGTTTCATCCTCCACTCCTCTTTCGTCGGTATTTCCTCTTGTTTCCACTTCTGAGCCAGTAGAATTCTTGCTGCTGTAACTGCGTATTGAAAAAGTTTGTAATCCTTCCTTCTTATTTCCTTTCCTGTAATGCCTAAAAGTAGGGCTTCTGGTTTTTTAACAAATGTATACTTCAACATTTTTTTCATCTCATTATATATCATCTCCCAGAAGCCCTTCACTTTCTTACATTCCCACCACATATGATAAAACGTTCCTTCTTTTTCTTTACATTTCCAACATTTATTACAGGTTTTATACATTTTTGCTAATTTTACCGGTGTGATATACCATCTGTAAAACATTTTCATAACGTTTTCTTTTAACGCGGTACAAGCAGTAAATCTTAAATTTTCCTTCCAAAATTTTTCCCAATCATCGAATTGTATATTATATCCAAAGTCTCTGGCCCATTGTATCATTACCGTTTTAACTTCTTCATCTTTCGTATACCAATCTAACAATATCTTATACATTTTTGACAAAATTTTACAATCATTATTTATTATATCTGTTTGAAACTTTGAATCTTTTTCCGTGTAACCACTTCCTTTAATATCTTTTTTAAACATTTCATTAACTTGAAAATAATGCAACCAGTCATAAACATATTCCTTAACTTGTTCATATGGTTTTATCTTCCATTTACCTCCTTCTTTAATTATTAAGTCTCCATATGTAATCCAATTACTTCTCATGTTTACCTTCTTCACCGACATAATCTCTAACGGAGATAACCAATGTGGAACTCTTGGTTCTAATAGGTTTTTATACCTATCCCATACTTCTATTAGTGGACCTCGGAATATGTGGCTCCCAAACCCTTTATGTATTTTCTTTTTCTCACACCATAAGTACGCGTGCCATCCAAATCTATTATCAGAACCTTCAAGGTCTAATAATTCCTTTTTCAACCAACAGAGACAGGCTGCTTCATAGTACAGTTTCACATCTGGCAGGGCGAAGCCTCCTCTTTCCTTCCCTTCACATCTGTTAATAACTTAAATTTAATTCTCGGCTTCTTGCCCTGCCAGATATACCTTGATATCACTCTTTGCCACTCTGTAAAGATTGATACCCCCTTTATTATAGGGATAGTCTGAAACAAGAATAGCATCTTAGGAAGGACGCTCATCTTTATAGAAGGAAATTCTACCCCAAAAGGATAGTTTCAGTCTGCCCCATACTTCCAGGTCTTTCCTTATTTCGTTCCACACCGGAATATAGTTGTTTTGAAATAAATCAATATTTTTTGGAGTTAGCCAGATTCCCAAATATTTTACCTTTTTCACCACATCTATCTCTGTTTTTTGTTGCATTATTTCTATCATACTTTGGTCCATATTTTTCGCTATTATTTTGGTTTTCTTTTTATTTAATCTAAACCCTGCTACAATTCCAAATTGTTCCATCTCCTTCAATACTTCTATTACACCTTCTGTTGGTTCTTCAATTGTTATTACCAGATCATCTGCAAAGGCTTTCACTTTATATTCATTCTGACCAACTTACACCCCTTTTATTAAATCATTTTGTCTAATCACCCTCAGCAGGACCTCCAGGACCGTTATAAATAACAATGGTGAAAGTGGACATCCCTGTCTAGTTCCTTTTGTTATTTGTATATCTTCCGTAACAACATTGTTGACAATCAATTTTGCTTTTTGCTCTGTATATATAGCTTTTATCCCATTAAAGAATTCTTCCCCCACATCCATACATTCTAAGTTCTTGAGCATAAAATCCCAAACAATATTATCAAAGGCCTTCTCTGCATCCACAAACATTAGGATAGCTTGTTTTTCATTCCTGGCAGTCAGATATTCCAAAATGTTTATTATATTTCTTATGTTATTTCTCAACTGTCTGCCAGGAAGAAAACCTGCTTGATCTTCGTGTATACTTTCTTGTAGAATCTTTTTCATTCTATTCGCTAGAATCCCTGCATATATCTTATAATCTGTGTCCAATAGTGAGATAGGCCTATAATTCTTAACTTGTGTTAAGTCTGAATCTTGTTTGGGGATAAATGTAATAAATGCTTCTTTCCAGGTTTCCGGGATGTCTCTTTCTTTTAAGATATTATTCATGACTTCTTTCAACGGTATCATCAACACATCTCTCAATTCTTTGTAATATCTTGATGTGAATCCATCTGGTCCTGGGGCGCTCCCCCTCTTCAATTCTTTTATTGCCTCCTTTATTTCATCACTGCTTATTGGGGCGTTCAGTTGTCCTTTTCTTTCCGTCGGGATCTTTTGCACCTTTTTTTCTTTCAAAAATCGTTCTATTTTCCTCATATTGTTCCTCTCTTTGTTCTTGTATAGTTGCCTATAAAAGTCTATGTTTTCTTGCGACGTGTGTTTCTTGTAAACATATAATGTCCAAATTTTTCTTCTTTAAAAATTGTTCAATTTTATTCCGTTTTTTTTTTCTCGTTCATCCCATTAATATTCCAATTCCATAATTTTAATGACATGGTGATTTCCAATTAAATAATTTTATGTTGTTTTATGTTATTTTAGTTTTTATGATCTAATTGTTTCTTCTCCTTTTTCCTCTTCTTCCTCTTCTGCCTTCTTCTCCTGATCTTCTTCTTCTTCATCTATTTCTGATTCATCCTTAGCTCCAGCTCCTTCATCTTCTCCTTCTTCTCCATCTCCTACTTTTAGGTCCTTATACCTTCTCAGGAATTTTCCTGTTTCCTCTGGGTTCAGCAATCTGTGCTTTTTACTTTTGTAAAAAAAAAATTCCTTCTGGAAATTCCCATTTGAAATCAATGTTATTTTTCTTCAAAATCTGTACCAATGGCTTATATGGCTCTCTTCATTTCAACAATCTTATCGGTATATCTTTGAAAATGATTATGTAATCTCCTTCTATGTATAGTCTTTTCTCTCTGTTTTTCTGCAATATCAAGTTTCTCATCTCCCTATCTTTAAAGGTGATTAAACAGTCTCCTGTAAATTTCCTTGCCTTGGTTGTTCTTACTTTCATTCTAAATGTGTTCTGTACTGTCTTTGCTACCTCCTCTATTGGTAAGTCCATCCATTTAGCCAATTCTGATATCAGCCTCTCCTTAATATTCTCATTCTGTATCTCCGGGATGGCTCTCAGCCTCAGATTCACCTCCCTCTGTCTCAATTCATTCATCGCAATCGCATCTTTAATTTCTTTTTGTGATTTGTTTAATTCCATCATTTCCACCTTAAGCTTTTCTTCTTCCCGTTTTACTTCCTTAAGTTCTAATTTTGTCCTCTTTAAACCTTCCTCAGTGGCTAGTGCCCTCTTTGATACCTCTTTTATTTGCCCTTTAAGTTCATTGACTGTCTCGTCAATTTTTTTATCCATTTTCCCTATCTTATTATCAACTGATTCCAATTTGGATTCTAAGTTCTTTTCACTTTGTTTAATTTCTGCAAACATCTTCAAAATTTCAGTTCTGAATTCTGACTCTTGTTTAGACCCTTTCCTTTCTCCTGGTGTTCCCCCATCTGCCCTTTTCTTTGCCTGATGTGCCATTTTCAATTTTTGTAATTTATCAGATTAATACAGAATATACAAAGAAAGAGAAAGAAAAAAAAACTCCAGATGCTCCAAATTAAATCTTCTCGCCACCAATTAGGCTATTCCATCAAGTATTCGCCTTGGGGGGCCCACCGCAACAAATATAATACGTGTCTTCTTGCCACCAATTAGGCTATCTCCAAATGGAATAATTTTCCAAATATCTGTTCAATTTTGAATTAATTTGAGCCACTAAAGGACATAGACTTCCCACCGGTAAATCCAAATTATTCTTATAGGGAGAAATATCTTGTAAATTGATTAAATCCTTCTTTCGCCACCCAAAACTGTTGTATGAGGAAAGAGGATGGCAGACACAAAATAGTCCACAAAAAATACCAATATAAAAAATATATCCAAATTCCAGAGAAAGATAGAGAAGAGGAAAAAAAAAACAAAAAAAAAAAAACAAACAAAAATGGTCCACAGAAAAGCAGAAGAGAAAATCTTTTTCCCAAGTTTCTATCCAATTATCCACTCTTTCCCATTATGTACCTAAACACCAGAGTCCAAAGGTGAAGTTCATACACAAAATAGCAGATTCCCAATGGGAAAAAACAAAAAAAAAAGTAAGCACAGGTCACTTTATAATTTTTAAAAGAACACAGGCCGCATTCAGCTATTATGCTCCAAATCAAAAATCTTGAAAAACAAGTTGTAATGTTCCATTCCTTCCACTAGGGTTGTATAATGGTTGCCAGTTTCGAAGCTCCAAGTTCCAAAGGAAACACAGAGGAGAGGGTAAAAAGAAAGTCCTTCTCAGTTCCCAATAATAATGGGCTTATAATAGGGACCAACAAGAAAGCAATAAAAAAAACCCAAATAGTCAAAAAAAAAAAAAGAATGAGAGGTTACAAACCGTTTAAATTCTTTTTTCCGCTATGCTGATGTTCAAACAGAAGCTTTACAATGGAGTCGGAAGTTCCCTTTCCGTTCCGCTGCTCTTTGTTCTTTGTTCTCTTAAAAGTGAAAGTAGCTGTTCGCCATTGTTTCTCCCCTCCGCTGCAACAAAGACCTCAAAATAACTGTAATCATTACTTTCTGCTCTCCCTTTTAGCTTTGAGAGTACCTTAAAGTTTGTAGCTTCTAAAGATGTTACTTTTTAGAAGAGTTCCGAGAGAGAAGGAAACAGTATCCGCCAGCGGCAACTCACTTTCTTTTTGCTGCTCTGCACACTACGCTGCGTCTGTATTGATTGCAGATGACAGCTGAACACCGCGCTTTTGCTTTCTGCTCCGGATCCTTCCTTAGTTAATTAACATCCAAATTATAGTCCAAATTAGTCCGAATTTCTTCTATTTTGAGAATGAAGTGCTCCTCTTGCAAGCTCGGGGTTTCGCTATTTGAATATAGAAAATGGCTGCCCTTAGCCCGCTCCCCGCTCCGCCGTTCTCTTCGCCCTTTTTAAGGGTTACCTGACAGCCGGGCGGGTTGCTCCTGGCTTCGCCGGGCACCTGCTCCTCTGGATGACCTCCCAGAGGTTTAAAATGGGGGCTACTGCGCCCTGTAGCACCCCTTTTTATCCAAAATAGCTTGGGATTCACCTCGCGGTAAAATCCCCGCTTGCGGGAGAGTCGCGCTCCACCGGAAGTCTGGTTTCAAGTCTGGTGGGTGCGTCTCCCAGCATCCTTTGTGAATATGTGAAATATACTTGGAGCCAAGAGTGGATTTCATGCTCTTTATTCAGCTCATGGTAGTTCCCCCCAAATATCTGCTTGGCTAATACACGTGATTGGCTAATTCCGGGATTCTCCTGTAGGCCAATCAGGTTGTGGATTCACTTCCTTTTTTTTTTTTAATGATATTTATTGGAAAAAAGGTTTTTAAAAAAAAAATTTAAAAAAATTACACACACACAAAGAAAAAACAAGACAGAAAAATAAAAATAAAAAATAAAACCATCATTCTCAGATTCCCCACTTTCAATACTTCTTTCTTTGACCTCCTCCTCCTCCCTTTTCTTGTATCCTGATTAATAATACTCGCAGCAAATCCTTTCCTTAATTCATAATATTCTGTCATTACATTACCTTAATCTATTTTCATCTTATCATATAGAAACCTTAAAGTTTAAAGCTTAAATCTTATTTTTACCAACTTCTCCTAACCATAACATTCTTACCTAATTCTTTAGACATTTTTACAAGAGCCAAGTAATTTCATTTCAACATTTTTCTAACATTCATTAATTTTATAGAACAATCTTAATTATATATAATAAAAAGAGAAAAACAATCCATTCTTCATCCAGCGTCCCTTCCTCCTGGTCCCGGGCTTTGTCAGACCTTTTTAACCTATTAATCTAGCACATTAACCTGGTAACCTTATATCCGAGGCCCTCAAGTCTCTTCCATGTCCCTTCCGCAGCTCTTCTTCATATTTTCCTTTCATTCTCGGGAACTCCAGCTTGGTAATGTTTTGGACCCTTTTCAACAAATCAGCCCCTTTTCCATAGACCAGACTGGACTCCATATGGTATTTAAAAATGTGATCCAGATTCCCTCCAAAGTTGAGAGCCCCCACAGCTCCAGACATCAGACGGCCCATTGCCAGACTCGAAAAGTCCAAATCTCCCTGTAAAGGGGGGTCTATCCAGCCCCCCACTTCCAAACCTAACCAAACTTTATCTTTCCAAGTCTGGTTTTTTCCAAGTTCATTTGTCAACTCCAAAAAATTATGTTCCTGCTGGGCCGCTGCTCCCTCCGTCTCTGGCGCCCAAGATTCAGCAACATCCTCTTCTTTCAATTGTTCTGTCATGGCACACTCCTGTTTTAGTTCCTGGGTGGGCTCCATATAATTTCCCACTACCTGTTCAAGGGTTCTGGCCGCATTAGTCATTAAATCCGTCTTCTGGCTTAACTGATCCAATAGGGCATTTATTTTACAGAAAGCACCCAACAGTGCTTCTGAAGACATTGTCCTGCAAGGTCACAAATCCTTTCCCACGGTTGTAATCTGAGACAGCTGCAAGCTCCCAGGAATTAGTTACAATTTCACAGTCCCCCTCTAGGGGGAAAGCTTCTAGTTGTTCTTTCTTTTGATAACAATAGCAACAAAGTTTCTTTTTTATGATATTTTGTCCATATTTGTTCTTTTAAAATGCGAAAGGAAACAATGGAATCACTATGTTTCTCTTCTCTTAACTATCTGTCAGAAACATTTGTTTCTGGTCAATGAGCTTCAAACGTCAATTCTGACACCCCGCTCCAGGATCAGGACGGTGGAAAATTACTTTGCTTTAAACTCACTTCTGCAGGTTTAAACAGCCCAAAAAAGATCCCCCTTCTTCTCCTGCTGCCGAAGGGGGGTTCAGCGATTTTAAATGATGAAAGCCAATCCTTTAAAAGTGATTTTCAAAGCTCTAGTTTACGTTGTCTTTGCTTTGTTCTGGCTACAAGGAAACGGAAGGCTGACTTCCTGTTTAGACCTTCCCGTTTCAGTACCAAATTAGGGTAAATTTTAAGTCCAAATTCCTTTCTATTTCGCCAGTTCTTAATTCAAGTCCAATTATTCAGTGTTTCAGTACTCACGGGTGGTTATTTTAGATGCCAAATTGTCCCAGGAAAAAGGCAGCGCTCTCCGGTAACGGCTATACGGCTTCACTCCGCAGAAAAAGCAATTGACTCACAGCACCGTGCCACTTCCCCCTCGTCGCTTCGGAGCCCGTTAGTGGGTTCCTTTGCGGGTTGGGGGGGTGCTAAGGGTGCCCGCCGAGTCCCATGGTCACAGACTTCATCCGCCTGTGATTTCCAGAAGGGTCCCCGCTTCGCCGTAGCGGAAAAGACCCGTTTCATGCGGAGCTGGTCACTCCAATTCAGAGGGAGTCCGCCATTACCGATGGCGCCACCCCAGAAGTCCCGTGGATTCACTTCCACCTGGAGCTGGATTGGGTGGCTCCTGTGGACAAATCATACTGCTGCATTGTTCTAGGACCAATCAGACTGCTGCATTCTGAATCCTGTTGTTCTCGGACCAATCAGACTGCTGCATTTTGGATACTATTCAACTCAGTACATAACAATATGGAAAATTGGGGAGGCTGTACAGTCATACCTTGGTTTTTGAACAGCTTAGTTCACGAACAATTCGGAACATCACAAACCTGGAAGTAGGTGTTCTGGTTTGCGAACTTTGCCTCGGAAGCCGAACGTCTGGCACGGCTTCTGCAGCTTCCGATTGACTGCAGGACGCTCCTGCAGCCAATCAGAAACCATGCCTTGGTTTCCGAACACTTCGAAAGACGAACAGACTTCCGGAACGCATTTTGTTCAAAAGCCAAGGCACGACCGTACTTCCATTCACTCTGACAACATGAATTGCCATTACCTGATGCGATGACAGCCACCGACATGGGCATTTTTAAAAAAGAGCTTAGACAAATTCCTGGAGGATCAGACTATTGATGGCTTCTTGTCATAATGGCTGCTAAGGTCCAGAAGTTGTTTTCTTCTGAATTCTGAATGGAGATAATGAGTGGCAGAGCACCATTGCACTCCTGGCCTTCGGAATGTTGTACTAGGTGGGTCATTTGTCTAATCCAGAGAGGTCTTCTAATGTTCTTCTGGCACTAACTGGTTAGCAGCCGCAATTTAAGGTTATTTAAGCCTCTCTGCATCAAAGAGCATTTTCATGAGAACACTAATTATTCTCCAACCCGCTCCATTCATCATTTGAACAATTGCACTAGGAAAGCTGTTAGAGACAATCATGTATATTCATGTTCAAAATCCAGGAGACTCTGTGCTTAATTAATGTTACTGGGTTCTGTCAAAAAAAGAAAGGAAATTGCACAGAAATGGAATAAAGGAGTTCTGCAACAATCTAGGGGGGGGGACCCCCACCAAGCTGAAATGCCAGTTTGGACTGATTCCTACGACCCCCTGTGAACCAGCTCTAAACATCCAGAAAATTCAAAGCTCATTACAGTTGGTTGCAAAGCCAGTCATGGCAGGGCAGGGCATTTTGATACTGAGAAGCATAGCCTCCTACCATTCCTGGTATCTCCCTAACACCTGAGACTCAGCTACATTAGTCAAGAAACAATGTTTTGAATGCATTATATACATGCAACACCAGATGGCACCAGAGAGCAAAAGAATTTTCTGAGCGATTTTCCATAGTGTTTTTTTCTTTTGTTATAATGTAAGGTTACCAGATTTTTTTTTTCAATGAATCCGGGGACACTTCATTGAAATGAGTCGGAATGATAGGATTTTGTCAGGGGACTGATTTGTAAATCTGGGGACTGTCCCCGGGAAACCTTATTATAATGATTTAATTTCTGACTTGTTTATAGTGTTTTTTCCTGTGTGTAGATCCACCACAAGACTTAAAAACCCCAGTGGTTCGTGGTGGGACTAAGATAGATACCTATCATGGGAAAGGAGTGGGCACATTTTTTGTCATTCCTTAGATCAAAGAAGTAGCTGTCACTATCTAGGCAAGATGTGTGAGGCATCGGGAATATTCAGATGTATTCCTCCCTGCCCATCTTTGCTTTCATGCACACCAACACAAACATGAGAGACATAGAGCCAGGGCTTTTTCAGCTGTGGCTCCAATCTGGTGGAACGCTCTGTCACAAGAGACAAGGGCCCTGCAGGACTTGACATCTTTCCGCAGGGCCTGCAAGACAGAGCTGTTCCACCAGGCCTTTGGTCAGGGCACAGCCTGACTCCCTCCTTTGGCAATCTTCACAGAACTTTAGCCTAATGGTTGCCATCAATTTGAGTTGAATTAATTTTAATGAAATGATTTTAGAATGTTGTATTATTTTATTATTGTTAGCTGCCCTGAGCCTGGCTTCAGCTGGGGAGGGCGGGATATAAATAAAAATTATTATTATTAAAATTATTATTATTATTATTATTATTATTATTATTATTATTATTAAAGACCCCCCACATACCCCATGTTGTTTACACTGGAGAGAAGGAACTACAGATCTCTATGTCTGTGTGTCAACTGGAGATCAAGTATCTATGGTGCATACAGCGTTGTCTTGAAGATCAGGAACTTATTGGGTTCAAAACAGGAAGGTTTCACTGACCGAATATTACAGATGCACCCCTGCCTTCCAGTCGACCATTGCAGCCCTGACAAATTTGTCACTAGCCAAACCCAACATATAGTACTGCCAAATGAGATTTTCCACTGGGGCAGGGGAGACTTTGGCCTCCTTTCAGAAATGGCCTTGGCCCTTATGGTACTTCCTTATGAGTATGGCCAAGGGCTCCTTCCAATGGAGGGAAAGCAAGGAAGTGCTACAACAACTGTAACTGGCCTCAACCTGGACCACTAAGCACCGTGGTGGAGGCTTCCCAGCACCAGGCCAATGGGAGTAGGGGAAGGGATCCTGTTCATTTACTGGCAATTCATTGTTTCATCTCTTGCAAACAAAGAAATGTGCCCAAGCTGAGGGCTGTGCAAATTATTTTCCTTTGTCAAATTAACCTCTAGCAAGTCACCTGGCATAACCAATCAATAAGTGAAATTAGTCTCTTTCTGTAGCTGCATATAGATTTCCCCAGTGTGGCTGCCCATCACGTCCCAGGCACGAGGATGGCAATGATGAGTGCCTGTCACAAACTCCATGAATATTAAGGCCTCGTTTATTGGACAGCCTTAACTAATGAGATGCATTGAGAGTCACTCATCCAAAAACAATTGCATTTCAAGGAAGCCCAGGAAATCAGAGGGTGGTATTGATGGGCTCCTGTGAATTTGCTGCAAAATTCCGAAAAAAATGCACGTGCATTCTGCTAACTTGTTTCTCTACCTTCTTCACATATTGTCTTTTTCAGTGATGGGAAGAGACAGTAGGTGCAAATTTAATAATTCCAAACTTCCTGGATATGCACAGAAACCAGATTTTGAAGTGCCTTGGTATGTGATACCAATCAGGATCCCCCTGCTCGATCCAAACAGGTTTTAGTTTTCATTTAACCAGCACAATGTGATATAGATAAACAAATTAAATGGAGCCACCTAGAGAAATCATCAGCAACCTGTGCTGGAAAATAAGAAGAGAAATATACCCCCTTGCAAATTTTGGCATCCAATTTCTTCTTTTTAATTTCATTCCTTTTGTCAGGGATCCAAGTGTCCTAATAAAAGCACATGATCAGAGGGGAAGGTGGTGGACTAGGAATTGTAGCAAAGATAAGAAACGCATCAAAACTCTTCGTGTGGTTTCCAGCTAAGTTTAAAAAAACTTCATTTCACCATGGTCCAAATAGGATTCAGGGCCATCTACTGCTATTAGCCATCTTTTTAAAAACAAAAAACAACAGCAGCATGTCACCCCATTGAGTTCAATGGCAGTTGCTCCCCAGAAAATATACTGATGAATCAGTGGAATGAATTGGTGAAACAAAATGGTTGGGGGCGGGTGATTCCATGAAACTATTCCTTCTGTAATGACTCAGTTCCATGATATTTTTTTTGTTAAATCACTCTTTTCCGCCAGCTCTAGTTTTGATCAGCATTGCTTCCTCAGTCAAATTTCAAGATGAATTTAGAGCCCATGAAAAAGTTTGAGCCGATGTGAAAAATTTATCTAGCTAAGGAAACATAGTTGATATTTCAGAGCAGCAACAAGCATCCTGATATTTCATCCTGACAATCTTTTCAGTGTGTCCAGATTTTAAACAAAAAAAATTGCAAAGTGTTAATGGTTTAAACCAACATTATTGATGACCCAAGATAGGGGCCCCTAGAATTGATTGCTGTCACTGTTGTCACTATGGAGATGTAGTCAAAACATTTGCTTACAGCTCCAATATCCAACCTATAGAGGCCTCCAGATCAATAGGTAATAAGTAAATTAAACTTCTAAGGGAATTGGTTTTCCCCATTCCTCTTTTTCCTCTTTTTAATAAACCTCAATACAAAGAAAGCAATTGATCAAATTTTCTTTTTAAAAAATGATTAAATGCCATTTTCATATCAGAGTTATTTGATTAGACATTGTTGATTTATAAAGCACTCAGATGCTCAGGGAAATCATAGCAAAATGTAGGCCCTTTTCAAAGTTTCATGGATTCTAATTAGATATACAAAAACCAGGAGTAGTAGTACAATCAAGAAATTGCCTTTCATCTGGAAAATGGCTTTAGCTCAATGGTAGATCACATGCTGGAGTTGTATAAACTTCTAACATCCCCAGAAAAAGGATATCAGGTAGCAGAGATATTGGAGAGCTATTGGACTATGTGCATCCTTAGTCAAATTCATGCCAGATCTAGATGTTGGCTGTGACTGCACATAATACTAAATCAGGGTTTAGCACTATATGAATGAACTAGAAATGGGGTGGTACCAGATCCTACATAGCCCTACGTTCTGTTTGAGTGTTTTTTGCCTGCCCAGAATGAGTCCTTGCACTCTGATAATGCCTCTTGTTTGCCTAGGTAGAGGAGACAGATGTGTAATATGTTGCCCTGACCACTTTTGCCTCTGGATCTGCCCCCTGGAAAGTTGCCCATGAGTGAATGTGGACCTCAGGCTTAAAAATGTTCCCTACCATAATTTCATAATACAAAACTCATGACATGGTGTCCTTGTATTGTGGGCTTCCCTGGCTTCGCTCTACTTTCGGCAGCTGCTTAGGGATGCAGGGTGATACAACGATATTGTATCGTGTCATACCAAGGAGAGAGCCCATGTCTCAACAGCCTTCAAAAACAAACATGGCTTCATTCTGAAAACGTTTCTTTTCATCTATATTCAAAACTCCATCTGAACCCCACTCCTTGATACTAAATACATCTTCCCGCTGAAGACTAGTAGAGAAATAGATCGGTTATGATTAAATGATTGGCTTTAAAGGCTGAAGAAGTTATGGATCTTTAGGGAATTTCATTGGCATGTTCTTTTCAGGAGAGAGACTCTGAGACACCGAAGATATGCTTGTGAGATCCAGATTGTTTCTGATGGGTTCTTGAGGGACCTTCCACTTTCTTGCTCCTGACTTGCTGTTATACTGATAGAGATTTCCTGTAACTAAGGAAGAAGAAAAAATGGGGTAACGTTGCATTATTACCTGTGACTAGAATGAATGCAAAGCTAGTTTCATTTCTTTATATTGATGAAGAATATCAGAAGTGCCTTGCTTTATGAAACCAAAGGCCCATGTAGTCCAGCATCCAGTTCTCTCACATTGGCCAACCAAATCATAGAAACCTAGAGTTGGAGGGTTATCCAGTCCAACCCCTTGCAATGCAGGAAACCTTTGAACAACGTGGGGCTCAAACTCATGACCCTCAGATTAAGAGTCCCATGCTCTATTGTCTGAGCTATTTATGGGAAGCCCACAAGCAGGGTCCTTCCTTTGTAATTCCCAGTAAGTGGTATTCGGAGTGGAAAAAGAACACAGTCATCATAGGCAGTAGTTGTTGAATAAGAAGTACTGAAGGAAACAAATGAATAGGTGAGGTCCAGGAGGCCTGGTGGCACCATCTACTGCCAAAGGATTTTGTGAAAGGTATTTCCATACAACCCATAGAAGGCACGTGCAAATGATTGCTGAAAATCATCTTACTCCCTAAATACTGACCAGATTGGTACAATTGAGCTCCTGAAAAGGAAACAGATTTGCTTTACAGGCTGGATTTCTCTGTGTTAGTGTGTTTCCTTATATCAGAGCTTTCCAAACTGTGTGTCGCGACACGCTAGTGTGTCGGTGTGTCGCGTGAACGCTCCCCACATTCCTCCTAGGGAGGATATATTACCTGGATCTTTGGCTTCTCCATTGAACACAGTTTCATAAGTGGAGGTTTCCTGAAGTGAAAACAAAAGCAGTCAAGTTTCATAAACATCGTAATTAATAAATGATTCGGTTTCCATTAACATCAGCACCTCACCACCACCAGCAGGAGAGAAGCAGTAGCCAGACCAACTGCAAAGCAGTTAAAAGTTTTACTAACATCATCTTTCTTTGCCTTGATGCTGATTTCCACTGAAGGAAGAGGAGAGATGCTGGACCATCCCTGGAGGAAGATGCTGGACACACCCACCGCTGATTTGCAACAGCCGGATACCAGATTTTTGGATGGGGAAGTCAAAGGGAGGGGGAATAGTTGCTTATTTAGCTCCTCAGATGTTGTTTTACTACAACTCTCATAATAGCCAACCATTGGCCATGCTGCCTGGGGCTGATGCAGACTTTCCATGTTTGCTTTAATGGAAGTGATGACTCTCTCTACAATGGTACCTCGGGTTAAGTACTTAATTCATTCCAGAGGTCTGTTCTTAACCTGAAACTGTTCTTAACCTGAAGCACCATTTTAGCTAATGGGGCCTCCCGCCGCCGCGGCGCCACTTTATGAAACCATCCTGTTCTCATCCTGAAGCAAAGTTTTTAACCCAAGGTAATATTTCTGGGTTAGCGGAGCCTGTAACCTGAAGCATATGTAACCTGAAGCGTATGTAACCCGAGGTACCACTGTATATATATTTTCTTTACTGGGACACGGGTGGCGCTGTGATCTAAACCATCGACCCTCTTGGGCTTGCTGATCTTTAGGTCAGCAGTGCGAATCCGTGCAATGGGGTGAGCTCGCGTCGCTCTGTCCCAGATCCTGCCAACCTAGCAGTTCGAAAGCACACCAGTGCAAGTAGATAAATAGGTAGCGCTGAGGCGGAAATGTACATGGCATTTCTGTATGGTCCGGCACTCATCATGCTGTCTCATACGCCAGAAGCGGCTTAGTCGTGCTGGCCACATGACCCAGAAAAGCTGTCTGCAGACAAATGCCAGCTCACTCGGCCTGAAAGCTGAGATGAGTGCCACACCCCATAGTCAAATTTGATTGGACTTACTTTGACCTCATAGCAAAAATGGGTATACTTATTTAATTATTGTGAACTTTCATAATAAAATTCTTTACCGGTTGTGTCATTTTTCAGCCAGTGTCACAATATTACTTACTGTTATCACTTCCATGTTTTCTTTCTGGGTTCCTGCATCAACAATAAAAGGCATTTTACTTATGGGAATAAAATCAATGAACACAGACACACATTATCCATTATATGGATATAACAAAACAAACATTATAGCAACAGTATTTATAGTTCCACAGAAGGACTTACCTAAACTATATTTCTTTATTCTGTAACAGAAAGACATTTAATAGAAGTCAGACATAATACTTTTAGTTCCATGCATATAGACCATAAGGCATCAATTCTCACAGATGCTTGCAGCAGGTGGATTAAAATGTGGCCCAGCATTTATTTTCACTGGCGGCTGAAAGTTCAGGTCCTTGAATCAACTTACCAGATTGGCTTGTGGAAGTCTGTCTGAGGTGGGAAATGGTAGCACAACAAGAGATGCTATGAGACTGGTATTAAAGACATCCCCTCCCACGCTCCTCGCCGCCACCCAAGCCTCCCATAGAAAACAGAACTGCCACAAAGGAATCCCAACTCTAATTGTATGCACAATCTTCCTGTCCTTCACAGGTTTCAACAGATTTTCATTCTTTGGATTCTGGCCATTATGTCAAAAGACATACCTTTTTATTTCCCTGGGAGCTTTGGTCCGCTGTTTCAGACATGCTTCCTTACACCCGCCATATCTCCATATCAGAAAACACGACCAAGCAAGCAATCCAACAGCCATAATTGGCACCAGTGTGAAGATGAACGGGACATACCAATTATCAGAACGGAATGTGTTGACTGATGTGTATACAATAGTCAGACCTTTCTTTGGCTGTATGGGGAGGGAGGGAGAGGGAGAAGAAGAATAAGAGTTTGGATTTGATATCCCGCTTTATCACTGCCCTAGGGAGTCTCAAAGCAGCTAACATTCTCCTTTCCCTTCCTCCCCCACAACAAAGACTCTGTGAGGTGAGTGGGGCTGAGAGACTTCAAAGAAGTGTGACTGGCCCAAGGTGCAGCAGCTGCATGTGGAGGAGCGGGGACGCGAACCCAGTTCACCAGATTACGAGTCTACCGCTCTTAACCACTACACCACACTGGCTTAACCACTACATCACACTGGCTCTCACTGGAGAGGGAGAGGGAGAGGGAGGGAGAGGGAGAGGGAGAGGGAGAGGGAGAGGGAGAGGGAGGGAGAGGGAGAGGGAGAGGGAGAGGGAGAGGGGAGAGAGAGAGAGAGAGAGAGAGAGAGAGAGAGAGAGAGAGGGAGGAATCTCTGAAACCATTTTAGTTTTGATGCAGTGCATGGGAAATCCAAGCTAAATCTCAACAACAACACAACACACTGTAGGATGGCACTGGGGGAGTGTGATTAAGACTAACTAAAAGAATGTGCCTGGGGGTGGGAAACTATTCAGAACACAAAAATGACATGTCAGGAGTGTTTAAATAGGATAATCTACATCAAGAATGGGATTTCAAGTCATGAGGAACATGCAATAAAATGTGTATATAAAGACACTGCAGAAACGAAGGCATTGTTGTTGATGCACAATTCAAAGTGTTGGTGCTGACTTTTAAAGCCCTAAATGGCCTTGGTCCTGTATATGTGAAGAAGCATCTCTACCCCCATCATTCAGCCTGTGAGAAGTGAGGTTACAGGGAACCAGACAGAGGCCCTTCTCGGTACTGGGGCCTGCCCTGTGGAATGCCCTCCCATCAGATGTCAAGGAAACAAACAACTATCTTACTTTTAAAAGACATCTAAAGGCAGCCCTGTTTAGGGAAGTTTTTAATGCTTAATGCTGTATTGTGTTTTTAATATTTGGTTGGTAGCCGCCCAGAGTGGCTGGGAAAACCCAGCCAGATGTGTGGGGCATAAATAATAAATTATATTATTATTCTTATTTATTATTATTCTTATTATTATTATTATTATTATTATGCTGTACAGATTTATTTTTTTCCGCCTCGCTCCCCCTGCTCATATCCCAAGCCTACAGAGAAGGGATACAGAATGAAGAGCACTTACTGATTGCATGATCAAACTCCTCCCAGTCCACTGGCCTAGCACAGCCTTCACAAGGGATGGATGGATCTGTCATTTTTGGCTTCTTCCAATATCTCATTTTCCCCTCCTTCAAATCTTAAATTGAGTTTGCCCCCATTCCTTCATCACTTCAAAATTATTATTTTTAAGTTTACAGGAAAACACATTTTTGTGCCCGATTTCCCCTAGTACAATGATATTTTTGTGTTATTTTGACTAATATACACATTTTTTTGTCTGCGCTTTTCAAAATGTAAACATTTATCTTTGCATTTTCTGGGTGGAGGGCTGTGCTGCAATATTTGGAGAAGCACAAATGCTGAAAGATAGCTGCCTTTTGGTTCATGTATCGGTTCAGGAAATGTGAATTAGCCAGGTTTGCATAGAAGCTGGATGCGCTTTCTCCTCCATCCCTAGCCTTTATAGATAGGCAGAGGGGGGTGTACCTAACATTTCTGTGCAGCTATAAGAGTTGTGCCTTCCTATTGTGACATAGCTAGCAAGGCCACAAAAAGGAATATTGGGGGAAAGGTTGAGTCAGGGGACCAGATTGAAAGTCTGGGCAGCTGCTAAATGATTTCAGGTGGGCAGGTGGGTTGGGGGAGTCCTCTTGGAATTCAAGCATAGTACCAACATCACTAGTCCTGAATGTTGTTTGATAAAGAGCTTTAACAAAGTTTGTTCAAAGCCATTGTGTCAAACACTGCTAAAATTGACAACTCCCAAAGGGCTGAAAACTCAAGGAGGTTACTTCCAATTTGGCCATTCTGCAGCTAATCCCCCTCTGGGATTTCTACATTCTGCTTTTAACCAATTAAGGAATACATTCCTTTTTAATTTTATGCTCAAGTTAGCAACCAAATAAACAGAAGTATTCAAGGCTGTCCTTTCATGAGATTTGGCAGCCTGTCTGAGGCCGACGCTGTGGCAAAAGTGTCCCCCTCCATCTCCGCTATAGTCATCTTGCTGTGGGCTCTCTGTTGCATTCGCTGAACAAAGCCGCAAGTGTGGCTGACAGCCAGGATATTGAGTGGCTCTGAACAGCCTCCTGACTTTTAATAAGAGGGAAGAGTCAATTTGAGTTGTTCCCCACACCTGCACTTGCCAGGCGGGGATTGCAAAAGCAGAAAGAGTTTGACTTGTTATCTTTAAAACAAACATATCCTTCACTCCCCTATGCAGCCCCCCACCCCAGGGAAAGAAAGTTTGTTAACTGCATCTTCTGTAACTAATTCAGTCTTCTGAACAATGAGACCCAGGCCCTTTCTTTTTTGGATTTCTTAGAATATCAGTAATTCAAAGCAAAGTACTATGGGAAGGCAGGGGGTTGGATTTGAGTAGTTTTTACTCAGAGTAGACCCATTGAAATTAATGGACCTGAGTTAGTCATGGCCATTCATTTTAATACACTGAACTTGGGGCTGGATCTACACATGGGGGTGGGAATGCTATAATTAAGTCATAAATTAGATTGTTATAGCAAAAGAAAAAACCCTATGTGGAATCGCATAGACAAATTTTGTGCTCTACAGCGCCATCTGGTGCCACATCTTTACAATGGAGTTACAACGATATAACTGACTGAGTGTAGCTGAGTCCTGGGAAAGTTAGTTGAGTTGCAATGTTCAGGGGCCACTTGCAATTAACCCTTACTCTAAAATAAGGATGAGGAACCTATGACTCCACAGATGTTCTTGAACTACAGCTCCTATAAGCCCCAGCCAGCAGGGCCAGTGGTCAGGAATGAGGGGATTTTGTAGTCTAACAGTATTTGTACAGTCACAGGCTGGTAGTACAATAGCTTTGTAAGCAAGCATTTTGGTTTCCTTGCAAATGTCCCGGTCCTCAAGCACTCTGCACTTCAATCGGGAGAAAGCTGCACTCACAGGCAATGTTGGATTTTGGCATCAATATTGGCCCCTAGGAAAGATAACTGCCCAGGCAGGAGAAGTATAGACACTTTCCAACGTTACACCATTGAGTTGGATGATACTGTATGTTTGTGAAACATGTACCACTTATAAACACCATCTCCAACTACTCAAAAAATTCCATCAAAGGTGTCTCCGGAAAAAAATACATATCACTTGGGAAGACAGGCGAACTAATGCCAGTGTACTGGAAGAAGCAAAGATCACCAGTGTCAAAGCAACAATTCTTCAACATCAACTCTGTTGGATTGATCATGTTGTTCAGATGTCTGATTATCATCTTCCAAAGCAAACTACTCTATTCTGAACTTAGAAATGAAAAGCATAACGCTGGTGGTCAACAAAAGAGGTTTAAAAACTGTCTCAAGGCAAAAAAAAAATTAAAAATGTAGTATAAACACTGGCCTGCAAGTGCTCCAGTTGAAGAACAGCCTTTACCAAAGATGTCATGGGCTTTGAAGACACACAAACTCAGGATGCAAGGGAGAAACGTGCTAAGAGGCAGGCACATTTGGCAAACCCTCACCGTGATCAACATCCCACCGGAAACCTATCTCCCCACTGTGGAAGGACATGTGGATCCAGAACTGGCCTCCACAGTCACTTACGGACTCACTGTTAAAACTGTGCTTATGGAAGACAATCTTACTCGGCTGTGAGTGGTTGCCAAAGAAGACGAGACAGCCATAGGTTTCTCACCAATGGGTTGCATTTTTCCCACTGGTCACCTGTTTGTTTCAATTGGTCTTTGCTAAACGCAAAGTACTACTTACATCAAAATATGGCGTTGTTGGAGGAGGAGTCCTGGTTCTAACCACAGAAACATCTATCAGGACTGTTCCTGTCATAGCTTTGGAGACAGAGTTATTGTGCAAGTTGTCATCTATAATGTGAACCACAAGATGATACTGGGTCTGCATATCCATTCTATCTTCAAAGTCGAAAGGGCTTTTCACAATCAGTCGCGGTGAACTGGACCCTCGAATTGGGTCAAAACCAAAATGGTTACCACCATTTCCTTTGTGTGAAGAACAGAAAGAGAGATTAGAATGCCTCTAAATGCCTCTAAATTTTATCTTATCTCGGGTGTATTTTTATACAAAAAGGCTTACAACGAATGCACTTTTAGTGGTATCACCAATGGCAATAACGGTACCTTTTAATTATTTTCTTTTGTCTGTATATACGTGCTTTCTCTTTTGAAATACGCAAAATTCAGTAAAGCATTGATTTTAAGAATGATGATAATAATGGTTCCTTTTAAAATGAATATTCATAAAAGATGCACATTTGAAAAGCAGAAGTCAAACAAAGGTACAAACTCTGTGAAGGCCGAACTACAGTTTCCAGGATTCTTTGAGGAAAGCCATGAGTTTATGAAGCCCGAGAACCTATGCCCTTAACCATCCATAACCCAGAAATCAACAAATGATGTTTCTTCTCCCACCAGCACATATCCATGCCAGAAAAGGTTCCACTTATTGCATTCCTGCATTACTCTTGCACAACTCTTCAAAGCACAGAGCCTCTCCGTTTGGTGGTTAGGGTGGAGACTGCAACCCTAGCTAAGCCCAACGAGGTTTGGAAAGTGTTGTTCCACATCAAAAACCATAAGGAGACATTTCGTGATGCGAGAACTTTTACCGGAAACAATCTCAAACCGCATTGAAGTATCAGCAGAGTCTCTATCGTGGCAGGTAAGCCGAAAGCTGTTTATATTTGTTCCTGGGGAGGTGCTGTCAAGCACTGTTGCTCTATAGGTAAGGGGTGTGCATACGGGGGCTTCATCATTCTCTTCTCTGATATCTATCGTCACCTATTAAAAGAAACAACAGCAAATCAAGAGAATCATAGACAAAAGGGGCCCACAGAAGAGTGCTGAAGGGGGCATGGCTCATCTACTGTTGCTAACAGGATCTAACGCCCTGGAAGAAAGACTGTCACAAGACATAGCAGAGGAGGCTCAGAGGAGATAAAAGGGAATGAGACGATTCATGAAGGATGAGTCTGTCAAGGCAGTAGCAGAAGTGGGGCTCACTGTAATGCCTCTCTCCATATGAACCAACCCAGACCCTGCAATCAATGCCTGAGGCCCTCCACGAGCGGTCCAGAGGGTGGCCACATGAGGATGGGGCCTTTTCTGTGGTGGCTCCCCACTTGTGGAATGCTCTCCCCAGGGAGGCTCGCCTGGTGCCTTCATTACATATCTCTTGGCACCAGGCAAAAACATTCCTCTTCTCCCAGATCTTTGGCTAATTAAACAATCTATGGCCTTTTAAACTGGGGGGTATTGCTTTTGTTTGTGAGTATGGTTTGTGTTTTTGTGTTTTTTATATTGTAAACCACACTGTGGTCCTCGGATGAATGACAGCATAGATATTTAAAAAGGTAAAGGTGCCCCTGACTGTTAGGTCCAGTCACGGACGACTCTGGGGTTGCGCGCTCATCTCGCTCTAAGGGAGTCGGTGTTTGTCCGCAGACAGCTTCCGGGTCATGTGGCCAGCATGACTAAGCCGCTTCTGGCGAACCAGAGCAGTGCACAGAAACGCCGTTTACCTTCCCACTGAAGCAGTACCTATTTATCAACTTGCACTTTGACGTGCTTTCGAACTGCTAGGTTGGCAGGAGCAGGGACCGAGCAACGGGAGCTCACCCCGTCGTGGGGATTTGAATTGCCAACCTTCCGATCGGCAAGCCCTAGGCTCTGTGCTTTAGACCACAGCACTACCCACGTCCCTATAAATTATAATTATTAATTAAATATATAGATATTGTAGTAATAATAATAATAATAATAATAATAATAATAATAATAATACCTTCCATCACCCATGCTGCTGCTGTTTACTGGGGATGGGAAGAGGGAGGCAGTGGTGAGGTTTGGTGTTCTGCACCTCCATTCTGTTGCAGGTTCTACTCACATATTATAAACCAAAGGGTGGGAGGCAGGGGAATCGTCAATGTTCATTTACACAGAAAAGATCAAAACACCAAGCAAGCTGGAAATGCCAGACTCAGCCTAAGGGTTACTTGCCTTGGAGATGATGAATGGCTTCCCACCTGAAACATTCATGAGTAATCTCAGTAAGCTCATGTCTCAGAACAGCATTTGGATGAGAAACACTGTAACAATGCCCCCCCCCCCCGGGCAACACACAGAAGCACACTAGAAAATTAAGATGCACGAGAAGAGTCTTCTGGACCAATCTAGTCCAGCATCCTGTTCTCCCAGTGGCTACCAGGAAGCCTGAAAGCTGGACATGAGCTCAGCTGCATTTTTGCCCCCATCAACTGGGGTTCAGAGGCATAATGCCTTTGTTAAGCAGCCAGGTGAAATATAGTCACTGGCTTGCCTTCACCTCGGGAAAACTGCTTTAATAATTCTCAAAGAGAATTGCTTGAGGAAGCTTTTCCCCTGCAGGTGTGGGGACTGAACAGCAGTAACGGCATTTTCCAGTTGTTTGCAAGCAAAGGAAAACCGAAAGTACCAGCACTCTTCCTTGATCTACTTTTGCGAGGAGACAATAGCATTTGAAATAGTAAGGCATGGCTCTTAGCAGTTTTTATGATTATCTTTCTTTCTTTCTTTTTTACGTAATTATAATTATTCCAGGCTTAAAATGAAAGATGCTGGAGCTCAAGCCAGTCTGAAACGGAATCTTCTGACTTGGAAACCCTGAAGATCTGAGATCCGGTTGCATAATGAGCCCCTGTGGGCTAAAGGATGAGGAAAGCTCTCTGTACAACCTACCGGTAATAGGCACTCACTAGCAAGTCTACAGGTGCAGAAAACAGCAGTCCTTATCAATGCATAATATGGGAGATTCAGGGGACAGGAGCATGCTGCTTCTCTCACAGATTGGATGCATTCATCCAACACATTTAATATTCCAGAGCCACTGTGGACAAGGAGACACAGCCAAAGAGGTATTTCAGGGACCCTTCCCAGTCCAAGTGATGGAAAAGAGTTTCTCCCTGAGATTCCAGAGAGCCAGGCTGAGTAGACAGCACAGGGATCCATATCAGACCCTCCAAGTGTCCCTATTTTCCAGGGACAGCCCCCGATGAGCAGAAGCCATCCCAGTTTCTGATTTGACCCCAGAATGTCCCGCTTCTCCTTAGGACATCCCTATTTTAATCGGAGAAATGTTAGAGGGTATGGCGTTATCCAACCCCCCAAGCCATCTGAAGGCAGCCCAGTATAGAGAAGTTTTAAAATGTTTAATGTTTTATTATGTTTTTATATATGTTGGAAGCCGCCCAGAGTGGCTGGGGCAACCCAGTCAGATGGGCCAGTATTGTAGCCTTATTGGAGTTCACCAATTGGGTCTGCGTTGCTCCGGGACAGGAGGAAGGAAGTCAAATGACACCGAGTTGGTTCAAAGGAAGAGTTTATTCTGCTCTCTGGATAGCAGAAGGCACTTGCGTGGTGAGTCCACAGCAAGTCCAAAGAAATGACAAGTTTCATGCAGTATATATTATCCTCCAGGCACCCTCTCTCTCCTTCCAACCACGTCAGCCTATATACGCAGGTTGACATCACATATGTTCTTGCTCTGGCATTCTTAACCATAAAAGGGTTTCCTTCCTGTACTTCTGACCATAAAATGATCTTCCTCTTCCTACTCTTATCTGGGAGGAAGAGGTAATCATCTCCGGGAACACGCTCTGGCATTTGTTCCCGGACTTGGGTTTATGTGTGTCAGAGTGTGTCCAGGACGTAAGATAAAGCACAGACATGTCTTCTCTCTGTTCTGTTCTACTACTGGTACCGTGAAGGCCATAGTTGCTGTCACAACTGATAAAGGAGAGGGCTCTGAGCACTTGTCTATACAGCCGGGCTTTTGTTTATGCATTGAGCTCAGAGCTCAAGTTAATGGATTTTAGCTAAGGAAAAATAGGGATTTTGGTGCAGTTTCAAACTGCCTGCACAGTCAGTTTTGGGTTTTGGAAACCCATTCCTTCAGTATAAAAGTTGTTGTTGTTGTATAGGACATTCCTATTTTCATCAGAGAACTGTTGGAGGGTGTGCCATATGGATGAAAGGTCTAAGCTGGTATATATCAGCTTCTTGCATTCCTCTGATACATTACACTTGGGGAGGGGCTGTTAATTTTTGAAAATGCAGCATAGACGTATACATTTGTCCCAAGGTGAAGTTTTGGTGTTAACTGAGCACCTGTATTTGACACCTATTCTGGTCGCTTCGCCTCTGCACTTCTAGATCACCCTAGGGCCAGGTCTCTGCTTGGCTGACTGAACTCCATTTGCCCTCAGGACCCATGACACCTGTAATTAGCTTATCTGCTTTGTAGCAGCATGTAGGAGACAGAGAGTGTTAGCAAAGTGCTACTGCTGCTGAGAAAATAAGTGCAGCAGAATTTTTCAAATCATTTTTAACTCACTGCAACAAAAGTCCACAAGCAACAGGGCATTGCTTAAGCAGAAACCTGCTCTCCAGAAGTCAGAGAAGAAGCTGCTCTGATCAAAGAAGGACAGAGAAACAGCAAGAGGCATTTTACACGACAGGTTACAGCTTCATCTCCTGTTGGAGCAGACTAATTGCAGCCTAAGTCCGTGTACTTTAATCACTGTTGCCTCTCCACCAGAAAAAAAAGATATATTTGTGTAGGTAAGGAGAGTACAGTGGTACCTCGGGTTAAGTACTTAATTCGTTCCAGAGGTCCGTTCTTAACCTGAAACTGTTCTTAACCTGAAGCACCATTTTAGCTAATGGGGCCTCCTGCTGCAGCCGTGCCGCTGGAGCACGATTTCTGTTCTCACCCTGAAGCAATCTTAACCCAAGGTACTATTTCTGGGTTAGTGGAGTCTGTAACCTGAAGCGTATGTAACCTGAAGCGTATGTAACCCGAGGTACCACTGTAAAAGCTTCTAAGACACTTTCTTTCCCCACTGAGTAAAATACTTCTTTAGTTTTTGTACCCTGCCAAGCCAAAAGAGGCCCAGCAAGCCATGTATTCTGGCTTGCTAGGTACTTGACACACCTCTTTTGGGCAGTCTGCGACATCATTCATTTCAGCTTTGTTGGGCCACTATAGTAGTAGCTGGCTTAATGTGTCCCACTGCAAGCAATTGTTTTCTTGGATTTATGCAACCTGTTCTGCTCTTTCCCTATGCTGATTTTAGCCTCCTTGACTTCTGTGGGATTAATCCAAATCACCAAAATCAGGTCATTAAATTTAAGTAACAAATCTAACTACTTTGTGATGATCGCAGGAGCAGTGCATCTGTATTATTATTATTATTATTATTATTATTATTATTATTATTATTATTATTATTACAGGGAGAAATGGAAAACCAACGAGAACAGATTCTTTGGCTTAGGCATGATCTGCTGTTATGTGTTCCACATGTCCCCCCCTCTTGAAAATATATATTCTGTTGTACCTATCATTATTACACCCTAGTGTTACAGAAGAAAGTGCTGCAAGCTTGTAATTTATAATCAATGAATGAGCTTTCTGTGTTACAGTAATCCTATGCTTGTAGGTGTTAATTAAAATGTTCCCAGCAGCTAGGAACAGAACAGTCGTACAGAGACATGCTCAACAGATGAGCCGCTTGCTTGCGGTGCATCCGTTGCAACAGCCAGCAGCTCCAGCTGACCCCAGCTGTGACCAGGACATCCAATGCTAACCGTCATGACTTTGCATGACAGAAAGGGGGACTGGCATATAGAGCCACACCTTCCTCTCTAGATGAGGAAGGGGAGGTCTTTGCTCATTTCTGATATACTCGTGTTTTTATACTGAAGCCCCTCATGGCCCAGTATATAAAGTATGCTGTAATTTGGGGTGTCGATTCCAATATGTCTCTTTCCTCAAGACCCACTGAGAACCCTAGCCCAAAATGGAACTTTTCGTATTTCCAGAGTTCAGAGCTTTCCTGGTCTGACTTGATGCTTGGCACACAGCCACAGGGTGCTTTTGAAAGGTGGCCCCTTCTCGGCTAAGTGGTGTCTAGCAGGCCCCCCTCTAGGGCCCGGAGGGGGGAGAGTGCGGTCTCCAAAGGCTGATTGATCGCCAAATGAGTGATATTTATGGAATACAGTTTATCTACATTGTAATATTGCAAACAGTTTTGCCTAACAATTTAATTTGGAAGGTACTGATTCAATAAAGCTATAAAGGAAGGTTTGGACAATTAAAGATTGGGAGTTCCTGTGCCATTAAACTTCAGATAACAGACTTGGACAACATCCCGGATTGGAATGGAGTCAGAGGAAACTACACTGATAAAAAGACAGTTGGAAAAATATATACTAATAAAGCTGTACTCGACGGATGAAAGTACATGATTGAGAATTGTGGACCTAGGGACGGAGAATTATAAAGCATCAAAATCGAGATGTGGAAAATATGGAAACAGCAAGGAGAGGCAGAACTGAGATGTGGAGATATGCTTCAGAGATCCAGACCGTGGGGAGCTCCGAAAAATTAAGAATTATAATTTGGACTATAATTTGGTCTGTTTTATTTTAGTTTCCCCCCCCCCCCTTCATGGATCACTGCCTTGCCGTGGCGAAGGGGCTTGAAGAACTCAGAGAAGCTATGAACTATGCCGAGCAGGGCACCCAAGATGAACAGGTCATAGTGGAGAGTTTTGACCAAACGTGATCCACCTGGAGGAGGAACCGGCAAGCCACTCCAGTATCCCTGCCAAGAAAACTCCATGGACAAAGACAACAGGCATATAAAAGTTATGACGCTGGAAGATGAGCCCCTCAGGTCGGAAGGCGTCCACCATGCTACTGGGGAAGAGCGGAGGACAAGTACAAGTAGATCCAGAGCTGATGAAGCGGCTGGGCTAAAGCCGAAAGGACGTTCAGTTGCAGATATGCCTGGAAGCGAAAGGAAAGTCCAATGCTGTAAAGAAAAATATTGCATAGGAACCTGGAATGTAAGAACCATGAACCTGGGTAAGTTGGATGTGGTCAAAAATGAGATGGCAAGAATAAATATTGACATCCTGGGCATCAGTGAACTAAAATGGACAGGAATGGGTGAATTCAGTTCGGATGACCATCATATCTACTACTGTGGGCAAGAAACCCGGAAAAGAAATGGAGTGGCCCTCATAGTCAACAAAAGAGTGGCGAAAGCTGTACTGGGATGCAATCTCAAAAATGATAGAATGATCTCGATACGAATCCAAGGCAGACCTTTTAACATAACAGTAATCCAAGTTTATGCACCAACTACTGGTGCTGAAGAAACTGAAATTGACCAATTCTATGAAGACTTACAACACCTTATAGAAGCGACACCAAAGAAGGATGTTCTTCTCATTATAGGGGATTGGAATGCTAAAGTAGGGAATCAAGAGATAAAAGGAACAACGGGCAAGTTTGGCCTTGGAGAGCAAAATGAAGCAGGGCAAAGGCTAATAGAGTTCTGTCAAGAGAACAAGCTGGTCATCACAAACACGCTTTTCCAACAACACAAGAGATGACTCTACACATGGACATCACCAGATGGGCAGCATCGAAATCAGATTGATTATATTCTCTGCAGCCAAAGATGGAGAAGCTCAATACAGTCAGCAAAAACAAGACCTGGAGCTGACTGTGGCTCGGATCATCAGCTTCTTATAGCAAAATTCAAGCTTAAACTGAAGAAAGTAGGAAAAACCACTGGGCCGGTAAGATACAATCTAAATCAAATCCCTTATGAATACACAGTGGAAGTGAGGAACAGGTTTAAGGATTTAGATTTGGTGGACAGAGTGCCTGAAGAACTATGGATGGAGGCTCGCAACATTATACAGGAGGCAGCAACGAAAACCATCCCAATGAAAAGGAAATGCAAGAAAGCAAAGTGGCTGTCCAATGAGGCCTTACAAATAGCGGGGGAGAGAAGGCAAGCAAAATGCGAGGGAGATAGAGAAAGATACAGGAAATTGAATGCAGATTTCCAAAAAATAGCAAGGAGAGACAAGAAGGCCTTCTTAAACGAGCAATGCAAAGAAATAGAGGAAAACAACAGAATGGGAAGAACCAGAGATCTGTTCAAGAAAATTGGAGATATGAAAGGAACATTTCGTTCAAAGATTGCCATAATAAAGGACAAAAGTGGTAAGGACCTAACAGAAGCAGAAGACATCAAGAAGAGGTGGCAAGAATACACAGAGGAATTATACCAGAAAGAAATGGATGCCTCGTACACCCCAGGTAGTGGGGTTGCTGACCTTGAGCCAGACATCCTGGAGAGTGAAGTCAAATGGGCCTTAGAAAGCACTGCAAATAACAAGGCCAGTGGAAGTGATGGTATTCCAGCTGAACTATTTAAAATTTTAAAAGATGATGCTGTTAAGGTGCTACACTCAATATGCCAGCAAGTTTGGAAAACTCAGCAGTGGCCAGAGGATTCGAGAAGATCAGTCTACATCCCAATCCCAAAGAAGGGCAGTGCTAAAGAATGCTCCAACTACCGCACAATTGCACTCATTTCACACGCTAGCAAGGTTATGCTTAAAATTCTACAAGGAAGGCTCAAGCAGTATGTGGACCGAGAACTCCCAGAAGTGCAAGCTGGATTTAGAAGAGGCAGAGGAACCAGAGACCAAATTGCAAACATGCGCTGGATTATGGAGAAAGCCAGAGAGTTCCAGAAAGACATCTACTTCTGCTTCATTGACTATGCAAAAGCCTTTGACTGTGTTGACCACAGCAAACTATGGCAAGTTCTTAAAGAAATGGGAGTGCCTGATCACCTCATCTGTCTCCTGAGAAATCTCTATGTGGGACAAGAAGCTACAGTTAGAACTGGATATGGAACAACTGATTGGTTCAAAATTGGGAAAGGAGTACGACAAGGCTGTATATTGTCTCCCTGGTTATTTAACTTATATGCAGAATTCATCATGCGAAAGGCTGGGCTGGATGAATCCCTAGCCGGAATTAAGATTGCTGGAAGAAATATCAACAACCTCAGATATGCAGATGACACAACCTTGATGGCAGAAAGTGAGGAGGAATTAAAGAACCTTTTATTGAGGGTAAAAGAGGAGAGCGCAAAATATGGTCTGAAGCTCAACATCAAAAAAACGAAGATCATGGCCACTGGTCCCATCACCTCCTGGCAAATAGAAGGAGAAGAAATGGAGGCAGTGAGAGATTTTACTTTCTTGGGTTCCATGATCACTGCAGATGGTGACAGCAGCCACGAAATTAAGAGACGTCTGCTTCTTGGGAGGAAAGCAATGACCAACCTAGACAGCATCTTAAAAAGTAGAGACATCACCTTGCCAACAAAGGTCCGTATAGTAAAAGCTATGGTTTTCCCAGTAGTGATGTATGGAAGTGAGAGCTGGACCATAAAGAAGGCTGATCGTCGAAGAATTGATGCTTTTGAATTATGGTGCTGGAGGAGACTCTTGAGAGTCCCATGGACTGCAAGAAGATCAAACCTATCCATTCTTAAGGAAATCAGCCCTGAGTGCTCACTGGAAGGACAGATCGTGAAGCTGAGGCTCCAATACTTTGGCCACCTCATGAGAAGAGAAGACTCCCTGGAAAAGACCCTGATGTTGGGAAAGATGGAGGGCACAAGGAGAAGGGGACGACAGAGGACGAGATGGTTGGATAGTGTCTTCGAAGCTACAAACATGAGTCTGACTAAACTGCGGGAGGCAGTGGAAGACAGAAGTGCCTGGCGTGCTCTGGTCCATGGGGTCACGAAGAGTCGGACACGACTAAACGACTAAACAACAACATTTTAGTTTTTTATTTTAATTAGAGTATTATGATTGGATATATTAATTGGATGTTTTTTATTGGAAAATCAATAAAAATGATTTTTTTAAAAAAAAAGAAAGAAAGGTGCAGTGGCGTAGCGTGGGTTGTCAGCACCCGGGGCAAGGCAAGTAATTTGTACCCCCTAACCCGTGGATTTGCGCCCCCTAACCCGTGGATTTGCGCCCCCTAACCCTAAGCCCCAGATGTTGCGCCCGGTGCGGCCGGCCCCCCCTGCACCCCCCACGCTACGCCACTGGAAAGGTGGCACCTTCTCGTCTCTACTAATCCACATGGGACAGACACCTTTACCGGCAAGATGGGGCTAGAGCTCTTCTGAAAGTTGTTTTCTGGTTACTTCTGCTTCGCAGGACGCAGATTATTGCAAAGAGCTTTTTGGTGGTTAAGATCTAGTGATCTTTGTGTAATTGTCTCCATATCACTCACCAGGTAATCCTTCCTTCCAACTACTCTTAGTTGTTTCATCTGTTCCCTTGCCCCCCATCTGCCTCTACCCTCTGCAACCCTTTAATTAATTAATTAATTAATTAATTAATTAATAATAATAATAAATGTTATTTATACCCCGCCCTCCCCAGCCAAGATTGGGCTCAGGGCAGCTAACACCAGGTATAAAAACAATTGATTAAAATACAACTTAAAAACAAGATTAAAATACAACATTAAAATGCAGCCTCATTTCAGTAGAAACTCCAATCAAAAACTTTTGGGGGATGAAAACGTCAAATCTTCACCAAGGCCAGCTATCCAGACTGGTCCTACATGGGCCAGAAAAAAGCCAGGGAAGTCCCCAAATAGGGGTTTCATCACAGAAGAAGAAAGGAAAAAGGAAAGAGGGGGAGGGGATCAAGTTGATTCCAAGCCAAAGGCCAGGCGGAACAACTCTTGTCTTACAGGCCCTGTGGAAAGAAAACAGATGGTCTTCCATTTTTTGACATTATCATTCTTCATCCATGACTTCCTTGCCTCCTTTTCAAGACAGCTTCACATGATGCATGGGGCTACCACATAAAAAAACACCCCTTATGTTGAATTCTTTCCAACAGCCCATAATTTGTGATAAGAACATAAGTCCAGCATACTGTTCTCACAGTGGCCAACAGATGCCTGTGGGAGCCCTGAGACTGTAGTCTCAATCCAATCCCGCCTTGAAAAGATATCTAAATTGGTGGCCATTACCATATTTTGTGGCAGAGATTTCCAGAGTTTAATTTACCTTTCTTTCTTCTCTAAAAGAAATGCTACTTTTACTGTGCAGCACTACATGTCTAGCCATTAAATAAGTTCCTTTGGGGTATGTGATATGAGAGTTTTGCTCTTCGGTCATGTTGATGGTTTGACTTGGAAGAAGCAGTGAAAACAAAGGCGAGGCCTACCTTTGGAGTTCTTAAAATGGTGTGGCAAAGGCACAAGAGTTTCTTTACAAAGGTACCCTATGAAATAAAACGGTTTGCATGACACCCGCCTGCCTTTGATTTTCCCATTCTAGTGGACCGATTGCCCATAATTCAGCTACTATAGAAAGGAAAGTTAAAAGAACTGGCCGGATAATGTTCATAAGAAAAATGGTTAACTCAGACTTACTACAGTACTAGCAGTTCTGGGATGAAACAGATCACAGTCAACAGCTTCAATGATCAGTTTGTACTGCTGGACAGATTCGTAGTCTGGTTCTGTTATCAGTTCTATGACTCCAGACACTGGATCCAACCAGAATATCTCAACGGGGTAAAAAATGCCTCCATGGCCTATTCTATAGGTCACACAGTCTGATGGGTAGTCTTCATCTGTGGCAGTTACTTGTCCAACTTTATAGTGAGCTGTAAGAAGACAGTGGTGTTTCACAAGTGCTAATTTTCAGACTCGATTTCATTTACCTGGAATTAACGTAGTAGTGACTAAGTGGAGCCCTCTCCTTTTTCAACAGTGAAAGCCGAGCGCTCAGAAAATGAGCCTATTACTGTGCTGCCTTTGTAAGGCTTATTAGCAATCCCTTCTTATTTAGCCATATAACAGGGCAAAAATGACACAAACAGGAGCTCCTTAATTACCTCACAATGAGTACAAGGCATAAGCTGCATTTATCGCTGTTGGGATGAGACTGCGGCGTAATTGACCATTAAATTCTTCTCCAATTGGATTTCTTTTCTCTACAAAAGACTCTAGGGGTGCATCTTCCCCTGAACTAGTTGCGTGGCATTTTGTTTACAGGCAAAGGAGAGAACTCAAAGGTGAGTGGTGGGCGAAGAGGAAGGATCCATGTGTTGCTAAATATGGAGATCAGCTGTACCTCTTGCACACATCAGTGCTGTTAATTTTAATAATAATAATAATAATAATAATAATAATAATAATAATAATAATAAAAAATTATTTAGGGCTGTGGCCCTCCACAGCCAGAGCCGGGCTCAGGGCGGCTAACACCAATAAAATCACAGTAAAAACATAATAGGGGGGAAAGAGAGAGAGAGAAAACCAATTTAAAATACAGGTTAAAATGGAATTTAGAATGCAGCCTCATTTTAAAGTAGCCGATAAATCAAGACCGTAAGGGGAGGGAAACATAAGGGCCAGACTGAGTCCAAACCAAAGGCCAGGTGGAAAGATGTCAAGGCCCTGCGGAAAGATGTCAAGTCCCACAGGGCCCTAGTCTCTTGTGACAGAGGGTTCCACCAAGTCGGGGCCAGTACTGAAAAGGCCCTGGCCGTAGTTGAGACCAATCTAATGACCTTGCGACTTGGGACCTCCAAAATGTGGACCTTAAGGTCCTCCGCGGGGCATACCAGGAGAGGCGGTCCTGTAGGTACGTGGGTCCTAGGCCGCATATAGTGTACTGCTTAACAAATAGCCCTAAAATGTCACAAAACAAGGACTTCCAGGATAATATTTGTATTCCCTAACAGGAATTGAGGTCGGATTAAGCAACTGTGGGTTCAGATTCAATGGCTTGGGTAAAAGATGGACTTAAGTTGTCCCCCCACCCTTGGCTGTTGCATTTGGCTCTGGCCATACCATCAGACCAGCAGCTCTCAGGCTCTTCCTCCTAAACCCTCTGTTGAAGGACACATTTGCGTATGCTTTGTCACCTGTCCTGGCCTCCCTAAACTGCTCTGCTTCCTCAGGTGCCATGGAGGATGCTATCCCATCTGCAGTGCTAAAGTACAATTCAGTTGTCAGCCGAAACAGCTTTCGTACATGGAATGGGGAGGAATTCCAGCTTGTCTTTCAAGCTGCAAAATGTTTTGTATCAGCCCCTGGTTTCTATCCTACCTCCCATACTGTTAAGTTGTGGGCGAACATATCAGACGACACAGTCATTCTTCCAAAGCAGCTCTTTATTTGTAAGCTGGAACAGAACTAAACTGAGGAGCTCAGTCAGCCTGCTTATATAGAGCTCCAGAACAATGTAACTGTTGCCATTTTTTAAAACTATCCAATCACTGAACGTCACTTTCGATCCTTCATTTGCATACAAACTATCCAATCACTGAACGTCACTTTCGATCCTTCATTTGCATAACTATCTACAGTATCCCCCTGCTGGCCCAGGGTGAGAACTTCAGTACATAACACATACATAGGTCTCCACCTCTTTGCAGCATCTGCATCAGATCTCAGTAAGTTGCTGCCACCGTTGTCCTTTTCCCGCGGTGTCATTTTAAATGTTCAGAGCGATGGAACATAATAAGGCTGAAAGAAGCCCAGACCAACGGCAGGAGGAGATGCTGACCAATTAAAATCTGAGATCCATAGGCGAGACCCACATGAGTCCAGCCTGAAACCGTTTGGGATTTCTGAAATAGCGTGCCTGGTGTTCATGTAAACACAGCAAGCAGATGCCAAGTAGTGACTAGCTAACGTGGTTCTGTTTATTAGTGAACTGTTTTAAAACAGCTGCCCCAGTTGGCAGTTCATTTCCAGCCCCAATTCAAGGGTTCACATTAGTGCTCCAACTCCTAAATGTCTTAGGCCCCCAACACTTAAAAGATCACCTCCTTCATTCTTAAGGTGTTAAGATCAGCAGAGGGGGCCATTTTGGTTGTTTCACTAGCCTCAGAAGCTCTGGGAGAGGGTATTCTCTGTAGTAATCCCCTAGTTGTGGAACTCATTCGCCACAGAGATGCATCTGGCACCTTCATTACATATGTGTGAAGGGCACAATTCCCAGTATGTTTCCAGGCACAATTCAAAGTGTTGGTGCTGACCTTTAAAGCCCTAAACAGCCTCGGCCCAGTATACCATCGCTCAGACCGGCCACTGAGATCCAGCGCCGAGGGCCTTCTGGCAGTTCCCTCACTGCGAGAAGCGAAGTTACAGGGAACCAGGAAGTGGTGAATTATTGTATTTTAATATTTTACTGGAAGCTGCCCAGAGTGGCAGGGGAAGCCCAGCCAGATGGGTGGGGTATAAATAAATTATTATTATTATTATTATTATTATTATTATTATTATTATTATTATATAGCTTTCAGCAAATACACACTTCAAGCATAAAAAGCCAGGTCAAAGAGGTGCACCTCAGTACCCACCTAATTTCTAGAATAGTAAGTTGTTTGAAACTGCCTATAATATTGTGTTTTAATTGTAAACTGAACCAGGACTTAAGGGTGACGGGTGGGCAAAGGAGAAGAGGAGGAAAAAAGAAATGTTTCCACTACCTTTTATGTCTACGAAGCCTGAGCTGAAACCTTTGCAGTCAGACAAAAGGTGTCCACTACCGGGCCTTGGTTCTGCTAACAAAGTGTGTAGCATAGGAATATGCCTTACAGTGGTACCTCGGGTTAAGTACTTAATTCGTTCTGGAGGTCCGTTCTTAACCTGAAACTGCTCTTAACCTGAGGTACCACTTTAGCTAATGGGGCCTCCTACTGCTGCCGCGCAGCCGGAGCACAATTTCTGTTCTCATCCTGAAGCAAAGTTCTTAACCTGAAGCACTATTTCTGGGTTAGCGGAGTCTGTAACCTGAAGCGTATGTAACCTGAAGCGTATGTAACCCGAGGTACCACTGTATACCGAATCAGGCCACTGGGTCCACCTAATTGAGTACTGTATACACACTGACTGTCAGCAGCTGTCCATGGCTTCAGTCAGAGGCCTCTTCCCATTCTACCTGGAGATGATGGCGAATTACTCTTCTGCATGCCAAGCAGGTGCTCTCCCACTGAGCCCTTCCCCTCAAAAAAACACAACAGTGGGTGTCAGGGAACTGCCATCGGAGCCCAGAGTGGAGGTAAGGCTCCCCAACGATGCAGGAGAAGGGACCAGCAGGGAGAGAGAGAGCACTTCCTTTGGGGAAGGAAATTGGCGTGACACCAGGAAGAAAGGGGAGCAGGGAAGGACTTCGGAGACATGGCTCCAAGACTCTTCCACAGAGGCCAGCGGGGAGAGCCCAGGACCTCCGCTGGCCACGCCCACTCTGCGCAGAAGACTTCCACTCAGGGAGGCTAGGCAGAGACTTGGCGTCAAGCAGCTTTTATGTTGGAAGAAGTTCAGGAAACACCCACTGACGGATTCTGCCAGTGACTGACACAGCCACGGAGAAAGGGCTGTCCAGCCAGGGAAAGGTTTAGCCAGACAACGTTGCCTAGAGCAGCAGCCCCCTTACGCACGAGCAACCCCAATTCCCTTTACAGTGGGTTAAAAATGCAGCTTATATTACACAAGTACATACGGTGGTACCTCGGGTTACAGATGCTTCAGGTTACAGACTCCGCTAACCCAGAAATAGTACCTCGGGTTAAGAACTTTACCTCAGGATGCTGCCTGCGGCGTGGCGGCAGCAGGAGGCCCCATTAGCTAAAGTGGTGCTTCAGGTTAAGAACAGTTTCAGGTTAAGAACGGACCTCCGGAATGAATTAAGTTCTTAGCCCGAGGTACCACTGTACTAAGAGTTTCTCTCATTTCCACATTGTAACTCTGTTAAACATAATAGAAAGCCGATACTTTTACGTGGGTATGAAATTAACCTTTCAATAAAGCATAAAAAGCTAACCTGAGCACTTCTCAAGCTCGAGTTTAAAATAGAGCCATTATGCAGGCTCCTGAAAGGCTGCCAACTTTTCTCCTTGAAAAACTACGGTAAGCGAATTGCATTTCCCTCGTGGCTTCCGGCACAATGTGATTGAGCTTTTCCGTTTATCGTGAAGCTGTTTCAGATCTTTTTAAACAAGATGGGGAGGTGGTGGTTAAAAGGAAACTAATTTCATGTGTGTGTGTGCCTTTTTCTTTTGCTGTCAGCAATGGATCCGTGTATATGTCAAACTTCATCAAAGAAAATTACTTTAAATATTTCAGATTGCTGTATTGTGTTCAAATTATATAGTTACCAAGACCCCATACAAGGCAATTTTGTACTAATGCAAAAGAATAAATAAATGCAGCTCGTTCTTTTGGCCTTTTTATGGGCACTGCTATAAAGGAAGTTATAGCATCGTGATGTTCCTGTATTTTTTTATTTTCACCTACCTGATTTCCACCCTCCCTCAACTGATTCAAGTCAATGCCCATTGCTATAGCTCAGTGGTACACAGGTCACAAACTCTGCAAACAGAAGGCTCTATGTTTGATCCCCCACATCTCCAGCTAGCAACAATTTAGTAGCTGGTGAAAGAAAAGACCTTTGCCTGAGACCTTGGAGAGCTTTCAGTCAAAGTTGACAATATTGGTGGGCTAGGTGGAGAAATAGGACGCCTTCCTATGCCTAATGACAACGGTATCCAGTTCAAATTTCAAGTCAAGGCCAGTAAAAGTGTGAATAATTATGGATAATTAAGAGCAGGTGACAACCTTCCTTCCTTCCTTCTTTCTTTCCTTCCTTCCTTCCCATAATTTCTATTCCATGCCTTCAATGTAATTTTATGTTCCAAAGGCGACTAATAATAAGCAAGAAACAATAAGAGTATAATTTTTAAGAAATAGATAATAATAAAATAAACCATACACGCTAACACAAAGAACTGCAATTTTTATAATTACAGTGTTACAATTATCACAGTATAATGATCATTGCCATGTTATGACTTAATTTCTCTTAATTTTGAGCTTCTGGTTCAAGTTTAGTACAGCAGCTCTCGTGCTATGCTCAAGTTTTGCTTTATTCGTTGTATCTTTGAATTTTTTTTTAAAAAAGTATTATCATTCTATGCTTCTCTGAGCTTTTTTTATAAGGCAAAGCGCTTAATATATTTTACTTAATTTTAAAAAGGAACAATCAAAGATTGTGACGTACCTCCAGCTGTTTCAGGAACAACAAACGCATAATCTGCTTTACTAAATGCCGGCCCAAATTCATTGACAGGTAAGACTTCCACAATTATCGTAGCAGTTACTAATAAAAGAACAAGCAGACCAGCATTTTCCAAGTATTAACCTGAGAATTCACCCAGCTGACAGCAAATAGGAAAACAACCAACAGGAGAGTAAACTGAAACAAGAGGCCCAGGTCTTCGTTGTGTCAGAGGGAGCCAGTGTGTTGGTTAGAGTGCTGGACTAGGACTTGGGATACCATAATTCAATCCAAACTGGAGCACGAAACTCGCTGGGAGATCATGAACCAATCACTGGGCTGCAAAGGGTTGTTGCAAGAATAACATGGAGAAGGGAGAACTATGTATACCACTTTGAGCTCCTTGGACAAAATATGGGATCCAGGTGTAATGATAAATAAATATTAAGCTATGGCCAGTATTTCATTCCCAGAATCAAGGCAGAGTGGTCCTCAAAAGTGCCACTTACTATTTCATGGTCCTAGTGAGAGATTTTACTTTCTTGGGCTCCATGATCACTGCAGATGGTGACAGCAGTCACAAAATTAAAAGACGCCTGCTTCTTGGGAGAAAAGCAATGACAAACCTGGACAGCATCTTAAAAAGCAGAGACATCACCTTGCTGACAAAGGTCTGTATAGTTAAAGCTATGGTTTTCCAAGTAGTGATGTATGGAAGTGAGAGCTGGACCATAAAGAAGGCTGATCGCCAAAGAATTGATGTTTTTGAATTATGGTGCTGGAGGAGACTCTTGAGAGTCCCATGGACTGCAAGAAGATCAAACCTCTCCATTCTGAAGGAAATCAGCCCTGAGTGCTCACTGGAAGGACAAATCCTGAAGCTGAGACTCCAATACTTTGGCCACCTCATGAGAAGAGAAGACTCCCTGGAAAAGACCCTGATGTTGGGAAAGATGGAGGGCACAAGGAGAAGGGGACGACAGAGGGCGAGATGGTTGGACAGTGTTCTCAAAGCTACTAACATGATTTTGACCAAACTGCGGGAGGCAGTGGAAGACAGGAGTGCCTGGCGTGCTCTGGTCCATGGGGTCACGAAGAGTCAGACACGACTAAACAACAACAACAAAGGTTCCAAACCTAAAGTTGGGGCAAGTTGGGGGGGGAGACATAGAGAAAAGATGGATTCCCCACACAAGAATCTCAAAGGAGGACATGGTCAGAAGAGCAAAAGGCATGGCATGCTAAGAAACACTTGGATTCTTACTAAAATCCTCACCTGTGTGTGACGGATTTGCACCATCAAAAACAGAGAGAGTCATTTCATGGGTGCTGCCAACTGCAAGATTCCGTGGGTCTTCATAGTCCAAATATTGTGTTACCTTCCAACACAGCAAGAGTGAACAATTAAACCATGCAGCATAATATCAAAGGCAGATTGAAGCTCGTTCATATTTCAAATTAACAGTTAAATGTATCTCACTTTTCCTGTTAGAAATGCAGATGCAGCTATGGATAAGACTCAACCAGGGGCAATTTCACACTTGGAGGACTGCGATTTGGTGCACCCTGCTAGAAAGAACACTTGGCTCCAGTTTCCGTAGGAATGCAGAACTGAAAAGATGTATGTGCTGGTCCTACCCATCACCTGGAGGATGAAAGGCTGCTGGGTTGTCTGTGTGTGCGTGTATGAATCTTGGGAGCTTGGGAGTTTGTGTTATCATTACAAGCTGTTACTTGTAAACTGCCTTGAGAATCATTTGATTGGAATGCAGGGTCTAAACCACCAGGTCCAGATGGCATGATGGCATCCACCTGAGAGTTCCCAGAGAACTCATGTGAAATTGCTGATCCAGTAACAAAAGTATGTATTTGTCCCTAAGATCAGCTTCCATACCTGACAACTAGAAAATGGCAAGGAAATGCTATTTAAAAAGCGTGGTGGTGGTGGGGAACATGGGGGATCTTGGAAATTACAGGCCAGTTTGCTTAAAAATAAAAAGGTGAATGCAAATATCATCATCATCATCATCTTATTCTTACACAACACCCTTTCTCCAAAAGAAGGCCAGAGTGGCTCAAACTATGCATATTATCGGACAGTGATGGACAGCCAGGAATGGCTTAGCTCCCACTTGCCACTCAGTGGCAAACCCAGGCTTGTTGCTACATAAGAAATAATAATTTTATTATTTATACCCTGCCCACTTGGCTGGGTTTCCCCAGACACTCTGGGTGGCTTCCAGCAGAATATAAAAACATAATAAAACATTAAATGTTAAAAACTTTCCAATACTGGTCTGCCTTCAGATGTCGTCTTAAAAAAATATGCTTATATTATATTATATTATATTATATTATATTATATTATATTATATTATTATAATATAATTATATTATGTTATTATAATATTACATTTATATAATGCTAAATTGTAATAAAACTTCAAACTGGTTTACAAAAAGAATAAAATTACCAATAAAAACTGTTAAAAACAAAATATTCAAAAATAGTAAGCTAAGACCAGAAATTGGCTTGATTCTGCTGCAAAAAAGGGGGGGAGAACCCCACCATTGCCAGACTAAAGTTTGTGCATTTTACTAAAGGAATCTTTTCCCCAACTGTCCTGGGAGGTCTATTAGCATACATGAGCTCCCTTAGATCAGGTCAAACTAATTGTCCCTCTAGCCCAGTAAGGTTTATTCTGTTCTGACTGGCTGACTAGAGTTTCAGACCTGCTATGGGCTTCTTTCACCTAGACACACCAGGGATCAAACTTGGGATGTTCTGCATGCGAAGCAGGTAATCTTCCACTGAGCTATGATGGATCCTCCCTTGTTCAGCTCCTGTGCCCTTGGCTTATCTTCTCCCACATCTTCATTTACTCACCCGAATGGCATTTTTAGCACCTGGAACTTGTTCAAACAGCTTTCCAGTGCCAACCGGGCCACTGTTGGGTTCATAATGGAGTTCATCAGGGGGATTGTCCGTATCGTGACATTTGACATTAGCAACCACTGTATTAATTGCAATAACTTCTCTGCTGGTATATCTGATTAAAAGGAAGTCATCAAAATGTGACATGCTTGTACCAGAGACCTCAGTTTTCTTCTCTAAATGTCCATCAAATCAGAAGCCGTTAATGATCGCGCCTATCATTTTAAGATAACGTTCCACGAGGTGCTCAGACTGGGAGAATCTGGATGTGTAACTTCACAAGGCACACTGCAATTTATACTGACTATAATCTGTCTGAATTTTTTTATACCCAGTAGTTCAAGTGCAACCATGGCAGGAGTATAATGGAACCCTATTTTATAGTCCTATAACTGCACTGTCATGAATGCTTCTTTTAAACATATTTGTAAGAGTCAATTCAATAGAAAGAAAAGACTTAACTTGACTACTTTTCCCTCACATTTTTAGGGGGATTCCAATAAGATTTCCCTCTCTCTTAAGTGCTACAGTGCTACTCACAAATTTTCAGGATAAAGGGAAGTGGGTTGAAGTCTCCTTAAAACAATACAGTGGTACCTCGGGTTACAGATGCTTCAGGTTACAGACTCTCTAACTCAGAAATAGTACCTCGGGTTAAGAACTTTGCTTCAGGATGAGAACAGAAATCATGCAGCACGGCGGCGGCATGGCGGCGGCGTGGCGGCAGTGCGGCGGCAGCAGGAGGCCCCATTAGCTAAAGTGGTACCTCAGGTTAAGAACAGTTTCAGGTTAAGAACGGACCTCCAGAATGAATTAAGTTCTTAACCCGAGGTAACACTGTATGTGCTGGCCAGTTGTGGCTGGTGCCCATTGGGACTTGTAGGGTGGTTAGGAAGGTCAACAGTAGGTGGAGCCAGAGACAGACAGACAGAGGCGAGTAATTCTAGTTTTGCCCCTATCCTCCTGCCTGCTGAGTTCTACAAGGGCAACACTTCCCATTTTGCAGAGTGAAAAATCAGTTTCTCTCAACACACATCCTTGTATGTTGATGTTACTTGATGTAAAGGTAAAGGGACCCCTGACCATTAGGTCCAGTAGTGACCGACTCTGGGATTGCGGCGCTCATCTCACTTTATTGGCCGAGGGAGCCGGCATACAGCTTCCGGGTCATGTGGCCAGCATGACTAAATTGCTTCTGGCGAACCAGAGCAGTGCACGGAAACGCCGTTTACCTTCCCGTCGGAGCGGTACCTATTTATCTACTTGCACTTTGACGTGCTTTCGAACTGCTAGTTTGGCAGGAGCAGGGACCGAGCAATGGGAGCTCACTCCTTCGCGGGGATTCAAACCGCCAACCTTCTGATCGGCAAGTCCTAGGCTCTGTGGTTTAACCCACAGCACCAGCGCAAACCCTCCCCTTGATTAGATTATGCATTTTAAAACCTTGCCCTTGCTATCATGGTATATGCCCACCCATGTCATCGTTGGTTAGGTATAGACACACAGCCATACACCCATTGCTGAGACAGCATGCATCTGTTTTCAAATAGGCTCACTGTGAGGTAATACAGCATCAATCTGCAATGAGCTTTTATTTTCAGAACTAGCTTGACAAGTGCTTTTCAGTGTGTATGTTTGTGTGTGTGTGTGTGTGTGTGTGTGTGTGTGTGTGTGCAATCAGTGTAGATCGGGCAAAGGCAATCTCCGGCCCTCCAGATGTTTGGGACTATACTTCCCATCTTCCCTGACAACTAGTCCTGTTAGCTAGGGATGATGGGAATTGTAGTCCCAAACATCTGGAGGGCCGGAGTTTGCCTATGCCTGGTCTAGACCGTGTGTGAACTAGGTAGGACAAAGCAATAATTTAGTCCCCACTGGTTCTAGAAGAAAAATGTGCATTTGCAGCCTGAGACTAAGGAAATGGAACCTCACAGGCAGTGTCACCAACTGAACTGCTTGTCAGAAAGATGGCAGGCAGGTGGGGGCTGCCTGGGGGCAGACTGAATAAGGTGGGGCAGGGCTCCATTTGCTCCATTGGCATGGGGTATTTCTTTGGCCCATTTGTTCGACTGTTGTCAATGAGCTTCTTTATATTTTTTGAACATCTATGTGAAGGAAAATATATTATGAGAAAAACATAGCTAACCATTTGCTGCCATTTCTTGACTCACTAGCTCACCTGTATACATACTGATGACAGAATGGCACATTGTCATTGATTCCATGTACATTCACTATCACAGGAATGCCTGCACACCTCCAGGTACTGCTGCAAGCCACAACGGTGAATGACTGAGCACTGATAAATCCAGCCTCTTCCATGTCCAGTCTAGATGCAATTAGTAGAGTACCACGAGCTGCAAAATAGTTGTTAGGATAATGATGATGATGATAATGATCTGTGGCCTGGCCTGGAACATTTAGTAATTCTTACTAAACTATGAACCTGCCCATAATCTAAGACCTCCGCCTGATGTTCTGCTTGTGTGCCCACTACTGAAATTGGTTACGTTAATGAACACGTGAGAGGGGCCTTCTTGGTGGTGGCCCCACAGTTGCAGAATTCTCTTCCAGTTAACATTTCCTTGGCGTATTCTATGCTGGAATTCATTAAGTTTTCAGAAACTCCTATTTTAACTTATAAGCACATTAGGGGAGCCCTGCTGTGTCAAGCCCAAAGCCCACCTAGTCTAGCATCCTGTTCTTAACGTGGCCAACCAGATGTCTAGGGAAGCCTGAAAGCAAATGGGCACCAGCAATGGTAAAAGACCATAGCTCCATGGTACAACACATCCTTGGCATCCCAAAGGCCTCAGGTTAAGGCTCGAAAAAGTCCTACCTGAAGCCCTGTAATGCAGCTGCCGTTCAGTGTTGACAATATTTAGCTACCATAGAATGATGGTCTGACCTGGTATTAGAGGAAGTAGAGCAGAAACAGGACTAGGAGGCTCCAGGGATAGGCAGTGGGCCTCCAACTGGGGTATCAGCAGCTGCCTAAGGTATGATGCTGATGCCTGGTGCCTGCCCTGTAACATCCCAAGCGCCTCTTTGCATATTCCATGCGCTATGCTGCCCCTTGTAGAAGATACAAACTTCATGTTTTGCAACATTTTGGTTGGTCCTCTTAAAGCCATTGCCCACTGAAATAATGGTATCCCTCTCTACTTTATGCACCACACACCTTGGCTACCTTTGTTTTTCACATAAGCTAGATTTTGCCAGTCTCGTGCCCTCCAGATATTTTGGACTACAGTTCCCATCAGTCTTAGCCAGCACAGTAGGCTTGGGCTGATGGGAATTGTAGTCTAAAACATCTGTTCCAGGAGAAATATGTAGACTGACAGTGAGCTATCCTCTTCTCCTGTGGTTGTAATAAAAAACAAAGGATTTAGGGTAGGGGTGGGGTTTTGCCAGGATTCACATCCGTCATGGCTTACCTTTGTCAATCATGAAGTAAGGATTGCTTGGATCGAGAACGAAGGTGATAGGATCCATTGGATCTTCTCCCACAGCATGGCACTTGCCAACTGTCATCCCAATGGGAATTTCTTCATCCAAAGTAATGTCCACCAGAGCCATTGAAACCGAGTCTTCTGTCCTAGGAGTCAATCTGCCTTTCCCAATACTGAAAAAACTAGAAAGGCAACACAGCTTATAAACAGTAGTTGCAATGTGCAGCTCAGCAGCGGATCTTATCTTTTTAACTGAGCCAGCACAGTCTCAGTCTTCACTTTAGCAAGTGTGGATATGACAGTAATTATCCAAGATGTGGCAGCTTTATAATTCCCATATTGACGGTGGGAAGATGAGGATGAAATAGAGGACTCTCAGGCCTATAGTTCCTACTCTCAGGTACCACTTCACTTATTTAAGGAGCTTAGGTGGGGACAGGTCAATAACTGAAGGATTTTTGTTGTGTGTGTGTGTGTGAGAGAGAGAGAGAGGGGGGGGGAGGGAGAGGGAGAGGGAGAGAGAGAAAGATGGGTGCGGTACAAAAAAATTAAAATTATTCTTATTATTTCAGAGTTTCAGACAATCTCTTCTCCCAAGCAGAAATGTGATATGGTTTTCCACACATGACAATAAGGAACTTTTATTTCCATGGCTGTGAAGGGAAGATAGCTGTGTGTGCCTGTGTGCATTATCCTTTTTAAACAATCTTGAAAGCAGCATAATGAAACTGTAATAATAATAATAAAATCTTCCCCACTATTATCCCTAGTTTGGCTGTAGTAGTTTTAGTAACGTCTCAGAAATCTGCAAAACCTTTTGGACTGGCAGAGGCCATACTGGGACTAGGGTGGGGTGGGGGAAATGAGACCTGTTCCTACAGGTGAGACAGCAGAAAATGGATAGCTGTTCCTACATTCCAAGCCCAGCCCCACAGTCCTACTATGTTCCTACAGGAAGCTCTAGAGACTTTATTCCACCATCAAGGGTCTCTTAAAAAGTCTTTCAATTATACACAAGCACAAGATACACACCCTATAGAACCAAGCACTACCTTGGATGCTTACGTGCAATTAAGAAAGACGTCCCCACTGTGCTTCACTTCCACAAGAAACACGTTGATATATCCAGTCGCAGAGAGACCTTCCGGATCAGCCACAGTCACCTTTACTGAATAGCTGTAGGCAAATTATATATTTATCTACCACAGTGATATCCTGCTCTCCCCCCACCCCAAATAACCCCAACACCATTCGTTGACATCAGAAATGGGGATATCCAGAAAGTAATAGGAACACCTATCAATCTTCCAGGACACTCTGTAACTGACCTTTATCAAGCAATTCAATTATGTCACCTGTGGGTTACATCAAGATTGCTGCTGTGCTGTTTTGTTTTGTTTTAATCACACTACATGTGCTAATTAGTTTACTAATGCCAGGCTGTTTGCATTAGCACCAACACTACCATGTTAATTGGCCACTCTGCTGCGCTGTTAATTGGTTACTGTAACTATTTTGCTTTCAGGTAGCTGTCACTTTCTGCTCTTTTTACATTTCATTTCCTCTGGCCTCAATTTTCTGCATTCTCTGCTCTTTCCCTCCCCCCTCCATGTGTCTGTCTTGCCAATTTAGGATCAGAAGTCGTGCAGTTGATGAAATGGACTGTGTTGCGTGAAAGTTCATGCCATAATAAGCTTGTTGGTCTTTAAGGTGCCAGAAGACTCTTAAGGTCTTTGTTTTTGTGGGATCCACCTCTTTTGATGAATTTATACTGTTCCATTCAGGGTGGTAAGTTTTCATTGGATGTTATAATTTTAAAGGTTTTACCACTTTTCATAATTGCTTGTTGCATTGTTGTAACTCACCCTGGGACCTTATGGTGAAGGGCAGGAAAGAAATAAAAATAATAAAAATTGGTGCCAGGTGCTCAGAAGGCTTCTTCCCATATAAACCTGCCAAACAGCTTAAGGTCCACCATCCTATGTCCCTGCCTTTGCTTTGGAAAGGACCATGACTTAGTGGCATAACAGCTGTATTTCATTCAGAAGGTCCCAGGCTCAATCCCTAGTATCTCCAGATAGGCCTGGTAATGTAACTGTCTGAAAACCTGGAGAGCCGTAGCCAGTCAGTGAAGATAATACTGAACGAGATGGACCAATGGTGTGACTCAGTATAAGGCAACTTCCTGTGTTCTTGTACTCAGAGGTGCTGCAAGTGGCCACTAGGAAAGGAGCTTTCTGAGTAACTCTACCCTAGGAATGTTCTCCTGATTGCGACTCTACCTACTATCTCGAATTCAATATTCTTCAGGGGCCAAGGGATGGTTTTCTGTTTTACCTAAGAGCTTTTGTTTGATGGTTTGCATAGTTTTTTTCAGTTACTGATTACTGCTTCTATCATCTGTGGTTGGCTGGTACTGCTTAGTTTTCCCTGCCACTATTTCATCTGCTGAGGTTTGGTATTATATATGTTAGATTCATACTCATAAAATTTATACACCACTTGATTGTGTCAGCAGACTTTGCAGTTTGGGTGAATTAGATTGGAATAATCATTTACAGTTTCTGGAATTCAAAGGCTTTATTCATGCAGGAACGATTTACAGGATGAGTGGAAAGAGGAAATAGAGGACATATTATCTGGAGAGAACAGTAGACAAAATGGCTCAGCTTTTAGGGTTAGAGTTAATTTAGACGGCAAGCATAAGCAGAGTGGCTAGATCATTAAACTGTGACCTCTTGAGAAGGAAGTGTATTTGCTTTCCTCCAACAGTTTGTACAATAAACCTCAAAACAGTTTACAAAAGAGATTAAACAATAAAATTATCACAAAGAAAAAAATCACAAAACTACATACACATTTTGTATGTGTGCATTTTAGACCTACAAAAGTCTAGAATACTAAAGCAAGTTAAAACTCAAATCAGCTTTCTAAGCATCTGGGAGAAGCAAGGGGAGCCCAGTTGTGCTAGCATAAGTCCTTCTCAGGCTTCTGCTAATAGGGCCAGATAATTGAATCAGGTCCCATGAAATTATCTCATCCTCTTTACTAATAATAAGCCAGATAAGCCAAGATACAACTGTTTGAACATGGGCATTGTGTTGTAGAAATGCAGCAGAAACAGCCTCTAAATAAATGACCTACACAGAAAGCCGAATATGTCCATGGGCAACTTTCCACTCCTTCTGTATAGTACCATTTCTCTATCTTCTCTTTGTCTGTCTTAGCTAGTTAAATCACATGTAATTGAAAAACTCTCCAGAGTAGAAATTTTGTCTCTCGCAATATTTTGTTTCAACTTTGAAAGGTACAGCAAGTGGTGGCTTCAATTGTCACTTTAGCCTGCTGGAGTAAAACTAGAATGATAAACAATGAGTGCCTGTAATTGGAAAGTGAATAATTAGATCAGAAAGTTCCCTCTGGTTGAGCAGAAAGCTCTGCAGTCTCTCTGGGAATATGATGAAGAGCTTTCCAGATCTCATTTGGGTAACGGTCTCTCTTCCACTTGACAAAAAGGAGGGAGCAAGAGGGGAGTTATGCATACTTTCCCTAGACATGTTCATGTATTTCCAAGTCACCCAAGTAAGAAATGCTCTGATTAAAAAAGACACACCTTCTATTTTTAAACAACACCAGGCGGTATTAATATGCAGGTAGAGGGAAATGACTAATTAATGTAGTTCAGCCTTATTAACATACAGCTATAACCCTGTTGCATCCTGCAAGGGCTGGTGAGGTCAGCATTGAGGCAGTTAGAATTAATTAGACATCCCACACTCCCTCCGCCCCCCTCTGAATTCAGGCACATCCTGAATCCCACCAGAAGGATAGATACAGAGCTAAAAGCTGAAGGACTTTTAAGCTTATGAACGAAAACAAACAAACCCTGCAATAAGCAAGAACTCTATTAATAGCAATACTGGTTTTTTCCATCCTGTCGTTTTCAAATGCCTAATTTAAATTTATTTTTGCATATACACATGAATCAACTGTTCTTCTAAGCTTTGGGCAAAAATCAAAATCAAAATGTTTTTGTTCCCTTGGTTTTCCTTCCCAACTCCCCCTGATTTATGTCCTTGACTAAACTGCGGGGCGATGTCACATGATATGACCACATGATGTGGAACTTCCACACTGAAAGGGTCAGGAAGTGGGTGATGTAATGATTTGACACACCTGTTGTTATGTTACTCCTTATGAGTCACAGGAATGCTATGATATACAATGAATTGAAAAGGAGGTTCAAAATAACTTTTTTAAAAAACAACAACAACCAGAAGCCTTTCTTTTGGGAATTATAGGGGCAGAACTACCTAAATTGTATAGAAATTTATTTATGTATGCTACTACAGCAGCAAGAATGCTACTCACCCCAAAGTGGAAAGAAGCAGAAGTCCCAGCAAAGGAAGAATGGATACAAAAACTTACGGAATATCCCGTGGGCTCCCCAGGCTTGCTGATAGCTTCCTGAAGCTTGGAGAGCGAGAGGGGTCGGTGCGCACCGACCCCTCTCGCTCTCCAAACTTCAGCGAAAGCCTGTATTCACCCCATAGGACGCACACAGATTTCCCTATAGTGCGTCCTATAGGGCGAAAAATACGGTAAAAGACACCTGCTCCTTGGGAGAAAGGAGGATGGCAAACCTAGACAGCATCTTCAAAAGCAGAGACATCACCTTGCCAACAAAGGTCCGTAGAGTTAAAGCTATGGTTTTCCCAGTAGTGATGTATGGAAGTGAGAGCTGGACCATAAAGAAGGCTGATCGCCAAAGAATTGATGCTTTTGAATTATGGTGCTGGAGGAGACTCTTGAGAGTCCCATGGACTGCAAGAAGATCAAACCTCTCCATTCTGAAGGAAATCAGCCCTGAGTGCTCACTGGAAGGAGAAGAGAAGACTCCCTGGAAAAGACCCTGATGTTGGGAAAGATTGAGGGCACAAGGAGAAGGGGACGACAGAGGACGAGATGGTTGGACAGTGTTCTCGAAGCTACCAGCATGAGTCTGACCAAACTGCGGGAGGCAGTGGAAGACAGGAGTGCCTGGAGTGCTCTGGTCCATGGGGTCATGAAGAGTCGGACACGACTGAACGACTAAACAACAACAACAAATGCACTGCCCTGTGATTCATTGTATGGTCCAGAAAAATGCATAATGCACAAATAATAAAATGGAACAGCATGTGGATAAAGAAAAATCACAACTTGTGCTGCCCTTCCTCATGTCACAGGAAAAGCTGTCTGTCTTCCTTCCTTCCTTCCTTCCTTCCTTCCTTCCTTCCTTCCTTCCTTCCTTCCTTCCTTCCTTCCTTCTTTCCTCCCTTCCTTCCTCCTTCCTTCCTTCCTTCCCTCCTTCCTTCCCTCCTTCCTCCAGATGCTCTTGCAGTGTTTGTTCCCCCCACAAGCAACCACGTGTGGGAAATAATTTTAAATGAAAAACAATTGGGATTTTCTCCACTTCTGAACAAAATAAAACTACAAAACAGATATCTGCTTACCTCTTTTCCCTGTGTTCAGATCTGAAGGTCTCTGTCGTAGAAATTGTCCCTGCACCATCAATCTTGAATACTGTGAGGTTCGGTGAGATCTCGATAGAGAACTAGTAGGAAAGGGTGGCATCAATTTTTAAAATGTTACGGTTCATGCAAAATGTCGGAGGTTGGAAAACAAGGATAGCAAAGAATAATCTGATATATTAGAAGTATTGCTGTGTTTGAATGCCCAGTCCATCCCTATGCAAGTGAACCCACAGGATAGTAGTAAGAGTAGCAGAGATCTCTATACAATCTATATAAATCTGTTGAACGTTATCCCCTCTCACTTCAAATGTTACTCATAAAGCAACAATTATTTTCTGACTGGCTTTCTGGAGGGTGGTTGAATTTGCTTTTGGTTATCACCAGCTGTTTTTATTACTTTCTGATTTTGATTTAAATCCTATAGTAAGTCAAATGAAGGAAGTTCATTGAAGGAAATTTCCTCATCCCCTCTATTCCCCTGCTCCCATAAGCCTCTCTGGAGAGTAGCAGACGGGGGCCTGTGGGATGTGGCACAGGAGGACTTGCTGGGGAGAAAAGAAGAAATCCTTCTGTAAACTCCCTAAAGATCCAGTTCTGATTTATATCAGGGGGACAATAGCACCATCACCCGCAATGATTCTGTGGAGGAGTCTGCTCCTTGAGAGGAGTCTCTGGCTTGCTGGACTCAATACCTTCCTTCTTGACATAGAGAGTACTTCCGGTATACCCTTCCTTGTCCTTCTTATAGAGTTTATAGCTGGAGATAACTGTTAAGTTGTGAGTGAACATATCAGACGACACAGCGATTCTTCAGACAGCTCTTGTTTATTCACAGGCCAGAACAGAACTGAACTGAAGGGTTCAGCCAGCCTGCTTATATAGAGCTCCAGTACAACGCAACAGTAGCAACTTTCTGTAACTATCCAATCACTGAACGTCGCTTTCAATCCCTTATTTGCATATGTGGACCTGAGTGAAAACTATCTACAGTATCCCCCTGCTGGCCCAGGGTGAGAACTTCAGTACATAACAATAACCATGTCCCACAGGTTCTCTCCCTTCCACCAGGTTTCCACTCAGGGCCAGCCCTTCCATGAGGCAAAGTGAGGTAGCTGCCTCAGGCAGAAAATTCTGAGGAGCAGAAAGTGGCTAGAAATGTGGGCCATGCAGTCTACATTCCTTCCCTAGGGTGTGGAGGTGGAGCTTTGTTCCATCACCAGTGCCTAAGGATGGTTCAGTTATCAGCCTAGTCAGTTTTTGTGCACTGAGTGGGGAATGCCTTGTCCTTCGCCTCAGGCAGCAAAATGGCTTGGGCCACTCCTGTGCCTACTATTTCAATGCCATCGCCAAAGACCAACGGCTGTCCCCTAAGACCATTGTGCAAATTCATACGGAATGGCTTTATTTTAATGTGAAAGAGAAAAGTTATGTCACAAAAGCTTTCTCCCCCCACCGCCTGCACAAACAAAGTGTGGCTGATGGCTTGTTACAGTCTGATATACTTCTGTTTACAAAAGGACTCACATGGTTACTAGGCAACAGGAAGACTGGAAGTCAGCTGGAGGAACAAGGAAGTTTCCCGCTTGAGTTTTTGGAACCATCACAGCCAGCAAGCGAGAACACAAATAGCCTCTGTATTAGAGCAGTTGGCTTGACTTTCTTATCAGCAGATGGACAGGCTGATGCTCTCTGGAGATTTTTTTAAGTCATTAAGGACACATTAAGGATTGAAAGCAACTTTTCAATCCAAGTGATTTCAATCCAAATGGTTTCAATGAGAGAGCAAACATGTTAATTACCTCTCACTGAAATCTGTGAGATTTAAAAGTGCTTAAATTTATCTGGATTATGTTTTAGATACAGTATTACCACCTAATCTTGCCATATGTCTGGAATTTCCCGGACATAGCTGGGATTTGGCCGTTGGAAACAGGACCTGGGCAGAAAGTGCTTAAATGTCAACACAAGTCTTTTCCCTAAAGTAGAACCACTGAAATGCATTGGTTTCAATGGGTCTACTCTGTGTGGGGCTTGGCTGAATACAACCAGTGCTTTATCTCAGCGCTGTGGGATTTGATAAGGTCATCCAGGGACATAAACAAAAATAATAATGTGCACATACTTCTTAAAGTGGATTAGTAGGCCATTGACATTTGAGGCACTAAAGGCGCACAGCTCCATCTCTGAAAATGGAAACTCCACAGAAAAATTAGCTAAGGCATTTCTGCTGTGGTCAGCAGCATTGTGAACTAGTCCGCCGCCTGGTGGCCAATTTGCCTTTAAAACCCAAGGACATGGTTTACAACTCACCACCACCACCTTTGTTCTGCTGTAGTAGTTCTCAAATTTCCGGGATCGAGTCTTAAGGAGGGTATGAATGTTCAGGAGAAATGGTTGCAGCAAGACCAGGAAACAACACTGGCTAGTACTTTCCTATTCTTTCTATGTCTCCATGCCTGTTATTCGAGCTGGGCAAAGCCAGTGTGTGTGGTTTATCACCATTTGTTAGAAACCAGGCTGAGGAGTACTGCTCTGATGAAGAATTGTGGGAGCCCCCCCTTCCCCTGACCAGGATCCTGAATCTTCCCAGGAGCAGTGGGAGAGTATAGATTTGGAACAGTGGTTTGCAGAGGGGCATAGTTCTGAAGACAAAAGTTGGGACGAACTGAGGAGTGAACAGCTAGGAGAAGAACTGGGAGAGTGAAATATACTCAGAGTCGCAAAGTGATTTCATGCTCTTTATTCAGCTCATAGTGGCGAGGAGGAATGAATGAAAGTCCCCTCAAAGTATCTGCTTTATATACATTATTTACACAATGGGCTGCACATGATTGGCTAATTCTGGAATTCTACTGTAAGCCAATCAGGTTGTGGATTCACTTATATCTGGAGCATGATTGGGTGGTTCCTGCCAACCAATCATACTGCTGCATTGTTCTAGGACCAATCAGACTGCTGCATTCTGAATCCTATTGTTCTAGGACCAATCAGACTACTGCAATTTGGATCCTATTGTTCAAGGACCAATCAGACTGCTGCAGTTTGGATCCTATTCAACTCAGTACATAACAGAGAGAGAGAGAGTTAACTGACTCTCTTTCTTGCTTGAAAGTCTACATCTGCCCAGTCCAAGGTCACGACGAGCAGATAAGGTGGCAGCCCAGAAAGCAAGGTGGTTGCGAGATCAGGTTGCAAGGCGCGGAAGTGACTAGGGGGGAAGTGGGTGGAAACCTTAACTGGGAACACCGCCATTCCGAGAATGGCTGCTTTGTTCTTTTGCTGTGATCATTAAAGACTCTTTAAATGGTAAGTGACTCTTTTTGCTTTGTCCTGCTTGTCTACGGCCAAAGGGGCGGAGGAAGCTGAGTCCTCGAAGCCTGACACCGTCCTACATTTGGAAAACGTGCTCTTGCACCCTCTGTTTTTCAGCATCCTTCGGAAAAGCCACCTTCTCCACAAATCCACACTTTAACAGCACATTTTAACTCCCCCAAATCCACAGGGTGCCTGTGCTTCTGATATACAGTATGCAACTAGCTATACTGGATAATTACACCAGTAGCAAACACAAAATGGAGCCACTGAGAAACGAGCAGGAGGTATCAGCATGCTTGGGGATGTTTGCAGAAATGCAAACAACTCTTGAGGGGGGGCAAGTAAACAAAATGAAACAAACCCCAGAAGCCAGAACTGAAAAATAGAATTGGGAAACCCTCTAATGGTGCAGCCTCTGAAAGGGCATGGCTATTTGGCTGGCACATTGAACAGGAACACTTCTCTGCAACCTTTTGCTGCCGGTCCCACTTGTTAAAATTGTTTGTTCGTTTTAAAATAAATTTCTGTTTCTTGACATAGCTCTCAAACTGAGGTGGAAATGTGAAGAACTGAAAAATGAGAAACTGGGAGAAAACAAAATGGACATTCCTAGTAACAACACCACTGAAATAAAACACAGCTGCCCAAAGACAATGCTAAATTCCACTTCACAAGGACTGATCTATCATGTGGGATCCGCTTGTTCAAGGGGAATGGGTCTATGACCTGAGGCTGGATATCTTTATTTTTATTTTTTGCACTGAAGAAGGTAACAACATTCAATCTGGGCTGGAGTTGTACTATTCCCACTGGTGCTATAATGTCATAAAACAAGAGCAAAAGTAGACCTGAGGGAGTCGTGCTCATTAGCGGAACATCCAGTTTTGAATAATGTATTCTTAAAAATACATTACATACACTCTTTAATAATATATATATTCTAGCCTAGCATTTGAAAAACTTAGCATGAATTTCCCCAAAGGTTTTTTGTTTTTTAAAAAGAAAACAACCAAGGGAACAAGCTATAATCATAAATAAAGCTGATGGCCTGTTCCATACCTTGAAAAATGCCTTGCTTGTGTTTAAAGTTTGTTTCATAGCTGAATTATCAACCACAGAAGATGGCAGTTTATAATTAAAATCCAAACTCTTCCTTAATTACAGGTATTGCTAAAGTATCGTTCCTTGCTATATAATTACTCCTCGTGGAGATGACTAATTATTTTATTTTATTTTTGAAATGAATCTCCTAGTAAAGTAGCCCCAAAATGCAGGGCTGCCAAGGCACAATATGTGGCCCAAATTTTTAGGGGAGAACCTAAAATTCTTCTTTTGGAGAATGTGGCGGAAGGGGCGAAATCTCAGGTCAGGAGCCAGGGCAGGTTGTCTTCTCTTTCCCCTGGCCAGCCAGTTCCATTCTGCACTTTAAACCACCCAATTATTGCAGTATGTTGCTCAGCCCTGTCTCTCCCTCTCCCTCTCTCTCTGTGGGAGCGTTGGCCTAAGGAGCAGCAAGAAACACAAGCAACTGTTTTTTGAAAAATGGAATGACGTTTCTTCATGCCTGGTGGGCCTGCAATGCCCTTGGGACACCTGCAGGGCTGGCTTACCCATAGGCACTAGGGGTGTGGGGCACCCGGGCGCTGGGCTCTCAGGGGTGCCAGGCTGAGAGTCTGGGGCCAAGATTTGGAGTCCAGGGATTGAAGAGCCAAGCCAGTCGACAGCTGCTGCCGAGTGGAGCAGAGCCCATCTGAGCGCTGCAGGAGTTTCTGCTGCGGGCGCTGAGGCACCTGGGATTGGCAGGCCATCGAGAGGCCTGCCCAGTGCACACATGCTGCTCAAATGAGCAAAAAAAAAAGCTCAACAAGTTTTGCCTGCCCCCCCCAATGGAGATGCTGGGCAGTTTTTTTGCACCCCGGCACCACATATGCTAAAGACAGCCCTGGACACCTGTGAGCAGGACCTGGGCACAACAGCACCCTGTGTGCCTCGCTGCTACTCTGCCCCACAGTGCCCCAGTCCCAACCAGCTAAGCAGCTGCGACACCCGTGTCAGGAGGGCATGGTCTCCAACCCACCATATGCATCACTACTGTTCATGTCTGCAATTTTGACGCGCCCGTGGGATTTATTTATTTAAGACGTGTATAACCCACCTCTCCTCAAAGAAGCTCAAGTCAGTGCATACGACTGATCCTGTGAAGGAGGTTAGAAGGAGAGAGGGAGAGCAACTGGCCCAAGACCATGGTTGAGTTGTCTTCCCAGTCCCAGACCAACATTCTTAAGCACTGTGCTACATTGCCAAGAGTTCTGTGTCTGTGTCACACACGACAAACAAACCTTGTCCATTCCCCCTATATTTAATTTAAAGAACATGGGGGGGGGAGTAATTTGAGACCCCACCTTATTTCCGTAGATTAAGCTATAGAAGTCTAAGAGTCATTGAGAATTACCTTCAGAGGGGCTCCCTCAGGATCTCTGGCAGTGACTCTAAAAATTCCAGTGTTTTGCAGGGTATCCTCTGTGATATAAATTTCAGGAGCTGCAGATAAATATTGTTGATGAATCATTCATTTGTTATTATTATCTAATCATCTGGCAGCTTTAATTCCCACTTACGGGCTTATTTATTTCTATTTCTGCCCCTCACACTGTCTCTTGGGCAATGTTAAAATCCTGAAACAATCAAAACAGAATTGGCCATGCTAGCTAGGGTTGATGGGATTTGGAGTCCAGTTACATCTGGAGGACACAGTGTTTCCTACCCCTGCTTGGGATATTCTACATGGATAGAAGGCATCCTAGGAGCAAAGGTTGGACCCTGAGTCTGTCTTCCATGGACAGATTTGCAAAAGGGACCAAGGTCTGGGAGAGTTCTTCCTGGAACAAAGGAAAGGCAGGGCCAATGCAAAACACACCATTGCCTGAGGTGGAGCTATGATTGCTTCTCTGTAGCAACCCCATGACTTGGACCTCCCCTCTACTACTATACTCAGGAAGAGAAAGCCAATTCAGAACTCCAATAACATAATACAGTCATACCTTGGGTTGAATATGCTTCATGTTGAGCATGTTCGAGTTGTGCTCCGTGGCAACCCGGAAGTAACAGAGCGCGTTACTTCCGGGCTTCACTGCTCGCGCATGTGCAGACGCTCAAAATGATGTCACGCGCATGCGCAGAAGCGGCAAAAAGCGACGCACACGTGCGCAGACGTGCCGTCGCTAGTTACGTTTGCTTCTGGATGCGAACGGGGCTCCAGAATGGATCCTGTTCGTATCCAGAGGTACCACTGTACGTGCCCCATCCTCCAGCCCTAGGAGTCCTCATAAAGGAGCTGTGCTTATGGGAAGAACTGTGAGGGGAGAGGTTTCCAGCCGTCCATTAAATATCATATGCTGATATTTAATATTCTTTACTATTCTAATGGATTGTTGAATATTACTTTATTTGATATTAGTTGCTTATTTTAAAGTTATGTTTTATTATCACATTGTTGTATTGGATTAGATTGGTATAAGGTGTACATTTTTTGTTTCTTCAGCTTTACAAATTAAGTGTGAAATGAAATGAAAAATTCCAACTTCCACTGAGTGACTGGGACAAAAAATTACACAGGGAGTGGCAATCAAAATAAATGGGCCTGTGACCTTCTGAAAAGCCTGAAATGTAGCCTGCTGGTCGTAAGGCTGCCATATGTCTGGAAAATGGCATCCAGGTGGATTTTTGGCCACTGGGCAAAATGTATGGTATGTATGGTAAGGGGAGATAATATTATTTTCCCCCAAAAGCTCAACAACTTTGAGTAAGAAGAAAATAAAAACTTTGTTCACTTTTGGGAATATGGCAACCTGGTGTAGCTTCATTGGGTGGGTATTTCAAAGGTGTGGTGCCACCACAGAAAAGGCCTTCTTTCTGGTGGTTACCCATGCTACAGATTTCGGCCCCAGACACACCAAAAGGATCCCTGGGGGAGATCTTAATGCGCAGGCAAAATGGTCGAGGTGCAGGATGTTCATCAGTTTGGCCACAAACTGTTTAGGGCTTTGAAGAATGACACTAGCAGCTTAAATTGGTTCTGGAAATGCAATGGAATCCAGTGTAGCTTGTATAATATAGGTGCTATAGAAACTTTACACCCATCAGGACTCCACCAGCTGCATTTGAACCTGCTGAAGTTTGCAGTCTGTCTTTAAAGGCATCCCCATATAACGAACATTACAGTAGCCTCATCTGTATGCGAGCAGATCATATTGGCAGAAGGGGGTCAAAGACAGGTCAGAGGGTGTGAACCTTTTGAAACCAGCCATTGATCATGCCATCAAAATGTAGTTGCTTCATACCTTGGCTAGGCTGAGTCAGAAGCCCAGTGAAGACAGGTGGTTCGTTGACATCAACAATCTGGACAAAGATGGTCTGAGAAGCCGAACTCCCCTTATCATCTCTCACAAGGATGGGAATTGTGTAAAGACTTGTGACTTCAAAATCCAACTTGGGTAATGCAGTGGTCATTAACTGGACAGGTTAGAAATTCAGAAAACTAAGTGTGAGTATAAAAATAATAATACACAGACTACTATTTCCAGCTTGTAGCATTTTTCTTATTTTACCCTGTTCAGCAAAACTGAGATGGATGTGAAGCTAGCAGTTCAGCAGCTGTCACTTATGTCTTCTCTGCCTCAAGAGCTGAGTCATACTGAGCCCTAATTTGTAGACTGTTGAGAGGCATTCATATGAACTCGCCCACTGTGACCAAGGGGGCTATGCCCATTAGTGCCTCTGTAAGAAAGCACCACTGAGATGCATCTTCTGTTAAAAAAAAAAAGGTGTGGTGAGATTCTGGGAATGAGATCTATTGTATCAGTGATAGAGAACCCCTCAATATGTTTTTGGGATGCCAACTCTTAGCTGCAGATAGCATAGCCAGTGGTCAGGGCCGTGGGATGCTGGATCCAACAACAGGAGGGCCACAGGTTCCCTGTCATTATATGACCTAAAACCTGGAGCCCAGACTTTCTTCTCTGCTCTACCAATTGTACAGTCTACTCCAGGCTTCCTCAACCTTGGCCCTCCAGATGTTTTTGGCCTACAACTCCCATACTCCCTAGCTAGCAGGACCAGTGGTCAGGGATGATGGGAATTGTAGTCTCAAAACATCTGGAGGGCCGAGGTTGAGGAAGTCATCGTCTACTCTATACCACCACTATCCATGCATGCACAAACAGGTCCTTTACTGCCTTTTTGGAAGCATCAGCAACCGGTGCAACCCAAGAGATGTTTTACATTATTTTAAATGTGTGTATATGGTCAGGTAATATGTCTGTCAGTGCCTTAATCTGCAGCAACATGGAGGCTGCACTTCTGATGCCTGGTGGGCAGGGCCGGATTTAGGTTTGATGAGGCCCTAAGCTACTGAAGGTAATGGGGCCCTTTGTATGTCCAGCTGTCCTTTGTCAACAACAAATTGTCACTATTTTTTATGTTGCAGAACGTGAAGAAGGGGAGGGGGATGACCAACAAAAAGGGGGGGGTGATGGGTAAGGGTGCCATTTACAGCCCCTTTGATTTGAGGAATAGTGCATCAAGCAAGCAAGAATTGGTGGGCCTGTCCTGGAGGGAGTGATGGGTTGCCATCTGTGCTTCCGGTCCTCAGGGTAACATAGTGAGTTGGGCTTCTGATTTTTGTATGCTGCTTGGTAACCACCTGTAAGAGCAGCTTGTGGTAATTTATGGACCTAATAGGTATCTAAAGCCATTTGCACATGTTGCCCTGCAACCAGTCCATGCAGAATGTAGGCACCCTATATATAGAAATGAGCAAATGTGATATTTTAGGGAGCAGGCTAACAGGCGAGGCCCATTACTTACATCATAGGAGCCTACACAACACAAAACACTATTTGTTTTTTTATCTTATATTTTGGAAATGTACATCCAGGTTTTTTCCCTTTTAAATTTTTTGCCCCCCCCACAAGAGTGGGGCCCTGAGCTATAGCTTGTTTAGCTTATACGTAAATCCAGCACTGGTGATGGGGAAAGAGGTCAAGTGGTAGGCAATGCATATAAGCTTTGAGGCTTCTTGCACTTTTTTCTATGATTACCATCCACAAACACCTGCAAACTCCAAACTAAAGGTTAAGGTACAGGTAACCCTGACCGTTAGGTCCAGTTGCGGACGACTCTGGGGCTGTGGCACTCATCTCGCTTTACAGGCCGAGGGAGCCAACGTTTGTCCGCAGACAGTTTTCCGGGTAATGTGGCCAGCATGACTAAGCCGCTTCTGGCGAACCAGAGCAGCGCACGAAAATGCCGTTTACCTTCCCGCCGGAACAGTACCTATTTATCTACTTCCACTTTGATGTGCTTTCGAACTGCTAGGTGGGCAGGAGCTGGGACCGAGCAACGGAAGCTCACCCCGTTGCGGGGTAAACTCCAAACTAGATGTAGTCAAATTAGGTTTTATTTCATTCTTGCATTCTTATACCCAGTGCGCAGTAGCTGACCCTTGCTGGAGGAATTTCCTTCCTTTCTTCCTTCCTTCCTTCCTTCCTTCCTCCCTCCCTTCCTGTATCTATTAAATTTATCTCCCACCCTTTTCCTCCCAAAGGGGCCCGGTATGGCGAACGCATCTGTAATCAGAAATACAATTCCAAATAAAATAAATACAAAATTTGCTGAAAACATCTAAACATCTGAAACAGATTTAAGAACAGATGCATAACCAAATCACATGTCTGGATGGGACTACCAAAATAGAAAAATTTTGGAAGGCATCTAAAGAACCACGGTGATATTGCCCACCTAATGTCAAGCAGTGTTGAAGTCAGCAAGCCCATGCTTCAACATGAAAGCTTTCGGGGGTCTAGGGAGACACTGCGCAGGTAATGAAAGGATGATACACAGTCAGGAGCTGCACCATAACAGCATAGACCGGTACATCAAGGTTCTTTTCTACTTGAGCTCAGTGCTAGTTCCGCCATAAAAATTAATAATAGACAGACACAAACACCATCCCAAGTTCGGCTTACCACCCCACATTCCTGGCTTATTTTCTGCAGCTAATTGTGCTCTGACAGGTAGCAATTGGCAGATTATAGAGCAGAGCGTTCCGTGCCTCTTTTCAAACTGATGTGCCTATGCAATCAGTGCATTTTGTTGCCTTACTATTGTTTCCTGGCGAAATCGCTGTTGTTTTATTTGACTGACTGCCCAGATCCCCCTGCTAGGTGGAAGGAATAATTGTAAAGTAAAACGAGCAAGGAGAGAGGAGCTCGACAATGGGTAATGATATGATAATGCAAAATACAGGAAAGCACAATTGCTCGCTGATACATGATAAAAGATGTCAGGGAAAAATAAATATATAACACAAAGCAACAGCCGCAGCAAGGGTAAACTGCAACTGTTTTCCTCCACTGTTACTTTACAAATTCATCCTTAAGCGACAAGTCCATTTTTAAAATGAACTAACAAATAAACACCTGTCGAGTTTGTCAACTCGTCAACACATGTAGAGGAATCAGCTTGCGGTTTCTGAATGAGGGGAAAAAAATCAATGAAAAATACAAACGGATCATCGTACATTACTAGTTGAAGAAGAATCAGTTAGCAAATAAACCACTAATCACAATCCCCCCCCCTCAAATGAATGGGTTAATTCATGAAGAAAATCGCATGGTAACAATGATCACTTTAATCCACACCCACCACTGATGTGCATCCACTGGAAAGTTGCCCCTGAGAGGTTCTGGAAGGTTGCCCTTTGGGATGAAAAAGGTTCTCCATTTCTGGCTTATAGGTTGTATTTGACTGCCAGTCTGGTATGCTTCCAAATTTGGAATTGGGGAAGGGTGAGCCATCTTGTCCTTTGCCTCAAGCAGGAAAATGACTTGGGTTGGCCCTGGTGCAGGGCAGGCCATGTGGCACACATTGCTCTGTCCACTCCTTGCCCCTCAGTATCTGCTACCTGAGGCAGCCAATTCACTCCATCTAATGGTAGGGCCAGAGGATGAGATGGTTGGACAGTGTTCTCGAAGCTACCAGCATGAGTTTGACCAAACTGCGGGAGGCAGTGGAAGACAGGAGTGCCTGGCGTGCTCTGGTCCATGGGGTCACAAAGAGTCGGACACGAGGACACGGCTAAACAACAACAACAATGGTGGGGCCAGCCCTGCACTGAGCATTCCTCTTGAAAGATAATTTGACCATAAATTGATTTATTGTATTTCTATTCTGTTTTTCATTCAAATGAATCTCAGAGCATCTTACAAACAATCAATAATAATATCATAATAAGACATAATAACTACTGCCTCCCATGCCGTTTTTGCTGTGTTAGCATCACTGAAGTGACCTCCCTGGGGCGCAAACCTGGGCAGTGTGTATGGAGGTCCTAGGCTGCCCGGATGACAAGGCCTCTCGGCCTCTCGGCCCAAAGGAAAGCAGAACAATACATTTAGCACTAGCGTGGCTACAGGAGTTGCCGGAAGGAAGCATACAAGGTGCCATCCTTAGGCGGTTGCCTTAGGGACTCCAGATTTGTCTGGGGTTTACTCCTTAACCCTTTCTTCTCCCAAAGATACTCCACAAGGTAGCAGGTATTGATTGTTCCTCAGAAGTGCTTTTCTTCTAGAAAACAAAGGTGCTGGTACTGTGTACCCTTGAGTACCCCCAGGGGGAAAGCACTGTTCCTCAGAGTTTGCTCCCGAAGCCTTTCCATGAATATAGCCGCAAGGCAGTGGAGATTTGGGATTATTATTATTATTATTATTATTATTATTATTATTAATAATACCCCACCCATCTGGCTGGGTTTCCCAGCCACTCTGGGTCAACTCCCAACAGAATATTAAAAACACGATAAAACATCAAACATTAAAAACTTCCCTTAACAGGGCTGCCTTCAGATGTCTTCTAAAAGCCAGATAGTTGTTTATTTCCTTGACATCTGACGGGAGGGTGTTCCACAGGGTGGGTGCCACTACCGAGAAGGCCCTTTTCCTTCAGACTTTTCCTTCCCCTAGATGGGCTACCTTCCTGGGTTGATGAGTCCCATTTGCCCCTCTAAAACATAATAGAGCATCACAAATAACATGGACAAACAGTAAGCCTTGGCTTCTGTCAGATCTTGTTACACTTTCATCGTCTTCCTCCTCACATCTTAAGTAAATAAATAAGCTCTGGGAATGGAAGTTTCCAAGAAGTTCCAGGCCCTTGCCACAAATGAAAGGAGTATACAGTATTTCCAGTGGGCAATGTGGGGTTTTGATCAGATGTAATTAACTATATCCATTTAGTACAAATACCCACCTGCCATTGATCTGTGCCCTTTGGAATAATGACAAAGGGATGCTTTATTGGGTGAGCATTAACTATGGCTGGTCCCCCAACTGAAGAACTGTGGTCAGGAACAACCACGGTGATGTTGGTTACTACCGTATGCTCAGGTGCGTTTTCTGCCAAAGGCCAAGGTCTTTCAGACATTACGCTGAGTAACGAGAGACCTGAAAGAGAAGTTATACACCACTTTGACACTTTTCATCATTTAACCTATTTCAGTTTTTCAATGCATTGCAGTCCGTTTGCCAATATTAAACTTATTACTTTATTAGAAACAAACAAAACAAGGCAGTTGCAGCACAATGATAACCATGTCCACTCAGAAGTAAATCCTGTTTACAGTGGGTCTTACTCTCAGGTAAGCGAGTTTATGATTAAAGTGTACACACCATACATTTAAAACAGTTTAAGGCATGTAACTTCTCTCAAAGAATCCTGGGAACTGTAGTTTGCCCCTCACAGAGCTACAATTTGCAGCAGCCTTAACAAACTGCTATCCTCATGGAGTCTTTGGGAGAAGTCATGAGCTTTAAATGTGCTTTAAATGTTTGGTGTGTATGCAGCTGGTTTCCTGCATCACACCTTAGCTATTTGAACCAGATGTTCCTTTTAAAAAGTACATAAATAGATAAAGGGGGATCAGCCAGTTAAAGAAGTCTTGATTGATCCTGCGAGCTTTAACCAATTAATCCATCTTTTAATTGATTAAAACTGCATACATTTGTACACGAGTTGTTTTAAAGCAGCCAACCTGCAGTCGGTCCCAGTTCACAATCCTACAGGCAGCTGTATATTAACTGGTCCTCTCCACCAGTGGCCATAGAGTGCTTCAGGGCAAAACAGGCTCTTGCCTTTTGCAAGGACTTCTTCAATGGGACTTAATTCTGAGTAGATACGTTTGCAGTGTGAGTTGAGATTTGCCTGGTTCAGATATCATCTCCACAATGAATTCACTAGGTGATCTTAGGCAAGCCCCTGTCTCTCAATCTCATCCCCCATCTATAACCCATGGGGATCAGAATTCAGGCTACTGAGAAATCCAGGCTTGGGTCCAGCTACAAACTTCAGTGGGCGCGTGGTGGTCACATCAAAGAAATGTTCAAGGTGTCCATTTTATTGTGCATTCATGAAGGTTTGTACTCATGATGATGTAAGGGCCGGTATCCTGCTTTCAATACCATTTGTGCCTGTGGAAGTTCCAATACTGTTTTGTTTCCAATCACTGCATGCCCTGTAATTCACTGCTGGAATCCTGCAACTTTTCATGAATGTTCTGCTTGTCAGGAGCTCAGCCTACACTTGAGTAGGATCCTGGTAGAAACACATGCCCAACTGGCAAGTTCTCTCCCTCCTGGTCAATTGTTCGAGAGCTTCAAAAGCTTTCTTCTGCCCGAACATCACAGCGACCGGTGCCAACCGACACTGGCACACTTAGGGATCCGCAGAGGTTGCACACCATGAGTAACAGACCTCAGCAACTCAGCATTTTGGCTAATCTACTTTATTTACATATAAACACACATGGAGCACTGCAACATGGCTCCATCTCTCTCTAGCATCAGACAGCGAAGAGAAAAAGAACAAAGGACAATAGTCCCACCTCATGGAACACAGTAACACAAACATCCTGTCTCCGTCACTTCCCACTCTGTGGAGTCAAAACATATACCGTCATGGGATAGACAACAATCCCATGACTGCAATCACGGAGCAGGAATTCTAACACTGCTTTTGCCCCGTTATTGATGTGCTATAGTGCAAGAGTGCCCCTCTAGATGGCAATAATGCAGTGGCATCGCAGAACGACTAACAGAGCAAAATGCCTTGTGGATAGTCCAGTATAAATTCACCATTAGTGCACTATTACAGACAGTGTCAATGGCATGTTGAAGAGTACACCCACAGAAAAAAGCAAAAAAAACAACAACCAACAACCCCAACCCAGTCTGGAGGGGCCCTATGAAGACCCGAGCATTTACAAGGCTCCAGAATTCTTTTCCAGTTTACATTAAAATCCAAGAAAAAGATGAATTAAACAAAGTTTACTAGCTGGGGCCAGCAGCAGCAACAGCAACAGCAGCAGCAATTATTATTATTATTATTATTATTATTATTATTATTAGTTGAATTTATATACTGCCCTATACCCAGAGGTCTTCGGGAATGGTGTTTTGACCATGGGAGAGAGACATCTAATCTCCCCCTTTCTTCCCCATGCAATGCCCCTGTATTTGCTTGCCATGCCCTATACTCTGGAAGTTAGAGGACACAGCTCTGTGCGTCATCATAAAGTTGGCTTGGCTTTGGCAAATAAGCAGAGCTATTTCAGTGTAAAATACTTCAGCTTGTTTTCTCAGCCAATCGATCCACTGTGAGCTGGGAGGAAGTTGCCAGTTTCTAATCATAATACTGACCTATCTTGCAAGGCTGTTCTAAGGAGAGCAGGGACAATGTATGTGAAGAACTCGCTGAATATTGAAAGCACTGTATTACATACTCTCCAACATTCTGCACGAAAATAGGGACGTGCTATACTACTATAGGGACGTGGGTGGCGCTGTGGGTTAAACCACAGAGCCTAGGGCTTGCCGATCAGAAGGTTGGCGGTTCGAATCCCCGCAAATGGGTGAACTCCTGTTCCTCGGTCCCTGCTCCTGCCAACCTAGCAGTTCAAAAGCATGTCCAAGTGCAAGTAGATAAATAGGTACCGCTCTGGCAGGAAGGTAAACGGCGTTTCCATGCGCTGCTCTGGTTCGCCAGAAGCGGCTTAGTCATGCTGGTCACATGACCCGGAAGCTGTACGCTGGCTCCCTTGGCCAATAAAGCGAAATGAGCGCCGCAGCCCCAGAGTCGGTCACGACTGGACCTAATGGTCAGGGGTCCCTTTACCTTTACCTATACTACTACTACTACTACACACCCAGTAAAGGATCCCTGGACGGTTAAGTCCAGTCAAAGGTGACTATGGGATTGTGGCACTCATCTCGCTTTCAGGCCGAGGGAGCCGGAGTTTGTCCACAGACAAATGGGTCATGTGGCCAGCATGACTAAACCACTTCTGGTGCAATGGAACACTGTGATGGAAACCAGAACACACGGAAACGCCATTTACCTTCCCGTCGCAGCGGTACCTATTTATCTCCTTGCACTGGTGTGCTTTTGAACTGCTAAGGTTGGCAGGAGCTGGAACAGAGCAACGGGAGCTCACCCTGTTGCGGAGATTCAAACTGCTGACCTTCCAATCGGCAAATGGAAGAGGCTCAGTGGTTTAGACCACAGCGCCACCCACTTCTCTACCACCCCCACCCCCACTAGTACTACAATAGCAGTTCAGCCAACTTAATATTCCACCCCCTCTGTACCAGTGCAGTGCTTTTGCAGAGAGAGATTTCACCTATGCTGATGCTGTTGGAATGGTGCTCATAACCAGCCATTGGGCAGATCAAGCAAAACCAGATTTCAGCTAGGTTTGGGACACAACAAATCAAAGCGTCCTCATGGACAAGAAATGAATGTAATTGTAGTCTGGATACCTTGGAGATGGGGATTTGGTAAAGAAGGAGACTCTTAATCTCAGGGTTGTGGGTTCGGATCCCATATTGGACAAAAAGATTCCTGCATTGCAGGGGGTTGTACTAGCTGGCCCTTGTGGTCCCTTCCAATCGTACAATTCTTTGATTCTATGAATCCCTACAGTTCAGGTTGTTCTGAGGATAAGATGGGGAGGCGGAGAGGATGACATACCGCACCTTGAGCTCTTTGAAGGAAAGGTGGGATAATAATAATGCCCATTCACTCCAATCCTGGTGAAAATTCCCCCCACACCCAGTAAGAAAAGGGAGAAGGGGGAACCAGGTGTAGATGCTAGCTCTGCAGTTCATATAACAACATGCCATTTGAGCCTTAATCCTTTTATTATCACATTTCATTCCATTTTTGGCAATTAGCTCCTCACTAGCTAAGGCTCCAGGATGGCTCTTCCTGCTAGCTCTGCAAACCCCAAAGCACTCATCCATTTTTAGCAACCTGAATAGCTGTCCCTCTTGGGAGTATGAGTGGTTGGTCTGGCAGCAAAAGAAATGCCAGTTGATTAGAAAAATGAGTTAGCTCATGAGGGACCTGCCAGTTAGCTCATGGGGGTTCTGCCCCGTAAAGAGGAGCCATCTCCAGTGCTTTTGGGGGGAGAGGGGATAAAAAATGAGGGGCTGGTACTCCCATTTGGTATAAGTGCTGTGATTATCAGCACAAAATGGCTGCCGGAGGCAGCAAAAAAAGGACATTGTGGTACTCCATACTGGTGAGTTCTCTCTCTCTCTCTCTCTCTCACACACACACACACACACACAAACACACACACAAGCACCGGTCATCTCATATAGTGAAATAAATAACTATGACCATGTATTCAGGTTTGTATCATTGGAAGTAGAGGCACTCACCCTGTGTGGTTTCCAGCCAAAGAAAAATAATAAAAATTTTAAACATTTTCTCTCCCCCTCTTTTCCTTCTTCTTCCAGAGTCGCCTACTGACTAATTTGTATGCGCGTACAGCAACGCCTTCTGCTTTGATGCACACCCTGTAGTGTAAGGGCAACCCAAGCTCTTCCACAGCATTAACATGAAGTGTTCTGAGTGACAGGGTTTGTTTCCAAGTTTTCCGTACGAACTTGTTGGTTTTTCTTTCTCTAAGCCAACGGCAGAGTCTGGTTACCACTTAAAACGGGGAGCTGCCTTTTTTGCTGCCAACGTAACAGCGGCAGTTTCAAGGAGGCCCGGTGAATGACAGGTCTTGGCACTCTGCAAACAAACTTGGACCCAGGTGGGCCAGAATGCGAACAGCTTCCTTTTGCTTGAATTCAGGCACGGTTGGAGATTTGGAAATCTTAGATGGTGTCTTATGCAAGCAAGAGCCACAGAAACGTCTCCGAAACAAAAGGCCTTTAGAGAGTTGCCTTTTCTTTCCCCTGGGGGTTGCTAGCCACCTTGTGTTTCTCCTACAGTGGAGAAATGTTTTGGGTGGAGCCCTGGGAGAGGCCCTACGGGGGTGTGAGAGCATAGGAGTCAATGACTAGGGGCCAAGGGGTCTTTAAGCCACCCCATAAAATATCTGAGGGGGTGGGACCCCCCCCACAGTTGGTGGCCATCACCATTCAAATGATGTGTGTGCACCACATCATGTAATTGATTGTGCATATACAGTGAGATCTTGGTTTTTGAACATCTTGGAAGTCGGACATTTCGGTTTTCGAATGCCGAAACCCGGAAGTAACTGCTTCGGTTTTCGGATGCTTTTCAGAAGTCAAACGTGCTACGTGGCTTCTGTATTGAATTTTCCTTAAGTAAACGCTTCAGTTTTCGAACGCTTTGGAAGTCAAATGGTCTTCCAGAATGGATTACGTTTGAAAACCGAGGTACCGCTGTATTTTATTAAAGTTGTGTTCCCCCCCCCCCCCCGTGTGAGAGGCACTCTCCTTCTGGGAGGAAATAACAGTGGCGCTTCATTCTGTTTTCACAGCATTTCTTTACCTCATGATTTCCACATTTTATATGATCTTTCGCATGATGAAAAACATACCGTCCAACATTTTGGAAGGGCAGTTCTGGGCACCCCAGCCCATCCCTCACCCCCTCTCTGCTGCGGATTCCTTCCTCACCCACCCGCTCACCTCTCCCTACATTTGCAGTCTTCCTCCTTCTCCTTCT